>NC_133822.1:39979043-41267296 GCF_047830755.1 Zonotrichia albicollis | reverse complement strand
TTCTGAGCTCCTCAGGACAAGAAAGAAACATGAAGCTCCTTGAGTGGGTCCATTTGAGGGCTACAAAGATGATTGGAGGACTGGAGCATCTCTCTTATGAGAATAGGCTGCACTTCACTCTCCACATCCTCTGGAGAGAGAAAGAAAATATTTTTCCATCACACCCAAACTTACTTTAAATGCCTCATTTGGTATCCCTCTGCGACCAAGCCTGTTCTTACTAACATCAATGAATGTTAAGGTAGATGGTAACTCAGGCAGTTGCCTTATCCTATTGTCACGGAGCACCAGCTCCTGAAGTTGGGGCAATCTTCGGAAGGCATCTTTGTGGATATCTGATATGAAGTTTGCAGTCAAATCAATCCTCTTCAAATGGTCTGGCAGAGAAAGAGGATACAACAGATTTATAAGAATGTATTTCCTGAAATTTAAAGAAAACCCTGCCTGTATCATTCTTTATACATCTTTCAGTGAAAGACTTCAAAGTTTAGTTTTAAGATTTCTGTGTGCATTGGGAACCTTATAAATTATTGTCTTTTGGAAAATGACACTTAATATATCACTAAATTAAAGCTGATTTCAATAATACAGCTATCCATACTTAAGTTAGCAAAGTCATTTCTGCTGATCTTCTTGATTCTGTTATAGCGTGAGTAGAAATAGGTGGTTTTCTTAGGCAATGGTGGAACAGCATGAAGCTCACGATCATCACAGTAGACTGTGGTCCCTAGGCATGTACACAAAAGGCAAGTGGGAAGACCTGTCAAGGAATTTAAAAGAAAACACTTTGTTAGAAAGGACATAAATAAAAGTCATACATAAATTACTGCAATGAAATGCTCACTCAAGCACCTACTCCTCAGTCTTTGTCTATGATAAAGTTCACTTCCCATTCTGCTTTGATTAGGAAATCATATAATTGCAACACTAAAGTGATTAAATTCTTTTAAAAATGAGTTTATTTTTCTCTCTGTGCCTAGAAGAGCAATTAACTTCTTCCAATAAATTGTTTCTCAGGCTATAATAGACTATTTGGTTACAGTAACCAGCCAGAAGTTGAGTTCCCCTTAAGCTAGCAGGTGTATAGTTCATAGTGAAGTAGCATGGAGACCTTTTAGAGACTAGGCACCTATCTGACTTTGGAGGAGGATTCCATATAGATTCTTTCTTCAGTAAGAGACATACAGAAACTATGTACTTCATTTTCAGTAAAAAAGAAAATAAAATGGGCTTGCTCAAAATCAACACTGCACACAAAAACATTTCTCTTTCCTACTAACCATCTTGAGTCTGGGGTCCAAGAACCCCTGACCCCTGTGCTGAAGACCCATCAATTAATTTTGGCGTAGATGCTTCATCCTCAGTTTCTTCTGTCAATGGTGCAGAAGAATAACTTTCTTGAATTGCAGACAGTAGTTTTGTCCCAATATCTGTCTAGGAAAATTAAAAGGAGTTGTTACTGTTTACTACTCTTGGAAGCTGTTTGTCTTGCAGTTATTCATATTCTTCCACTAGAGGTCACATATTTTCTGAGATTTAGTGCTGGAGCTGCATTTTATCTGGAGCTATAATGAATTCTGATAATTTATAAACAATTCATGAAAATCCAACATATTTGTTCACTTTTTTGTCTGTGTTTTGGGTTTTTTACTGTATGCATACATGCATATACTTCATTACTAAGAATATATACTAGTAAAATTATTTTTCAATATTTATTTAAAGATAGATTTGTGATAAAAATTGATAAACTCTATGTAAAAAATGAAAATTTGCTGTGAAATATCAAAAAGGTGCGAGTCATTTAGCATAAAATTGTAAATTGTACCATCATAAATCCAAATCCAATATAGGTGTGCAGGCTCTGCTTAGAACACTAACATGACTTTAAAATATTACTAAATAATTCTGAACTTCAACTTCACATAACTTTCTAATATGTTAAAGACTCTGGTTAACTTCATTCATTAGTAGCTGTATTATGTAGTATGAAAAAATTGATATATTGGATAAAACCTTGATTTTAAAACACATAAAATTTGGAAGATCCTTGCATAGAACTAGAAAACTTATAATTTTGTCCTTCAATCAACATAACTAATCAAAGCATTTAATTCTGTCAGGTTAACTCTACTTCTAAAAATGCATTCTGTTGATTTTCTTATATGACAATTCAGGATAAAAATTAAGATATAGCAATTTTCTTGTTTCACATCACCTCTCATAAAAAGAGTATTGCAGACTTGTCAGGCTTGTTGCAGAGGGGGTCTATATTATCAGAGGCAGAGTTGTTTTCTTTAATCATCCAGACAGCTGTGTTATCTTTGCAAGTTACTTTCTCAGTGTATCTTCATTTCCCCATGTGTAATAATATAGTTCAGCTGAGCCAGAGCCCCTTTTGAAAGTGCGCTCTATTCTTTAAATCTAAAATAATTAATTAGTATATTATAGGGTTTTGCACATCAGAGATGCTGTTAAAAATGTAGGTAATTGTGGAGACCCTGGGGGGCATCCCCTAGTTTAGGGGTTCAGAAGAATCTTCCCCAAAAAAAGTTGTTAAGACCCCATTGGCTCCTACCCCTGTTTCTATGTCCCTGAGCCATTCCCTCCCTATTCCCTGATTTGCCCTCATCTTTGTACTGCCCCGAGACCAGGTTCACCCCCCGCCCCTGGGATAGCGAGACCCAGGGGTCTGTCTCCCTGTGTATGCCTGGGACCTGAACATCTTACCAGGTGGCTGAATAAAGCATCTGTGGATACCATGCAAAGACTCTTTTTGCTTCCTTGCCCTGGACTTTATTAGCAGTAATTCAGGCTGCAATAGGTAATGCATTTAACCCTGCAGGTGCTGCACCCCTGTGCTGCATTTAGCACTCCTTATCTTTTTCTAAGACACAGCCAAATACAGAAATTTTGTTACAGTATCATTATTCCAAGTGCAAAGGCACCAAAGCCCAAAATTCTGCTTCAGTTTTCATCCACTGCAGCTTTCTAGCACAACACCACCACAAAACTACTGAATCCCAAGTCTTTAACCTGACCAAGCATCTCTTTTTGATGTCATCCCACAGCTATTGCTTTCTTTGCTGTCTTCATGAAGAACCAGTTGTTGAAATCCATCACAGTAGTGTTCATAAATTATAATTGTAAAACACAGGTAAAAACTAATTGACTGGCCAAATAGTTAGAATTTTTAAAATTTGGTTTTGTATGTAGACTATAGAAGTTAAAGGAACTAAAACACCTAACATCTGGATTCCAAGCACAGGCAAATCTTTGCTGTATTTGATCCCTACTTGAATCTCCTTCTATGTGTATATATATTTAATGTGTAACCAGCAGCTCAAGGGCTGTGATTCTGCCCTTCTGCTCTGTACTTGTGGGACCCCGCCTGCCATACTGGATCCAGCACTGGAGTCTCCAGCACAAGGAGGACATGGGCTTGTGTGGAGCAAGTCCAGAGGAGAGCCAAGAAGATGAAGACAGACTGAGAGAGTTGAGGTTGTCGAGCCCAGAGAAAAGTAGCTTTTCAGTGCCTAAAGGGGACCTACAAGAAAGCTGGAGAGAGACCTTTTAGAAGGACATGTAGTGATAGGACAAGGGGGAATGGCTTGAAGCTGAAACTTTTATATATTATTAAATTCTTTACTGTGAGGGTGGTGAGGAATTGGAAATAGTTGCCCAGAGAAGTTATGGAGTCCCTTGCTCAAGGCAAGGTTGGATGGGGCTTTGAGCAACCTGGGCTAGTTCAAAGTGTCCGTGTCCATGGCTGGGGGGGGGGGGGGGGGTTGGAAGTTGAAGATCTTGGTCCCTTCCAACACAAACAATTCTATGATTCTATGAGCTGTGAAAATTTCAGAAAAAAAAAACCCTTTACATCTCATAATAGACTATCTTGCAGCATAGATATATATATAATTACAGGCAGTATTAAGCATTATGATCCTGGATTGCCTTACAACATCTAAATAACTACCTAAAATCTATATTTTTGGACATAATAGATAATTTCGTTTAGGTTATATAATGGCAATAGGTTCAAATATTTTATATCAATTAGTTTCACTGAAGACAGGGAACATGAAAGCAATAAAAAACCAGTAAGCACTCTGAACCACACAGGCTCAGATTTTGACTAAGAATATTTTAGGTTTTCTATATATTCTTTTTTGTATTCTACTAAGCCACAGATGCTATTACTAATTAGAGTTTATGGATAAAAATGCCCCAAACAGTTGCAAATTTCACGAAATGCAAGGTAATGAAATGATCAAGATGACCTTCAGCTGAACTGAGTAACTTGAGTTGATGTAAGTAAGGATGTACCTTGTCCTTCTGTGCAGACAAATACACAATGTTAGCATCTGCAGCACTGACAGTAGACAGCTTAACCAGGAATGGACTTGGGGACAAATCAAAAGAAGATTTTGGGAACAAAGGAAATGGGACAGATGTTCTCCGAATGGAGGAAGCCTAGAGGGAGAGATACATTCCAGACTTTTATTGACCCAGGTTAGTGCTGCACTAAAGTTCTTGCACATGCTGTCTACTTCTTCAGCAGATTTGTGGAAATCAGATAACAATCCCTCTTCTGAACTTCAGAATTAAATCCAGAGATTTAAGATCTGTAAATGTCTTTATATACAACTTTTCTTCTACTGAAAGTAATATTCTGTAGAAGAGTATTTTCAAGATAGACTTTTTAAATAGGCTTGAGACCAAAGATAATTTTCCTTTCACTTGTTATGGGGTTTGGGTCATCTACACTGACTGCCACCTCTCTGCATATTTGGGACATGCTTTATGGAACTTACTATCTTGGGATTTGTTATTTACTTTATGCTTTCTGAGGGTTCTTAGTTGATTAATCACTGCAGCTGTTGGGCAGCAAAGTGGAGGTGTTAACCTCTAGTACTTCCATGTCTACACTATTATCTCTTTCTTACTGTAGGATGTCACCTAGATTTAAAGATAAACTGTTGAAAGTCTCCCAGCAGTTTCCCTGCAAATGCACTATGTCTGGGGTTTAGGGAAACTGCCCCAAATAGTTAGCTTTATCTGTTCAGTGTTCTGCAGTTGTGAGTGTCATAAGAAAATAAAAATTATTGATGTTAACTTAATGATGTTGCAATTTTTATACTTGCAACAGAGTAGGAGTTCATTGATATATGTGTTTTACATACCAGACCCAGAGCATGAGCAGTATTTTCTTGCTGTACATAACTTGGACTTGAACCAGTGACCTAAAGGTAAAAGTCTGTTTCCCATTATTGGTCATATGATCCATGCAGCTTTGTATCTTTTACAAGTTTGATAAATCATGCGAGATTTTAACAAGACAAAGATGCTTCTTGGACTATATGCTGTACAGAATAATCCCTTTTTCCAGATGTTTGTTTATTTTTGGCAACTGGACTTTATTAAAAAAAAAATTGAAACATAAATGATTGTATATCACTTAATGTCATTATTTTCCATGTTATTTCCATTTTTGGAGGGAGGTGGGAGCCTGTAGTTAGGCAGGGAGTGGACTTGTATTTCATCTGGTACTTTAAGAATTATTCTTTGTGAAAAATCACAAAGCAGGAAGAACATTGTAGAGAAATACAATAAAGTGTGTTTCTCCTTGTCAATATCTACAAGTCTTCAAATAATAATCTGCCTTCCAAGGCAGTTTTTATGCACGGCATAAGAAAAAACTGAAGGGGCATCACATCACTTATCATTAGCCATCTATGTGGTTAATAGTTACCCTATTCTGTCTTTGGCATCAATAAAAAGATTTAGAGAATATCAGTGCAGATTAGTCCCAGAGCATGGCAAATGCCAGTGATACCTTTCCTAAGATTGTATGGAGTACCTACTTTTTTTCACTATCTTGTATTTATCCAATGTGACTCCAATTTCCAATGAAGGATCTTAGTGAGCCTGGCCAATTCAGAGGCCCATTCAGACCAGGAAGTTACAAAAGTCAAGAATGCAGAAATCAGAACATATCAGTAAGTGATAAAATGCAATTGGTAAAATCCAACCTGCTACTTGCCACCCATAGGCTGGGCATTTAGTTATATTAGCATCACTTCACAGTCAGTGTGAATGAGACAAAACTTCTGAAAAGCAGCTCCAGACATTGGCTACAGAAATTCCTTTCAGGGTGGGGTCTTTAGATGTCTATATCTCACCACTGAGTAAAAAGGTGAGACAAACAAAAGGCTAGGAGAGGCTCAGGAGTTTATGTGTCTTTTTTATGTGTCTATTTTATGTCTACATATTTTAGGATCAAAGCTGATGTATTACATGTGATAAGTTTAAATCCACAGAAGAATTCTGAAGTGTGTTGTGTTTCAGTGTTTCTTTTACTACAAAATATAGATTTAATACACAAATGAAAATGCAAAACTTAAAAATAGGCATTTTAACCTTGAACGGACAGTTGTTCCACACACTGACCCATCAAAAGGAACTGGTTTCTCCCATAGCTGTTTTGAAACTACCAAAGGCTTACAAGAAAATGTCTAATTATGGTAGAAGTTATTCATAGAATCACAGAATGGTTTGGGTTGGATGGACCATCAAAATCCTCTATTTCCAACCCCCTTGCCACAGGCAGGGAGGTTTGCTTTCCCATCCAAAAGTGACCTAAACTTGTTCTTGAAATTTGCATTTAAAGACTTCTTTTCTCCTATTGTTCTAAAAAAGAAACTTGTCTGTCACTGCAGACAAGTGAATAACAAGATCTGTAGTTGAAACCTTTCTGAAAAACTAGAAAAATTCCTATTTGGGGATAAAGCTTCAAATAAGTTCAATTTTCTGATCAGCTATATGGTCATCTGACTTGTACATTACTTGTACCAATTAATAGGGGGTTTTCTTTAAATTTACGTGGTATTCTGAAAAGTTGTTGCATATCCACTTTGAAGTCTCCTATTTAATCAGATACCAACCACAAAGACAGAACAGCAGTGTAAGCCTCTGTCAACCCTGCAGAATGGCAAGAGTGAGTTCTTGCTCAAGCATGGCTCTTCTTCACGTGTGTTATGCCAACAGGAGAGATGGTTTGTGTGTATGCACACAGACATAAGCAAATATGTTTGTGGAACTCAAGTTCTGAGCTATGTGCAGGCACCAAAATGCCCTATTATTAGTTGATTCAAATTCAACCAGCTATCAAGTAATGCTAATCAGAATGAATCAAATATTAGGCTTTCACTGCATTTCTTTCTGAATATTTTGTGGATCATATTTTACAGCTCACCTCTTTTGTGTAAACAGACCCAGACCAACCTGTATTTAACTGTCTTACTTTTCTGCTCCTTCAGTGCTAGGCAAACCATTCTTAATTAAGTGCTCCTTTGCTTTTCAGCCTCACTGATAGCCTATCTTAGCAATGAAAATATTTTTCTGATGCTCCTTTATTTTTGCTTCTTATTTTTCTTAGTTTTTCCTACCTAAAGAAAAATTGACTGATTATATTTAACAGATGCTGTAATAAAATAATAATAATGCATTTTATTAGGCATTAGTAGCTGATGTACATAAGAATCTCTCTCCACAATTTGTTTCTCTCACACATTTTCCAAACAAAGTTTTAGTTTCAAAGAGGGAAAAAGTAAGAAGCTCACACAATAATACCTTTGAGAGTCTGGTTGATGCTTTTCATTTTAAAGGAGGAAATCTCTCTTTGTATATGCTTTCAGAGCAGTTAGGAGAGATAGTTTTGACTGTGGCCTCTGGACTCTAACATTATATAAATATTAATTCCAAATACTAATTAACTGTAAAGAAAAGGGGAGATACATCAGCTCATGTTTATACTGTTACTGTCTGTTTCAGAAGATAAATCCAACACAAAGCTTGTACACTTACAGTGACATTTCTTTGCTGTAGCTTTCTCCTTGAGGACCTTGGAATTCTTTCCTTGATAATAGGCTTTTCTTTTACTCAGCCTTTTTTTAGCCATTATTTGTGAAAAAGTTGATACTGCTATCTTAATGTCTCTATGCACATTTTATTTCTGAGTGATATATTACTTTAAGGGTTTCCAGTATTAATTTCCATTTGGATGCAAAGCATTAGCTAGGTCTTCTGTGTCTCACTAACCTGGGATCTTGGAAACCATAGATTTTATAATCTGTAATGTCACGTAACACATGACAATCCATAGCTTTGATTGAGGATTCAATACAATACTCGCAAGTAATTCACAGCTACAACTACTTTCCCCATGCAAATATTTGCATTTAAAAAAGTATTCCATATATACATTACTAACTTTTCCCAGCCTTAAGATTATTCCAGAATCTATGACAAAAATAGACTTCAAGTGAAGAACATCAAGGCCCATTATCTAGAAATCTTTTCAGAAAAATGTTTTCAATCCAATGAAGTGTGTGTGTATATACACACATACACTCTACACAAGAAACCATACTTCCAGAGTATGAGAATTAGCAAAGTCATGAACTTGGACTCAGTCACCTTACTTTTGGACTCAGTCACCTTACTTAACTGTATTAAGATTATAAATTCTCATACTAAGCCTGAAACACATGTCCAGGGTTCATCAAAAGTTATTTGAGGAAGATAGGTCTATGGCATGGAATGAACTTTCCCCATGGCATTCCTCAGTGCTGTGCTTTGTGTTTTCAGCTGAAAAGGTGTTGATAATGCACCAGTGCTCAGTGACTGCTGATCAGGGCTGGCACAGCACCAAGGCTGTCTCCAACATTCCTCTCTCACCAATAGGGCAGGGGTGGTCAAGGTCTCAGGAGTGGATGGAAACAGGACAGCTGATCCAAGCTGAGCAAAGCAATATTCAATATGGTATCTGGTCAGCAATAAGAGCTGAGAGAAAGCAAGAAGTGAGGGTGGGAGGGGGGGTGGGTTTATTATTCAGGTGTTTGTCATCAGGAGCATCTGCTACACGTACTCAAGTCCCACTTCCTGGAAGTGTTTGGCCATCAACTGCTGACCGGAAGTACAGGATAAATCTTTTGTTTCCCTTTGCTTCTGCATGCAAACTATGTTTTTCTTCATTAAACTGTATATCTGTCAACTCCCAAGTTTTTAACCTTACTTTCTTTCCCCGTCTCTCTGAGAAGGGAGAGTGAGAAAGCATTTTGATGGTCACCTTGGTAGCCAGCTAAGATAAACCCACCTCAACAGATATCCAAAGAGAATGATTCATACTTGTCTTGGAGCATGGTGTTGGGATTCTAAGCCTAATTTTTAAGATAGAATGAGTGGAAAAAATCTCTTTCTAATTTTCTTCAGGTCTTTCCACACTTTGGTGATTACACATTGACTGTGTGATTACAGTACCTAATGGTCTGGAAAAGGACATGTCGACACAGGTGGTTTAGTTTAACTCCTTGAGGTGCACAGGTTAATTTTTACTTCAATTCACATTGAAATTATCAGGAGTAGCATCTGAATGCATCTGAGGTACTAGAACTTGTCAGTTTCCTGGATCTTCTGCTAATCAGTTGGATACACAACCTTACTAAAGTTTGTGTTTTTGCCAATGAGTCTAAAAATGGATTAAACAGAATGGCTTCTATCTGCACATAACTGAATTTTCAAATCTTAAATTGAAGATAGCAACAACAGAAAATGCTATTTGAGTTTTTTCTCCACTGCTTCAATAGCCTGAATATATGATTCAGAACTCTAAATGGAAATTCAAGTCTTAAAGAGTTACTGCACACAGGCTAGATCTGTTGAAGGCCTGCTGGTTGTCTGGGTCTCTGTGGTATTGCTCATCATGCAAACTATGCATAATAAAAACTAACCTGTGACCCTGAATAAATATTTTACACATAGATCCACTTGTGTTGTTCACATCATTATGATAACAAGATTTTAAGCAGTAAAGTCATAACCACAATCAAGAAATCAAACATATTCTGCTTAAAACTTGGGTGACATCAGTAATATCAGTGATTAAAATATAACTTGCAAGACTGACATGGCCTATCAAATAGGACACTGACATGTGTATAAAATTTGCTTGATTTCTACAGCACTGACCACTCATATCTCCGGGGATATGGGGAACTATGAATGCTTAGGATTCTCTTGGGTGGTACATGGTGTTAGGAATGTAAGCAAAAAAAAAAAGATTTTGGCTAAACATCTATGAAAAAAAGGCTCTCACAGTGAGGTCCATCCATATGCAAAACAAAACTCTGTTCAACTGCTGTGTTGGATGAACTTTACCTGATGAATTTTAAAAAGGCTGTCTGAAGAGCTCAGTAATGGAAGATAATCCTGCTCTGGAAAAGAAGCTTACCAGTTTACCCTGACTCTGCCTATTCCATGCCTTTTAAAAAAAAGCAATCTATGTTGGGATCTCATATCTTTTCATGTTGGGTGCAACATCAGTCATCCTGAATTTCCTTTTGGCTGGAAAAGAACATCAAAGCCTTGCTTTATCCTTCACTCAAAAACTTGGAAAGGGCCGCCCTATGTTTTGGTGCTATAGGACCTCGCAGAGAGAGCACAGCACCGGAGAATCCCACCTACCATTAAATGCATTACTAAGAAATCTGTTGTTTGAATGAGAAAAACTCAGTGATGAGGCACATTCAAAATAACTTCTCCCATTTCTGGGAAGGAAGTAATTTCTATAGGAATGATAAAGGTTTCATTTCTAAGAGCAAAGAGAGTCAGAAACTGTGGTTTATTAATCAATGTGAAAGACAGCACAGTGACTTTATCAGGAAAATGAGCTCAAACAGAATCAAGTAGAGCACAAGAGTGACACAAGGGAAACAGGCCAAAGGCAAGTGAATTCCTTGCAGCAATGTTGTTCTCAATTTCTCTTAGATTGAAAATTTATTTCCTAAAAGTTATAAGGTTCTGATCTTAGTGCTAACTTTATCTCTTCAGTTCTCCTGTTTTGGAATATAGTTATTCTTAAATTGTCTCTGTCCTTTGATTTCAAAGCTATTTTCCAATTTCTAATTCACATTAATGAAAGAAGAGCTCCTGTCCCTCCTGCTGTAATCATGAATCTTTCAAAGGATTGTATTTTCATGAATTATGCATTGTTATGTGAATAAACATTAAAACATTACGTATAAAAATAAAAATCCCATGTTATTTAAATATTATATTTTTTTCTCCACTTCTATCACACACAATCCTGAACCACAGAGTGGTTATACTACCTTCAGGAAAGTTGTGCCAATGTCTAATCAGCAGAGTGAGGAAAAAAAATTAACGTAGCCTTTTAGTAATTGTAAAGAAATAGAGGATTGTAGAAGAGGAAGGAAACTTTTAAGTCAAGAAGTGGAGTCCCTTGCTTCTACAGGCAACATATCTTACCCTCTCATACTGCATCAGAATTTCAACAGGTTTTTTTCAGTAATTTATTTTACTTTCCTGTGTTTAAATTCAAATTCTTTCTCTTTCTTTTTTCTTCCTTCTGCCACTTTCCTAGCAGCAGGAGAAAACATTAGCATTTATAGCCTGACACAATTGTAGTGAACATAAACCTAAGGAAACAACATTTTACAACCTCATTTAATGGGAAATGCTGGAAATCCTGTCTCAACTGCCTCCATGCATCACCCAGACAGTTAAAATACAATGATGATCTCTAACAGAATTTGTGGAATTGCATGGAGACCTGAGGAAAGCATGGTACCTTTCACCTACTCTTAAAGATTGCCACAAAAAACCCCAGAACAATTAGAATATATTTTGGCTGTGTTTGTAGGTTAGGGAAAAAGTGAATGAACTGCAAAGGCAATAGAAACCACATAAATATATTTGTCAGATAAGTATTTTCATGGCAAAGAAAAACTGATCAGTAACTACTGCATTTATGCACTTTGGAAAGACAGAATAAATTAAGTTCTAATTACCTCTACTTGGTCAGACTTCTTGTTTTCATCATAGGCAAATGGATGAGGCAGCTCTCCAAGTGGTATGTCATAGAACTCAGAATCATAAATTATGGTATCACTGATAGGGGCAGCTACAACAGACTCAAAGATAAAAAATCCCAGAAAAACATTTACAAAGGTCTGCATTTTGTTTTCTTTTCTGAAAGAGAAGAAAATGAACAGATGGTAGGTACTCTGGTGTTGAGTACCATGTCACAAATACAGTACTTATATATAAACCCCACAATATTTCTGATGAATAATTAACATTTATTTATGGTGACTCAGTCGTTTAATCTGGTTTTCTTCATGAAGAGTCTCTGGAGCTGAGAATCCTTCATACTGGTCTGGCCATATTCTTATTCATATAATTTAGAAAAGACCTATGGAATTTTATTGGTGTAAAAATAAACATCTGAATTATATTTTTACCCTTTCATCTAACTTCACCTATTTTCATTGCAATTAGATATGAACTTTTGAGAAACTAGAGAAAGGCTAAATTATTATATTACTTGTCTCTATCACAATAAATAATTTTTTTGAATGTATAACAATGTAATATTGTATCTCTCTTCCATCATAAAAAAGCACTAAACAGAATCAAACAAACAAACAAAACCACCAACCTGTTAGAAAAGACTCATGGATGAGTCATTTCTGGATAAGCATAATCAAAACACTTTTCACCTGTTAGTTGTTTTGTCAGAACATAATTTTACTTGGTGTGGCACATCTGGACCATACTTTTGCAAAGGTCTTGGGAGCAAAATAAAAAATAATATGTTGTCCCAAGGACAATAACACCAGTACTCTGAATTCCTTTGTTATTCAATCAAAACCATTTTTGAAGTAGTGAGAAATTGTGATGTGGTGTATTCACCTGTTCTCCTTGGAAAATAGAATTGTTAAACTGAATTATCATCTATTTAAAGTTCTATAAAGTTGAATTATCACCTATTTAAAGTTCCAGAATTCAGTAAAATGTTGGAAAATTCATGCTAGGCTTGAGAAGTAGCATTTATGCATTCCCTTTTCCTTGTAAATGATGCATTCACTATTATCATATAAGATGCCTGACACAAGGTTCTATTCAACATTCTTTACTTACATCTTTATTTATCTACAGCTCACATTAATTTCATCAAAAGCACAGTGGTAATGATCAATGCATAAGTCTAATAAACTGTATTCCTTATGCGATGCCGTGATATGCAGTCTTAAATATTTAATTTCAAAATTGTAGCTACTTCTAATAAAGTACAAGAAATACATGAGATTTTTTTTTAATGTATGTACTGGGCAACAAGCTGAATTTTAGCTTCATGAAAAGAGGTCTTTATAAAGTTGGTTTAGGCATGAGGATATGAAATTCCTCTGGGGATGGTCAGTAACACAAGGCGTTCATTTTTCTCTCATTTTCTTTATTCAGAAAGACTTCAGCTGCTGCTGGAAGAAGTTAGAGTCACGGGGTCTTCTCTTTGAGAAAGCTTAGATGAATTTTACCTTTCAGTATTAGCTTCCAATATTACTAAAGGTATTCTGCTTTATCAAAAAAATTAAATAAAGTAAAATAAAATAAATATGCAATCAATCTCAAATAAGCGAGTATGCTAGAATTAGATGGTTTTTGTTGGTCTTTGTTTTCTGCTGCCTATTTTTGGCAGAATTGGTTTTGGTCTTGCTTCTCCTTTCCATGTCATTTTTCTCAGATGATTCAGTTATAGAAGGTGTTATCTATCAACCCAAAATGTAATACTAACATATACGGTGTAATTTTTCCTCTGAATGAACAATTCTTAAATAAAAAATTGTTCACTATGCATAATTGTTTGCATACCACAACTCCTAAAAATAAAAGATTTTTAAAGAGTATAAGGCTTGATAAGTATTAAATTTTGCATATATGCAAACCCAGCAAATATCTGTGGGGAAAAAAAAGTTTGTCTACGGCTATAGTATCTGCACTAATTTGCAGGGTTTTCATGTCTCTATTTCCCTTTCATGTAATATATTGGAATCCACTGTAGAAATATTGGCATCTGCAGTAGCTGTAAGATCAAATATTTTGATGAAGATTATGTACACCTCTCACAGGAAGGAACTAAGACATATCCAGGGAAAAATAAATAGTCTCCACAATCTGCGAGCTTTGAATCAGTATTAAGCATGATAAAATAACACAAATACTAGTATTTCCAGCGATAAAAATTCAACTAAGAGAGAAGTGCCAAAACTTACCTTTAGCTTCCGCTGTCTCAAATAGGATGGAGCTACTCAGAATGCGGAGCCAGTGCTATTAGACCCTGACCAATGGCAGTGGCATTCTGCAGCTGTGGGAGGTAGTACAGCTTCTACCCTCAGCTGAAGACCTCAGCCCAGGGAGTTTCTCTGACTTCAAACACCTTTAGCATATGATTTTGCTGAACTGAATTTTTGGAAGGTCAAACAAAGGTTTGTTGTAAGGAAATGGCATTTATTTCACATGACAGTTTTTTTACCCCTTCCCCTCAAATTTCTTGGTGCTCCTACCAATATAGCAATAGGTTGTGTTCTGGAAACAACTTCTTTTGTATTACCTGATAACCTACAAATACAAATTTGTCTTTGTCCAAAATCAAGTCTTCAGCAAATTGAATTATATATTAATGTTTTCTCTATATGTAACATCTCTGTTTTGTGGCTTATTATATGTGGTAATGTTAACAAATTTCCATCTACTGCAGGTATTTTCTGGTATGTATTCAGAGGTACTTTCCCCCCACCTCCTTTACTTTTCTGTAAGTACTTATGGAGCAATGCTCATAAAATATACTACTTCAAGTGTTTTCCTTCCAAGAGGAAATGCCACTTTCTTAATTGATGTAAATCCCTATCACAGGCTGCAAATAATGGCCATATACTCTAGTATAATGTGCTCTCTTACACCAGGAAAAATGTTTTACTATATTAGCATGTCAAGCTGTGTCATTTCTTAATTGATTGTGTTTTCTTTATTATCAGTTCCTACTTAAATCTTTACTTTTGTATTATCAGTATTTGTACAACATACACCTATTCCTCTGAATATTTTCATAATTTTTCCAACTCTTCAATGAAATATACCTTCTACTACTGTCAACATCCAATATTAACAACAGAACCTCTCCTGTATCCCTGGAAGGATGTAGGATTCATGTATAAGGCTCCAATGTGCTAAGGAAAATTTATTTCCTTTGCTTTATGTAACTTCCACAGCGGTTTTTATTTTTTTTCCATTAAGGCCATCCTAGTGGACAAAATTTGCATGAGCCACTGACAGGACATCAAGAATTTTAAGCCACGTGCCTTGTGGCAAGAATCCAAGATGTTTGGGCAATAGGTCAAACGGTAGAAGAGCAATAGCTCTGTTAGCAGATAGTAGAGGTTAGGGTGTTGTGGGATAAAATAGCTCAAGATATCATGTGCTATTTTGGCAATTGAGTCAAGTCTGCAGTGGCTTTTAGAATATGACCAGTATTGGATGACAGACTTCTTTCTTAGGAAGGTTTAGCATGAATAACTATGAATTTAGCATGGTTTCTATGAAAATAGAGGTCTTGAATCATTAAATCAGGTATTTTTAATTTCTTTTTCATTGTCTTTTCCATTGCAAAAACATCTTCTTCCATGAAGAATGAGGGCAGTAAGTAGAGTGAAAACACCACACTAATGTGTCCTGCTGCTCTTCTCTTTCTTCAGATCAGTAGCTTTAGTTTACTCCTTAATTTAGTGATCTGGTTGCTTGCAATACATATCTGTGTATGCTAATTCCTGACAACAAAGCAAACATCTGTACCTGCTGCAGCAAAAATTTGTCATTCACCTTCCTAGTGCTACTGATAATTTTTATGCTGCTCCATTTGCAAGTAGTTAACATTATTTCATTTTTCAGTGTAGTATTTTCTGCTGTGCTTGGTAATTTAAGATGTATTCCGCTAAATCCTCATTTCTGATGTGTCTCTTTCATTTATAAAACATATTCTCTCTAGGCAGGTCCAATAGTCATTGCTTTCACTTGTGCAAAAGATCCAAATGTTTTATTTTTTATTGAAGGAAAATTCTTATCTGTAAAAAGTTATTAATATAATTATTAATGTTTATCTTCATTCTTACACAACTAAGTAGATTTAGGCATACTGAGACCCAGGGCCTGAAACCTTTGTATCTGTAAGTTTTCTTTTTTGGTTTTATAATACCAATGAAGTTCAAACCACTTTGTGTCTGGATCTTAACTTTGATTTTAATGGTATACTGTACTCTTGTCAGAATACAATATGCTTTGCTGGCCTTGTTTTCCAGAAACACTAAGCAAGTAAAATTAATTGAAAATGTTAACTTACAAATATTGGATTTCTGTTTTTGTTGGAGCTAGGGAAACATCTGAAAAAGAGTATATTTTATGTAAAGAATTTTACAGGCTTATGAGAATGATAGTTTGCTAAGCACACAAATAAGAAAACAGTTTTGTTTGTTTTGGTTTATGCTTTAAAGAACAAGAATGTGGAGATTGAGTTCTGTATCTGTAGGGGACATGCCTTAGTTGATGCCAAAATTATTGTTTGGCAATTTGTTTGAGCTTGGATGACAGAAGTCCTGACGCTAGCAATTCTAGTCCAGCTAGAAAGCCAAGAGACCCAACAAAAAAAAAAAGATAAAAGAAAAAAAAGACTGCTTAGAGGTCTTGTGGCATCACTGAGCAAAAACCCAAGCTTTTTATAAAGCTCACCGTAAATTTGCGCGTGAGTTACAAACTGATTCAGATCATTGCTTGCATTTTCTGAGTCCTGTTATCACAGAAGATAATGAAATTCTCGAGACTTGGGAGTGAGCTTTTCATGTCCTCTAATTAGTCCCTTCATTGACTTTTGGGTTTTTTCCAGATCCTCTGACCTTGTACAGTCTAAGTTGCTGTCTTGTGAACTTCCTCGGTTGTCTTTAAATCTTGCTCTTTGACTTAGTTGGGCTTGATTAAAAACTCACTGAAGTTAATAGAGAGTTCCATCTCATTCAGTGGTTTTTGGGGCACTGCTTAAACTGGAAGCATACCCAGCTGTGACCATTGCCTAACACATTCCTAGGAAGAATGTATTCCCACTGCATAATTTCTGGCAGTAGTAAATGAATTGATTTATTCCCCTGCTTTTTTGAGAGGCCTTTGTTTCCATTTCAGTTCTCCCAGTTCTTGGAGGTGCAATGACTCCTAAGGGTGTTCTTGAACTCAGTGCCAAAGCCTCAGGATCGTCCTATTCTTGTTTTCCAAAGCTTTGATTATAAAGCACTGAGCCTTTGATTCAGACTGTCAACATTCACTCGTTATAATTTTTTCTTTGCTTTCTTTTCTTTCAGTCCTCACAGATTCATCCCCAGGAACTTATGATAAGAAAAAATGTGTGGAAAAAATGTTATCCTTGCCATAAAATGAAAAATCCTGTCCAAATCTCAGAAAGAGCTTGGGTATTGTAGCAACTTTCCCTCTTGTCAGCTTCTTGGCCTGCCAGTCTGAACAGAAGCGGAGGTCTTCAATCTACAGTGTCAGCTCTGGAAAATTTTAGTACTGATTTTTAACAAGAGGAGAAAACTATGTCTAGCATTTAAAAGAGTGACAGGATTTTGCTGTCATTCATTTTGCTGTTTCACATTGGCACCTGGCTAAAACATTCTCCTGGTCTGAGGCTATAGTATAAAAGTAATAAAACAAACTAAGCTAACATGTTGATGTATTCTCATCTAGACCAATAGTAACAAAATAAAAGATCACCTTCTCCTGGGCCAGGGACCAGTCCTACATAAGGGGGGAGGTAATACATGAGTGTTCCTGTAATGGTGACAGTAAGTTCAACTACTGGGTTATGCAGTCTCTTCAGTTTCCTCCAAATTTTTCATATTCTGTGATCAGAAAGGCATCTGTCAGATGAACAAAATTGGGTCAATCATATTGTGTGACAGAGACAATTGTGTTTGGGTCAGAAGTGGGAGGCCCGTGAATATTCATTTCTCAACCTATGCTATGACTCATGAGCTTGGTAATGTTAGTATGAGGAAGCAAATGAATGTTAGTTTTCTTTGAGTTTACTGTAGACAAGTAACTGCAAAGAAGGTGTAACTCCATCTACAGACACTTTAAATTATTTGGAAAGACATGCATTATTGTGAATTAAAAAAATATTCAGGATTTAAAATATGACTTTTCAAACAATATCCTTTTACCTACATATACGTACCTTTATCTAATTCAAATTTATTTGTTTTGGTTTTCTGAATAAAAGTATTTAGTATTCTAGATTAGGCCCACTGAATGAAGCATTTTACTACAGTGCATATTAAAGAGCACTGGATCAAATATCTTTGACATCCTACTTCTCCCAGTCATTTAATATGAAGATCCTCCAGCATTTTCACAGATATTACATGATGTACCAGTGCATCTGCTTCATGTCCAAATAAAAGCTTTTCTCACCCTTTTTTAAATGACTTTATTATTCCCTGCATCATTATTTATCATTCATTTTCCAATCTTAAATATGTGGTCAGAATTATACTCAACAAAGGAAAAGCACGATGTGAAATTCTGGAATCATTGAAGACACTGCGATCATTTCCAGGGCTAAAATTCAGGCCAGTATTTTAGACTTATTCCTTCTGCAGTACTGAACACTCTTGACTCTTGTTTGTTTGTTAGTTTGTTCTGTAGGCATAGGAAGAGAATGGAGAGGTAGGAATCTGCTTTGATAGATCCCTTGCCTGTCTCAGTACCAGTTGCATTTCATGAATTGCTGGTTGTGGAATTTCGTTCACCCTAGGGCCCTGGGAAAAGGAGAGCATCCTATGAAGCTCGCTGGGACTAGGGAACAAAGGCTGGATAACAGAAAAACAAATATCTCGGAGAGCAGGAGAAAGGAAGGAAATCATGTGTCTGCAGAAGGGATTAGCATTTCCATTTTGCTCATCAAAGTTAAAAGAAGTACAAAAGAAGGATTTAGAGTGCTCCAACTGTTCCATCCCCTGTGCAAATTAGCATAAACAGCAGGGAAAAGAGAGTTAAACAGAAAATGTGAGATAGCTACAACTGTTTTTGCTAGCAAAGTCTTGTTTAGATTTAATTATTTCTGCATAAACAGTGAATGAAAGCAATAAAAAGAAGCTTTTTAAGGAGTCACAGAAAAAACTACCCTTTACATACAGATCTACTCAAGTGTCTTATTTCTCATGTTTGCCTGATTTTTGTTCTTGATGGCAGATTCCTTTTCAATTCACATACTCTTAAAGTCTGTTATTCTCTTCCTCTGTGTTTACTTTAATTGTCACCTCTTGCTTCCATGGCTGATGCAGGCAGAGAGCATATGACTTTTTCCCTGTCCTTCAAATATATTTTGCTGCTTTTTTGCACTGCCCATCCAGCTGTTTGGTTTTGGATTTGGGGGTTTTTCAGTTGTTTTTTTTGTTTGGTCAGGGTTTTTAAATCTTTCAGAAAAAAATAATGTGACAATTTTAAATTTGTCAGCTGTATGCTAGATCCATCTAATATTGCTTACTAGCAATAAAATCTCAGAATATTTTCATGCAGTCTGGCCTACCAGACTAATGACTTTCTAAATGAGCATTCAGAGTATTATTTCATTGCATATGGAAAGACCATATCTATATAGTCTTTGATATATCATTGCATTCAATATGCTTGGAACTTCTTAGTTGTTAACAAAAAGCATTTTTTTCAACAGACACCATGCACATTTGCAGTAGAATCAAACAATCCATAGTTATAGCAACAGGAATGGATGGCTCTCACTTTACTTTCAGAAAGGGTGGTTTAGAAACTTCAGTATCTGCTTCTGAAATTACTAAACTTTGTTGCAAACTGTGAGCAAGATCCAAAACTTATTTCTTTCAATTGCCTTAAGCCAGGCTTGATATAAAATTCAAAGATCCTCCTTAAATACATTGCTAATGTTACATCTCTAACATTTGTTTATATAATAAACCCACAAGTTAAATCAATCATAGCATGCTATTCACTCTTTCTGGATGATATGAATTTTAAAGCAGATGAAATCTTGTCAGATTGTCACTATATATTGTATATGAATAAACTATATTGTTAACCTAGAAAACCACCTTGGAAATCAGAGGTCCAATTATTCAAACTCTGCTAAAACAGGTCTGAAATACAATTTATAATGAATTATGTTCTTGCACTTCTTTTTATTTGATTTAAAAGTATCAAGAGAATATAGTTTTTGGAGGTTATTTAGTAATTTTAGTTTTGAAACAGCTGGGAGGTAATACTGAAATGTAATCTAAATTGATGTTGATGCCTAAGCTAAAATTTTTCCCCATTCCATGCAAATGTGCATATGAGAGAAGGAAAGATGATTTTTTTCTGAGGATTTTGCTGGGCAAGTCTTAATGGGTCAATTTTTTTCTACCTTGTTACTACTCCTTTCATACTTTTGAAATGACTTTGATTACAACACACCTGGGCTGGCCTGTTGGGTACATGCATGCATGCAGATCTTTGCAGGTTATACCAGAGCTCCTTCATGAAGGAAGTTTCAGGAATTCTCAGTGAGGCCAAGGGCAGGAGTCAGAGTTTCAGGCTCACATATTTGGATTCTATTCCACTCACATTAGACAGACTGTCATTCTTCTAAAACCAAATGTACAATTTGCTGTTTAAGAGGTATAATTTACATCAGTTTTTAGAAGGAGCAGGGAAAGAAATTGCTGTTCTTTCTTTAATCATGGTTGAATATAAGATAGTAATGCTGAGTATGCGAGCATGTGGTGTTGCAAAATGGTTTTTATTAGCATACAGAGCTATTGTCTGCTGTTCCAGCCCAGCCTGTGGACTGGTGGTGTTAGACCCTTTCAGGAAAATGCAGTTTCTGGCCCCAGAGATGGAAAATTTCAGTGTGTTTTTGCTTAGCTAAACAAGTACAGTTCAGAGCTGGGTTATCATATTTATCTCTAGAAGACAAATGATATTTTGCTTGGGATTGAAAAATAAACCCAAAACAAAGTTCAGTAAGACAAGGATTTGGAATACATAGAGCACAAGCTTTGTGTTATATGTTCACACAGCCATTTATTCAAATGAAACTGTGAACACTACTGTACTTCACTTATTTCATGGATAGAGAATAGAAAAGATTTTATGTAGCATAGTGTCCTCAATATCCTGAGAAAAATTGAAATTGATGTAATAAAGTTGATTTTCTCATTAACATAAACATTTCCCAGTTTCCTATGAAGTTTGATTATGAAATTTTATGTGTACTCATGGATTTGCATTTTATATTACATAGATTGCAGTGGTTTATATCCTCTATGTATGTTTCCAAAATGTTAAAAAATATTTATAAAGAAGTTGACATGATAATTTGCATTTGACTGCCTTCAACATTAGTAACATAAAGGAGTTCTCTGCTGTTACTGAATTTCTAACAATATGCATGCATAATAATAACTTGTAGCATCTTAAATCTTAGAACAACTCACCAGCAAGTAATTCTCCAACACAGTGATCCCAAAAAGTTATGATTCCTTCAGACTGTAGAATACAATCTGGAAATTATTAGTGCAGTGTATAAACCAGTCATGTTAAAACTTTACTTAGTCACCAGTGTGTCATACATGCAGTTTTCAGGTTCTCAAAATATCCATTGCACACTTCAATACCATATATGCGTTCTCATTTTGATTGCTTCTTCTAGCAGGAGCCAAGGTAGTGGCTCTGGGGACTTGGATCTCAGGCGAAGCTCTACTGACCTTAATTCATGTTGCTCTGATCTAGTATATTTGAAATATGTTAATTCTCTTAATCTGTTATGGAATCAGTGATTGAGTATGGGTCCTGTTACATGATCTAGCCCTGACTATAACACAGAATTTCAGGCTGAAGCACAGAAGGAGTGGTGGCAGGCAGTGGGTGCATGGGAGGTGGGTGCTGTGGTCAGAAAACAGGGGGCAGAAGTGAAGGAGCCAGTTGCACAGAGTGAGGCAGACACAGCTGGTGTGGGCCTGGGCTAACCACTGCCTGACTGCAGGACCTCTGGCACTGTAAATAAGAAACACACCACCCTTCAGCCAATAGTTCTGTTTATTTGGTTTGAATTTCTGCTTTAAACTGTTTCTTTTCTGAGTAGATGTGGGAACATGTCCTTTGAGACACTAATGTACAAAGAATGTGAAAATCTCGGTTTTTTCATAGGCTTTAAGGAAAAAAAACCCTATTAATTAGCTTTAGTTCTTAGAATGACAATGGACTTATTTATTACCAATAAAATAATGTGGCTGTGAATGAGAATTAAAGATGTTTTAAATCAAACCATCATTTATACAAAGTAAATATTTGGAAAACATCTTTTAAAAGTTTGGAGAAAATATCAATGCAGATAGCAGTCCCGCAAAAGCCCAGGTTGCTATGAGCATAACAATGAAGGAAATTATAATTTGTTAATGAGCAGTATGTGAATTTCTCTGCTATTTTACAGGTCAGACAGTCATGTTTTTAAAATGCAGATATCCAATAAAAATACTGAAGTTAATATTCCATGTGTGGTTAAACTGAAGTATTAAAAAATTGCATTTCAGCTCTATTTGGAATATAGGTGACATTTTCCAGAAGTGTTTTTCTAATTTATACACATATACACATACACGGATCCTGGTAGCTTCAACAGATCTCAAGATAGTGTGATCAAATGGTCTTTAAATTTTTGATTAGTGGCATTGTCTTTTAGGAGGTTTGTTTGTTGTGTTTCATTGCCTGCACAATGTGTCATTGACCCTCATTGCTTAAAATCAGTATTTACTCAGCTCACCATCTGCATGAAGTTACCACGAGGTGTCTGCCCTGCAAACTCAGTCATCTCTCTGTTGCTGTTAACAGGAAGAGGACCAGAACAGGGTGATGAAAGGCCCTTTATCCAGCACGCTCAATACCTGTTTTCACACAAAGCTGTGCTGATGAGTGTGTGAAGGAATCATTCATGGGGAAGTTTCAGCTTGTGTAAGTTTCCTAAAGTCTGTAAACCCAGAGTTATCCGGATTCATCCAGTTCTAGACTAAGGGAATAACTCCAACTCTGTGCAGAGAAAAATTTTACATCCAGGCACATGGGAAACAGTGCTAAATTTCATTGTATAAATGGTGCTTTCTTTTTGTTTCTGTTCTTTGATGAGCAGTGCAGTGATTATAGTGTTGCTTGCCCAGATGCCCGCAGTTATTTTGCTGATTCTTTGGTAGTAGTTGGTCCACTACAAGTAACTAGGGAAAAAGTTATCTGCTGGCACCATGGCAAAAGGCCTTCTGTCAGCCATATAAAAATTCAGGTGGAAACTTTAAAGTTTCCTAACTGTTAAGCAGTAGAGGAATTGTCCTATGATGGCTAAAAGCCTTTGGTCAATTTTCCTATGATGGCTAAAAGCCTTTGGTCATTTTAGTGTAAAATCACAAAAATGTATTAATTATATTATGTGATAACAAGTAATGGAGATTTTTGCTCCAAATGAAAAAGTTGTACATGAAGATCAGAAGGGGTTCTTTTAGCATTTGGGGAAAAGAAGTGGGACTATTCAGCTATAGCCTGTCATAGTCAAAATGGCAGGCATGGAGGAGTATTTGAAACTTGGTGTTCACAATGTGCGAAGTGTATCTAAATGGCCATGTATGGGGAGAGAAGGAAGAAAAAAAGAATTGCTGTGCTGGAGATCAGAAGGAAGGTATTTTAATAACGAAGCTTTATAGAAACATTGACAAGAATCATGCAGAGGAACAGCAGGTTTATGAAAGAGCATAGCATGTAGTGCAAATATTCACACCATAGAATTGTGGTATCCAAAAGAAGAGTGGGTGTGGTATCAGTATCAGTAAGGAAGACACATAGAAGACATTGTGGAGAATTGTGAAGAAAAAGAGTAAGCTCCATTTCCCCCATCTAAAATTCCAGTTTCTTTAATATAGTTGTCAGCAGGAGACTGGGGAATGAATCTCTACCACAGAGGTTAAAGATCAAGTAGTGTGAATCAATAAACTCGTCCAAGGAAAATGAGCAAAGGGAGATCAGCAAGGAGTGGAAGAGATTGAGGGAAGGACTAAGAGCTACTGAAGAATGACCTGAGAAGTAAGAGGATACCCTGTTACTGATGCTGCTCTTTAACCCATAAATAAAATGCAGAACCACCACCTTTTCACATAATCATTTCCTGGAAGGAAATTTTATGTATGCAAAGATGAAAGTGTTCATCTCATTTGTAATTTCTAGTATTCATAGACTTTCTTTGCCTTAGTAAATTCCAAGGGACACAGCTGCAGCTGGTGAAAAACATCAGATTTTCCTGTCAGAGTGCAGATTAATGAAAGCTGAGGCCTGAACTTTTTATGGTGGTTTAATGATAGCTAATACATAAGCATGGTAGGCCAAAACTAATTAAAGAACAGTGCAGTGTGACTTGTAAAACACATTACTGAAGTAAAGCCATCTCTGAGGTAAATCACTTGGAGCCTGTGGCGAGCTTAGTGTGCTGGCAGAAGTCATTGCTTTCATTTACACCTCTGAAACTCCATTAACAAAGGCAGATTTTGGCCCATGTGCTACTTTAAATAGAATTCAAGGGGATTTAGTAAGTCAGACATGTCTATCATTAAAAAGAATCCTGCTGAGGGGACCACTCCGCTTTGGTTGCTACTCTGTAGGGCCAGTGACTGTCACTGTATCAGCTGCTGCAGAGAAATTTTGTTCCTGAAGGACTTAATGCAAGAGCATTTGAAATTGTTTCATTTCATTATGTCTGGAATTTTATATCATTGAATAAAGATAATAAAGGGAGCAGAGAAGAATTCCATAATATATAGTCTGAGAAGAATAACCAAAGGCAACAAAAACTTTCCCTTTGGCAGTTAGTTTTTTCCCTTTTACTCCAGGAAACATGAGAACTTTCATTATATAAAACTGTGCTTTCTTCTGAATTTTTCCTTTAGGTTTGCCAATGAGAGATGATGATTTAATTCTTTCCAGATATTCAGTTGATTTAATATAATTTCTTTCATGTGGAACAAAAGGGGATAAATGGGCACAGATCCTAGAATATCTATTCTTTTTCACAAATCCTTAAGGGTACGTTTCATGGAATGGCAACATATTTTTGGCACTCAATTCCTGAAATAATTACACGGTGTTTGATTATAAGGCTGTTTATTGAAGATCATATGGTGTTTGTCCTGTGTCCTTACCCTGTTTTCTTTTCTTTGTTTTAATGGATTGAGATGTAAGCTTGAATTAGAAATACTATTAAAACAGACATATTTTAATAAGAAGCCCTCTTGTCCAGTTTCTCTAGACACAGCTGTTACTTTTGCAAACGCAGAAGCTTTCATGTACCTCATTCTCATTTCATTTCTCTTGGATTATTTCCAGAATAGCTTGAAGCATTGATTATGGTTAAAAGCTTCATTTTCCTCTAACTAAAACCAGTTGCATAAAACTCTTCATTTCATGGTATCTTTTATTCACTCTTGTGCCTCTTCCTCTGTCCTGTGTCTTTTACGTGCTTGCAGTATGTTTCTTTTGTGTGCTGCACATATTTAGTTGGAAAAAATCATCCTGAAATGAGCATATGTATCACTCAATTGGGAGCTATTGACACAAAGAACAACCTTGCCACTGTGGAATTCTGGCAAGAGGATGAGTCACTGTGGAGAGGGAATGTATGATCCAAACCAACATTTTATTCCCTAATTAGATTTTGTATTGAAATAAAAATATGTTGTGTTAAGGTTGAGCCAAAAAAGCAATTCTGTGAGTACAGGGATTTGGTAGGAGAGTGGTTGAGAATTTTCTTCTCAGCTTTCTATTTCTTTTGAAATTCACTTTCAAAACTGATATCTTTTTCAATGTTCTATATATGATTGAGGTAAAAAAGAGCGTAAGGAAATTTGCAGTTTACCGTTTAGCCCTTCCTTCTCTCTCCCTTAGTTTTTTTTAATAGGAACCCATAAGATCACTCTCCCTGTCTGGGAACGGCTCCTTCACTGACTTAATTGTCCTGAATGAAGGAACAGCTGAATTTGGTTGCTATTGCTCTTGTGGTCATTTCAAAACAATGCTGCCGTTCTCACTGTCAAATTGTTGACCAGAATCCATTTGGGAACAATGTAACCCAATCTATCTGTATTGTAAGAAATTCACTTCTGCATTCCTGGACCCCAGAGGATGTAAGTTCAGATATTTATCTGCCTTTAAAAAAAACCAACTGAAAAGTGTTTATCTTGACAGGTAACCTGTTCTTCAGGGAAAAAAATTCAAGTTGGATTTCTGATATTCTGAAATATTAATTTAAATTTAAATTTAGTCCATATCAATAAACATTAAGTATTCAGTTGTTTTCCCATCAGGAGTAAGATGACTTTACAAAACCATCCTATTTAGATGACCAAAGATTTTATATTAAGCAGTATTTGGACAGTTTTTTGAATTTCTTTAAACATTTTTTCTATAACCATCAAATATTGACTTTTCTGCTTCAGCATGGACAATCTGTTTCCAGTATTCCTAGACAAAAATAGGACATGGCATGATGTGAAATGGAGGCCAGCAAGAAGCAAAACTTTGCTTTTGATCTTGTACTACATCTGAGCTATGATTCAGCATCTGAAAGTATTTAGGGGGCCATAGCACTTCTGTAAAGCCCAACAAGTAAACATGCCTCTGAAAATTCATAGACCTTGGATCTTACATCTGCCAGTGTCTGACATGTCAGCTGATAAAACTAAGTATATAAGTTGCTAAAAAATGGAGAAGCATATGTTTTACAGGATGAAGACTAAACCTGAGAAGCTGCCAGAGCTAATTTGCCTCTGACATTACTGACATTACTTCTTCATGTGGTTTCCAACTAACGAAATTGATGGTTGTGGCCTATTACCATATTCCTTTTGGAATTCATTCTAAAAGGCATGAAAAAAAGCATGAAATACACAGAATACAGCGATGCATGATCTGAAGAAAGCTCATGGGTGTTATTCACACATCTGCACACTTCCTTTGTGTTTGGACTGTGTTTATCAGTGCTTTAGTCAGCATTACAAATATTGAGCACTTGCTCTTAGTTGTTGCAGTCATGTCAGTTCCCAAACTCTAGACCAGACTGAAGGATTATAAATCTCATACAATAAACACCTTTGTAGACTGATATTTTCCAAGATTTCCAACTTCCAGTTTTTCTCCCTAAAAGTACATGAGTATCCTGTGTCTGCTTGCTCATTCTTTTACTCTCATGAAAAGGGATGCCCAGTAATGCTCTCAAGCTTCCTTCTTTTCCAAATGTCCTTGCTTCTTCTTCTTTTATCCTCTCATCACAAGTTTTTCCTCTTCCCTTCCTAGTCATCTTTTTCATGTCTTTTATTTTCTCTCTTCTAGTATTTGACTTCTTTTTTTCTTCTTCCTTATCAAGGTGTGGTTATATTGGTTACATAAAAAATGAAGGATAAAGATGTTTTGTTACTTTTTCAGACATGGACCACAAGAGCCTTTTCCTATATCTGGAAGTACTGAGTAATAGTGGTAACAACTAAGGCTCCTGCACAGATATATTTGAGATGTCTAAGATTTCCCCCTAAAAAGGCAGTTTTTCTACAATTACAATACTGTGAAAGGGCACTTTTTTTACAAGTGGGAAAAGGCCATCTATACGGCTAAAGTTAATATACATTTCTAAGTAAAGAATGCCATTCACAGCTATTTTGACTGTGATCTGTTAACTGATTTCTTATTTGTTCGTTTCCCATCACTTCCTCTTCATCACAGTTTTTATCTCCTCCTGGTTCTATAACTGGGGCAATGAATGATTTCAGACAAATTCAGGGATTTCAGTAACTGGTGAAGGGCACATCATGCTGCATGGACATCCTAGAAACAAGAATATTAAGTAAGAAACATGAACATTATTATTTTTTTCCTTTCCTTTCCTCTGGTTGAAAATATTTGTTTGTTTTTTTTTTTTTCTGAATCCACTAAGATTTCATAAGAATGGTCATAAACCATTATAATGAATAAAAATTATTGGAAAAAGACTACATTGACTGAGAGCTGCTGAGTCCAAATGTCACTTTCATTGCCCCAGTCCCTAATTAAGAACAGTTTTTCTTTGTGGAAGATGTGATTCTAGCTTCTTCATAAATTTTCCTACAAAAAGAGAGTAGGGAGACACAGTCTTGGAAATAGATTTTCAGATATACTCTACCTACAAGGCAGCACCAGCCTGGGTCAGCACAGATTCATGGTGGGAGATGTGAGCACTGTGAGCAGTGGGGCTGTTCTGCTGCCATGGCTGTGAGCAGTCAGGGCAACCCTTTCCCTAGGGAATTCCAAATGGAGCTGAAGTACCAGGAAAGGGCAGGATATCATGACAAACATTAACACCACATGCATAATGATGCCTAAGCTAAAAAACACAGAAGAAATTAAATAAAACTGATGGGCAGATAGTTTGGTCAAATAGATGTAGAATCATAAAGTGATTGAGATTGGAACAGGTCTTTAGGATCATCTAATTCCAAGAGCTCTGTCATAGGCATGGAACCTTCCACTACACCAGGTTGCTTAGGGCCTCATCCAACATGGCCTTGAACACTTCCAAGCATAGGGCACGTACAACTTCTCTGAAGCCTTCTCTTCTGCAGGCTGAATAGCCACAGCCCTCTCTGCCTTCACAGGAGAGGTGTTCCAGCCTTCTGATCAACTTACTGACATCCCTCTGGACTCATCCCACTGCTACTGAAATCAAGACAAAACCAGTAAGAAGAATATACAGGCTGTTGGCAGCAGAGCAGGGAGTATAAGAAAAAACTGTTTTGGGAAAGATTTTTAATTCATTAAAGTGTAGATTTGCTAACACTAGCACTGCTAGAGCAAGCACAGGGCTTAGAAACAGTATCATTTCCACTAATGGGTGAGATAGTAAGTTAGCTGGGGCAGAACATGATGTGAATTGTGGATATGATTTCATGCACTTGACCTGAAGTGGTTATTGCTATTCCTGAGTATCACTACACACACAATATGGTGCCTTATAGAGCCTCTCATGTTTAAATGGGCAAGCAAGTCTTGGGAAAAAAATGCAGTTATGGAAGCCACTTTCAGTCAAGAGAAAGACATTAACTTGCTGACTTTAACAGCACCAAGGATTCTCAGCCATGCTTGGCAGAAGATATTAGCTCTTTAACAATCAAAACAGAAATGTAGATGTTACAGTAACCTGATTCCCAGTAGGTAATTAAAATAGCTGCAATTTGATATCAGCAAATAGTTTTTCTAGGCTGGAAAAGTGAACAACAACTACTTGTAGCAAACATTGGAAACCATTTGGGTGCAGCAAGGGTCGCTGGAAATCCCTCCAATGACACACGATATGTGCTGGAGTTAGTAGTTGCAAAAATGCATATTATTTTTCTAGTTGTCTTCTGAATTTTTACCTCAGTGTTTGTGTTGAGTTGTCACGCAGGCTGCTGTGGTCACTGGCATCTATGCATGATTTTTATGGTGGTGTTTTTCCCTCAGAATGTTGAAGAATAGTAGTAGCACACTGGACTCTTGAGAAAGAAACAGAAAATGCCAGAGAACAGTATGGACCATGGAGAATCACACATGTGGCTAAATTTTTAACTATGCTGGCAGCATCTGAAAAGGACTTTTCTTCCTGCAGAGCCAGCTGTGTTAGAAAACCCCACAGCCTTTTGATAGATCCAGCATTCCAGCCTCCAGTCTTGCTGGCAGACATGGCAGAAACATCTGGGTATTTTTCAGTTCCTGAGTCTCTCACTTTGCTTTAATACTTTTCTTTACAGGGCAACTGTCTGTACCCTGGCTGTGGTGATAACACATCTGTGTTAACAACCTTAATTTCAAAATTACCTAATATGTAAAATGGATTTCTGCAAAAAGCACTGATGTTTGTGGTTTGATTAGTGATGGACCATGGCTGCAGTATGCTTATGGTGACCTTTTTACATTGTATTACTGGGTCTCAATATTAGCAAAAAGACAATGGGTTTTACATATTCCTTTATAGTCTTCTGGCACAATGAATGAACTGACTGTGTAGTGGCTGAAAGCCTACATTGTTTAGTACCACACAATAATGCAATTTAGGCCTGCTATTGTAGTCTGAAAGGAAATTTCACCAACTTTCCCAGGACATTTAAGAATATGAAAACTATTGCAAATGGCCACATACATGCAGTAAAGAAGCTTAACCCCCAATCAGCATTGATTTATTTTGTGAAGGTCACTGCAGCAACATAACTGTTTGTTATTCTGCTTCATAGAGCTGGCTCTGGGAGAGAGCATCAAGATGGAACAAATTAGCCTAAGTGGGAATACTTAAGATTTTCTCTTTATTAAGTAATTCCCAGACACGGAATCAGTGCATTGCACCCAAGGTGTAGAATATAGAGCACTGGGCTGCAGCAGCCCTTCAGCCCAACAGCATATATCCAAGGATGTATCATGAATTTTCACTTCATTCAGATTAACTGAGATTTGACAGAAAGAAATCTTGAGCATCAATCTGCATGTGTTCTAGAATTGTTACACAGGATAGTACTGGCTTTTGAAGGACTGATTTATAAGAATTTCCACATTACACTGCATTGGAAAAATAGCAATACAGCTGGTGAAAATAACTGTTAAAATTTATTTCATCACATCTTGTGCTCTTGATTCCATCACATAATGCCCCTATCCAGCAAATGGAATACCTTGATGCTCTAGTATCCCTTTATGATTTTACATATCAATCTTTGACATATTTAAGCTTAACATTTCTTTGGGAAGGTTTAGTTTTTTCTTCAATGTGTATATGGTACCTAAAAGGGTAATTTTTTACTGGATCTTCAAGATCCTTTCTGTACAATTAGAACTGTATATAAGATTAATAAGTGCATATATGCCTGCGAATATTCACTTTGAAGTCCCTGTGTTTGTTCTTTGTTTTAAGTAGAAATTAATTTCCAAGTACAAGAATATAATTATTTTTATAATTTAATTAGTAGTATTGTCACATAATTATTTTTCCAAAAATAAATTACTATGCTATTATTGAGTAAAGAACATAACTAAACATGCATACATATTGTAAAGACTTTTTAAATCTGTATTTTTTCATATAGGGCGAACACAGATGTACAGAAAATACTTTTGTTAGAAGGGCAGGAGTTTCTCAGCAATGACATAAAAAGAACAGCAAAACTAAATGGTTTAATGATCAGATTTCTGAGTGGGTTATTCCTATTCTGGGTTTCTATACTATGTTATTTCCACAAGTTCTCTGGATCAGAATAAGGCCTGACTTTCCAATAAAAAGTATTGATTGTCAGAAATTACAGTTCTCAACACTTTCAAAAATCTACTTTCAAGAAAATACAGCAAAGCAAAATTATACCATGTGCATAGTCTTTAAGTGCTTGCTACTGAGGCCAGTCTTAAAACATTGACAATAGATGCAACTAATTGCTTCCATCTAGAAATGCAAGAAGACTAAAACAATGACTGATGGATAGTCTGTTGTGCTGGCTAGCAGAAATAAGAAAGTCATACTCTGTCAATGAATAGTTGACTCTAATATTCAAGTCATTTATTGAAAGCCAATATAATAAAATAGAAAAAAAAATCAACTAGATTTGATAAAATTAGACATATTTCATTAAAAGTTACCTTTTGATATCTCCCTTGTTAGTGAATTGTTAATTTATTGTGTTCTAATAATCTGGACTTCTCTAAAATCCAGAATTATTGTGAGCATGTGTGTGAGTTAGCAGATAGCTGAATATTGCTCTGAATTGAATGTATTTGCTTAAATTATATAGTCCCTATGCAAGTGCTTTCCTAGTTCAGCAAATAATTGGGAGGAGATGTATCTCTGAATTTCTTAATTTTCTTTTCATCACCATTGGATTAACTAGCCATTCAAATTTTTATGAAGTACCTAGTCCATGAAATATATAATCATTCCTATTCTTGGTTGTATCTCTCTGCAAACTAAAATTAACCAGATATTCAGTGATGATTCCAAAGCTGCAGAAAGAAATGGTGTCAAGACTAGAAATAGAATAAAATAGCAGAAAACTGGTACTTTGAGAGAACAAGATTACATCTCATGTTCTCTTTTCCCTGGATTTGTGTTGGATCAGTTTATTCCAGTTCTGAAATTCACTGAATGAGTCCCTACAATTATATATATTCAGCTTGCTGCTTTGGATGCTAAGCCTCATGTATTTTTCACCTTAAAAGTATTACTCTTCAAAGGATGACAGCAATTTATGGGTTATTTGCATGTTAAGTGGTTGTTCACCACAAGTCACTATCTGAAATGTCAGTGGCAGTTTTGATAACTAGTAATCATGCAGCTCATGATTTCATTAGCATAAGTATTTGGCCAAGTGCACCCAAATTCATTGTGTTAGTTACTATATAACAAAATGAAGACACCTAACTTGTCTATAGGAATTATGTTAGCAGGGTAGGCATTGTCACATTTGACAAGAAAGATGGAGTAAGTCACGATTTTCTTTGGAATATTTGGGATCTGACACCAATGATTTTTCAATATATTCATGTTATGAATTTATAGGATAAGGTGTTAAGCACATGTTTCAGGTCCATACAAAATCCCTTCTGAAAGAACAGCCTTTTCAGTTGTAGAAAACATACAAGCAAAGAAAAAAATTAAAGTCAAATAAAGCTGTTACTTCTTGATTTGGGTTAGAACAAGTTTCATTCCAGCAAAACTTGTATCTTAGCACTCTCACGGTACAAGAGTGACACTGCAATATCTTTATATGACAACAGCTTGAAGTAGTCGGAAACAAATCATGATGTCCAGTGGGATTGGAGGCTGAATTTCATTTCCATCCAGACGAAGGTATCGGAGACGAGGGATGTTGCCATAATAACCGTAATCTTCTTCTAGGGCAATGGAAACTGGGCACATCTGAGTACCATTGACACCTGAAAGTGTAGATCAACATGTTAGGTTATTTCCATGGGAAAAGTTTGTGAAGATAAAATTCACCAGGGACACAAATAAAGTAAACTTCCACTGATGTTAGCATGGAAAACTGTTGCTTTTGTTTCCATTTAAATGTTTTTTGATTGAAAACAAGCAATATAATGTGATCTGGATCAGTGAATTACATATTTGCTGTGGTGCATTGATGAAAAAAGGCCATTACATGCATAATTTATCCTTGGACAAATGGGATACTAAGTTATACAACTACATGGTAAGGATTGAGAAATAGCTCTTTACATTCTGAGTAAGCAAGGCAAGATTACTTCTGAGGGGTTTTGAACATCTTATTTCAGTGACAGTGCATTAATTTTAGGCTGATAATATTCCCTAATGAAGATGTTGCATTCAAAACAATAGCAGTATTGAATCAAAGGAACTTTTTGCATAGTGTTTTTAATTTTTAACATCTGTTCTTTTCTATTCTCTGACATTATTAAGTGGATTTGGTTCTAATTGCAAGACTATAACTTGTGCAATGAGGTATTTTTCTTCCTAATCTGAAAGCTAACAACTCCTCAAAATTCTACCTCCATCATGCATAATTTGTTTCTGTACAGATAAAATTTGAAACCATGGCTTCAATCATTACCCATATTCTGAAGTATTGAGTTGCTTGGGCTTTTTATCTCCTCTAGGTTACCTCTGCATTGTCACTTGGCTAAAATACTTGTTATATTTTGTTTTTAGTTGTTAAATAATCAGGCAGCTTCAAAATAGCCTCTAGAAAACACTGAAGTGTTGTTTGTTTATCAGAGATGTCAAATTCCTTCAACCAAATTATGATATTCTTTGATTGATCTAACTGCTTGAAGATCTTGGCCCCAGACTAACTGAAAGAAAAAAAACAAACTGGAGAACGTATATATAACAGATTTTTTAAACAAATTTCTTTACTAACAAAGAGATAGGAAAAAAATTCTTCCTTTATATTTAGTAATGATGCCATGCACAAATATTCTGACTACAATCTCCAAAATCAGAGAAATGTTATGAAGTAAAAATAACATAACTTTTTTAAACTTTCTTTCCCATAACTTTTTTTTTTTTTTCCCTCCACTCTATTTTGAAAAACTGCCCAGACATTTGCAACATCTTGGAAGTGGACTCTGTCTTTGTCATGGAAACTAGATAAATACATCCAGTTGGCCAAGGCCCGAAGCTTTTGTTATATCCATGATAGCAAATTGTGGTTGTTTATCTTGTGAAATTTGATTAATGTTGGCAAAGCTTTTGGTATTTTTGGAAGAAACAAGCTGCAGCTTATCTTTATGTGTGAATTTACAACACAGAAACCTTAAGAATGTTCATTAAGAAGGCAGCTATTTTAAGTTTTGGGTGAATCAACACTATCTAGCAGAAAATATCTGCTTTGTTTGATCAGCACTACTGTTCATAGAGACAAGATGGCTTCAAGTGTATCCTAAATATCTGTCTTCTCTGACTAAAAACTATCTCACTGCACTCATTTTCACTGAGTTAATTACTTCAGGCTTGAAGTGAGGCAGCAGTTATCTAACCACAGGCCACCTAGGAAGAAGTTATTTCCTGATGATGTGTGGTATGAACTGGTTTGGGTTTTATTGTTCTCTTCCCATAAACAGTAAATCCTACCCAAACTATCAAGGGAGTAAAAGCTTCTCTATTTTTTTCTCTTTTTCAATACTCTTCATGGATATATGGCTTAATTTTGTTTAAGTAGGAGGAAGAGGTTGTTCCTTCCAGAGGTACAATTCACCTTGCCATGATCCATGTAGAAGTTGTGTCAGCCTAAGTAAACCATTTAGACTCTGTATAAATTCAGAGAGAGATGAACACTTCCAAAAGGGGACTGACAGTTCCTTTAGATGGGATGATTTTCCCTATACAATTGTGTGTCCCTTTCCATGGAGTAGGAGGTCTGTATGACTACCGCAAATTAGATTAAAAAATATAGGATAGTTCATTCAAAGAAGATGAATTCCACCACTTGTTAACAGAATTGTTATGTCCTTGAATATTTAAACATGAAACCTAGAGCTGCTGTACGGGAAAACTGCCAAAGTTCTCATTAATGGCTAATGCTGTATGTCTGCTGAAGAAATGCAGATCTTTTCCCAGTAAAACTTACAGTTTGGGAAAAAATTTTAGATACATGGCCCAGGGATTTCTCTCTTTCTCTAAATGTGGTATAATATTAGCTAACAGTATCTATTTTGTCCTCCTGGTGTTCTTCCAGGGGAACTTACTGTTTACTCCCTTTCATTTGTCCTTTGATAGCACTGTAATAATACCACCTGCTGACCCTTACTCCCTTGTTACATCCTTTCATACCTTCTCTTTGCTTACTTTAACATTCTCTTTTCCATTATTTAAAAATTCCCCAGAGCCTCACAAGTGTATGTCTCAGGTAAATATGTGGGCATGTGTGTTTTAAAATGCCATAGATCAAATGTGTTACAAATCTGTTGGAGCCATAATTATTTTTGGATTTATTTTGATTTTACTTCCAAAACTGGGGTTTTTTTCCCTCTGTGTACTGCGATCCTTAGGGAAGTGATTGTAGGTGAAATTCTTGTTCCACTGAGACATATTATGAGACTATCATTGGCTTTCCTGGGCTTCAGAAGAAGACCTTGTATCTTCATAAATGGTCTCTGGAGAAATAAGGCCGTGCACTTATATGAGGAATTGATATTACAAAATAGCATATAATAAAACATGGTCAAATGGTATTTACATAGAAATGCTGATGTCTGAACTCTTGCAATTACAACAGTGTTACTATGATTCACCAAGAGATAATTAAGCAGTGATTTGAAGGAATACCTGAGAATTAATGTTATAAAAGGGGCTCATACTGCACACATAAAATAAACCTTCAGCAGGACTCTTTTGTGAAGGAACCAGATCAGGATTTTACAGCTATTTTTTCTTTCAAGACTTTCACATTGATTATTTTAAAATAGTGTCTGATTGGGGTTTAAGAAGATGAAACCAACCTGCAGAATTAGTGTCAGCTCTTACTACTCTGGCCTGATGGAATTACATTCCTTGTTTGCCATCCTAAAGGCCCTTTAAGATATTATCTATCAGAGCAAAGTCTCATGGAGACTATGTCACTGTCCTTTACTTTTTGAACAATTATTCTATGTGGCAAAATATCCTTGCATGATACCCAAGTTTCATTTAAGGCATCAGATTGCAACTATTTTCTATTCAGTTACTAATAATTCCCTTCTTTTTTTTCTTTTTTTGGCTAAAGTCAGCCACAAGCCAACTTGTGCTTAAGTTGACAATGACTTGAAAAGTGGTAAAGGCACTAAGGAATACAAGATTTGTATTCCTGCATCATGATTCAGTTCACAGGTTATGTGTCATTGGAACATAAGATTTGATTTTGTACATACTACAAAATTTAATTTTCATTGTCTTAAGCTTTGTCAAACTTTTTCAGGGAAGGAAGAGGACTGGACAGTTCTTTAAATACTACCTAGGCACAAAACTGTTCTTAAACTGGACAGGCTACATTCCATTGATTTCAATTTTGTGTCCACTTGAAGTGAGAGAATAAAGTCTGCACCTGAGGCCTTACATTGAAGCAATTAAAATAAATCTCTTAGTAACCAGGGGGCAATGAAATATGTTCAGAAACAACATATGTCATAAACTTTAACTCTAATTAACAGATAGAATTCTTGCAGGCCACTAAAATATGTGCCTGTTATACACTTTTAAAATTTATTTATATGATTTTACATTTTTATTTTGCCAAATGCAATGAATAAATATAAATTATCAAGAAGTATCTTCATTTCATAGATCCTTGTTTTGTGCAAAAGCCAAACCATTATTTTTAGAATATTTTTGGACTACAGTGGCACAAAAAAGTGGTAAAGGACCATGTATTCAATTAAATCATCATGATGAGAAGATAAATATAGAAACTTGGCTTCCTTCTGTGCAGTGGTGAATAAAAAGTCATCATTTTTATTTTGACTTTTGGCATGAAATGAAGTACTTACTGATTAGATACTTTCATTATATAGAGTATGTAATATCCCTAGCTACCACACCCCCTCTATACCTGGATGAATTTGGAAACAGTCCTGGAAATGAATCTTAAAACCAGAAGGCTTCTGTTGCCTTGGGTACAAAACCTTGTCTCATTTACACAAAATGGAAAAACTTTGAGAACATAAATCTTAATAGAACATATATGCTGTAAAATCCATAAAACACAAAAACATTTTGCTCAGAGAGGTGGTGGATGCCCAACGCCTGGCAAATTTCAAGGTCAGGCTGGACAGGGCTCTGAGAAACCTCATCAAATGTCCCTGCTTATTGCAGGAAGGTTGGAATAAAGGGACCTCTATAAGTCCCTTCCTTCCCAAAATATTCAATGATTCTATGATTTTAATCACTTTATTTCAAAGACCATTTCTACTGTGAAGTAGACATTTAAAATGGAGATGGTTTTGAATGGTTTCACACTGGTAATACACACTTACTTTTGATTTTGTTGTGATCAAGATGAAGGTGCTCAAGATGAGCATTGATTGGTGGAATTTTAGTGAGCTGATTGTGAGACAGCTGTAGGTCTAGAATAGATGAAACATTAAACCCATTTGGAGGGATACCATCATCAGATAGTTTATTGTAGTTCAGCCTAAGGAAAGTCACTTTGGGTATTGCACTGAAGTAGTTTTCTGGTATGACCTCGATGGAGTTGTTGTCCAAAAAGAGCTGCAGTGTATTAGCTGGAATGCTTAAAGGCATTTTCTTGAGTGAATTTTTTGCGATGTTGAGCTGCATGAGGTTGTTGAGTCCTTGGAAGGTGTCACTTTGAAGAGCGCTGTCCAACAAACTGTTCTGGTGCAGGTCTAACATAGTAAGGTTTTCCAAGTGGCTGAAGACTCCTTCTGGGATTTTAGAGATTTTGTTTCTAGCTAGTCTTAGCTGTTCCAGACCCACTGGTAATGGAGCAGGAACCTCTTCCAACTCATTATCTTCAAGGAATAAGTAAAGCAGCCTTTTCAGCTTGCTCAGCACACCATTCTCAATCCCACTGTTTGTGATCTTATTCTTGTTCAGATTTATCCATCTCAGATGAGTGGCATTCGCAAAAGGCTTCTCTGAAATGGTTTCAATTTGATTGTTTTGAAGATAGAGGTACCAAATTCTGGCTGGAATTGGAGGTATTTCTTTAAGCCCTTTGTTATCACAGTATAATGCATTGGGGAAACTAGGAGGACAAAAGCACTCCTGTGGACACTCAGAAGTATAGTGAGACCAGTGGCCAGGATCCAGATCATCATAAACTTGTCTCACAGTTCGAGTCCACACAGAATTGACCAAGAATAAGAGCAAAAGGCTTGTATAGACTTTCAAAATCATGGTGTTTGCCTTGGAAGGGGAAAAAACAATTAGCTATTTCTCAATAAAACTCCCTAGTAGCATACTAGATTAACAATACAATTTTGCATATAAAACAATATTTCCCTTATAAACAGCCAAATTCTTCCCTCTAGGGTGGTATCCATGGCCTGTTAAGGGAAAACTGAAAAGTAATATAAAAGTTATAAACAATTCTGTGCTATATAGTGATAAACATATCCCTGATTCAGCTTAGACTCCACATTGGCTACCAGTTTGACTGATGTTCATGCAAGTATCATTTCAAAAAATATGAAAATATGGATAACTTTTGGATAATAAATCAGTACCTCTTTTACATTTGTGTAAGTTTTCCTGTACAGCCCTACAATCTACATTATATAATGGTTAATTTTCAGAAAAGACATTATTACCATGATGATATAAATACTATAGTACTCAGTGTTCCTCCTTTTAAAATTAATCATCCCCTCTTTTCTGTTTTTGCTCTCTCTTGAATTATAATGACATCTGGATCGGATTTTCCAGGATCTTTTGTCTTCATTTAAAAGTAGAAGATCAAATAGTGTTTTAACAGCTGTTTGTTGGGCATGTTCTTAAAAGCTTGGAGGGAATATGTTTGACTAATCCATTCCCCTCCTCACTCACTCTCTCATATCCAAAGTTACAAATTTCCTTCCCTAAAGCAAACATACAAAACAAATGCCTAAATGACACAAAAAAGAAACCTTAATCAAATTATATCCACAATAAGTAAATCCTGACCTAACTGTTCACATAGCTTTATGCATATTTTAACTATTTTTCCTACTTAATGATATGCTTTTTTTAGCCTCTTCCACAATTATAATTATGAACAAAATTATCACTGATAATTTACTCAGAAAGGAAATATTTGTGTAGCACAAAAACAGTGCCTTACAAACTCTGTTATCTTGCTCACTGGCTCATGAAGATTAACAAGCATTTTGCAATGTAGAATCAAAAGACTGATAGCTGAAATTTCTGGTCAAATTAGGAGGTTAGCTGTGACAAAAATAGTATTTAAATAAAAATAAATTCTCTCATAGGATTAATGCATCAGTAAGGTTAAGAGCTCAGTTCAGTTGCTGCATATGATATGTAGTAATTTAATAGTTTTCAACATTGTTATTAGCAGTAACAAGTGCAGAATCCTGTACCTTTTCCAGCCCCAGAAACTGCTATCTGGAAGCATTCCAAAGAAAGGGACAAATAAAGAATTTTTAAAGAATAACATTTCTATTTCACACAGTGAATTTGCAACCTTCTTACTCTGTAAATATTCATAACTGTAATAGCACTTTAAAAAAGAAATATAAAGCAATTTACCTTGTTAGTCAAATTCCTGGAGCTATCTGAAGCCAGTTAGAAATCTCTGTAAATTCACCGCTTTTGGCTGCTAACCCCTGTGTTTGTTTCCTGTCCTCCTAAGAATTAGCAGCACATAAAACTGGAAGTACATACTAGTATTCCCAGATGTATTTCCATGCACACCTTATTAGCTATTGCTTCTAGTTTGACATTGTTTCAGAGTTTGGGCTTACCTCAGCTTTCTTGGATCTTCTTCTCTTTCTATTGGTCCCTGTTGTTAGACTGTAATAGCTTGAGTCAGGCTACAAGCCGTGTTCTAGGAATACAGCCTCATATATACGCATCAGTGCTTACAGCTTTTAACCCCTGAAACAGCTCAGGCACCTCAGCACCTAGGCAGGGAAAGAAGGAAAGCCTGGCCTTAATATCAACCAGCCACTGAGCTGAAGGCATTTGATTTTTTTCGTTCTATCAGATGAGGGGAGCTGGACTAGATGAAACAGGTAGCCCAAACTGTGCATTTATTCAAGATTTTTGTTAGAAAATACTTTACACGCAGAGCTGACTTACATCATAACTCATTCTCATAATACCTGACTTGGCCACAAAGGATTAAAACCAGTGCCATCTGTTTCTACAGAAATATTTTATTTGATTTTTATTAAATGCAGATGCTGTCATGCCATTTAAAGACAAAATTCTTGATTAGGAGAAGAGAGCAAATGCATTTGCTAATAATTTTTTAATATTTTCAGTTCTTTAAAAATTAAATCCTACCTTTTCCTTTTTGTTCAGAGAGATATTTACATGTATTTCTACGAAGTTATAATATTCCTCTGTGTCTCTTGCAATTTTCTTTCATCATTGATCTAAAGCAAAATTTTTGCAGCCAACTTGCTCTCCAAAGATAGAGACATATTTCTCACATTAAGTATTTTGGAAGATTTCTGTTTTCCTTTTTAGTCCAAACTTAAAGTAACAACTTCATATCAGAGAAACTATTCATGTTCAAAGCCAGAACAATGACATAAATATTTTAAGGGAAAAGTTAATGGAAAATATTGAAAACATATAATATATTCTAGTACTTTAAATTATTTATATTAGTTTTAAAACTTACTTGCATAATTATTTTAATTCTGTTTCATCTGTTTGATTTTAACCATTAAACTTATAACAACTTATTTCATAATTTTTGATCTCTTGCTTCTTAAACTCAGAATGTCTCAAAAGAAGTTTAGAAGTAGAAAAGACCAAAGTAGTCAAAAAAGGAAAGCAAAGCTTCAATACATGGGCAGCTTTCACTGATTCAGTAAGGCTAATGTTAAACACACCATAAATTTTTTTCATTAGTTATGTTTATACCCGCATGTTTCTTGTTTATGAAAAAATGCACCCTTACCAACAGTAATTTGTGCATTGTTTATGTGCTTCAAAATAAAACAGGTGCTTAAGTATTTCACTCTACTAGCCCTCCAGGGCCTTCAAGATATCTTAAAGATTATCAGGGATTTCTTACAAAGCAGGTGTAAAACTGATTTCTTCATGCATACTGAATATTTTAATAATTTAAATTTGATTAAATTAATTTACATCTATGTCTTTAACAAAGGTTCTTGTTTTAAGCAGATGTACTAATTATAAGACAAAAGCCATAAAAACACCCAATTTTCATTATGAATGTCACTTTAAATACCTATAACTTAAAATGTTTGAGACTTATACCTCCTGCAGCAGAGCTGGTACCCCACATTAGTGATAAGGATGCTTGTCAGCTGGAGTCCAACCAATGAAGAAGGAGAGGGGCAGAGGCATCACTGTGTGAAATTTAATATAGTTGTATGTCCAATTGTGAACCATTTAAGGAGGCTTCACCATGAAAAGTGCATCTACGATTCTTGTAAACAGCAAGCAGTTGTTCAGTACAAAGCTGCTTTGTTTTTGTGCTAAATCTTCACAGTGTGAAGAGAGAATATGGAGGCCTCTTTGCCACTAAAGAAAGAGCCGAGTCCATCCCAAATGTTGTACTGAAATTGCAAGTCCTCAAGGCAGATATCTGCTGTAACACACTTAAATGCATCTTGCCAGATGTTTACATACAGCAACAACAAAAAAAATTAATTTATCTTTTGCTTCATGGTGGTCTGAATTTACTTTCTATTTTTACCTGCTAATTATGTCCAGATACTCATTATGTTATCACAGAAGTCCCTGGCAAAGGGACTTGCTGTTTACCTTGTGGCAGGCAGTGGTACTATTTTTATGAAATATTGTTCAGCAAGGGGTCACAATCTGCCCTTTGTGGATTTTGAGGCCAGATACTTGGTCCCTATCAAACACATGTTTCCATTCAAAGGAGGAGTCCTTCACTAGGAGAAGAATATACCAAAATATATTTTCTGAGACTTTCTCAATAATGTGAATTTCCATTTCTTCTGATGAAAACAAAGCAGAAAAAAATGACAAGAAATGTCTTCAAAATCAAGAAGCAAGAGTGTTTATGAAAGTCATACGTATTTTCTTACACACTCCCAAAATTTTTTGAAATATCTCTGCAGAGACAATGATTGCCTGGGTGTCTAGGCAGGCTTTGCAGAAAGCCTTCTTCCCATGGAGCCTTCAAGATTATGCACATCTCATGCATTTGTTGTGTTGAGTCCTCTGTCATCTGGTGTAAAATATTTCTTATTTAAAAGTTGCACTTTATGGTGATAAAGTTTTACAGACTAATAAAAGACCGTGGCCAAGATTTTCAAAAATGACTAATGGTTTGGGAGACTTTTTGTTTTGCACATCCAACCTGAGACTCTTTCCAAAACCTTATTTTCAGAAAGAGCTAAGAATTTTGTGTTAATGAGGTAATTTTTAACTTGAGAAGCTGAGTGATCAAAGGCAAATATCAGTGAAACTCAAAGTGCTCCTAAGACCAGGAGCAATCTCTCAAAAAGTAACAGTATGAAATATATTTTCACAACAATAAAAGGAAGTGGAAAAAAATATTACAGTAAAAATACTGTGGATACCCACCCTGAATTTTGGAGATAATTTCTAAGAGATACTGCTGGGTTTGTTCTAGTTTAAGAAAGATGTCTGAAGCTATTACAGGATTTTTACTGCATGTGTCTCCTTTCAATCTACACTGTTAATCAAGAGAATTTGTATAAAAAAGTGAAGAGCATCAACAATTGCAGGGTGTAGTAACACGTCCTTGAGAGAAGTAATGTGCATGCTTGAAGCTAAAACAGCTCACAACCTTGGGAAAGACTAGAAGAGTAAAAAAGACAGACTAGAAAGACCCTTTGGGAGGAGAAATGGACAACTGGGACTGCTGTTTGGAGCTGCTCTGTTTTAGCATCAGAGCTGCTGACAGTGAAAAAATGCATTGCTTTCTTTCAGTAATGGCTGCCATATGTCTCAGATTGAATTTGAAGCAAGGTCTGTTAAGCATCAAGCATGTGTATAGTTCATCACCAGCAAACCCAGGAGTGTACTGCAAGCAGAGCTTGCTCATTAGCCCTGTGCATTGCTCCATTTAGCAAAGGCTGCAACCCAGGGTGCCTCAATTTGGGCAGTACTTTACTTAAAATTGTGTGCCTTGCTCCACAGGACAATCAGTTCATCTGAAACAGGCTCTTGAATTGTCTTCATGGTTACAGGAGAGAAGGTAGTGCTTCAAAAGCTGAAGACAGAAAGTCCAGTTTGTGTATCCTTCATCCTATACTCCTAATGGTAGCTCCAGACACCTTCATGGGGTTGCTGACTTTTACTCAGGCTTCAGTCTACCTCTTTCACTTCTGATAACAGGCATGTAGTGATCTCTCTCTTTCTGCATTGCTGCTCTGAGTTTTACCCAGAGTCAAAAAGACAAAACTTCTATTTCCAAACAGTTCCCTGACCAGCAGACAGTGGTATATCTCAATTAATAATATCAGCTGCTCCTTTTAAAAACTGCCAAAGGTCAGCAAGATCAAAGAGTCTAAAAGAAAGCAGATGACTGAGCCCTTCAGGCTAGCCCAAGGGACACTGCAGACAGATCAAAGGACCAGCCCAGATGTTCCAGACCCTGCTCCTATGGATGTATTTTACTCTACATCATTCCTAGTGAACAAAAGAAATTAAAACAAAACAGACTTAGGAGCAGGAATGCTGCACCTCTACTAGAAGTCTAGAATTACATGCTTAGACCTCGCAGTGGAAGAAATTGCATTTCATATTTAATTAGGCATTTTTTGTGCATATGCAGACAGCTGAAGTATAGGGAGTTTATGTGGGGACCTCTCACTTTAGATCAGAATATATTGGTTAAAGAAACCTTGGGGAACAGTTTGACTGGCTTAATTTGTTAAAAGGAGATGTCACCTGACCTCTTCTTTATATAGGATTTAGGAAAATAAGATTCTATTCTAAAAGTCCAGAAACAAACTTTAGCAGTTTACTTTATGCACAACTTCACTCCCTTATCAAAACTAAAGTGGGAACTGAGTAGCTTAGCTGAAAGTGATCATTGCAGAGCAACACGTTTCAGAAAAGAACAACTATGGAAAAGGGCTCAGCTTTTATGGGAAATGTATTGGACTCCTGCATATGCTTCATTAAATAATTTTTTGGCACTCTGTTCGCTTTCTCTCTGGTTTGAACTCTTTACCACAGTGACACCAAAAAGGTTCCATGATACAGTGCCAAAATCTGGTATTTGTCTTGGCTTGCTAGGTTTACTTTAACTACTATAGAAATGTTACTGTCAATCTCTTACTTTACTTTGTTTTCATGATTTCCACAACTTCAACACTAACAAATCTACCCCACCCTGGGAGTCTATTTTTAAAATGCTAGCTGTATCTCAAATTAAAATATCTAACATGCATTTATCAGTGACACACATATTGAGTTGCTGGGGCAATGTGTAGCTATTTAGATGATTTATATTTTCCAGACAACTAATGGTAAATGAAAATATGAATTAATGATCTGATGCCCATTCTGTAAACCTGCAGAAATTTTGAACCATAGACCATCAATGATTAAATGTTCTGAGATAACATCAGGATAGTGAAAACAAACTGGCTTTACTATCCTTTAATTATATCCTTATCCTTAATTCATGTAAACTTCTGTTTTCTTGCTTCCTCCTATTGTTAAAGAAGTCCAAAATATTTTAATTTGTCTTCATTTTAGATCCCCACAGTAAGACAATAGATTTCAAGAAGTTTAAACTCACACAAAGTTCTGTCCTCTAAAATGAGTGACAAGTGTTGCATAAAAGAGAATGCCCACAACTTAATGAAAAAAACATTTTGTTCCCTTTACAGTAATGATCGGCTACAGTGATATTGCCACATGAGAAATTCAAGGTTCAGGGGCTTTTTTAATATTTAGAGAGAAAAGCCAAATGGCATAAACTATATGAAAACTCAGCTCTTATTTTCCATTAATTGTAGTAATTTTTGCTCTAATTTTTAATTCAGATACTCTTGGGAAATACTGAAATTAAACATTGGACTATGGGATTTTTATTTTCTTAAATTGCGATATCAGTCATCGCTTTCAAGAGCTGGGGTTTCCCAAAGCACTTGAGTTTTCTTCCAGAGTCCCAACTTCAAGCTCAAATCTCACTCACCATGACTACTCCAGTCACTGATTATCCTTTCAGATGGAACACATTGAAACTCAGTCTTTACTGTGTAGATGAAATTCCTCAACACCCAGCACTTTGATGGAAACTGACACCACCTTTTTCTTTGAAGACAGCTCTGGGACACAGCTCCAGGGAGAATTCATCACCCATCCCTGTCCAAGCACCATGCAGTGCTCCACAGCCCTAAAGAATGACCTAAATAACCCTAAATAATCAAAGGGGTGTTCTTCAATGCTACCTGCCCTTTTCTTAGGTTATTCCATGATCTTCATGGCAGCATCTGGGAATCCCTTCTGCATTTTCTGTGTAATACATAGCTCAAGGCTGTGATTTCCATTAGGAACAATACACCTTTCCTTCTTCTGAATTGAGGGTGAGGATAATAATATTGCAGGGGATGGCTCTTCTTATTCAAACTTAAGAACTTAAGAACCTGCACAAAAAAAATAAATTCATTTTTATACACAGGTAATCACAAATTCTTCTTCAAATCAATGAAATCAATGCAGCATTGCACATAGTTTTGAAAACTTGCTGGTCTTACTGCCTATTTTTTTGACAGCAAAATGATGAAATCTAGAAGTGAAGTTCAGGAAACTTTTGTTCATGCAGTTTAGAAACCAGTGTAGTAAGATGGATGGCAAAATCACACAATGTGCTACTGGAAAGATGGTGGAAATAGGAATTTTGAAAGACTTGTTTATCTTCAAGACAGCTTATTATTAAATTGGTTTATAACTTATGAAATTTATAAAGACTTCCAGTACTTTTGTCTGAAATATTTTGCTTGTTTCAATGAAAGTGTTATCATCAACGGAAATATATTTATACAAGTATTATTTAATGGGTTCCAAAGTATCTTCATAGTTGTTTGAATATGTGCTCTGTTCAGGTTGAGCAAATGCCGTGACAGACTTGTATGCATTGCCCCACACTGGGATTCACAGAGCAAAGACAAAACTGCTTTTTTTTTGCACAGTGCAGCAGCTTTTCTCTTCTTCAGAAGTCAGGTGCATTGGACCAAACCCCTTTGTTTCTACACTGTCATATGGAGAACTTAAATAATATTTCTCTTCTCATGTATTTACCTAATTTCTTCACTTCATTCTTAATTAGACTATATTTTCTGCTTTTCTTTAATAATTTCAGAATTAAAAGGTAGCTGTAGCAGAGATGTACCACATAAGAAGGATCACACTTTTAAAAAGAATTTTTTCTACTAATCAAAACTTGTTAGAAGTATTGTATTATTTGATCTCTAGATTAAGAATTCAAATTATGAAAATGAAGACGATTCACCTCTTAAAACAGGTAGAAGAGGGTTCACACACAAAGCACCATGTTTATAGCACTAAAGAGTTGCAATACGTACATTTTAGCCCACAATCACAATCTTATTTTAGAACAGTGTGATAAAAAGTGCCACAGCCTCTAAAGCTGCTTTTCTTTACATAATGAAGTGATAATTTGCCCTGGTACTTGAACCTGACCTTCCTACATTCAAGGTGAGTGTCCCAAAGTACAGCTAGCACTCTTTTCTTTCTCATTTCAACTGATGCTGAACTTTTCAGGCTAAGTAGAAAAGAGAGTTATTTCTGTGTTAAAGCCTTAAGGCCTACCAATTAAGTTCTTTTGCTTATGGATGGAAAGCCTTTTAACCAATATCAGAATGTGAAAAAAATTCATAACCAAAATGTCCTCCATGAGCACTCTGTCCATTAGGATGGTGGCATGTTTGCTCATGCTGTCCCACATGGGAGAGTAAGAAGGAATGGATCTCTGATTTCACTGCCGCTACTCGGTAAATCACAAGTGTTAAGATGGGAGCAGATTGTCACAAGCCAGCAAAAGTATCGAAAGAAAGATTCCACAGTTCCTGCCTAAGGAATCTGTATCCAAATGTCAGCTAAGTTAAGATTTTGTGAGGATCATAGGAATTGGAATTATGGACTGGAACCTGAAACAAGAAATTTTCCATATGAATTTCATGCTAAACTCTTCAGCTGTAGAACTGGTTAGTAAAACTGATATTTTTCCCCATTGGTTACTAGTATTCTTAGAATCACAAATTCACAGAAGTTATAAATAAGTTTGAAGAAACATCTGAAGGTTGTTTAGTTCAGCCACTTTCTAAAACTAAGATTAGCTTCAAAGACAAATCTGTCCCCTTGGGCATTACCCATGCAAGTTATGAAAATTTATGAGAATGTAGAGTATGCAGCCTCCTTGGGCAATGTATGACAGTACTTTATGAACTCACTGGGAAAATTTTTTTGTATGTCCATCTCAAATTTCTCCTTCTGGAACTTTCTCTTTGCCACCATTCCCCTTTACCATGCATCCTGAAACTGGACACTTTTTCTGTATCACTCTTTTAGGCAGTGGCAGACTGCTGTGAGACATGGACTGAGACATATGGTATATTCAGAGAGGCTAAGGGAAGCACCTTGGCATTACCTGGAAAGAAGAAGGTTGAAGGAACTTCTCTTAACAGGTTCTACTCTATCATGAGTTGGACTCTTCTCAGTCTTATTGTTCACACTCCTTCATTTTGCATAAAAGTAGTCAGTGTACTGAAATAAGCTGAAAAGAATAATACTTTTCTGTTGTGTTGTTAGATTTCAGCAATCAGCTGGCATATCTCATCAGTTTGTGTTCTAGAGGTCTTAGTGTTTAGTATATTTTTCCATTAAGGGAGCAGTTGGGTTAAAATCTCTCTGGAAATTGTTAAATACCATTTGTCATTCAATTTTCTTCTCTTTGGGGTGTTTTGCATGCACTTCCTTCTTCTTTTTCTATGTAACCATGCCTAGGTGCTATTCCACAGTGATTCCCACCCTGATGTGTTCAGAAGGCCCCAGATTTACACTTCATTCTGCATTGAAAATTCTAGCCAACTTGTAATAAATTTTACTGTCAATCCTTCCTGTACATGGGTGAAAAAGCAGCAACATTTATGAATTCCAAAATGAAAAAAAAAAAAGGAGGGAAATATTTCTATTGTTTTCTGAATCTCTTTTTGTTTTAGTCCCAGGTTTCTTTGTGAATTGTGTTTTGATTTTGAACATCTGGAACTGGCAATGTGCCGACAAAAGGGTTTGGTACGAATCGGTTTGGGGTTTTTTTCAGAGGTGCTAGTTTCTGCTTTTGCTATAGAAACTAACAAAGTTTCCGTTTGAGTGTTTAATAGTCCAGTAGTTGAAAATAAAACAGTACCCATGGGATGATCTGTACTTGCAAGCAAGCCACTTACAGCTCTCAGTTACTAACACATTTATTTTAGTGTGTTCCAAGATGCTGACAATATTTGGACTATTTAGTCCTGGGTGGAACACACTACCATGTCTTTACCATGTGTAGCTGCATTTTACTCACCACCTGTGGTTTCTGAGAGATTTCACTGTTCTTTTGACAATACTGAAACATTAGTTTGCACGTTTTCATAGTGCCATGATTCCCATAATGCAAACCTCATAAGGCAACACAAGTGTAGTGGCACATGTTAAATTATGTGTAGAAAATATTGAAATATCAAAGTAGAGAAAACAGTTTATTTAACGTCGCAATAATTTTTATAATGATAGAATAGCTTAGATTGTCTTGTCCTAACCTGTTTTTTTTTTCATTTTATAAAAGAAAGTAACATAGTTGTCAATGACATGGACAAAAGGACACTATTTGATATGTTTTATTTTCTACACTCTGGTTAAAAATAGCATGCAAGTAATTGAATAAAAATATTTGTATATATGATTTATTTTGAAATAACAATTATACCAGCAATGAATAAAAATCTTACTATGACAGTTAAATGAAAGTATGACAAAAAGAAGAGTAAACAATTATTTAACCTGAATATTTTTTCCTTGTTATCTTTCATCTATTCCATTAATATAACAGTGTCATAAGCTCTGAACACATACTTTCACAAATTTTAAATTGTTTGTATGTTGTTAAATCATTTTTTCCTTTGCCATGGGTAACAATATATAAAAGGCATGATGATTAGGAAAGTTGGACAGGAATCTTGTATGGACACAGGCCAGTCCATACTGATCACTATAACTCACATCGAATCCCAACTAACTTCCCTGTAAGTCTGGAACCTGCTGGCATGTACTGCATGCATGAATATAGATTTTTATGAAGTTGAATCTTTTAAATCAACTCATTTAGCCAGATAAAGACATATTTTGCATCATATTTAGTAATTCTTGTGCTTTCTAAATGGGACCATTCGTAAAAATATGCACACGTTCCCTTAAATTTGCCAAGTCCTTACTAAATATTCCCAAACAGAACGGATATTATGCAGACCGACACTTGCTTTTAGGCATACCCTAATGGTAAAGCACTACCACGGTGTGTTACTCTGCAGTGAGCGCCCCTGGGAGGGAGCTGGGCGCTCGCAGGTGTGTCACTCCAGCGAGATCTCGGCGGCCACCCGCAGGCAGTTGTACATCTCCTGCGGCAGGTCGGCCCGCGTCAGGTTGTTCCCGTCCAGGCGCAGGTGCGTGATCTTGGAGTAGGTCGTGGGCCCAACCACCTTACAGAAGCTGCTCAGTGGGAACTCTGAAGCAAAGAGAACAGAAATAAGAGGAAAACAGGAATAATTAGGAAATTAGGAAAATTTGACAAAACCATTATTTTTCTGCCTTTTTTTTTTGGATTTCAGTTGAAAATTGTGATCTTAATTCATTATACTATAATCAGTATTTTGCATTTTCACCAACCCTGTAAATTCATTGGAACCTGAGGGACTTGTGTTGGGAGATTTTCTTTCCGTTAGTTGTGAGAGGTTCAGAATTTGAAGACTGAGCTTTTCAAATGCCATTTTCTTCCAGTGCAAGTTTGACTTTTAGGCTTCAAATTTTATATAGAGGTCTTATCTGGCATTTAGATAAAAAGAAAAACAACTCTTAAAAAAACCCTAGAGATGCAAAGAGAGGTATCAGTCAGTTTGTGTACATTACAATGGATTTTATAAGATATTGAAGGAAGTGAAAAGTTTCTGAAGAAAATGAAACCATGATACAGCTTTACCCTAAAGAACAGGCAGTCCAGTGGGTGTCTGTGTATTTCATATGTATTTTATGTGTGCCATTTTGATTTACCTGTTTCAGAATGAAATTTAGGTCTAGGGTTGGAGAAGACTTTTACACTTAAACTGTGCATTTGAACCTTTCCACATCAGAATTAGGTGTGTATGAATGCAAAAATCCTTATAAAATATATATATTTATTGTAATTTATATATCATGTTATATATGGTCTCTATTCAGTTGGGGGATTATTTTGTTCACGTAACACCAGACAGATCTTGAATGGAAATTTGTCTTGTGTCTCTAAAAGATGTTCTTTCAGCCGAACAGAGATCTGCTCAGCAGTCAGCCATGAGCACACTGTGCCGTCCTCCGGACCGCCACGTATTTTTATACCCATTGTTACGTGTACAATATTTATCATTTTTCCCCAATACCATTTATTCTCATTGCTGGGTGCACTCTCAGTAATAACCAATCCAAGAGTGCCACCATGGCCAAAGAAGATGGAGGAGAAGAGGAAGAAGAAGGAGGACAGGACACACCCCAATTCCTCCATCTTACTCCTCTAAACCCCCCTGTACATAAATCCTAAACCCTGTGTCTCACCCTCTAATTAGCTAATCTTTTCACCATTCACCCCGGTGAAGTCCTCTTCTCTTCATAAAGGTGTCATCTCCCGTGTAGGGTCAAAGTCCTGCCACCAGACACTTCTGGCAACATTCCAGGACTCCCGGGCCCCCCAAGGGTGGTCTCGGAGGCCCGGCATCTCAGGACTCAGATCCTGAGATCCCACATGTGTCCTATGATCAGTATTAACTGTAAGTTAGAAATTACATGAATCACTGAAGTTCTCTGCTTAGTATGAAGAGCACACACCCGGCCATATTATAGACCTCTTTCATGCAGAGAAGATCCATCCTCAGGAGAGAATGTATATGTGAATAAATCTGATGCCCCCTGCATACCACATTCTGTAATTTTGCAAAGAGAGTCTTCATCCACTGTTTCCCTTAAGTCAGACAGAGAATTAGTCTATTGAAAAGCTCTATAACTACTAAAGAAGCAGTCTGAGAGACTTGTTCTTCTTCAGAACACTGAATGAATTCACACAGAAAATACTTTAAAAGGTTAAAGGGACTCCCTCAATGAACCTTTGCCTCTTATAATTTCTGAGACATCAAGTTATTATTATCAAAATCAAATGCCATTTGATTTACCTTTCATAGGCCACCTTATGTATCTTTTCTACATGGCTACTTAACTCATCTAAGAAGGTATGATCAAATTGTTGTACTAAAGGAAGTGGGGAAGTACCTTTCATACCTTCTCATAAACTTTTGGATTAACATTCTTCTAATTGGATTTTTCCAGGACATGCTTTACAATAATTTTCTATCACTAATGGAACATGGCTTTAGTAAACTAAGTATAAATGTACAGGCAGCTCTAGAGCATAAGAACTTAGGCAATATTTTGGACAGAGATTTGATGTTAAGAGTGGGTAAAGACTCAAGTACCATCCACAAAATAAGTTGTTTCAAGTAGGAGGTAAGGAAACATAATTTAAAAGTCAGATCTTGATCACCAAGATTTGATTAAAGCAAATCAAAGCAATTTCCTAGATTTTGTAGAGAGTGCAGCCTTCTTTTGAAAGGGTGAGAGGTGAATGTCATCCTTTGGGCAGTCCATGTTGTAAAACAGTAAAATTTTAAGACCTCAGACCAATTCTGATACCCTTCTGGTTCAGAATGTACCAGCAGAAGGAAACTATTATTTCTTGTTCATTAAGATCATATGATTGGAGAGATTTTTATAGGATTATGTCTATGTGGAATTTTGCTGAATGAAAACATAAATTATTGAGATTTTAATTCATTTTCTTGGGCTATAGGCTATGTCATTGACTATTTATTACCATTTTTCTTCAGATAACTTGGATTTAATTTGTAAAGTTTAAAATAAACATGAATTCTAATATCATTTTTTCCATCTTCTTTTCATTCAGGAGTGACATAGTAAGAATATTTTTGCTGATGATGAACATTCAAAAACTTTATAAATTTAAATTGTAGGGTTTTTTTCATATCATTACTTTTTAGCACAAATACTAACATTTGGTTGCAAAAGATATGCTTATACAAGCTGGATAGATGGTTAACTACTCAAAGGACAGAAACTTCATGCATGTAAACCACAAAATTTAAGTGTTATAACAAAACTCTGATCTGTGCTGACTGTTTATGAGACTTAAACCACTTGGGAAGCGGATGAAGATCTTGGCCTCACAGAAGTCAAATTGACTCAGTCCTGGACCTCAGTGGGATTTTGTTCCAATATTTGGTCCACACCTTTTAAATGTGGGTATCAAGACTCAAGTTTATTTTATACTCTTCATATAATTTTCAGTTGTTAGAAACATATTAAAAAAAATTTCATTTTAATTGCAGTCTCAACTAGCAGAAAATAAGACCAGTAGTTCTTGTGAGTGCACTTGATGAGCTGTTACCTGTGTGATCTGTATGGGGAATTGCAATCCTTTAGACTGGAGTATTGTGCATCGAATATCTCTGTAGTTTACTTCCTCTTTTGTTACATACATTAATGTTGCAGGTGAAAAAATGTCTTCCTGAATTTATAAAATTCAAGTTCAGAGCCAGTGTACCTGGAATTTTTTCCCACATATTTTCCCAACCCAGAATTCTTGCATTAGCCGGACACTGAGAGAATAAGTATTGGATGAAAGTTGGATTTTATTCTAACAGTACAGTGAGCAATCCTAATAAGATCTGAAGTTCCATAGTCACTATTGTTGGTCTGTTGTCCTCCAATCCCATGTGAAAGATTTTTGGATAGTCCATGTTAAAAAACTCCTTTGGGAATTGTTGGAGTGAACCAGATGAAAGGCCATAAATCATCTCCAGAATTTCATATATAGACTCTTAATTGTCCTCTATCACATTTACTTATTTCCCCTTTCATGCTCCATTTATGTGGAGTAACCCCAGTACTTCCTGGGGTTTCATGTGGAAGCAACAATTTCCTCCTTAATTCCTTACAGGTACAGAGGAAATGTGGAGAAGGCCATCTTTGGACCCTCTTCTTGTTTCACTGAAACTCTTTGTTCTTGGGGTTTTTTCCATCCTGCAGAGTTTTTTTTGCCTTGAGGAGTCTGTAACACAAGTCTCTGTGTCTGTGTGTGTGTGCTAGTGTACATTCTTGTGTTTGTGTATATAATAATAATGGCATCTTAAAGGCATTTCAATTTAGAAACTACAGTTTAGGTTTGAGCTGTGGAGAAAGTAAAAGCTTTTCTAAATCTTCCATTGTCCTCTTCTAGCTTGGAGATACAACGAGCACCAAGTACAGTAGATAAATGTGTAGATTTGACATCTACAATCAATACGATGGATGTACTTCAATGTATTAGTTAGAAATCACAGGAGCTACTCTGAATTTGATTTCTCAGCAGTTTGCTATTTGCTTCATCCACTGCTTCTTGCAACACAAGGGGAAACAGCACATACTAAGGAAACAGCACATACTTCCGCTATATATTTAGTGGTGTTTATTCATCAGATCTTGTTCAAAAAACTCAGAGTCACTCAAATAAGGGTATTTCTCAAACAGATTATTTTTTATGAATGACAATGCAAAATGATTGTAGCAAGTCCCTGGTGAAACTCATGGACAGTAATTTAGAGAAATATTCTTTCCAGTAATGTCAACAAAGCTGGAACAAGATTTTTCTTTCTTAGACAAATATAAATAACTACAAGCTTTAAGGTACCTAAGAAAAAGGGAGACATAGCAAGTTATGAGCTCTGGAGAAATATCTTTATGTTAGTTCTCAGTATAATGAAAACTCCAATCTAAGCAAGTACAAACTGAAAGATTATCCTTTTGTGTATTTGAGGACAAATTATTCCTCCTTAGAGAGGAGTCTCTCACAGCACAGGGATACCATAGGCCATCACATGGAATGGAAGCTGGCCTGATCTACTTTCATAAATTACTGGTAAAACATGACAATATATTAAACAAAGAACTGGTCATTGATTTGAGGCTTAAATAATCACAGACCAATCAACTCAATTTGCCAAAAGACTAAGCACTCACAGCTGTAGGTCAGGTGTCATGAATGGTGAAATCCAAGGGCTTTGTTTGCCCTATATGAATGATTATTTTTAATTAATTTTTATACCACATTGTCAATCAGCATCTTAGGGAACTATATATTATGCCTGTAAAATTAGATAGCTGAGAAAATTGATTGTTGAAGTTCGCTAAATTTTATGATAAAGAAAAAAATCAGTAAATCATAATTCTGTTGCATCAGTCCATAGGGTAGTGATGGTAGTGTAGCAGTAGCTGGTGAACATCCACTCCCCACACCAAGCCCCTGAAAATGCAGCTTGCCCTGAAAAGCTAAAATTGTTGTCATAGTCCCTGACTCTGATGTCCCTGGAAAAGTGAATAGCAGCCAAGCTTGGTACCTGGTTATCATGCAGAAGGCTCAGACCATTCCAAGTAGGGGAAAGTGCTTATATCTCATGAAAAGTTAAAAATCATATTTTTTAGCTATTTTAGGAGTGGCAGAGTATCTGGTAGAGTTCCACAGGTTTCTGTATGTGGTGTCCTGGGTGGGAAGTATTAACTCATTGTTTTCCCTCATCAAAACAAGAAACCGAGATGCTCTATGAAAAAAAAGCCACTGAGAAAAATGAAACATAGTAAATACAAAACATTTCAAAATATCTTGCCCTAAATCTGGTAAGATCTGCACTAAAAATGTTTGGTTTTAAAGACTACATCTCCATGGAGTTAGCTATGTACGGAGTAGCTAACACTGATACTCTTAATCCTTGATGGATACAAGCAGGCAAACAGAAGGGAGAATTTTGCGGTTTACTCTGTATAAACAAGCAAGATGATGTAAATCCTCCTGAAGAACCACAGTCATACTTGGAATACCTCCCTCTCTGTCAGGGACTGCCACTGATGAAGGTGCAGCTGGGAACTTCTGGCATGGTGGTGGTGAGGCCTCTCCAGCTCAGCAGCACCTCCTGGTCAGCCCAGGAAGGGGACAGCCTTGTGAAAGCCCTGCCTCTGCAGAAACCTTCGTGGTCTCGTGCAAGGTGTGGCATTTCTTGGCTTCACAAGGAACATTTTTCAGATTATAAGTGAATGGAGACAAACTTGCCACCTGATCATGTGATGTGCAGAACGGGAGTGAAAAGAAAGAACAGGGGCAGCTCCTTGGATTTCAAGAGAGGTTTGGAGGGATACTGCATGAGGCAAGGGAGGAAAGAAACAAATGCAGTTACTTTGATGTATCTTTTTCACTGCATCTTGTGCCTGCTACCTTATGAATTTGTTTTTTCTCCCTTTCTCCCCCCTCCAGCATTTTGATTACAAGCTCCTGAAAGGTTACCATAGCCATATCCTCACCTGACATCTCTCTTTTTTGTTAACTTAAGAATTCTGAACATCTTTTTGCACTGATCAAATTTTTCATTTTTTTTCTGAATTGTACAAGACAAATTCATTGGCTTCTATGTACCTACTCCAATTTACAAAAGATAAAAGTTTGAGGAAAAAATCCACTTTAGCATGAAAGCATAAATTTCTCATTATAAGGATATATTGAGTGGCTATTCAGTAAATATCTGTCTTATAACATGAATATGGACAACTGTCAGGTAAATGTCAGTGTGCTAAGAGTCTAAACAGTAATATTTTTTTAAAATAGTTCATGTGTTATTTCAGATACTTGCATTGGCCATCAGTATCTAGTCTGTGGTAAACATTAATGAATATGTGCAAATTTAACTTACTGTTAATTTTGTTGACTTGGAGGTAGAAGTTTTCCAGGTTCTCACTGACAATTGGAATGCTCTTCAGCTGATTGAAGGAGAGATCCAACTCAACTAGGGATGTGATGTTGAAGACATTACCTGGTATTCCAGAATCTGTTAATTTATTGTGGGATAAGCGTAAATATTGTAGGGCTTTAAAACCTTGGAAGTACTCATCAGGAACATTAGAAATCTGGTTATTATCAAAATACAGCATGAGCAGGGAGTGAGGCAGTCCTGTTGGTAGCTTTGTAAGTTGATTGAAGCTTAAGTCAAGATACAAAAGTGAATTCAGGCCTTTAAAAGCCCCAGAAATAGAATCTGCTTTCAGCTGGTTGTTCTGGAGGTGAATGACAGTCAGGTTCATCAGCCCCTCAAATGCACCAGGATTGACTTTTGTGATCTTGTTGTGACTTAATTGCAGGTCATCTAGAGTTTTGGGAAGTGGTCCAACAGCTTCAGTCAAATTGTTGTAGTTAATGTGAAGTTTCTTCAGGTTCTTTAGTTTAGAGAAGACTCTTCCCTTAATTTTTGAATTTTCCAAATGGTTGTGATCCAGGATCAGCCACTGTAGGTCTGTTACATTGTCAAACGTGTTCTCTTCAATTCCCTCAATCATATTGTTTCGGAGATAAAGGTATTTAATTCCACTTGGGACAATGGGAATGGTTTTCAGCTTAAGATTGTCACAATACATGGCAGTAGGGTAGCTTAAAGGACAATTACATTCTGGGGCGCAGACTGCAGCAGATGGCCCGAAAGGATCATAGCCATAATCATCTCCAGGACCGTAGTCATACTGGCAAAAAATGCCACTAATCAACAGCAGAAAGACAGCCAGGGAGTTTAGAGTCATCTTTCTAATGTGTCCTGTTCCTGTATGATGAAAGGGAATAAACAGGATATTACTTTAGTTTTTTATCTCTCTCAGCAGAATTTGAAATTTTACCATATAAAAATTATATTTAAAAACTAATTATGGTTCCTATTTAAAGTTTTTAATTAGGAGAAAAATACAATGGATTGTTAGTATTCCATTGTTAATACTATATCACTGCCCTTGTCTTGTATAATCTTCCTTTGCAATGCAAAATTTCTGGCCATTTTGCTGTTGTAAGTATAACTTTTTTATGTCTTTCTGCATTCATTGATTAGGTCACAAGAAAGGTGATGAAGTACAAGGTTTTTAAACTTGCCACAGAAGTTTTCAGTTTTGCGGAAGGCTACATTCAGAGAAAGTTCCACCATTTAAATTCTACCAAGCATTCCTAATGTGCTGAATTGTCTCATTTCTAAACATGTTGCTAGTTGACTTAAGTTTGAAAGAGACAGGGAAGTTACAACTGAGGGTAATGCTCTCATGCATAGTGGGTTGTTAAGATGTGTGTGGCTTGAAATCTCTTTTTCTCATGGATTATATTCTGTGAAGCATGGTCACCTAAGTTTCATAGTCACCTAAAGAACAAACTAATAGGAATATAAAGCATATTATCTTTAACATGCCAAACAACCAATATTGCATATGTGTGCAGTGGATCTGAAATGAATGAATCTGAGAGTGGACCTGAAGTGGTTGAATTTCAGATAGTGAAAATGTCCTTGCAAATTCTCTATACAACAAAGGTGTTGGTTACATTTTATGTCCCTTCTAAATTAATTGAACAATAGAACACTGGCTTTACACAGTTAGTTGCTGAGTTCACATACAGCAAAAGGACATTTGGTTTCCTTGGAGGTGTTTGTGATTCAGTATACATAGGGTCACTTAACTCTTTAAGGCCATTGCTTTTTCATCAGGTACCCCACAAGATGTCAATTAATCTGTGAAGACTAGTATCTTGTTTATACCTCTAACTGGCTAGATAGATCTTCTGCTGGAAAAGAACCAATAAAGTCAGTGAGCTTTGATATTCACTAGTAAAAGACAAGGCTCCAAGTACTCAACTACCGTTCAGAGACTGAGAGGATTAGGAAAATCCTTAAAACTTTTTTTTTTTTCTCAAGGAATTTCAGAAAGTATGTGAAGCCTGTAAACAGACTACAAGGCATTGGTCTCAGATCTGGGCAATTTTCCAGCAGAGTAAGTTAGTTTTGCTATTGGAATTGTTACACAGAGGACTTAAAGTATAGGGCCATAGCTACAAAATTTTCCCTAATTCTAAATGTTTAAATAGTAGCTGTCAGTGTAATTTTCTTTGCCTGTCTTTCATTACTTCATGAGAACATGCAACATGAACATGAGCTCGACCTTCAGTCCCCTGCTGGTATAAATAAGTACAGCTCATCTGAAAGCAAAGACTGCAGCAACACAATTAATCTCAAAATCCAGTTCTATTTAGGTACTAAACATTAAAGAAAGGAAATCAAGTAATTCTGTATTCAAAGTATCAAAAGAGTGTAATGAACTCCTTGGACTACACTCTTTGGCCTTATGGTGACATTTTTTACACACCTCCTTAATTATATAGTTTTAAAATAACATAGACATTTTAAATTCAAACTCTTTTTTGTTTTCTGGTTTCAAATTATATTTGTAATGCTAAGTTTCACTATTGATATCATAGTCATACAGTCCATTAAATAGAGTAAAAAGTTTACTGCTCTGCAGGACCCTTCAAGTAACTAAAAATGCTAGATGGCAAGTGTTTTGAATTAATTTATCAAAACGTTTTAGAATTTATGTGACAATTCTATAGTTCAGGGGCATATGAGCCTGCGTGCACCATAAAATTGCAAAGTAAATAGGAAATTTATTTAACTTGTTTTATTAATTCATTTCTCATTCAGGTATCTGAATGTCTTACTGTCAGAAGTGTAAAAGATTAATAGATCATGCTTGTTTGTTGCACTGAATAACATGAATCCAAAATATAAAATCAGAAAACATTCTTACATTTTCATATTACAACATAAACATGCTTTAATTAATTACCTGTGCCTGTTCTAAGCAGTTGTGTTGCAAAATACCTGTGAAAATGTTTGTGAAGTTGTTCAGGCAACTTGCCAAAACGTACTAAATGATAAATCCATAATTTTGGGAAAATGCTTCCAACATTAATTTAGAAATATGATTCAAATTATGTTTAACCGTGTCTATATTTCCTTAATCATTAATTTATTATGAAAAAATCCATATAAAACTAACAGTCAATCAACCTTAATTCTGTAGCTTAACTTCTTACCCAGTTTGCAAAAGACCATATTTTTTAAGTTTCTTTAGTATATTTAAAATGTGCTTTAAAATTAATTAGAAATTTTAAAATATCTACTGTTTCCCTCTCACTGTTTATGTGATTAATTATTTAAATATCAGGATATATTGTCTTTTTGTAGAATGGAGTAAATGATTTAGCAAATGGGGTTTACAAAGCTCTCATTAATATTATGAATGAAAAAGTAAACAGTGAGTACTCTTACACACTTCTTCGTACTTTATGTTAAATCTTATTCTGATGTAGAACAAAGCAGACTGTAAAAAATTGCAACACTGATGTACAAAATATGTGAAGCTGTTTTAAGGAAACTGAGAAAGTGAATCGACAGTGAAACTGTTGATTTGTGCTCAATTTACAAATTGGCAAACTTATCCTGTCATGTTTTCATGTTCCCATTGCAGCTACATTTAAACAGCTGAACATTACAGTTAAAGCATGCAGCAACACTTACCTTACTGCCTTCAAGCTGCTTTCCTTAATTCCCAGAGCAGATGCAATAAGAGGCTGTATCGACCAATATATGCTCTAAACAGTGTCAGGAGGTAAAAGTCTGCCAGATCCTCTGTGTTACAAGAAGGAAAAAAAAAAGCCCTAGTCACGCTGTTCTCTGAAGCTGCTATGTCATCATGGTGATCTTGTGGTGTGGCATGTACAAAAATGCAGCTCTCTAATGAAGTGCAGGTGGATACCATATTTTGTACAAGGACAACCCATCTGTTCCTCCTGTGGGATCAGAGAATGATATTTCACAAACCTGAGAAAGTTGAAAAGCCACAGGTTTATACAAGAATTTGTTTTTTGTATTTCAGAGGGAAAACATGTTATATTGTAAAAGAAATTGCAAACAGGCTTTTGTTTTTCAACTTATTTTATACTACTAGACATGAGCTAACACATAGCACTCAGACCTCAATGCTGCTGTTCTTCTTCAGCCAAGTGACTCATTCATTTTTCTGCCTTTTTCTTTAACTGTCTTATGACCACAGCAAAATATCCTTAATGAAAACTTTAGCCTAAGGATCAGATTCAAAATTATCTTTGAATCATATCCCTTTCCACATTACATACTGAGTTCAAAGATTACATATTTGAGTTCAAAGACTCTTCTGCAAATCATTGGAATTTATTTGGTCTGGAGATTTTCTTTGGTGGTTGAATGTATGTTTGTTTAATAAAAACACATCCCAGGAATGGGTTATGAGCAGTTACTGTAAACTCACTCCATACATTCGTTCATTTTGCACTTACAGTTTTCTCCTGCTTTTCAGAATCTGGAACTACTCAGCTTTATGTTGTCTGTTTCTTATTCCATGGATGTAGTTCAAGAATGCATCTTAAGGCTTGGATGAGATGTTACTTTCACCAGGCAATGTCGAAAAAAATTACATTAAGAAAGTAACAGTTTAAAGTGGATCTTAAAGCTCCCATAAGAACTTTCCCTTATCTCTAAATGGAGGATGTCTTCCTTTTTATGGGAAACATATTTTTTTGATAGATTTATGTAGGGGAAAATGTCAAATGTGCTGATAGAAAGCACGCACAAGCCATTTTAAAGTGTCTTATGTGTTTATTTGCATTGTAATTGTTGGGGTAGAAATTCAGAGATTTTGTCCATTTTCAATTTATTATCTTTATGAAAAGTTGTAGTACAGAATGTGTCTGGGCTAGAGAACCCTATCAGTTTCCTGAAGAGAAGCCTGGATATGAGCTTCTCCCAAAATTTGCTGCTGATGCATCTCAGTCTTCACAGCAGTGAAGGCTCCTGGGAGCAGGGAAAAGCCAGTGCCCTTCACTGAGCAGGAAAGACAACCAACACTTTCAGACCTTTGTGCTTCTGCAATGCCCCAGTCAGCAAACAATTTGCTCCACACAGAGTGCCATGTGCCAGTGCAGCCCACAGGGTGGGAATGTTATGCTTTTGATGTTCTGACATTATGCCTGCCTCCCTGGTGTGGGAGAACCATTTACACTCTGGGAAACAGGTTGGTGACAGATTCTTACTGCATTACTGCTTACATGGTGCCAAGAAGTGAATGTGCAGCAGTGGGATCACAATTGTGATTTAATCTAAGTGAAAAACTGCATGGTATCAGGACTAGAAATGTACAAGTGGACAAAGCTGCTGTTGTTCTGCGTGTAGACAAATGGAGACCAGATGGAGTTTCTCATGCACAGAATGATATTTATCTGAAAACTACTTCATTAGCTTTAGTTGACCCAGGGAACCTCAACTGTGACTTGACTGCAAATGTAGCAACAAGCAGCACTCAGCAGTTGGAATAGAAAAAAGAATTTCATGCAGAAAATGATAACCTTTAAGGTAATATTGGGATTTGCCCTGTGGAAGAATATAAAACAAGGTGAGCAATGGAGCATAATATTTGTAAAGAGAATTTTTAAAATCACAGGAAAGGCATTAATTTTGCTTTCTCTGACTACAGATTGTTTTGGTGGACAAGCCCAATATTATGATAAATTAATGTATATTTTGAACCCTCAGTAATAGGTGTAGTTTTGCATTTGCAGTACAAATAGAATTAAACATTGGCTGCGAGTACAGGATAATCCAGGCTTAATATGCTTTTGGCACAGTTGTATTTATGAACCATATGTTTTTCTATACATCAAGTATACATCCTTTTTCTCATTATGATAACAGAAATACAAAACATGGGTATCCTTATAGCTTACAAATCTTATTAATCAGACTGATGGTATTTTGAAATTAACATATGGTAAAAGCTTGGGTCACATAAAGTTCAGCTGAGACTAGTTCATTCATATAGTTCCTGTATTCCTGACTGCTTTAAATTAGCTATGGAAATTGCACAGTCAAGATGAAGAATCACATGCCTTCTGAGGTTAAGATAAAAAAACAATAGATTTTCCTCTCTTTTTAATAAGATTTTTACTGTCTCTCCAATCTGTTATTTAGTACTGCCCTTTGGCATAATTTTGATGCTTTTCCTAATCTTACAGTTGTAACTCATGAAGCTATCACCTCATAAACCTGTTTGGGAGAGCAGGTAGGTGCTACAACCCAGCAGATAAGATATTGCTTCTTCTGCAACAGAGGGTGGGACCGTGGTTGGGTGATTTCCTTGTTTCTGGTCCTATTTTGTGTTCTGTGCAGGGGTTACTTTGGTAGGTCTCAGAAGTCATTAAACAGCATTTAATTCCCTAATTTCTAAGGAATACACAAAGTAATATGTAAATTCACCTATGTCATCTAAGTTGTAAAGTGGTTATAAATATTCTTCACCCTGATGATGTCAGGACATATTATTATTTCATTTTTACAACTGCTGTGCTCCAGTTTTTCTTCAAAATTTATTTTCCTTTGTACCTTAGTTATTCATCTTTCTTTGATGGGAAATATGATCAAAACCTATTAAAATCTAACTTTCTTTGTCTTGTGATATATGAATAGAAATTTTTTTTTGTGATACAAAGCTCCTTTTTAGTTTTTTAAAAATTCTTATTTTCATAGCTGAAAATGGCCAAGTCTAATGGGTTGTAATGAAAGAATCTGAAAGCAAAGCTCACTGCAAGTCAGTTTGCACTGGCTGAGATCTAGCCATCAAATATTGTTGAGTTATAGTGTCACCATTTTGTTTCTACACTCATCAGTGGTATCCTTTCTGCTTTTAGTCTCTTGTAAATCTGCCGTCTTTATAGCTTCTGCATAAATGGAAGTACCTCCCAAATCTATTTGGATTTAAAATCCTTTTCCCCAAAAGACTCAGGTGACCGAAACTTAATAGCTGCTATCTAAACCAACTGCTGCTTTGTTTTCATCTCAAACCTGTGCCCACATCTGGTGCACAGAACCAAGAGAATTGGGTGCCCAGTATCAGGAGTAGGGTGGTTTTGCCATGGGAACATATAGCTCCAGGAAAATCCATCATGGAACTTTTCACACTGCCATATGAAGTGAACAATGAGGTTTCTCCTCTGGTCACTAAGAATTTAAACTAAATATTACTCTCAAGATGAAATGAAGATTAGCTTATTTTATTTGGCTACCTGCAGCAGGGGTTAAGAAACCTCCATCAAGGGCAAAGGCTTCAATGGACACCATGCAGCAAGACACTTAATTATAAAGAGGCAACATAGTGATTCTACATGATGTTTTCTATGTCTCTAAACAGTGAATATACAGCCTGTTAGCCTATATATAGTGAATAAACAAAAATATGATATTGGCACAAATCTCCAGGAAAAATTAGTTAAGTATTTCTGTAAAGTTATGCAGCATTTTGAAAATATTACTGAAGGCTGACTCATATTTAATGAGTTCCACTACAAACAATTCAGTTCCAGGTTCTGGAGGCTGTAGGTGCTTATTTTTTCATGTGAAAACTTCCATCCCTCCTAATTGAAATTTTATTTTTTCAGTCTCTACACTGGATTTACATGTTAAATGGAAAGTGTTAGACCACATACTATAAGCATTACAAAATTTGTGGTGATCCAAATCCTTCTTTTCCTTTCTCCTAAAAAGGAAATGCCAGCTATGGAAACTTACAAAAATGGTAACAGCGTTAAAACCTATTAGCAGACCGCAACAGATATTTTAGTTGAGCACAAATCTTTGTTTTTGTCCTTCTGAAAGGCTGATTGCTGTTTTCCTTCAAGCTTGACAGTGTCTGTGTTCTTGTACTGTTATCCTCCTTTCTGTTGCTTTTTAAACTGTTTTTGATTTGATTCAAATGGTCAACAGCAAAATTTCTTTGAGTTGATCCAAAGTCTGATCAAAGCTTTTTTTTGGTGAGGACTAAACACGAAGGCAAGAGTCTGTTTTTAAACCAGACTCCTTAAATATCCTGTATATTTTGTCATAGCATTTAAAATCTGCTGATCCATGTACAAAAGAAAATTAGGTGGTCTTGGAGCATGAGACAGCTCAAATTGTTCCCAATGTCAAGAATCCATGAGTATCTCAAGGAGCTGTTATATTTGTGAGTAAGTTGTGGATACAGATAAAAATTATAGCAGAATCTCTATATTTCTGTATTGTAAACAGTACAGATAATTTATGGAAAAGGAAGAGTTGGACTTGGCCAACTTGGTTAGTTCACCGTCTATTATTTGTATATGCTAATATTGTACCAACATAGACCTGCTTTGAAATTCATTGGGTGCTAAACACCTTCCCAGAATCTAAGCATTTTCAATGTCTGTTTGCATTCAGATCACTACAGATTAAGGTCTGAAGGGATGTTAATTCATCTGGATTCTGCTGAACAATGAGAATATATCATTTGGCCTTCTGCTAGTTTATGTGACCCTGGACTTAAACAGATCCACTGTCATAAATCATCTTAGCCATGACGCTGGGACAGTTTTGGGAGCCACTTAACATGCAGCTTTTAAAAATACTGCCCATTGTCGTTTCTAAAATAAAGCACCTTGGACAAATCTACAGCAATTACAGAAGATGCTTTTAGCAAAATCAGCAAGTAAAGTTTGATAGATATCTATTATATCATTGGCTACCTATTAGTATCTACTTTGACATTAGCTGTCACTTAGTTCATTACTCCCTGAATGCTGTATGAGATTTTTGCATTATTTTCCCTAGGACTGGTGGCAGATTAATAGCCTTGAGGTAGAGACAGCTTATACCTATTTAAAATCCATGAACAGTGTTCGGGTATTCCCAGGTTCATGAAAATGGACTGTAAATGAACCAAACAACCAAACAACTCTTACAAGTCTTCCTGAGATGTTTAAGTACAAACTAACTTGTGACAACCAAATCTAAAAGTATTTCTCACTATCAAACATTTTTGTTGTTTTTCTTTCCTTTAGAAAGAAAATGGTACAGTAAAAGTGCATCAGTCTGAAAAAGCAGATCTACTCCTTTCCAAATGCAGCAAACAATGATTATTTTTATTCATGTTCCATTGTTAATCATTGGCTTGTGTCTCTTTAGTTGTAGTAAAGATAAATATGTATACTATATATATGTATAGTAGGAGTATATGTACTATTATAGATAAAATTACTAGAATTTCTTTTCCTCGTCAAAACCTCCATCTTCTTCCAACTATCTTCTGCCATGCGCTCTGTGGATCTGTCACTGACATATTCAGTGCAACTGCTCTATTTTTTTCCTTATTAATAATACGTACAGGGGCACATTTAATCTTAACCATTCTTTTTTTTCTTACGTCTCATAATTTTTTCCCTTCTTACATTTTACTTATCAAGTGAAATAAAGCAAGTTATGGCTAAAACTGACCTTTTTTGGGTGTTATATCAAGAAACAAGAGATATATGAAGAAGTATTTTTATTTTTCTTAAAATTTTTTCCTTCCAGACAAATTTTTTCATCCTTTTCCTGTTTGGACATTGAGGTCCTTTGAAAGAGCTGGCTGGAAACATGCTTTTGGCTATATTAAATGGTCAGCTTTGGCAACCACAGATTCCAATCCAGTGATTTAATTGTCTTTATTTTTATCAGGAGATCCAGAGTGGATTAACCTCATGCTGTATGAAATGCCTTTTGTCTTAGGAATTGTGCAGTGTTGAGAAACTCTACAAAAGCTTTACTACATGTCCACATGGCACTGCTAAAGCATATCGCAAAATCAAATTTCCCATTGAGAAAGCTACCTTTTTTTAAAGTTACTCCACCTTATATCTCACTAAGATTGCCTCCACTTCTCTGCAAGATGCAATCTATCTATTATTATAAACAGTGTCAGGTATGTGATGAATCTGACATTTTGCTCCTGAGAGACAGCAAACACAGGTGTCTGTCTACATGTGTGATAAGAGACGAGGCACTGCTCAGGATCAGTGGGGATGTAATAAACAGTTGTGGAGCCTGGAGGGTGAGTCAATTGTCAACACAGACACTACAACAGTGCTCACTTACCTAAAGGTAGGTATCCAGCATTATTTGAGAGGCTCTCAGGTGTCCAACTTACCTGAGTAGATTATGGAAGAGGACTTTAACACTTGTGCCCTTTTCAAATGGTTGCTGATGGCAAAGCAAAGAAATGGTTAAACAGCAGTGGTTAAATAGCAAGACATTTGCATTTAGGCAGTTGCCTGTGGTTTCAGTCAAGCAGTGCAAGGAGATGTAACTGCTCTCTGGCACGGCCTGGGCTGCACAGCACAGCACAGCTAAGGGATTTAGGAGATCTACACAGCTAAGGAATTCTGAGATCTCTCCTGTCCTGAAGTAGCAGCAGGACGCCAGGCACATATAAGAAATCCAGAATGATATTAGACCCTTATCTTTTGGAAGCTAAATTTTGCCCTTGGAGCTCCAGTCCAGGAAATAATCAGTATTCTAAGTAATAGCTTCATTTTATGTAAACTGTCCGAAGAGTCCTCTCCAACAATTCTCTCCACAGTCTTCTCTTAGCTGTGTATTCAGCAGAATAGCTGCAATGAAATGACACAAAAATAGAGCCAAGCAAAATGGGATGTACAAGACTGCAAGCAGCCATGACCCACAGGTATTTTCCATTTTCTTACCACCTCTAAAAATCGCAATAGTAAAAAAAGCTAAAATAAGCAATTCTCTGAAAGGTCAAATAAAAACTTTGAAGACAGTTCTCTGATTCCATTAGACCATCCCCTGCAGCCTCACTGATCAGTTTTCTTTTTTTCAGTCATGAAAAGCTTTTTATATATAACTGTATATGTTGTATACGTTGGAAAGGAGAGAAACTATTAAAGACATTTTGTGTCACACGTGTTCATGAACTTATTTTGACTGGACACAAATGTGCCATTCAAATGTGTCTAAGCTGATCTCATCCAACTCAAGCATAGCCCAGCTTCACTTTTTCCCTCATCCTGCAATGTTTTAAGGAGAATACAGCATTTCCCAATTAAAATTGTTCACCTCCCATAGATTTCAGACGTCTACTTAGACTAACTTTTTTCTTCATCTTGTGTTTTGTCAGACTTCAGCAAGCACCTAGTTATTGCATTAGGATAATTCAAATCTGTATATTTTTATAAGCATGAGTCTGTTTGTTAAATGGCAAACTGAATTGGACCAAAACTGGAATCAACATCTGGCTCTTTAGCTTCCCAGTAGACCTTTTATTGCTTCCATAATATTTTAATTTTTATACATATATATATTATATATAAATACATAAATACATTATGCTGCAAAACAGAACAGCATTTTGAAAGATGCTGCATCTTTTGGAATAGTGATAGAAAGCTAACTCAGAGGAAATGCCTTCCTTTCTCTCTTCTCAATTGGTTTGGAATGGCTTCTGGGTTGTGGGTATGGAAAGTAAAGTACTGCAATCTGTCACTCTTCCCAAGTCTCAGTCAGATCAGAATGTTCAATGATATAAAAATCCAGAGATAAAAATTACCATGAAGGATTGCAAAAAGCATTACAACTGACTAAGAAAAAGTAAGGAATGCATTCAGATAACAGGCAGATTAAAATAATTTTCAATATTTGAGTAGATAAATGCAAAATATTAATGTTAGAAAAAAATTTATTTTATAAAAGGAAATTGTTGACTTCTCTCTTCTTTAGGCTTTACTTAGACTAGTAAATCACATAATGTCCCTGAAACTGACAAGTTATTCTTTGCAGTATTTGTATACCAAAACAGGTTTTTGCATGATTCTAGCCTGAACTAAACAATTCCTAGCCAGGATTTGGGAGTTATCACTCTCAACAGAGAGCTTAAATTGAGCTGTGCTTCATGAGGCAAGAAAGCCTTACAAGATAGATGGGACTAAGTCATGTTACAGGCTTTGAAAATGGCAGGATTTCACTTAATAACAGAAATGTAGCTTTAGACTCTAGAATATAACCTAAGTCATCAATAAGAAAGTAGACATTCAGGTTCTAAGATTTGTGGATATACCCTGAAATAATTCTATCAAATTATAATTTCATCATTTCCACCATTTTCTCAAAATTTATGAGTGTGTGTTTTGTGCATGTGTGTGGTGGTATTTATATACACTTTTGCCTTACACTGAGGTTTTGAAGAAGATACTATGGACTATTTTTAATTTTCAAAGGAGAAACAAATATGCTTGAGAAACAAGATCTGATTCCAAGATTTAGCAGAGGAATAATATTTAAGTGGAAAAGCTTCTTTCACATAGAACTGCTGACACAAACTTAGCCACAGCAGTACCGGTGAGCAACACTATAATTCAGATTTTCTTACCTCATAGGTAGCTTCCAGATAGACACAGAAAATATAACTACTCAGTTGTGGTATAACAAACCCATTGCTCCTATTCAATTTCATGAAAATAGAATGAGATCTGGGATCACATATTTGTAATAACTTCACTCATAAAGGGAAGGGTTTTACACTGTGTTTTAGCAGTTAAATCTTTGCCATTATTATGGACCTTTTTATACAACCATAATTGAATAACCCTGAGACCCATCAGATATGTGTTATCTCAGAATGGTTACTTCTCCAGGGAGCCCATGAGGGCTGCTCTTTCAAGCAAGCAGGGAATAGATGAGCAGGTGATATCCCACAATATTTTGATTCAAAGCTTGGTGAAGGGAAGAAGGTGTTTGTTTTACCAATTAGCAGGAAATCTTTCTTCTGAAAGCCATCGCTAATGACTTGTCACATACATCAAAACATTTTTAGAGAAGTGCCTTCCAAGGCTTTGAAGAACAGGGTTTGGGTTTTTAATTACCTCAGGTGATGTAGATTTTACTCCAGCCTCATCAACATTTTTCAGCCACACTGCCTCCACCTCTTGTCCAGCAGCTGTATTCCAGCTGAATCCCAGCCCTAGCTCTGCTCTGGGTATGCTGTTCCTAGTTTTGTACCTGGAATTATATCATTAACTGGCAATCTGAGCTTGACCTTGAGCCTGCCCTCTCAGGGGACATCTGTTACAGGCACCCAAACTGCTTTGCTGTGCTTCATGGGGTGCTGTGGCACTGCTACCTCAGTCCTGAGGCTGCTCTCTGCCTTGTGTGAGTGCTGGTTCCCAGCTTGCCTTCTCCTCCTGCTGAAACCCAGCTGAAAACCCAGGGAAAAGACAAGGAATTGAGCTTAAATGCAGCTCTTGGACAATGAGTGGTGGAAGTCTAGGTGGACAGAGGCTACAGAAGAGATGGTCATGGCAGCAAGAGCCCACTGGTGTACTCAGGGCCCTGATACTGCATTTGGAATCACAGATTGGTTTGGTTTAGAAGGGATCTTTAGAGATCATGTAGCCCAACCTCCCTGTAGTAAGCAACACCTTCCATGAGGCCAGCTTGCCCAAAATCCAATCCCACCTGGCCTTGACCGTGCCAATGATGAGACAGCCACAGCTTCTCTGAGCAACCTGTTCCAGTGTCTCACCAGCCCTAATTTAAGGAAAATCTTCCCCATGTCTAACCTAATTCTACCATCTTTCAACTTAAAACCATTGCAACTTATATTCTCTCACTACAGGCTGTGGTAAAAAGCCTCTTTCTTATAAGCTTTCTTTATTTAGTGAAAGGCTGCAATAATGCCTCTCCTTAGTCTTTTCTTCCCCCAGAACAGTTCCAGCTCTCTCAGTTTCTTTTCAGGAGAGGTGCCCAGCCGTCTGACCCTTCTTGTGGCTCTCCTCTAGTCCCACTGCATCAGCTCTTTCCTGTGCTGAGGATCCCAGCACTGTATGCATAAGTGCAGGTGGGTTCCTCAGGAACATGGAGAAGAGGAGCAGGATCAGCTCCCTGGATTCCCTGATGGCCATGCTGCTTTTGATGCAGCCCAGGTTATGTTTTGCTTTCTGGACCACAAATGCACACTGCTGGTTCATACCAAATTATACATCCACCGGTATCCCAAAATCCTTCTTTGCAGGATGGTCTCAGACCATTCATCACCCAGTCTGTACCAATGCTGGTATTGTTTTGATGCCCATGAGGTTCAAGTGTGTTCAGGTACCACCTGCTCTCATTGCAGCCCAGAAGCTGTCCATGAGGTAACCAAGGGGTAGAAAGCTCTTTTATCTCAACTTCCTCTCTTGAAAGGCGAGAGAGGGTGGAGCTGGGCTGGAGGCATCCTCAGCTTCCTTCTCTGTAGGACAGAGCTTTGACAAATGTCTTCTTCAATTCATATTAATGCTATTTCTTTCCCAGTTCTGCAGCATAATCTAAAATCCTTGTGCTGTTGCATTTTTTTTCATAGTGTGAAACCATTCTCACTGTCTAAGATGTAGGAAATGTGCAATCCTGTGTGTCAGAATTCTAACAAGGCAGTTCAAAGGGAATATTGCTACTTCACTATAATTTAGTCCTTTGACAGCAGTAAAGAGCAAATATATTTAAGTTTTTCCATAACAATAAAAGATATAAAAGATTGGCATGTCTTTAAAGAATTTGGTGTTGAAAATGAGCAGTAAAGGATAGAAATCTTAAATATAGCCAAAAGGCTAATCTTTTTGCTTCATTTTCTTGATGGCATGATGGAATATGAAGTCACTCGAGGTTTGGGATCTCTCAATCTCTCTCTGTTAGCCAACACTTCAAAGTCTTTGTTTCAAGAATTCATTGTAATGTATCCATGTTTTTCTTCCATGTTAGAATGATATGTATGGCAAACCTCTGAAGGTTTAGTCTCTGAAGGGAATATGAAATGCTTTTGAAGCATTTCAATTGTCTAGAGTTTCTAGCATAGGCAAGCAGTAGTTAGAATTTTTCTTTCATGTTGAGATTATTTTATGCATCTTGAAATTTCTTTTTTTTCTGCACTCTGGAATTTGGTTTATTCTTTACAAGCTTTTGATTCCTGCAAAGATTCAATACCTTGAAATTAAAAGATTAAAGGATCTAGCATCAGAATCCTACATGATTAGCTTTAATTGGTTCTGAGTTTTTCCTGCTGAAAGGACTTTCTAACAAGTAGCAGACACATGGTCCCTATTTTCCATGACTTTAGGGATTTGAACACTTTCAAAAATTACTCTGTAGAGTAGGACTAGCCTAATTAATCTCAATTAAAGTCTTCATCTGGAAACAATAATGTAACTTGCATAAACTTGTAATTTAAAAATAGCAACAAAATTCTTAAAATTTTTTTATTCAAATATAATATATGCTTTAATACACTAGTTGAAAATGAATAAAAGATGTAAGTTAGATTTACCACAAAATATATACTGTAATGCTGGTTAGACAATAACATAAAGAGTGTGAAAAATTTTGCTTGATTTCATGTTAAATGTGAATATAGAAAGCTTTTTAAATTGTAATAATTTGTACAGAATCACAATTGGAAGGGACCTTGAGAGTTGTCAGGGCAATTTAGAAAGGGTTGAACAGGAACTTGTCTAGGTAGGTTGTGAATGTGTCTAGAGAGGAAGACCCCACAACCTCACTGGGCACCAGTTCCAGTGCTCTGCCACCCTCTGTGTAAACAAGTTTTTCCTAATGTTGAGATGAAACTTCTGGTCATTTAATTTATTGCCACTGTTCCTCTCCCTGTCACTGGGCACCACTGAAAATAGTCTGGCACCATCCCCTGAGAGTCACCTTTGAGATATTTACAGGTGTTGGTGAGATCCCCTCCCAGTCTCTCCTCTCCAGACTAAACAGGCCCAGCATCCCCAGTTTCTCCTTATAAGAGGGATTCTCCAGTCCCTCAATCACCTTTCCAGCCCACCACTGGACCCCCTCCAGTAGCTCCCTTTCTCTCTTGTCCTGAGGAGCCCAGAACTGGACACAGCACTAGGAGTGGCCTCACCAGGGCTGAGCAGAGGGGCAGGATCATCCCCCTTGGCCTGCTGGCCACACTCTTGCCAGTGCACCCCAGGACATCCCTGACCTTCCTGGGCAAAAGGGTGCTGCTGGCTCGCTGTCACCTTGTCACCCAGGCCCATCCTTGCAGAGCTGTTCTCCAGCAGGTCAGCCCCAGCCTGTGCTGGCACTTGGAGCTGTTCCTCTCCATGTCCAGGACCCTGAATTTGCCCTTGTTGAGCTTCATTGGTTTCTCTCTGCCCAATTCTCCAGTCTATCAAGGTCCCACTGAGGCACAGCCTTCAGCATATCAGCCAACAACCCTCCCTCCCAGTTTTGTATCATCAGTGAAATTTCTGAGGATGAATTCTATCTTTTCAACCAGGGAATATCCAGAATAAAGCAGGACATATTCCACTGTCTATTCTGCAAAAAGCTAGGAACAACATAATCCCATCTATGAATTAATATTTGTGCATCTAAACATAATATCATGCCATTTATGACTAGAAATCATAATAATTTTCAAGTATTCACCTTCTCTCCTTCTGGGAGTGAGCCAAAGGAAGTACCTGGGACATTTCCTGGCATGAAAAATTTCTCGATTGAGGTGTTTTAGACAGTTCTGGATTTTTTTGCTTTAAAGCAGCCTTTTATATTTAAGGAGTTGACTCTTTTTTTTTTGTTTACCTTCAAAATTGATGCCCATCTGTATTTTTTCACCTCCTCTGAGTGAAACTACTAGAGCTATTTGTGTGGTCAAGTGTTTGCAGATGCAAGGCCTACAATTATTGCTGCTTTTCAAAAGCTTCTTCACTGTGTTTCATGCTGCAGAAATACTTGTGGATATAGAAACACAACCACCAGTGCTTCTCATCACACTGTTATAATTTTGTTATTAGTTTTCTGCTGTAGTCTAAAAAGAGGTGTGAAATATATAAATAAATATATAATTAGGACAATAAAATTTCTCAAGTTTTTTTTTCCCCATTCTTTCTCCTGCAGATTTAAGTCCAATTCAAGCAGGCAGTAACAGAGCATTAACATTCTTCTGGTCTGCTGACTTAAGACACCCACATAGAGGTAATCTCCAAAGCTTTCAAGCAGCATAATGTACACACTGAGAAAGAGAACTGCCTGACAAAGCAGTTCTGAAGAAACCACTTCTTTAAATCTCAGAAAGGAAAGTGTGGTGTTTAACAGGCAGGGTAAACAGCCTTCAGTAGTGCCTGTGTGCAGACTGATCCTCTCATGGCACAGTAACAGCCCTGAACTTCCAGAGCAGGAAGCAGGGCAGGAGGCCAAAGGCTGGTTTGTGTCACTTAAAATGCAGCCATTGATGAGTCTAGCTGTTTGAGTGTTTGTGTTGAGTGTAATCCAAACAGCTCAACAGTTTTTGTGCCTCTTCAGGACATCCACAGAAACTTTGTTCTTTTGCAGAAGGAGCTGCTGGAGCATTTTTAAGATAAAGTTTTATGCTAAAAATTATCAACTGTTTTGAATTTCATAATTTCATTTTGAAGATGAGGCAGTTAATATTGAACCTCTATTTCATAGCCCATATTTCCCTTCAGTGCTCTGCAAATTGTCACTAACATGACTCTTTAATTTATCTTTCTTTTTCTTGAATGAAAATATTGAACCTCTATTTCATAGCCCATATTTCCCTTCAGTGCTCTGCAAATTGTCACTAACATGACTCTTTAATTTATCTTCCTTTTTCTTGAATGAACTATTTTCAGCTAAATTAGGGCAACTCTTAAGAAAAAAAACAAAACAGAAAACACAGATGTAGGCAAGTCTCTGAAGCAAAACTGACTTCAGAGCAATGTGTGCATACAGAAAGAATGAGCAAGAACACATCCTTGTTCAAAGCAAGTGTATTTGATTGTGCGTGTACGAAAAGACTATTGATTTCACAGCTCTGCATCTCTGACTTGATAAAAAGAGAAAACCAAAACAACGGAGTATGTGAATTTAAGTACCCTCTTCTCATAAATCTTCATAAACCTTTTCCTTTTCGTTTTCTCTAGTTAACAGTACCTTTGTGACTGTCCCTCTGTGACACTAGATGGCACTTCAGAGTAGTGATGGGATCAGAAAGTTTGTAATATTTTTTAATTGTTTTGCATATATTAGAAATACATTAAGTTAATGTTGCTTTGAACAAACACAATTTTTCAGCTTTTTCCTATTTTTTACACATGAGTGAGTGTGAGGTAGAAAATGTTCTCAGTTTTCAAAAACAGCTAACATAAGCAGAAATAGATTATAACAGAGAGGTTCACTAGCAGCTCAAAAAAAACCCCAAAAAACAAAACAAAAAACCCAACCAACCTTGTCCCCCCACCCCCCCCGCCCAATAAAAAAGGCCAAAAGGCCACCAAAACCAAATTATGGGCCAAAGACCTGTTACCGGACCTTATGCTTAGATAATTTTAGAAACAGTTTGTGGAGGCAATTGAAAACATGTACAGTCTTGGAAATGAGAGCAACACACTGATGCCAAGGATTTAAGAGCTGGTCCTTTCCTGGAAATGAAATTAGATTTAATGCCATTTATACATCAGTAATTGAGTATATGACAACTGTCCATAACCTGGTGCACTGTAGGAGAAACAAGACTAAAAGATGGCCAGACCCTTGTTGGCAGTAAGGTTTGCTTTAGCCTACACCAGGAAACAAGGTATTAGTTATTCTTCATGTGTTTGAGTCCAACAGTTGTGACCATTTACTGTCTTCATATTTTACAAAGAAGTTGAGCATGCACTGCAAGGCCCAAAGTTTTTCTGCTTTATTTCTCTTATTTCTTTCCACCCAATTGTTTATAGATTGTTTGTGTTTGTTCTTTTTCTTTTTTTTTTCTTTTTTTTTCTTTTTTTTCTTTCCTTGTTTTGTTTTTAAGTGGAAGAACCATCTGTTCTTTATTTATATGAAGAGCAGTTTTGAAAGTATTGGGCTTCCCACTGTTCTGAAGTCTCTGCAGATGCTGTGCATGGATAGAATCCCATCAGTCAAATATTACTGGTGGGGCTGCACAACTTATGGAAAACCTACAGTGTGCTTACCTTTCAAATTTTTCATTATCTTGCTTAGGTCTCTTGTTACAGGATTTACTTGTTTTGTTTTATTGAGAAAGACTGGGAATCAGGGAAGTCCTGTTATCTTTGCAGCCTTTGGTTGTTAGAAGGGAATTTATTTTATGGGAAATAGCTTAGGCTTTCACAGCCAGCAGAAAGCTTGATTGGGTATTACAGAGGAGGAGCAGACTCAGATATTTTCTTCTGGACTTGTTGAAGTTTGTTCTAATTTGAAAGAAAAGCCTTAGTATGTGAGATGTTAAAACTATGGATGGAGAAATGGAGAGTTTGTGCATATGTTTACATGATGCTTTATGTAATTGTTGTTATTTTTTGTGTGAATATCTTTCTGTAACCATGTACTTACAAACTCTGTGGAGTTTTTCAGCCTAAGACAGTGCCTTTGTCCTCTCTTGAAATGCCAGTACTTAGTTTTCTGCATGAAGTCTCTGCACAATAGTCAACATCCAACCAAGAACCAAAAGGAAAAAACCCATAACTGATGATTTGCTGGAGTGTTTTCCCTCCTGTGACAGAAAGATATCATATACTGTTTGTTTTATTTAAAAATAACTCTCTAAAATGTGAAATTCAGAAGAAAAACAGATAGAAGCAGAGAAATTATTGGCTACTATATGAAGAAGATATCTCAGAAGAGTGCAAACATGCTTTTTGCTGTGTGGTGGTTATAGTGAGTCATATTGTTTCCAATCATTTACTACTGAATAAATGACAGCTAGAAAAAGACTATATTTGTTTGCTCCTGAAAAAATACCTATGAAAGTCAGGCATGAAAAAATTCCTTGAGGCAAAAGAATTTCACATAACTTATTCTTACTTTAGCTATCACTATGCCAAAGATGTTCAATTTTCAAGACTTATTTAAAGTTCTGACACACGTATGTTGTTCTATCAAAACAAAAGAAGAAAGACAAACACTTTGGAGTTTGCCTGTATTACATTATTCTTTAATATAAATGACATATAAGTTTTACAAATTAGAGAGATTGACTTTGGAGTATTAAGAGTCTGCAGAAGATTTTTTTCAGGTGATGTTTTTATTGAGTATATGTTTAGCTTTGAAGATTGACAGTAGATATGTGCAGTCTACCTTTGATGTGCTTGCTACCTGCTGGTAGGGGTTGAAGAATCCCAATTTACAGAGGGCTCCAAATCACTCTAAATAGATGCATCCACAAATGATGTCTCAACAATGTCCTCAATAGCAGTTATTTCACTTCATATACTCCTATACTTATGGTTTTGCTTCTATAGTTAAAATTCCACAAATTTGTCGGACAGAGGAGCCTGCATATCTCTATTTCACAATTAATTCCATTTTTTAAAAACCAAAACCAGTAAAGGATGTTGATAAATGTACAATGAAGAACAAGTGAAAAGTGAACTGCTACGTTTTTTTTTTTTAGATAAATACATGGACTGATAACAATTACTAAACCTTTATACCATACTCTGCAAGGCAGTACAATCATAAAAACTGCTCTTGTGACTAAAGTAAGAAGGATTTGCTCTAGAGAAATTTAGTCATCGAGCTCCAGATATAGGTTACAAGTTTTTTACTGCAGACTACTCAATATTTTATTCATTAGGACGATGTTAGGCTAATTCTGAATAGCATTGCTCTAGAAGAATGGCAAACTTTAAAGAACTATGTGTAAAATACAAATTTATTTATTCTTTTCAAAAATAATGACATTAGCAACAACTTTATTTGCCTCTGCTAAATAGATACATTCAGAATTATCTTATAGTGGATATTTTTAAACCTCCAGGGCTTGAAATAAATTTAAAGGAGGTAACTCTTACCTTCTCAAGTCTCAAGATGATTTGAGAGTCTTTTTTCCCCTCTGCTATTTTTCTCTGTGTGTGGCTATAAAAATAACCTCAATCACTGTCTTTTTTTTTTTTAATAAATCATAACTTGACAAATATTTACTCCGAATTTCATATACAGTGGAATCTGAAAACCTGCAGCATTCAGCAAACTGAAAAATGCCACAGAAAGCATGCTGGAAAAGAAGGCTGAAATAAGTCAGTTTAAAGCACAGTGGGCAATTCTTATTGGTGGCATGCTCGCTCTTGTACATCTGTTATGTCTCATTTATTCTACATCAATGGATCATTTCCACTTAAAAGTGAAGTTTCTGGCATTTGGCGTTAATTGTTAGCAATGGTTTTTTGAACAGGCCTATGAGGACAGACACTTTAGCTGGAACACAACCGACCCCCATCCCTAGAGATCTATTTGTAATTCCCAATCTGTACTGCGGAGCGCTCGTGGATACACCGGAAGGCAGAGGGCTGGATCTCCCAGTACTGCACGGGGTTGCTGAAGAGGCTCACGCCGGAGTAGCTGGCCTTCTTGGTGTTGTAGCCAAGGGGGCAGAAGTCGTTGATGCCAATGGAAGCAATTTTGTTGTTATGAAGATAGACCACCTGAAAAGCATGCAAGTACTGAAGTGAGAAATTGAGCTATCATGGCAAATAAGAGAAATAATTTCATATTAAATGTTTCATGTGGATTTTAGCAACATTATGCAAATATGTCTTTTTTCCAAACAAATCCTTGACTCTTTTTACCTTTTGAAATACCTAGCATGTACCCAATTGACATAATTTCTACAGAAAGTGCACAAACTGTGCAAGGAATCTAATAACGTGTCACAGACATGTTTTATGAAAAATCTTTTCCTTAGGATTTTTTCTCCTGAGAAGCTGAGAGGCTCCAAGAACAAAATGTAAACAATAATTATCTGCTGCTGTGGAATGCAACAGGTAGATCTTTGATTGGTCCATGTTGGTTGTTTCTAATTAATGGCCAATCAAAGTCCAGCTGTCCAGGCTGTCTTGGTCAGTCACAAGCCTTTGTTATCATTCCTTTTCTATTCTTAGCTAGCCTTCTGGTGAAATTCTTTCCTCTATTCTTTTAGTATAGATTTAATAAATTATATATCATAAAATAAAAAATCAAGCCTTCTGAAACATGGAGTCAACATTCTCATCTCTTCCCTCATCCTGGGACCCCTGTGAGCACCATCACAATAATGTTGCTGTCAGCTGGTAGAACTGTAACCAAAAGAGGAGCCAAACTGTGAAGTTACGAATACAACACTGTGGCTCTGGAGCATGCACTGTATACTGCAGGAAAGACATTCTGTGCTGTTCTTGTGAGCCAGCAAAGACTCCCTGAAGATAAAGGGAAGCCCCATATCTCTCCTGAGGAAGACACCAAGGTTGTCACCACGGCGATGTGATGAAGGAGAGAAAGTTAAAAGATACGGACTCTAGCTGGCTCACAGAATGATGTGGCTCCTTGATCACCGACTGAGAATTTTGTTTCTTTCCTATAACCAATGGGCAGTGAATGTGTATGTTAAGTGAATGTAAATATCTTGAAAAAGTATAAAAGCAACATGTTGCTATAACAAATCTCTCTTGCACCCTTCTGTTGGAGTTGTGGTACTTTGTGTTGTGTCGTGCTCTATAACGACATCATACAGAGACTATATTTGATGCCAATTGGTTTCTCTCCAGCTCTAATATTTTCATTCTCATGAGCGCAACTATACAGGACGCAGAGCCAAAGTAGCACTAATGACAATTTAAAGTAGCTGATGAATATTATTTCGCTCCAGAGTCACCACTTCTGGAGAATTTTTCCAAGCAACATGAAGGGGGCAATTTACATTTGGGAGTCTTCATTCTTTGAGAGCTTTCTTTCCTGTAAAATCTTAGTCTGGGTGAAGACATATTTGAATTGCTTCCAAGAGGCAATATTTCTAGATATCTGGTCAAAAGGACCTCAGAAATACTGGTGATGTGGAATGCCTATTTTGTCTGTTTGTCCTCCTGATGGCACTGTTTTGTGAGATAACAAAGGAAAGGTTATTGGGAAAGGTTGCAAAATGTCACTCAGTAGAAAAGAAAAAAAAATCAACAGAAGAAATTATCTTAGAAATTATTTTTTGAGTGAAGAAGAAACCAAAGTACAAAAATAATCCCATATTTTTTTGTGGCCTGTCAGACATACAGAGATAATGAATGTACACCTCTAGTTCTGTATACCTCCATAACCATTTTCACCAAAAAAATGCAATAAGAGTCTTCCTGTTGTATTCAACATTTCCTTCATAATTCAAGTACTCATGAAACTTGCATCAAGTTAAAAAATCATGTGCACATTTCTGTTCAAGACTGAATAAACACACAAATACCATTAGGAATCTTTCATCTGTTGCTCTCTGAGACAGTATGATAAACTTTACCTGTATGTATTTGTGATCACCCAGTCCACTGGGTACTCTGACAAGTTCATTGTTGTTCAAGTGGAGCTCCCTCAGGTGAGGTACATTGTTAAGAGAGCCATTCTCAACTGAAGAAATACTGTTGAAGCTGAGGCCCAGTCTGAAAAAGTTTGAAAAAAAAATTAATATTGAAGGGGAAAATGTTCTGAGACTTCTTAACAATTTAATTGATAAGAGAATTTAATACAGGTAATAAGAGACCTCGTGTTAAAATAATTTGCTATGGGGGAGTACTTTTAAAGAAAGCCTTCTTCACAGTTATCTAATAGCTTGTAATTCTTGTGGCTAGTTGCAGTTTCAGAAGTCAGGGCCTGAAACTAGAACAAAATCACAGGACTGAAAATTCTTGCTTGATCTTTATGGCTGAGAGTTTTCCTAGTATTAATTAGTATTACATATAATACAAATAGTCTTATCATACTAATTTGGATATGGCAATGCTTTCAAACTATTAAATGACAACAGAGAGTTTAATGAGAGCTCCCAATTACATAACATGAATTTACTTCGCTTAGAAATCAATTCAGAGTTCTCCTAGTTAGAATTTGATAATGAAGAATTTTCATTAAAAGTTATTAGAATGAACTTTATTTTGAATAGGGTATACCAAGATTTAGGATAGCTTGGGGAATTAGATCCTACATAGCAATTCTGTCTGAAGTTCTACAGAATGCTTACAATGGACTTCAGTGATGGGTACTCATAGTGAATGTCTTTGAAAAGATTGGAAAAAAATCCTCCATGTTTTTTCAGAGGGCTATAAATTCTTGTTTGACACATATCTAAATATGTGCTCTCTACATATGCAGGTCAACAAGCAGACGTGTCAAACCTGGGAGACCAGTACCAAGACAACCAGTTCTGAGTTTCATATTAGTCTATTGAAGAAAAATAGTCCCTTTGCACAGTCTTTTAGGGAAAGAATGAAATTATGGGAGTCTGTAGTGAAGTGGACCTAAATCCCAGAAGGAATGAAATTATATGCAATTACATCTCCTCTAAATGTCTTACAAAAACTCTCAGTCACTTGGGGCTATGCTTGCAGATGAAGTCAATATTATTGTGTAAAACAGAGGGTGATTTGGAAAGAATATGGTCTCTATTGCCCTTCCCATAGGAAAAGAAAGGAAGAATTTCACAAATCATTCTTGCTTCATACATTTGATATATTACTTCCTTTCTCATTAGTGAATAAGTAACTTTTCCCAGAGTTTCAGTAAATCTCATCCAAGTGTTCTAAATCATTGAAGAGCATCATCATAAACATATCTCAAAATTGAAGAAACTCTCAAATAATTTTTCACCTTTTTTCTCCAACATCCCTGCTGAATAATTTCTACTATGTTTTTGAAAGAAACTTCATGATGCCCAGCACTGTTATTATTATTATTATGGGTTTAGAATCATAGAATCATTAGGGTTGGAAAAGACCTCTGAGACCAGCAAGTCCAAACGTTAATGCAGTCCCACCACACTCACCCCTAAGCCAGGTCCCCAGGAGCCACATTCACATCCTGTGCCTTTAGAGCACTTCCAGGGAAGCTGATTCTATCACTTCCCTGGGCAGCATGTTGAAGTGCCTGACCCCCCTTTCAGTAAAGAAATTTTTCCTAATATCTTATCAAAATCTCCCTTTGTTTGGTTCAATTTCCACTGTTTGAAGCTAGTCCGTTTCAGTAAGTTTCATTAGAATATAGATATTGATAATATCAACACATAATGTGCAAGGATGTGTAATGTGAATGTTGTCTTGGAACTCATTCTTGCAAGTAATCAGCAAAGTCTTTTTTGGATTTACTTTCAGAAGATTATTGGGTTTTTACTGAATCACTCAATGAAGGCTTTTGAAAGACTTAGGAGTAACTTGACAAGGAAAATAAACAAAAAAGGACAAATATTGTACATCTACTAGAATGCAAGAAAACTCAAAACAGAATGAACTGACATACACCAAGATCTTGTTTTACAGTTTAAAATTCCTTAACACAGACAGAAAAATAACCTGTTTCTCAAAGTTTATTTGTGTTTTAGGGCAGCTATTAGACTGTCAGTCTTGAGTAGGCTTGAACAACGTTGTCTGACCTTGTCCTAATATCTCTGAAAACTTTGTCATATTAAAAAAAAAAGCTGGGGCTCTTTCTGGTGGGCTAGAGCTCTTCCATAGCTCCCTCCTTTCCCCATCTGTCTGTTTTGTGCAAGGTGCTCCTTGTTCATGCTCTTCCTTACCTCTCACCTTTGCAAAAGAGCATGTCTGACTATGCTTAGGTTGCCTGCTTAAGCACAGGGCAGAGAGTGCTTTAAAACCTGGAGCCTGCTCTGAGCAGCTCCACATTTCCACATCCTGGTCAGCAGAGTATCTTGCTGTGCCGTACAGTGCAGCCACAATAGGAGCAGCCCAAGCTTAGATATTTTTAGGACTCCACTGGCACCTGCTGTTTAAAACTTTATGTCTTAAGGCAGACTTCCAACAGTGTTGTCCATGTGATGCTGCCTGTGGTGTTTTCCAAGTGTGAATGAGAAAAACAGAAAAACTCTGTCATCTGCAGGACAGCTCACATGCCCACAGCCTCCACCTCCAGTAATGTAAATTATTCTCTACCTGAGTAGTTATCGTCTTGTTTTGGTTTTGGAAATTTTCTTCATAATTTCTCTGAACAATCTTATAATCTATTCTAAGCCTCTGTAACAAACAATAACTGTTTCATAGTCCTCTAATCCATATTTATAGTATTTTTATTTTTTCATTGAAACCTAGGATAGATTTCTTTTTGAGTCTGTGATGAAATATTAACATAAAACTTAAGATGAAGTGTCTTAATTTTTAAGAACTGGAAAGGTGTTCTAAGCTTTATATCTTGGAATTTTCAAATTCAAAATAAATATTAGGTTGCTATATACTTCATTGTATTGAACTGCTGTTCAAGCAACTATAAATAGTTGTAAACTAAACACCCCTTACTCAGTAATCTCTCTCTGATTTCTATTTTCTACCCTCATTATGACAAGCAGAATGATGAAAATCCATTAATCCAGTAATCTCGTTAGAAGTCTGATTATCAGTCTTTTTAAAAACCATTTTCATAGTAATTTTTTGAATATTAAATTATAAAAATTACTTGTAGTAAAGGACCATTTTTCTCTGCTACATGTTTTTTGATGTGAATGAATTCACAAATCACTGTGTATAAGGGATTTTTGGAAATTTTCCTTTTTATTTTCCTACACTTAGAGAAACTTATTCATCAACATAACCACAGATTAGCAGAGTAAAGTCACTCTGACAGTAACAATTTTTCAATTAAATTTTATTATTTTTTTTCTTAATCATGTTCCTGGACTCATTACAGACTTGTCCTTCTTGAGAAATAAAGGAACCACTGTTGAAAGAAGTTTTGGTTCCTATGTACTTTTTTCCTCATTTTCCAGGCAAACTGCATGGGCACTGCTGTGTTCCAAGAAAAGTGCATAAACCAAAGATGGACATGAAATGAAAGAAGCATGATACAATTTTAAAAGTCTAATTGTTCTTGTTTGTTTGTTTGTGGTTTTTGGGGTTTTTTGTTTTGTTTTGTTCTGGATTTTTTGTTCGGCTTTTATTTTTTTGTGTGTGTGTGTGCGTTTTGTTCTCTTTTCTTTTCTATTTGTTTTTTGGTTTTTGTAAATCAAATAAACAGTTGTCCCGAGCATACAGCACTCATAATTGATAACAGATGAAAAGTTTTGTCAGGAAAATCATAAAAAGTGTTTGTTCTCTTCAATCACTACACAAATCCTTAGAAGCCTTTCCTGCTAAGTTAAGATTTTTCCAATTACTGTAATATTCATGAAGGCCAGACTTATGTTTTATAATTGTGTGTGTGGTGATTGAAATTTCAGCTAATATTTTATGTGAAAAGAAGAAATTAATTCTTACTTTGCCAAGTTAGTGAGCCCAGAGAGACTTTCAGCATCAATTTTGCTGATTTTGTTGCCATCAAGGTGAAGCTCAGTAAGGGATGGAGGAAGGCCTGAAAGAGAGAACACCATCAAATTAATTTTGATTAAACTGGATTCTTATATTTAAAAAAAAATAATTGTACCATAACAAGGTTCTTTCACGGTTGACAAAATAATATTTCTAAACTTGCCCATGAACTGTTCACTAAATGAAATAAATAGCTTTCACAACCCTAGTGTCCTTATAAAATAGTGAACTCTTGAAAAATTAAATTCTTCTAATTTATTAATTCTACCCTTCATGATTATGTAAATGAGACCTATAAAGATCTCTCATTTTAGCCAGACTATCCATATACATAAATGTGCAAACATGTATCACCTAGATATTTAACAAGAAACAGCAGTAGAAAATGCAGCTGTAAGTATGAGGCAAAGTAATTTTAATGTCATTTTAGTTAGGGTGCATACTAGTTTACAAATTCTGTTTATCAGGGAAAACAAAAGAGGAAACACATTTTACCTAACTGAGGTTCCTCAAAAGAACATCCAGAACAAGAAAAAAATAAAAATCAGTATTATCTCTCAAAAAGTTTTCAGCCATTTCCAAACAATCTGTTGACTGAAGTATGAATAAATTGAATATAATTTCATCTGTATTAGAATAATTCCTGTTTGTTTGTTTTGTTTTTAATAAATTACAATGAAATTGTTCTTATTTTCTAGGAATTTGCAATTAAGGACTTTGAAAAATAGCAAAGATTTCTGTTTTGTTATAGGGACACTATTTTTGGCTTCAAACCCACAGACTTGTGGAGGGCTGATTTTATGCTTGTACAACTTCAGCTAATTCTACATGAGTTTACAGTCGTGTAATGTTAATCAGGCTCAATAACCAGGCTTGGAGGCTGAAAACATTCTTCCAGTTTATATTTCAGCTATGAGACAACAAAAGCAAAATAGCATAAAATGACATTTCACAGTGCACCTCTCATGAAGCTTCTTGTAACCTAATGCCAAAATTTTCTAAACTAATAAAAGTAATCTGGTTTAAAATCAGATACTTTAAGGACAGACTTACAAAGCTTTCATAAGATTTTTTTCCCAACTGAGTAGAAGTTATCACGTTTTACCTGTGCAATTCCCTGAAATACTAATGGAATTTCTTACCCTTTGGGATGCTTGTGATGTTGGTGTCTGCGATACGGATGTAGGAGAGCCTCTTCATGCCCTGGAAAGCTCCGTTCTCAATGCCTGAGCTCTTGATTGGATTGGTGCCGAGCTCTGCCAACAAAACATGGTTGTGAGCTGGGCTGCAGTGTAGGCACTTATTTTCTTCAGGTCATAGCTAATTTGGAGGCACAATTTATTGGGGCACTTGTTGCCTTTCTACTATAATCACTGATCAAACTACAAATAGCATCTTAAAAAAACACTCAGTTGTGTTTGTTAAAATTTCTCATGCTCATACCTAAGACAATCACTTGATTCAGTCCGTTAAAGACGGCTTTCCTCAACTTGGAGATCTCATTCTCATGAGCCCGTATCTCCTGGAGAGACTTCGGCATGTTTTCTGGGAGCTCCTTCAGGTTGTTCTTGGACAGGTAAAGTCTTTCCAGTTTCTTCAGAGGAGCAAAAGCTAATGGGCTTATTTTGCTGATTTTGTTGTTGACAAGGATCAATGCCTGTGGAGTAATAATCAAGGAGATCTCAGATGACCACAAGGGAAGTTATTTTTGTGGTGAAATATTTTAAAATTATTATTATATTACTATTACTATTATTATTCTCTACTGCCTTTTGAGGTCTTCTGATGGCAAATTTGGTGAGCTGAAGTAAATATAATGCAGAATTAAAAGAAAGATTATAAACTTCTGAAACAGTGAAACATAAATCCTATAGAACAAATGCAAGTGTTACTTCATTGCTGGGACTGCAATGCAGCTTCTGTTAGCATCCATAATTTATGTTTAAGAAGAAGTACAATCATTCCATTTGCAAGCTGGGAAGAACAGGACAGTCACAAAAAATACAATTTTTATTTGGGTTTTTTTTTTTCTGGTTTTGTTTATCCTAAGGATACTCTTATACCTTACCCATCATCACACAACCCTTCTAACCAGTGTCCCCTGAACAGGAAATTCTATTACTCAATAGAGTGAAGGCACAGCCCATCTTAATAAAAATACGCATAACTTCACCTCATTCCTCTTATTCTTATAAAACAGCACATACTAGATTTTGGACAAATAGCAACCTTTTTTTTTTTTTCAGAGATATAAGCTATCTTTTTGGTAAGAAAAATTTGTATGGAAGGGGAACAATCTGAAGCATCAGGCTCCAAGCCCTGCTGTTGGGAATCATGGACCACAGGTACTTTGCCTTACTTGTCAGTGCCTAATCCAGTTCTCACAACTGTGATATCTAGACTCAGGGTAACTCTAAGATTATCTCTCTATACAGTCAGCAGAGAAAGACCTTCATGAAAGCACTCTTCTCTGTAACAGGTGCTCTCTGCATGCCTCTGAAATTTTACATTACTTCTAAATCTCATAGATAAATTAACCATGACACAGAAAGGGCAAAGGCCTCATTACTATCAGGACATAACACAGTAATGGAGATTATTTCAGATATAATAGACACTTGAATGATTCTTATCATTCCATCTGTTTGCTATCTACTTATCAGATTTACAGCGCTGCATGTTTTTTGCAGTGGATTATGTAGAATGTGCCATTTAAGTATTGATATAATATCTACTTATATTCATTAATAGGGCATCTTTTTCACCACCTCCATTGTGCTAGTTTTAGAAACAGAAGACAAAAATTGTTGTAAATACTATAGTGAACATCAGAGTGTTTTCATATTTTCAATACTTTCAGAATTACACTTTAGTCTGTTTCTTGGAGGAAAATGGAGTATCTGACATTCCATAACCGGTTAAGTATTAAAACAGTGACAAGACTATCAGCCTCTGTGAGAGCAGCTCTCCATCATGGAAACTGGAAAGAGGCGTGAAAGATGAAAATGGTGATGAGTTTTTCCCCTGATGGGCTCCTCTTGCAGATCACCCTGAGCAAAGCCAGCAGTGTGTCCTGGACATGGTTTCACTGAGTGCACGTAAAGCTGAACAGAGCTGGTTTCAATTTGGTGTGCTAGCTAGAAATAACTCACATGCAAGAGGAGGGAGAAGAGGTCGCCCACAGTTCAGCAGAGCATTTCTCTAACAATAAGCCCATCCCAAAATAAATATGTTGGTCAGTGCAGTTGGTCAGGCACCAACTCCCTTTCATTTGGGCCTGTATGATAAAATCTGACATGAGAACACATGGATACACATTGGGAGTGGTTTTCTGATTCATGATTGCCAGAATTATGATACAGATGTAACTTCTGCCCATAGTGAAATTCAGCTACCTGTAGAGTATTAGGACATGGCAAACAACCCAGTTATTTAGAAGTACTGCAGTTGGAACTAGGCAGATTAGTGTATTACATTGCTTTTATTTCAATAATCAAATGTACTACTGCTAATTTCATTGGTCTTTATTTTTATTAATTTCACCATGTATTTTTTTCATAGATCTCTAAGTCAAAACTTAATGAGTTAGGGCTCATGTTATGAATATTTGAAAGTTTTATCCTGTATCTTGTTTTTTACTGATTAACCATTTGTTTCAGCTAAAAGACTGCTTTTTTGGACTTCTTTTAATCATGTTACCTTTTAAATTAAAAAAAATATAAATTGGGCAACAATAATCACAGCTGAGGACTTGGTGTCAAATATTTCTTGATGGAAATAGGCAGGCATACATTCAGCTAGGCACTGTAAATATTCTCTGAGTAGCGGATTGTTATATCTCTTCAGAGTGGAACTGATACCCCTGACCAAACCCAGAAGTTATCTAGGTACCTAGAATTATGCTTTTCCAATGCTTTCTCATGAATATGTTAATGTTATCTTGGGGAAACAGATTTTTTTATTATTCAAACACTCAAGGAGTCTCTCACCTAGAAATGATGGTATTCTATCAAAGGTATGTATAAAGCCACTAATTTCGCAGTGGGAACACGTGTTTGGTGGTATAAGGTGGGAAAGTAACACAAGCCAGAATTTACAACTTTTTCTGTACCAGAATAATATTTCCCACTTAGAGCCCTCTCTGCAAGTCCCTGCTCCCAGTATTTCAAACCTGCATTATTTTTCCATTGTTGTGCAGCTGTAAAGAAGGAAAAATAAACCCACACACCACAGTTTGTAAGAGACATTTTGCTGTTTCCCAGAGCAACAATAAATGATGAGGATAACACACCAGTATAGCACCTGGCAAGCCATAGCCCTGGATTCCTTTCCCACTTCACAATGCCTCTATTATATCCCTTACTTAAAGAACTAAGTTATTAGCCTTGCAGCAAGGCTGTTTACTTTCCTCAGAATGTGTCCCGTATGGTTTGCATGTAACAAAAGCTAAACCAAACCAAAATAAAACAAAATTAAAAACTCAGGAGATTTAGAGGTCAATGAAAACAGGAACTAGGGGACAAAAACCTAGGGAAAACATCTGCAGGCAGTGTTACAGAGGAATGGATCTTAGGCAAAAACAGGTCACAGGACCAGCTATCCAGAATAAAGCCCAGATGGCATGATGGCACATTACATTCGGTGTATTAAAGGACATGAAAATTTTGTACAGGGCAAGAAGTACTTGGAGAGAAAAATAACGGTCATCCTGAAAGTGCTCAAGAATGCTGGAGCCCTTGGTTACAGATACCACTTGCAATGCTGCTGGTGTGAGATAATTTGGCAGAAATGACATTCTAGAACAAAAGTCACATAAACCGATGGCCTTATTTGAAAATCTATCCTCTTCTACACTTTCACTTCTAATGGAGGAAAAAGGATATTTCATTTAGAATAAATATATTCCCTTAATCCTAACTTCCCCTGTCCAAAATAATTTAAGCACATAATGAATTGACAATAAAAGTGACTGAGAAAACAAATGCACAGCTTTCAGCATGACCTGGTATGGATACAAAAATATATGGAAGAGGAAAGAAAGAAAGAAAGAAAGAAAGAAAGAAAGAAAGAAAGAAAGAAAGAAAGAAAGAAAGAAAGAAAGAAAGAAAGAAAGAAAGAAAGAAAGAAAGAAAGAAAGAAAGAAAGAAAGAAAGAAAGAAAGAAAGAAAGAAAGAAAGAAAGAAAGAAAGAAAGAAAGAAAGAAAGAAAGAAAGAAAGAAAGAAAGAAAGAAAGAAAGAAAGAAAGAAAGAGGCAAAAATACATTAAGTACTAATACATCAGTTTGTTAGGCTTAGAGGTTTCATAGCAATTTCCCATGGATACAACTCAACTTCCATCCTCATTTTCCTGAGATAAAGCTTTTTTCCTTTGTCATAATATAGCATGTAAAATGCACAGTAAACATTGACTCAGTGACAATATTTCACCACCTTATCATGACCAGCAGTTTAAGTAGCGTTCAGAGAGGAAAAAAAATTAAGCTTTGCTCCAAAGATGACTTTCTCTTTTAGTGAAACACCTCTGGTATTTCTGTAGTCAGGAGAAAAATAAAAACCACTGTATGACAGGAATAGACCCCGGCTACGTCAAAGTCAGTGGGAGTCTGGCCATTTAGCTCCCTCTGACCTGGTTTCTACATCAAATATTTATTCCCAACACAAAAAGGAGGATTCACAATTCAGGAAAATTTTGGAATCCTTGTTGGCAGGCTTTTGTCAAAATACAGCCTGACAAGCTGCAGAGGCAGCGTGTGGTAGGCAGGCTGGAATTAGCATAGGGTTGTTCTTGTTGTGGTTACTAAAACATCCAATTTTTGTCCTGTCTAGGGGTGGGGAATTAAATTTTCTGGTGTAATTTCATTATATGAGAATCTCAGGAGACTGTTCTGAGGCGTTTCAATCCCCATTCATCTTAATTTAGTATAGTTAGAAGTGAGAGCCTTGCCAAAACCAGAATTAAAATGGAAAATTCCCAGCAGACTTTCATCAGCCATATTACATAGTGATACACCTGTTTTGCCAGCTGGGGATGGAACTCTTATCTAACATCAATTCTTTACTGATGCATGCATCCTTCAGGGTTTAAACTGAAAAGTAAATTCCTGGCCCAATGGAATTTCTTTAATTTCCTGGGTTATGTATTACATTATTACCTGTTTTTTATTACAGTTCTGCTAGGAAGAGTTATATATTAAGAACTTTAACCTCAGGAGCCAGGCATCCCAATAAAAATAATAATAAAATTCATCCCTTTTGTTTACCTTACATTTTAAGTTAAGTCATACTTATAACCTGACCATAGAGGGAAGACTTTCTTCAAAATTACTAAAGACATATGTACATCTATGGAAAAAACTAAAAAACCAAACAACCCAAGAACAAAACAAACAAACAAACAAACAAAACCCCCCAAAACCAGAACTAGTCAGAAATGCAGTTGTTATTTTTCTCTAATCATCCAAAGCTAGGATCAAGAGAACATAGCTAAGGAAAGGAAGGAAAAAAAGGATGAGATCGAAGCAATAGAGAGGAATGAATTGTGAAGGAAGGAGATGTCAAGGCACTGGAGAAGCAGCCTGTCAGTACAAACAAGAGAATCCTGTGGAAAACACTTTAATAATATGCACAGGACATTGTTGAATAATCTCACCAAGAAAAGGAGCCTGCTGCAGACCTAGTTTGCCTGGCCTTTGAGCTCTCACTGGTTCCTCTCATGCAACATGACTTGCACAGATGATGAGGAAACAGGTGGTTCTGCATTTTCCTTTTTCATTCAACCCTGTCCTTGTCTACTGTAGCAAGAAATTTTGGTCATTCATTAAATTTATTACAATTGATCTGATTTTTTTAATTGTTATGTTCTATAAAAATTTCCTTTTTTTATTAGCCTAGAATGCTGGCTCTCTCCAGAATTTTAAGGACTTCAAATATTTGTTCCTGGTCTTTTTCCTCACAGGAAAAAATCTTTACCCATTGTACAAGAAAAATGTTTTCTGCTCATGTGGTCTGTTTTATACTTGTTTCTGTGGAAAATCTCACTGTTTCTTAAGCATAATGCAAAGGTGAATATGAGGAAGTGAAAATTCTCTAAGGGAGTACTGTATTTCAGAAAGATTAACTTTTTGTTCCCCTCTCTGAATATTTTTTAGGAACCTAAAGCTGCACCTCAGTCATGCCACTCATGATAATAGGAACTGGGTTCAGAGGTAGAAGCTGGACAGAGATATCTGTCTTTGTTTATCCACAGTAGGATGGTGATTACTGATTCTTCTTTCTGTGATTTACAGAGACAAGGTGTTAACTTCTTTTAATGCCTGGGAAAAGGGAACTGAAAATGCAATGAGTCATCAGAAGACTGGATTATTTAATTGATTCTTTTGATCTCAGGGGTTTTCTGTATCTCTGAAAGATCTTAGACTTTTCTTTAGGTTTGGTTTGCTTTGTTTGGGTGTTTTGGGATTTTTATTTTGTTTGTTTTTTTCTTTGTTTGTTTAAAAAAAGGATGGCATTAAAATTTCTAGTGCCATACATTAATTTTCCACTTGCTGTTACTACTAAAAGAGTTTCAGTTTCTCTGCCTGCACATTTAGTATGGATATGGTCATAACTTTAAGTTCCAAGTTTAAATCTTTTATCTCTTAGATCTTTTTCCTTCAGTTTAAACAAAGTTTGGTTTAGCATTTTTGTATGCGCAGCCATGGCTTTAAACAGTTCTGCTAGCTTCAATTAGGTAATGTTCCATTTGATTTCAGGCCAACAGTGCACTCATCTTCTTTCACTACACCAGCACTCTGCCAATTGAAAAATTCTTGTTGGAGAAGCATGCAGTCACTATTCTGCTGTTTGTGCTGTTCTTATAGTGATCTAACACCAAGCAGTTTGTTTCACCATTTTTTCCAGGTGCAGGCATTCTTCTGGTTTGCTTTGGCTTTGCCACACAGCCTGCAACTCCATGTGCTGTTTGTGCAGGCTCCTCCTTTACTCTGCATGGGAGCTTACTCATGCAGTATTTTGGATTCTTTATTGTGTCCATGGGGTCAAAGTACTGAACTCCATCCAGAAATGTCAGTCTGCCTGGAAAATTCTTACTGTTTCATAGAAATAGAGACTTTTTTTCCTGGCTTTTCCAATGGATTTCCTGTCTGACTTTTTTGCCACAGGTCTAAGTCATAAGAAACTTTTTTTATATAGTAATATCAGACAGTTTTCTGAAAATGGGAAACTCAGTCCTCAGCCCGTTAAAAAGTCTTCACATTTTACTCTGTTTTCTCAATCCCTGTGCTAAAAAAAAAATCAAAACCACACAAACAAACAATCTTTCATTTTCAAATATGGTGAAGTCTCACTGAGTTTTAATAGTACAAAATTAATAGTTTAGCCACTTTTTCCTGGATAATTTAAAGCTATGAAAATATCAAGTGCACTGTAACTGTTGACTGTGATGTTTCTTGGCAGAAATCTATTATTTGCAGGTAAATATTCCTTTAGCTGTGCCCTTTTCTAATTGCTTGACATATTTCCACAGCTGCAAATTTTAGCTGTTCTTGGGAAATCTACTCAGGAAAATTTTCAATACTAAGAATATTTTGGTAGGTTCTAAGTTCTCTTTCATGTCTAGTGCTGTGTCACTACACAGTGATGTGTAGTATAAGCAGTTACATTTGTACTGAAAGAGAAGCCATGAACAAGTTAGGGGTAAATCCTTTATTTTCTTGCTACTTATTCTGGATTTTAGAACCAGCCAAACCTTAGGTTCATTCCAACTTGTTCATGAAAATCACTTCTAAAACTGATTCACTTGTGGTTGGTGACATCTTTAGGTATTAGGAAGGTATTTTAATGGATTATTTAAAAGTAACAAACTGTATAAGCTGCTCATTTTTTTTCAAGAGCTATGCAAATTGGGGTTTAAGGAATTTGTCCCTTAAGTGATCATTCATGCAAGCAGTTAAGTCCAATTTCCAATTTTAGATTTTGTCACAGAAATTTTAGTAAATCTTTCTTGTGGAGTACAAGAAAGTTTAGTAAAGTCTAAGAAATTTTTGAACATCACACTGTAAACTGTGGCATTAACCCAAGCCATGACTCTCTGGAAATAAGATTAAAAAGCACATACATTTTTTATATGTGCCTCACACACTCATATATCTTTAAAATAAATGAGATAATAGAGCTCTGTCAGTAACAATGCTTTTGAGTTTTACTTTCTAAAAACAATACTCCCTCTGAAAAATATTTAATTGAAAGTTGGGGAATGGGAATCGTTCCCAGATATTACACAGGAATATTCCTGCTGAGAGCAAAGATGGTGCCTAGTTACATAAATATACTGCATGACTAAATTATTTTTTTGGGGAGGAGATCATAGAATCATAGAATGGTTTGGGTTGGAAGGGGATCTTGAGAGAATCATTATTTGTTCTTGAGTAAATCCAGGAAAATTGCAGTTTTGAAGGTTACGTGTTAAAATTTTTGCTAATGCATGATTTCCAGTGGTTCTTAAGCATCTCCTGGGTACTTTTGTGAGTAAGTCGAACAAATAATTTCTTCCCTGAGGAGTTACATGTTTAATTTACTATTAAATTGTATTTGTTGTAAAAAAAAGAAAAAAGAAAACAGGAAAACCGAAAATAAAACAAAGTAAAGAAAACCCCTTAGAGTTAACTTCAATGACATAAAATGAGTTCACAACAGCATAGCTCACAGCAGGATGTGCAATTGAAACCTGGACCAAATGCCAAGTGGGTAAAAATCACTGGGAGCAGTGATTCTCATCTGTAATACCATGCTCTGACTCATTTAATACAGTGTCATGAAGAAGGATTGCCAAAAGATTAATTTCACTGATAAGAATTTTGTCTCTTTTAGCACCTCACAGATAAACTTCATAGAAAACACAGGACTCCTTTCCAAGGTGGAAGAAAACCAAAGCAAACGGGCAGGAATTACAGTGTCAAATCTGTCCTGTAGCCAAAGAAGGGAACTGAAAAAAATTCTGGGGAACAAATTATCTCATTCTTAAAGCTAGACTGCTGAAATGTGATGTGGAAGAACATGTTTTGTTGTCTTTAGAGGTTATCTGTGGAACTAGATCAACTACAGACACCTATGCTAAAATTAGATGACATGAACCTCATCATGATTCACTCATGCAGATCCCTTCACTATGGACAGTCTGGCATTCATAATTTTTACAATTATCTTCTTGATGTTGCATTTGAACAAATATTTAAGATGGACTTTGGAAGAAATTAAAAGAGGTAAAATTTTATAGTTTTTTTCCAAATATGAGTAGCTAAATGCAGATTCTTGTTTTAAACAGTGATTCTTTGGGTGATGATATTGGCACCAGTTATGGATAAAAAATTGGGAGTTGGCTTCTTGTTTGTGAAAGAAATGGAATGGAATGGAATGGAATGGAATGGAATGGAATGGAATGGAATAGAATAGAATAGAATAGAATAGAATAGAATAGAATAGAATAGAATAGAATAGAATAGAATAGAATAGAATTAAAATAGGCTGTAAAGAGCCAGGCAAGAAAAGCCAAAGAAGACATTGTTTATAATAATAAAGGATCAAATGGAGGAATGCACAGAATAAAATGAGTTTTTGGAAGCCTAGAAAGTAATATTTTCAGGTGTATGCCTGAGTTAGGATATTACTTTCAAAGAGAGAAAATAGCCTTTTTCTGCTTTTTAAGGAAAAAAAAAATTCAACAAAATTCAGGCAGAAGTATGAGGTGTGTATTTAAAAATGTTGATAAAAACTATAGACAGGAAGGAGGACCTCAGACAGAGAAAAAAAATTAGAAACAGAGAGGAAGGTAGCTGTCTGATGGAAACTTGGAAAAGAAGAGGTGAACCAGAAAAAAAAAAAAAACAGTCACAGAAACCAGGAAGGAAAATATTTCAGCAAAGAGGAAACCAGACAGAAGTGTTAGAAGAGACTGGCATGTAAAGGATGAGGATGGAGCTTTGCAGGGAGAAGGTTATTGCAAAAACATAATTTCATTGTATTCCAGGGGGCAGAAGAGTAATTTGGAAATACTCTTGAATTAAAATTAGTACAGAATGTCTGCTGGCAAACGTGGCACAGAGAATTCTCTGTGAGCTCAGAGGTAGGAGGGGAAAGAGTACAGTAAGAAGGGAGTGAGGTGGCAGGGCTGAGATGGAAATTACCAAGTAACTGTGCCAAAGAGACCGAGAACATAAATAAATATGTGAGAGGAGCTAAGATGGGAGATGAGGGGACTGAATGGACAGGAGACAGGCATGAAGAGCTGAAAAGAGCTGAGAAACTTCTGTAGTTTGGCAAGAGAGCTTGCAGGAGAGAAATGGGGATAGAAATAAATAGACTGGGCTGGTGGAGGAAGATCACAAATGATTTAATCAGTTTTCAATAAAAAATGCATTGCTAGGCCAAACCCACATTTTCTCCCCATTTTTATTGGTAAATGCCAGTTCATTTTTAGACTTACATGAAGATTCTTCAGGTTCTTGAAATCTCCTTCTTTAATTTCAGTGATTTTGTTGTTCTGTAAGTCCAACAGGGTTGTGTCTGGGGGAAGGTCTTTTGGCACCTTTTCCAGGCCTAGTGACAGTAAAAAGAACAATTAACTTTGGAAGAAACTTTAAATAAGGGACAGTGCCTTTCTTAGTAGCATTTTTCTTTCAGTAAACACCATTTCTAGAACTAATTTCCTGAAGCAGCTTATGAAGACTTATTTGAAAGTGTTTCTGTCTCCAGACAGTCAAAGAGAGTTTTATTTTGCTAAGTTGAACCAACATTTATTTATTCACATTTCCATTATGCCTTTTCTGAGAAAATATCTGAGTCTGAGGTATGGCTTGAAGCAAAGGATTTAGTTTGGGGAAATAATTTCTAACATGTTTTATTCCACTGAATTGTGTGAATAAAAAATCCTTTTGGACAGAGATATAGTATTTATTATTTTCACTGGGTGTTAGCTTTTGTAGACAGAGAACCTTTCCTGCTTTTAAAAGGTACTAGGGTTTTTCAAGGAAGTATGATAGTTAATTATAATAATTTCCAGAAAAAATACAGTTTGTTTGACAGTAACTGAGTAAATTGCAGTAAAGTCCACCTTAAAAAAAACCCCAAACTACCAATCCACCTCCCCCATTTTCTCTGAACTGAAACTATGTCCAAGTTTTCTGGAGAACAAATCTCTTGGTTTCACTACAACTGCCAAAAGAACATCAGACAGTTTAAATTAAAGACTCTCTTTGGGACTATTTTCTGAATAGCTGATATGTAAGTCTGATGAAGTCATGGAAATGAAATTATTTAGTGTTAAATAACACTTGCTTTACCCAGCTTTCCTTTCATACTGTGACTTGGAATAAAACAAATCTTTTACAGTCATTCTGGTTTACCACAAAATTAAAATGTTCTTTCCTAACTAGCTTTTTTTTTTTTTTTAACAGAATGTGAAATGGTAAATGAATAGTTGGTAGGAAAAAATTTTTAGACACTAATGAAGTCTCTATATGGGCATGTATCAGAAGTGAACTTCTCTGGGTAAAATTGTCTTTTTACCAGTAAATGTTTTAACTAGTATTCCTGAAGCTCTATTTGAACTCTTCTGGGAAAGATCTCTCTGCAAGTATTGCCAGTGTCTCCCCAGAATGATGGTGAACTGCAAAATGTTCTTCTCAGAGGAAAGATATATACCTATATATGTTATTTTTTAAACCTGTATACTAATCCCTGTATACTAAAGCATGGCATTGCAAACACAGTGGGATACGCTTCCCAGAGAAAAGCTGCTTTGTCCACCATGGCTGTTGGGATTCCATGCCTGGAGATGCTCCAAAGCTGTCTGGATACAGCCCCAAGCACCCCCCTAAGCAGGGGAGTGGCCTAGATGGTCTCAAGAGCTGATGCCCAAATTCAACAATTCTGTGATTCTGTGATACTTATTGCTCATCAAAATGTGTTCTCACACACAGAATGTTGGTTTCTCTGTCAAAATCTTGCTGTGTGTAGCAAAACTCATTCTCTTTCAAGCCTTTCTTAGAATATATGTGTGTATATGTAAAGAGAAAAGTATGGTAAGATAAAAAAATATGAAAATATTTGGACCAGATTTTTATTAAAATTGAGTGTAATAAAAAATTATCTGAGTTTTAATTACAACAGAATTCAAAGGTTTTAAAAAGCAGAATCATGTGGCCTGGGACGAACTAATAAATGCTTCATAAACTGACACCAGCCAAAACTCACATCCCATCCTGTTTACCTTACGGATGTTCAGTGCACAAATATTTGATACAGATTAAGATTGTTCATATTACTAAAATAACTTTTCCTCATTTAGGCATGGACTTGGTTCTTACTTCAACAGTTGCAAAACCCTCATTACTTTCACAAGGGTAGTTCTAGAGTTCCAAATATATAAGAATATGATACTGTATAATTTGCATGTTGGTTGTCTTTGGACAGTTTCTGTCTTCAGTGAACTGATGTCAGCAACTATAAAATTCTTTCCCAAAAACTCTGCTTTTTCAAGACCATAATTTTGTTATAACTTCCTACAGTCTAGCAACTTTTCTAACATTCTTCACATATTAAAAAAAAATACCAAACCAACCTGAAGGGTTTAATTGTTTATATTCAAAGACTCAAAGTAGCATTATTGTGCCCTGGTTGTCAGCATGTTTGCATTAGTAGGCTTGTACGTCTAGTAAGGGTTATGGCAGACAAGAGGGTGCAAGAGCTATGCAGCCGTGCTTTATGGGATGCCCTTGGAACACACCTTGTAAGAGCACTTGGGGAACACTTGGATTGCCACTGAAGGGATAATTTGCCAGAGACTAAACTTCACCCACAACTTCCAGCTGTAATTTTCAGTTTCTAAAAGCTCAAGTGTTATTCATTAACATAGTAGAACTGATAATTTCTCAGAGCAATAAACTTAGGCTTTTAATGTTTCTTATTATAAAGATAAGACAAATTTGATAATCAGAAATCCATTTCTGAAAATTATGTATAACATAATTTTCCTGTCTTGTGCTAGAAACTAGATGGATGTACAATGCAATAGTAGCTCTGCATGCAGAGTATAGTTGCCATCCCTTGAAGACTTGAGCTTTTTTTATTACTTAACCCACCTATATTGTAATGCATTTCCTGAAGCTGTTTTTTAAAATGTTTTCAAAACCAGCTATAGACATTATATTTCTTTTTTTTTTTTTAATTGATTTTTGCGGGCTTTGAAGAGCAAAGTGTAGATGAGTACAAGGTGCATACCAGCTACTGTAGTGATCTTACATTATCAGTGAAAGCAATTGAATACATCCTCCAGCTGAAACCTACATCATCTAAAGCTCTTCAGTGGAGGAAGAGTGTATAAATGTGTGAACCTGGACACTGACCTGCAAAGTCAGCATTTAATAATTCAGGACTGAACTGCATTTGAGGTGTAAGGAAGACCCACATCTACCTTGGCTTGTGCTTCAGCCTGCAGCTCCAGGTCTCTGTATAAGCTGCTGCACCTCCAGAGAGATCCATGTGGCAGGAGCACTGGTGCAGTGCAAACTCATCCCTGTGCTGCAGGCTCCCAGCCTGGGGAGGAAAGCTCCAAACCTTTCTGGCCAACAGCAGCCAGTTCGGATGAGTGGGGGAGCCTGAACTGACGTGACAGTGAGGCAGAGTTTAAATCAAATGGAGAAAATTGTAATCCCACTGGAAGCTCAGATGGCTCCTGGGATAGAATTATCATGTCCCAGAGAGATTTTTTTGGTTCTTCTGTCTGGGAGACAGAAGTTTAGAGGGGAATTGTGGGCTGTCCTTACTACTCATTTCTGAGAGACTCAGGAGATGCCCGTGTACTTCTGAAGCCATGTTGTACAGTGTGATCACACACCCATCTACTGATAACTTCTGGTGAAATTTATGTAATACCAACCAAAAGGAAAACTGGTGTCAGAAAATATAAATTGAGTTTCCTCTCCATCATTTTAACAACAGTATGCTCAGATATTCCAGCTCTTACCTGTGATGTTTCTGTACATTAAAACTTGCTTATTGAAAAGCCATATGAAAAATCTCTCTTAGCAGTCTGAGCTTTTATGTCAATAATCAGCGCTACACAGTTGGGTATTTAACTCCCTGGAGGAGTTTCAGGTTTCTAGTTCCTAAAATTAACTTATAACTTATTAAAAATTTAGATCCATCTGCCTTTCTTACATTAAATTGAAAATACATATATACATATATCTATGTATTTTATACATATTTTAAATGTATAAAATACATATATCTTCTTTAAAATTTTGGCTGGATAAAATTAAAGTTGATAAATAAATTTTTTTAAAAATAAATTTATTCACAAACAAGAGGAAATGGCATAGCTCCACCCTTCCAAAATTCTAGTTTACACTGAGATTAAGAGCTTAAAGCTCCTGGAAAGAAAAGATGTTTAATTAACCAGTTCATGTATTTTAGTCAAAATACCCTTTTGATTTGCACTAAAATATTTCTTGGGAGAAATCATTACTTCCTTATAGAAACTTAACAGCCATCAGTTCCTGCGGCCCAGCTCAGATCTCTAATACCCCTTATGAATTTTTATAAGCAGAAACTTCCTACTGTTCTGCATTGTCAACCTGGAGCAAACAATTATTCCCACCAGTATATTTTTACTTGTGTAAAAATGTATATGCACATTAAAATGAAGAACAGAATAAGCCACAGAGCTACAAAATGGCAAAAAAATTGTGGAAGGAAGTTTGAGTGTTTCTTTTTCTTAGGATAAGATGAGCTTTTATTATTCGTGACAGAAGTTTTCCTAACATTTTTGTACACTTCCTTGCTACACAACAGACTTCTGAGATAACATGCACCATCAAAATTTATTCAATAAAATCCAGAATAATTGGATTGTTCACCAGTTTCTTTCTCACACAAGAAAGATTCATCCACAGTCACCTTTGGTGTGGAGATGTTACATGGACCAGGAATCCCTGCTTAGTGGGAGGTCAGAGAAGGTAACTTTGCAGAAATCAAGCTTGTCTCTGTGGGATCTAATCCTTGTGAGGTGTAGCCTTTTGTCATCATTTCTTAAGCAAATGGCAGTGTCTGGCTGCTGTGCTGTGATAGCCTCCTGTCCTGGGGAGGACAGAAGGCTGGTGGGTCTGGAGATGTTATGAGATGGGAAATTAGGCAGAGAAGGGCCAAGACTGGTATAATCCACCCCTTGTTTGGCCCCTGAGAGAGAATCAATCAGTGGCTGGCCCTCTCCTGTGTAGCACTGCACCAGCCCAGCCGGCCAAACAGGTGTGGGAGATGCAGCAGGAATTTGGGAATAGAGTGAGGATGTTATGGGTTTTGGTGTACACAGCAGGCTTTATTATTTCTGCAGCTGAAGGAACAACCTGCTCAGCTACAGGAGCTGAGATCAAGTGGCCATGGAATCTTTCAAACCACAAAGGAGAAGGGAGAATTGTGAGCCCTCCTGGCTGTGCAGGGGTTTTAGCCTGCTGCTCCAGCTTCTCAGCAGCGAGAGCCACAAGTTAGTCTGTGTCTTGGCATGGAGCCACACTTCTGCTGAAGCCATACGACTGTGCAAAAAAGGAATGCAAGATTTATGGGGCCAGCGAGGGAGACCAAGCAAGTAGAAGTCTGAGTCTGCAGCCCAGAGATGAGGACTCTTTCCTGACAATTGCATCTTTCCCACACTGAGACCACAAAGTCTAAGTCACAAAAATGTGAAGAGTGACAGTGATAAACAACTTTTACAATTTTGTGGTTTGATTTTTTTGCTGTCTTGAGGGTATTTTGGTAGATTTTTCCTTCACCTATCCATTTTACAAGCAGCAGGGATGAGGCTTATTCCTCTGAATAAACCTTTGCTTTCCCAGCTGGAGAGCACGGGCCAAAAGGCAGAGAGACATCTGAAGGCTCTAGCTCGGATACATGTGTTACTACATTGCAACACTTACGATTATTATCACAGGGGCCATAAAATGGGGCTCGTTTCAAGGCTCTCTCAGTTTCCGCAGGCAGCTGCTGCCAGCTGAGGAATTTGGGCTGAGCTGTGTGTAATTCCCAGCCGTGATCATCAGTGGCGGCTCTCCCAGCGCAGGCAGCCTCTCCAGCTGCTGTCTCTGCTCTGAGCTGTGTGCTGTCCTGCTCCGAGCCCTGCTCTGCTGCATACCACTGACGGGCAGCAATCCTCCCAGGGTGAACGGCCTCAGCCATGCCCTGAGTGGCCTCTGGGGCACACGAGGAAACAGGCAAGGTTACAGGGTCAGGACACTTAGTCACGGAAAAATAACTGGATCCAAGGACTGCTTGCTGGAAGGATGGCAAGGAACTGCCTTGAATGCTTTGACTTAGAAAAGTTTACTGATACTTTCTCAGGCAATGTGCTACAGTATTTACTGGAAATTTGTTCTCTATTGTGTGGGATTTGCAAATAGGAGTAATTTCATTATTTGCATCCATGAAATAAGGAACAATTGTCTTTTTCTACAGACAAGTATCCATGGCCTCCTTCTCTCTCCCACTTTCAAACTAAAAGTTTCATCTCTACTTTCTCCACTCTTGCTAATAAATTAGATATAAAAACCACTATGGAATGAATAAGGTTCTTAAAATACATCTTCTTGAGGATGATTCACAACCATTTTTCAGATACTTTTCCTGTTCGGCAGTCTGAAAGTCTCATAAGATCAGTTTCAGGGTTATTTTTATCACAGATTATTGTTTTGTATATGTCTGACCCTTCCCATGGGAAAAAACAAGAAAACAAACTCCATTCCCTGCTGAGATGGCCCCTCACAAGGGTAGACCTACTGACCTATTACTACATGGAGTATTTTTGCCCCCCAAATACTTATAACTTGGCTTCCCAGAACAAGGTGAGAAACACAGAAAAATGGAAATGAATTCACACACACTGAGATCAAATGCATAGTTCTCCACTATGGTGGTGCTAATAATGATAAAAGCCCTAGCAAAGGTATAAAAGTGAATGCATGATTTTCTCTGCTCTTTTCCACCTCCACCCACTCTGAGTAGTGAACACATATTTCAAAGCATAACGAATATTGCAAGGCACAGCTGTTATGAATTATTTTTCAGTGCTAGTCACATTTTTGGTACAGATAGAGTTATTCTCCTGGCTCCAAAAGTTAATACCTAAGAGTAATGATACATTTTTGAAGCTAAAATTCATGTCACTTCTACTTCTGACTTTTAATTACGATGGTCTCAAATGTATATGCCTTCTGAAGAACACTAGCATTTTAGATAGGCAGAAAAATATTCTGAAATAATCTTTAGACTTCAGGGATTAAGACATTAAGTGAAACAAAAGTCAAGTATTATGAGTTTTCTAGTTAACTCCTAGAATCATCAGCGTTACATTTCCCACTGCTGTGGTTGCAGACATAAAACATCCCATCAGAGAGCAGCAAGTGACCCGTGTAATTCATGCAATCTGCCAGCACCATGTGTGTAATGGCTTTACTCAAAGGGGATGCAAGGCAGATGTCCTATCTACGAGTGCTCAAGCAGTAAGGTGAAACATTTATTCCTTCAGCAGACATAAGAGAGCATTTCAGTGACTCAGAAAAGTGAGCATTATATAGCAAATTACGTTTTGAATGACCCTTTGGAGTAATGCAATTTGATGTTTACCTCTGCTGCAGTTTAAGTTAGCAATAGGCAACACATTGCAATTTGAGGATAGTTCCCTCAATTTTTACCTTGGGATTTACCAGAATTGGCTCTAACATAATGTCGTAAAGAATCATTTGGGGGAGGTCTTCTCTGGTTTCAAGTAAACTTACCCCTTCCTGTTCTGACCACATGGTCATTACACAGCCCTAGTTTGTGGCCTGAGGGCAGAGATATGTTCCTGGTTATTTCAGGTACTTCTAAACATAACACAGCCATTTTTCATAAATGTTTTAGAATTGTTGTCATGCAATCATAAAATGGAAGAAGCTGCTGTGGTCATGTCTGGACACAGTGAATAACAAACAAATTTTGGAAGAGAATTCCCTACTGAATCAGGAAATCTACAGACCTGCTAGTTCCTTCTTTCTACTAGAGGGTGTTTTATATACCCTTGTAACTCTTAGGCATATATGCTTTGTCACCCCTTTTATTTTGTCAGACATTTAGTGATAGAGCTTCCCCAGGTCTTCTGCAACTCTACCAGTCATCTCCAGCCCAGAAGATGTAAACTCTGCCAACAGAGTGAAAGAATAAAGAAGAGAAAGTAAATTTTATCCCCTAATCCTGAAAATGTTAAGATTTTAATTCAATTATTTGCCTTTGCTCCTACATCTCTTAGGTAGAGATATTCAGCAATGAGTTTGATTATTGCACCTCTACAGACACTTTTCTTCCATGTCGCCCTAAAATATTAATTAATTTACAAACTCTTTAGTTTCTGAGGTCCACTCTGGAAGAGTAGAAGGGAAAATATGTACCCTAGCATAGAAACTGAAATCATTCTAGGCTTTCACATTTTAAGTGCTAGAGGAGGTGCAGAAACTGGTTCTGAGATGTCTTATTGCACATTTTTGTTGTGCTAATGTTGTATTACAAGACCAGACTGTAGCCCCATTTAGACTGCAAATGTTTTAAAAGCTGTGACATTTCTATAATAATTTATCCATTTGGGTCTTTTGCCATTAAGTCCTTAAAGTTGCCATTAGGTGGGCAGAAGCGGTCTCTCACTTTCACTGCTATTTGTAAAATATAATTATTACATTCTGTTTCTTATTAAAATTAAAACTGTAAGCAGTCACTCCTTAACAGATTTTTGCAGAAACTAAAAACACTCCATGTCACAGGTAGCAAACACAGAGATGGTATGGGATTCCCTCTTGGATGCTCCCTCACATGAGTATGCATGCAGAGAATACATAAATTCATTAAATACTGCTTTTCCCCTTTTTCAATTCCTATTGACTGCATATGAGGTTTGCAGTAGAGTTCCCTACATAGCAAATGAAATCTTACTAAAATCAGGGCCATTTGTAGAGAGCTGTTCGAATCTCTTAATTGGCTCCATAAGTTGAAAACTGCAACACAAATATATTTTTTTTCCTCCCCAAAACCCATGCAGGCATGGTCCTTGGTTTTGAGATCCCTGTGTTTCGGTGTTTATTTTTTCCACCTCTGTCTTTGCAGAGAAGCCCAATAGCACGTTCTACTCTTTTATTCAGCCTGGAGAAGAGGAGACTGAGGGGAGACCTCATTGTAATTTACAACTTCCTCATGATGGGAAGAGGAGGGTCAGGCACTGATCCCTTCTCTGTGGGGATCAGTGCCAGGACCCAAGGGGATGGCCTGAAGTTGTGTCAGGGGAAGTTCGGATTGGATATTTAAAAAGGTTTTTCACACAGAAGGTGTTTGGGCGCTGGCACAGGTTCCACAGGGAAGGAAGGGGTCACAGCACCGGCCTGGCAGAGCTCAAGAATAACTTGGCAACACTCTCAGGCACATGGTGTGAATCCTGGGGCTGTTCTCTGCAGGGCCAGGAGCTGGACTTTGATGGTCCTGATGGGTCCCTTCCAACTCAGAATATTCTGTGATTCTGTGGTTATCTATCTACTTTGCTTTCATAATGTAAAGGACAACAGTGCTCTGTGTAAGCATGCTAAATACAATACAGCCAAAGAGACATATAATTCCAGCATTTATCATTATTTTTTTTTGTCAGGGCAGACATGGAAAACAGGATGAATAAATTTTAAAAAATGACAATATAGTTTGAAGAATATAGTTTTTCATTTGAACTTTAGGAAAAGAATAAAATATATTCAGAAAAATATTTTATTTTCCTGTAAACTGATTACCTTCTTTTGGACCGCTTCCTTTTAATCAAAGATTCAGGGCATGTGTAAAGCAAATTATGGACCACCGAGTCCAAATTTGATAAGGCTGGGACAATCCAATTTGGGTTTGAAACTGGTGTTTTGAAAATCTGCTTAAAATTAGATTTACAAAGTACCATGGTAACTGGACTGTGTGAATAGAGTTTTTCTAGAAAGCTGAGTGCTGATACCAGAAGTTTCTGACTGTTATTATTGGCTATCTTTCACACAGGATCTGTTTTTCTAGATCTCCTCCCTGTTGCTATGGGTTCTCCGTGAACACTGGGAAGGAGCTTTTGGACTCTTTATGTCTTCTATGGCTGATAACCCTCCACAATTAAATACCTGAGGCTTTTTGTTGTGAAAACACAGGTATTTTTAAAATAGCTATATCCCTTACCAAGTAACACTCCCTACAAAGGTGTTAAGAACATAACACACATACCAGTCATACCTGTTAGTCCATAACACTAGGTCATGTAAGGAATGATTATTTAGCATGTTTTAAACATTATAATCACCTATAATCACTTTGAATTTACTCACATTTTACTAGCTATCTATTAGCTATTTATTATGGCATTGGGAGATTTTAGAAATGAACAATTGTGACAGAGCAAGCCAGAAAACAGTCACTTCTTGTATCACTTAGACTTGGCAGTCTGCATTTCCATTCCTGCCACGAGGATTTCATAAATGGCATTTCCAAGTCTGAAGCAAGGAAACAAATCTAAAAAAACTTAGACCAAAAAAGAAAACATACAAAACTGGTCACTGTTACCTTGGAATAAGCAGTAAATAAGGAAGGGATGTACTTAGAGAGGCTTAATTTTCATCTAGGATCATGTTTATCAGCTGAAACTGGAACATCAGTAATTCAAGTGGTGGTGCAAGAAGGCCTGTCTTTTACTGCCATGCTGGCAAAGATAATGACTTATTCTTAATATAAAGTAGTCTACATCCAGGCCAATATTTTTTTCTTGACAATTTTTCAAGAGTGTTTTCTAATTATTGGGTTCTTTATTTAACACATTTTCAGAATGTACTGAGCACAGGGCTCGAATTAATGTTTTTTAACTTCCAGGGCATCCCCAGAATTGTATTGAATCAATTTTGTATATACAAAAAAATTAATAATCCATGCCAAATTTATAACTAAACAAAGACGGCAATGTGGGTTTATTTTTCCTTGCCTTAATTTTTTAAAAAACATAACTTCATTAATCTGAAAGTAAGTTTTATAACTTGCAGTGGTGATTGCCCTGTCTTGGCAGTTTGGTTCCCCAAGAGGAATGTTTCTGTCAGTGACATCCACCTCAGACAGGATGAACCCCTGCATGGACAGCCTAACTCACCTAATGACTATGAAAGGGAAGCTGACCACTCTCAGATCCTTAACATCCTATGATAATTCCTATAGATCCTCCAGTCTGACCTCCAACACTTCAAGAGTTCACCCAGTCAGCATGTGGAATGCCCAATGGCCTGTGCTTGCTGACAGCCTAAGTTATGTTGGGCTAAAGAATGTCAGTTTTAAGGCCAGGGTCTTGTGGTGTAGATGCTATTCTCAGTATAAGTTACAGAACACTTTCCCAGATTTCATGGCTCCTTTTTTAATAACAATAACTTGGTAAATGATCCAGTTCTATGAAGCCAGGGGATTTCATGAGAGTATCAGCTTCTATTAAACATAAAAGGAGTAAGACTTTAATCTTTATTGTAAGGAAAAAAAAAAGAAAAATTAAAAAAAACCACATAAAAAATGGAATAAATTGTCCTAAAGGCCCATCAGTGGTGATGTAAATTCACAAAAACTTTTTTATTTAAAAATTGTATTTGTTTAATGCCTGGCCACTTAAGAATCCATGCTTTCTTTTGCATGTTTATTTATCTATAGGATTTTGAGCTGAGCATTTAGCCTTAAAGATTATGTTTCAAAACATGGTATATTGTAAAGGAGATAATTTCCTTTACAGTGAAAAATGAGGTACTCACATGAAGTCAAAATCAGAAAATGGTTGTTCAGATATTTCTGGAAGATTTCTTACAATGAGACAAATTATCTTGTGCCAACAAATAAATTGGCATGTTACCATGGTTCAAGTGTAGAAGAGCCATCAGTTGATATATTGAGACACTCTATTTGTTCAGACAAACTGCTTCACGTTACCAGATAATAATTACTGATAATACTTTACATGTCTGTGAAGCTTTCATCTCCTGATCTCAAAGTGCTTTTCAAACACACCCTCCAGCATCCATGCTGAGCTCTAATGTACTCTATATATAAGCTGGAGAAACCCTGCATTTCTGAGCTGTGGGCAAGATTTGAATTTTAAAAGTAATACCACTTGATCTTTGTTTGCTGGCATGTCTCTCTCACACACCTTTAGGAAACCAAAAAACCTCCATGGATACTCCAAGTGACACAGATGGAGAGACCCCCAGTATGTCCTGTAACTCTCCAAGAAGGGCAATCACATTGCATCCTGTGTATAGAGACACTGCTCCCTTAGAAGGGGCTGCCAGACTTATCTGAAGGTGAAAGAAAGCTCTGACCACTGCCTCTGAGTGTGCTTATGAAGCATCCTGCATCTGCTGCAGGGATGAGTAATCACACATGCATCCTCCTGCCGACCAGGGCTCTCTCGGATGAACTTTGCTTGAGACTCCCTTTGGGAGGATGAGACTTTAAATGGAACTGTTAGTCCTTGCTGGGGTTTCTGAGGAGTGTTTGCCTGCCCAGCTGACTGCACATCTTCCCTGTATATATTACTTTAGAGCAGGAAAAGTGGCCTCTGAGCAGCTACATCAGTTACTCCCCACCTGTACTATAATAAGGAAGATGCCTGTGATTCCTATGGAAAGCCTGGGTATAGCATGGCAATGCCTCATACTGAAGCATGATCAAAAAGTGAACCTGTGGCTCCCTTTTAACAATAGGAGGTAGATTAATGAAAGGCAGCACTCTTATAAAGATAGCACAGTGGCCTTTCTTGATAAGATCCTTGAGCCTGTTCGCAAAGGTAGTACATCTCATGAAATCTAGGCAATGAGGTCTGCTTTTGATCCGTCAGTAACCAAAACTTAGAAAGTATTCTTTTTCAGAATGTGAGAAGGAAGGCAGCATTATCCTTCTTGTCAACTCAGCTCTTGGCTGGGAAACAAAACTAAATTAATTTGTAGGTATGTGTTTAGGAGGATGTGACTGAAGTTTAAGACTATAGGAATGCAAAAATTCAGCTGACAAGAGTGTAATTGGACTACTGGGCATTTTTGTTCACTGTTTTTATTGAACTTGGATTTTATTTTTTTTTTTTTTTTGCTATTCCCATCCAGTGCTCATGATAAAAGGGGCAAACCTGATCTCTGGACTCTGGATTCAATAGTTCTCCTGTGGTTTATTCACATAATCCTGTGTCAGATGGTTGGTTTTTTCCTTACAAAGTAAGAATCTACAAATAGCAAATGCCCATTTAGGCACAAAAAAACAGGCTGAGGAAGAGGAAATGTCTCCATATGTTGCCCATGTTAGGGTCCTCCAGTTGCCTTGCTTGGCATGTCCCCTGCACCCATGGGCTCATGGCTGTAAACACTCATTCCATGCCAGAGAGTGAGTAGGCGAAAGGATCCTGATTCAGGTTTCAACTTTCCTTTGTGAGAATTTATTTAGGAAGTCTTAATATGTCCTTGTGAGGACCCTTGTTACTGTGCCTGAAATTTTTCTTCAACTAGTACCCATGGGACTAGATAACTAAATCTGACAATTTTGGAGGACAGATGCAGCTAATTTGGTTGGGTTGGAAAAGCCCAGAGCTGAAGGGAGAAGCAGGTCAGGAGCACAGGTTAACAGAGAGGCAGAAGTGTCACTGCTAGTTTCGTGCCTCTGTGTGCAAACTGTGCTCCTGATCCCTGAAACACAAGCGTCCTTCATCCCAAAGCTCAGGAGCGCATGAGGTCACCTCCACAGTTTGCAGCAAAGGCCAATAACTGCCTTGTCTCAAGTCAGTACAAATATGGCTTTGCCTGGGTGTGTCACACAGAAGTGAATTCAGAAGAGTAGAGGGCAGGTTTGCCTGTGAGCAGGTGGCACACAGCTCTCCTGTCCCTGCTTGCAGGGCAGCCAGCACATCTGTGTCTCCATGAGCCTCCCAGTTGGGCCGTGTCCCATCAGGGGCTGGGATGAAGATGGCTGAAACTTAATGCCAAGGCTGGCACTGCTTGATAAATACTTCCTTGAGCTCTGCCAGGGAAATATTCTTTATTATTTTTCAGGGCTGCATATTTTGAGCCCAGGGAGATCTCTTTTCCTTTGTACCCGATGGCTGGATGTTATCAGCCTAGCTGATCCAAAAGCACAATCTTTTCATTGCATAATATGCAGCATGTGGGTATAAAGAAAGCTCAAAATATATCTCTTTCTTTTCACCCCACTTGAAATTATCTGGGAAACACTGACCTGGGACATTAATTGCTGTATTTCTGAGTCTCCTTTTCAGTATGGGACTCTACTAACCCAGAAGTATCTTATGCAATGTGTGTGTGAACAAGTGCATGACCACAGGAGCAAGTACAGGAGCAAAGGGTCCCTGTGTGAATGTCTCTACTTTTTCACCAAGTTCATTACATTCTGCAGAACTCAAGCAGACTGAGAACAAGTTCTCTAAATAACTTAAATTCCATCAGCATTACTAAGTGTAACAACAATAAAACCTAAGGCTTTCATGGCATGTGGGGCAACCTCCTCCCCACTCCCCACTCCATGTTTGCTCTCTCTAACACCTAAATGGTAAAAAAAAAAAACATCTTTCAAGAGGGACAGTACTGTGGAAGCTTTCTGAAATTATGGCTAGGTTAGCCCACTCTGTTTCATGCAGCTTGGCTTGCATTGTTCACTGGGTCTTTGCCAAACATATCCGTTGCATAATTACATGGCTCAGTTTAATAAATTCACAGAAGTTTCTAGGGGTGTAGCTAAAGTTTCCCCTCCTTTCTGTAATTATACAGCCCCTAATACAGTAAGACACAGGTCCTAACTGGTGGATTTGTGCCATGATTTACAGTAATTATCAAAGCCAACGTCATAACAAGAAAAAAGAAACACCCAGCTATACATTTAAAGAGCTAGGATGACTAAAAGAAAAAAAAAGCTCTATAAAATCATGAGAAGCTATTTGTCTGTTTTCTTGTGAGCAAAACCAAGTCTAATTGATTTTCTGCACTGTACACTAAGACTGAATTATACTGGTTTAAACTAAGAACAGTCTCAGTGAAGTCAACTTCATTACTTGAGACTTTTCTGCATGGAAAAGCCAAATGATGGCAGACATGGCTTCATATCCTGCTACTTCGACTGAGCACACAAGCCCCTCCCTTACATAAGGGAGTAAGGAGAGTTTGTGAGAAATGTTCTCATGGTTTCAGCTCATATAGTGGCTCAGGAAGATATTTAATAAGGAATTCCATGCTGTGTTCATTATTTTGGTGGGTTTCCAAGCTCTTTACTCCAAAAAGCTGGTTCCAGGGTATATGATTCAGTTGCTGATTTCATGCTTATATATTCCTATGGAAATTGGATGACTTCTGTGTTGAGGTACTAGACAGTATGGTTAAAGGTGTTGGACCTTAGACCACACAATTTAGAACCTTCTAAAATATTTCCATCCCCACATCTGACCTCACTGCATTTATTTAATATTAATCTGAAGGAATACTTTGAAAAGTTATTTTCTCCGCAAGAGAAATCCGTGGCACTTCAAAGAACAAATGAAATGTACAAATTCAAAATACACATTTAAAAAAATCAAACATCCTCCATGGTCACAACAATGCCCATCTTGCCAGGGCTTTGTGGCCTACTTTGTAAATTCTGGTTAAGAATAGTTGCAGCATATTTCTTTGCAAAAAGCCAGTGAGGGAGTGACAGTCCATGGCAGCCTCACCATCCCAGCTGCCGGTCTGTGACTGGAGTGTGAGCACAGAGCCCCTGCAAGTGCTCTTGGGCTTACCTAGGTCGGAGCACTGCACCACGCGAAGGTGGCACTGGCAGCGGAAGGGGCACACGGGCCCGAAGCCGGAGATGACGGGATCGTCCGTCGGAGCCATGTCGGCCGAGCCCTCGTCCTCCAGCATAAAGTCAAAGAGGCCCTGCTGGTGGAATGGCTTGGCCAAGCATGCTGGCAGCAGGAGCACAAGGAGCAGAGCCAGCCTCCTCATAGCTCAGTTCATGGACGCCCGGCAGGACCTAGGATTCAAAGCAGCGGATTAACAACAAAAGTAGCGGTTTCCCAAAGCTTCCCAAAGTTTCTCCTGAAGGAGGTCCAGCACATCCACCAATTGCATAACCATTCCCCTCAACAAAAGAAAACTGAGTTGTAAAAATAGGACAGTTATGTGATAGGAGTCTGGCAGCTGCTTGTCAATAGGCCTTTTTTTTTTTTTTTTTTTTCAGAGCAGTTTGAAGGCAACAGCAAACACATCTGTTTGCATATTTAGAGTAATATTTTTTTAGGAATAGGCAGTGCTGTCAACTTTGTTATGCAAAAGAGTCAAAGCAATAAGCCACATTTTCCATGTGCCTCTCTTCTGCCAACGAAACAGTCTATTTGATTTCATTAGCATTTATTTCATAGCAATGGGTTTGACCCTGGGGACAAACCTGAGGTTCCCAAACTCACTGTAGTTCAGTATTTCATGTCTTGAAAAATATTTTTAAGTGTCGACTTGCTGTGTGTTTTAAATTATAGCCTAGTAAAACTGACTGAGAAAGATTAGGATTTAGTGACAGGGTGGAAAGAGAGGGGAAGGTCTTTAGTTGTTTAAATGCACTATACTTATTTCCTAGTTCAAACAGCACAATAAAATGGAATACAATGTTGTGTTATATTGAATATTCTTGGCTGTCTTTCTAAATTTGGACATACATCCTGAGATGCCTCTGCTTTGCACTGCATAAGCATTTGAATTGATGCTTGAAGTGTGTGTACAATTTCTAATGGGACTTCAGGGCTTCATTCTGCAGACTTTCATGGTCAGGAGCAACTTTTACAAGTAAGTATTGCCATAGATATTAACAAGAAAAGCTGCTTAAATACATGTTCTCAGGACTTAGGCCTAGATGCATTTCAACACACTCAGTCTTGCTGTCCATTAAGGAGAAATTGCACAACTGTTTGCAGGTTTTGTACCAAAGCTGTAAAGAATAGCTAATTTTCTGAATATTATTTTTTTTACTGTGTATTTATAAAATGAAGTTCATACTTTATTGATTTTAATGGACTTTAAAAACCCACCAAAAAAACCCAAAAAAACAAAACAAAACAAAAAAAGCAACAAAAAACCAAATCTGCCTTCAAATTGCCAAGTGACACAAAGGGAAACTTGGCAGTTATATATAAGCTTTTTCTTAAAATGGAGGGTGTAGTCCTAAATACAGATGCTGCTCTTTGTAATGAAAGCAAAAATGCCCACTTGTATCTTCAAGGTCAATATCTTAGAAACACCTTGCCGAGGTGCTAGCTGGGATTATTTCCCTTTCTAGAAGAAGTTATCTAACAGCTTGGGGTGTGGTAGAGCAATTTTCAGCTCCATATTCATTGTTGGATAAAAAACTGGGAGAGGCAGAAGGGGAGGACTGTCTCCCTCTCTACTTTGACATATGGAACCTACCAGGTAGATGACAAGAATGGACAGATGATATTAGGTGAGAGTTTACTGAAGCCTGCCTTTCTACCATGCTACCACCAGGTACACTAAAAGGAATGGTTAGTGTTAAGAAAAAAGCTAAATATATAAAAAAGTTATGAGACTGGATTTAGATACAATATATGTTGTGTCTGAGTTCATTTCCTTTATGAATTTCTACCTACAGGTGCCAAGAGTACATTTCTCCAGAAACCTTTAGGTCTGTTTCTTGAGAAGATGATTAGGTTGCCTAATAAAATATGCTGGTGTCTTAAAATCATAGCCTATATTGCTGTGATCTACCTGACAGGAAGACATGTGCCTACTATCTTCAGACATCCCAAAGACTTCAAAGTGAAACCACATGGAGTAAAACACTGTTTATGTTGTCTCTTTCAGGGACACATTTGTTTTCTTAGTTGGACAGGAAAGTACTTCTGTTCCTGGAACAGACACCTTACTGACAGCATGTGCAGAGGGGAATCACAGACCCCAACATCAGCTGGGGAGTTTTAGTATGCCTTGTCAGCCAGAGCTGTGCAAACTCATGACATGTAGCAGGGGCAGGCTGTGTCCCCATGTGGGTCATCCTCCTGTGCTTCCTCCTGCCCTGGCTCCCCACTGGCACTGGGGCTGTGTCCCTTTCCCTCCAACACCCCTGCCAGGCAGGCAGAGTGCACAGGGACGTGTCAGGGTGCCACAGCAAAGTGCTGCTGATGCATGGCAGTGAGCTGTTACCAGGGTTTCATCTAAAACATGAGTTTTGAAAGAGTAATCATCATGTGCAAATTATTGTAAAATAACAATGTAATTTATTAATAATCTCAGATGAGAAGAAAAATTTGCTAAACCATCACCATTCATTACAAAAACTGCTTTGTGAAAATGACCAATAAAACATTTCCCCTGTGCAAATTAATTTTCAGAATATATATTAACAACAATAAAAATTGGGAATGCTGCACACTAGTCCTTGAATGGCAGTGGCAGTCAGGACCTTTAAAGATCATCCTCAGTCCTTTTTTTATGTATTAATACGTTTTTAAAACATTTTAAAATATTTAAAACTTCTTTATTCCCTCTCAGGGTCACTGCTGAAGCACCACCCATCCCAAGAATGCACAATCAGGATCTTATCCTGGAGTTTAATTGCTACCATTCAAAAAAGCCAAAAAAGAAAAACAAATGCAAAGGCACTTTGGAAGTGTCTTCACACTTTGCTTCTTATTCACATTAATATTGATGACTTCATTTATCTCAGTTAAACCCTGTAGCAGGCCCTTCCTTCGGTCCCTGTTTTGTAAAAACTTTAATGAAATCAGAAAGAGCTGGCTATAAAGGAAAACTGCAGGACAACAAAGGATATCAAGTATATAATCTGAGGATACAACAGAGAAAACAGCAGACACATATTAATCAGGATATAGGAACAGATGTCTTCAGGCATATATGCATCCATCCTGCAGACGCATGTATCTGTTCCTATTGTTTGCATGTGTAATTGAACATAAACAAAAGGAAAGATATACACAAAGCTGTATGACCAAGAAATGTTTACACTTCACTTACAAAAAAAAGAGTGGGGAGAACAAAAAAAATCTGAATTCTGTGACACAATATTTATGTCTGGAGGATATAACTGTTTAAAATTCCTTTAATTATGTGTTTACAATGAAGAAGAACTTTCCACAAGCATAGGAGTCTATACCATAGATTGAAATGTAGCTTGGCCACATTTCATTTTAAAATACCCTTGAAAATATGCTCCATCAGTTCACGTCACCACTCTACTGGTGGTCTTCTTGTCAGTTTACCTTAATATTAAGGGTAAATTATTAGTTCACCTACTGTCAGAAATCTCTCAAAATTCCACAAAGACAAGCTAAACAATACATTCCAGATTCAAAAAATTCCCCTCCATTTTATGTTTTGCCCATTTTGTGCAATAAAGTCTATATAAGCAAACACAGGAGTTAGAAGTTTTAGAAATAAAACTCTGTTAACAGGAGTTTCAAGAATTTTCTTTTCCACTATTTCATTCATAAGAACTTTCTTTAATCATGATTCCCTTGTTTGTAGCCTGTAACACAGCACTTTCTAACATTACAAAGGCATACACAGAGCCCGTTTAACTTACTACGCTTTTTTTTTCTCTGAAATTGAAATTATATTCATCAGTGTCTGAAAAGTATATGAAGAAACACAGGAGAAAGAAATCACAGAGCGCAGTTTAAAGCAGAAATGTAAGCATACACGGATTTTTTACACTCTCTATATCACCGATTCTAAACACTGGACTGTAGAGAATATACTGCTGTAAAAGTTTACAGCAAAGAAAAAGAAAGGAATACAGCAGTGCTTATACAAATCAAAACAAGAGACAGAACAGTCAAATAAACAGTAGGAAATCTGCACAGTCTTTGAGAATGTATTCTCATGTTTCCAGAAACAAAAGTGCTGCATAGAAAACTTAACATTACTAACATTTAGGAGGATTTTTAACTTGCTTCTTTTAAAATTCAAATAGTTCTTGCCATAGACTTGCCCGAAGTTCCATTAGTGCAGCATAGTTCAAGAGAATTACTAAAAACCGTACCTTTTAATCCAGAGATTTGCAACAGGAGCTCTCAAAGCTGAGATGTAATTAAACTAAATATTCAACCCAGGCAGAAGGCTTTGCAGGTGTGGAAAGGAGGAGGGGGTAAATTCAGCTCAGTGACTGTCACTTGGTGGAAAACCCTCCTGCTTCTATTCCATAGCACAGTTAAAAAATGTTTCTCTCAATGAACACAATCCAGGCTGACACCCACATTAGATCATATGGTAATGATATGTCTCCTGTATTGCAGCCAGAAACTTTATCAGCTCTTTTGCTTTCTTTTCCTCCTTTTTCCTTTTCATTTGCTTTATTTCTCTTTCATCTGTTTACAATCCCAAACTACTTACACATTATAAGACAGATTCTTAGCTGTAATTCATCCTACTTACTTTATTTATTTCCCTACAACACATATTTAGGAAAGTTTTCTTGGTTTTAACTACAGGGGGGTTTGTGATTCATTAATGAAAAAAATGTTTAGCTCTCCCTCTTGTTTATAGTTTTTGGAAATCAAGGAAATTATATAAAATTAATCTTTGAGTTAGGCAAACTAGAGATTAGTATCAGAAGAAAAGGGTTAGCTTTGACTAAAACTATTTAAACAGATATCAACCTGCCTTTGCTTACGCTATAATCATTGTCAAACTAAGTAGTATATAGTTTAATACATTACTCTCTTGTCTAATAAGAGAGTTTGCATGTATTTTTTCAAATGACAGCATGATTTTGATATATAGGAAAATCATGTTTTCATTAGTAAAATGATTCTAACGTTTGTGGTTAGAGCTGCTTTATATAAACTTTGCTTTTTTTTTTTTTCCTTTGCTGCCTTCTCACCAGAACAGCAAAACAGAGGGGAAATTAGCTTTAACTGTTTGGGTTTTGTGTTGGTGGTTTTTTGTATATTTTAATTTTTTTAGTGGTTTTTTTTTTTTTTTGGTTAGTTAGGGTTTTTTAAGAGACAGAAGAGATTTTTTTTTTAAATATGGGATGAAAGAGGCATCTGACTTATTGTTTAATTTATATTTTATTTTAGTAATTTCTGATTTTATACAAATGTCACTGAAAGACAAAATGCAATATCTTTATTCCTACATAATTTTGAAAGTCTGAACTGAAATGAGAGAAAATACAATAATCACTATTTGTTTAGTAAACTGAACACATTGTGAACATGTGTAACTTCACTGTGCTGTTAGCTGTCCTATCTAAATGCTGAAGGCTTGTGTCTCTGTGTTTTGACTTGCATCCTTTTTATTTCTGCCCCTAGGCAAAGACCAGGTGCAAATCTGAAATTAAAGCCTGTAAAATGATGCTTAAAAGAAGTCAGGATTTTTTGGAAACATAATTGACTCTTGAAAGTTTAGCTGTCCTTCTCATTTAAATTCAAGAAGAGCCCTTATAACAGATCTTAAAATTGTTCTCCTTTGGTGGAAGAAAGCATGGTAGAGTAATTGTCTGTTAGCTTTGGTCTCTGTAAAACAAAGGTGTAATCAGGCATCTTACATTACAGATTCCTCATATAGCTCGCTCTAAAAGTTAAGGATCAGTTATTCACCTCTAGTCTTAAAGCTAACTTCTTTTCCCTGCCTCTCCACTGGATTCAAGACTGCTAATGGTTTTTGTTGTGACATTTTCCTACATATGATTAGTGGTGTTCCAAGCTTTCATGCTTACAACAAAGCCTTATCTTTGTCCAGAAGTGTCGCCATGAGGCTTGCTGAAATCTTGGCTGCATCTTAGTAATGTCAGTTATTTGAACCTTGGTCACCAGCTGCATCTGGTGTTTAAAAACATTTCAAAGTAAGATTTTGATGAGGAACAGGTCAGGGTAAACTTGTTGTCAGTTTGCTTCACAAAACCCATTCATATCCTTTCACAGCAAAGCCTTAATACATTTGTTCTGATATCTGTCATGGGGTTGAAGGGTGTTGTAATTGAATGCCTCAGTAATTTCTTTGGAGGCAGGGTGGGGATGAACAGGCATCTCCTTCTCCTGCCTCCTTCTCCTTGTCTTAGGCATTATTAGGATTCAAACCAAAATATGAAGATATAGGTGGGAACAGGTGGAGCACAGGGTGTCTGCTGGATGGACTGGGGGTTCTGGTTTTTTTTCACGAAGTCCATTCCAAGAAGTTCAGAGGGGAAAAGATGCTATGAGCTTTAGAAACAATGACAACATTTATTCTACCTGTTGATACCCAGAAGTAGAAGAGTTAGTGTGTTAGGTGTCCAGCCCTTACTGAAATGCAAAGTGGAGTTAGGTGGAACAGAGCAACTGAATGGGAGAGGATTTATGACATTGACTATTGATGTAATATCCCAAAAATTGTTTTGAATCAAGAAATCACAGAATCGTTTAAGTTGGAGAAGACCTCCAAGGTCATTGAGACTAAACTTTGACTGATCTCTGCCTTGTCAACTAGACCATGGCCTTAAGTGACAAGTCCAGTCTTTTCTTGAACATCTCCAGGCATAGTGACTCTATCACCTTGCTGGGCAGCCCGTTCCCGTGCCAAATCACCCTTTCCATGAATAAATTCTTCCTGATGTCAAACCTGAACATGCCCTGATGCAGCTTGAGGCTATTTCCTCTTATCCCACTGCAGGTTGCCTGGGAGAAGGGACCAACCCCCACCTGGCTAGGTCCTCCCATCAGTTTGTTGTGGAGAGTGATAAGGTCACCCCTGAGCCTCCTTTTCCCTGGGTTAAACACTCCCAGCTCCCTCAGCTGCTCCTCTTAGGATTTACACTCTAGACTCCTCACCAGCTTCGTTGCCCTTCTCTGCACACACAATATTTTCGTGCTTCCAGGGGAATGCGGATCCTTTCTGATACAAGCATTCCTTGAATCCCACTCTTTGCCCCCTGCTGTGTCACACAGAAAATAAACAACCATAGAAAAAACTGCCAACCAAAGAACGATATTAAGTGATTATGTAATTGTATGGCCCTTGGTCATACGCAGGGCCCAGTGTCAATCAGCTGTCCTTCCCAGTCTGACCTACTTTGACTACTGCTTAGTCAATATAAAAAATCATCATTAGAACAGTATTATTAAACCTATCTTGGTTTCTATGTGATTTCATTACTCCAATTTAACAAACTTTTAGAGCTACATGCTGCTCCAAATACTGATTCCCAGAAAGTTACAGGCAACTGCATGTTAATGTTATTTATATAACAATATTTTTATTAAATTTTGATGGATAGCATCTGCTTCCTTTGCTCTTAGCTTATTTTGTGGACCTTTCAAAGGGAAGGGGTGGGAAAGAAGGCAGGAGGCCTGCTTGCTGGTGAGTGCTTTACCTTGGTCCAGTGGAAATCTCTGCAGGAAAGAGATGAACACTGCCCTGTAAGGAGAAAGCATTTTCTGGGGAAATTGCTCGTGGAGCATGTGGCTGAGCTGGAAGAGAGGCATGTCCAGCAGGCACTCAGTGCTGCCAGAACAGGTTGAAGACTCCTCAGCGGAACTGACATAATCTGTCCCTGGGTGTGGAAAGAAAGGCTTTCTTAAGGGAGTCTAGGAAAAAATGGGTAACATTTATTGCAATCCAGAAAGCTCCTGGAATGAAACCAAAGCAGGAGGACAGGATCTATTCTGCAGGAACATGGTGTCCTGTGTCCCAGAGATACAGATTCTTACTAATTCTAAGTTTTCACTAGAGAAGAAGGCATTTTCTTGGGCTGCCTTTTAATAAATCCCGGCTTTGATGATCAAAGTCAGGTTAGCATTGTTGTGGTTGTTGTGGTAAAGAAGGGCAGGCAAGTCTGCCTCAAAGCTCTCATAAAACAGAGAGTTAAGTGCCAGTCCCCATCAGGTAAGTGCCAATCCCCATCAGGAAGGGATGAAAACAGCAAATCCTGCTTGGCTGCCTCATGGGAACCCTTTCCACCTCCTTGGTATCCCACACCCGGCCTTTTATGAACAGCTTCCTCACATTTCATCTTCCACATTCACTAGGTACTACAGACTGTCTCTTCTTCCTACACTAGGCATAATAATTTCTTCCCATTAAGTGTAATAAACTGTTCTTCACAGTTAGCAGTGAAGTCCCTTTACTAAAAATGTGAGTAAATATGCACCCCAGCTTAGTAAACACTGATCCAGGTAAATATTGACCCAGGCACAGGCTAACAAGGTAGTTAAAGAGAAGAAATGTAATTTCTGGATATTCTGAGTATGAAAGTTTCCTTCAGTGCTCTGTGACCTCAGAAATTATCAGCCTGGACTCCTTCACATTTCTACAGATCAAAAGGGCTAATGTATCAGACTTTGGATGTGTGCTACCAGCAGCATTTCATTTATGCTTCCATGAAAAGCAATACTTGTACAACTGTTTGAACAAAATGCAGTCAAACTTCAAAAGACAGAGCTCTCTCTTTGGACATATCGTTCACTTCGGTCTCTTTTCTTTGGAAAGGCCTATTTGTTCCTACACTTGACACCAGCTTTCATTTTCACTGGCTTTTCTATTCTCTCCTGAATCAAATAACGTTGTCCAGGTTTTTCTAGCAGCTGTCGAAGTTAACCACATATTGATGTAGCCTTACTGGTCACTACGATTTCAAACATTCTGAACTTAACTTCTACCCTTGAGGAGGAAACATTCCTGCCTAATCCTCATGTTTTTGTAGTGTAGATGTACATTTTCAGATTGATCTTATGTCTCTCCCTCAAAAATGCAGGAAATAGGTAAAACTAGATTTTGTAGGAGTCCTACCAGCTCCTAGCCATGCTACAAGCAAAAAATGAGGAAAAAGTAAAAGTGATTGTCGACCAAAGATCTCAGAACTTCACTTTGACTTTACTTCTTCACCTTTAATTAAAGAAATTGAAGATGCAGGCAAAAACATTTGTTCTCACACATTGATAGATACAATATCAGTACTCAGGTGCTCCATTTGCTGTACTTCAGTGACAGGCAGCATTAAATTTTGTTCCTGCCTGGTTTCTAGGAGAGCATCAGCAACCTTCTGTCCTCCATAAAGTTTCTTGTATGAAGGAAAGGGTGTGCTGACATAAGCAAAGGTTCCAGGAGTCTACAAGTCCCTGAGAAAGATGCTTTCCCAGAAAAGAGTGCAATTTTGGGAGTGTGGGCTGTGAAAAAGGAAGTGATGACTGAATAGAAGAGAGGATTGGTTTAGGTAAGAGCAGATTAATTTTCTTTCCAGTGAGAAGTTTTTTCATCAGATTTTGGCCTTTCTCTATATTTTGCAGTATCTTGAGTTGGAGTCCAATTTTTTCCAAGGTTCAGATGAAAAATACAAACATTAATTCTCATTTTGATGGCCCTTAGATCATGCTCTGGATAAGCTTCGTCATCCCAGCTGAATTACACAATGCCCTAGAAAAGGATGACAGTAATTCATGCAAATGTGGTAACTGTATTCCTTGCATGTACTCCTTTAGTCATGGGTTATGAACCAGCATTCGAAATGAGGCACATCCTGTGCAGCTCTGAACAGCCTATTCCCAGATTATGAAAAACATGTGAATACAAGGGTCAGCCTGGATTTCCAATTTAGTCATCACAGAGTAAACTTGTTCAGGGGAGCTAGTGACTGCTTTACTGAGGAAAGTCCAGAAAAAGGAATGGAACAGGAAAAAAACCAAAATAAGGCATTGTGGCTTTTTCTCTGTGTTAAAATGTTAATTTTTGGAAATCTGTTGAGGAAGAAAATTCTGACTTCAGCCAAACATACAAAATGGTGACTTTGAAAATATAAGAAATGTCATCACAAAACTTACTAGTATGGACTGTGATTTGTCATTAAAGAGGAAAGAAAGATGAAATGGAAATTTAAAAGTAATGCAGTAGAAGTTTTCAAATTGATATTTACAACATTAAGACTTAAAAATAAAAGTCTTGGGTATTTTGGGAAGAGTCTTTAAAATACCCATTGTATTACCTTAAGCAATTGAAGGGTCATTTGCTTTAACTTGCCTTAACCACATATGAGCTTTTCTTTGACTTCTACTTAAAGTGTGTATATATATTTCACTTTTATTCTTGTAAATGAGCTCTTCAAAGGATTGTGCTGACTAAGAAATTGCACTGCTGTTCCTCAACAGAAATTTTCCATAGCCAACCTGGATAAAACAAAGTGAGATTTACTAAATGAAACAGAGTTTCATTCTATAAGGAAAAACTTTAAATGTGATGGCAATTCCTCCAGTTACTGAATTACAGCTGAATGTTAATTGGTAATCAGAAAAAAAAAAGAAGGCTATCCTTTTTTCTAGACCTTTTTCTAGTTACTCATTGTTTTATTTCCTTTTTTACAATTTGTTTCTCAGTTACCTTTGGGAATATTATGTTCCAAAAATTTTAATTTAGAGGATAGCACACATCCGCTGTGTTCCAGCTGAATAAAAGTTACACTACTCTTATTATGAATATTCTTGTTTTGCATTTATTTGTCTCACTTTTAGTCTTTTGGTTGGTTTGTTTTTTACATCTGCGTATGTAATAGATGAATTTATGAGCATGCTGGGACACATCTCCCTGAAGAAGACACTAATCATACTATTCTTATTGAAATTGCAACATCCTGTGTTTTATGCCATTTAAGAACCTAGCCACTGATTTTCTTGACTCATCCTCATCTATCAAAATATATGAGGAGCACAAACCCTTAAAGCCTGAAGTAAAAGTGACTAACATTTTTTTGAAATGCCTCTGATAAATTTTGATTTTCAAAGTGCAGTTTCTGAAAATCAAGTGTTGCATAATGCACTGGAGGATGGACACAGAAAACAGCAAAGCATCCATGCTATCTAACAGCATTTTGAAAAGATCAGTGTATTATACCAAATACTAAATTTCAGGATCAACGTATTGTGCTTTAATTGTAAAAATTACATAGGATGTTTCAAAATGAATGTATCAGCTTTTTATTGGAAGATGGAAAGCTTGCCTCTGAAGAAGCCACGTGTCTGCAAGGAAAAAACTATTCAGAGACTGTTCACTTATAAAACAAAACCCACTCCAAACTGTACTTTGAGACTTGGATAGGTTAGAACAGTTTTTTCTGAAAATGTTGTTCAGTGTGCTCCTGTGCACTGCATCTCCTTCAAAAAATTTGAATCAGCTTCACAAGAGGAAATGCCTATCTTTCAGGCATAATTAGAAAATTCATCTCTCTGAGGAGTTCAGGCTGTATTTAACCTACTTTTAGCCTGCAATGCCATTCATTCTTGTGTCAATTTAAAATGAGAGAGAGTTGACAAAAGAAACAATGGAATTAAGTCAGAGAAAATAAACAATTATTGTACAAATTATTAGGAGAAAAGCAGGTTTTAAAAATACATCCAAGAAAATGCTGGTAGCTCATAAACTCTGTTGAACCTTTTTGGCCTCACAAACCCCTTATTTTTGTGGCTTTGTTTGTTTGTTTTTTGTTTGTTTGTTTTTCCCCAGAAGTCTCACTATGGCTATAGGTTAGGTCAATTTTAGTCTGAGGGACACCTGATACTTAGTGTGAGATGCCTAACTAAGAACCATCATCTATTTGTTAGGGGAATATCCAGGATAGAAGCAAATATAGTTTAGAATGCCTCCATTTTGCAATCCTCTCTTTTTTCTTGTGTCCCAAAAATGTTGCATTCCCCCAGGTTTAACAGAATAAACACCTGTATTATGGACTACAGCAGGCTGGCAGGGACAAGCTAGGGTTACTCAGGTTTAGGATTACTTTGATACATCTTTATTTTTGTTTTGTGGCTTTGAAGTGCTAAGCCTGAGGCAACTGGGATCTCTTCTCTACTTTGTTGTTACTGTTCCCAGGACACACAGGGGACAGCATTGCCAGCCCAAGAGGCTCAAGGACCTGATTTGTCTGTGGAGCCCAGGTATCCACCTACAATGACAACAAAACATTGCTCTGTGTGTAGATCTCAATGTCAACCCTTGTCCCCATGGCCCACAGCCTCATCTCTGAATATGTTGACCCCCATCCACAAATGTTGCTGGTCAGCCACTTTATATGAATGAATACAAAGTTATGGAGCTGGCACCATCTACTGAAATTCTCCTTTTTTTCCTGCAGGTTTCCCCACTGCCTCTCCATTCTTGTGTTCATTGAAACAGTTTGGTGCTACTTTCTAAATCAAGCATTCTTTGTATGGTTTCTTTTTCAAATAGTGAACTCGTAATTTATTACAGTATGTTTCAGATTAAAGGAGAACAATATTAGTGATGCCAAAAAAAGTATGAAATGTAATTTTCAAATAAACTGGAGACAGCAAAATAGTTTTTGTAGTTCTTAAAAGTTCTTGAAAGAAGTTTCAGCTTGTTTTAGATTACAATTTTTTTATAGCTTTTCTTAAAAGGTATATCTCAGTATATTTTATTTCTAAAAACCAAAGCCATAATCTGACCTTTTGTTTGTAATAAAAGATCAGCCTATGTAGATGAAGAAAATTCACATTGTTGTATTTCAGGTCAGAACCTTTTAAAAATAATACTAGATATCTTTCATCAATGAAAAAGAGAGGCAAATTACAGCTTTGTGACAGAAGTTTGTACAACATTTACCAGTCTGAGAATTCCTGGGCCTATTCTGAAAAATGTGAATTTTATCTTTTACATATTCTAGCTTTTAACCAAGACACAAGGGTATATTTTCATCTTGTCTGGTTAAGATGTGCTGTGCATTTAGGGATATGCCAGTTTGTACACTAAATGAGAAGGAATTGTGTTTTGGTGGTGAGAATAGATAAGCCTTGTGTTGGGTGCTAAGTGGGACCATGAAAAATATGCTGACCCTATGACTCCTGTGACTATGAACTCTTGACTTAAGGCAGCTGGCAATTTAATAGAAAATTAGTAGAAAATGTGACTTAATTAAATATGGAATTTCTAGACATTCAGAGTACCTAACCCTCTTTTTTTTCCTGGTTTCATTTTGTTTGTATAAAGCTGGTGAACAGAAGTGACTGATGTGACGTACAACAGCTTTACCAATCTCTGACCTGCAGTGTGCTCTTTTCCCAGACTTTTCTGGCTTATCTTAGGTGTAAAGGCTTGATTTTAGTTTAGATCTACTGCTTACTAAATTTTGGATTTTTGTGTTAGTTTTTCACAAGTCCAAGAATCCTTTTGTGCTTCCTTTTCTTCTTTCTATCTCTCAGATCTTAGAGAACAACATATACCATATAGGCAGCAACTGGATAAAAGGATGTTTTCTATCACCATGAAAATGGTTTTACATCAATGTGTATTTTGCTTTAGAAACCATAGAATTAACCTTTTTTATCTGCATATAATTTTCTTTGTCTTTATAATCATCTTTATAATCATCTATCACTTTGAAGGCAAAAAGACACAAAATCATCAGAGAGGAAATCTGATTTTCCAAATTGTGTGTTGAAAAAGTACAATAATAGAATAAAAATTATTGTTGTATAGTATTTTTAAAACAACCAACACAATCAAATGTAAAATCAATGAAAAATTCCATTCTTACTACAGACCATTTTTCTACATCCTGTTCCATGTAAAAATTCTGTGGAAAGAATTTCATTCAATGCTTGGTTCTCCTGGATTCTAAGTAACTCCTGCACAAGCACATTTATTGTATTCCCGTCTAACTCAGTTACTCAGCTCTACTGAGTTAGCAAAGGTTTCCCAATATTTCCCAAACATGAGTATCTGGTGCAAATTAAGCCAATTACACTTTGTTCTACTTTCTGTGAGACATCTCATGACAGTCTTCTTCATAGCAACATTTTGTGTACTTGAAATGTCATCACTTCCTTCTTCTTCTCCAAACTGTTAATTCTCTATTTTGCTTGCTACACTTTTCCTCCAAATGTTCTGATTTTTCATTTATTCTTTTATTTATGATTTTTAAGGTCTCGTCCAATCTAAACCATTTATGATTCTCCCATGGATTCTCATATTTAAATCTTAAAGTGGGATACTGGAAGACTGTTCCAAAGACTCCATAGGCACTTCTCTTCAGTAAACACTAGCAGAACACAGCAAATCTGGGTTCTGATCAGATTTGAGCCAAGCTCCATTGTGTGTGTCTTGGAGGCAGCAGCAAAAATGTTCATATGGTGAGGAGGTTATTTCTGAACACTTCTGCATTTAACAGCAAATGGATGACACTGGACATCCACTTCAAATGTCTGGAGTAAGAGAGTTTTCTGAGACTTCATAACAAATGAGACGAGCACAAGGACTGCTGCTCTCCTTGAGGAATTGCAGGCTTGGATTTCTTCCATTTCTCTGGTGTAAATATTGCAGAATAAAATTTAATATAAGGCTATGCCCAACCTATTATAACTGGGTTTACAGCAGTAATTTAAATTGGTCTGATTCAGTTCTTTTTAGCTTTGCATAGATTACTTGTAAATGTTTAATGGGAAACATATTACTTCAGATAAATCTTGTGGTTTGTTTAATTTGGTAAAGAAAATATATTCCTATTTGTTAATGCATCTGAAGTTAAAATTCTGGAGTAAATTTGAAAGTTTTCCTTTTCATTGGTACAATGAAAACGTGAATGCAGATTTTATAGCAATCCATTTCACATGAACCAGTTACTGGGGGAACATATTAATGCTGAGACACACAATTATGTGACTTTTAGGCATGAAAGAGTAGGCAGGCAACTTTAAAATTTCAACTCAACAGGACTGTAGAATCATATAAAGATATCACAGATTTTTTTCTGGCATTGAGGAGACTGTTTGCAATCCAGATATTTACTTGTGAAAGCCCTTCTTGGAGGGTGGATATGGAAAAGGCAAAGTAGTTGTGTTTATTACATTTTGTAGTAAATGTCACTAAATGTAAGGCAGTCCAGTAAGCAAAAATATGTATGCCTTGAAAAGTTTATGCTTTAGCACATAGTGCTATAAATAATGAGTGATTCCTAGGAATAAGCATACCTTTTGAAAAAAATACATCATGCATATAATTGAACGGGAATAAATTAAAATATTAACTAAATTAAAGGAGGAAATCAGAAGATAAGACAGTAAAGAGGGAAGGAGAATACTAGATGGAGACAGATTAAAAACCTATTGCTTACCAGACTGAATCACTAAAGTTTTCCTCCCCTAAAACATATATTTTTCTGATATCTTCTCCCATCATTCACCAATGAGACTATAATAATATGTACACTTAAACATTCCCACAGGGTAATACTTCTTTCTACTTTCTCTCACAGCAACAAATTTCTCAGGTAACTCCTAGAAAAAGTAACCCATATTGTTATAAGGCAAATTCTGTGTTCCAAGTTTCTAAATTAAAAAGTGGACTTCCTAAAAATCTCTAAATGGCAGATAACTGACAGAGTGGAATGAACACTGGAATAATATCATTAAGTGCTAGACTCCTTTCAAGCCTGCATGTGGTACAGAGGCCACTAAAAGCAGCCTGTCTGCTCTCTGACCTTGACTGGACATTTCAGTGGGCTGCCTTGTTGTAGTTTTTGGGTTTCTCAGAGTAATAATTAATAAGAACAGAAGAGTAAGAAGCTGTCAGAAGCAGGTTGGAAAGCTTTTGTAGCTTATGTAGGATGGGCCCCAACAGAAGCAGAAGTCTCAGAGACATTCATAAATTAGCAGGAAAATCTGTTTACTAGATAGGCATTGCATGGTTTTTTTTGATTTTTTAAATAAGGATTTTTCCTCAAATAGTTATTTCACATATTTAACAACTTTAATTTGGTTTATTTAACAAATAATTCTGCTCTTTGGAGTAAGTTAGTCACTAAGTGATTTTTTTTTTCTCCAAACTCATCCAGTTTTGCACATAATTTAAAAGAAAACATTTTTTTTCCACAAGCCACAGGAAGTTCAAAATGCTTATTTAAAAGAGGGCAATGAACGCTTCCCAGTATGATGTAAAAGTAAAATAAATACCATTCTCAGTCACATACTGTTCAGACAGACACAGAACAGATATAGGAGGGGCTGGGAGAAAACACACTGCATTAATGGGCTGAAAAATTAAAATAGTTTGAATAACATTGTTATAGGCCATTTGTTCATATTATTATAGTGCATTTGCTCAAGGCTATTTTCATTACTCTCCAGATATATGTCTTTTGCCCTATGGCAGAACACTGAAACACTTATTTTCTCACAAACAGTTTGGAAGGAAAATTTTTGTGTGTGTGATATTCTGAGTAAGAAATACAGTAATATAGAGGGGTTTTTTGCAACTTCTTTTTATTAAAGATAAATTACATCAGGAAAGACTTAGAAACATATTTCCCAAAATAGGTGTCAATGATCAGAAATTATAATTTTCCTCCAAACCCAAACTCCTTAACCACATTCTTGTTCTTGTATTTTAAAGATTCTTTTGACAAATTTTTGTGTGAGTGCTTAAATTTAAAGGAGATAGCAAATTTCTTCATCCTATTGCACACAAGATATTTTCTTCCTTTATTTCAGTTAGTTTTGAATAAGACCATAAATAGGTCAATTTTGCACATCAACTCAGTTGTGATTGTTTAGTGGGACCTGTGGGAAAATTCTGTCCTTCTGAAATGAGACCACACATCTGGGTATAAGCATATATTTTGGGAATTGTATTAGAAAATTCAAGCTACTATGAAATCATGCATGAATAAAACATTAGCGGAAGAGTGAGCAAATATTTCATGTGCTGAAAAAGTGTTGGCTTGCATACACTTTAATAAAGATTTGTATTTTTATTTCTGCAGGACATGTTTAGAAGGACCATTAATTTCACTAATATGGATTTAGCCCAGATTGCATTTTTCTCCACTAGTAATTAAGACACCATTTAACATCTCCCAGCTCCAGTATCTAACAGATTAGTCTTCCTTGGCCTGACATTCTTCACGTAGGGCATATCTTTGAAATAGCGTGGAATATACTGCTGTGTGTTCATGATGCTGAGTTTTATGTTATTACCATGGTCAGAGTACCAGGAACTTCTGGTAGAAACACGTTTATTAAATTATTCAGAGAGAATGCACAGGCTTCTTGGCAGCATTACTCTTTTGCTTATTGCTTTCCAGTGTACTAGGAGTACTTCTAAATATCAAGTAGGAAAAGTTTTTATGCCAGAAAACATATTTCTGCCACCTAAAAATTGAAACAATAGAAAATTCAGGGCTGTAGACCGCATTGGGTTTTGACTAGAAGTGTTTCTTTTCAGATATTTATCTAGTTACATGAAATCAAAGCTTATCAGTACTCTAGGAGCTATGGTACAAATAATAATATTAGAATTATATATATTTAAGTGAGGTTTAAGAAAGGCTGGTTTTTGTGTTCCATCCTTGTGATCTTTTAGGAATATGTACTTTGCATTTGGCAGCACTCATGGAAATACAGAGATATTGACAAAGGCAGCAACCAGAAAACAGCACAAGTCACTAAACTTGAGTAACATTCTTGGCATATGACTTGCCTTTCAAAGATGGATAATTTCTGCCTTTGAACTGTTCTCTCTCAGTGATTTTAAAATATATTGACAGTTGTTGCAATTTCTGCAGAAGGTAGCATTCAGATGTTGATTTGAACCAACTTCCATACGTATATATGTTCAGTAGAAACAAACACAGAAAAAAAAGGAAAATAATTTACAACATATTTGAATATTTGAAAATATTTTGCCCCTATATGCACCTAAATGTTGTGATAACTCAGAATTCAGTCTTCGTTAAATACCTTTTAATTCCCAGAGGTGTGTGCAATTTCCAGCTCATGTTTTTTCATACAGAGATTTCTATAGACAGGTGCTGAATCTTGGGAACAACTTCACATTTTCTAAATATGCTTACAGCTGTTTGAGATTTTGGATATGATTCATGGAGACAGGCAACCCCTAGGATCCCACAGATAAATTATTGCTTGCATTAGTCTGAGTTAAAATTATACTTTATAAGATGGTCATAAATATTAGTCAATCCACGCACTGTAAATATTAGGTAACACACTGGTTTTGACATGCACATTCATATTTCTTGATCCACCTTGTAGATATGCCCAAGTGTGGACACAAAATGAAATTGAAGTTATTAGCAGGGACTAATTTTCTTCCTCTAAACACTAAAATTTAACCCACATATTATTACATATATTGTCTGAAATCTTAGCCCAGTACTGGTTTGCTCATTACTGAACAAGCTTGCTGAACCATATCTGTTCATATCTGAAAATTAGGGCATTTTTCTGGGGCTTGCTAATGATTTCCTAGCAGCTGAGCATCCAGTTGAATAGATGGTTTCTCTTTATTTTACTTAAAAGCCATTGATTCATTCTTCATTGATTGCTGTGATCACATCAGTGTAGGTTTAAAAAAACAGAAGGCTGCAAACTATTAATGATTTCATGAAATATATGGTTTTTCTGCTGATAAATGTTAGAGACAGTAAGATGCCTGTTTTAACACCTTTAGCACTGCAAATATGCTACCTTTATAAACATCCTTTGGAAGTGTTTTGCTGTAAATTCTACTGGACCTCAATGAGTATCATTTGTAAACAGACAAAAAAACAAAGTGTTTGAGTTACTAAAACGTGTTAGGGCTTGATAAATAAAATCATATTAGCATTCTATATTCTTCCTTAAAATTAATTAATGTACAGATAGCTGACAAGCGAAGAGTAAAGATAAAAAATTGGGAATGATTAACAGAAAGCAAATGAAATGCAGTTTTATGCATCTTGGCTACAGGGAGTCATAAAATACTACTTGTGCTATGACAGTTGCTTAAATATTTAGTAGAATAAAGCAAATTATGCATAAGAGAATATGACTACAAATATAACTGCAATCAGGAAGCTGTATAACTAGAAAAAATGAATTTAAATTGAAGCCAGAAGCATGGAGATGTCCTATTGTCCTTTTTTTTCCAGTGGGGGACTGTTTTTTTCATATGTGAATGTCAGCAGGGAATCTTGGCCTCTCCATGGGTGTGGGAGTCTGTCCCAGCTTGACAGTTTTAGGCAGGTTGCCAAAGAAAGTATGCTTTTCATCATTAATGACAAACAATTTTGCTACTGATTAGTGATTTTGAGCTCTGTCACTAATCAAAAATTTTCTGATTCTGCCTTTTCCAATGTGTACACAGACAGCTTTCCATTGTTTTGTGTTGCTATGGGAAATCGGACAACTTGAATTGTCAACTACAATTGACAAAAGGAAAAGAGAAATTAAACATGAAAAAATTCAAATCAAAATAGGAAGAGGACTGAAAGTTGCTTCAGTTTCATATAATCACAGGGGTTTGTGTTGGGAGACCTTTAACAGGATCTCATTTCAAGCCCCCTGGCATGGGCAGGGACAACTTCCACTTGACTGGGTTGCTCAAAGTCTCATCTAACCTGGCCTTGAAGACTTCCAGGAATGGGGCAGGCACAGCTCCTGCGTTCACCTGTTTCATTGTCTTATCCTCACAGCAAAGAATTTCTTCCTAATATCTGGGAAGCTAATCTTTTCCAGTTTGAAGCCATTCCTTCTTGCTGTGTCACTACACGCTCTTGTAAATTGTCCCTCTTCACGTCTCTTGTACACCCTTCAAGTACTGGGAGACCACAAGTAGCTCATCCTAAGCCTTCTCTTATGCAGGCTGAAAAATCACAATTCTCTCAGCTTCTCCTCACAGGAGAGGTGCTCCACCCCTCTCATCATCTTGGCGGCCTCCTCTGGACTTGTTCTCACACGTCAATGTCCCTGTGCTGGGAGCCCAGAGCTGATGCAGCCCTGCAGGTGGGGTCCCACAGGAGCAGAGCAGAGGGGCAGAATCCCCTCCCTCCCTGCTGCCCAAGCTGCTTTGGATGCAGCCCAGGATACCTTTGGCTCTCTGGGCTGGGAGTGCCATTGCTGGGCCATGTCTAGCCTCTCGTCCACCTGCACCCCCAAGTCCTGCTCAGCAGGGCTGCTGTCCATCTGTCCATCCCTCAGCCTGGATTGATATCAGGGGCTGCTCCAGGTGCAGCACCATGCACTCAGTCTTATTAAACCTTATGAGATTGCATGGACCCATTTCTTGAGCCTGTCCAGGTCCCTCTGGATGGCATCCCATCCTTCAGGTGTGTCAGTCACACCACTCAGCTTGGTGTCAGCAGTAAATCTGCTGAGGGTGCACTCGACCTCTTCATCTATGTCAATAATGAAGATATTAAATGACACTGGTCCCAGTACAGATCCCTGAGGGACAACACTTGTCACTGATGTCCATCTCTCTGAGCCACTGATCACCACCCTCTGGATACCACTAACCATCTGCTTTCTTATCCATCTAAGAGGCCGCTTATAAAATCCATTGTTCTCCAGTTTAGAGGGAAGGATGCTGGGGGGGGATGATGTCAAAGGCTTTAGAGAAATCCAGATAAAGGTCATCCTCATCCTCTCACTTGTCCACTGTTGGAGTCACTCAATCACAGAATATCACTGGGTTGGTCAGACAGGACCTGCCCTTGGTGAAGCTGTGCTGGCTATCTTGAATCACTTTCGAGAAGCTGAGAAGACTACAAATGAATACTGCCTCTTTAAAAATTACATTTTTCATTGTTTCAGGTAAGGTGAAACATTTATAGTAGTTAATGTAGTGAAACAGTTCTTGGTGTTGTGCTGAGCTCCAAATGAGTATTGTGATCAGAGGTTCAAATTCTTCCTTCCAGAAAGGAGTTAAGATAATAAAGGAGTTAAGATGATAGTACTATCCAAACACAAGAGGCTAAGTTTGGGCCTCAAAAGGAAACTGAAGCTGCATTCCTGTGGGAAAAAACCAACCAATCAACCTTATTAAAAATACTTCTGTCACAGCCAAAGTGCCTCTTTCAGAGTAAGACCAAGGGCATTTTGAGCCTATAGGAGAAAGGGAGTGCCAGCAGCAGTGAGAGTCACTCTACAAGCCCCCTAATGCATCATTTTGAAGAGAAGCTTTGGTTTCCTTCCCCAGTATTTCAGATTTCACATCTAATTTCACAACTCTTCCTTTTTTATTTCCAGAAAAAAAACCCAGTATTTTTTAACAAAACTAACTGAACTGAGGACAAAATGGAAGTTTTAATTATGAATGTTCTGTCTGTTTTTTGGTTTGAAATACTTCTTGATGAAATATAAAGACATTTTGTACCTCAATAACATGAGTAATACATACATTGTTTTGAATGACTTAGATATCAGAGGACTGTCTGAGCATCTTTAATTTGAAGAGTATATGTGAAAACCTTCTCTAAGGAGTAATATCATATCTTTAGCCAAAAAGGTCATTTAAAATGAAACTTTCAGCTAATTCCTTCATATTAGTAGTAGTCAGATCTCAAGAGATTCAGTAGATATGACAGCAGAAAGTCCAATAAAAACAGCAGAATAGACACAAGTTTTTTGTAAACCCAGTATTATCCAAAGCCAAAGTATACTGCTCTCACTGCTTATGCATCATTGCAACTCTTAAAAAAGCAAAACAGTGCTGTGGTTTAAATGCTGAACTATCATTAAACAGCTGGGTTTGCAGGGTTTTTTACACTGGAGATAAAGAGGGAAGTATCTGCCGCTTGTTTTTAGGAGCTCCCTCTTTTCTGCTGTTTGCCTGTGCATAGTTGCTAAACTGCAAGTTCTCCAAAGGAATGAGATTTTCGATAGAAACCCATTGAAATTCATGGTTAATATATCAAGTGAAAATACAAAAAAAAAACAAAACAAAAAAAACAACCTAAAATCGGTACAAAGGTAAAAAAAAAAAAAAAAGATAAATTAAGAATTTCTTTTCAGTTGGTCTCAAGCTAGCAAAATTTATTCTCCTTAATCCTGAATTTGAGCTCACTATACTGTAGAGCTTGTTCAAAGAAGGGACAATTGTGGTAGAAGGGATCAAATCACTGACACAGAAACAGATTGTTTAACCTCCAACCTCCAACCAATCCTGTTGGAACCTGTTACTGTGACATGAAGAGGAGGAGGAAGAAGAGCAGAAGGGGTAAGATGAAGTAGCTGTGTCACCCTCCAGGAGTGTGAAGAAATGATGAGAAGTGTTAGTGGAGAAGTGGTCCTCTAAAGACACCAGAAGCCCTCTGCTGAATTATGCTAAGCCTCACAGACCCATACTCAAAAATTAGTCAGATGGTAAAATACAAGAATTTCCAAGGTGCTAAGCTCTTACTGCTACCAGTTGACTTCACAAGGATTGTGGATGGTTAAGTGAGAAGTTGCACCACACTAAGAAAAAATCAGTTGTGTTTAAAAAGAAAATAAAATTTAAAATTCCCTCTAAAAATTCTGTCTACTTTCACACATACCAGTATGGAAATGGTTACAAGAGATGTGCTTGAAGAATATTTGCCACATAAATAATTTTGCATTTCAGTGCCAGAGAGCTTTACTCTGTCTTTAAAACCCCACGAAAACATTTCCAAGCAATGGTGCAAAGGAGTGTACAGGAAAAACAGAGGAGAGAAAATGAGGAAAATATTCCCAAACAGAGACACCAGCACACATTATTTGACTTCTTGAATTTTTAATAAATCAAACTTTTTATGCTACTAAATACCATTTTCCTGTCGTGTCGGCTAGAAGTGCCATTCTTGCTAAGTGGATTGCAGGAGAGGGGTATCAGTTGGCTCTACAGTGTTCAGCCTTCTTGCATTTACTAACCTATTCGATTACTTTCTTAACATGTTCTACCAAAAACAGTTCTCTAAAATCACCAGTTTTAGCTTCAAATATTACTTTGTAATGCAAATGTTTGAAAAAACTTCCCAGTGTACTTTTACTGCATTTCGATCAGATGGGGAATTTTGAAATATATTTCCAAGTATCCAAAAATGAACTTTTTCAAAAGAATTGAGTAAAGAATATGTGAGGACACACATTGTTGTTGCTGAAACTAATAAAATACCAGAATTTCTCTTTCTCTTCTCTTTTCTCTTTTCTCTTTTCTCTTTTCTTTTTTCTTTTTTAATTTTTTTCTTTTTTCTTTTTTCTTTTTTCTTTTTTCTTTTTTTTTCTTTTTTTGTCTCTTCTAAGCATTTTGCCACTCATAAGGACAGTAGCCACATATCTGAAGAGATTTGGGCAAAACTGCATGATATAAACTGCATAATTTCATGCACTTGCATCCTAAACTAATTATTCCCATTAGTATTATTTCTGAGTACAGTTTTACCATGGTATAATTTTTTCCACTTGTGTAGCTGTGTGACTACAGAGACACAAGTATCAAGCACACTGCTTACCCCATTAAATCACATTATAACAACCACATTTTAAAATGTACTGCAAAGTATCTTTGCAAGCAGTACAGTAGAGGAAAAAATGCCATTTCAATTCCTACTTCTAATCTCAATAATATGGTATTAAATCAATATGATAGCACCACTGATCTTGAGGTGTTCCTGCACAGGACCAGGAGATGGAAGACCCTGGTGGGTCCCAACTCAGATATCTATGACTGCATGATTTTCTCAAATATAGCAGGCACCCTAACTGTATATGCCATTACAGCAGTGGAGCACTGCACTGCTTTTCCCATGTAACTTGGCAACACAGGCACTGCGTGACAGATGTGCCAGCCAATGAGCCCAATAAATCCCAACTGCATTTCCTGGATCTTTTGGTGAATATAACCCTCCCTTGAAAACTGAGAAGATCACTAGAGTGTTCTGAAGGAGTGAAGTCATCACCAAACCCAGGTTTCCATGGTTAAAAAATATTTGCAGATCATTTGCCTATATTCAAATACATATAAATACTTCTTCCCAACCAGTAAGAGATTCTGAAGTAATTTATAACTCTTTGTACTAACTCCCAGAAACTGCAAAACCACATCTATTAAGAGAAGAGAAATGGTGGAAAGTGAACTTCCACATTAAGAAATATACTTGGAAAATAGTATTTTCTATTATTTCATCACATCTAACTGCACTGGCCATCTGATAAGACATCCAAGGTGATTGGAACTGATAAAAATAAAAAAGATGGATTTCTTGTTTATTGATTCCTATGTGTTAACAATGGAGAATGACTACACATTAACACTGACCTAGGAGACAGCTCTGGAAGGACCACAGCTGCAGTTTGCTGCTAAAAGCATCTACTCTAAACAGACAAGATAGACTCCTAAATGGTTTGGAAACGCAAACATTACCCCTGGAGTGGCAGCGGATTTCAGACTGGTGATAGTGTCAGAGAGAATGGCAATAGTTGGGGGGAAGACACTAAGTAAAAGCAAAGATAAGAAAAGGGACATTGAAAGGAGCAGGGGATAATGAAACAGTGCCAGAGGAGAGACGACTGTGGCTTGGATGGAGGTGAGTTAATAGAAGTTACAGGTCCACATATCCCCTAGGCTGGAATGTCTCCAATCCTCACAGGACCCTTCTTGGGCTACATCTGGAGCTGCCCTGGTAGCTGAAGTCTCTGGCTAGATCTTGTCCCTGAATTTCATCCTGGAAGATTCCTAGGAAAGAAAGAAGATGATCTGAGTTTTACATTTCCCAAAATTCCCTTTTGCATGGCTCCAGGGTCAGAATGATACTTGGGAATTCAAGAGTTAACAGCTGGGCCCTGTCATATCCCTTCTCCTCCAGGACAGCTGCCCATGCCATCTGGTAGAAATGTGGTTTATACCTCACACAAAGTCTCTCTCTCACCACACAGTCACTACAAGGCCTGTTTATTCCACTGTTGGAGCATATTCCCTCCTTTGCATTTTTCTGCTCCCACCCATTTATTCATAACAGATGACATCGTTGCAGGACCAATGTATGCTGAAGGTGTTTTCAGCCTTTGTAAAAGCTCTAAAACATGTGCAGAAAGTCCATTATTAGCCTAGGTTTGTAAAAAGCCCTCCCTCCCACTTTTATTGTTTCCTTTTGGTATCCTTCCATACAGCAAAGTCTATATACGTATAACCCAAATATTTAGGACCCCAAGCTCTCAAATGCAATCCATGCCTGCTCGTTTTCTTGACAGAGAGTAAGGCTGTGATTAGACATGAAATAACTGTAGATAATAAATCTGCTCCCAAGGACTGAGTAATCTTATTACAAGTGGGAAATGATGGTTTACTCATCAACATGTGGAGTGCCTTAAAAGTGCTGTAAGAGCCAAACTAATGTAGAGAGGCAGGGAAAGTCTGCTCGAAGAAAAGAAGGAACCACTGGTGATGTTTTACATATGTAGAGACTTAATGTTGGAAAGAAGAATAATGTATCTTATGTTCACCCTCAAAAATGGGCTAACTATAAAAATATTTGGGATGTGAGGCCTGCATAAGAGCTTCCCATCAGTATAGCAGTTTTTTTTGATGTTCTTAATAGAGGCAAGAACATATGTTGCATATTGTGGAAAGGAGATAAAAATTTGCTTGGAAGTGCATTCTCTTTCTGCTTGGAAAACCTCGTGGTGAGGTGTCAGTCTGGTGTTACGTGAAATGCAAAATTTGCTTCCAAAAGGGTGTTCTTTTGAGCTAGCTGTGGGTGTGCTAGTGTAATTCATTGGGACAAAAGGAAATGTATGCGATTTTCCAGACAGACAATCAATTTTTCTCCTGAGCTCTTTTCTTCTTTGCATGATTCAATACAATGCCTATAATGAGAGCTGTTTCCACGGGGACAGAGGCTGTAATATCACTTGAACAGAACCTGTAATTGTTGACACTCAGCATGGTTTTACGGACTTTGCCAAACTAGAATGCTTAATTGTCACATTTTTTCTCTTTTCATCTGTGAAATGTGTGTGCAATTTTTTAATTCACACAATGAAATCTGAACAAAAATCAGTCCCTAAGCAGCCCTTTGTGTGTTTTTGCTGGTTTTTTTTTTAAAACAACTGGCTGTGGAGGAGTGTTTGCTTTCAGGGGTCAGAGGTGGTATTCATTCATCAACAGTTCAGGAACTGAAATGAAGTTTTTTATTGGAAAATAAAGGACCATGAACATCTCTCTCAGAGCTAAATTAAATGTTGACTTTATACCTGTCAGTCTGCATCTTTCATTCAGCAATCACAAAGATGTTCAGAGGGGTGCTAGTATTTGAGCTAGTTTATAAGCCTTGAATATTTGAATTGTACTTCATTCTGGCCAAATGGAAGAAACCCTTGAGCTCCTTCCTAGAAAAAGTTGCCTGACATCCTTAAAGCCAGAGCTCCAGATGTGTGCAGAGGTTGAGCAACACTGGAGAAATCGTCTCCACAAACTGATGAGAGTACAGAACTGGGTGGTTTTTGGGTTGAAATTGTCTACTTCGTCAGAATGAGAAAGAAATTCAAAATATAGGCTCTACTCTTTGCAAAAATCAGTTTAATTTCATGAACTTTCAAGGTAAACATGAAATGTTTGTTCCTCTGTAGCAAAGAGCAAAATTCTGAATTACTTTTAGTACAGAAAGATATTGTCCTCATGTTTGATAAAAATACCTATTAAAGATAAAAATAGGGTAGCAGTGGTAAGGCAAGTACCAAAGAAAAATAACAACCAGAAAAATGAGTTAATGGTTTCAGCAAATTGAGATCAAATTAAGAATTGACCAAGGCAGTATTTTAACAGCTCCCCATGAAGCAAAGAATCAGGGACACTTAAAGCCAGGGAAGTAGGCAAGACAATGCCACCACTGTGGCAGTTCTGGAGCTTGTCAGTGAGGTCCAGAGGAAGCAGAAAGAAGCAACCTGAGGGACAGAAGGAAAACTTTTAAGTTTCATCTCATGATGTAGACTAGCTGGTTGAGCTAATACTGTCCTGAGGCTGCTTACAGCACCCTGATGAATGCAAAAGTAGTTCAGAAATTTGGAAGGTGTGTTATTTAGTGGTTTTTAAGAGCATGCTGAACCAGTACAGAGTACAGAAGGATATGCTGGCAATCACAAGTATGAACTCTCCTGTTTATGAAATAGAAAAATATGCCATAAATAAATGTCTGAGAAGCCCTGGTGCTTACTGCTTCAATGCTTGAGCTGGTCTAGGCAGTAAATAAATAAATATTGCTATTTTTTTCCAAGCTGGTGGATAGAATGCTCTCACAAAGTTTCCAGTATTTTATGCCTATGTCTTGGTCATAGACCACAAGTAAAACTTTTCCATGAACATTTTGGAATTTCCACTTCTGCACAAAAACTGGGAAATTCAGTCATCATTAGCATAGGAGAAAAAAATGGGGTATCAAGGAACTTATACCCAACTCTTGCACCACAAATTTGTTTGAGACTTTACTTTGTTTTCACACAGTGTGTGTCTCCTATGGCACTCCTTAACTTGTTATTGTGAATACAAGAGCCCAGCACCATCCATAATGGGACAAACCTGAGGACTTCAATCCACATAGGATCTGGAGCATTCATGAAAAGAAAGTGTCTGGGGCTGTTCCACAGAGGTCCCACAGGACCTCAGAAAGTGAAGTGATGGTGGAGTGATCAGAGTCTGTGGTCTGTGTGGGGAGCAGAGGACAGCATGTGAGAAAGAGGGAACAGCTACTGTGATGGAGCAGGAACAGATAAAAGGTGTTTTGTCTGGCATCAGAGCTACTGCTGGGAGCTTTGGTCAGACTTCTCAGACACAGGAGGGAGAGAGGTATCTCCTCTTGCTTGCTTCTTCCCATTTGGTTGGCTTTACCCAGCTCCCACGGTGCATGGACAGTGCAGAGGAAGCAATGGCCTGTGTGAGCACCACAGGACTGCAGGGGGATGCTCTCTGCTCTTGGCACAGCCCCAGCAAGCTTCACCCACACCATGGGCAGCTGAGCTTCTGAGTGCTGCTGTGCTCCCTCTGATTGCCATCCTGGGCGCTCTGAGTATTGTAGCCTCTGTGACTTCCTCCCTTTCCCTTCCTTGTGTCAGGCAGTATGACATCTTCCAGCACTGGCAGGTTTCAGGGCTGGCCCTGCACTACTCTCTTGACACAACATCATAGAATCAGGTGGTTGGAAGGTGCCTCAAGAGGGCAGAGGTTCAGCTCATCCCTGTGTTTGGGGCCAGCTTCAAGCATACCTGCACTGTGGGATATCTGTGTGTTTCAATGAACATTTCTTAGCTGTTTAAAGGGATTCTGCAATTTCTCTAAGTAATCATACACGTTCTCAACCAATGACTAATCTAAATCTGTCTTGTTTCAAAATAAGGCAGTTTCTGCACATCTATTCCCCGTGATTCAGGAACACAATCAGTCACTGCTTTCCATGTAGCTGTCTTGGCATACCTGTTATCATTTGCTTTTTCAACTTTTTATTTCCAGACTAAACAAATCTCAGCTTTTCCACATAAGTCTTATTTTCTGATTGTCTGTTTAATAGAAGACCACAGACCAGCTTAGAGGCTTAACTTTGAAATCCAGGACTAAGCTTCTATTATCTACAAGCTAGAAATAACAAGGTAATAAAAAAACATTGCAAGACAAGTGACAGAAATTTCATAAGGGCGTTTCATATCATGATAGTATCTAAAAAGCTATGTGCAAAGGGATTTAGTGCTCTGAATAGTTTCAAACTGGTAAATGGTGAAGATACCAGGGAACTTTGGAACCACCATGTTTACAGTTGTGAAAAATAATCTCTCCTCCCAGATTCCTTTCCCTCTCTAGAGCTCTCCAGACAATTTCAACTGCATGAAGTAAGGGAAACTTATGTCTGAAAGCTGAAAAGATGCATGATCTCATAGGTTCCTACTCAATCTGTACCAATTTTTCACACATTACAGGAAGTCTCTTTCTCAGCATTTACAAGAGATACTTCCCACTTTGTGGCACAACTGCTCTTGTTGCTTCACCAAGGGTGGCGTTTGTCATTGATCCTGCAACTACTGTCAGCAATTAGTTGTACTGGCATTGTAGAGCATTTACTGCATCATAGTTCCAAGTAAGATGTGTAATTTTACCCACTGGAGATCACCTATCACCCATTTTTTGATCTTTATCTTGCCTAGAAACCATGAGCCGCAAACAGCAAGTGTGCCCATTTTGGCAGGAGTAGTTTCTCCCAGGCTGTCAGCACCTCCCACCACCATTAATTCTGTGCTTTTTTGGGGGTCTGAGTGCTAATCTAATGTTTCTCTTTCTAAGGCAACATGGTTGCTCTTGGGAGACCTAATTTCTTCTACTCCTTCCAGTGCACCTTTTACGGTGACAAGGGGCTAAGGTAATAGGGAAATGCCTACATTTCTTAATTTATAACAAGGTTTGTGAGATAAATCACAAATATGTAGATGGTAGTATAGAATAAATAATAGCTATAGTAAATTAAAAAACTTGGGAGAGAAGAGTAATTTGGGGCTGCCACATTTCTCCTCAGTCTTGATATACAGGTGTCTGTGCTAAGTGATGTAGCCAAGATGTGCTGGATCCATTTACTGTGCCCATTTTACTGTGCCCACAATATTAGCTTTTGCACAGTAAATCTGGTGATTTCAGTACAGTGATAATGAGCACAGCTGCTCACCTAGGAAGCAGGTACAAAGAGGGCCCAGAGCTCTTCAGATCCATGTACGTGTATTGCTCAGTTGCTTAGAAACACACCCGAGACATTTGGATGTATGGCAGCCTGGATGGAGTTCCTGACTGAGAGCAACCACATCTCATCTGCCAGCACTGTCAAACAGCTGTTTACCTGATAGAATATCTGTACAACACATACAAACACTTCCAGAAAAATTTCATTTTTGAAAAATTCATATTGTAGGGAAAATACAAATACATGGTCTCTCTCCTTCTTCATCTTCCCTCCCAAGAAGTTACCTGCAATTTTTCTATATTTTTTCAGTTGTTTCCTCCATCTCCCCCTCTCCTTCCTTTGCTCTATCTCTCCTTGAACAATTACTCTGCCAAATCCAGCTAGCACATAACACGAGATGGTTCTGTTCAGCATCCTCTGTTGCAGAAGATGCTAGAAATAACACAGGCTTTGAAGTTTTCCTGGATTGTGGACTGTCATTCAAGCAGGTCACATCTAGGACATCACTGCAGCTTTTTCAGTCAGTTTTCTTTTTTGCTTGGTTTATCTGATCCATGCACCTCCAAGAACTTTCTCTGCTCACAACGCATCATCTAGGCCACCAGCAATCTTCCATTTGTCCATGCCTTACCTTCAAATGACCTCCTTTTCTAATGATTAAATCCATATGATCTTTCTCTCTTTGTTTCTTACCTAGTCCAATTTCTGACAAAAGTGGAGAGAGGAGGAGGAGGGCACTGTTGACCCTTGACCAGTTTCTGTAACCCAGAACACATCTGGGAAGGAAGAGCAGAGTGATCTCAGGTCCCAGCCCCATCTGACATTCCCCTTCCTCCCTCACTTGCTTCCTTCCTCCTTCTGCTGTCCTGAATTCAATTCCCAGCCCCCTCCTTTAGCTGCTCCCTGACTGTTAATTCTTTTCCTTATTCTATGTCTCTGTGCAGTTCCTCCTTCTTTCCCAAAGTTGCTGCTGGGTATTCATCCAACACTTCCCATCCAGCACACACATCTTGCAGTTTCTTTTCACAACCAGCTTCTAGTTAGCTGGAATACTCTGATTACATTTCTTCCATGCACAAATACCCCCCTTCAGCAGAGCTGCATTTAAGTAAAATGCCTGCAGAGGTTTCTCAAATTTCAGTCAAGAGCAAGGTTCAGATTTACATTGCTTGGGTGTAACATGGAATCAGCAACCAAAGTATGTTCCCTTGAGCAATTAAGTTCATATAACCCCCGGCTCGTGGGCAGATACTTGCTGGGATATTCTGCCTGCCAGTGCTCGCTTTGATTCATCTGGTGCCTTACAGCTAAGCATAACTCTCTGCAAAGACTAATCTCTTTCCCTTTTTTTTTTCTGGTTTTTATTTTTTCTACACTTTTTTTTTTTCCTTTTCTTTTTCAAATTTAAAAAAAAATGGCTTTTCTGGTCCTGTTTTTCATGGAAGCAGCATCTTTGCAGTGAGCATATAAGAGATCCTGGGATAGGAGCCAGGCTTTTCTCTAAAGGCAGTTACATAGAGATTCACATGAAAACACAGCAACAGGTTTCATGGTGTTTTATTCAGAAAGTTGTATCTTAAGAAACTTTTGCTTATTGAACCAGGTCTGGACCACAAAGCCAATCTTGCATCATGAGAAATTCTAGACAAGTCGAGAAAGAGTTTATGGTTTCACATTAAAAAAAAAACCCAACTTGCAGACGTAAGGAATTCTCCACCTCAGTTACAACAAAACTGGCAATGTACTATAATAAAGCACTTGAGGGCTCTGGCAGTCACAAAGCAGAAACATAAATGCAGTTCTGCCCTTCAAACATAAGCACTGTAAAAACAGTTCTACTGTAATGGGTAAAAGAGCTGTTAGATGAGAGCAACTTTGATTAAGAAGTCTTAGACCACATCTGACTACCCTATTGTCTCATAACAACTACTTTCAGAAAACTCACAACATGGACTGGTTATGCCAATAGGACACTGTAGAATGATCTGCCACTATCACTGCCTTCCCTTTGTGACCTGGGCCAGGGAAGACTGGCTTCAAGAGAGTCCTCTCCCCTTCTTCTTAATGATTCACAGATGACTTTGCTGGCATTTCCTGCAGTTCCTCCCAGAAGAAGTTTACAAAGTGTTTAGGGTTCAATTATTGCTGAATCAGTGCATCTTCATTCAACAGGAAAAGAGAAACGCACTTCCATTATCATCTTGCACTGAGGTTAATTAAAAACAGCTCTGCAGCTGGTTGCAGCCTGTTTGCCAGTTGTATTTTGTCACATTTTGTAGTGATATCTGAAAGCAGTGGTTCTGCTTGTGTGTTTGTACACACACACACACACACACACACATATATATATATTCTAAGGACTCATTCACTTATGCTCTGTAATTCACCCAGCCATCCATATCAAGGACAACATATCCAAACATTTCCAGCCATCTTTGCACAACAGATGCGATCTCCTCTCTAAAAGAGCCAGGAAAACCTTGCTGCAAAATAGCAAATCCTGATATTCTTATTTCACAGTTGTGGCATCTCAACTACTTTCAGAAAATCAACTCCAGTACTATATAGAGTATTCTTGAATACTTCCTGTTAAATGGCAATCCAGAAATAAAATCAAAAACCCAAAATTTTCACCACATAACTTTTTCAGGGCTATAGTCTGAGACTTTTTTTCAGAAATATCAAGCTTCCACAGTGCTTTGGTGGCTTTTTTCAGAGGCCCTGCATAAGAATCAAAACCCCTGTTTGTACGGTTCCCCCACCGCCTTCTGTCTGGTTTCCTTGATTGTTGTTGGATATTTAAAAATGTCTGCTGAAACTCTAATTACAACTGCAGTAAACATTAAAGACTTCTGCAGTTAAATTTCTCACATAGCACTGACTTTGGTTTGATTTTGTTTTTGAAAAACAAAATGAAAACAAAATATGAAAACAACAAACATTCCACAGCCAATTATACATACCTTACATAAAGTTCAAAGAAGAAAAAGACCCTGATCACTGATGCTATTTGGCTCCCTTTAAGCACCCAAATCACAGAACTACAGATGCAAATAAAGAAAGGCTACCAGTAATCCACAAAAATCCTGAAAACAAATGTTTGATCAGCTTGTCTGTCTAGTATCTGCCTATAGTTCATGCCATAATGCTGCTGCTTGTTGTTTCTCCAGTGCTGGCTTTACACAGGGGATAGTGGTGAAGTTTACTTAAAATGCAGACCCTCCTTCCAAGACAATCCCACTGATTTTTGTCCTGAGAGGTGTTGATTAGCCCCTGTTTACCAGTGGGGAAAATCTTCCACCATCCAAGCTCAAATGTTGAAAGGTATGAAGAGCATTAAGGGAGTGGTTTCAAGAATGAAACTGCAAAAGATCAAAAGGACACCGTTTGGATTTGTCTTTAGTTGGGGCTTGATTTGGATTCTGCTAACAAAGAACCTCTTTGATCTAGAATCTTTTATTACTGCAGAGAATAAACGCAAGGAAGAAAATGTTCATTTTAATTATTTTTCTCTGTTCCTTTCCTCTGCCTCAGGAAAGTGAACAATCCAGATTGTGATGTAGTTCTGGAAGTGAAGATGTGTACTGTATGTCCAAGTTTCTTTTTTAACCTATATTTCTAGCAACCAGCCACAAAAGTTATAAAAAGTCAAAAAAGCCCTAGGTTTGGGCTCATGCTAAAATGAAAGACTGATTCTCTAGAAATCCCTGAGGCACAGCAAACTGTGCCAAGTGTAATTTCACATCATTGCTGATTGTCCTCTTTCTCCAGTGCAGTCATTCATTTGCTCTATCACATGTTCCAAATTGTAAGAACAGTATAAATAACATTTATCAGAACACTTCTGGCCTGTGACTGTCAATGACTATTTGGGCTTCTCTGGAAGTTTCCATAATTTTTTTTCTTCTCTGTTCCAAAACACATTGCCTATTTCTATTTTCAAAAAGGAACTGAACTGTTATTCCTCTAATGGCAGAGATTACTACTGTGTCATTCATGCTTCATTTTTCTGCTTATGCAAAACTACCTGGAATATTTGGGGTTTCTTTTTGGTCATGGGTGGCTTTAACTGGCCAGTAAATCTAAATAGGATTCACCTGATTTTCCATGGATTTGAGCAACACAAACTTGTTATTTGAGGCTTTGAATGGGATAGGGCTCAGGCAGTTCCTCTACTCCACCCACTTTATAAGTATGATTTATTAGCAATTTTTTTTCCTGTAAAGCTTCCACTACAGATCAGAAGCTATCCTGTTTTAGTTTCAGAAGTTCCAAGAAATTTAATCCATACCCTTTAGCCCAGGTGAGACAGAAGTCAGCTTGCTCTAAAAACAGAGTAACAGATGTATGATGATTCCACCAGTCATTATATTTTAAATTTAAAAAATTATTTTAAAAAACCCCAACTTTTAAAATAAAGTTATACAGGCTTTGTTCTCATACTAGGAAGTATGAGAGTATCCTCATACTAGGAATGAGCTGGATAAAAATCCAAAGAACTTGATTTTTTTTGCATTTGGAAGCCCCAGTTGTTCTATAAAAACTTTTACAATCCTCTGTCCAAATTTTAGTTCTTATTTATTCCTCTGCTGTCATTTCTGTGATAGCTCCCACCCTTCAATAAGGCATGATCTTTTCAGGATTAAAACTATTGGCCTGAAGACTCTCATGAAGTGGGTCTTTTGAGTGATGATCCTTGGTGTCATGTAATCTCATATTCAGATACAAATTTTCAAATAAGCAAAGGAAGAAGGAAATGTTAGGTTTTTAAGGTGTAACAGGGGAATAAATAACACGTAGTTTCACTAGGTCTACTGCAGTGATTGGATCAGCTGCTCCCAGAGTAGGAGCACAACACTCAGGGCAGCTCTGCCCCAGAGCAGGTAACAAGATGAAAGGGCACAAGGGAGAGCAAACATACAGGAACTTCCATTTTTAAAACCATGGCTGAGAGGGAAGAGCCTTGATAAACACTTGGTTCTAATTCTCTCCATTTTGGTCCAGACACTGGCCAATGTTAGTACTCAATTTTCTTCTTTTTGTGGTTCTGACAGCCACAGACTCTCTCTGCAAATGCCAAACAGGAACTATGATGTAACTAATAAAGTCTGAGTTTTCATTCTTTCCACGCTGTTTATATAGAGGACTTTTGAATAAATTCAATTTAAAATAAAGTCCCATGGATTGATCTTGGCAGTTAATCACAGGATGTGAGCAAGGAGGAAGCTTCTACTTCCTATTTCTTTAGTTGCTGACTCCTATTTCCTAAAAACTGTTAATTCACTGCTGCCAGTGCTATAAAGCAGATCTCTGACAAAAATGTCTCTGCAAATTTGGGGGAAATGCTTTTCTTTTCCCCACCACGATATTGAGAGACTCACTGTACATAAAAGAAAACCTAAAATCTCTCCAAAGCTATAAGGAGCTCTGCAAAACCATTTACAAGGATATTAACCCATGGAATTCTTTCTGGCAGCAGTTTCTATGAAGGATTCTGAACAAAGAGAAAGGAAACATAAAGAACTTGGGGCAAGTTTTACTCAGTCATATTTGAGTTTAGACTTGCAGATTTTTGTGCTTTTCCAAATAGAGTTTGATGGCATCACTAATGTGTAGCATAACAGGAGACAGAGACCAGCTGTGCTTTGAGAGTTAATCTCATAAACTGCTTCCAGAGAAGGTCACATTCAGAGCCCTGAGGGCTTCCAATCTGTTCAGACTTGAAAGGTATGTCAAGGAGGAATTGACTTTAAACCATCCAATTTTAGCATGCAGTTGGGCCCCAGCACTGTGAATCCCCCAAGCACACAGCAAACCACCAGAGGTCTTGAATTTCACCTCTCCAGGAGGATATATGTAATAACCAGAGATACACAACACTGGGTGATTTATTTGACACATACCTCCCATGACCTTCAAGATAATAAGGTGCATTTCCTCTCACAACAGTTGTATTGCTCAGTGCAACAGTGAGCATGCAGGGCTCTGATTTGTTAACTCCCATGCTCTGTGAGTGTTTTAAGGCAGAATGTGCCCAAAACTGCTGGACAAAAGTTCACAAAGCTTCCACATACTTGTTAAAATGAATACGGAAGGGAAGGGAAGGGAAGGGAAGGGAAGGGAAGGGAAGGGAAGGGAAGGGAAGGGAAGGGAAGGGAAGGGAAGGGAAGGGAAGGGAAGGGAAGGGAAGGGAAGGGAAGGGAAGGGAAGGGAAGGGAAGGGAAGGGAAGGGAAATTGAAAGTTCATTCAAATATTATAATTGTATTGTAAAAGATCAGCTGTCAATCCAAGATCTAGGATCATTTCACTCACTAAAGACGTATGTAGAAATTCAAGGAGGTTTCATTCAGTTCCTCTTCTTACTTGCTTTTAAATTGCTTAGAATTTTAGTAATGGTCACTTAGTAACCCAGGTGAAATATCCAGAAACTTCAGTAAAGTTCATTCGTTCTAAGGTGCTGCTTCTTAACAGCCAATCCATCTCATTTAAAGCAGAGGTAAACTATTAGTAAAAAGATACTTCTCTGTGATTCAAACATGAGACACCATTTCACAAGGACCGAGAAAAACCTGACTGCCATCAAAGAATGTGGAATATGACTGGGGAACTCTCCCAGCAAAAACCCATTTCTACTCATTCTTGCATTCATTCCTTTTTAACACCTGGGTTGCCTCAAAACAGAACAAGAAACTTCATGTGAGGAGTTTGAAAATCGTGTCACATGCATCATTGCTTTTCACAAAGACTGAGAGACCTTGTTCACAAGTCACACAATTACAAGTTACAGTGCTAAGGGGAAAGGACTTTCATTTCATCTAACTTCCTTTATCAATAGGTGAAACATCCAAAGAAATCAGATATGTGTGCAAGATTTCTAGTGCATGGAGAGGGTTAGGCTGTCATGGGAAGTGATTCACCCTACATCACCATCAGAACTATATTAAGATGATTCAATGCTGTGCAATTTCTTTCCACAGGCCACAGAAGAAGCCTAGAGGGATAGCTGAGGTTAGATATCTAAGACGCTTAAGACCACATCCCTAATGTACTGGAAACCCTTTAAAATCTGTCCTTTCCACCATCTTGGCGTCCCTTCCACCATGGCAGTTTTAAGCTATGAGCAATAGTCACTATTTTAACATCAATACCTTGCATCCAGGTCTCCCTCCCATTTGCGTGCTGGTTTTTCCACATGCTGTACCCATTCAGTGACAAGAACCAGGCCTTCCTTATAAAAGGAAGGCAGTAATTATACCACTCACCTGTCCAGGATTTCCATCCTTTACATATATATATAGCTGGGCTATACAGTATAGCTGGGGTAAGGACATTAACTGAATGAGTATTTTTATTTAGGGGATAGTGTGAGGCTACTGCTTCAGAAACATTTTTCTGTGAAGTTAGTTTATACTTGTCTATCTTCAGAAAGTGAAACTCCATGGCATGTTTGTTCTTACAACTTTCCAGAATATGAGAACACAGTATTTAATTCCTATTTCAAGCCCATGCTTTATGGTACTCACTGTAATGAAGATAGATTCATCTGTCAAATACTCTTCCAGAAGCCTGAAGCCTGTTCTGGTATTGGTCTTTGCTTTATCTTAAGACATTTTAAAAATGTCCCAAACCATCCTAAACTTTATAGAAATTTCAGCCTTTGATTGTTGTCATTAATGGCAACACACTGGGATTTTGACGTTTCCTCTGATTTCATGAAAATAACATGTTCAAAATGTTGCCATTTTCTTTCTTTCTTTTAAAAGTACTTTCTGTAAGTCAATTTACTTTCTGTATTTCAAAATTTACAAGCTCAGAAATACAACTGAGCGGAACTGCATTTCTTGAGGTTTTATAATGGCCCCAAGACTTCATATATTTTCTCCTTATGCTAAAGAGCAATAGGAGAACTCACTGCATCCCAAAACAGTGACATCCTCTAGAGCTGAGGCTGTCACCTCTCATTCGACAAACACAAGTTTGTCAAAAGATCACTTGGGACTAGAACAAAGCTCTTGCATTGCAATGTGTGCTCTAACCACCAGGCAACTGGGTGTGTCTGGGAGATCTCTCTGCTTTTCTCTTTCACACTTAATTAGCAATTCTATTCTGAACATAAAAAGGCTTTCTTGCATTTTGTTTAAATAGCACATACCTGTGGAAAGAGCCAGTGACAGCAGACAGATATTTTCTGACCAGAAAAAATACCTTGTTTCTCAAAGAGGCTGTCTGACAGCTATATTAGGGCAAGGAAAGTTAATGCCACTTTTCAAATTAGCTGGGTGTGCTATCAGGATTAAGCATTTGTGCATTATAATGTGAGCGTTATATCAGCTCACACTCTCATGGGTCCCCTCATGCTCTCCTTGCAAAATTGTATTTGGGATCCCTAAAAGTAGAATTTGAAATGATCCTCACAGTTTTCAAGAATTTCCAGCTTTCATAATATGAATGTAAACTTGTAACATCGATGGTCTCTGGGAAGCTTCAGTTCTGCAAGTGGAAGTTCCCTTGAGGCATGATCTAGGAATTGTATGCTATTTCTTAAGGTAAGTTTTAGATATGTTGAAGAAAAAAATTAACATAAATGATTACTGAGGGTAATTATGAAAACAACCCCCCCAGAAGGTAGCATGGACTTTACATCTACCATTCATTCCTTCTTGTTGAAGAACACAAATATTGGCAGTTCCAGGGGCAGAGGGAGGTTAGAGGGATTTAGCAGGCTTTTAACAAAGGCCTTTGGGTACATTTTGTTAATAATAATAATAATAGAGAGCATTTCACAATATTTATCAAATCTAGACAAAGAAGTTTGAAACTTTGAGGCAGATGTCATTCAATTCTCTGTGCTATTCTTCTTCTACAATGAGAACTTCCTTCACCCTTTGACTTCTGTCATAACCCCTTGTGTATTGTGTCTGATGTAACAGTGGATGGGATGCCAAGGGTAAGAAGGAGCAGCTATATATTTGTACTTGTCTATATCTCACCAGACTCAGAGATGTCTGAGATTTTATTAACAGTAATCCAAATCCAGTACCTAACAGGCTGCCTGAGACACTAGACAGTTTCTGCTCAAGGTTACATTGAAGTACTTCTTCATTATAATTCTGTATCTACTTTTGTCATGGAAATTACAAAAACATTGCTGTCATTGCACTCTACCCATACAGTGCTGGTTTGAGTTTCTTCTGAGAAGATCAAATTCATAAATCTCAAACCCAGCAAATTGGTTTTTTCCTCCTGTGTTCATCCTTTTTGCCCATTGTACGTTTACTGTTTTCTTTTCCTGGACACTAGTCTGACATTTTGATAAACACAGAACAACACTTAAGTTATGAAGGAATTAAATATTGCATACTTTCTCATTGTCTTGATGTCAGAAACTTCATAATAGGTCTGAAAGGCTGTATTGGACAGATTAAAGAGAGTTTGGTGGAACAGCATACACTGTAATTTGCTATTGCTTTGCACAGTGCCATAAAATACATGTTATGAAGTAGTTTATAATACTTTGGGGCTGGGACAAGCACATGTGATATCTAACCACAATCTACAGGGCTGCTCTAGAAACTAGAGCTCTGTGCAGTTAGAGAGCTCATAGTTTGATAATACACTAAGATTCTTGGGATCAAAAGGTAGAGAAAAGAACAGGGATAAAATAAGAAGATTACTAACTTTAAATAAACAGGTAAAGTGAGGACAAACAACACTGCTTTTTCACTGCATTAAGCAGTTCAGTGTTTGTCCAGATGCTTTGGATTGATGTTCCTTATTGACTCCCGTCAAACTGTTATCAAAGCACTTTCCTGCTGTGACTATTTTCTTTTCCTTTTCCCCAGGCTAAAATAGGGATATGTGGTATCTGTGCTCTGTTGATCTGCACCAAGATCAGACTGGTGAGAACAGCTGCCAGGCACTAAAAGCAGCAGCAGCAGCGAGGCAGCTGGGAGAAAGGTACTATCCCTTTTAGCTTTGAAAATATGTATTCAGACCTAATGGTTTTTGGCACCAGAAATTCTTGTATGAGCCTCCTAGAAAGTTCCTAAAGGCCAGGATGGACAAACTCCATGAAAAAATGGAAGCAAGCTACAGAAGAGGGTAGTAGTTTTGCTATTGGATGAGTCTTGGACCAGGCTGTTCACCTTCAATCGGTTTTCAAAGTGGAAGGAGATAAAAAAATTAATTTAGTTTTTACTTAGTAAAATTTACATAAAATAACTTTCCCCCCCCCAGGTTTTTAACATTGCTTTATTAAAACAACCTTCCTACCTGTTTTCCCTTGTCTTGTGTCAGGAGTCCCTGCAAACTGCTTTACATAGGAAGCAAAGTCCATAGGAAGCATAGCCCACAGGAAGACACAAGCAAAGAAAGTAGCTGTGGGCATGGGGGTCTCCTTTCATCAGCTTTGAGACTTTCTGCACTGCCAAGATCCTGGCTGTCATTTCATTAAGGAAAAGTTAAAGTATCACAGTAGGGAGAGAATTCTGACAGTGAAATTAATTGGAAGAAGAAAAATTATAGCCCTGTACAAAATAAAAAAAAAGGGAAGGGAAGGGAAGGGAAGGGAAGGGAAGGGAAGGGAAGGGAAGGGAAGGGAAGGGAAGGGAAGGGAAGGGAAGGGAAGGGAAGGGAAGGGAAGGAAAGGAAAGGAAAGGAAAGGAAAGGAAAGGAAAGGAAAGGAAAGGAAAGGAAAGGAAAGGAAAGGAAAGGAAAGGAAAGGAAAGGAAAGGAAAGGAAAGGAAAGGAAAGGAAAGGAAAGGAAAGGAAAGGAAAGGAAAGGAAAGGAAAGGAAAGGAAAGGAAAGGAAAGGAAAGGAAAGGAAAGGAAAGGACCAACCAAACAGGCTTCTTCCACCATGCTCAGAGTATCATTTTCCAGTGATGAAAAAAGAGCAAAGGCTGCTTCAGCAAGGCTGAGGGGTCCAAGTGTACTGAGATGGGCTGGCAGTTGTTGTACAGGGAAGGTTATAACATGGCACTTTGCGGGAAAAGCACCAAGTAAAGGAAAAACATGAAACAGAGAAGGAGAAGGATGAGACAGGAAATATGCTCCTCACAAAAGGCAATAGTCCAGCCTCCACCAGAGAACAGTCCAGGTTCACCAGAGAACCCTCTGCAAAGTGCTACTATGGGCAGTCACAACTTTGGGGAGACACCCTCCATGTCACCATACCCTACCCTCATACCCAACCCCACAGCCTGTTTGTGATGCAGCTGGGGTGCCCTACACACCAGCCTGAGAGAAGCACTGGGCTGCTCTATGCATGGGCTCCATGGCTCCACGCTGCAGCCAGAGCTGCTCCCTGAAATCCCTTTGCTGAACAGACAGAGCTGGGAAACTCAGCAACCCCAGCAGTTCCGAATTGTCAGCACAGTTTATATAACGATGAGCCATCAGCTCCTCCGCTTCAAACACTGCCTCCATTTACGTGGCAGAGCAGCAATCTGGCTTTGATGGAGAGAAATGTGAAGGAATGTGTTCCCTGGGGAGTAATGCAATACACAGACAATGTAAGAAGGAGGCTGTGCTGCTAAATGATGCACATTTCTATCCAGAACATTTTCATTAGTCTTGGAACAAAATTAAAGTTTTCTACTCTCATTTGCTGAAGGTTAATCCAGATTTCCATGAGATATGCCCAGATACAGATGCAATCTCTTTAATGAAATGCTCTGCCCATTCATTTCTTCAGCTTTTCTTTTTTTCTCCTGCATTGAAGATACTACAGACATATGGAAAAGAATGAAAAAGAAAAAAACACGTGCAATCAGAAGAATTTCAGACTAAGAGATAAAATTCTTTTCAGTTATAAAGTCAATGCAGGACTGGCTAATGTTTAGACATTAAAAGGGAAATGAAAATTACATTTAAAAATTACAAAACTGTATTACAAAGATATTTTAAATTCCCATTTTTCAACCTTTTTTTCAATCTTCTAATGAAAAAGTATATTTTTTCTCTTAAAATACTATCCTTTAGGTCTTAAAATGATAAAAAGTTATTTGCTACAATCCCATTTCCTAGTGTAGTGACTGACATTATGCAGCTTGTATTTTTACTGTCTGTAACTCAGGAAATTCACTGTTGAGTACTTTTAAAATTCCTAATTGCATAGCACTCCTTTTATTTCTGAATTTTCTAAGTTTTTTCCATCATTCTTCCTTTGCATCTCTCTTATCCCATGCTCATTTCCTTAAAACAGTATGTCTCAGGCAACACCTCAACTGGATTATCACTGGTGAAAACAGATGTTTAAAAGCCACCTATCACCTGCATAAATTTGTCCCCCTCCTTGAATGCCTGTTCAGATTCCTGAGGCTCCAATACAGCTGATTATTCTTTCTCAGACTTCCTGATTCAGAGACTGAAATATTTAGGTCTTCAATAACTTTCTTAAACCCTCTTTATTTTCATCAGACATCCTATGTCTCATGACATACATTCCATTTCGCTGACTTCATCTGATGGCATTTCCAATTTGTGGAATATTATTCTTTGCCTCTCAACATTTTCAATGTTTTCATTAGCTGTTCTGGATTTGGAGCTCTTCTTTCATTATATAATGCTTAACATGCCAGCAGCATTTATTTCTCCTCAGTTAAACAGAGCTCAGGAATAAACCAGGAGGGTCACTCCAGAATTTAGCACCTCTGCTGGTAAGTGTAGATCAGCATTAGAGAAAGAGAGAAAATATTTCAAGGCAAGTCTGACTAACTCTAAGAAAGAATAGGTCCTCACCCATTGACAAACCACCAGTTTGCATGCTGTTTGAACAAAATCCTGCAAGCAATCTGAAAAAACACAATTAATGACTTTTGAACTTATTGCCTCAAATCGAGAAAATATGTAGGGAATGAAAGTCATCAGGGGTATTATAGCTCCTACAGCAACATTGGAATGGTGCTTCTGCTTATGTTTTGCTACCCACAAGCTTCTGTCATATCTGTTTTTATTAAAGGCATAACTGAGATGCCAGCTGACCTAAGCATAGGAGGTGACCAGGCAACCAGACCACTGAGTGTCTCTGACTGACCTTTTCCCCCTGACATCAATGGTATCTATTAACTGCAGGAGACAGAGAATCAGCTCCTGATGACAGAGAAAATGATGACTTACTTGGAAATTAATTTCCAGGTACAGATGAGAATAATACTGGTGCTTCTTGTCATCTACAAACCGGGTGTGGAAGGTAAGCAGAGAAGTTCCTGTGGGCTCTATTCCTTACCAACTCTCATGTCCTGTTCTACAGTAAACAGAAGGACTTCTTGATACTGCTAAAAGAACACTGCTATTTCCAGCTTATTTTTTTCACATAATCTCCATTTTCTCCCACTCATGTATTGCTAGTTTCCAAAGGAAAGAATATAAGACAGCTAATGAACTAGTGATATTCTTCTGCATCACAAATATACCAAAATCCCAACCGGTCTCCACTTCTTCTCCACATATTTTACATCTCATTCTGTAGTTTCTGGATCTATGAGCTAAATCTATGAGCTTTGTGTCATTATGAATCAGAACACAAGCTGGTTCCAACACTTTAAACCTGATGTTTGATTATCACACTGTAGGGAAATAGTCTTAAATTCTCTGCCTTCATCCATGTCTTTTTTCTTCAGTGTTCCATTTTATAAGTGGCTGATCAAAGGATTTCATCCATAATTTTTACATTATATATGCATAATGTCTAGGTGGGTTAGTTTTAAAAATAAAAAATAGAGAAAATCTGAGAGAAGGATCCTATTCCTTTTACTCACATGGGAGCACAAAATGGCCCCAGTTTTCTTGAGTTGCAGACAAAAATGTGGACAAAATGTGCTTATTGTGAAACTTTCCATCAATTTTAAATAAATGTCAGGTTGTATTATTACCAACAATTTATGTTCCTATTACTTCACAACTTCCCTGTGTAAGCTTGACAGACTACATTAAAAAAGCCAACCTATTTGTCAACATTAACAGTTTGCCTTATCTGTTCTTTTTCCCATTTGGATTTCTTCTCTTTTGGAAACTAATCAACTTCTGACTCAGAAGTTTCCCCAGATTTTCAGATAATTGACCTTAGGGTTTAATCAGGACTGAAAGCAGAAGCAAGTGGGAAGAATCCACAGTTTTGTTTACAAGGACACATTTCCAGAAACCTCGCTTGAACTTGGTGGAAACATAGCTCTAATTTTCCTTCCATAAATGACAGATTGAGTGAGGCTGCCATAAAATCCTCTGCTTCAAACATTTGACTGCATGCTCTAGCAGCCAGTTAGAGGCCTGTTAAGGTTATGACAGTAATGTGAGTTTCTGTGACAGTTTTTGCCTGTGAATCTACATCCTAAACCCAAGGAGCTGGAGCCAAAAGGAGGTCATCCTCAAACAGCCCCTTGAACCATGTAATGGCATGAGGGCCTGCAGATGGTCTCCCTGCTTGCCAGCAGAAATCTCATAATTAAAAAAAATAGCAAGAATGGCTGATATGAAAACAGTAATTCACATATGAGTGCACCATTTAAAATTCAGCATAGGCAGAGGTTTTCCATAGGCTTTGCTCTAGGAGCAGAAAAGAAGGCAATATAAGAGTTTGTATCACTTTAAAAAGAAAGTTATTATAGTCCTGGCTAGGTGTCTAGTCTTTACTATTTCCACCAGAAACACAAATTAGAGAATAATTTTAATTGGCTTCAGTAGGGCATGCAAAATTTCCAAGTTTAAAGTAATGGATAACTAAGTGGAAAAGTGGCTATGGCTGAGTCAGGAAAAAAAAGTGCATTGCACTTAGAAAGAACAAAGGGCCTATGAAAAGAGTTGGGGCAGTCAAAAGGCCTTAGATGTTTGCATCAAGACTGGGGTTTTAAAGTTATCCAGCTGTTCTTTGTGCATCTACTTTAAACACAAAAATACACAAGATTTGGGAAAATGAAACAAAAAGTTCAGTCACTGCAATATCTGCATAAATGATTATTTAAAATAGTCTAAAGTATTTTCTTGTATTGGTATATTTTTATATGTGTTATGTCTCCCCTACAAAATATTTCTCCCAGGACTATTTACAGAATATCAGATAAAAAAAGTCATAAAAATAACTGAAATATGTTCCAAAGGGTGGTAGAGATGCCAAAGTAGAACAGAGTTCTTCCAACACACTTCTATTATGATTACTTAAATATCACTGGCTAGTCACTAGTGTTGTGAGACATTCCTGTGTGGCTCAGTGGGATTGTTGTTGAATTAAGCATCATAAAGAACCCAAAAGGTGTTTTGAACAATAAAAATTAACTGAAAACATCAATAGACACAAATTAGAGAAAAAAAATACCTAAAAAACTCCCCACCTTTAGCATGTTGCACATATCTTTTATTCCTAGCTAGAACAAAAGCCTGTACCTTTGCAGACCAAAATATTTGGCTTTATAGGTGTTTTCTGTTTGCCCAAAGAACTGCCAGAGGAATGGGTAATGACAAGCTAATTTATCACTTCATTAGCCCAGCTGGAATCAAAGAATCCTTTTGTGGTTTTCTGAGACGTGAAAAAGAGGTAACTATGAAAGCTAACTCCCAATTTTCCGCTATTTTTACAGTTGCTTTTTCTTGTTTCCATTTCTCAAATATGTGCAACTATGTAGGTGATAAAAATAAAATAACTTTGATACTTTTACAATCAGAAAAAAATTCTCAATTTTCCTGTTTTCAAAGTACTTAAAAAGGTAGAGGAAAATACTGAGCATGAGAATTTTATATTTCTGTTGCTGCTGTTGTTGCTGTCAGTATTATGGTTTGCCAGACAGTGAGGTAGGTCTCTGCCATTTTCATGAAATGAGACTTCAGGACTAGCAGAAGGACTTTTAAACTTGGAAGATAGGGGTTTTTTTCAACACAAAAATGAACTTTTTCTCAAAAAAAAAAAAAAACCAAAAAAAAACCAGAAGCAAGAACACGGAAAGAGAAGAACATAAATCCTTTTTCTTTATCCATCCACTCTTTCCTTTCATGGCAAGCCTTTTGCTTCAGACCTTAGGGGACCACCAGCGACACCAAAAATTTTACAGTCTTTTTGAGTCCTTAGAAAAGTCTAAGGAAAAGCCTAAGGATATCCTGATCCTTCTTTGTGTGCCTGCTTCTATAGATGTTTTAATTGAACAATTTTTGTCTGACATGTTTTCTGTCCTTATATACAGTTTTTTACCAATTTCCATGTGATCTGTTTTGTCCTAGCCTTTTAATTCAACTCATAAAATACACAAGAAAGAAACACTGAAATAGCTGCACAGCAGCCTACAGTGTCTTTTTAGGGGACACTTCACACACTAATAATCCAGTGCCCTGTGCAAGGGAACTTTGCCCTAAGGTGGTTATTCAGGCAGACGCTATCTGGTAGGAGAACGTAGTTGGAAGGGTAGAGACGTCGAGAAATTAAATTAATGCTTTTCAGTCCATAAGCACCTAATACTATGCTTGAGCAAAATAATTCTAGAGAGGCCTGCATCTCTTGCAAGGAATGTTGAAAGCTGGAACATCATAGTTGCTGCAGAAGAAATGGAATTTCCCTTGCTCATTATTTTCTTTTCTTTTTCTTTTTCTTTTTCTTTTTCTTTTTCTTTTTCTTTTTCTTTTTCTTTTTCTTTTTCTTTTTCTTTTTCTTTTTCTTTTTCTTTTTCTTTTTCTTTTTCTTTTAATTCACATTGGGCAGAAGAGCACTGAGCCTCAAAGAGCAGCTGGGATAAGCGGTGCAGAAGTGCCTCTGCACCTCAGCAGGAAAAATGAGCACAACTGCTCAGGGAACATTGTCTGAAAGGCTTCTTCCCCTTTCACTAGTTGTTTAATATCTTCCCTCTCTGAGGAATGACAATGAATGGAAGAAATTTATGAACTTACAAGTTTAGCTTGGAATAAGATATAAGTTTATTTATTTTGTAAATATAAATTGCAAGTTATGTAAGACTGCTCTCTATATGTACATATATATGTTGAGATATCTGAGGCATATTCTGTTTGGGTGAAAGACTGGCCCAGGTTTTTGTCTGAAGACCATGAATGTCCTGAACTGCTCTTTTTTGAAATTTATATTTAAAATATACCTTTTATAATGAAGCTAAATTATTTCAGTGCACCTTGAACAATGGAAGCGCTACTGTTACCTCCTTTATCCACTGGAAAAATACCAAGGAGCATATAGAGCTTCACACAAACATTTTGCTATTTAATCTTGTCTATGCTTGAACCAACTCAAAAGTCAGGTACTTTCTCTCCACATTATCCTTTGGAGATTAATAATTCATACCCACAGACTCAAAAAGTATAATTTATCCTAAAGTTTTTCCCGTTTCCCTTTTTTTTAACCTTGCATCAGCCTTCTCACCAGCAATATATGCATCATCTCCAACTATTTGGAAATCAAATGAGTATTTTTAATAAGTACAGATAAAAACCTCACAGGAGACGAGTGGTTCTCACCACTCCTGCTCTCCCCTTGGATACATTCAGTCCCTGTGCACATTGTGCCTTGGTATATTAGGCTGTAGATATGGGATTGAAGCAGTTTTCTCTCTTTTTGATTTACTCTATATCAGCAACTAGACATTAATTGCATTAGACAGCTAGAGACCAAGTCTGGATGGTGGGATTGGGTGTAATTGGGTGTATAAAACCATAGTTCAAGACCTTACTCTGTCTGATTGGGCAAGCCTGTTTTACCACATACCTGACAAATACTATAATGACCTCCACCCCACAACCACTAGCAATTTTAGGATAAATCTCTCTCTCCCTCTCTCCAGGTTTCTCTGTTTCACATTACTTTTATTAGAAATGCTATCCAATTAAAAAGCATGGCAAATATCCCTTTTTTTTCAAATACAAATCCACTTCTCAGAAGATTTTACCAATGAAATGATAATAACAGTATTATTGTTGTTAATAACAATAAAAACAGTAATAATAATAACAAAAATAACAATAACACTAATAAGTTTTAAAAACTCCAAATAACAAAATAAACCACGGTCAAGATAAGTTAGGAGCTTTTCAATTGCCATTAATGGTAAGAAAGTGAAGACTTATTTTTAACTGAAGCTTTTATTGAAGCAAGCAATTCTTTTTATTTTCAACCAAGGGAGTGTCGGGAATGTTACTTTTTATTTTTAAAATAAGCCATCATTTTCACCATCAGCACTCGGATAGGAGCCACACTGATTGCAATACTAGTGGTTGAAAGGTCTGAGCATTTTTGTGGCCTGTTGAATAAATATTCAGTAATTCAATTTTGGTGTTCTCAAATTTGTGGAATGTGATATTTGGAAGAGTATAAGAATGGAAAATCATTCCATTCCAAGAAACAAATGCTTTCAATCTTATAACACTGGATGGAAGAAGGGTTTTATGATGCTTTTTCACACAGGAGGACAAGAACAATTAAACTCTGTGCAGTACTTAAGAGTAGATAAAAGTGTACTCACTGATCAAAAGACTTGGTTTCTTTTAGATATGCCAATCATACTTGGCTCATCAATACTCTATGTTGGTGTCCAGGAGTAGCATTCAGTTCTGATACTGTAAAATATTTTCTGAGACTGACTCAAGTGAAACAAGCTTACAAAGTTCATAATTTCATTTTAATTTTTGTCAGGCAAGGGACAAGGTGTTTTCCAGCCTGACAGTCTTGAATATCTGTCTCTCCTTGGTGTCTCCCATTCATACTGGAGACATGCAAAAGTCCAGTCCCAGGAACTAACTAACTCAATACTACAGCATTTATTTTCTGTGTGAAAGCAGAAAAACAAAAGATCTTTTGTTTCTCCACAGACAAACAGAAAATCTTTTCAAAAAAAAAAAAAAAAAAGAAGAAACATTCAGCCAGAGCTCAGTACACAGTTTATGCTGTGGACTCTTTGTTTTCTGTTACTAGGTTCATGTCACAAGGAATCACCTCTGTTACTCTACCTGCTGCCAAATGGGACACATTCACAAGGAAGCCACATTTGAAGTAAACAACATCTGGGAGCACTGCATACAGTAACTGCTCTGGTCACAGGCAGAGTTTCTCCTCTTGGATGACAGCTGTCATCTGAGTGCCAAGAACGCCTGTAGCTGGAAAACTGTTATATTGCCAAAAAATAGGGTGACTAACATTCTCTTTGGTACTGCTTGAAGGATCCAGGACCCTCAAGACCCTTTAAACCCTGAAAACTACTATTTCTGGAATACCGTCCATAGCATTTGTATCTTTAATTACAAGTCACTGTTAGAAGTGTTACTTATGAGGTTTTAGTTTGGCCTAAACTGAATAAAACTGATGTTCCAAAGGAAAATGAAAAAAAGACTGGATGGATCTGCTATAGCACCTGGATCTGCTAGAGGAACCTAGAGTACGGCCTGCAATTGTGGTGCCCACAAGGCAAGAAGGACATGGAACTCTTGGAGTAAGCCCAGAGGAGGGCTCCGAAGGTGATCATGGGGCTGGAGCACCTCCCCTGTGCTGACAGGCTGAGGAAGTCAGGGCTGCTCAGCCTGGACAGGAGAAGCTTGAGTGGAGACCTCATGGCAAATTCCAGTGTCTGAAGGCAGCCTACAGGGAAGCCTGAGAGGGACTCTAATCAGGAACTGCAGTCATGGGACAAGGACTAATGGCCACAAACTGAAAGAGGGGAAATTTAGGCCACATATCTGGAAACAATTCTTTACTGAGAGGGTGTAGAGATATGGAACAGGTGAAGCATCCACTGAAGCTGAGGATGCCCCAGTCTGGCAGTGTTCAAGGCCAGGCTGGGTAAGGACATCCTGATCTAATGAGAGGTCTCTCTGCCCATGGCAGGGGGAGCTGGGACTGGATGACCTTTGAGGTCCATTCCAACCCCTAAACCTTCGATGTTTCTATGGTCATTGAGTTTGATCCTTTGGTGGCACTGTTTCTTCTCCATGCAGCCACATCTCTAAGTGTCGCTTGCTGCATCTAAAGAGCAATTAGGCTTTGCAGGCACTCCTGAACCTTCAGAGCATCCATCTTACACTGCTCAATGACATATTTTCATGTCCTGTTTTTGTGACTTATTTCTGGTGCCAACAAGAAGCAAGTGAAGAAGCATAAGAAAGTTGAGAGGAGCCAGACTTGCACATGCACACAAAAAGCAAATTAAAAAAAGAAAAAGGAGAAATGATGGAGGAGGGAAAAGGAAACAAAGAGTAGAAATTAACAGGCAGACCACACTTTCAAGCAAAAGCAGCAGGAAAGACAGCAATAGCAATTAAATGTTCAGTGGGGTTTTCACCACTGCTCTCCTGCACAACGTTCAGATCTGTTTGGGGTCTGGGGATGGCAAGAGAGCTCCAGGTGGGTTACACCCACCCTCCCACGCACCAGGCCTCCCTGGCATGGCACTGGATGCCCTCTCCTGATCCATGGCAGGGCACTAGACCTGTCCCAGGAGCCACACATTCTCCTGTCTGCCCACAAGCAAGCAGTGAGCATGCTCTCTCCCCTCCCTGTCCCCACAGGAAGATCAAGGGTGCAGCACTGCTAAGAGAATATTAGAGAGCATTTCTTTCATCCTTAGATACAACTGTGCTGTGTAAATATTCTGCTGTGAAGACTTAAAAAGATGAAAGTCTTGAACTGACATTTTTTACTTTTTAAAAAATATATAAATTCTATGCAGAGGAAGGGTCCCCTACACAGCAACCCACGTCAATGGCTTTCTATTTCAGTACAAGAACTGACAATAAAATAGGTATCTGCTTATTATACAGTCCAGCTAGAAGCTAGCGGCAAATAAGAAGTTAAACAAACTCAGAAAGCAATAAGATTAGTTATTTAAAAAATCAAACATTCAGATAGTGTGTTGATTTCTATATCGAAATAATTTCAAATAAAATTAAATAAAAGCCTCGTTTTGTGTGTGGTAGAGATGAAAGGTTTTTGGAAGGATTTTTCTGTAGGAAACATGGAGAAACAACCTAGCTAGCTGTATAGTTGATGTAATTATGATCTTATGCAGAATTTCTATGCAAAACTTCCCTCCCAGGTTTTTAGAGGAAGAATATTAACCTGGCAGAAGATAAATCTGGCAGCTGGTCAATCACTAACATAGAGATGTGTGAGCAGAGAAAATTATGGGTGGAGAAAGACAAGATGGGAGAAGCCAGGGAGGGATTTTGTAGTTTATGATTGTTAAACAAACTGAATTCCAGAATGAGGGGATGACAGTGTGGATGGATGCTACATGGGATTTATTGATTACTGAGGCAAACACCAGAGGAGGGAAAAAATCTTTATAAACTCATCTCAAAACCACTTCTGGAATTACAATATGTTTTTGTTTAATTGCTGTCTTCCTTCTCAGTTTTGTAATTTGTTTTCCTTCCTTAAATTAAAATAGACAAAAATAATCAGTGTTCTCAAAGTGTAACCAAGATTTTGAGATTTAACCCAGGAGTGGGTCTGGTATGTACCTAAAGACATTTACTGAATTAATCTCCATGAAAAGATTATATTACAGGGGCATAGGGTGGGAGAAAGTGAGGAACATCCGTTCACACATGGAAATTGTGGCGGGGAATCATCTCTTTCCAAAGACAATCTTCAAAGTTAGCACACACATTCAAGTTACAGTCATTAACACGTATATTCATAAACAAACTGGGTATCCCTGAACCTTCAGAGCATGAAGATGAGACGTCCAGCCGTCCAGACAAAAAAAAAAAAAAAAAAAAAAAAAAGGCAGAATTTTATGCACAGGTTGCACAAAATGACACATTCCCCTTCACTTGAAAGGCTTCTCTGTTTGTATGAGGCAGCTGCCCTGGGACAAGGGCTGTGCATGGCCTTGTGAAACCAGCACGGGAGGAATCCTGTGCCTCCCTCCCTCTGTGGCTGGTTTCACAGAGCCAGTCTGCTAGAAAATAATGTGCTAGAGGTAATCACCACAATTATTACTGTAGTAGAAACAGTAACCATGATGTGGTTTATTTCCATTCCATCAAGATGTCAAGAATCAGAATTGCATGACTCCAAAGAGTAAACCGTATCTGTGGCCATCACAGCTTTTACACAGGGGCTTCCTTTGTTCCTTCTATTCAGCAGAAAAGCTCTGAAAGCAAAGCTCCTCTGGCACTCCAGCTATGCGTGTGACTACGTGTGCTAATGTGCATGGAACAACAGGGTGGAGAGGAGCTCTGGGCTGCAGTTACTACTTGGAGTATGTCTGCTTTGTACTTAGTAATCTCCTCTGCTTCCAAGAACAGCTCGATAAATCACGCCTCTCGCACTGAACTGCATGCACACAGCACTGTGCGTTTTCAGCAGGGATCCAGATGTAAGCAATTAGGCCACGCTGGGCTATTCTGCTGCCTCCCCTATATGAGACATGTCTAAATAAGAAAAATCCAGCTCATTCTTAAAAACATGCACAGTTCTTCCCAGACAGGCAGTGGTTAGCCCACGCTGGCAGATCCAGAGCACTTTCCAAAGTCATGGTCTAAATAGATGTCTAGACAATGCCCTGATTTCATTTGGGACAAGGTCCTATTGTCCACCAGACCCCACTCCCTCTTGCTTTCCACAGCTCTGAGGTGCAGGGAGGCTGGATCAGATGACCCACGGTGGTCCCATCTAACCCGATCCATTCTGTGATTCTGTGAAGCACAGTGCAGCCTAGGGGTCAGGGACAGCTATTTGGCCTGGCTCCTCCAAGAACTGTGCTCAGGGCTGGTCTCAGTCCTTCTTGGACATGAGGTTTGCCAGGCACCTCAGAGGATGCTGTCATTTCCACTTGCTGTCTGTTCTGTGATGAAATTCCAGCAAAAAAAGGAACAGCTAGGGAAAACTGGTATGCTGGAGGGAAAGGTTTAGGCCTTCAGAAATGTCTAAACAAATGGCAACAAGCCACTTGGGTTGCGTTTCATTTCCTCAAGAGATTTCAGACTGTTCTGAATACAATAAACAACTGCCACTGGGGAAGGCAGACATATTTTTCTTTTCTCTTGAGGTATTGTAGAAGTTATTCTATGTTCTGTGGTGGAACAAAATGTTTCTTGAAGCAACTGGAAGGTTCCCATCAGTGAGATGCAGAGAGAAAAGCTCCAAGCAAGCTATTTGATTGTTCTTTGAAAAGCTGCCAGAGGTGGATGGCATTACAGAGAGACACTACAAGAAGGCTTTATGACATTAAAAAAACATTCCAGCCCTCTTTCAACTGTAACACTGGATTAGCTACTAGTTTGTTACTATGCTAGCTCAAATGTTGTTTACTCTTGAAATACTTGACAAGTCCATTGGACTGGGCTGCACTGACCCCAAGAGATGACTATGGTAAAAGCATTCAAGTCATCCTTCACTTCTGTCCCTGGAATTATTTTTTCAGTGTGTTGACACATGTTGAACAATGAAAGGTATAAAATTGTCTATGATGAAGGAAGGTTTTCACAAGGAAGTTTAACACTCTCCAACTTTATTCAAGCTGTGAAAAAACTCCTGAGAAATCACTGGGAAGAAAGGAGCATCCACTTACTGGATGGGGAAGAAAGGAGCATCCACTCACTGGGTGGTACAGCTCATGACTGCTCAGTATTTGTGGGGTAGAGGAGAACAGCAACCATTTAAATGGATATAATGTCTTCAGTATTCTGGAAAAGCTATATTTAAGAACTAAAAATTTCATACACACAGAATATACTAAACAAGAAAGAGTTGGTCCTTTACTTCCCATCATGCTTACATCTCTTCTGCACAGAGTCTGAATGTCCACACTGATGTCCTAAATATTTCTGGAGTTCCGACATCTTATATATAATTACACATATACAGACACACATAATCATACTTTTTGGCTAGAATGTCAAATGCAGGAAGGCCTTTTATTGTCTGGCCTTTGAAGGCTGGGGTCCCAGAAAAGCTGTGGAAGAGAGGTTTGGCTTTGCCTGCTGGAAAATGTGCCACCTGTCAGAAAGCCCTTTCCATTTGGTGCAGATTCCTGGTTGATATGGGCAAGCAGAAATGTCAAGTGCTGCAGGGAGAACTCTCTGCATTTCAGCTCCCCCACAGGAATGTCTGGGGCTGTTCCTCAGGAAACATCCTTCTCTAATCCTGCAGGCAGCCAAGCAAACAGGGAACATGCTCCTGATGGCCAGCGCACCCTTGAGAAATGTTCATCTGCAGGTCTGGCTGTATTTGCTCACTACTTGACTGTGACAAAAACAAGAGGCTTCTCAGTAATGGCATATTTCATTTACAACACCCTTTCCTTCCCTAGACTCCTCTCAGTCTGTCTCAGCACGCCTCCCCACGAGGCTCCTCAGCAACCCCAGCAATATTTGTTCTTCTCCTTTGCTATCTGGTCTTTTCTGCTTTTTGTCATATGCATTTTACAGATAAAGAGAAGACTGTTATCCAGGGAGGCATAGCCAAATAGCATCTCCCCAGTTTCCCTTTCTTGAATTTCCCTTTCTTGAGACTCTTATTCAGGGAGGCATAAGCAAATAGCTTCTACTTAACTTCCCTTTATTGAGAAAGTGCAAGTTACTGATGCTGAAAATGAAATGCAGGCAGGCTCTCACTTTACCTACCACAAGCAAACAGTTTGTGTGTCTGTAGGCAGCAGCCAGGGATCACTTTTCAAACCTCCTCATACCAAGACCATGGCCAAAAACAGTATGAGGGTGTGTTTTCTCTGACTGTTTTAGTGGATGTTGAATCAGAGAGACGGACAACATGTCCATGGATATGGAGCACCTACAGCATAGCACAGCAATGCTATCCTATCCCCACATGTTCTAATGTTTCGACTTCCCCAACATTCATCAGGTGACCAGATTTTACCTTCCTGCGCTGCACAGCACACCTCTCAAAAAGTTCTCCTTTTCATCAGCTGTTTCTAGGTCTGGTTCTTTTGTCTTTGGGTTTCTAATTTCACTGAACTTCCCAGCTACCCAGAGTTTCACCTCATAGTGGTCTCTGAGACGGGTTCACCAGTTTCTCATCACAATCACTCACTTTCACACAGCCAGTCCTTCTCCCTAACTGACAGCCATTTGGAGATACGGGAGTATTTGAACCCAAACTTTCGGAGCAAACGCTGCCAAAACTTTTCATTAAGATAAACATGACAGCCCCTCAGATTCTGCTAGCAGCTGTTACAAGAGAACAGACTTCCTCATGCAGCAAGAGAGGACAAGCTTGTATTTCAACTCCTCTGGCAGATGATGGAAACAGAGGTTTGATAGGTTCTGGAGGATTTATTGCTGGTTTGTTTTGTTTTCTTTTTCATTTCAGCTGCAAACTAATGACTGAAGTGGTAGTTTACAAGCTCTCCAAAGCAGAATGTATGGAACATTTCTCAGAAGGAGTGTATAAAAAAACCATCATATTTATCTCATGAAGTTATAATGTAGGCAGTAATTATCAGGAGCCTTCCTCTGTCATTCCATGCACAATTCTTTCCAGCCTCTGCTACATGGTATATTAACAATCTATCCAAAGCTGTGGTAAGGCATGCTTCAAAATAGTGCATTTTTTAAGGCTTTGTGTGACCTTTTCATTCTGTTGGCCTTTCCAGAAAAGGATGATGAATACAGTCTAGCTTGTTTGAAAGTTGCAAGTGGTCAACAATGTTTCTGTGGCATGTGGTGACTACAAAGCCTACTATAAAATACATGGAAGAATGTTTATATGAGAAGTTACAGCGCTGGTAAAACTGGACAGCTGTACCTCTGAAGAAGCCATCTGCAAAGCCACAGCAGGGAAAAAAACCCCACATTTTGAATCCAGTTAAAAGCTTTCTGAGACTGCCTTGGTACCCTAACTGCAAGATTAGGTGTGTAGCAATACTTTTAATTTTTGACCTGACTCCTGGAGTGCCAGCCCGGATGCCGAGCAGCAGAGCAGAACGCTGGGGATGTGGCAATGGGGAGGGCTGGCACAGCCTCCTGCCAGAGACCCTCAGAACCAGCCTGTGGGGCTTCTCCCCAGTGCTCGTGGTGCAGCAGCCCCTGTAGTGGGGACAGGCTGCTCCTGGCCCCCTGCCCCCCACTTGTCCCCTGAAACAGATGCTACAGCAGGCTGGGAAACACTGGCATTCCTTGGGACACCACAGCTGCGCAGCCCCGGGTTTTAAGCGACCGTTTTCTCCTCTTTTGATCAACAACCATGTTCTCCCGTCCCCCTCTACGTTTCCTTTCAAGATCTGTTTTTATTTAACCTTGAAATGCAAGGGGAGTAACCTAGGTTAAATAAAACCCAAAATGAAAAACACAACAAAGGACCCCCTCCCTATTCCATCTTCAGACACTTCTGCAGCTGCAAACCAGAGTGCATTTTTTTCCATTCAAAGCCACAAACTGGCCTGAATTTGCTAAAATGCTGGGTTAGTGCAGATGAAACCTTCAGCATGCTGTGAACTTTCCTGCAGCTCAAGAAATTCAGAACTGGTCTGTTCATTTCCCCCCTGGAGCCCCCAAATTCGCTGCCAGCGCTGCCAGTGCTGTTGTGAGCCCCAACATCGCCCCTTGGTGGCTGGAGCTGTCCTTCGTGTGGCCGGGCCAGGGGCCCCTCCAGCTGCTCTCTTGCACACGGAAACTGAAAAGCACTGGCATGGTTACAGAAAGGGGTGGGCTCCCCTCTCATCCCACCCTCTCCCCTTAAATTCCAGTCTGAGCAGGTCAGACTAAACAGGCTGCGTGTCCTCCAAAACAGGCTTTGCCTACACCACCCTGCCTAAGTCCTGAGTCGCCAGGAACTGCAGCTGATCACACAAGGCTTTTATGACATTTTATCAGCTTTCACTTTGATCTCTGAAAATCAAGGTTCTGCTTCTGAGACTACTTTCTCTTGCAGGCAACATGGTGCAGCAGCCTCAGTGCAGATGTGTGTGGGGCAAGAGCAGTGACAGAGCAGGGCAAAAGTGCCTGCAGCACAGCTTTGCACCTCCTTGCACTCCTGACAGGACCGTGCTGCACATTAGACACTCAGAGAGTTGCTTTATTCTGCTTTTTGCAGCAGGCAAGAACACTCAGAGCACAGTCACCTTCCACCTCAGTGTGACAGTCACCCAATCCCAGCCTGAAGGCTGCTGGAAGTGTGGACAAGAGCCATTTTCCCCACACACCCGTGCCTAGGATCCCATTTTCCCTTCCTCTATCCCAGTGTCAGCTGCCAAGAAACACCACCAGCCAGAGTGGCAGAAGCACAGAGCACTCAATGACTTGTTCAGGGTTCCATTTCTCCGTTGAAAACTTTCCTCCTCACCCCCCGCATCCCCCACTCTCCCAAGGAGCTCAAGGCTCCTTTATCGGAATCAGCCAGGGCAAACTGCTGGATGACACAAACCAGACGGCCAGCATCCGCTGCAGACCGGGACAAAAGATGGAAGCAAAAGATAATAATGGAGCACAGCTGGCTGATAAGCATGTTTAAATTTTGCGGAGATTAGCTGTGAGAACAGGAAGGAGCTCTTTCTCTCCCTTCTGTTTGTTTAGCTTTCTGTAATTGTTTATTTTCAGGATGAAAAACATGCCCGCGCAGACTTATCAAGCAAGTTAAAGCGAGGCAGAGGGAAAAATTTGTCTCATTAGAGACATGAAAGCCCCGACGCAGCCAAAAGCAAGCGCGCTCTCCGTTGTGCAGAGCCACGTACGCGCTCGGGCGGAGCGGAGCGGAGCGTTCCCAGCGGCTCCTGGCTGGCCCCGGAGCGGCTGCGAGCGCTCAGCCCCTGGGTCCGCCGGGCTCCCCTGGCTCCCCGACAGCCAGCACGGCTGCACTGCCGCCTCCTCACCCGCCACGGCTCAGCTGGCGGCTCGCACGGCTCCTCTCACTCGGCAAACCTTTCCCTTATTTATCTGGGCTGTCGGAGAGTGAGCTCTCAGTACAGAGCAGCAAGCCTCTTCTAAAATCTGTGAGTGAGTGTCTGTGCCTGGCTTCTGCAGATGTAAAAACAAGCTCTGGAAAATAAGGCTTTTTGTAAGGGAAACCAGCAAACAAAACACATTTGAAAGAAAAGTTGCAGTTTAAGGGGCTGACGCTGCTGTCACAGGATGAAATGTAAGTTTTCCTCATGTATGTCACACAGAGGACACACAGGTTGCCACCAGCCGCTAAACTGTCATCATAAAATAGGGGTTTCACTGCCCTTCCTCCCTTGCCTGCCCTAAATCTGAACCTGCCCCTGCTCAGTTTCCACACAGGCAAACCTGCAGCCCATTCTGTGGATCCCCACTGGTGTGAAAGCTGTGGGATCACATCAGTGGTATTATAACATCTCAATTTTCCCTCCTCTATGACTGACAGCGCACACAGGAGGTCCTGCAGAACACACTTGTACAAAGATTAGGCCAGAAACTCTACCCGAGCTTCCTGTTCGCACCTGGTAATGCTATGCATGAAGAAAGAGGCCACAGGGTCAGCTGTGCTCAGAGTATTTCATGCCCCCCTGGAGAAGCAAAGCTGTGGTGGAAATGGGTTTCCTACAGCTGAGCATCCCAGGGTGCTGCCAGGCAGCCAGAGGTGTGGCGCTGCATGTCATCACCCTCTGCTGGAACAGCTCAGCTTGGGCCATCATCACACTGAGTGAAAAGGCTTTGGTCCAGGTCTGTAGGACTGTTCCTTCACTGGGCCCAAGAGGCTGAGACAAAACCAGAACAGGAGGGTAGTTCTGTGATGGCCCCCTCTCACCCTACCTTTAAAGTAGTACCAGCATGAAATGGAGAACAAAACCGAGCCATTGAGGTCATGAGCATGAGCATGTTCTCTCAACAGTCATTTTCACTGGGGAAAAGTTTTTCCCTGTTTTTCAGAATAAGTTAAGAGACCATTGCACTAATATGTGGACAAAAAAGTACAACTGATGGAAACAATGTGCTTCCTGTGTTCTAAGTGCTGCGCTTTGTTCACGTGAGCCATCCTTTTGGACGGCTACACTGGCTTGTTTGCAAGACTGGCAGTGCAGAGGTAGAGAAAGCAGCTGTACTCAGAAAGTTTGTTAGTTGTGTGGAAGCCTGACAACCCCCACGACTCAGCTGAACACCAACCTGCTGCTTCCCCCATTGCTCCCCTTGCTGTTATCACTGCAAGAATTTTTTCAAAAACATTCATGAAAAAAAGACATTTTTTTTCTGATTAAGAAACTCTGCAAACCCTCCAGAAGTTGATTAATACCTCTGAAAAGCTCTGTGGTTTGCTCCAGAAGTCCCTTCAACGCAGCGATACAAACCTATATCAGTTCCAGAGGTGCTGCAGCCTCCAGAGGGCTGTGCTGCCCAGGCTCCACCAGCCATGAGTCAGGGTGGGAATGCTGGGTGGGGCTCCCTGGGGTGTCCCAGTGACAATGCATGGGGAGCCAGTGGTGGTCTGGCTAATGCCAGCACTCCCCCAGCAGTGCACGACTCCCTGCACACTGCCAGCACTGCAGAATTCTAGCATGCTCCTTCTCTGCCTTTGATTACAAATTGATGATTTATTGCAATAGGTAAAGCAAGTGAAGCCTCCTGGGTAATTATAATCAGCAGTAAAACACAGTGTTTGCCCTGAAAAGTTTCCTATCTAATTATACCTATTATTCCAAAATTATTGCAAAGCATTTTTTTTCTGCTGTCTGGGCTCATAAATGACAAGTATTTTAATAATCACCTGAAGTACACATCAAAGATTTACAATGTCAAAAGGAATTTTAGGTGCTTTGCAAGTGCCTATTTTCTGTAAAATCATGCTTTTATGACAGCTCATATAAGACAGAAACACAAATGCACTCTATACATAATCTGAAGGCCTGCATATTCCCAGTGTGTGGTTTTGCATTTCTACATTTAAAAAGATAAAACAGGATGAATCAAACAGGACGAATCAAACCTGGTTCTTGGGTGCTTTGTTGCAGTGGCTGTGTCAGAACCCAGAATATATTAATTCACTAGCATGGACTGACCTTTTTCTCTTCTAGCAGTGGGGATGGGATGGAAGGAGCATATTTGTGTTGCCAAAGGTGAAGGATAGGCACTGATGCAGAGAAAAAAGCTTAGCTTAAATCAAGAAAAGCACCAACATGGCTGCTGTGAGACCTGCTTTGTTGCCTTCACACAATGTGTGCTTCCACATAGGAGGAATAGCAGTAGGAGCAGTGATACTCTGCACCCCAGCATGGGGGAAACAAATAACGGGACTGGCCAGATAATGAGGTACAATGACTAATAATTGTGGGGTTTTTTTCACTGTTTTTAAATAGGTCACCCTTTTCCTCTCTGACTCTGAATCGAATTTTCCTCTGTGCTGGCTGCCAAGCATGTGACTCCTCCATGCTGTAAAAAGGAAAGCAGCAGCAGGCCCTTGGGGTATGGAGATATTACAGCAGCCACGCAACACATTTCTGCATTCAGAAAAGCTTTAGCAGTGGGTCAGGCAACAGCTACTAAGCAAGGACATATGAATATTTTTTCATGTTGTCAGAAGAAAATGTGGAACTGATAAGAAACACCTGTGGACATGCAAAGCCATCTCAGAACCCAGGGTTTGTTTAGATGATAAAGAGATAAAGTCTGAAGGCATGTATTGCAAGGGAAGATAAACTTTAGCAGAATGTATATTTTGAAAAAAAAGAAAGAAAGAAAGAAAGAAAGAAAGAAAGAAAGAAAGAAAGAAAGAAAGAAAGAAAGAAAGAAAGAAAGAAAGAAAGAAAGAAAGAAAGAAAGAAAGAAAGAAAGAAAGAAAGAAAGAAAGAAAGAAAGAAAGAAAGAAAGAAAGAAAGAAAGAAAGAAAGAAAGAAAGAAAGAAAGAAAGAAAGAAAGAAAGAAAGAAGTGGTACATTTCAGGTAATTGGCTTTCTCTGCAAAGAAAGGTCCTTGAGGATCATAAGGCAACATTGGTGCAATATGTAAAACTGTATGAGCTGCATGGATGCTGTTCATTCATTTTTCTTCATGGAAACATGATGCCATTTAGATTTTATTTGCATCTTGTAAATATTTTCTTAGAACCCCAGCAGGACATTGGAAAGCATAAAAGCACACATTACCAGCTGAACATATGTAACCAGAGTTTTCTCTTTGCTTGCAGCTCAGCCTCTTCCATGTGCTCTGATTTAAGCCCTGTAATACACTTACCACATAAGAATTCTGTTTAGCTACATTTAACATTTTTGAGGGAAGGTTTGTCAGATCATTTGTTTTACTTAATGCATACGTATTTTCATGCCTTTGTCCTGCTTGATGTGAAATAAGCATTTTTTAAAGGAAGTCAATCTCTTTTCATAATTTGGAAAAGATGCAGTATTTAAACACTGAGAAATGTGCAGTGCAGTGTGGATTTAATGGAAACATTGCCACAATTCTACTCTTATGTTGTGGCATTAAATCAGTCAGAAGACAGAGGCAAACTGCCAGTGTGTGCAATGCCCAGAGGAGGAGGCAGTTCCAGTAATAATTTTAGAGACTGTAAAGTGACTCTAAAATGGAAATATCAGCAGCAGCTCTAGGAGGGCTCAGCTGCACAAGATGCACAAGCGCATGCCCAATTTAAAACACACAAGTAGCTCCAAAATCAATGAGACCACCCACAGGTTTACAGTCCTTTGAAGAATTGAGCCCTTAATTGCTCAGTAACTGCTGCAAGAAGACGTCAAGTTTCCTTTGTTTTACTTATTATTAAAAAGAGCTTTGCCAGCATAAAACACTGGAGGAGCCCAACCCAAACCAAATGGATAAAGTGAGGAGCCAAAGCAGCCTTGCAGAAGGGCTGCATTTTGCTACAATTCTCCTGTTTCAGCTTAGGATGAACTGCTCCTCCTGCTGTGGTCCACACTCAGCAACACTTTAGGCAGGACCACCAAATTACAGTTGCATCCACCTTTGGGTGATGAGCAATTGACAAGTTCAGAAGGTTTGGTGATAATTTTCTTTGTACACAAAGTCCCACTCAACAACCCTCTGTTAGAAAAGAGTATTATTTCTGTAAAAAATCTTTTTAAGACCTACTTGGGATGCTAAGCTTATTTGTCTGCCAGGAACTTCTACAGCTTCACAAACTCTGTTACATGTGAGGCACAAGAACTATAAGAAGCTGATCCTTTTGCAGTGTACAAGGCAGGGAAGTGTTAATATCTCTGCTCTGCAGAGACAACTGATCTGCAAGGGGTCAGGAACCTCAGCTGCAGAAAATCCGGAAAGCTAAGCTAACTTTATTGGAGCTCTGCTGATTTATACCAGCTGAACATATGGCCTCAGAAGATTAAGTAGTCTGTGTGAGAAATCTGTGGCACATCTGGGACACTCCAGGGCCTGAGTCACAAGATCATCCTTCCTGCCCATAACAATTGCAAACATGCCTCTACTATGCAGGAGCCTCTGCAAACTTTTTTGTTAACCTCCTGGCAAAGCAATAATGAAATTGTTTGAATGACTGAGCCCAGGGAAATTTGGGGTTAGCTTATGCTGTTAACAAAGCCACTTTCTCTGTTACTTTGTGCATTACACTATTCTATACAGGTAAGCCAAAACTATATAAAATATTGGATTGTTGTGCTTGCAGTCATATTCTGAACAGAGACATAGCAGAACGAATTTTCAGTCCAACATGGGGGAAGAGTCTGTCAAAATCTCACAAAATGGGATCTGGGTTTCCTTCTTGCCTCAACCCTCTGCCATGCTGGATATGAGTGGCTGAGGATGAATGCATCACTGCAGAGAGGTTTCCCTGTCTATGCTTTTTTACCATCAAGGGGTTTATGTCAGGGTAATGTCATACACATATTTCCCTCACTATCTTTTGCCCAGGAAATAGGGAATTTCTGGAAATACAAAAGATCTAAATAAAATCACAAATATGCTACTAAACCATAATCACTTTGTATCTGGGACAGCTATTTTAGCCACAGCAACATTTTGTTAACTATTGCTTCAGGACAGGGGAAAAAAAATCTTATTCAAATAGGTTATAAAAATAATTAAAATAAATTGGAGCAAAGCCTGTACAATTTGTGGGAAAAAAAAAAAGTGAAGCTGTTCACCTGCAGGCTCTCATTGATGTTTGGGCTCCTGTGCTTCTCTAGGCTTAGCTTCAAAATGATGCAATGTAAACTATTCACAACCTTCATGTTACGGTGCTAATTTCAGATAATGGTAATGATGAGAAAGGTAATGGCACCCCTCAGTCAAAAGAAACAGAACAATACAATGAAAACTCATTTAGAGTTTGATTTATTACCACAATAATTAGTAAAATGTTTCATAGTGAGGGGATCAGTATTGCAAATGACATGAAACAGCCACTGAAGGATAAGCAACGCTGCAGAATTTGCAATTATCAAGGGGAAAACTGGAATTGAACTGTATTTAAACAAAGAACAAAAAAAAAAAGAGAGAGAGAGAGAAAATAAAGAAAAAAAAACCAAATACAGCCCCTAGTCTGGAAAATTAATGAAAAAATGTAATCAAATTACTCCAGAAGTTAGGAAACACAAAAGCACTTCACCAGTTTTCAGAAAAATATGACACACAGCAAAACTTGTAGAGGGTTAATAACATTCTGTGAGCTATATGTATCCTAACCTTGCAAGTATTTGTTTTAGAAGAGTTTATTTTTAAACAGACTTTGTTATGCTACCTGACAAAAAGGGCTACATAAACATTGTGACTCTCAATAAGGAGGGAAAGAAATGGAGAAAAGTTTGCTTAGCATCCATTTTCTGCCTGCTGTTCCACCAGGAAGCAACATCTGCCAGCAGTTTCCAGAGCTCTCTGTGCAACCCAGCACCACCACCTGCTGTTTGGAAAGGAAGACTCAATTCCCCTTGTCCCACACAGTAAAACTCCAGCACCATGCAGGCAAAGAGAAAGCATTCATTTGAACATTTGAAGATGAGGAGGACAAAGAATCAGCACAACAAAAGAAAGTCAACTCCCACCACCCACAGAAGTGTGTGGGAGCTCTGCCCATCTAAACCAAAGGGCAATTCCTCCTCAGAAATGGGGTGAAGAAGCTTAGCTGGTCACAACAGCCATAATAGCTGGCTCTTCTGCTCTCTTAGGAAGGGCTATCCACAAAATCACTGTAGACTTTAGCACTGCATATGACTTGCCTCAAGTGTGCAGCCTGCCTTCCCCCAGATCCTGAAGGTTATTGGAAAAAGAAGTTCTGTTTGCTGCATTTTGGCTCTTCTGGCTATGGGGGGGCTGCTGAAATTTCCTTGCATGATGCTTTCTCAGTGATGGTCAACTGAATACAGGCCTCCCAGGTTCAGACACATGGAAAACAGTAAGGTCCAAAGCTAGTGAGAAAATTGCTCATTCTTTCCAATGGATGTGATGAAAAAGTGAATCTGTGTCATTTCCTTTTAATAAGTAATGGACCAAAAAGAAAGAAAAATATAGCTAAGGGTGCCCTAAGAAAGCAAAATGAAAATATTCAATAGCAATCTGCTGCCTGTATCCAAAACTGAAGCTAAAAGCTGTGTCAGCTGCACCTGAGAATCCGACCAGACTCCACACTGCAGGAATAACTGAATTACAACCAATGGGAGCAACTGTGGGGGAGCCACCCTCCATTCACACTGCTAAATCATGGCCCAAAATCTGCTTGGTTTTTTGGTTTTTTTCCACCAGTTTTCCTTTTAGACAGGTAAATCTCCAGCTTGGCCTATCTGCATATCTGATTCTTCCCAGGAGGAGTGCTCTGTCCTGTATCTTGTGCAGACAGGAATGGAGTGTGTTCAAAAGGGCAAGTCACTGATTAATGGCAAACAGTGCAATTCTTAACTGATAGTGAAGTATCCCCCAGCTGCTAATCAGTGCTGTCAATGATCTGTGATGTTAAGCATGTGCATTTCTGCAGTGCAAGTTTTGTGAAGCTCCAGGGCCTGGCTATGGTGTCCAAAATTCTCATTTACCCCAAAGAGGAAGGGGCTTGGGTGGATGAGGAATGTGTTTACTGTTTTTTGTTCAGGTTTTTGTTGCTGTTGACTCACCCCCAAATGAGAATTTGTTCATGCTTTAAGGCTGCTCATCCTGCATTGTCTATTTCCATTCAGCTCTTCAGCTGAGGTGATGAGGTTTTAGTTTATTTGCATGCCCAGTGCCCACCCGGGAGCTGTAGAGCTAAGCTTATCATCAGGTTGATGCAGGTTACATTTTTACCCTCTCCTGATCTGGAATACCTGAACTGTAGCATGAAGCATAGTGCAGCCTGACTAGCGCAAAACACCCAGCCCTTGGAGGCTTCAGTTTGCAATTTCTGCCACCCCTTGTTTCCCTGCCCGCTTAAACCATTAAAAGAACTCAGGGCAATTTTAAAATTAGAGGGGGTTTTGTGTTATTAGCATTTTTATTTTGTTTGTTTGATTGATTGCTGATTGATTGAGTAGGGTTATTTTAATACAAAATGGAAGAAATATATGTTTTGCATGAACAGAGCTGGAGGTACTTGAGCTTGGAGCTGGCCCAAGTGGGTGGTACCAGAGCTGGGGGAGCAGGCACACAGGACACTGCCTGCCCCACCTCTGCAGGGTCAGCCAGAAACCTAGACAGGGCAGAGATGCAAATATGAGACACATGGGCAGGAGTCCCTTTTCAGCCTTTTTGCTGTGCCTGTCTCTGCAGCAGGGATGCACTGTGAATGTAGTCTGCCACAGCAGCCATTGGAGTGAGGCAGGGAAGGCTTTATATCCACCTGATAGCTGAGATATGGATCAATTGCTTCCCTCAAACACTGATCCACAAACACCTGAGCCAATGCTCACTTTCACTAACCACAGGGACTTCTAGAAAGGGATCAGTTTTTAAGTACTAACCTGTTTCTTTTGGCTGAAAAAGAGCTGAATGGAATTGCTTTCAAATGTAGGTGCCCCTGTGTGTGCTACTGTTCACGTGCCCTGAGGTTGGAGCCCACATCACTACTGGCATCTCAAATGACTACAGGGTCAGAGAGAACACATGGATGTTGAAACTGCCACGTGTGTAAAATGAATATGGAACTAAACACCTAAAAGTATGTCTGAATTTTAGTAAGAGCTAAACAAATGCAGCAGAAGTCTGAAATATTTCCTAGAATTATCCTTATCCTAGCAGTGGATTTTTGTAGTGGAAAAGCTGCAACACAACTTAGAAAATATAGATCACTAAAAAACTCTGATGGAACTATGAAATGACATAATACAGCACTGAATTTATCAGTGACTTTTAATCTGGGTATGCTGGGAATTCCCCTTCTGCCATATTTAAGATTTCTTTAAAAAAAGGTCATCTTTTAATTTCAAATATGCAAACTGTCAGTTGCATAACATGGGCCATAAATACAGCAGAATTCTTACTTCACTGAGTAATGAAAAGATCAAGGTGCTTTCAGTTTAGTTAACTCAAGGAGACTGAGTACAGAGATTTTTAGAAGACTGTTCCTAAATATTATAAAATATATCTGGTGCTCTCCTACTCTTTTCCCTGTGACTAACTATATTCATTTAAACTGTTCATTATTGAATCAGCAGAGGTCAAAAGCTAAGACCTATCCATCATTTCCACCTAGAGGAAATTCCTCTCTGATGTCTCTACGTTCTCTCCATCCCCTTTTCAATATATTTTTAATAACAGTGGACTCCCTGAGAGCCTTGCAAGCATCTAAGTGCACACACACCAACACTACCCAGGTTTATCTGGTTATTCACTAACCATGCAAAAGGAAGATGGCTCTCAACATCATGACTGCCAGAGAGAAAGTCCAATGGCATAGACAGAAAATAAATATTTAAGAGGAAAAAAGACTATAATGTGATCAGAAGTTGATGATTAATTTCTGGTGACTTGTGATGATTTAAATCTAAGGGGACAGACCTTATAGGGCCTTAAATCTTCCACACTATATAGAGTACACTTTTATTTCAGAGATCAATCCAAGATTTCCTACTTTCAGAAATGCCTCTTGTCTCATTAAATCCTTCTCTTATTGTCAAGCCTGAGCTCTTTCAGAGATGAGTGCAAATTCAGAGATGAGTGAGCAAATATTCTGCCAAGTTCAAGTTTTCCAGTTTAATCATGTTACCAAAAGCTGCTTCCTTAATGCCCTTCTCAGTAATTTGATTGTGACTGAGATCAAGCTTTTCTAGCTCTGACAGCTCACTGAAGACATCAGTAGAAATTACTAATATTTTACTGGATGCTAAATATAATTCCTCAAGGGCAAGGGGGAGAATAGAGGGAATGAATACTGCTCAGTTGACTGAAGTTCATCACGTGCAAAGATGCTCCGGAGCCAAACTCCTCTCTGGGAAGGGTTGGTGTGATTGGGGAAGGATTGCGTTGGGGAAGGGTGGGTTACCCTGCTGCTGGGGAGGCTCAGTGCTGTCAGACCCCTGTGCTGAGTCAAAGCCTGATCCATCACAGCTCAGGTGCCCCAGCTCCACCAGGACACGTCTGCTGGGGGGCTTCTGAGGTTATTGTCAACCTCCTGAAGACACGAGCATCTGCAAGCCTTCATAGGCTTCTTTCACAGCTCCATCTCTGAGTTGCTTGTTCTTCAGAACTGAGAAATGTGATGTCAAATATACCTTCAGAAGAGCCAGCTGTATGAAATTTATCCTGTTATTCACAAGTCATAAATCTCTAACACTAAAGGGAATTCCTTCAGGTCATCTGACTGCCATTTGCCTGAGAACTAAACCATTCTGAAAATAAGATGAGAACAGTGAAACTACTACTCTTTTCAGCCAAAGAAGAGTTTAAAAGCCCTTTATCTATAAATTTCTTTCTAATATCCTGTATTAGTTATATTGGTGTAATAATAGCTGTAACAGATATATTGTAATTTATACTACTTCTCTCTACCTGTATTTGACTATAAAATTGTTGGTGGTTACAGTTAAAGCACTGCTTCTGTGTCCTCAATATCTTTTATAAACAAAGTTCTCTAGGGTTACATAATTTGTTTTTATCTTGAGCTCCTTCTCTTGAGTGTCTATGATGTGTGCTCTGACTCCAGTATCACTCTCAAATGCTCTTTTTTTTGAGCATCTGTTTTCTACATTTTCACAATTTTTTTCCAAGAAAGAGTAAAATAATAACTCATGCTTTGATGTATGCTGATGCACAATTTGCTCACTTGGTAATCCCATGTATGTGATGAATAACCACAAAGGAACCTTATATTAACGTGCCTCCAATTATTTATATTCTATGACTGAGTCATTATTCACCTATGACCTTCCAGCATACATCATCATGTATATACATGCCTTATGATAATTATTTTTAAACAGCTGACTCTCCAAATGTAACTAAACAGCTTCAGCTGGAGGGCTCACCTGCCAGAGCAGGCACACTGGAGGGCAAGAGCCATCCTCAAAACGGGCTGTTGATCTGATCATCTCATCTTCCTTATAGCACTATTACTTTTTTAAAAAAACATTATTCTTCTCCCCTTTTCTAGCTTTCTGCTTGTTTAACAGCTTCTTATTTTGAATTTTTGCTAGTTTAGGAAATAGATTATACAGCCTTTTCTTCTGTATTTTTTGTTAACTCTTCCTTTTTATACCATTTACTAGAAGGAATATTAGTGATCCTTCTCCTGATGCTTTTTGCAGCACTCCGGTCTGAGAGAGCACTCACCCTTGTCTGATTTGTGACTTATCCTTCTGCCTGCCCATGGAGAGGCTGGAAAGGGCCTGCTGGGCTGCCCCTGGATGTCAGGAGTGATGCTCCCACCCAAGAGACCGGCCTTGATCTCTGCAGGGGACACCTCTGAGGTGCAGCAACAAACAAAAGGGTTTGCCCTTCTGCTCTTATACAGCTGCTGGCACAAGTGTGAATTTCAAGGCTGAATTAGTGCTAATATTTTTCAAAGGCAAAGCTTCATTTTAAAACTTCTTGTTGAACTTATGGGCCAATTTGAATGTTTTCACTGCAATTTTTTCCTGTTTTCAGGGTTCTTCCTGTTCCTCATACATTAATTTCTGTTAAGGTAAAGACACAAACACTTCTGGAGAAAAAGACATGCATACATAAAATCATAAACTACACCGTCTATTAGCATAAAAGTCTGTTGATAAAATTTTTAAATGACATAAATTCAGAAAACTTTGATTGATACTCTTGCTTCTTTTCTGATTTACAACAACCCTGGGGACCTGGATTTTCTGGTGAAAGAGAATGTAATTTCTTCTTCCATTATAAATGCTGGAGGATATTGAAGCTATAAAATACATTTTTTGCATTTCAATGTGGGTCTGAATAACACTGCTCTTTAAAATGTTGTATTTAACCTGCCTTTCAGCATACTACAAAGTTATTTCAGTACCTTTAGGTATAAGGCACATGTGACTTCCTGCATCATACAGGGGATACATACTGCTAGGAGAGGTTTAGAATTATCAACACCTTGTCAGATGAAAAGTGTTAATATATGTCTGTTGGAGCTGTGCTTTTAAAATAATTGATTGTTGTCTCTCCACTCCAATAAAGTAGAAAGAATGGAGTATTTATGACAGCTAGTTATTTATATCCCTACAATTATAATTAATTCATTTCTGAATTTGTTACATTCTTTCCTATCTCTTGGTCAAACTATTCATCCATTTTCTAATAAACAGTACACTAAACCAGCAAGTTTCTCTCAAGAGCAAATTATGTTTTATCTCCTGATACTTCTGAAAATACTCTCATCCCAGGAATTCAGATTGAAAATCTAAACTTGCTAAAAACTCACTGCAGTCATTTCTACAGCTGAGAGGAAGAGAAGTGATTTAACCATAATGATCATCATCACCATTGACTCAAGGAAAGTTTCTACCCTTTGCTGAAATGGATATTGGAAAAAAAAAAGAGTTGAAATAGCTAACAATTACATTGAAAATAAAATGAAAATATGTCTTGCAACATTCCTTTGGTTGTATTGTTACTTACATCCTGCAAGTATAATATCTCACAGCCTGTCATTTGGACACAGAGGTCACCTGCACCCCTGAGAGGACTCTCACTGTTTGCACAGCCCTCTGCCCCACAGGCAGCAGTAAAGGCACCCTGTGGCCTTGGGTGCCTCAGACCACCTTTCCCAAATGGGGAGTTTGCCTGGAAATTTCTCATCTTATTAGTGACTTGGAAGATGTTTAAAAGTGAGCTCAAAAAGGGTTAGAGACTTTATAAAGGAGCAAGGCTGATGATGCCACCACCTTTGTAGGAGATATATGACTTGATTCCCTGTAAGGCTCATTAGCATTTCATTATTGTAGTCTTGAGGAGACTTTGACAGCAATGAATCTCTAGTACAATATCTTATCTTCCCCTGCCAGGTTCCCTCCAATTCTGCTGGACAATATCCTTTGGTACCTGCCATGGACTCTGCCGCCTGCAACCACAGGCAGAACCCCAGAGTCCCTTCCTCATAAATGTCTCATTTTTCTCTCCTTATGTAAGTTTAACTTTCTTTAGCATACTCAGCTTCTTCCAATGCCACAGGTGTCCTCTCTGCTTTCACCCAATGCTGCTCCAGTAGAATATTTGCAGCTCTCCATTCTCCTGCCTAACTTTGTTTAGCCCTTTGCTGAGCACAAGATACAAGATGTGCTGGCAAAAGGAAATTTTAACTGTGCTGGGACCCCTGGTGGGAGCCCTGTCAGGGTTTTTTTGCCTCATCCAGTTGCTAATATTTTTATGAAAATTTAAGAACTTGGAATGTTCAAATTTGAATGAACTTGGGCAACGGCATTAGGACATATATGTGACTAATATGGAGCAACGTTAGTTTCTTATCTTTTTTAAACAGGGTGAAAGTAGCATGAAAGTAACTTAAAAATAGTTATGTGTTATAATTAGCTTATGTAGTGCACCACAGCAGAAGTTTTCATCCTTTTAGAAATATCTGAATTTTCCAAGGCAAGATCTCACAAATGAGATTAAAGAAAAGCTTTGGATAGGTATGACAAGTCACTTATTTTTAATCTATTATCAATGGAGAAAATTAAATTCCTTCCTTTCTTTCCTTTAAAGAAAATATTTATCCCATTAAAAAAAATAGATTAAGATATGGGATTTCCAACCAAATGCAAAATTAACTGCAAAACTTCAAATTTCCCTACAACAGTTTCATTTTGCAAACTCTCCCTTAAATACAACAAAGGTATGGTTAGGCTTTCTCACACACTAGACGTTACATTACTTCTAAAGAAATAAATACTATTAAAATAACAGACTATGAACCCCCCCACACACACATACTTTTCAATTAACAGAAGTTAATATTCTCATTTACAAGTAAAAGGAAGGGTTATTTTGTTAACAAGTGTGAAAATCAGATGGATTTTCACTGAAGGTTTTCATTATTTTAATTTAAGATATACATTTCTGACTGTACAGTAACTGCTTAATGATTACATGAAAGAGATTTCCTATCACTGCATTTTTGTATGGATTGAGGATGGTTTTGCAGTGAAAGCAGAGGCTGAGGAGCCATCCCTGGGTGCTCTGTGAAACCATAAAACTGTAGAATCTTTTAGGTCCCAGCTGTGCCATGTCCACAGCTAAACCTTGTCCTTAAGCACCTCATCCAAACATCTTTCAAATACCTTCAGGGGTGGTGCCTCAACTGCCTCTCTGGGCAGCCTGTTCCAGAGCTTGCCAGACCTTTGGGAGAATAAGTTTTTCTTCATATGTAATTTAAACCTTGCCTGGTTCAACATGAGTGTTCTGCTCCTCACTCATGGAGCAGTAACTCCACAAATACACACAGGCACCACCTCAGACCCAGAGGTACCAGAGGGGCTGGGTACAGGTGACAAAGCCAAACCAGGGGTCAAAGGCACACCTGATTTCTTTACCTCTAAACCAGAGAGATAACCATCATGCTTGCCATTTCTACATCTTCATTCTTTAGTACTTGCAAACTGTCCTGGGATCCCCGACCTGAAGGTCTGTACTAGTGCTTTGACTTCTGAACCATCTCTGCACAGATTATCATTGAATTAAACAGACAAAAAAATTAAGGAAAAAACGAAATCTTTATCCATTGCACATCTCCACTAACTCCCCCTCCCCAACATTTTATTGATTGACTGAAATATTTAGAAAGCAATTATATGACTACCTTAACAGTTTTGGGGTTAGAGAGATGAGATTAAAATCCAGCAATCATTTTCCTCCTGAATGCTTGAAATATGAAGGATTGCTTCAAGGCTCTACATTACAATTATTCCACTGTGAATTATTTTTATAATTATTTCCACTCCAACTATGTGCTGACATTTACATATTATGTTATAGGTTTCAGCATGTTCCCAGCTCTGACTGTGTTTTGCACTGTAGGCTAAATTCTTTGTTATTACTGGTGTTATTTTTCTAATGTGTCTCTCTGAACTGTCCACATGGAAAACATTCTGGCCTGATGACATGCTTTGTTGGGATTACAACTGGGTCAATTAATAATGGTCAGTGATCAGAAGCACCTCTCAGCTAGGTTACACAGTTTAATATGACAGCATAATTCTTTTGTCTTCTTTGACAAGTCACCTGTCCCTAAAATGGCACAGATCGTAATATAAAAATGTCTAGAGAAAATAAATACCTGTTTTTATAATGGTATTGTTAAATAAGCACACTTAAATCCCATGTAAATCTTCTCTATTATCTCACATACCAGAACAACATTAAAGTTTACTGAAGTCCCAGATGTGAAAAAGAAAGTGGAATGGCTCCCTGCTAGCCTACGATCCTGGACTACAAAGTTCCTTGGAAACAATTACTCATCGGTACAGACAAGAGTCATTCCATATATACTACATCTGATCTGCTTTGTTTCTCTGACACTGGAATATCACTGTGTCCATTTTCAATGGGTTTTAAGTGATGTTTCCCCATTTTTATCAATGATGGTACTCATTTTCACTAATTCCTAATTTATTTTTTAATCAAGCATAAAAGTGGGGACTTTGGGTGATATTCATCCTCAGACAGAGATACTGAAATTTAAGTCTGCATGTGAGCTGGAAATATCCTAAACCTTCCTAAATTATCTTAAGCTCTCTATCCTAAAATCTTCTTCCAGGAAAGTGGGACTCCACATTATATCCCAAGCTTTCCTCATGCACAATTTACTAAAGATGAGTGAAAATGACACAGGCTGATAACATCAATACAGAGATCAAACAAGTGGTTGATGGTTCTAGGATGAAGTTTTGACTGTCTGGTGTCTTCACTAAAGTTGATCACACATCTGGATTAAGAAATATCTTTCCTCTGGTACCTAAAAAGTTGCTGACTTTAAAATGAAGGCAGAACTGCACAGAAGGTCTTGAGTCACTGCTGAAGGCTGAAGATGTAAAAAATCACCTAGGAAAAGTAAGGAAGTTGGGGTAATTAGTGCTTTGAGGGCTTTTGCTCAGCTTTGCAGGGGCTCTTCTGCAGTCTGCAAATTGAGGAAGGAGGACAAAGAGGAGGGCAGGGGCTCACAACCACCAACCACCACAACTGCATCTTGACAAAGGTTCTGTCAGGGATTTTTTAGCAGAATATTTCCTATAAAGTAAATTAGCAACTTCAGTGCAATTTACATGGACTGAACTACATTGTTGAAAAGGAACTCACAGGAAAATTATTTCTGACCCAGCACACCCTTTGTCTGGAGTATTGTGTTTCCAAGGAGACATCTAGTGGGATGCTAGACATGGGTTTTCTGCTGATTTTCCTTGAAACTTAATTTTTGGCTCAGATCAAAATGTGATCGAAAGAATCAGAGATTAGTCAATATGTGTAGTTTGCTGTTGAAATTTCCAGAACATTCCTTCTAAAAGCAGCCCTTCAGAATTTTGTTTATTTGGATAAAGTGCTAAGGTAGATCATATCCTCACATTTTAAGTCAAACACCTAAGGCTTGCTAGCTGAAAAAAAGTTGGAAAAATAGTGTGAGCTAAAACTTCTTACTTGATCAGTTTTCCTTCTGTCAGCCACCTGTTGCCTCCAAAATCTGAATCATTTTCCCTGAATGTTTAAAATATAACTATATTAGTGTCCAGCACATGATCAGACCAGAAGGGGAGCAGTACCAGATGTACCCTGGCAGTCACTTGTGATACCTAACACTCATTTAGCTGTTAGCGCTGCTGGTATCTGAGTCTCTTCTTCAGGTCACTGAAGAGGTGTGAGAAGTAGTGAATGGTTACAAACGATGCTGCCTCATCTGGCCACCACAACACTCAAAGCATATCTATTTGCCAAGATAATAGCATTTCCCATTCCCACCTCACAACTTCCTGTTGTCTTACTCTCTGGAAACACACCTGAGGTACCAACACTTGTGATGCTGCTTCTCTGTGAAAGCAAGGCAAAGATGGACCTGGCAGCCAGCAAATGCCCTACTCCAATGCACAGAAGTATTGAGTAAAAGTAATTTTGCAGCCCATTTATCAGCTAGGGAAATTATGTCCATGTTCCCAGACTTGATCCAAGTGCCAATAGAGACAGTGAAAAGCAAAGCTTACTGTTCAAAAGCTGTGGCAGAGTTTCCACCTCCCCTGCCAGTGAGATAGTACTGAGCTGTAACTGGAGAGTGCTGCAAGATTTCCTGAGTTGGGAAAAAATTCCAAGTTTCCAAAAAGGACATGCCTTTCCTATTACTTGAGGGAATTTTAAAGCTATGCACCTTCTTTAGATTATACCACAGTTTGAAGAAGCATAAAGATTATTTTTATCTGAGGTAAGGGACAATACTCTTCCCACATTTCTTTTTATGAACTTTGCCACAGTCACAGTAAGAAGTTCCATTTTCATCAATGTTTTTTTATCTTTCAAGGCTATTTCCCCAAGGAATGGAATGCTAACAAACCCCATGTTGTTCATTCCCTTCCACACCTCTGATTTCTAAGGCTGCTGTGCAGATGCATTGTTTTTGGGCATTCTGCTGCTCATTTTATTTGAACCTCTCCCTCACTTACAAATCCTCCCTCCTTTTACATTTCTTCTCTGCTGCTGACAACTGCACCCTTTCCTTCTTCTCAGACTCTCACATTTCCTATAATCTTTGATCCTGCCTCCTCCAGACTCTGTGCTACATAAAAGTTCTGGAAAAAAAAAAAAGTTAAGACACTGTTAAGGTTTCAGTTTGCTGTGTTGCTTTCTTCATTGACACCCTACAACATAAATTGCTTATGTATAGACAATTCTGGCTCCCTATATTGTAAATTTTTCCAGTCTAATTTTGACTGTACTGATGCCAATGCCCTCCAAACAGCTGAAGCTTTCAAACTTCAATCTCAGACTGTCAAACAGGGCAAGTTACCCCCCACAATGACTTTGTGCTGAATTCACTCTTTCATGATTCTCCATGCAATAAGTTTAAATTTATTAAACTTGAAGGTCAGCATATTGCAGTCCAGCTGCAGAGTTCATAACTGATTCATTCACTCCTCATGCTAGCTCCAAAATTCTCTTAGTTTCTTATTCTATTTTTTACCTTGTTTTCAGGATGTGCTTAAGGCTCACAGTAAAATCATGCCTTACCATTTAGTTACAACACACAGACTTCACTCTGGCCTTCAGAAGGGATCTCTCTGACAGATGCAAGCCTTCTGCTTTTGCACATCATGAATAGTCTCAGATTACACAGAAAGGATTTAAGACCAATGCTGGGATATAAATCCAAGTCTGCCAGCCTAGAGACTCCAAAACCTTAGTGAGATTTTCTAGCTGAAGTCATCAGCACTCAGACCCAGCTCCCCCACTGATCAGTCCTCAGAGAATAGATTCTTGGCCTCTGCTTGCTCACTTTCCACTCAGCACTGACTACATCATCCTTGTGGGTCACTCAGGAAAATGAAAATAAATAGCAACCCCTCTTATATCATTCTGTGTCTGCTTTCTGCATTGCAAATGGTGTGTTATGTGGCTTTCTTGCCACAGCTGTTTTTTCCAGCTCTGAATGCTTTATCACTGCACCTATTGTCTCCCATTAGACTAAAGTTTGCATCCAAATGATAGATCTCATAAAATTTTTTCAGGGTTTAGCCCTCCTCAAGAGGCAGCTAAGGAGAAATGTACTGCTGACAGAAAGACAGAGACACTCCAATGCAACTACATAGGGACATTTGAGCAGCAGACCACCTATACTCCACTCCTTACTCACTCTCCCTTTCTTTGAGCCAAAGAGTTGTGCAATCATGAACATCTGTGCAAACAGAACATGCAAAGAGCCCCTGGTTGTCAGTGTCAGCTCGCTCTCTCCTGCTTGTGGTTTTGGCTGCAATGATGTTTGATGATGGGCAGAGGCCGCTTTGGATAGAAGAGCTATGTCACACAACCTTGCATGGAAAGTGTATGCTGGCCATGGGCTCTGAACCAGACAGCTGGACACAGGACTGATTTTGCTTCCAGTTCCAAATCTAAAATAATTTTAGAAGTTACACCAGTGAATACAACCAATTTTTCTCAGGCGTGAAGAAGTCACTGACATGATGGAGGGAAAAAAACCCAACAGGATGACTTAGTGCTAATATGAAAAAATACAAAAATGTATTTAAAAACTCAACATTATTTTACCTGTTCCTCTTCTGGACCTGTACATGTGTATGCAGTAGGGTATGATGGGAATGTTGGGCAGGGCAAGGATGTCAACATGTGAATGAGTGTCCTGGGAGGTACCTGTAGAAAGTCAGCAATTTCCCATATGGAAAGGCCTTAAAAATTAGAGCATGGGAAGGTGACTGGTGGCATAAATTGTGCAAAAGTATATTCTTAAACATGCCTGTGCTGGTATTTGTGAGGGCAGACTGGCCTCAAGATCAGTTTGATTCATGGGAACTGGAAGTCTTATTTCTTTCTTTTATAGAAAAGGCTATATTGTGGAGGCCCAGGAATATTTCTGGCATGTTTATGAAGAAAAGGATTATCCCTAGGATGCCTGCAGAACTGTGACAGGCGAGTCATAAACCACGAGTCTCCAAGCTGCAACTGAAGGCACTGTTCTGTTAAGCTGACAAAAAGTGAGTGCCATGTGAGATAAAGAGATTGACACAAGTTCATATTGCCATTCCAGTGAAATTATTCATATGAGTCCTCTTCGTTCTTGAAGGTCTTGGTGGTTTCTCTCCATGTTAGCCATCATATTAATTGCATTGGATGTGATATCCTTCCATTGCAGTCAGTCATAAATTTTAAAGCAAGCATTTTCAGTTTCCCTGATCTGATCCATATCCTTGGGAAAATCTTCCAGTAATCATACATAAATGAAACAATTTCCCTTTCCTTTCCCTTCCTCCTTAAAGCCTATGACCTCTGCCTGGTTTGCTGTGTGCTGAGGCCACCATATATCACATCAACAGGTAAAATAAAGTCTTCTTATTTCTCTAGAAATGCTTTTTTTTTTTTTTTTTTTTGGTTGTGTATGCTGTGCCTTGTGGACACCTGGTCTTTCATATAACATAGAAACACAAATATTATAAAGAAATGTGTGAGTGTGCATATGTGAGAGAAGTGGAGCACATTTCCCCACATTCCTTGAGTGCAAAGAAGTAAAATCTAAAACCAGTTCAAAATATGGTATTTAAAAATTTAAAATACAGTTTGGCTTTGGTCTGGTGTTCAAACTTGTTACTTTTGCCCAGTGTCCATCAATACTTTGCCAACCACAGAATAGAGGATGAAAGATTTTATTTTTCTCCTTTTTAGCTTTCCAACAATAAAAGATTAACTCAGTTTCTTCCCAAGAAGGTAGCTCATTAAGCTTCCTGATAGCAAAAATCACTCTGTTAAATGTTGCTCAGCAGCATGCCAGAGCTTCAAAGAGATAGGGCTTTCCTTCTTGGAGTGCCCTTATTCTTAAAGTATGCACTCATAATAAACAAAAACAAAAAAGAGGACTTAACACAATGAACTTCTGTGGCTTAAGAGTAATCTGGAGCTAAAAATGGAAATCAATTCTATCTACTAGACTTGGCTACCAATTAAAACAGTACACTCACTATTGAGAATATATGTTTGAAGCTTCTTTATTTATGAGGCAAACTACCAGATATACCTGCTATGATGATCCTAGAAAGCAATACCCTTGCACTAAACTTCCTTCCATATATGAAGATGAAAGAAGGAAAAATAAACCAAACCAACCAGGTAAAATAACAAACAATTATTCCTCAAAAATCCCAAAATCACATCATGAACACAACACAAACTCCAGGATGACTAATGAACACATACACAGAAACTCATCTGTTAACAATAGCAGCTTACAAAATCAACTGCTTTATTGTATGTGAAAACATGTAGGACAAATCACACACTGGCAGAGCTATTTAAATTTAAAAAAAACCTTCTGCTTCAAGCAGAGAAGTTTTTGATCTATGACAACAAATAAATTATGTTGGCCATAACATGTCTTATTTTGTTATCAGACCTCAGCACTGCTGACACATTCAATCATCTCTCTTGCACCTATTAGACATGGAATAAAAACCAGATCCAAGCTTTGGCCCAAATATTGAGAAATTTAGTTTGAGATAAAGACTGCAATTTCACAATTTCTAATTATTTGGTTTGCAAGTTTTGGCTTTTGTTTTTAATAACTAAACCAAGAAGTTCTGATTTCACCAAAGTCCCTGTCAAAGTCTATTAAGCATGTCCTTGAGTAGTGATGAATGACCATGAAGCTATTTCATTCTGTCATCCCTTCCAGCTTTTTGCTTGATCTCATGGATTCACATTTAATTTTTTCTTCATTTATTTTATTTTCATCTCCTTTTTACCACAGGAGAAGATTTTTGGATGCCTTACAGAGCTATATTTACTTTTTTGGCATAATTTTTGTACTGGCATCCTGAAGCTTCCCTCCAGGCACTGAATTCAGGTATGAATCATTATGAATGATCTGAAGAGACACTGTAACAAAGTCTTCTCTTTCTCTTTTTTCCCACCAACTCACCAGTACAAATGGCACCTAAAAAAACCTACCAAATAATTTCTTTTTTGTTGTTGTTTAGTCTTTGCCAAATGTCAATTCATGACCTTGGATCATGCCTGCTGTAGTGCCACCAACCTAAATCCATAGGATAGAAACTTCAGAAAATTTGTCAAATGAGTGTAATAAAGATTATGCTGCTTTTTTTTTTTTTTTTTTTTTGGTCTGGCAAATACATTTACAAGGTCTTTTTTTCTCATATTCATTCTATATGCTTTTGTTCAATGAGACTATCTCAGTCCACAACAGCTTCTCCCAGAGTAATTGCTGTAAAACCATTAATGCAAGTATGGTCCTGTTTTAACAGTGCCTAGGTAGAGGTGCCTTGAGCAGCACATAATGTTCTGTGTAAAGCTTTAAGGTAAAGTCATCAAGCAAGCAACAAGTTCCACTGTGCCTTGGCTTATGCAGCAGGTTGTAAAGAGAAGAGAGGGAGCTGGTGCTGGTGTCTCCTTGGATGGAGATCCGCCTGGTTTCCCTGCCAATGCCTTGATCCTGTCAGTTCCAGCACACCACAGGTGCACAGAACCACAGCCAGGGTCTGGAGCCATTTCAGCTTTCAGTGTTACTGCATCAATCACAAGACCCTTGGAAATGTGAAGATGTCATTAAAATACATCAACGTATCCAACTCCGACAAAGAATGTGAAATCTTCTTTATATCAATGGCCCATAATGAACTGACTATACCCAGGACAGGCAGATGGAAAATTAATGAACGACGTGTACATATTTTTAGGGTGGTCTTGAAGTCTCTCCAACATAAGAAGGAACTTCCCAGGAATGAACTGGTTTTTTTCTCCTTTGTGGATAGCATATCCAGGCAATAGAGTCATGCACAAATTTCCACCAAATTTAAATAATTCTTACTTCAGCTTACTTTGCTCATTCCTCTTCTAAATCTGCAGGCAACATTTCAGTGATCATGAATTTGGGTTTTATTTCTATTTATTTTATTTCTATTTTGTTCTACAGACTGACTTTAAAGAATTGCTGCACTGCACATGTATGATTCCTGTGTGAAACAAGTGCCTGTGAAATCCTTAGGCATGAAAATCAAGGTCAGCATCACTGATCCAGTAGAAAATTTTGTTTTGAATGATATTTTTTTCTCCTACTGCTTTCTACTAATAAATCACCTTACAGAATACAAGTAAAACACCGTCAGTATAGAAATCAAGTGCTTTATATAACAATCTAAACACAGAAAATTTTGATCTATGTACAAGTTTAAAATATCTGAAAAAAGCAATTATTTTGGCTGTCATAAACATTATGTTTGCTACATCTTAAAAGATGATTCTCATCTTTATCTGAGTGATTTAATACACTCTAAGAATCAGAAATGGAATTAAAAAATATATTGCCTGGATTCAAGTGCTCTTATATTTCATAGAATAGCATTCTGAATTTACTTTCCAACTGAAGGATCATGTTTTCTCCTTTGATTGAAAGAATATTAAACTTTGCTTATGCCACACAATTTGCTTCAGTTTCTGTACACAAGGCTTAGTCTCCTTCACATCATTCCAGACCAAATGCAGCAGTTACTCCATGGCAAAACTGCACAAATTAAAGAAACCACAAGAAATTGATTGCTCTGTGGGGAGTGCAGAAGAGGGAAAAGGAAAAAAGGGCCTCAAGTAAATGCTGTTTGCTGAAGTGAATCATCTAAAAGAAGGTTATGTCATGCATGGGCATGGGGATGGCCAGTAAAACAGGTGATATTTGAGACTAATAGAGAAATCAAATTTTTTTTAACTTTTTTTGAGTTTATAAATTAAACTTGATCAGGTATTCATAATTAATTTAGATAACTCAAAATTTTTGGCTACAAAATGGCATGGTTATGCTGAAATGGCTAATGAATCCAAATTACAAATAGACTGTTCTTCCATCTGTAAGAAAATTAAGGTATTTGTGCATTTTGTGGTTTAGAGGCGAGAGAAAATTTTGAGGAAGAAGTTGGTTCAAGCCGAAAAGGTTGAAAATATTTTAATTGTGACTATATGAGTCAAATAACCATAGGACCTGCTTACAAATACTTCTATGTGGCTGAAATATTTCTGCTTGATTTTAAGGTGTGGTACCAATATCTATTTGACTATTCAGAGATAGTCCGTCAGATAAGGATATAAAACCAGTGGAGTTAAAGCCAATTTACACTGGGGCAGCTGAAAAATACAATGTAGTCCTTCATGCTGTGATTTGGGATGAAATGATGAAACAAACATACCACGTAATTCAGCCTTGGATGGTCTAATTAAAGCTGGCAGTACCATCTAGTGGGCAGAGAAAGAATTGAAGAGTATAAACAATAATACAAGTAGCCAGTATCCTGAGGACCCAAGTATTGTATTGAGATTTAGGAAACATATGACACTAAATAGTACCTTTAAGATTGTAAGAGTTATAACTTTTTTTCACATTATCGTGAAAAATATATGTAATGGAATGAATGAAAAACTTAAAATAATTTGGTATATTTTTTTCATTACATGTGATGTATTTCAGCTAAAGATAATTGCTCTATAGCTTCTTTCTCATAATTGTAATCCTTATGGTCTAAACCTTTGACTCTGTTGTTGGTTTTGGGCTCTCCCATAAGTCTTTATAGACCTATTTAACTTTAGCATAGATTCCTTCTGGTTTTTTTTCCAAAATAAGCATCATAGTTCTTATTGACTCATTGTTATTTTAATGTAGCTCAAGAAGAAGCACAACAGATTTCAGTTTTCCTTCCAAATTTATACATGAATTTTTTTTTCTTATCATCTCCTGGTTTAGTTACTTTAGATTGCCTCACTTTTGAGAGTTTTCCAGCTCTTGGTTATATACCATATATTAGTCTTAAGAACTACTGAATACTTACAGTATGGACTGCTCAGTACACTTGTTATTGCAAAATCAGAGGGTAAAATGCTATTTACAATTCTTTATCTCAATATTTATGTGATTTTGAGTAACAAATTTATGAAGTATTCTTTTCTTGCCTGAAAACTGATGAATCATTTTGTCTCTTCTGAGACACTAGAATTAAATTTTGATAAACAATCTTCACAAGATTGTGTCCATTTGAAGTGACTTCTGGTTTTTTCCCTTTGTGTCATGGTTCAAGCCCAGCCAAAAACCAAGCCCAAGCAGCCATTCACTCATTCCCCCACCAGGAGAATCGAGGAGACAACAGGAAAGGTAAGAGTTAGAAAATCCATGAGTTGAGATGAAGACAGTTTAATAGGGAACAAAGACCATCACTACTAATGCCAGCCTGCCCCTTCCTTCTTCCTGTTTCCAGCTCTCTACCCTGAGCATGATGCCATGTGGTACAGAACATCCCTTTGGTCAGCTGGGGTCACCTGTCCTGGCTGTGTCTCCTCCCAGCCCACCAGGCATTCACAATGTCCTTGCCAGCAAGACAACATGAACAGCAGAAAAGGCCTTGGCTCTGAGTAATCACTGCTCAGAAATAACAAAAACTTCTCTATACTGTTAACACTGGGTTCAGCACAAATCCAAAATACAAAATCCTTGTAAAAGACACATTTTACATAGAAATCACTACATAAAAATAACATTCTTCAACAACTAGTGCTAGTAACTGATAACTAGCTCTTCACTTGGGATGGAGTCACACAAGCAAGGATAAGTGCAGTATTACATTAATGTTTCTGTTTCTGAAGCCAATATTCTTCTCTGATCTTTAATTTTGGTCTTGCTGATGGTGAGTCACCAAATTGCATTTGCTTTCTGCAAGGATGATTTACAAGTGAAGAGTATGAGCAAAACTCACCCAGAGAGCCTTCCCTGCTTCTTGTTGGCCTGAGGAGCCTGAGAGGAGTAGGTGTTCCTGGTATTTACAACCAGCTGGGATTGTCTGAGGATGTCTAAGAGAGGCAAAGTTTCAACAGGTTTATCCAAACTTCTCAGGGCAAATTCTTAGCTCATGTTCATTGGCATCTGCTCATCTCAGACAGAGCTAGGTCAATTTACAAGGCCAGTGTATCTTTCTTCCTGCTCCCTCACAGAACTGATGCAGTGAGTTACCACTAATGAGAATATAGCTTATACTCCTGGCACTTAGGGGACTTTTCTTCATAGTTGTGAAACAGGAGTCAGCTGTGAGCAAAAGTAAAGTGATAACAGTAAAAATTATTTGGAAGGGTGCTACTGCAGATGTTACTGAAACAACTGTGAACATCTGTACAGCTGCTACCAGACAGTATTTGAATCTGGTGGCACTGGCAAGAATGTGCCAGATAGTGTTTGTCCTAGAAACACCTCACAAACTACTCACTTATTTTTCCTGAAACTCAGTTTTAACTGAGTTTTAACCAAACTCTGCAGAAATTTAATAAAAAAATAAAGCAGAAGGTGGTGACTTCCTGTGTAGAAGTGCAAAATTTGAGTTATGGTAGGTTCTACAGGCTTCAACTTTACCTTGATGCTTTTGGAGAGACTATAAATAAATCAATAAATACTAGTTTTAACCTCCACGATTTCTCCATGTAAAAGGTAAAACAATCCTTTGGAGACAGACCATTTCACATGTAATTTACAAATTATCTTACAATATCCCAATATTCTGGTCGTAACCTGACATTTATCACCTTGTAGTGTATTCAGGACTTTAAAACTTCATGGTTCTTTGTGGCTTGTTGCTCAGTTTGCTTCAGGGGAGAGCAAGGGTGACACCCAGTGGTGTATTCAGCATTCTGTGCAGATGGACTAAGCCTTCAGTGAAGTGAGATCTCTTTGAGGCCTTAGAGACAAAAAATGTTACTCATTATAGCCTGGATCAACATGAGACTGATGGTTTTCCATACAGATCCAAGACTACACCTTTTATAAATAATTGCCATTTTTCCATACATCTTATTAGGGAATTGGGAAGCAAAGAGCACTAGTAAACAATAGGACACCAAAGGATATTCTGTAAAATCTCTTTTGCTCAGAATGCATGAAATTATGAAATAATAATAAAAAATTCCTCTCCAAATTCAGCAGCTTCCATGGGGTGGATAGTCAAACCAGAAACATCACTAAGCAATGTTATCTGTGGATGTGCCATTAATATTTGCATGGCTTCTCCTCTCCAGATTTACAACAGGGAAAGAGTGAGAACAGCTCACTATTTCTTTGGTTTCTTCACTTTTCTGCTGGTTTCAAGGATGTTATGTAGAGTATGAAGAAGGCAGTATCCTTTCAGCTTAAATCACTTAAATTAAATCTTCCAAGCCATATATTATAGAAAGGTACTGTCTTAGTCACTCCACATTCACAGAGCTGCTAGAACTCGGGCTGCTTTACTGACCAGAGCTAGGCAGTCAATACATTTCTGAAACTCACAGCAGCATGTATTCAGCATTTAATTTTGGGAACATAAGTAAATAAGCACAATGCTTCTCCTGATCCATCTGCCTCTGAGCACTGTATGTGTCTCAGGGACCGCCTCCAGCATGCCCTGGGCTGCTCAGGTATAGATTACAGCACAGACAAATGGCACACGTGGTGCCTCGTGTGCTCTCCAGGGCACCTCCTGCCTGGGTGGCAGCCTGGCTTTGGGAATGTGCTCCCTGAAGGTCATGATGAACCACAGAAAACAGACTGGATATCATACAGGGAAGGTAAGTTCTTCAGCGTTGTATAGCCTCCAAAAATGAGGCCTAGGCATAAATTTTAGGGTTATATAGTTCTGCCTACATTACAACTCCTTAATGCATTCTTGTTACTCTCTTATTAAGATTAAAAAGAAAAAAAAAAAAAGTAAAAAGTGGCTTTTAATTATCAAACTGGTCTTGAAGAATTTGCAGTGATGTAACATTAGAGAGAGTTTTAAAAAATAAATGCATAGCTTTGCACTTATTAATAAATTAATTACTGGAGAAAAAGGGGGTGAAAAAGACAGAAATTCATCTGCCCATTCTAGCATTTCTGTTTATCTCCCCAGTTCAGTTATGTCAGAATAACAATTTCTATGACAAATGGACTGACACCATCTATCTTTAATGTACTTAGAGGTTAATTAATTCATAAAGATTTGACAGATGGTATATTCATTCACTAATCATCTGGACTGCATTCTTATCAAATCAAAATGTCTTTATCAAAATGTCTTTTCTGGTCATATGACATTGTGATACAATTTTTGATGTCAGGGTTAACAAAATAAAATTTTAGTAGCATCTGTAAAACCAAATCCCTAATTAAGAAAGTGATTTTGCATGCACCTTCAGGTACCATCTCTGTATTATAGAAAAGTATTATGATTCAGATCAACAAAACTACCTCTGTGTCCAAAAAAAGCCCTGATTTGGGCAGGTAGAACACCAATAAAGAGAGGAAGGCCCAAGGAATGAAGTAACATTTTTAGTAAATACGCTGATGCTGTAAGAAGTAGATGAACTCATGAACTCAGACTTTAGACTAAACTCAGTGTAAAGACTGAGGCACCCTATAAACAGTACCAGAAAATGCCATGGGCTGAGTGGGGATGTGCCTGCACTACACATGTTCAGTTGTATTATTTGAGTTTCTTCTCTGTGAGAAGGTGTTACCTGGGGCTGACAGGATGAGCTGGCCTCAAGATGATGAGTTTGAGCACTCACCTTTGTCTATGCCTGTAAGACAAAGCCAAGGTGGAGGCAGGAGTGTGCCTCCAGGAGTGAGTCTCTGGGCAGTGCTCCTGTCCAGCAGGAGGGACACCAGGGCTATGCTCCTTTTGGTGCCTGTGGACACCTGAAGGTCCATCTCAAAGGCCCCAAGTGGCTTCTCCAGCAAAAGTGATACTCTGAGTTACAAGACAGAGACAAGGCTCCTGCCTCTGCTCTCCAAAGTGTCTGAGTATTTCACATTTAGTGTTCAATAGAGCTTGTGCAGGAGTCAAGGCACCCCCATCCCTTTCCCCAGGCCACAGACGCATGCTTTCTCTGCCCTAATGATTACTTCATTACTGCCGCATGAAAAAGTTTCAACAGATGGTCTGGAGCTGGAAAAATTCTATTCCTGCAGGCCAAGGATTCAACAAAATTTGGACCCACACTCCAGTGAGCCCTCTAGCAGCTGAGCCTGTGGAGCTGGCAGAAAGCCCTGAACCTTTTACTGAATTATGCACTTTGGGGCTGTTTCCTCTCACTGCCCAACAAGACTCCAGATAAAGGAGCACAGGGACATGGGCAGCAGAGGCGAAAGCACCTAAAGGATGTAAGTTTTACAGACTTATGACTGAGACAGATCAGAGATACCTTTAGGTGCCTTTATTGATCTATCTGAACACAGTAAAGGAGTGGGCATATTTGTAGCTTAAATCCAATTGATAATATCTAGGATAACTCTTTTTTTTTACCAATAAATAGGTAAAGTTCACATCATATCTGATCCTATCATTACCTTTTATCTCCCACATTCCTCTAGCCTTCCCCACAGTTTTGCCCCTAGTCACTCAACAGTCTTGCTGCTCCTCCTCTGAGTCCTGGGTCTTCAGCAATATTCTGCAACAGGAGATGTTTTACTGTTCTCTGAGCTATTTTTTTCTTTCCCCTTTTCTTTTCCCCTCTTTGTTTTTGGTTGGCTTTTTTGGTGTTTTTTTGTTATTGTTGTTGTTGTTGGTTTTTTGTTGTTGTTGTCATTTGTTTGTTTTTTGTTTGTTTGGGTTTTTTTTAACATTAGTATCTGCAAAAAGAAAATTAATAGATTCTAAACCTAGGTGCCATTATGATCAGCTGCTCCAAGCAGCTGTCTTAATCATGCCAAGGAACCTTCTCCAGCCCTTTCCACAAAAAAATGCATGGGCCAGAAATGGGCATATCACATAGCACAGATCCATCTTCAGCACCAACATGGGAATACCTCAGGAGGGTGGAGGGTCTGACAGGACAAACAAGGCTGTGGGAGGGCATCCCAAGCTGCCAGAATAACACTGTGAGGCAGATCAAAGAGCAACATTTATTTTAGGACTGGCAGATATCTGAAAGAAAAATCTTTCACAGATGTCCAAAAAAATTAAATTTGTCTTAAATGAAATTATAGTCACCATACCAAGAAAGATCAAGGGCCTATCATACATTTACGTACACTTCAATTGGGCTGTGCTCTGGGGAAAGACAAGAGACAAATCCTTGATACAAATTCCTGCTGGAAACACCTGCCAGAATATTCTATCTCTGTTGGTGTCATCAAAGTTACACAAGATGTAAGTGAATGCAACTCAGTATCATCTGGAAAGCAGCGCATAACTGCTACCCACTGAATTTATGTAATATGTCCAAGGATAAAGCAGCTTATTTTTAGTTGACCATGTGTAGCAAACAGATCTAGAAACTGAGACTGAAATGTGATAATACAGCATTACCCTGAAAAGAGAAATGCAGCAACTAAAAATAAACAAACATATAGTAAGTAACGAGAAAAAAATCAGATTGACTACTCAGAGCAGAAAACCTTGATGCTTTCAAAGCAAGGAAGAGTCAAAAAGAAAATAATTTATTAAAATGAGCTTTATATGCTGTGCTTGTATTTTTGCAGATCATTAAAGAAGCACTTAGAGTGACTTCACACTATACCACCTTGAGAGTTTCACATCAAGTAGCATTGCTTTAGTTTTTTCTCCACCCAGCCAGGGATAAAGGTGAGGGATACTGCAAAACTTGTCCAAAGCTCTGCACTTGGGCTGACCGAGCTCAATTGCATTTTGGATCAACTTAGAAAGATGTAGCATTTGATTTTTCCCACTGATTTGTTGAAAAGAAAATTTTTCAGTCCACGACATGAAAATGTAGTGCTACAGTATCCCACCTGCCTCTGTAGCAGGTGTGAACCTGGATTCTCCAGCATACTCTGCTCCAGCTTTTCCCAGAGCTAAAATACATGGGTGGGATATTTGGCTCCATCAAAGACATTTCTGCAAATGCCACTTCTGCAAGAGGTGAGGAGTTTCACCACCAGCAGAGTACAAGCACTTCACTGCAGTGGGAAGGAGGAGCAGCCCCAGAATCTTTTTTCTGATCTCTGTTGCTTCACAAGCTTTTTCCTGGCAGATGTTGCTCCATGTTTCACTGCATAACATAATTTAAAGCACAATGTTTGGGGCAGGTCTCTGGGCTGAAGCAAGGACATCTACCAAGGCCTGCTTTGCCCTGTGAGGTCTGGCCAGAAGGTGGGGGCCAGAGGCAAGGCTGTGCCACCTCTTCCCTGGTCCCCATCACCCCATCCATCTCTGGGCTCCTGCAGAGGCCCACTGGTGACAAGGCCATTGGACACAGTAAGGAGGGACTGCACAAAAAAGCCACACTGCACTGAAAGGCTCATCTTTAAAAAAACTCTATCCACAGGAGGCAATGAAGAAAAGAAAGCTTTCAGGGAGTATTATCAGTTCAAACATTTGAGTTAATAAGAATCTCGGTTTTAGTTGTTGTTTCTGTGCAAAGGTCTCTTTCCAAACAATCATAATTTAATGAAAGATAAACCATGTTTGTACAACTAAATAAAACAGAACAGACACTTTGGACTCAATAAATGCTCTAACAATAACAATAAAAAGAAAAAAGTTGACAGAGGAATTTAAGAATCATTGAAAGTTTTTCAAAGGAAGAAAACAAATCTGATAGGATCAGCCTGATATATTTAAAATCTAAAGCAATCAACTGAAGTATGCTTTTTCATACTATAGATTTCACATCTTTCTACATTCTGCTCAGAGCTACCTGCATAAGTAATGAGTGCATTAATTAGCTAGAGATAAATAATCACTGCTATATATATATTAATTTTATGTAAATTGTCTGTAGCATATAGCTTGACTCTTGTCTCTTTGATCTGCTGATAATCTTCAAGTGTGTATTCTAGCAGGCCAAATATTTTTTATCTCTGCTGGGAGTACTTTTGGCAAGTTTTCCATCAGTAGGAAATGAGCTGGAAAACTCTGGTGAAACTTCAAAGCAACAGCTTAAGGTGATCTTTCATTTCATGAATTTCAGACTGTCTCTGCTGTTTAGCAACATACTGAGTTCTTTCTCCCTAACACACTTTTCAAAACTGTGAATAAGATGACTTTATAAAAATTATACACGAGAATCATGTGAGAGATCCTGTCACTTTGGAATACAAGGCATTCTTTAAATTATAGAGTTAATACAAGATATTAAAGCCTAAAGTGCTGTCTTTTACTAGTGCATTCATTTGCACAAACAAATGGACTTTAAATCCTTTTATGCCTGAGTCATATTTGCTAGGACGGGAGGTGCATTGTTCATTTATTTGACTGATTTCTGCTTTTCCTCTCAATTTTGTTATAAATATCTATTCCTCTCCATCCCACATTGTATGATACAGAATTTATGAGCTCTAGTATCGCCCCTGAGATATGTATCACATGTATTGAATAAATTAGGCACAAAGTGAAGTCTGCTGTAACTCATACTAGGAAAGGGGCAATCTATCTAAAAATCCAAAGGGCAAAAAAGCAATCTTTTCCAGGGGCTAAATTCTAAGGTAAGGAAAGACAGAAGTGGATATAATTAGAGGGAGAATGAAAAGAAGTCTCAGTAGTCATCTCTTCAAAAATATCATAATAGGTCATCTGGACTCAGAGGTAAATGACATGCAGAAAGCATTTAACTGTGCCTGCTCTTGAAGCAACTGATCCAGTTATTAATTGTCCAGTCATTAACTAGGCCTGTGCAAATGGCTTAACAAGCCAAGCAAGGTCAGGATATATTTGACTTCTTACACATTATTTGCAATTACATTTCTCTCACTTTTAGTGTAATTATTATTCTTAAAACAATCTGCTTCCTTCTCAGAAGGCACTTCACAGCAAAACTGCTATCGAAAGTCACTGAAAAGAAGAAGAAGAAAAAAACCAAACCCACAACATTTATATAATTACTGCTCCAATTCTGGGCTAAGTACCTACAAAGAAAAAAGCCAGGGTTTGAACCATTTGGTCGCCATAATGTATGCTTCTATGGTAAGAGAAAACAGATACAAAAAAGCTATAAAAGCACCCAGTTACACAAAGAAATTGTATCAATATGAACTGTTTCAATGTTTGTTCACTTGGTGTTGGTTATCTTGAAGGAAAAACAAGGAGATGATGACGCTCTGAGAGGCATTTATTTTTTCAGAGTGCTGGAAGAACATGGGATCTATTGACCTGGAACAGCATCAAGAACAAAAAAACAAGGCCAATGACAGTGCCTCTGGCAGCAGTTAAAAGCTGATGTTACAGGGAAGGGGGAGACCAGGAGTCAGCACACACAAATAAGCTTGCCAGAGCCACAGCACAAACTAGTGATGGGCTCACATTTGGGTTTCATCTCAGATGCTGCCTTGCTTTACAGCCACTTCTGCCATATAACACAGCATGGTGTCTCTAACCTTCATTTAATTGTGTGCCCTCCTTCTGCCTAGAGCCATCTGCAGACAGAAGAAGGATTTGACCAAAGATGTTTACCTCCTTCTCAGTTCATAAAAGGCTGCATCAAAGCAATAAAGAGCAGGGAGGTGAGCAAGGCAAGTTAACTATGCTCTGATTAAAATAATCATTGGCAAGGAAGAAAGAAAGGGCAGAAACAAATCAGGCACAAAGGCAGAATCTGCTTGTGCACCCACCAAGTGAAGAATAGAGTGGATATGCCACAGACACTACATCTGTAGGCATCTTGCGTGACACAATAAATTCTCCACTCAGAACAGGAACAGGTCCAAATGCCATTTGTCACAGCTAAAGGACCATTACAGATGGTTCTATTAAATTGGCAGCAGCACCAAAGAAGTGAAGGACTCCAGACACCACTGGATGGAGAAATGGGCCTGGAATGTGACCTGAAGTCTATGGCTGTGTATGGTCAGTAAGTTAGACTCGCTGACTTGGGTGAGAACTGACACTAAGGGCAGGTTAGCAAGCACTTGGACGTGAGCAGTGGTTGGAAATGGACGAGATTAATACTCATCTTTACATCATGTCACACTATGACTGCACTGTAAATGCTTCTGAACTCACTGCCAGTCCTGTAGGCACCTGACACTGTCACATCTCACAAACTTGGAGAATAAGAAGCTGACCATTGGCTGATGTAGCCAGACCTGTTGGCTTTGTATCAGAGATGGGGAGTGAATGTGGATGTCTGGATTTCCTTCAAAGAACTGCTTCTCAGCAGCAGTTCAGATGCAGCACAGAACAGAGGAAATTAGCTTCTATTTCTATTACCAAAATGAATGCTTCCAGAATATCAACTTCTTCTTTTAATAAATGCTTATCAGTAATTCTTCCATCATTTATGGCTGCACAAAAGTAAGGACACCCAGAAAAAAATTCCTGAAACTTAGTCAATTGTGGTCAGCAGCAAATTCAAATACTAAGCTCCTCCTAAGCCTGCACTAACAACTTCAAGAGAACCCCACACCATATTCCCTCTCTTCCAATGCCTAAGATAGAGCAATTAATAAGGTCTCATGGAGAGCAGCAGTGGGTCATGACTAGGAACAACTGGGAGGCACTGCCTTTTCAGTTCACCAGGGGTTCCATTACAATACGTTTGTACAACAAATGCTGTAATTAAGGGTAGGTCAGGTTTACTCATCTCTTACTGCTCAACCAGGAACACCAAATAAGCCAGTTTGCCCTCAGATGACTGAAACAAGGCAATTTTGCCTGTGAATATAGTTTGCTATGCCTCCATGGCAAAAATAAAACAATCATAGAATGCCACATTAGTTTAAAAATTTTATGACACAGTAATGTTTCTCCAAACTTGAAATCCTTTTAAAAGTGTCTTGGAGAAAAAATAAAAGTAGCTTCCAGAGTGTTTCTCTGGCACATTAAGTTACACATTCTAAGTCCTGGAGGTGAAATGTTTTTAGCATTTATGAGAGCCCTGGGCTTCCAGTTCTCATGCTGAGACAGCTATTATTACATGACAGAAAGCATCTGTGATCTACTGCTTGCAGGGTTCAAACCCCAAAGCATCCAGAAAGTCTGTGCATAATCCTTCATTCACATGGCTGATTGACTGCACCACACATAAGTCAATGCGATGCATACACTCTGATCTGACAACCCCAAAACTTAATGTACTTTACAAATTATTTGATCTTAATTAGAACAAGAGTCTTTTACACAGAAATTTGCTTTTAGAAAATGGCATGAGGCACTGAGAGATATTAATGTCATTATCAGTTCCCATAAAACAGATACAATATGAAGTGCACATTAAAGTGGGATTCTGCTACTTTGAATGGGAAAATTATTGCCATTGTAATTTCCAACTAAACTAGACTGGAGCATCCTGATGAACACAGCAGTCCTGTACAGGGAGAATTACAGCCGAGTCTGCTCTTGGAAAATGCTTGGTCCATTTCTTTGACGTCCAGGCTTCTGTTAGACTGTGTGTGAGTGCACAGGCAAGTACACTGGAGCAGAACCAGGACCAAGCAGCTGCCCTGAAATCAGGCTTTAGCACACCTTTCTGAATCATACAGCCTTCATCACAATAATGTTTCTACCCTGCACTGTTTTTTTAGGTTTTTTTTACTGGAAGCCTGGATCAAAGCTGTCTAACTGGCAAGAGAATTCAGTCACTTTAGTCAGTCTGGAAATATGTCTCGTTTAAACTTGAATTTCGAGGAGGGCATATTTTCACCACTTTGGTCTTCCTGAGTAATGTGATTACTTGTTTTCACCTGATGTGGCATTGGCGCCTGCTATCCAGCAGCTTTTCCCTATTGGTGCAGATTCTGCAATTAAGATGTCAAGCTGATAAGCAGGAAAATTATGTAAGTGGTGTCTATGGGAATTCTGACTGGATGAAAATAAAGTGAAAGAAAAAAAGTGTAAAGATAGTACCTGGCAAAAGTACTCATCTTTTAAGTAGAAAAGCATGTCTCTCTTTGCCAGTTTGTCTCAGAGCACTGCATGGCAGAACAGCCCGTGCTCTCCAGTGCTTTGCCCAAGGAAAGCTCCAGGAAGATCTGCAGCACAGCCTGTGAAGTGGCTTGTCACATTCCTGCCGCGGGGATGCATCCCTGAGGTGCCTCTCGCCCTTCTCAGGCAGCTGTTTTCATCGAGGAGGGGGAGCTTTCTTCTGTAGGAGCTCTGTGCTGGGGAGCAGTGACTGCAAGTCTGAGCCGCTAAAAAACTTGTCTTGTTCATCACCGTGGAGTCACAGTATGGAAACGTGAATGTGAAAGCTCATGATCTGGAGAATGATTTTCCCAAGGACTGTCTTTCCTTGCATGTTAGGGATGCTGACTCCTAATTTCCCAAATGCAGGTAACCCAGCTGCCCTGACCTGTAGGGGAGAGTGGGGAACTCATGCACAATCTTCCTTGAAAAGAGACAGCTCATGTGCACAGTCATCACACACTCAGTTAAGTGCACTGCACAACTGCAACACCAATGCAGGGGGATGTGTTCCGTAACCTCAGCTCACCTGGAAAATCTGTGCATGTTCTCACATGCTGGAAACCCACGATCTGAAACACATGACAGTACATCTGGGAAGAGATCAGAACAGCAATTTCCCTTACTGGCTAGATTAACAATTGTGGAGAACAGACATTCATGTCCCAGAATCTGCTGAGGATTCACAGGAGAATTGTGGTCAATTTTATCCTGTTTGGGCTTGAATTCTCTAATGTGCAGTCTTCTAAACTCACTTCATATGGGAAGAGCCCTTGATCTGATTCTTTGTTTCCACAACAACACATCACATTTGTTTCTTTTCACCAATTTCAGTTCACTCCAATGCACAGGCAGAACCTTTGCGTTACAGCTTGATAGAAACTGTACCACAGAAAGAAAAATTTAAAAATAATTATTACAATTAAAAAAAACCTGCTGGACTTCAAATGGGAAAAATTTGTAATTTGGGTTTGGAGTGCTCAGACTGAGAACTGGGGTGCTACTGCCCATGTGTTCAGTATGGCCTCTGTATGAGCCAGAGACCACGACATTTGCAGAGAGAAATGCACATCGATTCCAAACAGCACATTAGATTATTTTAATATCCACAGTTATCAATTGCAATGGGCTGCAACTTGTCCCAGTGACAATCCACGCATCCAGTGCTGTCTGGGTATTTTAGTCTTGCAAATGCCTTTTTTGTCCAAATGGGTTGCTCAGCAGTAATGATTATTCAGAGAAAAGTGGCAGACGGGGTCAGGGAGCAGCAGAATGAAAAGTGAAAACTTGAAAGATGCTAGATGAATATTTATGCAGAGCAATCTTCACTCTCGAATTATGGCACATAATGGGATCAGCAAAGCTAACGGAATTCACGCTGCGTGAACTTCCTCTGTGAGAACTTAAGTTTAATCTGCACATAAGACTGACAACCCGTGAACACAGAGAAAACGTTCAATGGCATGTAAAAACTTCATTGAAATAATGTTTCTGACTATATCAATGTTCTGGTAATGACAGAATAAACAACATTTTTTTTTTTTCTGGCAGATTTTAAATCCACCGGCCACTTCTTTGAAATGGCATTCAAACATTGTCACAGCAGACTTTTGTTCTTTTGTTTCATTGCTGATTTGGTATGTCCTACTGGCAACTGAAAAGCATCCATGGGGATTGAGTAATGAAGACAAGGATTTCAGAGCAGCCTGGTACTGAACATCTCTTAAAGGCTGGTGATGACGAGGAGCAGCCAGCCAATGTTTTGCTCTGATATTGCAAGATTTGTCGGGGAATATTTTTCGTTGCAAAAACAAATGGCAGTTGACTGACTTTGAAGAATCCATCTTATTTTGCAAAATTTTGTTCTCAAGGTGTTCAAAACTCAGTGCTCGTGGGCAGTGAAATCCATCCTTGTGCTGTAGGGTCAGCACAAGAGCTGTAGATCAGTTTACTCCTTTAGAGGGCTGTAGATTAGATCTGTATTTCTGTGCACAGATTAGGTCTGTATTTCATACATTCTGTATTTTTTGTAGCAGGTCACTGCAAAGCCCAAGAAGCTCTTATGACCCATCACTGTGCACAAATCCCAAAACAGTTGATCACCCAGGGGCTAAGTACTCATATATTTAGACAGATAGCTAAACCTTTTATGTTTATACAAGAGCCTTTAAAAACCTGCTTAGCAAGACCAATTTTTCCTTCATATTTCTACAATATGTTAACATTGTTGCTGGTTTAAGTCTTAATTTAAAGTATTAGAAAAACAGCTTTTCTTACAGTCATTTAATAATTTCTTTTCTGAACAAGAGGCCCTGTTTCATCCCTGTACTGAATGCTTCAGCACATGTCTAATCCCTCTGAATTCAAGGGTATATTAAAAAGCTCTATTGAATCCAGAGCTCTGTGAGAAACTGGGAAAGAATGCAACTCCAGCTATCCAAAATATCTGAACTCTTCAAAATACCCACTGCAAGTATTATCTAAGTGTTTGTCTGATCTTTTTTTGTCCTCAACTTACACATCTATCATTATCTAAATGTATCAGAAGCACATCAGATATAGGTGGCTACCTTATGTTTGAATTTAATAAAATAAGAATGTACAAAATAAAAGATACAGAGTTTAGTCCAAAGCAGTGATCCCATTTTTCCCTTCTGCTGCTAATTTGCTCAAGTCCTGCTTGGGTCGGGGTCCGCGGCCCTGAGTGGGCCCACCACTTTGCAAGAGGGCCATACATATATTTTATTTTTCTATTTATTTATTTATTTATATTTTTTTACATAACACTTTTCACTGCGAATATTCTGATTGCCCTTAGAACTGCCTGAGGCGGTGGGGTTCCGGGTCCGGCTTTCCCTCTCCTCCCGCCGGGGGAGGGTGCACGGCACCCCTGTCCGGCTCAGGCCTCAGCCGGCGCCGCCAGAGCCACCGCACCGCGCCGTGCCCGCGCTCCCGCCGCGCTCCCGCCGCGCTCCCGCCGCGCTCCCGCCGCGCTCCCGCCGCGCTCCCGCCGCGCTCCCGCCGCGCAACGCACGTACACCCCGTCCACCCCCAAGCGCGTCTGTTTGTGCGTGCTAAAAATAGACGGGAGCGCCTGACAACTGCCTCCTGATTGGCTGCCGCTGACGGGCCGGCAGCCAATGGGCCCGCGGGGCCGGGGGCGCGGGGATGCGGGCCGGGGCTGAGGGAGCGCGCGGCGGGAGGGTGAGGGCAGGGGCTGAGAGAGCTCCCGGCCGGACGAACGATGAGGGCCGGGGGCTGAGGGAGCGCCCAGCTATGCCCGCCTGTCCCCGGCCGCCTCTGGAGCCTTCTCTCGAGCCCTCCCTGCCTCAACCCCTCCGTCCCGGGCCCCGCCTCCTCCCCCCGGCCTGTGGGGGCCGCTGCCCTCCCGCGTCGGCAGGGAGCGCTCCCGGCTGCGGCGGAGATTCGCCGTCCTCGCTTATAAACAAAGGCAGTGCGCAGAAGGGTTAACCCCTTCACGGGCGTGTGTTACCAGTCTGTTTACGTGTATTTTCGTGCGTTCTAAAGACATTTCGTGCACTTTCTTGTATAAACTAGTACCTGCTGTGACAGCGTAATAAATCAGGGAAACAACAGAACAGAAATTAAAGAGATGTGATTTATTTTTTTCCATGAGGTTACCAAAGAATAGTGTTAAATCAATTGCAGTGCAGAGTTAGGAGAATGTCCTGAAATCTGTGTAATGAATGCATAAAATCTGTGCAATAAATGGATGAAATCAGTAATTTCACTGGAGAGAGGCATCAGCTTTGTACTCTAACATGGTTATACCGACATAATAAAAAATAAAATTTGTGAATTAAAATTTTAAGTGCCTTATAGTCCAAAAAGGGTGCTGGGGGCACTTGGAAGGCAGAAACAGGAGCTGATTATCATCAGAGTGATGCCTCCTAACTTATTCAAGCACTGGATAACACCTCTGGAACTGTTAAAATATCTCACAGTCGTGAGAAGTGTTTTCACTCTTTCATATCTGTTTCTCCAGAACTTTTCTCATGGGCGCCACACATTCTGAGCATCACAGAGGTGTGAGTCCAAGTGAGGCAGAGGTAAAAACTGTAAAAAAGGAAAGTGAAAGAAAAGTTTCTTCTGAAAAAATGTGTACCTTCTGATTTTCACCGTGCTTGTGCCTCGGTTTGCTCTGATACAAAGAAGCAAGCAGCTCTGTGTTCTGGTCCATTTTAAGTTAAATTATTTGAAACATCTAAAAATCATTCTTTTCTGTTGCTTTTACATTATGCACAGGTAGCCTTCCACTATGTGAGGATTATCTTCTCCATATGAGCTGTTGGTGTCATCTTGTAATTTGCATACTAATTGCTCACAATCTTTAGCAGTTGAAAAGTTAAGTGTCCACAATTCAAAGGATTTCTTAATTATGAAAGGAAAGTACTTGGTGGCAAAGAGTACAGCCAATAATTATCTACTGCCAAGCGTCAAAACACATGTAAAACGAACGTTAACTGCTGGGAACAGAAGGAAGTTGATTTCTTCTGTGGCAGTTTGAGGCTTCTGGCATGAAAAAGAAAATAATGGTTCACATATTCTGTTAGTTTCAAATGTAACAGTATTTTCTGTGTGGTGATGGTACTCAGGAGAAATACTGTAAGATTTCTGGTGCTGAAAAATCAGAGGTGAGCTAAGTTATACACAGAAGGACCATTGTCCATGCTCATGGGTTCTGAGCAATTCTGAGGGCTTGTATCACAGCTTGCAGGCAGTGGGGTTGTGCCTTTGTGCACACACTCGCCCTTTGTGGTCATGGGCAGCAGCAGGAATTTGGTGGGTTTAACCAGTCCCACCACCTGATCATAGCCTCTCCTGTGCCATCACCTCACAAAGCCAGAATGAAAGGGTTAAGCCTTCTTAGCAGAGTACATGTTTGTGTTTCTCTTGGATTTGACTGGAGGATTTCTCATGAAAGTCATAAATGTGAAGCTTCTTTAAATTTACCCTTTTGCTGGATAAGAGAGTCCAGCTGGTTTTGTTTTTGCTTTGTGCAGCTGCAGATACTTTACCAAAGTTTAGAAAAGCATAATAACTTGGAGATATATGCCTGAAAAACTTTATACAGACATCTAATATGACATTTGCACACTTTCTGTACCACAGCTTGAAGATTTATCAAAACATTAGAAATAACTTTTTGTATTCATCCTTCAATGAGAACATTTTCAGCTTTTGTTGTTTTATATCCATTTGGCTTAGTACTTTTAACATTCTGTTTTCAGATTTATCTCACTCATATTTTTTATTTTCTTCTTTATCTATTAAATATCCTTTTCAGTATTATTTCTTGTAATTTTGTGTATAGCTGCAGTCTCTTACCTTTTATAACTTCTGAATAGTTATTTTATGGTGATGAGTTGCTGTGTGTGCACTGTTAATGTAAATGTGATATTTTGTGTTGATTAAGGTATAAAGTTCTTGAGGGCATCTGTTCAGGTTTGCATGTACAATTTCTTTTCCTACAGCACTTTACTTAGGCCTTTTATGAAATTCCTGCATTATATTGTCTTTACCTTTCTGTACAGCGAATCCCTTTGGGCTGCTTTTCTAAGATCGCTAATTATCATGCTGTCTCTAAGACAATTACATAATTAGGTGATTTTCATTATCATTCTGAATTTGTTAATTATAACAAAAACACTGAAAAGTGTATTAGCTGCAATATGAAAAAACTCAATCAGTAAATGTACCTAGGAGAGAAACACAGTTGAGAAGATTCTACTAATAACCAATAAATGAAATTAAAATTAAAAATAAATAGAAAGAATTGCAATTTCTGGACTCTTTGACCCTGTTACTTTAAATTATAAACTTTTTGTACCTTTGATGATTGCAAAAAATGATGCAAAAGTGATGCTCCAATGAAAATTTGTAAATATAATTGCACTAATTAAACATTTCCCCAAGTATGGTAGAATAAAGTGCTGAAGGAACAGGTGTTTATTTTTTCATGATTTTCCATATTCAATATTTTAATTATAGATTCTTATTTTCTCTCCCTACTTCTAGCACTGCCTGAGTCACGTGTGCGTACTTTTCATGTTTTATTGAAACAGATGGCATATCTCCTCTTTCAAGGCTCAGGCAAGGGGGGGCGTAGGAAATAGGGTAGGATTAAATTATTTTGAAACAAGAAGATATCTTTCTCATATCCTATTTCTCATACACCTGTTAGTCTTTCAAGCATGCAGTGACAGTAAACACTCAGAAACAGGGAGTGTGTTTTGGTTGTGGTGTTCTGAGTGCCCTGCTCTGTTCTTCGGTATTCAGTTCCTATGACTACCTGTTTTTCAGAAACAGAAATATAAAAGTTGTCAGCTGAGCTTGACAGAGCTCAACAGTAATACTCCTACCAGCCACAAAGGGAGCAGATTAGGCGTTTTTTCCAGCTCTATTAGAAAACCTCTCCCCTAAATCCACCGGAGTCACCCAAGGCTCAGTGCTTTTAAGAATCAAGTCATCTCTTAAAGCATATAAACATGAGTTCAGAAGCCTGATTTTCAGCTTTTCATTGTGAAGATGTTGGGCATGTTGAATTTGTAGAGAAATACTACAAAGTCTTCAGTTTTCAGAATTTAATATTTGTATATATGCTCTGAGGAAGGTTTGGAATGCTGTGAGTAAAATGCATTTTTTCTGGCCTCTGGATTCTGTATTTATCATACATTTATGTGTGAAACATTATCCAGTGACCATGCAGTGCAGGGCTTGTGAGTGGAACAGTAGCAGCAAGTCTGGAAGCCCAGGCGAAAGAATGGCTTAAAGCAGTTAAGAGTTTCAGTCAGAAGTTTCACATACTGCCAGCATCACTGGGTGTTCAGGCAAGCATTTGTGCTGCTTGATGAATTTCCATTGGCTCCTGCAGAAATATCTGTTCAAATGCTTGCCTGAGATGTTTCTATCAGAGTAGTGGCTGTGAGGATTTTTCATTTTAACATCTACTTTAACACTGACTAAATTAATACAATAGTTGCATAAAATATACAAGACATTTATTTGGGGGCTCAGTCCTCACCAACTGCTGGTAAAACAGATTTCCCAGAGTACAGCAAATTCTCTATTTGTGTCAGCATGCTTGTGCAAATAGCACAGAACTTGATGACAGAGGAAACCTGGTCAGGCAACCATTTAAAATTATCCTCTTTCATGATGTGAATATCAGTCGTAGAATTGAGACCTTCAGGACATGTTTTGAAATATATTTTAAGAATGCCATGATTCTAAAGCTATAATTCACTTCCAGATTAATGGTAAAAGAAAGGTCATAAAGAGAGTGCCTGCAACTTAGCATTTAAAGCAATCTCTGAGTTATAGTAAAACTCAGAGGGAAACCTATCCTGGTAGTCATAAGTGTCTGACTTCTTTGTGTAGCCAGGGGAGGGATTAAATAGGTCAGGGGTCTCAATCAGTAAAACAAATCCTGTTTTCCCAGAAGTTTCCAGGGACTTTCTTGGTGCATGCTGGATTATTTTGAGGCACAAAGCATCAGAAATTTGGCTAGCACAATGAAATGTGTACAGGTCAGATCTATGCATCCATGGCTGTGATACTAGCCCATTAGCTAGTCTGTGGTGTTCTGTTGAACAACGAAAGTGGTACTGTTTTCAGTTTCAAGGCAGGGGAGCAATCCACGAGAAACTTGAAAACATTCATGGATATTTGGCTCCAGGACTTGGGAATTTAGTTTGAAGGACTAAGTTCTTGTGTGATTTTTTAGGGGGCCTAAACATGCATGTTTCATGTTACATTTCACATCAGAAATTTAATAACCACAATCAAATGTTTCTCTGGTGTTCCCATAGCTACAGTTTATAGTTGTATCATAGTTTTTCTGGTAAAACACACTTCAGATATGAGATTTTTACTCAACATTCACAAACCCACATTTGCCACTCAGCTTTCAGTGAGCAGCCACTGCTGGCAGAGCATCAAGAAGGTGTCAGTACAAATTCACATTTGAGAAGACAGAAGATTGCATGGGCATGTTAAGATTCATTATTGATCAGAACTTTGTCTCCACAAATTCAGGTTATTATTTTCACTGGAGTCAGGAGTCATACTGCTTTGATGAAGAAGTAACTTGGACCTTATCCAGCTATTGATATTCCTAAAGTGATGATCAGGCTCTAAATCTGGCCATAATGATGCATTGCCTCACCACGCAGATCTTATTACATGTGCCTGTCATTAGTAATGCTTCTAGCTTCGACTTTTAAATGCCTTGAACACAGAGCCTAGTGGTTTTTGTTCTAATAGGGTCTGTGTGTAAGGCAATCCTTTTACTCTTGTATAGTGTTTCCACTGGATTGCTTACTACTGACAATCATGCAAAAAATTGCTGGATGTGCAAAATGTGCTGCTTAGGAGAACTTTGCAGTACTGGAATACTTTTATATAAACAGGTAACCTAAACTGGTTTTCACTACAAAACTTCTAAATTTAATATTAAGTTCAAAATTACGTGTCATTGTCTTAAAAAATTCTAATTTTTCATATTTTTAATGTGTCTGTATCACTCAGTAGTATGATGGACTAGTAAAAATTTTTGCTGCACAGAGGATTCCAAAGTCAGTGGTCCAAAGTTTCTCTTTTCTTTGTTAGAGCATGTAAGAGTTGATGGAAATGATGTGAGGTACAAAATTAGTATTGAAACCTGGACTAGGTCTGGTGTTTTGGCTGCCAGTGAGTGTACCTCCTTCAGTTCACAGTAATACCTGTGTTCCTGCAGAGCTCTGGCAGGGCAGCCAGTGCAAATCCACCCACACCTCCTGCACTGTGACGCTAAATACAACCCAAGCAAGGCCAAAGTGATGTTGCTTGGAGAACAGAGGTGGTCTGAAAGCCAGGGTCCCCTTTTTTATGTACAGCACTACCATCAGTTCAGTGCTTGATTGACTGCTTAGCCAGTGCAGATAATCAGAGGCCAGGTGATATTCCTTTTGCAGGGCTGAGCAATATCTTAAGTAAAAGCTTGATGACTGGACTACACTGTGTGTTTGTCCCTACAAGTGAATTTTTTCTCAGTAAATTCAGATTCTGGCTTTGCAGATGTCTATTCTGGGTCACAGCCATCTCATTTTACTGTTCATGTCTGTGTGTCTGTGTGTATTATACTATTGTACGCTACATTATGCAATTGTACTACTGGCAATGTCAGTGTTTACCACTGTAGGTACTCATATTGATCGTTGGAATTCCATGTTTCAAATTAATGTAAAATATTACTGCATTGCACTTTGTATGTTACCCTACCAGGAGTAGTGTTTTTTCTATTCCCATTAATCTATTTGTGGTGAACAAGCCTGTTCAAGAGCTTGGTCTTCACCTCATTAGTAGAAAGTATATGGAATTCTAAATCTAGTGCTGACCCAACATTTTTTGTCCAGCTTAACTTACTTCCAGGGATGTTGTTAAAGCCTGGTTTTTGAAGAAATCTTGGGATATATGTGATAATAAGAAAAGGACATTTGTTAGTATTTCATTATTTAAGGTTATAGCCAGGCTTTCTACTATATATGTACCTCAAGATTTCTGTGTATTTTTCATTTGTATGTTTTCAGGCACTTGACTTTTGCCATTTTCCCTACATTCATGCATTTTTCATAAATCAGCTAGCAGATTCATCGCTGCAAATATAATAATTTTTGCTTTTTATTTTATTTTTCATGAGCAAAAATGCCCCAAATATAATTCTAGCTTGATATACCTTCCTAAATACATTTTATGCATAATATGGATTCAGTAAGCCCTCTGGTCTGGTTGAAAGGATTTTCTTGTTTGTTTTTCTTTCATTATTTAAAAAAAAAGGTAAGTTAATACAATTTAAAGCTTTTCTCTAAGAATATTTATTAATCATTACTCAGGTGCATAACAACAATAATACCCCCACTTTGGCATTCTTTTTCTTAAAAAGTATTGAAATCTTATATAGTTGAAACCTCAAGCAACCCAAATCATAGCAATGCCTTGCCTCCCTGAGTCTTACACATCACCCACCACAGAAATTAGAATATGGAAAAATAAAAAATCTAATACCAATGAGGTAAAACCAGCACAATGCAAAGGAAGATAATTACATTGCTCAGCTGTCACAAGGGCAGCATAAAAAAATGAAGTGACTCATCTCCCTTCACAGGCACAGCCTGCTCAAACATACATATATAATTATTTATTTGTATGGGTTTGATTCTTTAGCCAAATGTGTCTGCTTTGTAATGTGGTTTAACCACTTGGGGATTTTTGTTCAAAGAGTTAATTTATAGTTTTATCACTGAACCACAAAAAACTGTTCTGGGCTCCCATGTAATTAAGTCGTATGCAAGTGCTGTGTATCATTAAATCTTCCTCTGTATGAGTACGTGAGTTCAAAGGCAGCTCTCCTGCAAAGATAAGGTGCAATATGCAGTGATCAAGGGCTGATTTCTAGTGAAGTCATATTCCTTACCAAGCAAGTGTATCAGGCAGGAGTAAGTAATCTCAAGACCTCAACATCAAAACATTTTCATATAGCATTGTAATTTTGACTTTGGAGGTAAGTGAACAATTGATCTAGACAGTTTCTTAAAATAAAGAGACTCATATTTATAATTCATAAGTGTGTTTTTTGAGAGTTTGACCTATGAAGCTATAAGCAAAATCTATAAAAATTACAATATGCAAAAATTGCAATGTGCAAAAACATCCACAGGAAGAAGATTGATATGGAATCTTTGAATAATAAGTGCCATTGATTTTAAAATTTTGACAAAATATGATACTCCCACTAGGTGGAGATTCTGAAATAAGAAAGATTTTCAGGGTTTGAGATACACTTTTGTAGAGAATTTTTATGCAGTCCTCAAGCTGAACAAAGTGTAACAGTTTTGTCTTACAGAACTTAATGTAAAATTTAAGGCTGAGCAAATTGTATTGATGCTAATTTAGTGCTTTTTTTGTTTTCTTTTTTTTTTTTTTAATGGAAGTTATTCCTGGTTTTTGGACAGTGTGTTAGTGGTTCATATATGCTGAAGTTACTTGGATGAATCTGAATTTTTGAATTTTCAGTTAATGGGTTATTTACAAGTTGTTTGCTTTAACTGTTCACCCTGTTCTATTGGTTCATTCTACTGAATCTAATTAATCAGTGTAATATCAAATATGTGCAACACCTACCAGAGTAAATGAGAGGAGCCCTTTTGCTTCTCTGACTGGCATCAGGAGGTACTTTGGCAAATCAAGCTGCACTGGCATACTCCCGCATCTTTGTCAAAACAAAAATTAGGAAAAAAGAGAAATCTAGTAAAACCAGATATTTTTTGTCAAATTAGTATGAAACCCAGAAAGCTGCTGTTAAAATAGGAAACTTCCTCAGCCCTGTGAAAGTCAAACCATTGCAGATTGCAAGATTACAGAGTGTAAACAAAAGACTTGCTGACTGCTGTCATTTTTCGTAAATCTCAGCAAATATCTACTCACAGACAAGCATTATATAGTAACCCACTTTCTAGAACTCATTTTCCCTTCTTTCATTTTTTGCAAATCTTTTGAAAAATTAGTTCAAAGGGAATAAAAAGGGTGACACTGGTTGAACTTTCTGTAATCTAACTTGGCTGAGGAAATGTGGCTGTTTGGTAGGAGGTTCCTCCTCAGTTAAGGAGAGAAAACAAGCCCTGTCAGAAATGATTTCAGCCAGTGCAATAATAGCTCTGTGTGATAGGTCCTTTGAGGTTACCAGTTTGTTTCTGCAAACTAGAGATGCAAGATGAGCTTACTTAGATGTAGATCCTCAGTATGGATATGAGATGGTGCCAATGCCAAAAGAGATTGGGAAACTGTCATGGGTTCAGAACAGTCCCAGCTGTGGGAAGAGGTTGAGCATCTGGAGCTGACTCAGCTGGGAGCAGAAGTGTCTTTTGCGTAGGCGTGCGAGGCAGCCTTGAGAAGATGTAATCAGACTCTACCCAATGAGGTAACATCCGCAGGTTGAAACAAGAGCAGCTGAGTTGGGATATAGGGGAAAACTTTTTGCAGTCAAGCAGTCCCTTTCACTCAGAACTGTGATCCTGTTTTACTGGAAGGTGTTACTTTCCTGGCCAAATATACTGTTGGGTGCATTGTTGGATCTCCACTATTGGCTTCTATCTTATGAAATCATTAAAATTTTGGAAAAGGAAGTCACAATGCTGCTGTCAAAAGCACTCACACAGTCCGCGGATGGAAGATACTCTCTAGCAGTCCATCTGGTTGAGAGCTGTTGTAAGCTCGTTTCATTGGGTCACAAAGCTGTGACATTACAACATTCCATTGGTTTTTTCTATACTTTGTGTGTTTAAGTAAACATTTTAACAATATTCACCAAATTTCACTGTGACTTTTATGAGATTTCTAAGTAAAAATGCTGAGCCTGATCACTTTTTAGTCTTTACACCTGTAGTACCATTATCTTCTCACAGGCCAACTGACATAGCAGTTTGAATGCAGATATCTTGACATGTCTTGTTATTTTCTGCTTTTCTATTTCTCAGAGTTCCCCTTTTAATCTCTGTTCAGTATTCTTAAGAAAATGAGTTTAGCAACAACCCTAAAATAGGTCACAAATAGAGGCAAAGCTCTTGTGGCCTCTATGAATCATATCCCCCTTAACAAAAAGTTCTACACCCAGTATTCTTTCTTTCTCACAATACAGAATTTAACCCATCATTGCTAAAAAAAACCACAAGTCAATAGGTTAGAAATGTGTCCAGAGACCTAAACTTGTTGATTTTTCCAGCTGGTTAAATATGCCATTTTATTTTTATGGTTTCCCCTCAGTTTTGATGTGAAGAACCACTGTGTTCAGTTTAGCATACAAAGATACTAAAAGCAGAAGTTACAAATCTCAGACTTCAAAAGAAGGAGCAGAAAATGCTCTCTCAAGATGAAAAGCAAAGTGACAGCTTAGCCATGAGTATTACATTCCCACTTTTGGAAAGATGACATTCTGAGGAGAGGTACAGTGCACTCCAACAGGATTGACTTCACATACTTTGTGACAGGTGTATGGCTGATGCAATCTGGGGAAAAAGTAAAAAAAAAATCTGAAGGTTTAATTCCACCTTTCCTTTCAGACAAAATGCAGTTCAAGTCCTGCTTCACAGGGGATGCAGAAGGAAGAACTTCTTGCATAGATTTTTCAAAGACGTGATGCTTGGGTTCTAGTACAACATAGTAGATGATGGAGGTGACCTGGGGAGGTGAGGCTGAGTCCTGTACACAGGACAATTAAGTGTTTTACTTTGCTGATTTTCTGTTGCCCCTCTTATAGTTTCCTTGTCTACTTTTATAGGAATACATGTAGGAAAGAGGTGAAGTCTGGAAGTATGTTTGTTGAGATCCTCAAAGGTTCTCTAAAATGTTTGAAATTCATATTCTGGCTATTTCAAAAAACTAACTTAAGTCAGAAGGACAACCTGAGTTCTCCATGGCTTGTACCAGTTTTTGATATGATTGTCTAGATTTGTAATCAATGCAAACATGTTCCTGTCATAAATGATCTGTGCTAATTTCACGCTATATAGAAAGAAAACATTATGAAGAAAGACTCCAAAATAGTTAAAATATTTTTGACATAATGGCTCAGAGGCTACATTTTGCATAGTCAGTTCTCCATTCAATCCCTCCCTGGGAACTGTTGTGTTCACAGCATTATTTGCATGCTTTACATGGAACAAGGCTCTTCAGAAAGCTGCCTGTGTTAAATCTGCAGGGGTTTGTTCTGCTTTGTGAGGAGGGCACAGAAAAAGACATTTGGAGTAGAAGGTGGAGATTACTGACTCCATATGCAGTACTGAAAGCAAGTGCAGACTCAAACCATGCCTTCCCTTACCTTTTGTACCCTCTGTGTGTGTTCCAGTACTGCCTGGGGTTTTTTACCTATTTCATTCTTTTATTTCTCATTGCTGCTCTTACTGGGAGTTATCTGGGGCTTGCTGCAGCACCAGGGTGCACCAGGGTGCAATTTCAGGAAAAACTCCTTCAATAAATCAGCCGATGAAAGGTGACCTTAAGCCTAAAGGAATATGTCTGGTGGAGTGCTCGCTCCTGCATTAATATTTTGGAGGGCATACTACTGATACTGTCACTACCTTTAGGCAAACATCTGCTGCTTTTTTTCTCATTTGGGGGATTATCATCATTTGGGTCACATGCTCCTTAATACATGTGATGAAGGTGAGAAATCTACCTCTGCTACACCTCTTCTCTGTGATGCAATAGAGGTTTTTCCGCAGAGCACCAGTCATGCAAAGTTAGCAGAGGAGAGTTTCTGGGTATCCTCTGGTCTCTGCTGTCCTCCAAAGATCTGTCTGATGGCAGCATGGCTGCACGTGCCCTGTCAGACGCCCTGGTTCACTCCCAGAGCTGTCCTTTGAGGTGGTATTCAGGGCAGCTGGCGATTCTGAAGCCCTGTGGGGCTGTCAGTGGGCAGAGGGTGGGAGATGGATGTCAGAAGTAATTGAGGCTGGGGCTCTCTCTGAAAATTGATCCATAGCTGAGATTTGCCTTCACTTCTGGCAGAAAAAAACAATTCTCTGTCTAACAAATTTTAAAAAAGGGGGAAAAAAAGGTAACAAAACCTACTTTGAGCTTAGATAATGGATTGAATTTCTCTCACATCTGTGTTACTCCTTTTCAGAGAAGGGCAGAGTCCATAATTATGAATCTTGATTTTGAGAAGAAAGAGGAATGCCTCTTAAATGTACTGATGTGCATGGTGAGGAATTGATACAGAACACTGAGAAATAGGCTTAGAATTATAAATTATAGCTGTCAGCTAAAACTGGAACTCAGATTTTAATTTAAGACTTAAAACAAAATAATGGGTTTTTTTAATCCTTTCTATTTTCCTGAAAGAGAATATTATGTTTAGTAGCACTGGGCATTAGAAGTTAAGGTTTGCAAGAAGAATTACAAGAGAAAGTAGAAGTTTTAAAAAAGGAAGTTGGCGGAAATAATTGCTATTTTCAATAGACATTTCTAAGGACAGGCTGTAGTCAACAAATAAAAAGGCATTTGAATCAAATAATAAAAAATTGCTTTTTGATTAGACTCTCCTCTGGTGGCCTTGTGCCACCTATGATTTTTTATTGTATTCCTAAACCCTCTTTAGTTACCTTTCTGGAATGACAAATTTGAGGGCATGGTATAGCCTTTACATCTGCCTTGTTCTTTAAATCTGTTCTTAAGTCCAATTTAATGTCTGTAGATTTCTGAAAAAAAAGAGAAACAAATAGGGAGACAAGAGAAAAAACACCAGCCTTAATTTAAATAAGGTGCAGAATTATTATATGGGACAACATGAGTGCACAATTGAATCAGGAAACTTGAGGGAAGGATCACAGAGAATGAAAAAGGAATGGCATAGTGTGTGATGTCCATGTTTATTACATACAGAAGGTTTTCCTACATAACCAACACTTATTTTTCAGACAGCCACGTGCTTGACATTACAAAGTGCACTATTCAGCATTTGGAATTTGCCCGGCAAACTGAGTTTTCTTACGCTAGATGTCTGCCACATTCTACGGATTTTCTTTGTCTTATATGGCTTAGCTTGTTTTGTAAAAGTTGTTCTCTTCGCCTACTGTTTAAAAATTCATCCATGCTCAAACGTGCTATAAACCAGGTAAAATTGTTTTTGAGCCCTGCCAGACACTGAAGCCCTGTGAGGAGGTGAGGAGGGAAGCCAGGATGAGGAGGGAAAGCATGGGGAGGGGGGAAGGAGGGGCTGAAATGAGTGTCTTTTTAAACATTTTTCTTGTATTCTTTTATGCACGAGGAAAGAAAGCCATTCAAGTTGAATGCCAATGGCACAGAGATGCGATCTAAACAAGTGGGGCAAAGAAGATGAGATAGAGAAACTGAGACTAGACATTGTTGCTGCAGCAAAAACAAAAGGCTATTTCTGAATGCTGGCCCTTGCTGGGAAGGGAAAAACAGACAAGTAATTGGGAAGGAAAGCCAAGTCCTACTGGGAATTGATGATGAGGAGAGCTACCATAAAGATCAGCACTTGGTGGAAAACAAATGTGAACATATGCTTAAGGTTGGTGAAGTTAGGCTTGATCCCATGGAAATATGGTGTCTCATTATATTTCCTTAACACTTGTGACTTAAAATTGTACAGTTAATGGTCTTTTAAAGGCAGTTAATTAAGTGTAGCCTCTCCATATGTGGCACTTTAAAAGACTGCCTTTTGTGGGGTTTTACCCATATGTGTGTGAATTGTGTCCTATCTGTCCATTTCTATCATCTGAGTTGTAATACCTGGAGTGATGTTCTCTACCATATCTCAGCTGAGAGTAAAGAAAGTATTCATAAGTGTTGGCAGTGGTGAGAGCGCTACAGAAAATTGCTTTAAAACAACCATTTCTGTAGTAAACTGATATTCCCTCCAATATTCTAATACAATAAAGAAACCACTATAAAATCATTAAATAATTAGCAGTACATTTTTGAAAGAATCCTAAATTATTTAAAAAGAAGGGAGGAAGAAATATCATAGCAGACTCGTAACAATCTCAAATAAAATACAGTGACTGACAAATAAAAATATAATGAACTTTTCTTGCTACAGAAATCCATAAGAAGTGCAGAAATGCTTGATGTAATTTGTTTAGTTTATTCATCTTAATAAAGGCCTCATTTGTTTCACTATTAAGAATTTTTAAATTGGCTCATATGTGTCATTTGTTTTGACTTTGTTTCACATGCTTAACTTCCAAAGGGTGTCTCAAAGTTCCATTATTTCAGAGAGGAGAAAAAGCCTTTAGAAATAACTTCTCAGTCCCTTCAATGTCAGTATTTGAAAAATCTGGGTAAAATGGGACAGGAAAGTTTAAAACCCAAGACCTCACTGTGCTTCTTTCACCCAAATTCAGTCATATTGTCATATCTGAGGAGGAATTCCTGAATTCACCAAATCAAAAAAAAAGCCTTTTTTAGAAACTCTGGCTTATTGGTGTCGATAGTATCTTCTGAAAGAGAGTATATTCTGAAAAATAGCTTTAATCCATTTGTATAGTGCATTATCCTTGAAATAAAGAACTGAAGAATAAGTAATCCATTTCTGTACAAAAACCCTTGATGTCCCCATAACTTTCCCTGCAATGCTCAATCACTTTAATCTTTTACTTGGTTCCTTGTATTTATTTCAGAGTTAAATTCAGATATTGCTGGAGGCTACAAAGTTCACCAATAAAACTCTTTGAAGAAGCACATTTTCCTGTGCTGGATACTCACAGCACTGAATATCCTCTGTGGTTTTCAGGTGGATCCATTATTGAACTTCTTCCACTGAATTCCCAAAGTTCTTCGGTTGAACTTTCAGCCTTTTCTAGCCCAAACTTTGAACAGCTTCTTACAAAACCAATGGTGACCAAGTGGTTAGCAAATACAGGGCTACCAAACTCTACCTGGTTTATGCAACTGCTTTACTAGTGTTTACTTTTCCTGGTGACATCACTGATAAAGAATTTCCACTTGTTTTAAACCAGGTACAAGAACCCTTTTGTAAAAGCAATCCACATTCTCCGTTTAAGTCTCCTGTGTAGCTCTCTGGTAGTATTTTCAGGCAGGAGTCATCTGCAGGCCCCACTTCCAGCTCTGCTGTGGGATTCCTGATGCCTCTCAGTTTAGCCCTTTACATTGTTTAATGCTCACATTTTTACATAGACAATGGAAAGAATAATTTATCTTTCCCCTTGTGTCTTGTACTGAGGGCTCATTGTAGAAGGGATCACTTGTAAAAGATGTTTGAGACCACCTCTAGCAAATCTCACAGATTTTATCTCTGGTATCTATTGTGGCTTTAGTGATTCAGGGATAGAAATGTCATCTTTACGTGTTTTTAATCAAAACATAATGGACTGAGCTCAGAAGTACTAGATATTTTTATTACTAAGAAAATACTTCCATTATTACTAGGAAAATACTTCCAGATATCCAATGGTCTAGTGAGGTAAAAGTACTGTGAGGTATTGTATGATGTATCCCATCCTTCTCTTTAAATCAATATGTCTGTTCTTCCTTGACCCAGTCACATTTTTTAGGTTTTTTTCATACTAAACCTTGAGTATACATCCAGAGACAAAACCCATATCATTCACAGCAGCTTTGGTGCTTGCTATTGTGAGGAGAAAATCTGTATAATTCCAGCTACCCACACTAACACAAGAAAATAAGAGAAAAGCAATGTTTTATATTAATCTTATTAAACTGCAAACTGCTTTCTCAGCAACCAGAGCTGTACACTGATGCAAATCAGATGCTTACGTAATGCTTTATGCAAGGATGGTGACAAGAGCTGCAGTGATAAAAATACTCTTGCTGTGTTCAGACTCTGTTGGCCTTTCACTTCAAAAAACCCCACTGGAAAATTAATTGCTGAAAAGGATAATTCTAAAGTGGCCCAAGAGAGTCAAACACATCTCTGTACTATTCTGACTTTTCACCTATATATTTTTTTTAGTTGGATTTCTTGTTTTGTTCTGTTTTGTTTTATTTTCCTAAGGTGCTGTGTGGGGCACCCCAAGATGAACACCTCCTAATCCATGCCACACCTTGGGACAGCTCTCTCATACTGGATGCACATGCCTGTGTTGTGCAGAGTGGCACATGGCTAAGATTAGGATGTGGTCTTTAGCTGGCATGCTGATGGAAAAGCAACTCCTAATCTAAACCATTTGCTGCTGCATCACTGTGCATCGTGACTTAATACAAATTATAGCATTCATGTCTGGCTGTGCAGTAGCTCTTTTTCAACATAGCCATGTCAGGAATTGGATTAGAATCTAATCTTGATTCTTATAGTTAGTTAGTATCAAAATAAGCATATGTATACTAAACATATCTAATACTGGTTTAAATCTCTAAAGAGATTTTTTTTCCTCCTATTTGTTTCCCTTTTGCAAAGGTCTATTCTCTGGCACATTAATCAAACATTAAGGAATTTGTTGAAAATCAAATTATTTAGAACTAATAAATGTGATATCCTAATAGAAACTGTACTAGAAGAATTTTGTGTCCAACTACATTGTAAAAATGTAGTGTGAACTTTATACATTTCAGATATTTAGTGGTATTGATGACAGAGATGGTAGAACTACAGTAACCAAATGATTAGAGATATAAAGATAGTAACTCTTTTTTCATTGCTTGATGGCATGCATAAGCATCAAAGCTGGCTCAAACAGCCTAAATAATTTTGAACTGATTATTTTGTCCATGTTTCTTCTCTTAATCTTACCATAATATAAGATAAGGCAAGCAACATTTAATGCAGAGTGAATTCAGTCAAAGTTAGTAGCAAATTGAAATAAAAGCTTATTTGAAGCTTTGTGGTAATAGCAAAAATAAAACAGAATATATTGAGTTTAGGGAAAAAAGACTGAGAATATTTTTATACTAAAAAGAGTGTTTATAAGAATTGAGTTGTGGGCAGGGCAGAATGTGAGATGGTAAAGAGGAAATCATATCAGTAATTTGGATGATCTTTTCCTTCCCCCATATTTCTCCTGGAGTCACAAAAAGCAAGAGTGCAGATTTCTTTGGATGCAAATAGTGATAAATAAAGCACTAATAGCTGCACCAAGCCAGGAAAGGAAACAGGAGAAAGACAACAAAAGAGAGAACAATGGTTGAAAACATACCAGATATATTCGTCCAAAAGCTTATATTATCCATATGTCAGTGGTACAGGATTGTGAATATTTACATCATACTGAGATCATGCTGTGTCGGCTACTTTTAAAGCACATAGAAATGAGAATTTGTATCGAAAATATTCTGAGCATTTGCGACAAAAAAGATTTGGAAGAAAAACAGGTGTCCAACATACCTTAGATTCTGGCCTTGATAATGGTACTGGTCTGGTTTAGGTTGTGGTCTGACTGATGGCCAGAAACAATGTATTTTAAATGTGTGTTTATATGCGAAACAGTTCACCCTATGTCAGAATTCTGATCAGTGGCAGAGCCGGGAATAGGCCTGGGTTACCTGGGAAACTAGTTTATCTCCTTATCCGAAGGTTAACTTATGTATTGTCATCATAAATTAGCTGAATCAAATCCTCTCCTACCTCCCTTCATTTTAGATATCTGGGGGCATTAACTGCATTTCCACATTAACTGCCTTCCCATAGTTGTTCCAGTATGTTAACACTCTCACCAAATAATTTGATCTCTTCCCCACAGGATAGTTCTGTGTAAAATATTGAGAAACAACCTAAAAAGAAATGGCAAGTAAAAATTTGGTAACAGCTGTCATATCTTACGTCAAATGCATCCTCTAACTCATGCCATAAATAAAAATAGAATGTTGATGAGAATTATATTATGTCTTTCAAGACTGCTTCTATTATAGGTGAGCGGTATGCATCTTACATAAAGTACCATTGTGTATATTGTGTTCTTTTTGGTATGCTATTGCTCAGTCCATGACTACCTGGAATATATTGGAAAATGAGTAGACACAAAAGATTTCTTTATTCATATGTGGAAATGGGAGGTAATCAAGTACCAAGGGCATGGCAAAAATGCTATTTCTGCATTATTTTGCTAGGTTGCTTTTTTTCTGGTTAGGGAAAAGGAGATTATCCTTAGAGAAGCCCAGCCTGAAAACTGGGATTTAGCTCTACTGCCATATGCAACCAGATGAGTTAAAAGCACAACTTGAGCTCCTACTTCAGAAACAAGAAAGGATATTTCAGATACTGATTGGCACCAGCATTAAATCCTATCTGTAGTCACTTATTCCAGCTGGGTATCTCAGGTGGAGCTGAGATGTGGTCAGGAGAGAAGATGTCATAATTTAAGATTTTGTCCATTGGTTATAAGGATTTCTCCAGTACTGCTTTTACTTCCTATTTGGAAAATCAAGATGCAATATTTTGCTACAGACAAATTTTACATTGTCAAGTCAAAGCTTTTGCTTTTAACTCTGCTGCTTCAACATTTGATTTTGCAAGTCAGGGGGTTACTATGCACACTGGGATAAAGGCAGATGTTTTGCACTGATTTCTGGAATGATTCTTCATTAACTTATTTTTTTGCAGATGAAACCCTGGTGGTGTATATGCATTTGTCATGACACTTCTCTCAGTGATAGAACATTGATTGGCAAGAGGTTTCTCTTTATTTTCAGGAAAATTTTGACCCCCAAAAGGATTAACTTTAGCTTCCTCACAGCTTCAAGAATTTCATAAAATGGATTCTATTTTTTAATGCGCTTTTCTGTTCTTATTGGTCCCTCTGTCCCCAAAATGAGTCTATAATGAGAGTCACTGCTGTTGTGCTGTTGCTATAACTCATTATCCACAGACAGAAATGAGAACTGACCATGGCACAAGATTAATCCCTTCCCATTCCAGCATCTCTAACTTAACATGAATGGAAGACAGCAGCATGTTTGCTTGTTCGGGCAGTGATAGGAGTGCAAAATTGGACAAGGAGGCTCAGTTTCCTTCTAGGGATATGTTTTGAAATGCTTAAAGTCATGAAAATCTCAACATATTTATATTTTTGGATTTTAGATTAAGATTTATATATTTTTTTCTAATTGACCATCTTTTAAACCCAAATATTAACTAGGGGAAAAACTAAATACACTTTTTACTGCATTATGATTCTACAAGAAACTGGTAAACTGCTTGTGAAAGCAGTAAAGGTGACAGCATACAGGAAAGACATCCAGCACATGGAAGTCGTTCACACACAATCCGTAAATCTTTCCCTTCTGCAATATAATGTCGGCAGAGAAGCATGTTGGTGTTGTTTATGCTAACAATTGTCAAAGCTGGATTGAAAAAGAGTTCATTCAAATTGTGTGAATTTGGTCCAACATGTGAGCATAATTGTAAGGATTTCTGTATGTCTGCACCATCTCCAGATCATTACATTCCAGTTTATAAATTTCCTTGAGAGGGAAAAATTTTATTCCTAATTTATAGTTGCTGATACTTCAAAAGTGTTGTCCTAGATTCCTTGTTCCTTGGCCATCGTCATGGCATATGCCAATATTTGGTGACAGTCCGATCCACACAGCTCAGCTCTGTTCCCTTCACGTACTGCATGTTTCTGCGGTGTTCTTTCAAGAGCATTACATAAAATGAGCTGATAGAAAGACGTATGATAATAAGCATACATGCCTCAGGCTTCATGGTTGTAAAATGTCATGCTTACACAGAGAGCATTGTTTGCTTGAAGTCAGCAGTCTCAATAACCCATTATAACTTTGTTTACTCAGGGGCACACAATAAGCCCAAGTTTCAACTCCCAGCCAAACACTTCTCGCTGAAACGCACAGTACGCCATCTCACAACCAGGCTGCCATTTACCTCACAGGCATTATTTCAGCACATATTTTTCATAATATAAAATTGCCAGCCCAAAGCCATTTTGTGACTCAAGGGCACAATTATTTCATTACTTTGGTCCTGGGTTTAGTGCCCTTGAAGTATTGTGTTTCTATTGCTCTGGATGGAGAGAGTGCAGTAGGTGCAGTGCTCTGCCATGAGGAAGGCACTGTGAGACTCTGCAGTGGCCACATCCCAGAACTGCAGAGGCTGAAGGACAGGAGAACCTCTGAAATGGCTGTGGGAAGGGTCAATTGCGTGGAGTAAGACAATTGTGTGGCAGTCCTTTTGGTAAAGAACTTAGGCAAGATATTCTCACATATGGAAGGGGGGAGGAAGGAAAAACACCAATTGAGCAATCAAGCTCCTTTTTTTCTCCACCCTTCCTATTTTCAGCATAAAAACCAGCCAGCAGTAAAAAAGATGGGTGAGAAAAGGTGCTCTTTTGTGCTGCTTTACACTCTGAATTCCAGTGTCCCACATATGGGACTGTCTTTCCCCTACTTGTGCTAGTAATTGTTTCAGTTGAGTCACAAGTCAGCCACAGTTTCAAAAGTTTTGGTCAAAAACATTCACATAACTGCACTGATAGGGGTTTCAGGACATTCTTAGTGCTCCAGCCTCTAATTCCAGGAACTGTAGAGACACGTGGCAATTAAAGCATTAGTGGAATTATCTCAACCTCAGATGATGTTTGGTGTGGGTTCAGACCATGTTTCAGGCAAAGGTACTATTCTTATTTAGTAAACACTGGTTTTATTCTTCCTGTAATTTGGACATTGGCTGGAGCTGTTTTTCATTAGCAACATGCTATATGTTAAATGAATGTAATTCAGGTTATGAATTTTTGCAACCTTGATCTTACATTTGAAGGTAATTTGTAGTCTCTTCATCTTCATAATTAAGTTTTAATTCTGTTAACTACTAGAGAAAATACTTAGCTGTGTAGGCTTTGGTGTTTGGGTTTTTTTCTTTAATTTTATTTAGCTGCAAAATTAATTCATATCTTTCCCTCTAAGAAAATTGGAAAAGCTGTTAAAAAGCCCTCTTCTCATACTCAGCTGGATTCTATTATGAGAGAAGCAGTTGTGGGATTGCCTGTGGTGCTCCTTTGGGACATGGCAGCTGGTCACTTAAATTGTGGATGACCTCTTTCTTGGGAGTGCTTCACAATCATGTTTTAGGAATATGTTTGCCTGCAGTTGTGTTTTCACATCTTGTCTGTTTTGGAAAGCTTCTCAGTTTCTTGTTTCTGTGTTGTATCTCTAGTACAAGTTTCCCTCTTAGTAGCTTGTTTTCAGTGTTGAGTGTAACAGAGAATCTTGTAAAGCTTTTGCCATTTTCAAGCAAACTGGAATTAAGCAGATAATAGGAAACCCTATGCCAAAGGAATTTCCCTGGGCAGTAGTGAGTGGCACTGTGACCACCTCTCCTCCTAACCCACTGGGCATGCTGTAATTGCTCCTGTTGCATAGTCTGCCTCTTTCATCATGTTCCCTCCTTATTTTCTCTGAAAGACAGTTATTTGCCTCTTTTATTCCTGCTCTGCTCCTGACCTCTTTTTCTGGGCCATGATTGAAGCTGAGCCACATTTAGTGATGCAGTAATTTTCCTACACACTTTTTTTCATTAGAGGTCTTTGTTCTTCTGCTTGCTGAGCATCATTGCCATTTCTGTCTTCTTTTTTCCAATATTTTGTCTTCTTCACTTGTGTTACCACTGGAGGTTCCAGGTAATACTGGGGTTTGTGTGTAGCTATGTGGGTCTTTAAATATCCAGTTTGAATGGGACCCTTCCACACTGACCTTAAAATTTAATGTTCATTTTTTAATGCTGTTGTTTGGCTTTGTGCACATAAATGAATATAGCAAGAGACATGGCCTGCCCAAGAAGCAGTACAAGCAGATGTATAAAGCAGACAAAACTCAGAAGGAGATAAGCAAAGGAAGTAGCTCACTCCATTGCAAAAAACAGTAGCATTTATTCCTTTATTTTTTTTTTATTTTGAGATATTTCCATTTAATTCCTTCTTTGACTGTCTTAAAATATTTGCAGTCTGCATCAGGGAGTCTTAATTGTTGGATAGAAAATACTTGAAATGTAAAGATTATTCAAATTTATGCCACAGACATATATGGCTGAGAAGTGTTCCTCTGCTGCCATCAAGATATTTTAAATGGCAAAGTAGTCCAGAAAGATGCCATTATAAAAATAAAAAGCTTCTCCAGGCTGGGCTATCAAAAATACTATATTTCAAAGATACGGGAGAAGCTTTCCTTCTTTATAAATGAGTGTGTCCTACTGAATAAAACAGAAAGCCAAGGCAATATAGTAGCCTGACAGTGATGGAGCCCAGAGCAGCTGCCTGCAGAACAAGCCAAGGGAAGATTTGCTTTCTGCTGTGGAGTGCTCTGCCAGCCCCCAGTGGTTTGTGGCCCAAAAGCTTTCTCTGTCTTTGTATTGCCATGACTTACCTCTGCTAGCTAAAGAACCAGACATTTCTGGGCTGGATTTAGATCCAGGGCAGCCCAGAGAGTGGGGAATGCTGAGGGACAGTGCACCTCATTCCTTTGCCATCAGCAGGAGATGAATTTGCTCCCTCACTCTGGGGATGGCAGGTGGCCTTGGAGTCTCTTCTTGAGCTATATGTTTTATGAGCATAGCAGAACACTGATGCCGTGCCCATGCATCAGAGTGTGAAAATACACACTAACTGAGAGGGCATGTGTTTAATGCATGCTGTAGTTCACTATCTTTTGAAAAGTTATTTCTTTGATCACTGAGTTTCCAGGACGTAAAATGTTAATTTGGCTGTTTCTAGAAGAGTACTGAGGACAACAAGAGTTATTTAAAAAAAAAAAAACCAAATCAACATCATGATGGGCTGATATCAGATCTTTCTGTAAAACATTAACCTAATTGCTCTATCTGTTAGGGGGACCAAAGCTTGGCTGTGTGTCACACCATGCTGGGTGTGACACTTTTAAAAAAGCATCCACTCCACTCCTGGCAGTCACTTTTAAAAAAACAATTTGCACTTTATTTCTGTGGCACCAAGAGATCACACATCAGCCAACACAGTCAGGCAGCCAGAGCAAATCAATGGCTGGCTGACCTCCCAAGGTCTGTCACCTACATTTATTACTGCTGACAGTGGAACCACCAGTTAAAAGGGCAGCTTGAGATGACCAATTTGTAGATAACACTAGATTTTGCACACTAGCTGAGCCTACTGGGTCACAGTTTCCTTTATAATATCAAAGAACTTCCAACATAAACTTACAAAGAAGCTTCCTAGTTTTATCTGCCACATGAAACCTCAGGAATGCTTTCTTAACTAGCCAGAAAAAGAGACAGCAACAATGAGGGTAACAAAACCAATAGGTATATACAAGAAACAGTGTCTCAAAAACACTTGCTTTTTAGCAAACAGGAGCAAAAACCCAATATAAACACATAAAGTGGGCATAAGGCATGTGGTAGTGGGATATAGTATCACATTTTCCATCCTCTTTAGGGAAGGCCACACATACTGAGTGAATGGGAAGCAGCTGCGAAGTAATCTTTATCAGCCTGAAATATATACTAGCAACCTTCAGAGTAAGCTCTGTTTTGCAAATTACACTACTTGAACTGCCAAGTGGAAAGAAATTTAATGTGCAGAGTTCAATAATGAAAGGATTTAAGATAAAAATAAAAGTTCCATCTTACCTCATTATTCTCTGATATGGGAACATAAATACTTGCTAAGGATAGTTGAAGACTACTCCTAGTTCAGTGGCCTTATGTGGTCCCATTGAAAGCAACACTTCATCCTATGTCATGTCTCTGCATAGTCTTCCATTGGCTCCAAGTGTGAAATTCACTCAGAACTTCTGTTATTTCAGCCATTTTTTCATAATTTAATGCATTTTGTAACTCTCTATGACTTGTACCCAGCTTTGTTTCCTGCTTGTTCTCTAGGTCTCATGATCTGTTTGCTTCTAAAGATTTAAAATTATTCTGGAGTTCTAATCCTGAGAATTAGTAGGGAAAGAAATTTCTTTTAAATATTTGTTCAAATTTATTCAGTCCCCTTGCTGGCCATGACTTGAGAGCTCATATTAGTCACACATGATGTATGAATGGGGTGTGTGTGTGTGTGTGTGTGTGTGTGTGTGTATGTGTGTGAATGAACAGCGTTTTAGTGTTAGACTGTTAGAAATCAGATGAAGAAAGTTCAGCCAGCATAAATTAAAAAAAAAAAAAAAACCTACAAAATCACTCAGCTTTTTAATAGTACCTTGGTGCTGTATTTTTAAGAAACTTTATACTATGTTGTGAGTTGCATCATTTCAAGTTCAAGGAGAAACATGTCTGCATGTTATTGCAGCTGCTTTTCCTAAGTATGGAAATTTGAAGGATGTAAGGTGAAAATGTCTATCACTCTTCAATCCACAAGCCCATGAATTATCTTACCCTGACTTTAGCAAGAATGGCTTTAAAATAATACTTGCAAGCACAGACATAAAGAGTGGCTATGCCTGCAGCTGGCAGAGCCTTTGGATGATTTGTCAAAGAGGAATAGAGACAAGTTTTGTGCCTAGCCTTTGGCTTTACCCAAAGCTGGACAATCTGAAGGATATGAGGAACAGTGATGGGGTGTTTGTGAAGGCCAGGGCACAGAGCCTGGGAGCACCTCAGTCCAGTACTGATGGAAAGGATGTCATCATCATCCTCTGCCAACTTTGTTCTGATTTTGCACAGTAGGTTTACCTTCCCTTTTTCTTTCACCTATAATTATTGCCTTACCTGTCTTCTGCCTTCCATACAGTCAGCCTTGGACCTGAGAGGAGGCTTCCTGTGATATCTGAATATGAGTCATAACCCATCAAAAAACACAGTTTATGAACCATATTGATAGCCTTGGGCTTTTGCAGAGTTCTTAATACCCATTGTATAGAACCAATTTTAAGGCACAGTGTTTCTTTACATGAATTGTAGAACTAAAATATGTGTCAGCTTTCTTACTGAAAGGCAGATAAGAGGTTTGCTCATTTCCTAGTGAAAATTCATTTTTACTGCTTGACTTGATGATTTGAAAAGGAAAATAATTTAAAATAGCAACAATGGAGATAATTGTGCAGTTTGAGTTCAGGAACCTGCTCAGCATTAGACAGAGTATTTTTGAAATGCTATGGATGACAATGATTAAGGCAAATAATTGATATCCTCTTTAGAGTTTTGCATTTGTAGCCCTGAATTCTCCTCAGATACTGTCAGATGCATAAAAATGAGGAATTGCTAATAATTGATGGCAGTTTTGAGTATGTGGAGCTGTGAAGGTAGGACTAGGTGTAGAAAATATTTTTTGAGCAATCCATATTTTACATAAACTGTAATTTCCTGGGCAGCACTGGGTACCTGTTTATAATTTTTCATCATTTTGATGAATGGTCAGATTCTCAGGCTTCTTTTGTTTTTTGGCATTTGTGTAATATTCAGCATCTGGAGACATCACAGATACTTAAACTTTTGTGAGATCAATCTCACCCAGACTGTCTTGGAATGTTGGCTTATCCCATAGCCTCAGTAACATTTGTAAATATATTCAAGAGGAGTTTTGGGATAGCAGCACTGATGACAGCAATATGCTGAGGTACTAAGTTAATAAAGTTGTTAACAGCCATATGAAAGCAATTAATTAATCATTACCTTGGAATTAGTACCCTAAATATATATCCAGCTCATGGCATAGCCTAAAACATATTAATTAAAAAGTCAAGATTCTTGTTTTCAGTTACTTTCTCACATGAGAAAACTGAGGGGTGAGGAAAACTAACAATATTTTTTGGTGTTGATGAAATTGGAAGCTGAAAATTGAAGTAGTGAAAAATGACACCTCAGCTTTCATAAATTTTTTTCACTGTGTTTGAATTCATTGTGATGTAGTAAAAATTATTTAGAAGTGTTAAGAAAAAGAAAAAGTATAAAGGAGAGCAACTGTCTTTGACTACAAAACTGAGGGGGTTTTTCCATTTATATTTGTAAGGCCTAGTTTTGCAGTTAAAATTACTATAAAGGTGTCTCTGTTCTTTGGAGTTCTCTCTGTACAAGTGTGTAAATTTATTCTGTACCTTTAACAGGAATGTCAACAGTCTTTTAAATTTTGTTTCTTGGATTTATTCTTTTAATGTTGAATTGCCATATTGACTGAAAAAAACAGATCCAAGGTGAAAAATAAGCCAGAAGTCCTCACCTAAAGTGGTCATTTCGCTAAAGTAAAACAAAAGTGACCCTGCCTCTCACTCTCAAACCACCATGAATTACAGCCACAAGTTTGACTTTCCTGACTCAGCTTGGCTTAATTTGGCATCCTCATATTTCCTTAAGCTTTATATAGTTTGATTTCCTTTCTGTGGTCTAGAAAGAGAAAGAATCATGTTTTCACATATATTCTTTTCTGGATTCTGCAATGTGAGATTTGTTTAATAAATTACATAAACAGATACTCAAAGAACACCTTGTTCACAGTTTTTTGGCCTGAACCACTGACAATTTTGTTTTTTCTTGATCTTTCTGCTTGAATAATGTTGGATTTTTCATTCCAAAGAACAGCACATGTCCAATAACTCCATTAGTAACAGAGAATAGTTTATTTTTTGGTTTGAGACCTCAAGATCTCATTGGGTCTTCCAGTTCTGTGAGGACTGAGCTATGTCTTGTCCCCTGTGGCGTGTTTGCACTGCTGTCATGCCACCCCTGGCACGGGTGACATGAGAGCAGTGCACACACAGCCTGGGGCACAGCCCAGGAGGGAGCTGCCTGCACAGCCCTGCTCACCTCTGACAGGACAGTGGTGGGATCATGAGGACTTTGGGGTTGTGGTGTAAAGCACATCTTACAGTCTAGATTTTGTCTGATCCTGTGGGATCTTTTACTTTATGGGTGCAAGTGGTGTTTTGGATCACACTATAGAACTCTGCATAGAGGATACAGAGCCACAGAAGATGCTCTTCTTTTGTGTGAGATGATGGCTACCCAAGGCTGTAATTCAACTCTGCAGTGTGAACAGATAGCAGGCTACAATGAATCTTCTACCTCTCTCAGATTTTTTTTTTTGGTTGCAAAACAATATATCAGACACTGGTGAGTAAAATTAGTGGCCGGTAAATCCCACACTATAAATCACTCATGGGAAGCGTTAAGACATATAGCTGGAAACATCAGTATTTCATCTGAGGTAATTGAATTAGTTAATAAATAAAAGAAATATGTGTGACCCTTATTGATTTTTTCCTCTTTGAATATAATGAGAGGAGAGAGAGGGAGAGAAAGAGGGAGAGAAAGAGGAAAAGCGAGGGGTTTTTTGCAGACTCCAAGTGGAAGTGCCTCTCAAGGGCAGCAGCAAGGAACAAGATCCTTATGACCTAAACAACATATAGGCAGTTAAAGAATTTAATCACAAGTTCACTCTGCTGAGTGTGTAACAAGGTAGTGCTAACTTAAATCCACAAACATTCTGGTTTTAGGGAATCATCACTTGTGAATTCACCCCATTTCATTTGCAGCATACTTTATTAGCTCATACTGGTTGTGTCTGTGCTGCAAAGTGGGTGCACTTGGGGCTGTGCCGTACAGTCCTGTTTGCTGACTGAAATCTCTTGGACTAGATCAAAGTCCAGTGGGCATCCAAATTTCCCACTAGAGGACACTGGGATTCATAGGGATGTACGGCAGCTGGAATTCACAAAGAGAATTCAATCACAGAGATCCACACATTGTCCCACGGCATAAGCCATAAGCTACTACATCATGTGAAACAATTTTCATTATTCTTTTGCTCATTCTTCCAACATTTTAGATATAATTCAGATATCATATGTGTACACTCAGTAATAGGAAGAGAAACTTAAAATGCTGCAATTATTTTGGAAGCCACTCCATTTGATAACTGGAGTGTGGAGAAATATGCATATTTGTGGGTGTATTCAGAATATAATATGGTCAGACCACTTGTAAGTAAGGTTGATATGACAACCTATAGTGATGAAAATAGTCTTCAATCTGAATTTTCTTTTGTTAAAAGACAGAAAATTGAATTAATTTCTGTAATACAAGGGATTTTCTGACTAGCAAGCTGAATTTGAGTAGTGAATCCCATCTTCCTTCTACTAATAGATGTTCTCTCCATTCCAACTGAAGTAATTAAAACTTAGATTAGTAAAAAAAATTTTAAAAAAGATCAAAAAAAGTCCCAAAAAAATTTCTAGTACAGATTTGATAAGGGCTATACACTGCACTGATAATTCTAAAACATATTTTAAAAAAATCCTTTCATATTCTGGTTTCTTCTCACCTTCATGTTTATTCCATTATCTTTTAAACTGTCTTTTCAGATGGGATTCACCTAACTTTAGCCATCTAGAAGTTAAAAATCAAGTCTAAGTGAGAGTCAATGAAAAGTAACAAAAACTTTCTGAGGGTGATAACAGTTCACCCTCAAAATGGTATCGTAGCCAGGTTGGAATTAATTGTTCTCTGGAAGTGGGCTACTATGTTAAAGGAAATGCAGTCATCAAATTTGGTGCAGAAGCCTAGCTACCATATAGGTAAAGATAGGGGAATCAAATCTGTAGAGTAGAAACTGTTTAGGGAAGAAATTCTTGGCCACAATTTAACACTTCCAGATATTCCTGTACATACCTGTTGCATTTAAAAGAAAAAAAAAACAACAAGCTAACAACAAAAACCCCAAACAAATAAACTAACAGAACCCCCAACAAAAAACAGAGGCTGACACAAAAAACTCAACCCTTCAAACCAATGCACTTCCTCAAATGATACAAACTTGTCTAGTTTCCACCAGAAATTTTCTGTTGACATCTTCTTGAGTTATCTTGAGAATCTTGGAAAGGCTGTCCCTTTATATCTAGATGGTTGAATAAGGCATCAAGATATTTGAGAAGTCCAAGTATTAAACTTCCAATGTACTGCACAGCCCCTGTGAGCTAGAGCTCTTGTTATGTTGCCCTGCTGAAATTTATGGTGTGCATACCTGATTTTTTTAATCTATAATTATTTTTCTGTAAGAGTGAAACCAGAAATTTTTGCATTGTTATTTAAAGTGGCTGCTTCTTGTGAGAGAAATGGTTTTCACTAAAAAAGGCGATAATCTTTTCTTCTTCTCTGTGTCCTATGCATGACATATTTTAAATACATTTCGTTGAAGAACACAAATCTTCAAGCAGTACCTTGAACTTTTATCTTTTTTGTAGCAAGCTTTCTGAATTTATCAGCATGTTTATCAGCTGTATTAGCCAAAGTGTTTTAGCCATCATTGGCTGAACACTTTGACTTCACTAATCATCGAGCAGCCATGGAGAGTCTTTCTGGAACTGATTTTCTCCACTGACTTTGTTCAGAGATCTGAAAGAGTTGGAGAGAAACCAGGAATCTCCTTCCAAAGCGTAATGTCTGCAAGAATGATGGTGAAGAATTGTGGTTTATCTGTGATTATTTTAAAGAAATGTTTCCTTAGTCCTTTAAGTTATGAAGTTGTCCTGTAGCATTGTTAAAATTGATGTTTACTAATTATTCTTTCAGGACTGCTTTGTTATAGATTCTGCAAATAAGAATTAGTAATTAAAAATCAATCTTCTTTTAAAACAATCCTGATTTGTGCATTTAAATGCAAATAAAAGAAATATCACTTAGTTCATTCTTCATTTGTAGAGAACTTAATTTAATTCTTCATTAAACAGGAAACTCTGCTGGAGCAAGAAACAGCTACTGAGGCCAAGAATAGATAATAATAAACATGTTTTTTTCAGTCGTGATGAACTAGTACAACCCAGCAATATGTGCTTGTTTGCTCCACAGGGCTGGGAGGCAGCCAGGGGCTGTGTGAGGGGCTCCCACGCAGCCGCTCCGGGACCTGCCTCAGGGCTGGCTGCAGGAGCACCCTCTGCCCTCTGTGAGAGCTGGGCACAGCCTGTGCCACAGCCTTCCTCTGACACAGCACTTCTGGTCCAGCTGCTGGGCCTTCCAAACCTGGGGTCTTTTCGATAGACTTCATTAAGGCTCTTAAACACCAATATCAGCTTTGAATATTACAACTCCAGACCACTTACTTATTGTGTTTGTGGAGACCCTGGTGGCAGGAAGGAATGATGACTCTGACTCCATGTTCTCAGAAGGCTAATTTATTATTTTATGATACTATGTTATATAAAGAATGCTATACTAAACTATACTAAAGAATACAGAAAGGATATTTACAGAAGGCTAAAAAGATAATAATGAAAACTCGTGACTCTTTTTCCAGAGCCCTGACACAGCTGGACCCTGATTGGCCAATAAGTCAAAATAATTCACTGCAGAAACCAATGAAACAATCACCTGTTGGTAAACAATCTCCAAACACATTCCACACGAGCAAAACAGAGGAGAAGCAAATCAGATAATTATTTTTTTCCTTTTTCTCTAAGGCTTCTCAGCTTCCCAGAAAAATCCTGGTCAAAGGGATTTTTCCAGAAAATATAAATGTCACACTTACTCAGCTATTTTTTACTTTTGTGCTTCTAAGGTTTCCTCCTAGCTAAAATTCTGTTTTCTGTGGGACCATGAGCATTGCAGTTGGATCTTTCAGCATCTATCTTCCATTCAAACCTGAAGTGAGTCCAGCAACATGACATTTCTCAATGGGAATCCCCTCGAGGAAGTATCTGCTAACTATCCTCACAACATGTCCAAAGTAAATCAACAAGATGTGACTCTCAGAAAAGTAGTTGCAGCAGCTTATCACTACAAATTACTTCTAATGCTACAGTGTAGTGGCAAGGGCACTTTTCCTAGGATGTGTAGGATTCCTGGCCTGGACATCTCCTCAGTCTAACCAAGTTCAAAAGCACAGTTCTCACTTCTGAAGTTGTGGTCTTTGCCATCCAGCTACATGAATTTTTGGATAGGGCCGGCTCTCCACGACTCCTTCTGAAGACATTCCAGCCAAGACTCCAGAAAAAGATAAAAATAAATTTTCACCATGGATATTGATTTTTTGTCTTTAACTGAGGTAGTCTGTGAGCCTCAAATTTTAAAGTCTAAGGTCATTAATTAAGTAGAACAGAGAAAAAAAAAAAAACTGGGATCAAAACCTAGCACCTATCAGAACCACAGGCATTACTCAGGTCAATTTACCATATCAGCTATTCTTCTATCTCTTTTTATTCCTCTATCTTCTTCCAGCCTTGGGACCTCAGAGACCAGATTTAAAAATGTGGTGGAACCTTTTCACAATGCACATTTACAATGATGTTTTCTGTAATTACAGCAGGAAAGTGCTCAAGGAATGGAAGAATAGTAATATTTTTAGAAAGGAGAAAACATTTGATGAAATCTGAATGCCATAGAATCGGAAACCCAGCTTGACTGCAAACAAAATTAAGTGGGTGAAGCCAGGAGGTGAAAAGCTGTGTTTCCCTATCATAACTCTCACTCAAAAGTTCTGACAGAAAGAATCATTGGAAGCAACAGTTTTTAGAGCTGAAGCTGGCTTCTGAGAGCTGCTCTGGTATTTTCTAAATGTAAGAAGCATATGTTTTCATTCGGGATTTTTAAAATATAAAAGCTTCTGATAGACTCATACAACATTGCATGAGTGATATATTGACACTAAAACTCCTGAACAATAAAATTAAACTCAAAATATTGGACCATTTCTTGGCCTTAATTCTGTATTGATTCACTCACTGCATAAAGATTGACTTACCAAGAGAAAACATACACCTTATGAGTAACATATTTACATGAGTCCTTTAGATCAACTAATGATCCCATATACCACATATTAATGTGTTTTTCAGACACATTGATGTTCACTAGCACTTCTGAGCAGAACTTGTACTTTTGAAGTTGAGGGTTATTGAAGCAATTTCTGAAATGAGGTCATCGCAACCCTGGATGGGCCAGTGGAGACAGACATTTTAAAGCAATACTGTTAAAAGCAGAGCAGTAAAATAGTAAGAACATTTGTCAGGTTAGAGGTTCATAAAAAATAAATATAGTGCTCTTCAGACACAAATGACTGGATAATCTAGAAAGACTATGATTTATGAAAATATGATCTGCAAGTATTATCTGTCATGTACTGGGCTTCTGCTGAAAATCCTAAGATTATTTACTTTTTCTAACCCTGTGGTGTATTTGGGGCTTTTCTCTTATTTTGCTTACTGTCACAAATGTTGTGTTTTACAGAATCATTCATCCTCACAATATCATCTGTCCTCTTTCCCTCAATCACATTTTTCTGTGCCCACAGAAAAGCACCCCATCCTCCTTCTTTCATACAAGTGCCATAAGCAACATTTTCACATAGGGTAAAACACAAACACATGCTGCCAATGGAGGGACTTTTATACCAAGTAACCCCTAAAACTAATTTTTTTCCTTTAGCTGATGTTAAATAACTCACTTCAGCCATGCAGACCCTCAAGCTCTATTGCTCAAAGCAGTTACAGGCTTGAGATCTTAGATACATTTCTCATACACCAAAACATTTGTGTATACTGTTGTAAAGTGGCACAAAGATTAATATAAATAAATTTGTGAGGCTTTTGAGGAAGACTTGGTTTTGATTAAATTGCTGGTTTCTGCTGTTAAACAAGGTCTTCTTTTTAAGCATCTGGCTAAAATGCTCTCAGGTAAAATCCTTCCAGAATCCCATAGCTAATACTTAATAAGATTTAATTATTTTACAACTTATCTCTTTTACGTTAGTGGTCCCCCTGAATCTGCCACATCCAAAGGAGCATTACAAGTGCTGAATTATGAAAAACAATTCTGGTGTAGAAATATGGGTAATAACATGCAAGGTCAAAAAACAGGCAAGAGTAATTTGCAACAACTAAATTGCTTGATGTAATACTTTGGCTTGATAGTCTTTAAGAGGAGGCTTTACATAAGTCAAAGGTCTTTGGAGTAATATGCAAATCAAAATCCTACCACTCTCCTAAATCCTTTTAATCCAGTCGTTAATCTCAATAATGACCTAGTTTTTGGGACCTTTACTGTGTTCAGCCACTTAATCACATTACCTAGTTTGCCCTTTGCAAACTTTTAGAGGAGAAATAAATGTACATAAATAGCATCCTCCTCTAATGTAGCTGAAGCCCTCCTGAACAAGTGCAGTTTTACAGCAGAAAATGCCGTAGCACCTGCTGAAGTTTTGTGCAGCCTCTCTGTTTAACCATAACTCTTAGATTTTTAGAGCTTTGCATAAAACGGAGGAAGAAAGAGGTGGATACCAGATTCTTATCCTTACCTTACAGTTTTTGGAGAAACAGCAAAATGAAGAATGAGAAGCCATTACACGCTCTGGATCTTTTTTCTCCAGTTGCTATGCAATGTATGATCACTGACATACTTGATTTACTGTAAAAATAAACAATGGAGAAAATAATTGGATTCATGAGAGTTTTGAAATGGTAGATAAATAAAATTATCAACCACAGAAACACACACAGAAACATTTTTACATATTGCTTTTACAGAGAGTAAGAACTGGTTTAGATTTAATGAAAGACACAATTGATGTCAGAATTCCATAAAAAGGGAAGGCACAGACTGACTAAATCACAGCATGTACAGCACTCAAATATTCTCCAATACCAAGCACATTGAAGACTGAAGTTCACTTAAAGCAATTGCTTGGCTGGTAAATAGGTTCTGTTCTTTGTATCTGGAGAAGCATGTCTGAAGAGTTTTACACAGCAGCGTGATGCACTTCCTGTGTGAATCCACCAATGAGATAATCACATACCTACCTGATTGTCAAATATCTATCAGACAGACTAAGCACACTCTCAGGTGATCTTGTAGAACAAGATGGGTGGATTTTATTTATTTTATCTTATTTTATTTTACTTTTTTTTTTTTGAAGGAACATTCTTATACCAATCATATTTTAAAACACCCTAGCTCCTTTATCTCTGATGTTTCATAGCCATCCGGCACCTGGCTTGAAGTTAAATAGTGTTTTTAGCAGTTATGCCTCAGAGAGAATACCAGAGAGTGAAAAAAGAGCTGTGCTCCCATGAAGTGTGTATAAAACCAGACAGTAATGTATGCACTCTCCATAAGGAGTCACAAAGGCTAAAAGCATTTGCTAGTTCTCTGATGCCTAAAAGACCATGACAGATGTAATGCATGCTCTAGTAACTGGATACAACAACTCTGAATCAAGTTTATCATTGTTGTGAGTTTCATTTTTTTATACCACCAGTGAAAGCAGAGGAAAGCCAAAAGTATCAATAACAATAAAAAAATGAATGTTAATACTATTGTTGAGGATCTGAATGGTGTGAGGAAGCCAAGCATCTGCTATTGAGAAGGGGTACAGCTTTAAAAAAATTATACAAAAAACTTTCTCTTTTAATAAAACATTAAAATCTTTGCCTAGATTTTCTGAGGTATCCTATTCTCATATCTGTGGAAGTGATATAATTTTCCATTATATTGTATGGCCTGGTATAAAAACTTTTCAGAAGCTTAGCATTTTCCATCACATTAGTGCATTTACCAGGAGTTTTGTCTGAAGGACAAAAACTTTAGCTCCTAAATCCCACTATTACTTTGTCCTTTTAGCCCTTATATTATTTCAAAATAATAGAATCATAAAATCATAGAAAGGTTACAGTTCAAAGGGACCTTTAAAGATCATCTAGTCCAGCACCCCTGCAAGGACGAGGGGTGCCTTCCACTAGTCATGTTGCTAAAAGGCCCATTCAAGCTGGACTTGAACATTTCCAGGGATGGGAAGCCACAGATTATCTGGGCAACCAGTTCTGGTGCCTCATTAACCTCACAGTAAAGAATTGACTCCTAATATTAAATCTAACCTGACCCTCTTTCAGCGTAGAAAACCATACCCTCTTATCCTATCTTTACACACTCTTCTAAAAAGTCCCTCCAACTGCCCCATTGGGGTCCCAGAGGTGAGCCCAGCACTCCAGCTGGGATCTCATGAGAGTTTAGTAGAGGGGCAGAATGCCCTCCCTCAGCTTGCTGGCCACACAAGTTTGGTGCAGCCCAGAATAAGTTTGGCTGAGTTTGTGACAATGCCAACCAATATTCCCTGTAGCAGAGAAACACAGAATGGTTAAGGTTGGAGTGCACCTCTGGAGATCATCTGCTGCAAAGTTCCTGTTCAAATCAGGGATCAGCTTCAGCAGAAAACTCTCAGCTGAGGCCAGTTGGGTTTTGAGTATCTCCAAAGATGGACACTCCACAGCCTCACTGGGCAAACTGGTTCCGTGTTTGTTTGCCCACACAGTAAAAATGGACCCCAAGATCCTTGTCTGCAAAGCTGTTTTCGAGCCAGATTGTGTCCAGCTGGTACTGGAGCATGGGGTTTTTCCAGCTGAGGTGCAGGATTTTGCCTTTGTTGAAATTCATAATGTTCTTGTCAGAGAACAGTGTGAAGAAGAGAACATTATGAAGAACAGTTTCTTGTCACTGTTTCTTGTACCTGTTGAGGTCTTTGTGAGTGGTAACCTTCCCATCTGGTGTATCAGCTACTCCTCCCAGTTTTGTGTCATCCACAACCTGCCAGTGTCACCATCCAGGTCACTACTGAGGAGCTTCACCAGTATTGCCCCAGTACCAACCCCCAAGGTGCCCCACTGGTCACTGGCTCCAGCTGGACCTTAGCCTGTTGATCTTGGCAGCTCAGCCACTCCACTGTCCTCTTATCTGGCCTGCACTAAAGCTTATCAGGAGTGCAAATTGCTCTGCCTTCCCATTCTTCTGAATAAAAGATGAGTATGCACCAAGGGTAAAATTAGGCACACATATATAGATATGTTTTTATGAGAAGTGCATGTGGAGTCTCTTTATGGTTAGCATTCACAAAATTGCATGTGTTGGCCTTCATATAGCTGAAAATATCCTTTGTACTGAATTTATGAAGCTAAGTATATTTAGCTTGGTCCTGCAAGGCTCTGCGGATTTTGTCAGAGGCTGTACAGGTTTTTGTAATCTCTGATAGAAATTTTCCATAACATTTATCAACAATACATATTTGATCATTTGAATAGCAGTATTAAATACAATTTGTGTGGAGTGAAGTGTAGGAGAAGGCAATGCTAGTATATGAAAATTACATCAAGGTAATATTTCATTCTCTATAATGACAAACAGAAAGGAGAACAGCCTTCTGGCATTTTTAAAGGTGACTTTTTCCAGTCTTAGTGGTATCCTTGAGGCAGTCTCTGAACATTGACAGATATTGCTCAAACCTTTCCTTTTCACGAATTACAAGCCACTGCTGAGGCACCAAAAAGAATGTATTTTTTTCATTCATTTTCAAGATGTTTTCTTGATGAACATAGAAAAAGATCACAAATAATTTTATTTCTGTATCAGTGGCCACTGCAAAACAGAAATCAGTTAGAAAGATAAGGGATGTAGCAGCATGCAAATGTGGCAATTGAAGTAGATATTGGCAAAATCAAAATTTTAAAACTCTTGAAACTTTTGCAGAGATGGGAAAGGCAGAATAGGGAAAAGGCTGCACTAATACCCACAAATATATACAGCCCTGTTCTAAGAATATACTTAGCTTTATCCATTCAAATACTCATAGCAAGATCAGTGACACATGCAAATATCTCTAGGTTCAGTACTACCATAAAAAGAGGAAGATTTTGGATGAGGGGTGCAGGTGGAGAACCTAAACTATCAGTTCACTGAACCATAGAAAGACTGAGGTTGGGGTTTAGTTGGATTCTCCAGTCTGACTTCCAGGCTGAGCTGAAACAGACCACAGGGTAATTTTTGTCTTTCCAAATATCCCCTTCCAAAAGTGACTCAGCAATGTCTGTGTCAGTTCTGAACGACATTAGAGACAGGTTTTTTTCTTTCACTAACATCCATTCAAACAATGGGAGCACAGCATTCCCCACAGTGCAGCAGGTTCTGTGTCTCCACTGGGTATTTGTGAATAAAGATGTCTCTGGCAGAAGAAGAAATGTCTGGTTAGCATTGGAGTAAGTCTGCTGCTAATTGACAACCCAAAGTCCAGTGATATATGACTCTAAAGCAATCTGGAAGATCAAGAAAACTGTGCTGGCACATAAAACAAAAATATATGATTCAGATTTGGGGGAAAAAAAAAAGAAAGAAGGGGAAAAGGAATCAATATTGAGAAATCTCATCTATAGCTGCCATCTGAAACCTACAAAGATTGAGTGCTCTGTAACTTGAGATATAAATCTGGATGATCTGCAGAGGTTGGCAAGATGAAAAGGGAGAACCAGATAACAGAAAGAAACCTCTTAACACTTTTATCAGGCCCAGTTTTCACTTTCAAACACATAAGGAATGAAAACGCAAGCATACAGATCTGCAGCCTTTCTATGCATAAGGTGTTTGGAGCATGCTTATTGTGCTCTGGTGAGTTATTTCATTTTATCAGCAAAATAATGGTCAAGGGAACCTAAAACGATAAAACAGTTATCAGATTGATCTTTATGAAAAGTCCAATGTGAAGATGGTTCCATCATCATCAAGAAAATTCACACAACAGTTCAATTTTGATTGCATCAGGATTGTTCAGGTTTTATGTACAAAATTTTCATCTTCTGATTAGTATTCCTCTGTCCTCTGCATAGCAGCTATAAATCACAGAAAAATCATGACAAACGGTCTTGTTTAAGTGATTATTATAATTCCATTTTGTCTCATTTAAACCCTAATCAAATAAGTCCCACAGAAAGTTAGCCAAGGGACAGAGCTCAAGGAAATGACAGTGAATCCAGAATTTATTGTCCTGACACTCAAAGTTTTAACCTTTGTTAAAGGTCTTTTATTTAGTTTGTAATGAAGAAGTGCAAAAGGTTGAGCTGTCTGAACTACTTTGGGGCTGAAAGTTCTTCTGTTGCCTTCAGAGTCCATCATCAGCCCAGGACATCAGCTTACACGCTGCAAATAAAAAGGGGCATGGTTTTTTGGGGCTTACAGGGCCAGGCAGTTTCATAGGAATGAAATACATTTTTTGTAGTGTTATCTACAAGTTCCATTCAGTTGCAATGATTGTGCTGCTGGAGGTAACAATATTGCAAACACAAGCGCCTTGAGGCTCTCACAGGAACACAAATTACTCCTCCAGTTTTTGAAGGCAGCACAGACCTGTAGCCATGACCTTGAAGTTGCCTGTGTGATCATCTCATCTGCCCATCAGTGAGTAAGCAAGCAAGAGTGGGTTGTGTTCCCCAAAAGACTTAAAGTACTCCGATAAAAATTTACCATGAAAAATTAAATTTCAGGTTAATAAGATCTTTACAGGTTTGCTTTTTTTTTTTTTTAACTCAGAAATGTGTCTTAATTGCAGTGGTTAATTTAAGATATTAAAATATTACTGGACATTAGGGCTGGATAGTTCCGCAAGTGGAAAATATCCTGAGGAAAGGATATTTTCCCAGGATCCCTGTGAGGTTGATGTCACACCATATGAATGAAGCCTTAAAGCACTCTCCATTGTGCCAGGCACCATGCAACATTGCTGCCTGGAAATGTCCATGTGAGGAACCGTGTTGACTCCTTGTCCCAGAATGGATAGAGGTACAGAATGATATTTGGGATGAGATTTATTTCCCTTGACTTCAGGCCCCTACAGTGTAGATCCAATGTTTCAGTCATGTGGGAGGCTTTGGCAGCTTGGAGCTGGAAACTTGCTGCACCTCTTCTGGCCTCCCTGCCCTGTCAGAGCACTGCTGTCTCTTATGAGCTGGCACTGATTTCCAGCACTATGTACTTGCCTTTCTTGAAACAACTTATTCCACACAGGGCAGGGAATAAAACATGAATTAACAGTACCTTCCACTCCACTCAAGCCAAGATACTTATATGTGATCACATAAATATCCTCTGTATTTGATTTCACTATATGCATCATACAAGAAAAGAAAATTTATCTAAACAAGAGGCATTAACCATTATGTAAGGAGTTAGTCAGAATTATTATTTTTATACTTAGGCAATTGTGTTTATATCCTATCATTTTAGCTAGAATAAATAAATATAATAAATAAATAGAATAAATAAATAGAATAAATAGAGTTGTCTGATTTTGTTTTGTTTGGGTTTGGTTTTTTGTTGGTTTTTTTTGTTGGTTTTTGTTGTTTTTGTTGGGTTTTGTTTGGTTTTTTTTTGTTTTCTTTCTTTTTTGTTTGGTTATTTTGTTTGTTTGTTTTTTAGGTTTTTTGAATCTAGTCCCAAATATGAAGAGGCGTGAAAGCTAAAATTAATCTTTATTAATCGTACTTTAGGGTATATGTAACTCCCATGAGAAGAGGAGCAATTCATGTGAACGTAATGGGATGTCTGGCAAAACTGTAAATTCTTCAAGGACAGAACAGAGCAGCAACAGTGCATCAGTGCCATTCTGACCCTGACAGCAATACAGCAAGAAATTGAGAAATCTTTCCATGATGTTGTTCAATAGAAAATAAAAAAAGGTTCAGGACATTTCAATTAATTTGTTATTTTGGTCTTGGATTAACTAAATCTTATAAGAAATCAGTAGATTCATTCAGATCAGCTGTATGGAGGGTGTTTACATGTTTTAAGACAAAATTCCAAAATCAGATTTAGCCAAATGCAACTTTTCACCCTCTAACAATTTTTTTTCTTGGCTTTAGTTTTGTCATCAAAACAATGAATAATTGTTATAGCCTTGTTTCTATGCTGCTGTGCACTATCCCAAACATGTTTCTTTGGAAGTTTTAAAAAATACCAGTCTTGCTTACCACATCAGGCTCTATTCCAATATGTAGGGGAAAAGAAAATAAGTATAGAATAAAATTGCCATTACTATAAGTAGTATTTCTCAGTGTGGCAGTGATTTCTTTGACCTTTCTGGTGATGTTATGATGTCACAACTCTGCAGCTTTGGCCTATTTTTTGCACAGCCTTCACTGGGCTAGACTTGATGGAAATAAACATCTTACATAACAGTCCGGCTGTGCACTCAGCTCTTTTCCCTTCTCTATTTTTTTCTCCTGAAGGAGATTTTCCCAGCATGAATTCTGTATGTACAATTAACATTTGCCACATTTCATCTTCAAAATCTGTTAGGGTTTATAAGAAGATTAAGAGACAGAGCTGATGTGTTTCATCACCCTGCCTCTGTAATCACACAGCTTTACGCTGGGAAACAGAGCAAGAGGCAGGTTAAAAATGCAATAATTCCCTTGAAAGGAGAACTAAAATAGAAAGCTCTGAATGTGAGACTTTGTACTACTGGGGTTATTTAAACCAAACCCTTTCAGGAAAGAGCAAAGAGCAGATACACATTGCCCACACAGACATAAAAAACACCCTGACCTGGTAGCTTTTGCTGTTATGTTAATGGCAAAAGGAATGAACAGTATTGCACCACAGAATCTTAACTCTTTCCTTTCCTTTTCCTTACATATTTTTGGTTGAATGTGTAGCAGGTATGTATACAGACAGACTGGACAAGAAATCTTCCTAAAGAATAAAGGATGAAGTACATGTACAGAAATAAATTTACCCAAAGTGAATACAGAAATAGGTGCATATATACCAAGAAAAAAAAAGTGCCAGAATATGTACCATAGATTGGCATCAACCAAGTTGCATACACAGGTTTTTAAGTAAGAAAAGTTTGCAGGCAAAATTTTGAAAAGCTCTCAGAGTTGTTTTCTTTCTAAAGTCAAATCTCAGGAGATACCATCAACCTCTATTTTCAAAATCACTGAACAGTTTAAAAAATATAGACAATTAAAACATATTTTTTGGACCTGATGAAGTAAACAGAATCGTAAAAGACCAGGCCTACAATTCCCAAGTAATGTCCAACTCTCTGTGGTAGAAAATAAGTATCTGATATGTCACAGTGGACATGAAGTAGCTTTTCATTTTTAATAATTAAGTATTACCTAGATCTCTGTGCTTTAATTAGCCTAAACACTCCTGTGTTCCATACATACTTCCATGGCTAATTTAGTAAAGTAAACCTTCCCCTTCATCTTGTCCATGTACAGCAATTTTGTGATTTTCATCAGTATAATCAATGATAATAAAAAAAATTGTCAGGCTTAGCAATGCTGAGTTTCTAACAAAATGAATAAACAGATGCAAGTTGTGATCCCTTCATGGCCAAGCAGGTTTTAAAATTTGGTCTGAGCTTAGTAAAAGTAACAGCACAAAATAAGTGAAACTGAATGCCCACATTATTTCAAGCCAGGTTTCCAAAAGAATTTACGAGCTTCATGGAATTCAGAAGTCATGGACATCCATGTCTTTTCCACTTAGAACTGATGCATTCTGTCTATGATTTATGAGCTTTATCTGGTTAAAATTTGGATGCCAATTAAATATGTTCCTTAAGCCAATTTTATGTACATCTATAAGATTGACAGATACAAGACACAATGTCAAAACAGAAAGGATAAACCAACCAAAAGTATTAACAAGATTTAATGCATCACCTCCCACTTCTTCAACTACTGTTCAAGAGAGGAGAAAGACACTGAGAGGATGGGGGAGGGTCTCAGATCTCAGGTTTTAACAGCACTCACTTTCCTGTGACAGCATACAGATTTGGAATATTTAACCATGGTGGGAAAACACAAAAAACATCTGCTTGTAAAGTATCATAATTTAAGATGCTCCCAGATTAGCTATTACTTAGCTATTGCTAAGTTACATAAACTCTAGAGTAAAATGAGGATTGCCAGCTAGATCAGTCACTGAAATGTGCAGACTGCCACACTCAATTACTTGGAGCAATAAAAAAACAATAAGAGTCTCCAAACATAATTTACAAGGTTTTTCAGACCTAAAAGATATCCTTATTTCCCTCACACTGCTCAGTAGAACAAAATGTCATCCAGTTCTGCATCTCTCACTGCATCCTTTGCTGTGCATACACCTGCCATTTCCAGGGCCTAAAAGGACTGCTCCAGACTGAAAAATTCCCTGCTTCCTGTGGCACTTAAGCCAGAGGAAATATCTTCCCAAGAAAGCAGAGTTTAGCAATTCCTGCATGGCACCTGCATAACACCTGCTGTCTCATCCCTTTTACGTGATGTGAAGAGGATGGATGAACCTGAGGCTCTGACAACAAATTTCAACAACATTTTGAGCAACATTCTGATTTGTTTTCTATCCTGTTATTCATGGCCTTCCTTCCTTTTTATGGCTAGGTCTTAGATAACTAGCTCCAAGGCAGGTGATCACACTGCAAGAAATCATTGAATTAGATGAATCCCATGCTTGAACAGTAAGACATATTTTATTGATTTGAATTAGAATTGCCGGCTTTTTTCTTTAAAAAAAAATTCTTGCTTTTTTTCCTTCCTTTCCTTCTGAGTGACAGTCAAAACAGATACATATCCTGAGCACATATACATTTTTGTCTTATTCATTCCGAAATAGTTGAAGAAAAAGACTTCTAACTGAAAAGCAATCAAAAATGATAACTGCAAATAGTATTTATCTGCTGTGATTTGAGCCCAGATTCAACTGTTAGGAATATATAGCAATTGAATTTTCTTGAGTGAAGAAGTGATACTACTCATCATGCTATATATGATTAATGTGTGATTATTTTGAAAGGAAAATATCTTGTAATAACAGGGTATTTTCTTCAGGCTCATTGTCAGGCAAATTCTTAAAGCTATTATTGAAGTTTCCCACAGTCATCAGTAAAAGCTCTATTCAGCACCAAATACCAGCACATGCCTGAGCAAGCTGCACAGAAATGTTCATTCCCACAATCCATCTTCTGGTGTTTCAAACTGGATTGCCACTTGCATTAATCTGCAAGGCAAAATTCTTCCTTGGTAAAGCTACTAGTGTCCTACCTCACAGAAATCTAGCAAATTGTCTTACTGCATAATGTAAATGTATGCAGGCTGGACAAGATGATTCCTGGCTTGTGCATGCACAATTTTCATGTACAAAATAAACATTGTATTTATACACAAAATATATGCACTGGTTTGGGCACAAATCTCTTTCATTCCCATACCAACAGAAGTCAGTATTAGCATAGTGGGATCTGGAGGCTGAAAGAGACAATTCTTCACTGGCCTCTGGCATATCCATGGTCACATCCTGTGTTGTAAGTGGTTCTGAGAAGATCAGACTCCACAACCTTGGGCAAGATGCTCAGGGCCAGCTCTGATAAAGAACATTAGCACCTAAAACAAAAGGGCTAAAACCCAAAATTGCATCCTTCAAAATAAACATCACAGCATCAGGATGGATCTGACCTGTTTGCTAAGACAGAATCAAAAATGGAAGCTGCTTGTAGTTAAAAATTATAGATCACAGATTGATTTCCAGCTGATGTACACAACTAAAATAAATAATTCAGTCAGACATCTGTGTACCTATAAGAATATTGTCCTTTTCTTCTGTCCTCCACCTAAAAAGAGGGGATCATTGTACTTTCTCTTGATCACCCTGTATATCTGGGTGCTAGAAGCTTTGTCTGCCTTTTTTTTAATTGATATTTTATACAAAGCCTTTAGAAGTCTTCCTGTTATGCTTCAATGAACTTTCAGACAAAACCATAGGTAATTATCCGCATCACTCTGAGTCTTACCTAAGTGTTTTTCAGAAGTATTGATATTTTCAGCATCTGAGACATTTAGGCACATTCGTTAGATGAAGATTGTTCTGTACAATATTTACAATAAAATCCAACCCCTCTATTCTCACAAAGTTATTTTCTTGTTTTCAAGATGTTGGTTTGGATTTCTGTCCTTTGTATGTGATATATTTTCTCAGCCTTGTATTTTGAATTCTGAACCACAAAGCCAACCTTTATTAGGACACCTGAAAGATTTAGCTCTTCTGCATTAGCAATGTGATGCTTAGCAGTAAATTTCCTTAACCTTCTGGATGAAATATGTTCAGCCAAAGAAAAAATTGTTTTAGTGTTGTGTTCTTTTTAACACAAAAAGCAAAATATTGCTCAGATGCTGCAGCAATAGAAATAAAACCAGTAGTCTTTCTTTTGCCAAGCTTAAACTGAAATTTTAGAAGGGCCTTGTTTTTCTTTAGATAGAATATTTTATGAATACATAAACATCTGTCTCCTAAAAATATCTTTGGTTTATCCCTTGGCTTGTTATATTCCTGCTTGGCTTTTTCTTTTCTGGCTTTTCAGGGTTACTAATGAAAATGTAATGCTTGAAAATTGTTGGTTGGCACATGCTAAATCCACACATCTTGAAAGTCTAGATTTGGCAAGGCAGTCTGCCTTTGTTACATAGCAAAATTTAAGGGACCTTAAGCCATGCTTAATGAATTAACAATAGCTTAAAGATATCCATTCTACTTAAAACAAGACTTCAGCACAGTGAAACTGTACTTAGTAGAAGGACACTTTATTGTTGTTAAGAGAATTGGTGGTATCCTCACAACCTGATTCTAATCATCTAAGCAGGTACGCCAAGTCTGAGCCTGACACTAATCCCTGTGCCACTAGGGAGGCAACACATCACCTTGTATTTCATGTTTCATATCCTTGGAGAATATGAAAATTAGAGTTTCATGAATGAGCAAATATGAAAAATTAATAAATAAAAAAATGAAAGCAGATTACATTTTTGTGGGTCTAGGCCAAAACAGTCCTTTGAAGGATATTCAAGATTAAAAAAACACACTGGAAATATTTCTCTGTCTGCACTGGAGTGCCCTGACACCCATGGGAGCACTGACTTTGACCCTTATTCATGGAGAAAGTTTCCTAAACTTCAAGATAGACTAGAATCCACAAAAGTGTAAAATAGATTACAGAGAGTAGTGTAGGTGTATCACTTGGTGAGAAATTTAGGTTTTGAGATTTTTAGTATGTTGTGGATGAAAGCAAGATGGAGGGCACATCCTTCTTCATGGGTTTGGGTGGCATTTTGTAATTGGGCAGAAAAGTCTGCATTGCAGGCTCTGTGGCATAAGTTATTGGGTTAAAAGGGAAAATAATTCAGGTGTCAGTTCTTAATTGGACAGTTTAGTCTTAAAAGACCTTGTAACAAGAGATTGTTGACCATTTTGTGCCTTCTAATGAAAAGCTGCCGAAGTTACAGTAGTGAGACTGTTACTAATAAGAAATAATAAACACTTGAGTCCGAACACAAATTACTGTCTCAAGTGCCTTCAATCCAGACACAGAGAAACCAACAGCTGGTACCCCCACAGAGAAAAGATGATACATACATTGACCTGGCCATTTCTTTTGGGTTTCTTTTGGGTTTCTTTCTTTTTTTGTTTTTGTTTTTTGTTTTGGTTTCTTCTTTTTCTTTTCTTTTTTTTTTTTTGAGACATTTCTTACTCTTCAGATGGCTAAAAAGTAATTCCAATGAAAACCATAAAGCATGTGCTGCTCCACTCAAAACCCTTCACTGTGCTTCAGTAATTGCAGGACTACTTGCTAATCTAAGCTGTGGTCCTTAAGAACTTCAATAATGAAGGTAATAAAATCAAACTGATCAAAGCCTTGTACAGATAATGGGGGAAAAAAAGGGTGTCTAAAAAATCTACTTTATGATATAAAGCAAGGCACTGGCCATGCCAAAGGACCTGTGATTCCTAAATGCCTGAGTTAACCTTGCTCTCCTTTTATCATCAGATCCATCAAATACAGAATCTCAGCTGATGCTGGGTTTTAATTTAAACCCTAAATGCATAGTTTTAATTTAAACCCTATTCAAAATGTAGTTTAATGCAGCCACCAAATTGCATACAGAACCCCTGCTGAGTTTCTGAGAAGAATGAAATGAAAGAAAATCAAATATATTTCACTTGTTTTTGGTGTTATTCATTATTGTGATTATTAGTGAGAGGCTTGGCACCGTAGATTGAATGCAAAAAGGTTGATATTCTGCTCATAGAGGTAAATAACTGCTAGGTAGGAAGCTTTTAGAGTCTTTACTCTGTTTGTTTCACATTTGCTTCCTAAGCAAGCAAGACTTGGATCCTCCAGAGCCCCAGACATTTTGTTTTGCAGATCAAAGTGGGTGATTACAGTGCACCTTCTGGCTTTAAAATATGTTACTTGTTTGTATTACAACACCATCAGGACAAAATCCACTGTGCCAGGCCCAGAAAAAGACATAAGCAGAGACAGTCTTTGTCCCTAAAAGACTCAGCACCTAAATAAATACAATAATTTTGTGCTGTGGAAATCAGCAGAGAATTTCTCTCAGGCTAAGCACAAAATATTCTAAAATACAATTATTGTGAATTGTTACATAAAACAGCACAGAATGTGAAATGCCAATGTGTTTCAGGTAGGTTCTGTAAGGCTGCTTTTTAATTTGTCTGTTCTTGTACACCACTGACATTTTCCAAGCCATTAAAATACCTCTGGTACAGCCCATTAGTGTTCCAGAATAATATGTGCATCTTCTCTTCAGCATCATTCTTTTACAAAAATGGGTTTTCTACCAGCTATGTAAACTGGATATACATACTAACAAATTTTCCCCTATACCTCCTAATTTGGAACCTGAACTGATTAGGTCTTTGTCAATCAATGTGATGGACTTGTATAACTAAAGTGTTAGAAAGGGCTTTGAAATGGGTAAACAAGCAGAATATGTGACTCTAAAACTGATGGTGTCCATCAAATTTTCCAGTAAGGCATTTTTTCCATGTATTAGACTAATTTATTGACCTTTCATGCTGTGTATGCCATGCTTCTGCCAACTAATGCTAGCCAAAATTTTCAATTAGGAATGTAGACCATCTGAAGAAAAGGCTGTTTCTTTTCACTTCCATTTCTTCCTCATTTATTTTTGTATTTATTCAAGTCCTCTGGAGAACTGTAAAGACTACATTATGCCCAGTTAATTTACAGCCATCATTTTTATTGGGTTACTGCGAATTCCAGTTTTTAAATCAGCATTGCTATGCCACAAAAAGACATGTGTGTACATCTTGTATTCAGGGCTAATTTTTTATGAAACAAGTGCTAGGATGAGGTGCTAGAATGCTAATAGCATATTTGTGAGTTTCATAGCAGCAGAGCTGACAGGCAAACAGATTCTGGCATGTCATTTCAGACTATTTTGTCACAAAGTTAGCTTTGTGAAAATGTTTTTTAGCACTTTCAATTTTTTGTTTTGGTTTTAATCTTTTCTATTTTTCTAAAGTCTTTTAAATTGCAATTAATTAAGTTAAAGTTTCAAGTTCTAATGAATCCAAATAATTTTTTCCCAGTTTTCTATTTACAAATGTTTCTTAAGTGAAGAACTTGGGAGGCCAAGATCAAATTCACAGTACAAGATATTTGATGTATTCATTTGTTAATTACTTGTCCCTTATTTCTGCTTTGATTTTTGCCTGGCTTCAGACTCCAGGAACATGTTTTTTTTCCCTTTCTCTTTGCAAAGTTCCATTACCTTCTTCCTATGCAGTATATGATGACTAGTTTTTGGCAGCTATGAAGTTTTTGTTCACTTATCTGCTTTTTGTCTATTAAAAAGTTCCACCCAGAGTCACAATGTACCAGGTAAAATACTTTTTGTCTGAAAAAAGACACACAGGCACTTCACAGATATATTAGCCTGAGCCTGGATCAGCACAAAAATCAGCAAAAATCCAGTCACCTCAGCTATTTTATGAATCTCCCTGGGATCACCGAGGATTTGTGACACCATTTTTTGATAAGTTGTAAATAAGGACACAAAGTTGTGTTTCAGAGCAAGGGGCAGAACCAGCGTGATGTGTCTTTTCTCTTGCAGATAAAAGGGAATCTCATGTTGGCTTCAAGAGAGCTCCAATGTCTCCCTTACTCACCTATTTATCTTTCCATTACATTCCTCCCTTTCACTGACCATTCTAACTCATCCAAAATTCATGGGATCCCTTTAATTTGTACCAACAAACTTGACTTTAATCAGTTCTGGGGAAAAGATTCAGGGTTGGTTGATTTCTTTCCCCTTTATCATTTTACTCAACACTGGTCAAGCCCAAAAATAAAAATTAAATAGCTGACATATAGCCCTTATTCTTCCAAACCATTGATTACCAGAGTATTAGCGTAGCTGCCTGAAACCATTTTCCAGGGGGAGACAGGTTCCAGCAGCAAAGCTGTCTTAGGAAGCTTCATCACTGCTCCTCACCTCCTCAGCGCTGTGGAAGGAGTAGTTGATGGGTCCGTACTGCATGCACGGGAATAGTTAAAATAAAAGCCCTCTCCAAAATAACCCTTCATTTCAGTGCACAGGTGCTGCTGAGCCAGTGGAAAAACAAACCATGTAGTGGTGGCTATGGCAACGAGCAGCTGAGGGAGGCAAACCAGGCAGCAGCTCCTTCAAAAGCCTTCTCCTCCCTCATCCCTGTGGCAGACACTGGCCCTTGCACCAGAGCTGCACTGTGCCTGCTGAAAGAAAACAGCATTCATGCTTAAAAAAATTAATAGGCATTCTAGAGATTACCAATGAGATATTAAAATAGGAAAAAAGAATTTTATGACAGTTTCATAGAAGAAAATATTGCATAGGAACAAGGTCTGACCTCTTCAGGGCATATTATCAATATTTCATGAGCCTGTGAGGAAAGGAAATATTTAGCAACGCGGTATTAAATTTCCATCTGAAAATTTCCATGTCTGTGGCAGGCAGAAATAGCGGCTGGGATGCTGAATATGTGGAGTTTTTCAAGGAATTCAGAAATTACCTGCACAAAACTTGCATAAAATTGAGTCAGGAAAAATAGTGCTTTAAACTACTAAGCGGAGTTTTATTAAGTAAAAATTCTTCAGTAATGATTTTTTTAAAAAATTCATTTAAATAGGTTTCTGACAAGGAATGTACACAATGTACTAAGGCATATTATAAGTATCTCAAAGTTTAACCAAATGAAATGTGTCTGGGACTTGAGAATTTCCCTCCAGGAAGAAAGGATGGAGAATTATGCTTTCAGGCTTAGCAAAATACTGAAGAGAGGTGATTAAAACATGAGGGGAAATATTTCTATTGGAAAAACCAATTTCAATTTTATTGAAATTGAAACACTTTGAATGAATAAATCATCTCTAATGATATCTTCTGGGGTAAATCTTTTTACAAAGGAGATGCTCTGAGAAGATAAAGGAACCTTTTTTTTAACTTCTGATTCCTTTGCTTAGACTTTTCAGTTATTTTAACAAATCACCCTCTAATCAATATGTCACAATATATAATGTACTGTATAAATTAGGAAGACTGCTTTTTCCTGGAAAATAAATACTTCAATAATATTTTTTCTGTATTTATTTTTAAACTTTGTATTCTTCTGGAAGTTTCTGATGAGAAGTAAGGCATAGATTAAAACATTAAAATTTCCCAGAGAATTTCATTTCATGACTCCCACCATCTTTGATTCCACATCTGTCCTTCCCCAGTAATCTGAGTGACAAGCTGTCCAGGACAAAGCCTGCTGAATTTTGTAGTAAATGACTCTTAGAAGAAGATACCTAGCCACATTTAGGGGTTTCCATCACTAATAAATGGGAGTGGAGGTGGGGATGAGATGGCAGAAGGAGAACTCAGCCAACTGAGGTTTTTATTTATGGGAACATTATTAAGCAAACATATTTCTGATGATAATGAATGGATTAAGTAAGTTTTATTTCCCTGAATGTTCACATACTTGTATTTTTATTGATTTAGCCTCACTAGGATGGTCACATAAATATGCCCATTCTGTAGTTTATTCTCCTTCCAGGATAGGAATTTATTTTAGTGATAAGTATGTAAACACACATATGATTGTGTTCTCTCGGTACTGTCCACACGGCCCTGTCCAGGCTGGAAAGGGCTGCTGCATTACTTCAGTTCAGTCAGTGCACTGTCACTTTTGTCCTATATGGTTGTTTTTGTAAGAAAACGGTGAGAAGAATGAGAACATGTCAACAATTTCAACTACTGTCTACTAGGCCAAATTGAGACCAGTATGTTCATGATTCATACATGGTGACTGATAGTAGATGAGTGGATTCAATCCATGCCTTTGGCAGATACTCCAATCCCTGTGTCTTCTCCATATGTGAGGAGATGTGACCATTCCCCACAGCTCCAGGCACAAGCAGCAAACCATCACAGGGATATTTCCACAAGAGGGGTGTTTCCTACCTGCTGGGCTCTGCGGAGACAGGTGCATAGGAAGCCCATAACAAATTCGCTGATAACTAAATTTGTCTTCCATTTTGCTGCTCAGAAGATGTGTCCTGTTGAAGAGAAAAAGATGAAAGAGAAAGCTTTCTTGGTCTCTTTAGTTGACCAAGAAAGAGACCAAGCTTCTTTCTTGGTCTACCGAATCAGGGATTTGTAAATTAAAGCAGTGAGAATAACATACTTTCGTTTTCCTTCACATAGAGGGTGTCAACATGCACTTCCTGAAGAGTGAACTAGGTATGGGCACAGGAGAAATATAGATGGAAATTAAGGAGGTTTTTCAGAGTATTTTCTCTTAAATATAAGTTTCTCATCATATTCATATTTGTTTAGCAACATGAATTATGCTAACTGCTTATATCAAATGACTTAATCTGAAAGCACTTCCTTGTGCATAAAGCCCTTAAGCCCCGATTTAGCAAAGATTTATGCATGTTTTTAGCTTAATGTATCCTGGGCCTTTCCCAGCTAAACTGAGGCCTTTTTACATCATTTTAATGAATGTAAGTGCATTTGATGACTGCTTTCCAACCAATCTCGTTACAAAATGAGTTTTAGAGAAACCACAGAGTAAATAAATGATAGACTGTGAGTAGGCCAATTGATTTCAATTATGCCATTCACAATGGATTGTGTGTGTCTATGTGTGTGTATTTATCCATCTGCATCTCTTTGCAGAATCAGGTTAATCTTATGTGTCTGACCTCTATTATTGACTGAACATAAGTGAGAACTTTTAGCAATTATATCTTCTAATGCTTCATATTAAGTATTATATAATGAGTTGTTGCTCCCTTTCCTTAGTTATTAGGAATTGTTGTCTCTGGGTTGCATGATGAGACAATTAGCTTTTATTCTGAAATCTGTTATGTGTGGTCATTACAAGCAGTATGAGAAGCGCTGGTAGCCTGCCACTGAGTATGGATTATCTCCTTCTGTGCCTGGATAACTACAAAGGTTGAAGGCAATGTTCCCCATCTGTGACTCTGCAAAACACTGAATGCACATTTTCATCTGCATTTCCAGTACAGTTAATCACATTGCAAAAGAGATTACACTAAATATATTATCAAGACCAAACCACTAACCAAATGTCACTCAGATCTGTCAGTTAACAAAGGGTGGAATCCAGAATGATGTGTTTAACAGACCTTGAGATTTCAAGTCAATAGTTATTCTGATTCTTCCATCCATCAGTATGGGCAAATGCTGTATTTCCAAGCAAAGCTTAGATCTGACAACTCAATATTTCTATGTGATGAGAATTGTAATGATTTTAATTTGAATGTTAATTAATTTATTTGATAACTGCCTATTGGGCTTGTGCTCCATCTGGTCCAGTTTCATGTGTCTTGATAATATTTATTTGTGATCTGGTGATGAACACCAGGTGTGTTTATATGCTTTGAACTAATGATAGGAAATATCATTCTTCAGAATTCCTGAGGCGGACTGCTGAGTATTTAATTGTGAATCTATTAATTTTGTCATCTGAATCTGAATTTCTGTTAGCCTTTGCATATACATTGGAAATCTGAGTCAATAAGCTTTCCCATATATGCTAGCACACAAGTAGCTGAAAAGCATCATGGTTAGACTCAGATGATTACATTTTATTGTTTCCACAGTCATTTGGAGAAAGCAGGGCATATGTGTATTAGTTTAGTTAGATAAAATTCAGTACAAATGCAATGGGCTTCTGGGAGGAACAATCTAAACTATTCACACATGACTGGCTTTTAAATTAATGGCAAGCTCTTGGGAGAAGTTCTGGAGTCATTGTGGACAGTTCAATAGAAACATCTGCTCAGCACAGCACTGGCAAAATAACGAACAAATGATCATTCAAGCCAGCTCCCTAGCTTTCTGAAGTTGCAGAATTGAAATGGGACTCAGCTCACTAACCTCAGCAATTTAAAAGTTAGGTATCCTGTGCAAAGTAGTTACTGAAGCTCTTTCTGTGGTCAATGGAGGGAGACTAAACTCTGGAGGACAATCCAGCTTGCTAAAGTATGACTGAAGTAAGCACAATTAAATGTCCTTTTGAGGTGGCATTTTTCTACCAGCTGTAGAAAAGTACAGCAGGTGTTTTAAAGTCCAGGAACAGCTTTTAAATAGGTAAAGCTGTGGAGGATGTTGACATCTCCATGCCTTGCTCTCAGCCCCTATTATTCCATTTATTTTGCTGAGAAATTGTGGAGCTTGGCTGAAAAGGTTCTTGTCAGGTCCAAACATAACCACATATCTTATGGAATCTGCACTTACCAGACTTTCCATGCTGGGAATTGCAGCCGTCTTCAGAAACTCTGCAAGAAGTCAAGACGCTGTTGTGGTCAACCCCGTAAGCTTAGATTCTCCTGGCTGAGATGTGCGTGGCTGCAATACACTTTGCACTTTCTACTGTCACCTGGCATTCCTGTTTTGTCCACATTTTCATAGTTTAATCAGTGGGAACCTGAGCACTGACTTGTTTTTATGTTGTTATTTGGCATAATTCCGTTCCTGCCACCTCATCTGATCTGGTGGCCTAACCCAGTAGTAATTCAGGAACAGTATGCAATTTCACAAGCAGGGGGAAAAGTGCTTTTGGTGTAGGACTATTTTAGGAGAGAAAGTTCCTGTTGCAAAGTCTAATAATAATATGGATTATTATTATTGGACCAAGTCTTCTATATTCCATTCCTTGATAAAAGTTTCCTTCAAGATCAGTGTGAGCTGCTTCCCTCAGGGGTGAAGTTTTCTCAGTAGTTCCCTAACAGTGAATGCAGAGTTTAGGATTCACCTGTTTTCATTTTGAATATATGCTATTTAGTACAAGCTTTGTAAAACTTTGAAGCAGGTATCTGGAGAAACTTATCCAGAAACTGAACTTCTTGGTTTCTGGCTTGCCCATTCCCAATATGGAGAAAAAGATTTACAAGGTTCACAGGAAATTAGATTTAAAAAAAATTTCACTCTTAGATATCTTTAGTTGTTAACAAATGGACTTTGAAACTCCTTACTTTTAACATGATGTGTGAATATACTGTAAGTATATAACAAGTGACGCATCTTGTGAATTTTTAAACCTAATACAAATAGACCCAGTGCACTGGTAATATTGACAAAGCTAGAATTTCCATACCTAAGGATCAGACTGTTTGTTCTAGTTCAGGTGTAAAAACTATTACACAGTATAGCCATTAAAATAATTCTTGCAGTTGCTAATGGTTGATTTGTCTACAAAGTGTTCTGAGTACAGCCTGTTAAAACTGATAAATGCACAACTTAGCAAAATTCCATCTGGGTAGCTTCAATAAATTGGAGGGCAAATGCAAAGAGGAATGTGAATTACAAGTTATTCTGCCTCACAATGTCCTCTACAAAGGAGCACCAGATTGTCCATTTGCATACATTTTCATTTACAGAAGGCCTTATAAGTACCCACACACTTCCTTTAAAGTTACAGTGTAATGCAAAAAAGAAAATACAAACCCAAAAAAAACCCAGCAACAACAAAACATAACTTGGCCCCTACAAATCAATCAAAAAAACCCAAAAAACCTCAAGGAAGAGAGATAAATTCTATGTAGTTATGGGACTGACTACAGTCAATTTAAGACAAATGTCATATAAGTAGTTATGGAACTGATATAAGGAGAGGAAACTTTCATGAAATGTGTACAATTCCACTCCCATGAGACTGGAATGCATACTGCACAGTGATACTGCTCAGCTACATGGGAAAAACACATAGAAATGTCTTGTCAGGTGAATTCTAATATTATCTGAAGAAATACATGGGACAGCAGCACTACAGAGTTTCATAGATAAAAATTGGTTTATTTTTCTCCCTACAATGGAATTTCTTTGTTATCTTCAGAGAGCCACGCAATCAGCTCTGAGGCAGCTCCAAAACAGCCTCATAGCAAAATTAAAAGAGATTAAATTAGAGCTTGGTCTCACAATGGAATCTGTAGTTGAAAACTTAGAAATAAAGTAAACAAGAAGGATATCTAAAAGGCTCTGCTGTCAGGCTGCTTTTCAGTACCTTTTTGTAGGATGGCAAAAATAACTTACATACTTTCATCCCATGCAAAAGACCATGGAAAGTCAGATTCACCACAAAGTATGTCATTGTCAACTATTCTTTTAAAGACCAGGGTGAGTAAATATGAATACAAAATAACCCCAATTCTTTAAACACAAGGCAGATTTATTTTGGAAAACCCAAGTGAGCTTTATGGTTAGCACATTCCTCTTTTCACTCATGACTGTAATTTTAAATGAGGTTTGAAGGAAGAGTGCTCTGCCATATCAGCACTGTGGGTTGTATGAGGGCATCCTCAGTTTTTCCTGCCCAGCACATATTCAGGGTTTGGCTCAAGGAAGTTGATAGTGAGGGTCCTAACTCCAGAAGTGGAAGTGTCTCTTGCATTGCACTTGTTTCATAATAAGAGAAGATTAAACATCTGGCCTTCTGCAAATGATTAGTTAATTTTCAGGAACACTAGAAAATAATATGGAATTTTTTAACAGTGTATGTGGTAACCTTGAAACATTATTTTACTCAACAGAAATGCAGTTTCATCCAAGGACTTATCTCCAAGGGGCAATATTAATTGTTCAACACCTGTATGGGTTCTCTCACACTTGGTAATATCGGTTTGTCAGTGAGACAAAGGTAACATCACATAACGGGAGATGACACATTGTACATGATGAATAACCACAGCAAAGGGACAGTAATTTAGTCCAAAATTGTAGTTCACAAGTGTGTCACTAGTTCAGATTTGACCACAAATGAACTGCTTGCCAAACAGTTGTTTGGTGGTTTTTTTTTACTTGCACAGATGTGAACTAAGCTGCTGAAGATCTGCAGCCTAACAAGAGAGTATTTGTGATGAATAATTCAGCTGTCCTACTAACTGGTTCTCTGGCTAATGCACTGGTTGAAATAAATGGAAATTTTTGCATCTGTTGACAGGTGTTATGTGCAAGTTTAAAAAACTGAGGGGACATCATGGTTGTGACTTCTCTAGGCTCCAAGAGCATAATTATCATATCCTGAGAAAAGTTTAAAACCATATCTGTTGAATTTATTAATTCTCATCTGAGTATCATTCCTCTCATAAACTCCATATGGGCAAGAAAAGATCCAGGTGGCATTGTGCTGCTGGTGACTCTCCACTCCGCTGCAAGCTCTTAAACAATTAGCTTAATTTTTGTAATTACTTTTGATGTGGGGTCTGGGGTCTGTAGAATATTAGGAACTGTTTCAAGAGGCATCCATAAAAGGGGTAAGCAGTGTTATAGCTGGAACACATGACTTAATTAATTTTCTCTCAGAACACCTGGAATCAATATTATCAGCCAGAAACATGTTGTGTCCTGTATTTTTTCCATTATCTCTAAATGGTGCTTTAGGAACCCTGGGTGGCATAATGATGAATATTGTGACAGAAAAAAGGATTTTCTACATTGATGTGACACTACACACTAATACAGACAACTCTTTTGTGTGGTGCTGGGATCTATTATTTATTCCTTCATTTATGTCTCTTACTGAATCTATATGCAATGTAGTGATATTGCATTAAACTTTATCCCCTAGTGAACACTATTTTGAAAACCATTTCTAATCAGTGGAAATAAATTGGACCAAAAGCCTGTGTACTAGAAACAGAAGTGTATCACAGTAAGGCTGGACTCTTCAGGCACAGAGAAAAAGAACAGAACAATTTATGAATTGTTGGATTAATGTATCAGAACGTTGATAGCTGGCTCAAGATGGGGCAAAGCTGGGCACTAATCACAGCAGCCTTCATGTGAACTGTGCTTGGGCCAGCAGGTATCAGCCCCCAGTGTATGGCACTGGCCCAATATGAAGAGGGGTTGGTGCTACAGGTAGGACAGATCAGTATCCAAAACCACTGAGTGGTTCCAAGCTCAGAAGAGGTATTCTAATGGTTGAACTGTTACATTAGTTGAATGAATGAAATATGTTAAAATGTTTGAAAAAAGATCAAATATTTCATTTAATTTCCCATATCTTGCTACCACAAATCAGTTTCCTAAAAAAAGTAGGGCAAACTGGAAAGAGAGCAATTTCTTTCCCAATTCCTTTAAAATGCTGTCATTTCAAATCTCTAAATGTGAGAAATTTCCAGGCTTTTAAAATACAAAGGCTTTCTGGACGTCATCTCAACATAATAGTTCATAGAAGAAAATCAAAACAAAAAACCTTATTTGAAATCAACAGCAAGATCTGAAAACATTCGACATCATTTCAAAATGAATTGCTAAGTCTACAGAAGATTAATTAATACTACAGAAACACTGCAAAGGGCTTAGTGCACTTGTCTGTCTCACCCAGCAGCCAATCTCCATTTAGCTCTTTGGATTCATTAGTTGTAGCAATGATAACTGATGCTGCAGAGAAACACAAGATTTGGAATGCTTTGGAAGGTATTTGTTGAGTAAACACATTTTAAAAAAATTGTGGATGTTTACATTGAGCCCACCTACCTTTTAAAGAGCTGTAACAGCATTACTTTTTTGAAATGAAACCTCTTTGTTTTCTAAAGCTACAGGTTAATTTTTTTAGTCCATAATGATGGCCATATCAAGCCCACTTTTAATTAAGTTTTGAATGTGGAAACATATTTACAGGCAAAAATCATACCAAATCTTCAATCATATGTGTTTTTCCAGTGCTTTAATATGTCAAATCTGCTTACCTGTGTACTGAACATAAACCATACAAGGGGTAATGTGGCTGTTCTGGAGTTAGTAAACATTTTAAACATACATGAATTGAATTCTAAATAGAGTGAAGTTACACTGCCATGCCTGAGTTACTTCTAAAGCTGCCTTAGTTGTTGTTTTCAGATAAAAAGGCCCACCGTGAGAGTAATCCCATCCATATTGGCCCTGTACAGTCTCAGTGCTGCAGCCACCACAGGGCACAGGGGACCACACGAGTGCTCTCAATGGTGCAGGCCAATGGCATCTCTCAGGGCTGCAATCTCAGGTGGGTACCTGAAATCACATGCCTGTCAGTTTTCAGAGCCCTGATAAGAATACTGAAGGCTCCTGGTGCTCATATCAGCCTTTTTGTGTCTTCTGGTGGCCTTAGTTTGCCTGTTGGCCTCCACGTCAACAGTGGGCTGTTATTTTCCAGGTACAATGTTCAGGATTCGGTTCATCCAGCTTTTCTTCAGGGATTGGTATGAATTAGGAGTAGTTCCTCTTTTTCTAGGCCCAGTCTGTGTCAGAAATCATTATCACCCTGCTGCAGATATTTGGTGTGCCAGACCTGTATGGGAATAGATGAACAGCTCAGTACTCAAGCACTCACGTAAGGCACCTTCTGTTACTGAAATGTTGAAAACACTGCCCAGCTTGTCACTGCCCATGGCACTCCAGTTACCATCACTGGGTTCTGGGAGAGTGAGGTGTCCAGATGTATTGATATTATTAATGGAGTTTTGCACAGTTCCTGTGATTATTGCAGCTGTAAAGGTGCTATTCCACTTTGGGCACATGAGCCTCAGCTTCAGTGAACATATGCATTATAAACACCTCACAGGGATCTACCTGGTTCTCTTGTGGAAAGTGAAGCAACCATTTCAACACTTCTTCTCCCACTGGTGATAAGCACTAACATCCTGTGGGGATGGCCTGACAAGCGCAGAGCCGCTGTACCTGTGTGTCTGTGAAGGGCACTGCCCATTAGAGCAGCAGAGAACTGAATCTGATGACCTTCACAGTCTGCATTGGAGAGACAGGGAAGGACCCCATGCACCCCCTGAAGGACCCCATGCACCCTCCCTCCCCTCAGGCAGCATCTTTGAGGTCATTTGTGTCCAAGACATTTGCCACTCACCAGAGACACGTGCTCAGTGGTGGTTTCCCAGCCCTAGCTCAGGTTCTGTGCAATGGAAACATTTTCACACAGTGCCCATCAGCCAGCTGTGGTTCAGATATGCAGATCAAGCTGCCTGTGACTTTTCAAGTCTCCCTCCTCACCTCTGTGTCTGAAGCTGGCTCTGACCATTCTACCAACCATAACCACATACTGTTGTCAGCATAATTTGGAGTTTGCTTCCTACAAATATTTACAAAAGTCTTAAACATCTTCAGAGCCCCAAGCAGCTTCCCTATGGAGAAATTACACAATAGAGAAATTAGCTATTGAGTAAAGTATAATTACCTTCTCTTGCAGTTCCCAGAACAAGGATTTTCTGGGGAACCAGCCAAAGGACAGAAAAGGAGAGCAGGCAACATGCTGTAATCTCTCAAGCCCAGAGCATGGGGCAGTCCCTAGACAGGTTCAGAGAGCACTGTAAAACCTTTCTGTGTATCCTCTCCCCCTCCCATAGGAGGTGAAAAACTGAACCTGACTCCAGATATTGTTCCAATTCCTTCAAAGTAGTGCAACTGGTGACTGTATTCTGCAGCCTACATTCCCTGACAAGTACTCAAAATGAAGTTTAGAGGAGACTTTCGTCAGAAACGGGCTCATCCTGACCTTCCCATTTGGTTTCTGAATAGCCTAATGAATTAAAAATCAGCAAAATGCCATAAGGTAATAGTGGAGAATAAAACTGTGACAAAATAACATGAGTGACTCACAGACTGCAGTAGGAGTTTGTATTTTTTTCCTGGGCTGTTACATTCAGGCTCTGAATAGTGCAGAACAGTCTAAAGGAGCAATGAAATAAAGTGGGTATTGAAGGTTTTGTAGTTCACTACTAAACAGCTCCTTCAAAAGTCTTCTTGCTGTTAAAAGCAGTGTTGGGGAATTGCTACATAAATGATATACTGTAGAAATAAGTTAGGCCCTAAGAAACCAGGTCAAAACTCTAGATTCTAGAAACAAAAGGATACATCACTATGAATAGCGAACATGCTCGAAGAAAAAAAAAAACCCTTTATGTATTCTTGACCTACATTCAAGTAAAATGGTACTTTTCAACTGCTCTTAAATCTTTTTTCAGCTTTATTCTAGAAAGGGTATTGCAGTTTGTAAGAAGCTTGACTGCTAGAGCACATCTGCTGCTTTAGTTTTAAAAGGGTTTGATTGCAGAATGCTAGATACTTGACAGAAATTTCTGTCTTAAATGGTAAAAATATTCTTAATCTAGAGGACATAAATATTTGCTTCAGTCCGAGAAAACCTGATAAATACAGAGAAATTTGCATTTCATATCAAGTATCTCTCTTGTCACTTTAATTACCGTACATTTTTTCCTTTTCTTTTCCTGATCAGTTGGGTAGTGTTCCTTTTTTCTCCTCTGTTGTCTTTATTGGGACTCTGTTCCAGCTTTAATATCTTTAGTCCAGAAAAAAGTGGCACATATTTACCTGTAAATTCAAAAAATCCAACCAGCAGAAATAACTTTTCTGATTTTTTAGGGTGAATCTGAATGAGTTATTTTCTCTGATGCTGAGATTTCTGACTCATTCACTCTTTTTTTTTTTTTTAGTTGCTTGATATGACTTTTCAGAATCACTATGAATTTATCACCACTCCTGGATATTCCATATTTAATAATAATTCTTCCATCCTTTGCTGTACAGAAAATTACTTATTCAGAATCACAGAGCAAGGTAATTATTCAGCTGTGGGGGAAACATAAGGATCCAAGGCTGCTAGCTCTCAAAACTGTACTGTGAATCTTGTGATAACAAGTAGCTCTTTAAAAGCCTCTGTACTTCCAGTCTTGTAAATGTGTGACAGCACTGATCGATGAGGGTGAACCCACCTAGGGAAACACAAGTGAAAGAGCCAGGTGTCCAAATGTACTTTTGATTGCATTTATCAGTGCTGTTTGAAATCAAGTTAATTATTCTGGGGGAGACCTGACATACAGCATTCAGGTGCCAGGTGTGTGACAATTCTGGTGGTGCTGATTTCAGTTTCTTCTGCTGTTGAGACCTTCAGTATCTGGGAGCCAATGGTTTTACCAGTTCTTCAGCTCCTCATTAGGAGGAGTTGCATCTGTTACAGGAACATCAAGAGAAATTCTCACTCTTTAATGCTTCCCGTTTGAACTTAAAGCATTTTATTGCTTATTCATCATATGAGTGAGACTTTTTTAATGTTTGATGATGATTTATGAAGCTACAAAACCATTCAGCACAGCAAGCAATAACTGATGTAATTAGCACATTTGAGGACACTGAAAACTGCAAAATAAGAAGGCATCAGTCACTAAAGCAATAGATTGATTTTTCAGTATGTGTTCCAGTGCTTTTATCAATACCATGTGTTAGTGCTTTTGGGCCATGTCATTCTCCATTCTGCTATTTCCTGGCTAAATGTCAATAGAAAGTACAACATCTGAACTTACTAGTGCTTTTAAACAGCTGTAATAACCTGCTGCTATTGCCAGATACTATTTGATGATCAAAAGATAAAGTAAGCAAGGAGAAATGGAAAAGGTCATGGACACAGATTATATATGAAACAAATTATTACCCATTTCTGGGCCCTTTTTCCTCCTTCTAGAGATGTTTTCCTTGCACATACTACTCCCTTTCCTTCCCTGAAGGGACATGGAGGTAGACAGATTAGCCACATACAGATAATTTCCTCAGCTTGCACTCAAACCTGTTAAATGTTTTCTTGGGGTTTTCCAATCTGGTCCACCAAGACATAATGAATATCTTCTGCTCTGAATATTTGAGTTATGTCCCCTATTGTGAGTCTGTGTCTAAGTTTAGCCAAACCTAAACAGTATTTGAGAAACCTAAAATAAAATTCTGCAACACATGAAATTACTAAATTGAACATCCATCTGTGTTAAAGATCAGGATGGTGGGTTTCTTCCTATGTTAAGGCTAGAAATGTTATCAAGGAGAGAAGCTTGATCCAAGGTCTTCTGTAGGCTATACACATACTTTGTTTTGTTTAAATGTGTAGTCAGTGAAAACACATATGAGTGTCCTTCATCCACAGTTTCTTTGGTGCCTGTGGACTGCTGAAAAATTATCCCAGGTGAGGAGCATGTAGCTCATTAGCCATAACTCTGCTCCACCTCAATGTCAAGAAAGCTGATCCAAAATGGTGATAGTACATGCTGGGACTTTTCATCAAGTGAAACCCACAACTTAGGATGAATACAAGACGTAGGGAACAGACGGTTAAAAGTCTTTAAATCAACCTGAAATGAGGAGAAACCTGTCTTCATAACACAGAGCTTTTAAATTGGTCTTAACTGCAAGTTAATCTTCCTGTGAGACTTTGATTTTGTCCTTGCAATCTTTCCAAAAGCATGAAGAGACTTTTTTTGTATACCATGAAGTAGGCTTCAAAATAAGTAATAGTGTTATGTAAATTACTTTTAAGTCTGTGAATTATAGGAGCATTCATTCCCTTTCCACAAAAAAATAAATATAAACAAATAAAGCAAAACCTACAGATTTAATAAATGAAGATATAGATTATAATTCTCACTTAAAATAGACCAGGAATACTCAAAACACTTTGCTTACTGACTGAGCCAAAGCATTATTCTCAAGAGAATGTTTTGCCCTTTTCATAGAATTAAATAAGTAGTGAAAATAATATTTAGAAAAAAAACTTTTGCACAGCAGAGCCAGAAGATGATTTTTGCATGGTAACTGTTTAACTAAGCCCAGCTGCTGCCATTACTTGGGAGCTGGGTTGCAGGAGGATAGCAGCAGCTTCTCTTTCAACCAAGGCCAACCAACCTCAATGGGAACATCTGTGGTTCTCAACAAACCCTGAGAATGCTTTGGCATGGCTTTAACTTCACCCTTATTATACAAGACCTCAAACAGGAGCTGTTGGGGGGTTCTTGAAGTAGCTTCCATACAGATTTTTAATCCGCAAAAGTCAGGCAAGTTGCTTGCAGTTGCAAGGTTTTCTTTATTTTTATCTTTCAGACATGTTTCAATATTTAATTAAACTGAAATGCTGTGGTGCTTGGGTCACCTCATTGGTTTTTATACACAGGATAGGTCCAGCAGGGAAGTTCTAGCCCCAGGTGAGGTCCTCCATGACCGAGTTGTGCACAAGGTGTGCTGCTGTGCTGGGACAAAATTATGAATCTATCAGGGAAGACAGATACTGTAACCCACTCAGTGGTCCAATATTAGGCAGTAAAGGATGAAAATACAGGGCAATAGAAAACCTGAGGGCAATGGCCAGGTGACTTTGGCAGGAAGAAATATAATCTAACCTGTGAGTGGAGGTGAGGGAGTTGATGAAGGACTTTAATACTTTACTGGACTGTAATACTTTGCTAACTGACTCCAGGCTGACAAGCTAATATTATTATTGTCTGTGTCTTTATTGAGGAAAAAGATGAGTGAGTTTTGACTACAAGAAAAGGGTTTGGCTCCTGAACTGCACCTCTCCAGAGTTTGTGAGGGGTGCAGGTCCTGTGCCTGTGCTGTCATCGCAAGGATTTGTTGTAGCCCGCACCCCAGCCATGAGTGGAAGGGAGCTACTGCCAGAGGAAAGTCTCAGTGAAAGCACCCAGTTCCTGAAGGAAACTCCAGGTGTCCATCTGGGGAAGCTGTGCTGCTTTCCCTGAAGGCTGAGCAGACTGAAAGAAAAGAAAAGGAGCAGTTTCAGACACACGTCCCAGGTGTGTGCCTAAGAGTTATTCTTACTCCCTAGCCCTAGGCAGCACAGTATGTGGGTTTGATTGGATTGCTGTTCTGAGTCACCTAATTCTCCTTTTTTAATGATTGCAGGCATCTAATTCTGTATTCTCAGCTAGCAGCTGGTTGTTAAATGTGAGATAACTCAGAGACACCTCAGTCCCATGCTGCATGTGGCCAATGAAAGGAGCAGTCCTCGACTTCCAGTCCCTGTGGGGAAGGCCAATAGTTCAGCCATGCAATTCACTTCACAACCGTGTAAAGCTCACACCCTGCTGGGCTTATTGTACTCTAAAATCAGATATTAACCTTAAACTAGCTTGGCCAAATTTGGCCATTTAAACAGCTATAGGGTTTTTGTTGGTTTTGTATTTTGCATCAATCACATATTTCTATGGTTGTAAAGGCTTTTTAAAAATCTTATCTTGACTATGATCTGTATTTTTACTGTAAATTCTGCAAACCTGAAGGAAAAAGATATTAAAAATATTGTGACTAGTCTATTTTTCTGAGGATTTCTCTGCAATTATGGCATTTCTCCTCGGGATTCTACCAAGAATTTTTCAAAATTGGTCCCAGTGAACTTTGGACCAGCATCATTGCATTTTCTGTGGTGGTGAGATTGAATCTAATTTTATTTATATTGACTGATACCAGAATTATGTTTTCCATTGTTAGTTTCTCAATGCAGGAAGAAATTAATCTTACAGCCTATTTGTGTCCACTAGCAATGAAGCCCCATTTTAATGAGAAAATGTATATTTGGACTTTGCACTTTGTATCTTTTCTTGACAGCTGTGCTTTTTATCCACTCTGACTGAAACAGCTTCAGTAACAACAGCCAGGATCCTCCCCTTCTGTTCAGCTTTTCCATAGAAGGCAAAATGAAATACATCTCTAAAGATAGGACAGTACTATTTTGAGTACTTGCTTTTTCATGGGATTATGCCAATAAACAAAAGAAAAATACTCATCCCCACCTTTATCCTTTAAGAACCAAAGCACTCTTTCTGGAATATCAACTATTTCTTCCTCCTTGTTTCTTCAAATTCACATTTTCCCTCTTTCCTTTTTATTTATCCTTCTTGGCTTCTTTTATCATGCACTAAAACAAATGTTAGCTCTATGTTGGATTAGGTTGTTTTTGGAAACAAAAGTGGCATTTATTTGTTCTACAAGGTTTTAAGGCTAATGGCCCAACTCACAGGTAGAAAAACAACAGTGATTCATATTTTTCTTTGTAACCAACATCACCCGAAGGGCATTATGCAACTCTGGCTTTGATAGGGTTTTTCTTTTTTTCCTCAGGCATGATGACTCCAGAGAGACCAAACATAACAGTGATCAATTGGGCTGCTTTCTCTTCTATTCCAGTTTTACACAACAAAGGGATCCGTTGATTTTATTTGTCATTTATTTATGCTTCAAGCAAGCATGGTTTGGAAAATATTGGCCTGTCCAGCAGGCACTTCTACTGTTGGTGCCTCAGCATAAATGTGTTTTCCCCTGTAGGAGATGACAAGGCAAGGTCGTCCATGGCATTACAGCTCTGAAATAAGCAACGATACTGAGCTGCAACCTTTTCTAGTTAAAGTTAGTGAGAATTTTGTTGCTGGGAGCTGGCTATAACAGGATACAAATTAAGAGTTCACATGTTACTTGTTGACTTTGAGCCAAATCTAAAATGTGCACCAGTCCAGACTGCAGTCTTGAAAAGGATTTCCTTTTGTGTCAGCCTGAAGTGCTGGGATATTTTTTTCCAGGTGGATGTAGCTGGATCAGCTGCAGCCATAAGCAACCACCATGTGGCTAGATCAGTCCAATCAATCTGGTGTGTGGGATTCCATGTCCAACTCCTCCACCCTGGAGATGATACTGGGGTGAACTGAAGATTTATGGGCTGGATTCCATGCCAAAAATGAAGCTCTGATAACCCTTGCCCTTAAGAGAGAGCCAAAGAAGAGTGTGGTGATGATCGCTCTCTGTCTTGTAGACATTTTGTTAAATTAGCTTTTCAGCACACGGACGTCCTACGGTCTTCCCTCTTTTTTCTGCCGTGGAAGTTTAAGCCCCTTTTCCCAATATTTCGTGTGAGGGCCCAGTCAGTGATCTGGCAAACCAACAAAGAGGACAGAGCATTATGCTTGAAAGGGGAACTCCTGCTTCTGATACATTCTCCCAGGACTGTAACATTAATTACATGGTTGAAGATGGTGAGGGATGGGTGAACCTGGCTTGGTTAACCAGAAGCTCCCTGCCCATGACAGCGCTCCCATGCTGGCCTGAAAAATCCTAAAAGCCAATCCATCCTGAGTAATTCTGGTTCTTTGTCCTCTCTCCCAGAACATGCATGGATTTTTTAATCCTTTTGCTTTGTTAAAATCCTCCTCCTTAGTAGCACAGGTCTCATTACCACATATTGGTCGCAATATCCTCTTTATAGCTACAAGTATCTCTGGCGTAAGAAGCTTTTAATTGCCTTTATTCTCTGTGGTGAGAATGCGAAGGCAGTGACACATACATAATTAGCTTGCAACTGGAAAAGAAATTTGGGATGAATGTGCTGCTGATTTTTCCCCTTAGTCCTTAAAAGGGGTCTTCTGGTTCACAGCAATCGCAAGGTGCATAATATGTATCTAAAAGGGGGACAATTGTGAGTATTTTGCCAATTATTAAAAAACACTCTAACATACAACCCACTGTTCATTAGCTGAAAAATGAAGGTTTCTGTTTCAAGAATGGTGCAGTTCATTTAAGATGCTTCTGACCTAGATTTGTACTGTACTGAATTGCTTCAAGTGAGTAATGCACAATCTATTTATAGGATCATTATTAAATTAGCATTTGCATGATTTAAATCCCCTTCCAGTAGATTCACAAGGGAGACTCGGACACTCTTGTCACCCAGTGGGAAGAAAGCTTGGGTTAATGTTCACAGGAGAGGCAGTCTGGGCTAGTTTTCTGAAAGGCGTAACTGATTTTGAGATGCAGATAGAGTTTGCTGTAAAATGGAAAATCATCTCACTAATTTTGGACTTTACATTTGGCTGAGATAACATATACCTTCAAGTGCCCCTTTTCTACAGTTTGATTTTCATGCTGGGTTATTGAGCACTGTAGGTTTTCAGTATCTCTAGTTATTTTATGTAAACCTCACCACCGGGTCCAAATATTACCTAGAAGATCATCACTAAGTTTTGTGGTAGCATTGCAGCGTTGTGGCTCCAGTTTGATGAAGCTGGCAGTAGGTACATGTGCCAGGGCAAGTTCCAGTGATCATTTCAGGACATGAAGTTTTCTACCTTCTTTTAAATCAGCTGATTGCTCCAGCAGCACTGCAAACACTGAGGTGATCATCCTTCTGAAGGGTCTGTGAAGGCCAACTCGCTTGGAAATGTTGGAAGCTGTGTGCTTCACTTCTCAAAAAAGACATTTAAAAGAAATAGAGCTGAATGTTATTATCAGATGTAAGCTAGGTGTCTTGAAATATTGGCTTCCAAGGCAAAACCAAACAAAACCAAGGAGACAACTGACATGCACGGATTTGACGAATCCTTGGACAGCAGCCATAAGAGTTGAATTAGCATAAAATGGGAATGTACTAGTCCTGCCTTGGTTTTGCTTCCTTTCTTCCTTCCACTCTACTTTTACCTGTTATCTCTGCGGGATGTTGTTTAAGGTGGGAGCTGTGTTTCATGTCCATGCCTTGTGGCATTTGGTGTCATGGGGCTCCAGCCTTGATTAAAGTCCTCCCACTGAACCATCTCTTGTGAAACTAATGGCCATACATAAAATACCAGGTTCTGCACAAGATATTTGCTATTCTAACTTTGCCTATCACTTCAAATCCCCTTTTCTTTTTGTTTTCCTTTTCAACGTCACCTTTGAGTGTACTTTTCCGGCAGCTATGCAGCAATTTCAGTGCATTAACACATTTTTCATATGAAGCAACACAAAAATCAGATTCAGAATAAATTCCTTAAAATAAAGTACTGTATAGGTCAATATTGGCTTGGATTCTTTTTCAAGGGTGTGTCGAAATCCTTAAGGGAATGAATTTGAATGTCCTTCAACTCTAAGAGGACCCTAACTCTATCAAGGAGAATAAGGTCAGCCTCAAGTATCTTGTGCTCCACTCAAATCAGTGTGCTGACTTATACAGTGAAGTTAACAAAAAGATTGTAAGTTTTTATTATTACTGATATTATTTTTCATGACAGTGTTAGAGTTACCCTTTAAAGTAAAAATGCTGCTAAACTGGGTAAGAGCAGACAGAAAGGTTATTAGCATAACATGCACACACACTTATAGACATCCACTTCTTTGCCAAAAATGTCCCTAGACACTTTTATAAGGATGTAAAAAAAATTAGTAATAATATTGGTATTAATAATAATTATTATACAATAGATACATTTTTCAATCATAAAATCCATTTAATCAACATAGAATAATTTGGAGAAATATATATATTCAAGGACTTGTTTCTTTGAAAGCAAGAAAATTTTGAATTGAAACAGGGAAACTAATGTCCAGATGGATACCAAAGAACCCCCAAATCTTCTATTTCAGCTTCTTCATCACTGGTCAATATGTATTCAAAGGTGTCAGATATTTCTCCCAGCACTGTCTTGTCTGAACAGCCATGCTTTATTTAACATGCCCAGGAATAACTGACTTGGGTGAGAACCTTCTTCCTTGACCTACGAAGTCTTCCAAGCCTAAAATGGGACATCTGTGACCTCATTTAAAGGCAACTGTGTATCTAATGTAGCTTACATTCATCAGAAGTCCAAGGGGTAAAAATTGGGAAAATGAGATGCAATTTTTCACAGTAAAAATGCAATAACTAATATAAAATCACATCCCAGTGCATTCTGAAAATTACTGGAAGAAGTTACTGGAATTCTGGTGTGTTATGTCTTTATATTGCTGGGAATTGTACCCATCTGTCCAACAGTGGTGTCAGAATTGGGCGCAGAGACAAGCCCAGTCATGTCAGTGTCCCTGAGTCCAGTAATGTTATTGCATGGCAAGTATTTTTAAAAAACAGAGAAAGGGACCAAGCCAATACACCAAAGCAGTGTCCATGGGCAACACAGGCCAGGTGAGGCATTGGAATAGGTTGCCCAGAGAAGTTATAGATGCCACATCTCTGGAAGGGTCCAAGGCCAGGTTGGATGAGGCTCTGAGCAACCTGGTCTACAGAAAATTGTCTCTTCCCAAAGCAGGAGGGTTAAAATAGTTGATTTTTAGGCTCCCTTCTGACCCAGGCCATTTTATGATTGTATGATAATGGGCTCTCTGAAGTCAAAACACTGTTTCTGTGAGTAGACTGGTAGGGTGATTGTTTCATCTATGTATATACAAAGGGACTAACAAGTAAGCATACTTGGTTACCAAAATATTGTGCAGGGTTATTCTCTGCAAAAGGCCTTCCCTATTTTTTCTTGTTTTGTAATGACTTCATACCAAAATATAAATAATACATAGAAAAAACATCCCTGGATACATTTATGATTCAGAAGTATGTTAAATGCAATGTGTTATATTTATGAGAAGGAATGTTTTTTGTAGAGCATATGTTAAAAAAGACATTTTTTAAAACACTGTGTCATAAGCAAAAAAATGAGAGTATACATAATAACTGTAGGTAACTAATTACATCTATAGAATAAACTTACAAAAGCCACAAAAGCCACAGATAAGACACACTTCTCACTGCTGAATTTACTGACTTGTTGGCTTCTATTTCATACTTAATGACATCTAAATGTTGTTTCAGCCTGTGAATTGAATTTTCTTTTAATTTGAGCAGATCATATATTCATTTGTTGTCACTCTATCTCCATCAATCAATGCATTATGAGTGGCAGCTTCATCTCATCCTTAAAGATAACCTTGTATTATGTCAGGAGTCAATTCTGTATTGCCCCTACAGAGGTAATGAATCCACACAGGTAACAGGATCATTACCAATGGGTGTGGGATGCTGTTTTGAACATACGATTTCCATCTGCGACAGAACGATTCCATTTGCAAAAATTGATCTCCTGGAGGAGGGTTTCTCAGCTAGGGTGAGCACGCTGTGGGCACAGTGTAGCAGAGTGTGTGGTCTGACAGGAGAGGAAAAGGGGATTTTGTTGCCTTTGCTGTGTCCAAAAAGACAAAGCTCGGGGTATGGGCTTGCATCTCTTCCCACTGAGAATGGAAAAAGGAGCAAGGACAGGGTCAAACAAGTCCTTCCTTCTTGTAGTAAGAGGTTGCAGCTCAGCAGATCTGAGAGGAGCAGTGCATCTGCATGTAGGGATGGTACAGTGCAAGCACAAAGTTAATCCACTTCTGAAAAGTTCAGCCTCGAGTGTGATAAATTCTGTTAGAGGCTGAAGCAGGCGCTGCTGTGAGATGACCTCTTTTAAACAGCTTAAAGGCTCACAGAAAAGCATTGAGCTCATATTTAATTGCTGTGAATAAAACTATCAATTTCATCAGCTGTAAACAACAGTAATCAGATGTATAACAATGAAAAATTATTCACATCAAGCAGTTTTCCTTGTGTGGAATGGAATTTGACAAGAGGCAGATGGATGCCTGAGTACTCTGCAAGGCACCTGGGGTGGACCAGGAACAGACACAGAGATCACTGCCCACCTTAGTAACAAGGTAAAGTAGAGCTTGCATATTGCATCAGTTTTCAAATAGTAGCAAGATGGACAAGGCAAAGGGAATTGCGTAATTACTGAACAGCTGAGGGTTAGGAGTATTTGCAGCCCTTGCCAAAATTTATGAGGCTTACATCTCTTCCTGCTCCCTGCCCAGTCATGAGAGGCAAGATACAGTTGTGAGCTTGCAAGAGCAGGACAGTGTCCCTTTGAGTAGCCTGGCAGATATTGAGGAAGATGAAGTGTTTCTGTTTAATGTAAATTACTGATCACAGTGTGTTTCCATGTACATTTTTCAAGAAATATGTTGCTTTAATTTTCCCAAAGTCCACCTTTGCTGTCATGTTTGGTACATTGTGTGTCACAGTTCCATGTGCATTGTGTCACAGTGTGATCCTGTCATCTGTCATAAAGGATAAGCTACTATGGCAGCTTATGTCCTAATGCAGTTTGACAAGATGAAATATGCAGAAAAGTAAACACAATTCCTGCCAATGCCCAAAGGTCCTGACAACTTCAGGTGTACCTCCCATAATTAATCACTAGCTAATTATATTTTCCTGATAACTACCAGAAGCAGGGCACAGAATGGGCACTGTGTATCTGTGTGACATATTTCAGGCTGACATACAGACTTACAGAGACATTGCCTGTATACCATGGTTAGACTATTCTGATTATTTCTCTGAATCTTGCAGTTAGCCAAAAATCCAAATTCACTGGAACAGCTTTTTCTTCTTGAAACACATAAATCAATCTCAATTCTTTGAAACTGTATTGTTCAATAGGGTGTTCTTAAATTTTGGAAATATAACTTCTTTTTCTAAAGATCTGTATTTTATGAAACACAGTTTAAATTTTCACCTGAGACCACTATGGTTTCTATAAAAAGAGAACAGATAACAAATTGAATGAATGGGCTCTCATTAAGCATAAAATTAGCCAACAAGAACCATTCTGAATCAATTAATCATAATGTAAAAGGGCTCTAATTTTCTGGCATTTTCAAAATCAAAAGTAAGTATTTGCATCCTATTTCATCATAAGAAATGTGATTAATTTTATTTACAGCTGATGAAATACATAATTTTTGTCACAGCAATTAAATACTGGCTCCACATTTTTTATTCTGGGAGTTTCTAGATTGAATACTAAGATTGTCTAAGGAAGATTGTCTCCCAACAGTTACTCTCCTCCCTACACACTGTTCATGACCATGTGCAAAAAGCATCAGAAATCCAATTTATATGGCATAGCAGGATACTATGAGACATAGCTGTAGTTTAAAACAAGATTAGGCTCCAGCTGCTTTGCAGGGAAATAACATCATCCCTTCTATTTATGAGACTTCATGTGTGACTCTTATGAATCAATTTTTTATTTAAACATATTATTTTGCTAATAAGTGTGTTTTGTATTTGTCCCCAAGTTGTTTGGTTTAATATTATCTAAACAATCCAGATCTTGACACCTGAATCCATCAGCTAATATGACAGACTGTTATTCAAGGACAGACATAAATTTCCCATGAAACATTACTTACAGCTTTGGAGGGGGCTGCCTTGACACAAACAAAAGCATTTTACTCACATCAATTCACTCATCAAGGAATGTTAATTATTATAAAGGTAGAAGAAAGGTGGTTCCTATTTATTGTTCCATGGAAACAAATGTTTCCAAAGACTATTTTGAAGATAATTTTCTTCATATTGTTTCCGATTCCAATTAAATTAAAATTTTGAAATGTCATAGAGGGAGTGGAAAGGGTTAAAAAAATAAAACATGAAAAGTAGAGATTTATTCCAAATTATATTTTTTTAAAAATAAACACATACAAAAAAGCCCCACCCCAGTTCTGGTTTTCACCAGCTTAACTTCTGGAATTCACTGCATTAAATAGAACTTAGTGCACAGCATAAGCCATGCTCTCTTGCCTGCCACACACGGTGCTGAGGCAGCTTAAGGAAGCACCAAAGACAGCTCTGAACCCTCTGACCAAAGCATGATTCTAATTCACTCAGCATTTAAACCCATGTCACTTTGAAGAATTTGGGTTATGAGGCAGGTTTAATGAAAACCATGCCTGGCTTGCCAAGTGAGTGATTTCTCTGTGCTAGGACAGTGATCTCTTCTATTAGAGAGATCACTGTGCCCATCTGGAAGTACAGCATTGTTCTAGAGAAATTTAAAGGAACAACATACCAGCTACATTATTCAGTATTTTTTTTACTTCAGGAACTGTGACAGAAAGGTTATTTACATATCTAGAACAAGTTTCTCTTCTAGCATGGTTCATACAATAATTTGATTTCCATATTTAAATCAAAATAATTTTCTGTCTCTTGCTGACTTCTGCTGGCCCCTTCTGCTATGGTGTAAACTGTCTATTTATTCCCAAATTCTAGTATTCCATTTCCTTGCACTGCCACTGTGTATGCCCAAGGTCAATGTTTGGCACCTTTCAACAAGGGATCTCTTACACTAGAGCCGGTTTCACTGATTACGTATAATTTACAAAACATGAAGGTCATTCAGGCTGTATCAGGGTGGACCTTCACTAAATAGGAACACTTATTTCTCTGACTCAAGAAGATAAAAACTAATGTCTTTTAAGCTTGAGATGATGCCTTTAGTTTTAACTTTCATACTTTTCAGATTCTGTGCTGACTAGGGTGTAGCTCTAAGCTTCATATTAAGCATTAGCAGGTTGTCTTCACAGGGGAGGTAGATAAAACAATTCTTTTACAGCTTGAGACCAAGGACAACAAGCTTCAGGCCAAAAGGTATAAACAATGGGGAACTGAAGAAGACAAGGAGGAGGGGACTTCATAACCTGAAGCTATAATTGGACAATTAAATCCAATATGCAAATAGACCAAAACTTATAAAAGTGTGAGATTTCATGACCATATGTTTGTGACCATTTGGGTCCATCTTGGGTGTTGCCCTGGCCAGGCTCTTGTACTGCCCAAGATGTATCTTTTTAAGGCCTTTCAATAAATATCTACTTTATTCTCTTAGCTCTATCTAGTCTCTGTTCCAGGTCATCCTCTCAGGGCATCAGTTGAAGTATGAAAGAAATGCAAATGTGTGCTGTAGGTTAAAATTAACTCGGGCACTTATAATAATCTTCCATCAGCACAAAGTTCTTGATTTAGAAGACCTTGAGGTAGCTGGCTAATTACTTGCTGAATCAGCATCAGAATGCTTATGCAGAAATGTTTACTAATTTGGTGGAGCAACAGTTCAAGGGAAATATGTTACTAGCTTTGACAGACACATGAAACTTTTGACAAAATTAGTAGAGAAATTCCTGTAACAGTGGGAGACATCATGTTTTCATGGATGTAGCCCACAGGTTATCAGCAGTCTTTTAAAAACATTCACACACTTCTTCTCCACCTTCAGTATTTCCAAAACAAGACTATTTGTGGCAGGAAAATACAGGGAGCTTAGATTTAAAAGGTATAGAGCATTTAGCTGTTTCATCAGCCACTTGCTACAGCTCTCACGCTGTCTGCAGACCATCAGGTTTGGTGGAAGGGGGAACTAGGGGAATAAAAAGCCTCCTCATTTTCATTGCAGTAGAATCCCAAGACCAGGGCTGTCCTGGGCAGTCTGAGACTTCTGGGTGGTCGGTCCCTGCTGATATCCCCCACAGCCAGGTGGGTGCCACTAGAGCCTTGCCTAAGGCACCAGATCACTCTCTGAAGGGATGAGCTTGGCGTCTCCTGGGACACCAGCCAGTGCTTTGCCCAGGCTGCTGGGTTCTGGTCCCCATGAGAGCTCTCCAGGAGCCAGCAGCAAGGGCAGGAGAGAGGAAAAGATTCTCTCTCCATGCAACCTGGGCTTTCTTGCTTGACCAAGAACTCTCTTCCTGCATGGGAAGCCCATAGGGCTGATTGCAAGTTACCCAAGAGTGGCTTCCAAGGAAAGGTAAATTTAAAGGAAAGTTTCTAAATTAACACGTGTACAGTTTTATAAGTCAGTGTACAGCGCTTCTCTGCGGGTAAGTGACTCAGTAAATCAGAAAGAAGAGCTAGGAAGATGTCAGAAAGAAAGGCTTGGTACACACACATCTCATAGCTCCCTTCATCAGTGATGAGGTCACAGTGCTGCTCAACATCACCTCAGTCAGAAGGAGCAAAGGAAGGCAGAAGACACTACATCTTCTGCAACTCTGCCCTGGTTTGGTCAATAGGAGTTTGGTTGCAGAGTCCAGGGAATATTTCTTCCCTAAGAAGGCTTGTCAGGTCATGTCCATTGCTCAGCTGATAGCTCAGGGTCCAGTGGGGTCTTATACCGATTAGCAGAAGATTTAATTTCACCCTGATTAAGAGAGAGATGAAGAAGGATGCTGAATAATCCTACAGGCATTTATCAACTCTTAGGCAGACATTCCTTTCAATCTCCTGTGGCGAACAACCCATGTCGAGTCAGTTTTGACTCCACTGACTTTTTTCTGAAGGGCTGTTTTCCATAAATCTCCCAGACTCTTGTTTTTAATAGTGGCATTTTTCCAAGTGCAGGCATAAAACAACCTTGTGCTGTTATTCATTATACTATATTTATTTTCTTTTACCATCCAACCAGCTTTGTTTTCTTTAGTAAATTTTGTATAAAAATATCCTGTAAACACATTCTTAGTAAGGACTAACTTGATTTTTAGGAATGCAAGTCATAAATGTTAAACAAAAAAAAAAATAGTTTTGCTAATATAAAATAACTGCATATTTAAATCCAATGAATAATACGCAAATGTAATTAAAATATGTAGTATCTTCCTCATGTTGGGAATGACTCAGAAATGAAAAGAACCTGGGTGTCCTGGTGGATGACAAGATGTCCATGAGCCAGCAGCACCCTTATGGCTAAGAAAAGCCAATGCTAATGAGGGGTGCATTGGGAAGAGTGTTCCAGCAGGTTGGGAGGGGTGATCCTGCCCCTCTGCTCAGCCCTGGTGATGCATCTGGAGTGCTGTGTCCGGTTCTGGAGTCCTCAGGACAAGAGAAAGATGTGGGGCTCCTGGAGAGGCTCCAGCAGAGGGTCCAAAGGCACTGGAGCTTCTCTCTTAGGAGGTAAGACTGAAGGAGCTGGGGCTGTTCAGCCTGGAGAGGAGATGACTGAGAGAGGACCTTGTCAGTGTCTGTGTGTCTGCAGTGAGGGTGCCCACAGGAGGTTTCCAGCCTCTGCTCAGTGGTGCCAAGAAAAAGAACAAGAGGCAATGGGCAGAAACTGATGCACAGGAAGTTCCACCTGAACATGAGGAAGAATTTCTTCACTGTGCAGGTGACTGACCACTGGAACAGGCTGCCCAGAGAGATTGTGGAGTCTCTCTCCCTCACTGGAGTTATTTAAGAACTGTCTGGACACAATCTTGTGCCATGTGCTCTAGGACAACACTGCTTGAGGGAGGTTGGTCCAGATGACCACCTGTGGTTCCTTCCAACCTTATCTTTTCTGGGATTCTGTGATTTTTCCATTTGTGAATAACCGTTCAGAAGGTTAATTGTTGATTCCAACAAGCTGAACTTTAACAGGGATAGCATCCACATGTTTTTTTTACATTTCCCATTCCTTAGTAGAGCCACTTGCCATGACAAAATTGCTGAAGTACATCTGAGCTAATTGACAAGAGACAACTGAGTACAAGGGTTATAAGGGTATGTGTAGTTCAAAGTAACACTTTACTAGACATAGAGCTATTGCTTTAAAAAGTGAAAGAACCCACAACATACAAGAAAGTTGTGGGCAGTTGCAATTGATAGAAGCTACCACCCAAAAGTGGTCTTTCTTACACAGAAACATTAACATTTACACACATGTGGAGACTTTAAAGATGTCTATCAAAGTTTTTCTTGAAGTGGGCTGAGGTAAAACAAAGTTTCATATGTTGTATATGAGTACAATCCAAACAGCAGTATGGAGATTTTTTTTTCCATGTAAAATATACAAAAAATAATGACAAAAAACACCACAAGACTGCATATTAAATGTTGACAGAATTTCACTGAAGTGCCTTTTAATGCTTATCATTATGCTGATTTGTAAATAGCAGTAATTAGACTCAAAGTTGGCACCCTTGTACCTGTACTAGAGGCAGGTACACTGCATATCTTAAAAATACAGTAGGAGTATTTCCAACCAAGTCCATGAGAGGTAATGAAAAGTTCCAGGGCATTTGGAAAAACATTCCTAATTTCTTCCATGTACAGTAATTTCTATAATATTCCTTTTTGTTATCAGAAGAAACATAGTGCTAAGGAACACATCCAAGTAATAAATACACACCCAATTTATAACCCCAGAAGGAGCAATATTCACTGGCTCCAAGCAGGATATCTCAAACAAACATTTGAATTGTTTGATAGAGTGATTTGTTTTTGTTGGGAATTATTTTTCTTCTTCAACTTTTCCCCTTAACAATGGATCTTTCTCTTCATTGCCTTCTTACTGGACTCCCTCCTAATTTTGTCACATGAGAATAACTTGGTCAAATTCAAGATGCCAGGTCCTCTGGAGAGTTACTCCTGGATGGGGAGTAAAACTCATCTCTTGTCTTGAATTCATACAGAAAAACATATATCTGAGTGTCACTCAGACCCATTTGTTTTTAATCTAGTGTGATTTAATAGTAAATTCTATCATTGCAATTCTCTCAGTGTTTTACAGGTAAGGACAGAATGTGAATAAGATTCTTCTGGGAAGCTTCTTCTCAGCTAGGGGGATGAGGTTTGATAGCAGTACAGAACATTACTGCATCACTCACATTGTGCATCCCACGGCCAGGACCAGCCCAAGGACCTGTGGGGGCTTGAGGGAGACTGTCAGCTGAAAAGATTCAGAGCCTCCTCTAGCACAATTTCCCAAGCACCCCAAGTTCAGTAGAGCTCTTTATTAGGGTCCTCCTCCCTGTTTGCTCCTCCTAAGCTGGCAAAGCACCCTTGCCAAGACAAGCTGCTGCTGGTTGGAGCACTGAGGCCAGGAAGGGTTGGAGCAGCTGCCAGGGCTGTGCAAGGCTCTGGGCCATGCCAGCAGCAGCAGCAGGGACCAGGGTGACCCCACTGCTCAGCAAGGTCCAGCCTGGGGACCAGGAGAGCATCCCCAGCTGGTGGCTGCAGCCCACAGCAGGCTCTGCTCTCTGTGCTATGGGCCTGTTTGCTCGTTGCTTTCTTCTCCCTTCATTCTGTTAATTTAATACAGAGGATGACATTTTGGCTGAAATTTGATAGTTTTTAACATTGGTTTCAATGTGGCAAGACTTTCATCCAAACCCTTCATGCCTCACTGACGACAATAACACAAAGAACACTGTTTTGGAAAGAGAAAGGCATCAAGTTTGCCAGCAGATTTGTTTATTGTGTTTGGGGCTTCATGATGTAGTGTCCCACCCACTCCTTTTTTAAATGTTACTTTGGCTTTTGAAAGACTTTTAACATGAAATATAATGATTAAAAGTTTGTATGCCATTTCCAAAGCTGATTTTCATTCCTTAGGGAGTATTAGTTCTGGTTTAATTTGTTTTTCATCTTCATTGTGCAACAAAACACAGTTTTGTTTTTAAAAGGAGGATCAAACTGATACAGGAATATGCATACAAGTGTTGGCAGGCATTTCATGAGGAGGGCTGCAGCCCATGAACTTGGACTTCGAACAAAAAATGTACAGAGCTCACATGAACTTGAATTTGCCTTTTATTTGTGATACCCATAAACATTTATGATGCTTTGTTTTTAATCCCAGTAAGTCTGTGTTGTTACTTTGGGTCTTTTAATATTGTCTATTTATATTGTGAAATCACGACAACTGTGTTGTCTTCCTGTAAAGCCAAAGGTCAAGGGTCTGCTACAGCAAATACTAACACATAAGAAAATCTTCACTCATATGAATAATCAAATTGATTTTCACAGGAACATGTTTTTAGGGTCAGGCTCCCAATATTTTGACATACTTCTTGAAATGCTCTGTGGATAGGAGTCATTGACTTTCATATGGTGATAAAATGTTCTAAACACACAAATAACTCCCCTCCAAAAGATAGGGATATGTTTGGTTTATCAAGTTTCAACAGTTACAGTTTTACTTGCTAGCTTTCCTTTCCTGAATATGAGTAGTGTTGGAGGAGAGCTGAGAAGAGATAAAATAGAATTAGTGTCAATGATTCCTATAAGTTAATGTATTTAACATTCCTCTCCCTTCCCAAGGGAACCTGTGTGTAACCACAAGTTTGGAGGTCTCAGTGTATTTTTTTGCCTTAATTTTCTGGCAAAGAATGATGGAACTAATTACCATTACAACAGTGATGTACTGCAGTTAGTAATTTATGCTGTGTACAGATCATTGCTATGATGAAATAGACAAATGTGCATAGGAGAGCACTCTTTTTAATCATAAGAACTATAAAAATTCATGTTTTATACAATAAATATTCTATTTTTAAGAAGATACCTATCTGTAGTATATCTGTAATGCATGTGCTGTAAAAGTAAAATAAAAGAGAAACACAGAATTCCAAATATAACCTGTAGTCATCCAGGATAAGCAGCTTGCCTTATAAAGAGAATATCCTAGTTGTCTCTTGGCATGCTAGAGTGATCCTTGGAAAGTTTTTATGAATAAGCAAATAATTTTCCCTGTTGTTTGCACTGATTCCAGCTGTGTTAGAATGCAATTCCTGCAAAAATTTGTCTCAGAAAATCATGTCAGGAACAAATTGGTTTTCTGGTTTTTATTGGAATATATTCAAAGGTTTTCCATGTTGCATGCTCAACCTAGCTATCAAAATACAAATACTATACCAGTGACTTCTACTGTTAAATGAGGGAGAAGCTTTACATATGTTTATTCTTCCCATGAAGGTGGAAAAATTTTGGAAGAACTTGAGTGTAGATGAAAATCTATGAACATCAATATCTTTTAAATTTTTAAATATTAATGAGTTGTTTTCTTCATATCACCTTAAGTAATAATGCCACAAAACCAGCAAAGTATTTGCAGTCTAGGTACCATAACCTCCTTGATGGTAAAAGGAACAACTCTTCCATTAACACGGAGTTATGTGCATGGTCTGTCCAATGATACGCAATGTCATTTAAGACATTCCATCATTCCCTGCTTGAGCACACTGCTCTAATCTCATGAGGTACCCAGGGAAGAAACAATGATAGCCAAGGCATTAAAATGTAATCAAGATATGCAAATTCATATCTGAATGTGATTTGCTTGGAAAGAGAAATTAATCTAGGCATGGTCAAATAAACAGTGTGTAATATGGATAATTAATCACCAAATTAGCAGCTGTAGTCCCATGAGACAATTTTGCAAATTAAAAAGGCCCCCATCTACAGTCACAATTGGAGTACTTAATACCAAACTCTAAACAAAACAAAGCTCTTGGGAACACCACAAAACAAGCAAATCAAACTTAGAGGGTCATCTTCCAAATTTCACAGAGAGGTTTTTTGAGTGCTCTATTTTCCCTGGTTTACAGAAACTGATTCATTTTCCTACTGACATATCAGGCTCATTGAATAACCTGCAGCCTTGGAGCACCACTAGTGTTGCTTTACACAAGACTAAACTTCCTTTCATACAGTCCAAATCAGCAGCTAAAAGAGGTGGGAATTAGAGAGTAAATCCTCATCCTAGGGCCCAGTCCATGTAAAACAGGGATGAGTGCTGCACAGGTATGTTAGGTGTCTTCTGAACGTGTAGAAGTTTTCTCCAGCAACTTCAGATGCTGATTTGCACTTGTGATTCAAAACCAGATCAGCCAAAAATCTTTTGGTTTTATCTCTCTCAACATAGTATTTTTCCCATGTTTATAATGTGTTCTGAAAAGATTTGTTCTACCTCCTCTGAAAACCTAATCCACGCATTTGCTTTTCACTGGTTAATCCAAGACACCAGTGACACCAAGGTGCTTCATACAGGATTCACTGGTTAATCCAGTGACACCAAGGATGCTTCATACAAGCTAGGCTGGGGTATGGCTATCTGGCCCATGGCAGCACATGCTCTCACCTGAGTCTGTACATTGCACTAAAACCATGGCCCAACCTAGAATACATAAAACATTGCCCATCTAGGAAGCCGGAGTGAGCAGAGCTATTCAGCTCTTCAAGGACAGCTTCCTAAAGACACCTGAGTAACTCAGATAAATTCATATTAACACTGACTCAACCCAAAGTGAAATATGTTGATTCTTCTGAAGACAAGCTTTAGAAATTTTTAATGAAAAATTGTAATATACTCACTCTTGTCTTCATTTATGGTGAAAGCAATTGTTCAAATAAGAAACTTGGCAAGGGTCCTGACTTCCATCTTCTGATGAACTCCATGTCACTAGTTCCAAGGGAATAGCCTGTTTTGGGAAGGAATTTTGTACAATGCAGGCAAGAAATTATTCTGTGTGTCCTGAGCCAAGAAAAGCAGACCTTCTCACTTCAAGTTGCTGGGTTCCTCTCAACATAAGCATTTACAGGTGGAAGATACCTTAGAAAACACAGCATTGGGATTATCTACCTTAAGGGAGCCTTGTCCAAACCTGTCACTGAGAGTGAGCAGAAGTCAGCTTTGTAAGAAAGAGAAAAGAGGACTTTGCTTCTCTTCTGAAATGTCTTTCTCAGTCTTCTGATGCTCTGGAGCATGACTGGCTTCTAGATGCTCTCTAGCTGATCAGAATAAATTTCATTCCTTTTATTTAATTTAAAGTTTTAATTCCATATGGTAAATTTTGGTAAAAATCTGGTAAATGCCTTTGGTAAGCATAATACATTATTTAAAGAACTAAATAATGCTCCCATTTTAAGGTCTTAAAGCTGCAGAGTAACAATTGCTTCTCAAGTAGAATAGCCCATCTTTCTGCCAGGAGATTTGCTGACACTGTGCATACAATAGTTTTATGTTGTCTTATCAATACAATGAAGTACATGCTTCTTGCAAACTACAGCATCAACTTTCTGAACTGATGTAGATTTCATCTTTGAACCTGAGCAAAGGTGAATCCAGAATGTCAAAGGGGACATTCAGCCACACTAGAAGAACAGGATCACAGAAATTAACTGTAAATTTTGGTCTTCACTGATGTTTCGCCCCAACCAAGAGGTTATTTCTCACCAGTCCATGACATGAGTTGAGCCCACACCAAAGTTTCCAATGTTACCTTGTGTGTTTTGAAAGTGCAACACCAAAGCGTACTCAAGGTTCCCCCATGCTGTGTCAAGCGAAGTATTCTGGAAAATGAGGGGAGTGCTGTTTGTGTCTTGGATGCTGTGGAGAAATTGCAGAAAATGAGAGTGCAGGGAAAATGAAGTGTTGGACTGCAGCTGGCAAATTTCTTATGCTTTCATAAGCTTAAAGCTGCAATGTGTTTTTAGATGCTGAACAAGATGTAAGACAAGCAGAGAAGAAATTAGGCCATCACCTTCATCCCTGGAAGTTCATTGGGCTGAACTTTGCCTGGGGATTAAAGTACAGATGGCTGATGACTATGGGCTTCAGGACTATTCAAAAAGATCTTAAAAGGTCACAATCAACTGTGAATCAGACCATAGGGGTATGGAAAGGTTTAGCAACCCCATTTGTGAGCAGCTACACTGAAATGGCAAAAGCTATTTGCTCAGTAGGGTTATCACCCATCGTGGGTAAGGTACAATGCAAATTCATTTCCCCTGAGATGGAAAATTCAAGCACTGCTGAAGCTGCAGGTTTATGAGGCAATGGAAACCAGTCTCAAATAAATTGTAACACAATTTCTGGCCTGTACCAGTCCCACTGAGTTTCCTTTTATCTTCATGATCTATTGTGCTGGCAGTTGCATGCTGTCTAAGGCTGGCTTTTGAAATGAGTAATTTCAGAAGGAGTGCCAGGGATTCCCGACAGAAGCACTCTCTCATAACTATCCATCTAATATGACAGTCCGGGGACTGTTAATCAAGCAATGCCCTTTCCTCAGTGTTCCTGCAACTGTTACATGCTAACAATTACACTCTTAACTATAAAGGTACAGCCTAACTATATGATGGGCCAAATCCTGTCCCATGTTTTGCCTGGTTTAAATCTGGAGGAACCCTTGTTGTAAGTAAGCCTACCCTGCCACTGAGAAAGGGAACCACTAACGTGTTGGTTATACAAAAACCAGGAACTGATAAAACTGAATAGTATTTCAGTTTCAGTAATTCACCTTTTACACAACTCTTTTTTATAGTTCAGTGAAATGTAACTCCAAATGAAATAAGAAACCTGCAATAAAGACACAAGAGAACAAGCAAAGTAGATTAACTGGTACGACAATAATATTGACAGCATTTTCTTAAATTATTACTAGGAAGATAATGCCATCCAGCACATCTGAGCAGTGTTTTGAGGGAAAATATCTCTCTCCAAGGAGACATTTTAATTAAGATAAAATTGTTAGATTGCAATGAAATTCTTGGATTGACAGTCTTTGCTGTATCATTGTTTTTCTACTAGCAGTATATACAGGTTTTAAAAAGTCATCCAGTATTTACTTATGTGAAGAACCCACTACTTTGTCAGAAGTGCAGAGATAGGAGTTTACTGTTTGGTTTGTATTTTGTATATCATGAACACCAGCAGGAATGGCAACACACCAAGAGGGGCACCTTTTCAAGCAGCGTCATTACTGAGCCCTGTTACTAATACACATCAAACATTTTCATTCTTCCAGTGCTCACATTTTACAGTAATGAAGCATCAATGCTTATAGGAAAAGATTGGACCTGATGTTGTATCTAGAAACTAATTTAATGGGAAATTGGATAGTGACAAAGTGATGATGATTCATTTTTAATAGCAGATGCCTCATTAGTTATGATTTATTTAGATGACCTTCCCAGTCCTATGGTATTTTCTCCCCCAGTATTTATCTCCTCTCTGCACCCACCCCCTCCAAACTCTTGCACACTCCAAACAGAAGAGAAGGAAATCCTGCTGATCAACTGCTTGATCCTGTGTGCTGTATTTCTGTTGGTTAGATCCATTAATTTCCATGGTCCTTCTCATGTATGGAACAAGCATGAAAGAGACCCCAGATCATTATTGCGTATCACTATGTATCCCTCATAGGATGTTATTATCAAGTAACCTGAGACAAAAAAAAAAAAAAAAAAAAGAAATTTAGTTATTTTTTAATTCTTTTTTTTTTTTTTCACTTGACTTACTTGGATTTTCAGATCAGTTTTGAAAGTAACAGTTTTTTTAACCCTGAATGCATTGAATAATCTCCCTGGCCCTCACAGAAGTTAAGAATGCCATGTTTGAGTCATTATTTAAAATATATAGATTTTAATATCATTGGATTTCTTCTTCTGAAGAAATCAGTTAATGATTGGGTGCTTAAACTGAGCATTTAAACAAGTGGCCCAGATTAATACCTGGCCTCAATTAAGTAAGAGGAAGAAAAACAAGAACAACAACAAAAATCTATCATCTTTTCTTCATGAGCAGGTCTAACAGGTGAGCAGAGGCAGAAAGGCTCAGCTTCACTCAGGTGCCAGCTCTCTCTACAGAAATTAATCCCAGTCCCTGAAAATAAAAGTACCAGCTTCCACTGTCAAACCTCATGGGGTTCTTCACAATCCACTTTTCAAAATAAGTCTAGCTTTCTTTGTGTCTTTCTCTATTTTTCCACATTTACTGCTCTACCCTACTAAGGGAATTAAAGTGAATTGAGGCCAGCAGTGCCCTGGCAGCCAGGAGGCACCAGACAGCCTGGGGTGTCCTGGGGGAATCAGGCACAGCATCACCAGCCAGGCAAGGGAGGGGATTGTCCCCTCTGCTCTGCACTGGGGTGGCCTCACTCGAGTGATGGGGGCTGTTTTGGGTGCCACAGTATAAAACAGACATTAAATCATTAGAGAACGTCCAAAGGAGGGCAATGAAGATGGGAAGGCCTTGGAGGGAAGCCGTATGAAAAGCAGCTGAGGTCACTTGGTCTGCTCAGCCTGGAGAAGAGGAGACTAAAGGGAGACCTCACTGCAGCCTGCGGCCTCCTCACAAGGGGAAGAGGAGGGACAGACACTGCTCTGCTCTCTGTGGTGATCAGTGATAGGACCTGAGAGAATGGCCTGAAGTTGTGTCAGGGGAGGTTTAGGTTGGATATTAGGAAAAGGTTTTTCACCCAGAGGGTGACTGGACACTGGGACAGGCTCCCAGGGAAGTGGTCACAGCACCAGCCTGACAGAGCTCAAGAAGGGTTTGGACAATGCTCTTTGGCTCAGGGTGTGACTCTTGGGGATGGTTCTGTTTAGGGCCAGGAGCTGGATTTTGATGATCCTGTCAGTCCCTACCAACTTGGCATATTTTGTGATTCTGTGATTAGAAAATTTAATAGACATGAGGCTTTCTCAAGTCAATTCTTGCAGATTAAATTTATGCAGCTGGAGCAGGAAGCCAGGGCCTCTTTTGTCCACTCTTGCCCTTACACACAACCTTGCAGAGCTGTGCTCTCTGTCACACTCATAATTTCAGTAGATATGATCTCTCTCTGCCTATCCTAGTGCTCTAAGCAGGAGAAAATTTTAGGATAACAGAGAACCAAACTCAGATTTTCCTCTGCCATGGTAAATGTTTGAGTCCTTACAAGGATCAGTGCACTCCAGTGCTATTAGGCAAATGGCAAGTACATTTTAAATGGGGCCTGATGGCCTTAGGAGGAAGTCTCAGAGCAATCCTAGATTCCAGAACAGGACTCTGTCTTTGGGTTTTGACTTAGGTAGGGTATAAAATGCTGGCTGCTCTCCAACGTTTTGACTGAGTGTCAAAACTTGCATGTCTTTCATTGAAATGCTTTCCTTTGAAATTTTAGTTTTCAGTGTTTGGCTTTGCAGATAGCTTGTCAGATCTTGCCAAAGCGCCCTTTCCAAGAATCTGGAAAAAAAACACCAAACACCTGTATAAAAGTCATTACTTGATGATATTTATGTCCTCAAAGCCCTACAGAGAAGGAATTTTTTAATTTAAGGTGTCTGAGAACACAGACTTGAACTCTTTTAAGAGTATTTGTGTCTATATTTGTTTGCCAAAGCCTGAGTTTCACATCCCTTTTTTTTTTTTTTGCTGTGGAACCATTGATGATAGCATCTCTTACTTTGCCTGGGGTACAGGTTCAACAGGTTTCACTGTTTATCAGCAGTCCTTTTTCTCTGATCGCCCCAGGTTGCTGACTTCATAGCGGGACTCTCCATTGTCACCGGAGAAACACCCAGCAACAGCAAAAAAACAGTGCACCTCCCAGGCAGGAGCAGCATTGTAAGCACAGCTGCATGGATTTTCTGCAGGAACACAGTCCTTCCCATCCCTGACCCCTCAGATAATCTACACCAAGGTCTCTTGCTGCAAATAAAGTGCCACAGCACTCGCAGAAGAGAAGGACTTTGCAGAAATAATTCCTGTATTTCGTGAATAAAGCTAGCTGAGTTATTCTGGGTGCTGCAAAAGAGGCCCACTGGTTTCTCCATCTGGATCACTCTGTCCTTTATTTCTCAGCTACTGCTTGTAAAATCTTGGTGCACAACAGTAGCTCCAGAGCTCCAATCCTTGCAGTTTTTCCATTGCAACAGAAACATAGAAATGTTTAATATAATTTTGCTGTCTTGATCAAGGCATTGAAAGTACAATGTATGTAGGAAAATGACTGTTCCAATGTGCATTTTCTCCAAGGGCTTTATGTTAAAACAAAATATGAACTACCCTCTGGTAATTTAATAAGAAACAGATGTAAATTTTCAAAATATTGAAAATAATCACGCAATTCTTTATCAGTACAGAAAACAGGAAAGCATAATATATTTATGAAACACAGCAAAAGGAAATGTTTGATAGCACTGGTTCTAGCTTCAGAAAAATCCATCAGTATAATATAAAACCAGCCATGCCAGGTTTGAAAGCCAAATTGGTTTGCTGAACATGCTGAACATTAACTATTAACATAATTTTTTTCCTACCTAGAGCCACTTTTTTGCAAATGGCAAAACCATTAGTTAGCTGCCAAACTATATTTTCCACTTAATTTCAATATTGAAGAATCTAGACAAGGCAAAATTTGGGTTATCATTTAATGAGAGGAAAACAAAAACTCAAGGCTCTCATGTAATTTTTTCTTTCTGTGAACTCCATAAACTTTTCTAATTTGAATAATTATAAGCTTCACAAGGCTGACAAGGTTCACACAGGTAAATCACTATGTTATCTGCTGCATCTGTGATCAGTTGAAGCCTTAAAGGCACAGAACTGAGCAAAAACTCTATTCATTCTCCCTTTCTGTAAATCATTGGTTTGTGTAGTTTTGTGCAATGATAATATTGAAGAAAAAGAGTTGTGATTGAAAATAACCAGAGATACCACAATGAGTTAAAATTTCACACCCAGAGGATTCAGTAAGAGCTCTATTTGGCAATTTCCTCCTACTTGATCTTTATATTAAAAGCCAGGGCAATTTTTGAACATGTCTTTATTAATTCATCTGCCTCTCACAGCATGGCTGTGTGGATATAATTGTCTGTCTTACAAAGTTATCAAGCAGTCTTTTCAGCTGTATATATTAGAAAGCTCAATTTATTATATCAAAATATTATATCTGTCCATCTTCTTAAGATCCTTGAAGAGAACATAGAACTTGGCAGCCAAAAGGCAAGACTTCAGGATGAGTTTTTGATGGTCAGGAGACAAAAACAGCCTCAGACTTCCTGGAGCTCAAGCTGATTTTATGATTAATTTAATCTTTTGCCTAAAAGTAGAAGCTAAAAAACATTATCTCATTTCAGGTCTTTCTGAGATGAACACTAGAAAAAGTATATGGGTAGGAACTTGAGGAATTTGTGCTCTGCACAAGAAATGTCACATTGAGTGGAAGAATGAATCTGTGAAGCCCAGGGCAGAAGTTATGATGTTTGAGTGCATGTTTTCTCAAAACAAGTTAACAAGCTATTGGAACAGCTCTAAAACTTCGTGGAAACAGTGGGAGGACTCCCAATGATTTCAGAAGGCTGTGGCTTTCGCTTCTATATGTGCATATGCATGTTTCATTCCAACGAAGCAAATCCACAGAGATCAGCAGCTGCCTCAGAAGGCCCTGCTGGATTTGTGCTGTTTAGCAGAGCGGGCCCAGCAGCAATTTTGACACTCTCTGAATCCTCAGAAAGGGATCTCCGCTCCAGCCCCAGCTGCACACTGCACTGAGCAAGGGATGATGACATGGAACTGTCTCCTTGGCTCTTTCTAAAGGAATTGAAATGGTTGTAACAGGGCTTCCCTGAACCAAGATAGCCAAAAATGTTGAATTAAGAATATTAACAGATCTGCTGAGGTTCAGTAATGTTTGTCCAAATGTCTTTTGCCAATTCTTATGTATGTTGTTAGATCCTGCAGAAAAAATAATTGGGTCTAGGAGGCTCAGTAGGGAAAGGGAAAAATTTTACCTACAAATCCTTTTTCTGAAACTGTTCATGTCAAGTTATTTGTTGGAAAAAAAGTTTGACACTGAGCAAGCTGTGGGAAAAAATCCACTATTTCTGAGATTTCTATAGCATCTGGAGGAAGCCAAAAGTACCTACAGAGAGGATCTGTTCCCTTAGGGAGGGTACATAACACAAAGCAAGCAAAACAAATATATTTCAGGCAGGACAGTTCATTCTCCTCAGGTGCTACCATATATCAGGCAGCATTCTTCCAATTTGGAGAAGTATTTGAAGATGGGGTAGTTGTTTTAATTTTAGACCTTATCCAAAGCCTTGCAGGTGTTTTCCAGATCTGAATGGGTAATTGTAATGCAAGCCTTATACCCACTTTACTACATCTAGATCCAAGCATAGGGCAGGATTTTGTTTCTAGGTCCAGATGTTCTTTTCTTTGTGTCTAAATCATGTGAGTTCTTCTCAGGTAGCAATAATTTTGTCAGGAAATATGATACCTAGGATCAACCAGTCAGGAGGTGGATTTTCTGTATAGTTTAATTAAAATGAGTCTGTCAAGAACACCAAATGTATTTTCATCATGCTAGGAAGGATTAACTGTTCTTTAGTAAAAAACAAAAATGTACTAGGCAGTAATGACAGAATGAAAAAGAAGGAATGGCAATCAATTGTCTCTCTGCCCAACATCAGCTTTCTGTCAAGCTAACAATTTTTCAGTGGCTTCCTGCATGGCAATAGCCACTATTTTTCTCATTCAAATTCCAAAAGAAATCTTATTTTTACTTTTCTGAGAGGCTTGGCAAGATGTGTCTTCTTTTGTCTGTCTCATCCTGTACTACAAACAATTCCTCCAACCTTGGCACACTCAGGTGCAGATTGCCCTGCTTTTTGGCAGCTATTTGTGAACTGGGGCACAGGACAAATAAGTGAGGTCATCTCTTGCCACTGCATACTGTCTATTCAGCACATACTGAACAAACCAATATGAGGGATACCCTGAAGACAAATTTATTGAAATGTTTTTTACTTCTTTTTTTTCTTGAGTGTAAAACAATTAAAATTAAGAGGACAATGTTCTATTTATTATTTCTACATCTTTTCTTTATAATTTATATTATCATACCTAAATACCAGGAATAGGAAGTATCATTGATGCATTATTATTCCTTTCTTTATCATGTGCTGGAAGTACACAATACTTGTTTTGGCAGTCATTTTGTCCCACTGGGTAGTGACACCCATATTCATGGCCAGGATTGTTTCTTCCCACTCTTCCTGTCAATGTGTGAACATTCAAGCATCAAATGTCCCTTCTCAGTGCATGTTTCTTTGATAGTAAGATACAGCAATACAGAATTTGCTGATTAGAGTCATAAGAACTACTGGAGGTCATCTGGTCCAGTCCCTACCTGGAGAAGGGCCTTGTCATTGGACTATATTTCTCAGGGTCTTGTCCTTTTAGCTTAAAACTATTGGATCACTGTAAGATTTTCCATTTTGCTTTATTTTGCCATCAGATTGAAAAGATTGTAGGAAAAGTCCATGGAAACTTATTTAGAGGTGCATGTAAGAACATGAATGGGATGGTCTTGCACTTGTTAGAGGACATAAATGTGTTTCCATATTCCCTTCCTCACACAGCTTAGTCAACAGCCTTCACTCACTATCTCCTTCACTGTCATCAACATCTGGGACAAGAGTAGGTATGGACATGGAACTAGGAAAATCAGTTTACCATTACTACAGTTTTGTCTTCAAAATCCTCTTCTTGCAGTCTTTCTGATTTGCCACATGGGCAGGTTTAAGTGGAAATGTAGTCACTGTAGATTTTCTTTCAGACAGGCTTACCAACAACTTATTCTGTTTTTCTACTGATGGCAATTTCATTTAAGGCTTCTTTCCAATGCTAACTTTCCTGCTGAAGTCCCCTGTGTTTACATCAGCTGTTCCCATTCAAGATTGGCAAGGATCTGATTCACTGTTTCTTATTATTTAAGACAACTGTTTCTTTTTTAACTTTCTGCTATGCTGAAGTTAGCAGGAATACGAGTGTCTTGCACCAACCACCACAAACACACTCCATAAACATACATCCCCAGTGTGACCTTCGCATCCTGATTTTTTTTTTCTTTTTTAACTTTCTGCAGAATCAGAGATCTCCAAATATTAAGAACAGAATAGACATAAAACTGATGTAGTTTAGCACCTTCCAATTTCAAAGCACTGACAAATTCTAAAATCTCTGCTTTTGGCACATCAAACATCAGGAATGCTGGGAAAGAGTTGTACCACTTGAGTGGTAGCAGATGGTGACGTTAAGTTTGCAGATCACACTGAGCTAGCAGTGAGCCTGGCGCCAGAAGCATAGGGAAAGCAATACAGATCCAGCAGAGACAGTTCTGTTATCAGCTCGGCAGGTGAGTCATTGTGTGACTGAGAGCAACCTAAAGGATGATTTCATTTATTCACGTCCCAGTTCTTCTGAAACAAGCAAAAAAGCCCTTAGGAATGAGCATAATTTATAGTAAATTATTGAAGCCAAATATATTATTTGTATGTTAAATTTTTAACTATCAGCACATACATTTTCTTGATCAAAACTATGTGTTTCCATTTTTGGAAGTGGCAGCTAATTGTGATATGTTGGATGCTTTTAGAGCATGAATCTGTAGTTAGACAATGATCCAAACAGTTGAGTCCCAATTTCCTCATATGTGTGAGGGTATTTGTCTTTAGCCTTTGATTACTTCAACTTTCCATCTATACATTCAGTCACCGACCTAGACTTATCAACTTCCTTTAACAATATCAAATAAAGCAACCTCAGAGTCGTTACCAGTTTTCAGGCAGATGCAAGACATTCCATTACAATCAGCAGGACTTCCATTGGAACAGTTCAAGGGTAGGGGTTTATCCCAGGCAAAAAATATTCTTGCCAGAGACTTTAATATGGTTAACTTATTCTATTCAACAACTTCTGTTGTTCTACAGTGGTTTTACTAGTAACTAAGCAGAAATATCAGGGGCTTGTCTTTTTGTTAAGATGAAATTCTGAACTGGGGTTCCAGAAATACTGTTCTGTGTGAGCTCTCTGTGTGAACTAGAGATTAGAGAACTAAAGAACTCTCAAAATCTAGTTTTAAGAACATATTGTTTTTAGGATGATTTTTGCAATTCACGGAAATGTAGCCTCTAGAAAATACATTGGAAGTCTGTAATTATGGAAACACCCATGGGACTCTTTACCTTGGTATTCTCAAGCATGAGCATGTGTATACCACAAAAAGATACAAATGAAATAAAAGCCACACTGAAGGATATAGATTGGCTTATGGCATCTTCTAGAACTATCATTTATTCACATTTGTGGGCATTTCCAAAGATAGCACAAGGGATTAAGACAGGAGACTTCCAAGGCAGAAAGACATTTTTGGTAAGATAATTTTTGGTCGGGTAATTTACTCAGTGAGAAGGGTTAGGAAAAGGTATTAGTAACTTGAACATGTTAGCAGCTCAGAGTACCCAAAAGAACATGAAAATGCTTCAAAAACCCGAGGTTCAAACCAGAAACTAAGGAAAAATCAATATATTTTTTCCGGTGTTACTCAGAACTCCTTTAGTTTTAAAGATCACAGTCCACCAGCACTCACATGACCATTCTGCTCACTTAAGTAGAAGTTGTGTGCTAGTAAAGTAACTGGGAAGTGTTGGGAAAAGGCTTGCAGGCATTTGAACCCTGCCTGCATGTTCAGAGCACAAGGGTTTGGTCATTCAGCCCTGCATTTCAGTGCCCATGTTTGTGTATGTCCATATGGAAATCAGCCTCTGCATCAACATGAGTCAGGCACACACTCAGGCTCAGCAGACACTGCTGCAATTCTGTCACAGGTGTGATATTCCAGTTTCATGTGGCTGTGATACAAAGCAGCCTCCTTTCATTGCAGGTATAGGAAGGAAAATATAAACTGTGTACAGATAACCTCCTTGAATTTACTGATGCATTAAGTTTTCCTGAAATGTAGCCATTATTGATGGCATACATACAGAAAGGTGTTTCTAAATAACTTCTTTCTAGATAGTATCTGATTTTTTGCACAGTGAAAAACAGGAATAATGCAGAAAGCCCAATTAAGTGCTCTGTACAACTGCTGAACAAGGTATTGAATCACAAAAATATCCCAAAAGGAAAAAACAAAAAATTTTACCAATTGATGTTTAGATTTGCTCTTGCATCAAAACTATTTCTTGACTTGGACCCTAGAAAATATTATAATAACTTCCATTTGTAACTGCTTCAGACTTTTAAAAGCATTCACTGCTGAAAGGAATTAGTGTGCAGAACATGGGTGAGAGGTTAAAGGGTATAATAATTTATTATAGAGATAATGCCACTGTGGTTGGAAACTGAGAGATACTTTTGTAGCAATTTCCTTTTATGCTGAAATCTCAGAATTCAATCAATTGCTGCATGTAATTTCTGTGCCACTCCTTACTGGGTGAAAGTTATAGTGTCTATTTCCAGGACTATTTTAATATTATCCCAGGTAGTAAAGCAATATCATTGTGGAAAGCAACCCATTTAACTAATGAAAGCATAGAGCCAGGATTCAATTCTCAAACCTTTAAAAACATAAGTACAGAAACAACCAGAGCTCTGCTCTTACAGTCATGATGTAACCAGTACAAAAATTGGCAAAGTTTATTGTAGCAAAGTTATCAGTGACCACAAACATAAGCAATTTTGCTCTAAACTTCTGCAAATATTCTGTAAATATTAACCATTTTAAGCCACATGAAAGGCAAAAATACATTGCTTTAAAATATAATAAAAAGCAAATGTCTTCATCTCATTAATGTAAGCTGAACCAAAGTGCAAACAAAATTGGAATTGACTGAACAGTTGGAATATCATTATATTGGTACTGCAAAGCATTTATTTAGCAGAACCACAGGCTTCAGTTTAAGGCAGTTAAATAAAAGGAAGATTGTTACTAATACCTCAATAAAAAGTCAGGCAATACGAATTTCGTGTTTTTGGCAGGTGAATGGAAAGAAGAGAAGGATGCTGAACATATCAGAAGATATCATCACTTGTAAGAGCAGAAACAGGAAAAATCTTGTGTCTACTTTCCTAAAAAAAATTTACTGGCTGATTTAAATAGCCTTATATGTTCTGCAACCCTATAAAAAAGAACCTAATTTTTTTTCCCTGGAGTTTATATTTAAAATAGGGTTTTTTTCTGCCAGCCTGATGTATTATAAGGTATTTATACTCATTGTATTTACTTTTTTTCTCCATTGCCTTTGAATTTCATTTATATGAACTGTAAAAAATATCTGATTGTTGAAATTCTGTTCTGGGAATCTTCAGAAGTTAATTTCATTAGGATATTGTCTTAAAAATATAAATGTCCTGAAAATTATTTCTTTTATAATTTGGCCTGAATGAGGGTTCTTTTTGAGATTTGGAATGAAATGGAACATTCCATAAAACATTTACATTTAAACCTGCATATGGTTCAAAGTTTGACTCTCTGGCAACCACAAATTTCTCTTCTACAAACTCCCCAATAGTTACTGGTTTACTTGTTTATATTAGAGTTATCACTGTTGGCCATATGCTCCAGCATGGGATTCTGATTCAATTACCAAACCCTTTGTTTTTCTTACTGTATTACTTACATTGATGGTCACAGGTAAGCCTTATTATAATGGTTTACTGGAATGCTTAATTATGAAGACTGAAGGTGAGATTAAATACCTCACCCTCTCCTAGATCATAAGTTGTTTGTACTCTTTCCTCTTCCAATGGTGGGCCTACATTTTCTGTTATCATTTCTTTAAATCTTCAATTAAGATGAATAAATGAAATTAAAATGAACATATTTTGCACATATATTTAAAAGAAGTACTTGCCTTAGACAAATATACATGCAATATTAACTTCAAAAGTTTCCTGAAAATCCTGGGCTTGAAGTTTGAAAAACAAAAGTGTAAGTCAGATTCAATTAGCAATGAAAATATTAGAAAAGTTAATAAAAGAATGACTGTGCTGTCAGAGAATCTTCTTGTTACATGTTATTGCCAAGTCTAAAATTCACAACTTGGAATTAAATTTAATATTCAGTCTTTGTACAAATGAATTCCCTGGTAAAATATTAATCCTTGGTGAGTAGGGTGCTACAAACAGAAGAGAAATCTGGGAAAATTCAAGCAAATACCAACTGACATAATAGCCATATGTAGGTCAGGAACTAGAAATGCAGAGATTTTATATTACATTTGGTCTGTTTAATAACCCCTTCTCAGATATGAAATTCATCTAAATTCCTTTTACAAAATAATGAATTTTGCTTAAAATAGAAGGATGTATATGTGGGAGAAGGCTTCTAAAGATAGAACTAGTAATATTTGAGCACATTTATTTATCAGAAATGTTATTTGTGTCTTTTGGGGTGTTAGTTGTTAAAAATATTCATTAATTAAAGAAGGTTCTTTTCCTGCAAACCATCTGGCTGCTCTTTTCCAGTCTGCCAATGAAGTCATGCTACAGAAATGGTGATATGACAGTTATTTCTTTGCCAACAGATGATACCCTCAAAATTAGATATTATGGCTTCACTGAAAAGTTCAGTCAGTAAGAAAGAGATTTATTCCAATATTTTTGGTGTTTTCCCCACATTTTTCTGCTTATTTCTTTAAAAGCAAGCAGAGTATTATTTTTTTCCATATGTATCCCCTGTATCCACAAATGTTTTGCATTTTATGTACATAAAACTCCCCCTAAAACTGTGACCACTTAAATGAAACTTTGAAAGCAAAGTAATCCAATCTGCAAAGAACTGCTGTATCTGTACTGCATTCATGAGTAGTTACATGGGTTTTATAATGTCTCTTACCCTGCTCTGCTACTAATGCAAACTATTAAGCTTTACTGTCACAGGGATACTTTATAAACAAGAAAATTAGGAGATGATGCCAAAACCTTATCTGATTTATGTTTCAAAACTTGGGGTAGAACCATTGGCTTTAACCCTCTTTCAGCAGTGAAACAGAAACAGATTTGGGGTCTGCTCTGCTGCCTGCACAAGCCACGTCACAAAACAAAGAAAAATGATAAAGCTGATAGCTTTAGAACTCCAGGCAAGGCAGCCTGCATGGAGGAGCTGCCATTCAAGGGTGGCTTTTAGGACTCAAAATGTGTTTGGTGAAGAGGAGCATCCAGAAGCCAGCTTGCAAACCATGAGGAGAGATGTCTGCTGAGCAGCTGTCTTTGTTCCTTTCCATATACTTTGCAAAAATTAGGTCCCTTGAGACATTTCAAGATAATATTTTGTTTATTTTAAAGAGTTTCTGTGGAGTGTGTTACACACGCTGTTTCATCTGACAGCACGAAGATGAATTTTAATGATGCATCTAAGACTTGTTTTGTTGAACTTCATGACTATGGCCTACATCAGATGAATGTGTGGGTCTGCCTCCTCTTCTTGTTCACAGGTCATTTCTACTGATGGTAGGAAACAGGCAGCAAAGATCAGTTGCAAGAAAGAGTTCAGAGTTTGAAATATTGATGATGCTTAGCTCCTTAAATTATAGAGCAAGCACACTTATATCTCAGTGCTTTATATTTTTATTATTTTTGTGTTTGTCTTCTAATTGTAGAAGTTTTTTCACCCAAGTGCTTTTTTGATTGACATAAGAAGGCATCATCTTTCCTGAGCAGGCTAACTATTTTTTTACTGCTGAGTAACTCACATAAAATTTAATTAAGCCTTTGACCTGATGTCCCAGTTGCTTCTTGGCACAGGAGGAGTCTAGGCCACTTTGTTTCCTAGGAAACCAAAAAGAAAGCCCCTGTTACCATTCCAAAGAATTTAAATTTTCTTGATTTTTCACTGCAAAATGTCTTGCTATGGCAGCCATATTATTTTCTGTTGATTATGTCTTGGAAGGTTATAATTAGTGCTCAAAGACAGGGATTTGCAGTTCTGAGTCTTATTTAACATCCAAAGATATTGTGCATGATTTTTTTGGTTATATGGATGCTTGGTATGTTTTTCTTTACAATTTGTCTTTTCCCATTGAAACCTTTCTGGTATTTTACTGAATGAGTCAAAGATAAGGTTGAGTCAGTAGACATCATTAAGAATTCATATTGAAATATTCCAAATGGTTCAAAACCTGGGTAATTTATCCTCTGAGGTCGAATTATTCTGTGCTGTGTTTCTGTGAACCTCTGAGAAGGTTACTCTGATGTCTCTCATGCTTTAGGTGAATGTTAAAGCAACTCAGCAGATTAATAGCAAAAGTAGATTGCAGGTTTTTCTTTCTGTGAGCTTGCTGGATCAAGGCCACAGCTGTAGCAGGCAGCACTGCCGAAGTCCTTATGTAGCTTCAGTTGACATTAGCTGAATTTATCTTTCTAATGTCAAAATAACAGAGGGAATTTTTCCTGAGTATCATCAATGGGATAATTTAAACTTTTTAAATTATCAGAATAAAATTAAAGCAATTAGAGTAGGCTGTATTTTGGATTTCTTTTTGATCACAGTGAGCTGGTTAGAGACTCAAAAAAAGAAAAAAAAAGAAAAAATAGCTCAAATTTTTCCCAAGTGTGTGTTCAACTGGTTGTGCCATGCAGCTTTAAATAAATATTATTCATCAAATGAATCTTCTTGTACAGCCATATGTCCCTTATTTAGATTAATATCCATCACAAATCTATATGCACAGAGATGAAAAAGCTCTACTGCCAGGAGAAGTAAAGCAATTGCCAGTGAAATTAATTTTAAAACCATTGCCTTCTAATGAGTGTTAATTGTGACAACAATCAGAATACTTAACAGCAGTAAATACTGTTCATATGGACTTTGATCTCTTCCAAAAAAAATCACATTCCTTTGATTAAAGGAGGTAAAAGAAGTCTTTATGTCTGACTTTGTTGAAATAATTAGCCAAACCTTTATTGGCTCAAATGGGTCAGGATCTCATGTTTTAAGATCAGGAAAAAAAGAACAAGTCCTCTTGAAGAACTGACCCATTAACTTTACAGTTATAGGGGTATGCCTTTCCTATTGCAGTTCTAGCAGAATTGTGTTCAGTTAAAATCTGGTGTTGTGAGAAGGGACTATCATTATTTGCTCTGTTAAACTCTGTATATAACAGGCCAACTCTTTTTTTAACAGGCTAGGTGATGACATGTATGGTGTCTTTTTAGTTGTAGAAAGCCTTTAATCTCTTTCACACAGATGTATAACCAGGAAGACCTCAGTCTTTCTACACACACTAGAAAAAAGCAGCTTCTCAGTAACCTTCAAGCTTTGCATGGCCCAGCCCTGAAAGTGCTCAAGGCCAGGCTGGATGGGGTTCGAGCAGCCTGGTCTGGTGGGAGGTGCCCGGCCCACAACAGAGGGCTTGGAACAAGATGACCTCTAAGGATCCTTCTAACCAAACCATTCTCTGATTGAATAATTGATTGATTGATTGTTCTCTTCCATGATTAAGGACTTCAGGTGGTTCTGCAATGAAATTGACTGTACATCTGAGAGTGGAGACTTTGCCTCAATGTTTTGAATTTGCAGTGGTGCTTGAAAGAGAGGAAGGGAAGGGAAGGGAAGGGAAGGGAAGGGAAGGGAAGGGAAGGGAAGGGAAGGGAAGGGAAGGGAAGGGAAGGGAAGGGAAGGGAAGGGAAGGGAAGGGAAGGGAAGGGAAGGGAAGGGAAGGGAAGGGAAGGGAAGGGAAGGGAAGGGAAGGGAAGGGAAGGGAAGGGAAGGGAAGGGAAGGGAAGGGAAGGGAAGGGAAGGGAAGGGAAGGGAAGGGAAGGGAAGGGAAGGGAAGGGAATCCTTATGTAGCTATTTTTCTTGAGAGCTAATTTATCTTTCATGTTACTGTACTCATGGTCTTAGGCAATTGGCAGATGTTTTCCTACATCAGTGAAATAACCATAATGAATGGGACAAGTGCTGGCATCTAAATTTATGGTTTGTGTTCCCAGACATTTTCTTTCCTCTGTGAAAGTGTCTCCCTGTTCCCTCCACTGCTGTAAACTGTGTTGGCTCCTAAAATAACTTTAAAATAACCAGTATTATTGTAGTTTTCATCTCCTGCTATAAATACATCATTCTGGGAAATATGTTCATGTGATTTACCAATGTCATGAAATCTAGGATCTTATGAAATCTCGGCTTACTTTTCCTTGTATGGTTTAAAATACTCTCAGCATATTCTGTTTAAGACAATGTAATTTGAGGGGAAAAAAGATTTCACAAGTGCATTCTTTAGCCAGTATCTCTATTAGCTTTTCTTTGCTAATTACATGTAAAATCTGCAGATGCTGTGATTTTTAATCTTGCAATATTCTTAGTAACTATGTATTTCTTCCCTTCCACCCTGAGCACCCGACTGATGTTATATATTCTAAAGTTATTATAAATAGTCCCCTATTTATATTTTGTGTTTTTGGAGATAAGTGGGGATGGGATGTTTTGTCTTGGTGCTGAGCCTTGCAGCCCTAAACAGTTCCTCAAGGTTTGTCTGCTTCTGCTTCTGTCTAACCTCAAGTTGAAGCTGAAATGTGAATTAAGATTTAAAAGCTTCATCATCTTCTTCTACGCCCCAAACACACAAACATCTTCAGTGCAGTTATTAAAAAAACCCACAGTCCTTCATCTGCTGTTAAAGAATCATTTTCTGCCCATGTCAACAATAAGAGAAGTGTAGAAAGAAGAGTGAAAGGCTATTTCTCAAAATTGGCTTATGGATTTGTAAAACAGTTTCATGAAATTATTCTTAATATTTCCCATTATGTATGATGAGTATTTATGAAAACCTTTCCAAGATTCTCTTTCTTCAGAAATGCACATATTGAGTAAACATTGGTTTCATTTTTAAAAAGTAATTATTATAGAAACATGTTGGAAAAAGAATCCTGCAGCTGTTACCTTTTATGAAAAATGTATAGCAATAATTGGTAATATATTCTCTCACAAAATGCATACATGTTTAGACACTTGTAATTTTTTTCATTAAAGTGAATAAACCAGATATTTAGAGGGTTGAGGGGTTTTTTAAATTTATTTATTTCTGTTTATTTTTCCCTTCCAATTGCACTAACAGCTTCCAAGTTTTGAGTTGCCAGGAAAATAGATTTTGAATTTTGGTAAGAAATGAAACAATAATAAACATAGATTGGAATCAGTAAGATGTTGTTCAGTGTAAACAGTGACTAAAAATGCCTTCCAAATCACTGATGCTCTGTGGGTCTGTTTTCCTTAAGTTAATTTCAGCTTTTTGAAGATTGTTAATTTAAATTGCATGTCATATTGCTGGTGACTCCTTCGTCTAATTCACATCACCATTTCCAGAGCAACGCAATGATGCATGTTGTGGATGAATTCACATTTCAGGGCCACATTTCATATCCTATTCATTTCATTTTATTATTCATACCCTTTTTACAACAAAGGAATTATTAATGTTTCAATGCTTCTAAATCTAAAAAAAGGAGATTATTAGTTTAATTTCAGCCTCTGTGAGTAGTCTTGGTTTAAGTACTACTTCAGAGCCAATGAGTGAGAACTTTTCATCTTCCAAACAAATTGAAGCCAGCGAAATAAGACACCTAGCATTTGTAAAATCAGTTAAATGCAGTAAGTGTGATATATAAAAGTATAATAACTATTGCCCTCTCATTTCCCTAGTTCTATATTTGTATAAAGATTGTAGCAGATGGGAGGATGGAAAGCCAGAGCTCAGAAACAATAACTGTAAAGAAAAGAAGCAGCACAGACACTGTCTGCAGTCAGAAAGATGAAGAAAGTTGAGAACTCATACTCTCTTACACAATGCAGTTCCAGAGGTGAAGGGTTGCAAAACTCTCAGATCTGTTTTGAATCCTCCTCCACTCTCAGGAGGCTTATACAGAAACAGAACGCCAGTGTTTCACATTTATTTAGTTAAGCGTCTCTTCTTGTCATAGATGAACTTGAGATGAGATCCTGGCCTGAGCGAAGCCAGTGAAATATTTCCTGTCAGCTGCATGGAACACAGTGACACTGTATATGCAGCACGCCCTCTCTGTTGCTTGCCTCCCTATATCTTCAGCACTATCACAATGTAAATATTTTCCTCTCTTTAATGACTGTAACTTCCTGGTAGAAGTTGTATAACAGCGTTTGTGCAAAACCATTCCATAACAAAATGTAACTCACAGTTTGTGAGACCAAGGTCTCAGAAGTATCTATCAGCAGATGTGAAGATATATTGTTGCTTTAGAAAAACCTCATTTGAATGAAAAGAGAAAACCTTTTATGGTGGTCTGTCTTACCTATTGAGATCCTGTGTTTACATTTGCATGAAAGCAGTTTAAATTTGTGAAGGATTTGGATCAAAACTGTTCTGAAGGCTAAGGCCTCCATGTATGACTGGTACAAAAGAAGGGGAAGAGGACATGCTGATGATGGTTGGAAGGGCATACTGGACTATTGGAGGTGTGAGATACCGCATTTCCCTAAATCCCACCTTCTGCTGGGATAGGGACTAGAAGAATATAAATCTCTTGGGAGTCTGTATCTAACTGCCCTGTTTCTCAGGCAGAACAACCTGTGCTCTGCAGCTCCCACACTAATAAATGCAGCCTGCTCAAACCAAAAACCTTCTCCCTCAGAGGAGAACCTATTTGCACTGAATAAAACACTGCTAGATAGAGGCTGAGGTTAAAAGCAGCAAGTGTGAATCACCTGACCTGTCTCCATCTTCATGATACCTGGGTCAGGATTTTCCTAGCTGCCAAATAATTTGAGGGTTTTGGTTGGCTTTTTGGTTTGTTTTTTTTTTTTTTCTTTTCTTTTCAGGGTTATATTTCACTTTAAACATGGGAGTAATGTTCAGATGAAAGTTCTTGTCGACTCCAGTGGTTCATTATGCATATGCTGGTCCTCATGTAACATCTGAAGTCTAATACACACATTCTAGTAGAAATTAGGCTATGATTCTTATATCAGTCAAAACATTAGTAAAGAATTGAAGTTTTCAGTTCCCAGTGAGGATCACAGAATAATGTTAGGCCACTCACAGCCTGTCAGTGTCTGATATGCTGAGGATTAGGGAAAACTCAAAATTCAGGTTTTTTTCAGATAAGACAGTCTACTTTGTGGAACAGTAGTTTCTTTATTTCTAAGAAAAAAAATGAATTTAATATATTGCTTTAATCATAGACAGATGAAGGGCTAGTGTACAATGCCCTCAAAAATTCATCAGAATGAGGGCAAAATGTGATATTTCCTATCCAGTCACCTGAACAGCAGCCAAAGAGAGTTTAAAATCAACAGATGGCAACTGCTTCACTTCTATATCATCTTCTGCCTTATTTTATTTTGTCTTTCTGCTTTGGTTAGCTAACCTGTAGGAACAAAATCTCTTTAAATCTAGGAAAGGAACCCCTACTACAATCTGCCATAACCCCATGAAGTTTCCCCTTTATTTCCTTAATATAACACTGAAAAATGTGACTGTTATGCCAAAAGGCAAATCTAGAGAAAGAAAGGGGCATAAAGCAGAAATTTTCAACAAAGAAAAAAATAAAGTAGCATGGAATCAAGAGACATTGAAGTTCTCTATTCGACCTACCAGAGTTGTGGCAAGATCATCTATGTCTAAGGTGAATATGAAAAAATTTTTGATTATTTTGCTCTCAAAGACTGACCTATAGTATCTAGGAAGACTGGCAGAATTCTCTCATATTGTAAATTTGGATTTTCAAAAATCTTAACTTTTCAAGATACTGTCCTTTTCTTAATTTTGTTGTGCTGAAATCAGCACTAAAGGTCATATTAACCACTGTGAGACACAGCTAAGCAAAACCTTACCATCCTAGAAATCCCTTTTAGAACCTTGGCATCCTGGAACAATAATGGATAGAAACCAAACAAAGAACAATGCATTGGAAAGGAGGACACTTTGAGTACTGGGAACCACAACAAAGGCCTCCCTTCTCACAACAAAAACAAAAACCAAAAAATAAACAAACAAAAAAAAAAATCTTTGCATCTCTAGCAGTAACACCTTCCCAGTAAGGAAAACACCCAAGTGCACATTCTGGCAGAAGGCTCTCTGAGTTCAGCTGAGATCTGATTCATTACAAACTGATTATGAGCTTCAGGATTTTACCTGTTGATCCTGATTAGCCCATTTAGGTAATACACAGAGCTGCACTGCAGGGAAGTTTTATTGCCAAGAAGAAAGGCAAATATTCCTCTCTCCAATGCAGTCAATTTCAGTTGAATGTTTCCATGGGCGCCTTTACTTTGAACAGTATTACACTTAAATCCTGGACAAAACAATGTTCTCCAAGTGAGCTAATATTTCATATGAAATCTATTGCACCTGATATCTTTGCACTTCCTTACATTGGAATCTCTCTAACTTGGTTCCCTTGCCAAAGGGTTTTCAACTTGTTTGTTTTCTGCTGAAACTTGTTAATGGCAGCACTTGGCCTACTTACCCGCCAATATCTTTTGTCCCTGGTCTGAGATCCCTAACAAAAAAATCTACTTGTGTTTATGGCAAAAGAAGGAAAAAGGCACACTTCTTTCCCACTCCTTCTGTTTGAATGGTGTGTTACTCATACATAGAATTTATGGCAGAAAGTGAAGACGTCCTCTAATAATAGATTGTCAGCTATTGGCAGTACATGTATCTTCTTATAAAGAAGAAAAAAACCTGGTCACTAATAGGATTGAACTATTCATGCTTCTTTTTAACTTCCACTGAAGTTTTTCCGTCACCCCAGGTTTCCCTGGTAGGCATTTCACTTCTTTCTCTTTAATTTTATTTTCTTAGTTATTCTTGAAGCATAATTTTTTTCTTAGGGGGAATTAGTTCCTATGATCCCATTACAAATTCAAATCAGTTGTTTCATGCTAGTTTGCCTTATTTTATGCTAAATTGCATATCTTAATTGTGATTGTGCAGTCAGCCATTTTAAATTGAATTGGGTGCCTTGCTCATTCCCTGGTTTACCAGGCTTCACAAACTCGGAGATTTGTGGCAGGAAGCCTGGATCAGCTATCTGTACAGTTGTGTATGCTTAGGTTGAAGTGTTGGAAGGGTATATTTTCACACCAGAATTCACTGATTGGCAAAATACATTGGCTTTTAGCCTAATCCTGTCCTGCTCAGCCCATTGGCAACTCAGAAACTCATGAAATGGGAAATGGAAAACAAACAGATTGTTATTTTAGTAGAGTGCCAAGAAAGAACCCAAAACAGCAGTATGGTATTCTACAAATGGTAGAAGGAATCCAGAAAAGATGGCATGTGGCTTCCAGTGAAAGCACTGGTTGGAGAAACCTTGGGGAAAGGGTGCAACCAACAGGACAATATGTTATGAAAGTTAGAAGGAACTGTGCCAGGGGAAGCTTAATGCTATATGCTAAGAAGAGCTTAAAGTCAATTTAAATTACTGCCCGGGGTGCTTTGATGGAGCCTGTATGGGCTCATCTGTGTGGAACATGAAATCTGCACGGATCGGAACCCAGGGCCACAGCAGGGAGAACTTGGTGCTGGGTCTATATCATTGACAGCCCAATGGGGATAGCAACACTCACTGCAATGTGCACAGACAGATCAGGTCAAGGAGGCAGCAAGGGCAGAAAAGAAAATTTATTGGGTTACTTCAATTACCCCCATCCTAACTGGGAAAATGTCACAGGGCAGCACGAAGCGGAGTCGAAATGTTTAGGTTCTCTCTGTGGTTGCTCGAGAGGAAGTAGTATGAAGCTTGATGCCAAACTATATACAGGGTCATGTTCAAAAATCTGCTTTTAAAAGTGCTGCTCTGTAACCATGGGCATGAGGTTCACAGGACACCATTTCAGTGGGCTTCTCTACAGATCCCAGGCAGCCACACCTAGCTGCAAAGACACAACCATGCCAAGATGAGGGAGTTTGTTTAAAAGGAAGAGCTAAAATAGTATATCCTACTGGGCAGCACCAGAAGGACGTGACCTTGTTCAAGGAAGAAACAAGTACTTGAGGGAGATCTAGGGCTGCTTCCACACAGGGAACAGCTAAACACCTTTCACAGCTGGCTTAGAGAAGTGATAGAGTCAAGCAAAGCATGTGTGGCACTGAGAGGATGGAGGCAGGTTGACTTCATGATCACTCCCAATCAAGAAAAACTGATGGTCAGATGGATTTAAAAGAAACCAGGTTCAAAGCAAACAAATTGGTGTTGTTCTTCAGGCAACAGAGAGCCATTTAGTCAACTTCCTCACCAAAAAGTTTTGTGGATGCAAAAATTTCAACACAGTTCAACAGGAGACAAGTCTTGGAAGAGAGATTTTTGGGGGATTACCAAGCAGATAAATCATAGTAGGCCCTGGAAACCTTAGCTGAAAGAATCTGGAGATGGGAAAACTCTTAAGAAATATCATATAAGTTTGCTCTATTCTTAGTCTTCTCTAGAAGATTATCTGTTTAGGGTTACTGTTTTATTCCCCCAAGGTACTTGTATTGTGCCACGGGAAACATGAGTTCAGGAAGGCTCAAGGAAGAACCATCAAATTGCAGGGAGAGCTTATCCTGTCTTGTTTCATCAGGAATGGTTATTATCAAAGATAGAATAGTGAGCTTGATGAAGAGTTCACAAGGTCTGCATTACCTCAAACCAGCAAAGCAATTATTTTCCAAGTCCAAAGTGAAACTGGTGACAAACAAGTTTAACCCTGCAAGTATGAGAGAACAGCTATACTGAGCCACCTGTCCCTGTGGCTGCTGCCTGAGATCTGGTCACACCTGGCAGAGGCATTTTGGGGTGTCTGGGGGCACTCATCAGCTCTTCACTCCTCAAACCTGTGTTCTTGAACCTGTGTGCTAAAAGGGCAGAGAAATGGGAAAAGCAGTAAGAGTGATGAAATTCATATACTTTTATAGGGAAAAAGCCCACCTGTCTTTTTGATGAGTCCCCAGTTTCTATGGGATAGAAAAGCAGGAGGAAAATGCCAACCAGCTGAATGTAATTCACTGGGCAGACTTTCAGAAAGCAGAATTTCTGCAGCTTTAGCAAAGTGCCAGTCTCTGAATTCAGGGCAGTAACATCAAAGACATTGATAGTCCTTCAAGAATAGATTTTCAGCTAGAGAATGAAGAATATGAAGACCACTTCATATTGTGTTTCAAGCCAAATCAGATTTTTAAACCAAAATTATGTGCAGATTACCTTAGATCTGCCTTGAATCGACATACCTATCAGCATACATTATCTGAGACACATTTCTGCCTTTGAATAGAATAGAACTTGATAATGTGAATAGTCACAGTCTTTTTCTTTTCTTGTATAATTTTTGACTAACCATATAAATATAGTCAGCATTTATTTGCATGCAACCTAAGAATCTTAGCACATTTTTTGAAAGGATGAAATCAACAATGGTCTGTAGAAATTACTTTTTTGGCAACAGGCTGCGGGCATCAGTGTCCATGCTGCGCTGTTTTATATTCATCTTCAGAATTCTTAAGTTTATAAATTTTTAGTAATCTTAATAAGGGAGGCCAAAAGTACATAGGAAAGCCCTTTCTTCTTTAAAATTGAAACCTGTTGTGCTTTTCTGCATGGATTGTTTTACTGTTTTCAAATAGCAGACCACACACTAATTTTCTTTCTCAAAAGTACCCCCATCTCACATTGCATGGCCCAATGAAAAAAGCACTGAAAATGAGTATCTGCTGCTTGTGTATGCTACTTAACTGTTTTGCAAGAAAGAAGCCTGCATAAACACTTGACCTGTTGAATTATTTCAAGTATTGAGTGAACAAGTTACATCTGATATTTATGTACTTCCAAGAGCTTGCTTCTTTACTTAGTCATCATTAAAAGTTACAGAAGAATTCAGCAATGAGGTGCAGCATGTTCTGTTGGTAATTATGTCATCAGTATAATTATCAAACTCAGTGAATGCACAGATGTACATTCCCCTTTATGAGAAGACAATCACCAGTGTTTGGCCATACTTCATAACATTATCTGTAGGGCTCATTAATTTTTTTAGAATTTTTAGTCAATATTATATTTAAGTAAAAAGACCAATTACTGCAAATAATGCATGTCAATAATTGAACCTCTCAAGGAAAATACTTCATAATTAATGTACGCCTGAGCTGAAGACAAAGAAACAAAGCTCTAAATCTGTTTCATAGTACTTTAATCAGATGAAAGGATAACACCATGACCAAAAGCTCCTCTGTAGTCTTTATAATCCTAGCATTCTTGGAAGCACTGGTAAAACTCACTATAAACTCAGTTATGTTCCTGCCAAAACTGTGTGCCAGCAAATACAAGTTTCAGTTGGAAATGGTCAAAGTTTTACCAATTTGGCTTACTTTGTTATAAAGTGCAATGCATTCACAAAAGAAAAGATGCCATCTTTTCCATCCATTTCAAAGAAATAGCACATTTAGTTTTTGATATCCTTTCATATGAAATCTCACTAGGATGAAATGAAATCCTGTGGAAATAAATGGAAGAAATTTCACTAACTTCAAAGAATTTGGATTAAGTTTGTGGTTTGACATCATCAATGGAAATGTCAAAAATGTCATCTGGCCATGAATAAAATGATGAAACAACATAGGTGTAGATTGAAAAGACAAATTTGTAAGGTCCAGATACTCTCCCAGTTACTCCACCTAATTAGAACCTTATTGTTGCAGAGACACATTCATTTCTTCAAGACTACTCAAGCTGTTTACAGTACTTCACAGCAACAAAGGCAACAATATCTACAAATTAAATTAGCCCAGAGAAAAGAAACTGCATTTTTACTTTTATCAAATTAACTTTCCATAAACATTGATATGAGCAGTATATTGTTTTCAGGGATGCTGGCAGAAAAACAGAATGGGAGGAATAATCTTTTAGATGGACTGCCCTGTGACAATTTTACATAGGCAAATTTTGCACTACATGAATGAGTGTGTAAACACAAACCCGTCAATTTTTATTTAATAGGAGTTATTTGAATGATGGAAAAGTGCATTCAAAGCTCATTTACTAGACCTTTCTTTCATCAAATTTCATTCAACACAAAAATTATAATACACATTTGTTAGTGAAAAAAATGCTGTCCTTTAGGGATATACATTTTTAGTGAATTGAATTTCAAAACTAAGCTTTTTTTTGACATCTAAATTTAACATTTTATTTCCATTTCATTTAAGCATATTTACCAATTTTAAAAAAATGCAAAATCTAAGGAAGTATTTTCTGGCTGAAGCAAGTCGTGAAACCCAATCCACCTCAATCTGACTAAAATAACAACAAAAAGAAAAATGCAGCCAAGGATTTTTACTGCTGCTTATTTCGCACAACCGACTTGAAAGCACTTTATGCTAGAACCCCTGAGGACTAGATAGGATTTAAGAGACTTAGTGCTGCTTTCAAAGTTTGGCTCACCAGCAGCAGCCCTGCCACTGAGGCTTGCCTACAAACGTGTGCTTCTGCAGGGATGTGCACGGAGTCCAGAGGGGATTTTAGGGAGCCTCGAGCTGGCTGGGTCAGAGCTTGTGCATTGGCTCGGGCCAGAGCTGTGCTGTGAAGAGGCACCACAAGACTGGGAGCACTGCCAAGGCACAGCCCTGCCCTCAGCAGGGTTTGTAGCAGAGGCACAGGGAGCACAGCCACAGTCACACTGCTCCTGGCCACGTATGCCAGCCTGGAGAATCGCACTGAGTGGGGCAGAGTGGATAGGTGACATTTCTGGGGTGGTCATGTAGGGTCTATAGCAGAACACACAGAAACTTTTCCTTGGGACTAGAGAAAAATTAATGTCTTTGTGAGAAGGGCGTAGCAAAAGAGTTCTCTGCATCCCATATCAGTAAGTGTAAGTGCTGCTGGATTTTATGTACAATAGCTGATCTGAAGCATGATGTGCCAGTCTATTACCAGCCCATCTACCTATAGATCTAACCTTTCCAAAATACTTCTATATTCTGCATGTTGTAAGTTTTCCACTCTTGTTCCAGCCAGTATTCCATCCACTCAATCTCCTTCAAGCAGTTCCCACAAATAAATGCCAGTGACTGCTGAGGAGAAGTCTAATAATACCTCTTAAATGGAGCTAGGTGTTTCTGCAGTGTGCTGCAGAAACCTGCATCACAGTGAAAAAAAAAGCATGTGTGCTTACTCTTCATCCTTTAAGGAGTGACCAACCTTGCCTGAGGCCATTTGTACTGTCTTCTTGCAGATGCAGCAGATCTGTCCAAGGAGTATAAGCTGGGATATCTTCCACCCCAAGCACATTCTGCTTCCGGCCTCCTCAGGCTCATTGTGCTTCTCAGATTTTCTCTTAATATCTTCTGCACATTCTTGCTACTGCATGTTTCTGTAAGTTTGTGGTTTAGGCAATAAAGACCATCACAGAATTTTCTTATCTCCAGAGCTTTCGTTCTCCCCTGGTTCTGTAGTGTAGCCTCCCAAATGCTGTTGTTTCTTCTAATTTAAAATGAGTCTCTAAAGAGTCTTTTTTTCCAGGATTCAGATCTCAAGTTACAAACCAAGATCTGAAACTACAGATTTCTATAATAGGTTACAGACATTTCAGAAATACATTTCTTCTTTTTTTTTTTTTTTTCACAGACAGCTGATACTACGCGAAGCGCCATTTTTAAAGGGGTGTTTGATTTTCATGGACTCATCATCATAGGCACAAAATTTTCCTGGCCAAACATCTTTTTCAGGGAAAAAAATAACCCTCAGATTTTCATCTTTATTTTCTCTCACCATCCTCATTTCTTCCCACTTTTTACTCCTCCTGCCTCTACACCTGCTCGTATTTACTGATCTTTCTTAACCACAGCCAGCTGATGGAATACCTTGCTCTCAGGCAGGATTTAGGAGATATTTAAGCTAGAACCAATACTCAACATGACTCTACTGTATCAAAAAGGAATTGAGCAGAAAAATAAGAAAAACTCTTGTCCCACTTATCAGCCCCAGAACCAATGATCTTTCCCAAGAACTGCTGGTCTGAATCACTCTTCTCATCTTACATGAGGCCTGTGCTGGCAAATTTCTTTTCTGAATATTTCTACTTGAGTTTTTTGGAGACCTGGTGCTTTCCTAGCCATGGCAGCGCTGAGCAGCCCCAGGGGCTGCTATGACCATGCGTACCTTCACCCGGAGGATGCAGTCCTGTAACCAGTTTCGGAGCATGCCCAGTGGAACAAATCCTATGCTAAGCCACAGTATTTCTTGGATTATGCTAAGAAAAAAAGATTAAAATTAAAGAAAAGCTACCCTAACTTTCTCATATTTACCAAATTAGGATTCCTTCTCTGTGTCATGTAATGTCTGTCTCTTTTTGTAGAACAGTGACAATTATATGGATTTTCTTTTGATTCATCCTGGCTAGACCATGGTGATTTGAAACAAAAATAATGGTTACGGGTTTTTTTTCACTCAGAGACTAGACTGATGTTATGTCTGAGAGAAAAGTTTAAATTACTTTTGGTTTGATATTTTTAGTATTGTTTTACCATCTCACCACTTTAGTGGTTTATTATTCTTAAGACTTTTGTCCCCACAACAACATAGGATTTCATCTCTGATGGCCTGTTTTACCAGAATCTTTCTGTGTAAAAGATACATGGAAAAAAACAGCTTTTATGTAGTCATCTTAATATATCTTTCATAATTTAAAAAAACTAGAAGTTTTGTTTTGATTTTTGTTTATATAGAAATGCCTCCTTTTTTTAAAGTGATGTAAATAAATCAAATGGAAAAAGTAACAATTTGTTTATTCAAGTGTTAAAAATGCTTGTAACCAAAAGGTTAAAACACAACATAATTTTGTGACTTCCACAATAATTCATAACACTTAGTAGGAAAAAAAAATTGCCTAAGTGCTCGCTGAAAGATTTAATATATATTTTATAAGATATTCATGTGTGTATGCTTTGTTGATGTATATGTTTGTATATGCTGAAACATCCTCTGTATGTGCATATGCGAATGTGTGTATGTAAACTCTCGTGCTGGGTAAGCATGTTTTGGGAATTTTAGAATTTGTTTTAAAAACATGAACTGCAGTTCACATACATAAACCCACCAGACAAGATTCATGTTTCATCTGATTTTCGCAGATTCTAAGCTGCATGGTTTTTTTCGTTGATGGAACCTTCTAGTATTTTCTTGTCTTCAAAACACAGGCTCCTATTCTTACACACACTTGAATTCAGCCCAACTCTGGAAAAAAAGAAAAAAAAAAGATTGACATAAAAGTATTTTCTGCTTAATTTTAAATAAGATTTTTGCATCCATCTTTAGACTATACATTCATGCCTACATAATTTGAGGGGGTTTTTAATTCATGGTTTGGGTGTTTTTAATAGTAGTATAAATACCCAGAAAAGCATATATAATCATAAATATATGGGAAAGAAATATGTTTCTCCATTACAAGCAGTTGGACTTTCCTCATAAGGAATAGTTTGGAAATATTACTCAGCTGCATTTGAAATGTATTGATTAAATTATGTATTGTCAACACATTCTGAGGAATATATGCAAGTTACCAAATGCTTGTTCAGTTACTAGAAAACCTCATTAGCAGAGGAATAAAACAGCTCACAAGCGAATCTCATTATTTGTCTGTCTCCTTCTGCCATGCCAATAACATTTAGATTTCCAAATTACATATTCTGATGTGAGGCACACAGCAGGTGTGTGTGTGATGGGACTACTTCTGTTGGATGTTGATTACTCTCTCTGTCATGTGAAAAGCTTCCCATTCCCATAGCTTTATGCAATATATCAATGGTAATGGATTCATAATCATTATCAAGCTTGATAGAGGCTTGACTACCGTGACAGATGTCTTCTCAATTTTCCTGTTGCATATGTTCTTTTCCCTCTGGAACGACGCTTACATCAAATTTCAGTATTAATGTATCCCTTTCATGTTGTTTTGTATCAGTCATTGACTGTAGTGATCAATCTTTTAATTCAGATGAATAGGTAATTACAACCAAATGCCAAACACATCAGCAGAAATTCAGCAACTGTCGAGCACCATAGTGACCAGAATTTTTTGTCTAAAGATAGTACAGGGATGTTATTGCATGTTTATGCACCTGAGTAGTGTTTCCACTGGCAACAATAGTTCTTATGTGGTGTACTTTGTCTGAGCAAAAGGCAATAAGCAAATCAATTATTTTTCCTGCTTATCATGAGATTAATGCAAATAAGTGTGCAGCAGTGCTGATCAACTGTTGTCCTGCATTTACCATGGTAAATATAAAACAGCAACCATGGTATATATAAAACAATAGAAGAGCTCGATGGTCCTCTAAGTCTTTCAGGGAAAAAGAAAAGAAAGAATTTTCCATGTTTTCTTTTGACAAAAAAAAAAAAAGGCTTTTCTTCCCTGAAGCATTTTGTTTCAGATATTTTCTGTGTTGGTCATTTGATGATGGATTTCCAGAAGACTTACTGTGATGAAAAAACAGATGTATTCTACTTAAGAAGCTTCTTTAAATTGCTGTGCTTGACATTTTCTCCCTTTCTTTACTTTGGATTCTGGCCTTTGTGGTGTAGATAGATTCTAGAGAGCTTCCTCAGGATTTCAGGTCACTCATCTCAGCTTACATTGCCCATTTACACAAACTTAGCAACCTGTACTCTGCATATACCACATACACTTTCCCCCAAATAATTCACCCCTTGTTCAGCTGTAATCTAAGACTCTATTTACTGTAGCAAACAGTCCACCTCTGCTGAGGGCCTACTGTGACCCCTGTGGAGTCTTGGCTTTTCTGCTATTCCTGCTCTCTTGGAGCAACCTACAGAAACCTCTCCAACTTGGGACAGAAGGGGGCTTTTTGTTAACATCGCTGTATTTGAGACTAACAGAAAAGCAATGTGAGAGGGAAGCCCGTGGATTCAGCTTTTGTGATAAAGACTGTGGTGTTGTTTCAACATGTTAGGAATTACTTGCAAACAGCTATCTTTTCAGTGTGAACCCATGTGTTTCTGCCATTTCCATACAATAATGGAATCACGGGATAGTAGGTTCCCAAGAAGGATTTGCTGCACTCCTCTGTTAGAAGACAGAATCAGCTATACATAGTCTGACATACAGTGATCTAACAAGTTAAAAATTTCTACCAGTGGCATATCTAGGGCCTCCTTGATCTTCACTTCCATTATTGCATAAACTTGCCATATAAGGTTTTCTAACATCTAACTAGCATTTCTTATTGCAAATTGAACCCATGCTTTCCTATTCTTTTATCAGTCCTGTACACAGATAAATTATTATTCTTGACTTCTTGGTAAAAAATATTCACATGCTTAGTCTGGTCCTTCCCCCTGTTCCCTGACTTGCTCCAGTCTTCTCTAAGCTACAAAGAAGAAATTATTATCTGCGAAGTAATAAAAACAATGAATGTAATTAAATTTGATTTCTAAGGTTTTCTATAGAATACTCATTTCCTCTTATGCCCTTGAATATTTCCCTACATAGCTGATCCCCAGATATGCACACACAGATAGGTTTGCACCTTCCTTACATTAGATTTTCAAGCCTGAGTTCCTGGATTGCTCTGGAGCATGCATTTAAAACAACTGAGTTCAAATATTTGTTTGACTGATTGTTCCAGGATCTTGCCTGGGAAATGAAATCAAGCTAATTAGTCTTTAATTTCTTGACTCCTTTGAAAATTTATATGGTATATTTGTCCTTACTAATCTTTCAGCACCTCATCATGCAGCAACATTTTTCAAGGACAGTAGCTTTGTAGCTTCTTCTGACAGTGTTTCAAATGTCTTATATGAAATTGATCTGGTCCAACTAATTTGAAAACTCCTAAATCAGAAGAAGACTTGATCTTCTTTTACCTTATTCTTCCTTTCATTTCCCAGTATCTATGTACTTTAGGCATCATTTTACTGAATTTTTGCAATGAAATTTAGACAATAGTGTATAAAATTCTCTGTTCTTTCTCTCTAGATCATAGGTACAAACCAGGATACATGCCAGCAGAAGTCCCAGACCAGTCAGGGAGTTGTCTAGTGAATATAAACAGCTCCAGGGCTAGGCAGTCCTGGTAAAAAGGCACATGTGGTTCACAGGCTGAGGATTACTTGGATCCTAAGTGCCTGGACTCAAGTTCAGGCAAGATTTAAGCAGATTTAATCCCTATCCTGGCTTTCTTCAGAAAGACAAATTTCATAAAAAAAAAAAAAAAAAAAAAAAAAAAAAAAAAAAAAAAAAGAGAGAAAAGAAGAAATTGAAAATTTTACCAATGATCTAAACATAGGAATCACCTTTTTGGAAATTGTAGCAATTTGAATAGATTTGTCTGATTAGATAAAGCTAAAGTGAAAAATTATGGCAACTCTGCATGTTGAATGAATTGAGTATTTTTACTGCTGATAAGAGTTAATAGCATTAATTAAAACATGCTGATATTGCCATGTAAGTTCAAAACTGGAGAGGCTTTCACACTCAGGGAGGCTGAGCTTAGAAGTGATCATGGCCCTGAGGATTTTCAGGTAAGCAGGTGAGGCTTGCTGTCAACAAATGCTAATACATAGGCAATGCAGGGAATTAAACAATGTACAAAAGGAGAAGATATAAAAATTACAATGAAGCAGTGAAATAATGTTTTTTTTCTAGTTTGCAGTCTCCTAGGGTTGTTCTTTCAGACCATGTGGAGCTGTGACAAGAGAGGGCTCAGTACTTTATATTTTCCATTGATTTGGAGGTGATTAGACTGTCGATGTATTGGGGGAAAGTAAATTTCCTCTTGGACCTGGGCTTAGCTTCAAACAGGGAAAAGGAGATTTGGACATGGGTTTCAGTTCAGAGTCCAAACCAATGCTCAGAGAAGCTGTTGGAGAACAGAAGGAGCAGGGGCCAAGGTGCAGCACCCATGGGAGGCAGAGGTCTGCCAGAATGGGGTCTGGCCGTGGAAGCTGGACCTTCTCCTGGTGCTCACTGTGTAGTCACAACTAACTCTTCTTGAGTTACCTTCAGCAAAGTTTGAGCATGAAACTAGGAAATACATGTGGAAGCTTTTCAGATCTAACCTATGAAGAGGCTTGATTTACCAAGTGTAATAAAAACAGTAGTTTGTCTATAAGCTCAAGTCAAGATCAAAATCTCTCTGTAGCAGCTACTGTTAAAAACAGAATGGGTCAAATTCAATGTAGAAGCAGCCCTAAAAGCTGGACTGATGTGGAAACCTTTTACGTAGTGAACTGGGATTTGTAAAATGCAATTGAGCCAAAACTAGCAGGTCAGGAAACAGTAAAACAAGAGACTCTTAATTTGAGCACCCTCAACACACATTACAGAGGTGATGCACAGCCCTGACTGGACTCCTGGACTACCAGAGATGGATCTGTCATTTAAGGGTGTGGCAAACTATTTTCAGGGTTAATCCAAATTTTTAGCAAACTGTACAGGGGCTGCAAGGAGACTTTGTTCTCTGTAACAACAACACATCCCAAAAGGGGCTGTGCCTCGGTATATTCCTCCCATGCCTCTTCAAAGTGACAGTGATTCTTTACAAGAGGAGGATTGGTGGCAAGCCCTCCAGTAGTGACAAACTGACATTCAAGCACAGATGATGTGTTCTCCACCCCTGGGAACAGCTGATTTCTGGAAAGAAGGTTTGCATATGCACCACCTATCTGAATCTGTGCATATGTATACAAACACAAGGTACAGGTTGTGACAACATTTTCACTTAATGAAATGGCAAGTCATATACTTAATTAAAAATATACTAAAAAAAATAAGGTAATTTCAATTACTTATTCCTCTCATTCATAAAAGGATGTTGTCATTTATTAATACAATCAGACTTTAGTTCCTGCTTGACTGTAAGAGGGTGTGTGCAAATAATTTTGGATTTTATTTTATCTCTCTATGTTTCACAATCAGTAATTCATGCTTCATTAAGCAACCACTGGCATATTCAAAAGAAGTCTGGTAAGATAGACCAGCCTTTAATGTTTGAATTAAGAAACTATTTTGTTTTTTTTATTTAATCTAAAATGAGACTGAAAAAATTATTGAGCATAATTGTCAAGTCATCACAGGCCTTCCAGTTTTGCCTGCTGTCAGCCATAAAAAATGATCCGTAAACTTTTCTACAATATATCTAAATTAAACTGTAATAGAATACTTGTTTAGATTGAGGGAAAAACCAGATACTGCCATATTAAGATACTCCCATACCTGTTAAGATACTGCCATACCTGTGGGAAATATGCTAGTGCAGACTTCCCTGAAGTCCCACCTCTGTAAATTAAAAATGTACCTCTGGGCACAGGTTGCTTCTTTGTTTCTGATTAACAGGCTCAACAGTGGTCTGTAGTTAACAAACCAATACCAAATGACCCCTGAAAAAGCAAAGAACTAAAATGCTATACCATAATTCCATTAAACAGTTTCAACAAGCTCATGACTGATGTTTTTGTACCATTTTAAGATATAGTCTAAGACACAGTAGATTTGTTAGCACAAGCCATTTAGGTATTATTAAATTAAAAAAAAAAAAAAAGAAAGAAAAGGTTTTCGGTTTTTTATTATGCTCTGTTTTACAGTGCTTGAAAATCGAGGTTTTATCTCTAGATTGAAATTTGGTGTGCTGCATCTAGTGCATCTAGGGGTGTAGTTCCATACTGCAATATCTGCTGGCAAAGCTGGTTTGAGAGGTTCCCATCCTGAGGGTTAGGTTCCCACCACCACCCTCCTGAGTTTTCCTCCCTCTCAGTCTTGTTGATTAAGTTATTTGTGAAGCCATGCCACAATAAGCAGCTGCACAACCCTGCAGAAAAATGTTCATGCCCAGCTGAAGGGATGAGTGAGTTAAGGAAGGAATTGAGAGAATGTGTCTTTGGAAATGTGGGACCTTCTTTAACCAGTGACCCTAGTGAGGGTGGCAGGGGACACAGCACAAGTGAGAATCACATGTTGAAAAGGGTGAGTGGGAGGAAATTAATGTATGATTTCAGGGTAAGGAATGAAAAATTTCATTTTGTTTTTCTCTCAGAGCCTTATTTTGGAGAGTTGAGTTCCCTGATGAGATTCTCATCAAAGCAAGGGTGGTAATGGCTTGGCTGAGCAAACAGTCCAGCGAGCTGTGCAGGGAGGAATCCCACAAGCAAACAGTCCTGCTGATTGTTGGGATGTGCGGCCCGCAGGGAAGGCTCCCTGTGGGAAGCACTCGGTGAGGTGAATGCCAGAGGCAAACCAGCAGGAACAGCAGCACCACTGCACAGCCCACCCCCAGCACTCAGGGCAGAGAAAGCCCAGACCGATCCTCCAGCAGGATCTCCTGTGCTCTGTGAGTCACCAAGGGCAGGTGTAGGGGATTGCCTCCTGCCCTCCCTCATGCAAATCCTGCCTGTGTCGTGTTTGAATGCGGGGGAGAGGGCTGGCTCTGCCTAGCACCAACCTCTGAGAGATTGCTCGCTGACACAAGCTGTAAACGTGGTTTGCTAACACAAAAGGTGGGTGTTCGTATTCTAATGGTGCTTAATCACAGTTTACATGGCAGTTTATTGCATGGAACTATTATGGCAGAGCCATAATTTAAAACTGCCATATGCTTAGAATTATTAAATTAACATTTCATTAAGGCAAGGGATAAGGTGTGAGAGGGGTTTTTTTTTTCTTTTTTATTTGACATTTAAAAATTTAATTAGGTAAAAAAAATCTGAAACACTAATAAAAAAGCAAACACAAAAACGCCCCCAAACAACCCTAGAAACATCCATTACAAACTACCCTTAAATTTTACACGTTTATTTCTCAAACACCTCACCATGGCAAAGGTAAAAGGAATCAAACTATTTGCCCTCATCTATCCATACATCCACCCTTACAAGAAAACAAATCTACCAAAAATTCAATGTCAAATTCACCATGGTTTTATATATTCTTACCTATAGGATGGGCTGTGCAAATGGTGGCACACTGACCACTTCTTCAGGGTATGTCTCACACAACAGAATCTCACAGGCAGCTGGAAATATCAGCCTCATACTGATTTTCAGAGTATGCTAATGATCTTGGAAAGCCCTGAAACAAAATCATCCCTGTGTCCCACAACTCAACAAGCCGGTTCTGCTCAGGAAACTACTTAAGCACACGCTTACTTTTATACATATTTAATATATACACATATAAAATATACATATTTAACATATGCATATGTATTATAAATCTACATAACGCAGACAGATATACAGATATGTAGATATATAGATATAAAACGATTTTTTTCAAGTCGGGGTTTTCTTATTCTAGTTTCATTGAATCAAGACCTCAGAGATGATGGAGAAGAAGCTAAACCAGAGAGACTTGAATGTTGAATTTCCCAGGGTCAAATCTTGTAACAAAAATTCTTTAAATAATTTTGGCATGAATTTATATGGATTATCCCCCTAATGCACCAAATTTCACTATGACTGCTCACAGATTGGAGTTCTTGGGCTTCTTTCAAAAACCCTCTGACTTTCATTACAGTTTAATGTTGTATTATATTAATACATTCAACAACATCTTTAAGCTATTTAAATCCAGATTAGTTTTTTCCTGATCCTTAATTATATCCTTTCAAAACAAATTTCCATCTGTTCTTTAAAGTTTCCTTTATCTTATCTTGGGAAAGAGACATAACAAAATGCAGTCTATTTCCTTGATAACAAAATAAAATAAAATACAACTCCACTTTATAAAATCTACCCTTTTCCCAGGTTTAGAGGAACCTCATTTCTTCCATTCTTGACAAATAGAAAGGCAAGGCATTTGTGATATTTATGAGACCCAGTTTTCACAAAAGATGAACAAGGTCTTCTCTCACAGTCCTAGACTTAGCCCCTTTTTTGACTGGAACTGAATTCAAAATAAAACAGTCTAAATATGGTCAGCATAATCTGACAACATTTTTCTTAGTTATTACCATGCATGTTTCTATCTTGCTTTTCCAAAATATATCTCTAAAAAACAGGTTTAACTTGTAAAAAAAAATATAAATCTGGAAGCTAATAACTTTTTCACACTATGGACACCAAACTACTTCTTTTCTTTTATGAATCCTAAAGCCCCCGGACAAAGTGGTAAAGTTCTGACAGGCTACTTATTAATTTCTGTAAGTTAAAGCAGTGATTTAGGTTTTCCAATGACAAGAGTGATAATATTGCCTTCTACCTTCCATGAAAAATACCTCAAAAAAAATACATTTGTTCTTCAGCATTTTCCATTTAAATTTTTTTCATTTTTAAAAATGAAATTGAAATCACTGAACCACAAAATCACATAAAGGGTGTGGGTTTTGGGGGACTTTCAGAGGTCATACAGGTCCACCTCCTCCTGCAATAAGCAGAGACATCTTCAGCTAGGTCAGGTTGCTCAGAATCCCATGCAAACTGGCAATGAATTCTTCCAGGGATTGAGCATCTACCTCCTCTCTCTCCAGTGTTCAGCTCCCTCACTGTAAAATATTTTACTCCTTTTATCTACTCTGAATTTACCCTCTTTCAGTTTAAAGCCGTTCTCCCTTGTGCTGTCACTACATGTCCTTGTAAAACATCCCTCTCCAGCTCCCTTATAGGTCCCTGGTATGCACTAGAAGGTGTTACATGCTCTCTCTGGCACCTCACTTTTCCAGGCTGAACAGCCCCAACTCTCTCAGCCTGTCTTCATAGATTTGTCCCATCCCCTGATCATCTTTGTGGCCCTCCTGAGGACATTTTCCAATAGGTCTTGCTGGCACTCAGCACCCAGAGCTTGATGCAGCACTCCAGGCGGGGGTGGCAGCACAGTGGAGCAGAGGCAGAATCACCTCCCTCGACCTGCTGCCCACTCTGTTTTTATTACAAAATAATTTCCTATGTGATGTGGTTCTGTAGGAGCTGAGGAGGGAGTAACCAATGGGGAAGTGCTTAAGGGTAAAGGGCAAATCTACATGCAGAAATGCTTGGGGACAAACTTACATGCTGCATCATAATTCAGTCTCACATTAGACAATATGAGTTTAAGTGAACCTTATGCTGACTTCATTTCACTATTGGAATGACCATAGTGGGGGAAATATGCAGGACCTCTGCACTTGTCTGCTTTAGACTGACACAGTATGGATTAACAGAGGGCATAGCACCGTGGTACTGAGCAACATCAGTTTCCTCACTTATTTCAGTGAGGTCTTGATTCAGCTGCCCACTGATAACCATCAAGGATTAACATTTCCAGCTGTTGTAACCTAGAGGGCATGGCATCGATCTGCACAGAGGGTGAAGTCTTATTTTCCTGCCAAGTAGGGAATGTTTTGGAAAGGTGCCCATCCATTGTTCCCCTCACAGGAGACAAGCATGGAAAGTGTAGGGCCCAGGGACAGAGGGATTCAGGGTCTGCAGTGCACTGTCACTGATGTCTTATTTATTATGTCTGTAAGAATTCATATTTCCATGCTAAGAGTGAAAAATAGTAGTTCTTGTATTTCCCAAACTTTTAATACAAATTTGAAAGGCAAAGAAATTCCAGAAAAAGAACTACAGAATCTTAAATAACCTGAAAATAATGATAATTAGTATTTTCCAACCATCTACCGTCCTTGTCAGGCACATTATTCTATTTGAAGTACAGACTAAAGCATTTAAATAATAGCTTTTCCAATTCCAAATATACATGTAGACTACGTTAAATATTTGGCAGAAATCCAGACAAATCTCATGTGGATATATTATGACCAATCATGAAATTGCATTTCCTGCCAGAAAAGTCAATCCACGCTGCAAGTCATTTATTTACTGGTGAATAGATTTTTCTTTTGTTCCATCCTGAGATATAGGAAATTACTGTAAACAAAACCTTCATACGTCTGTTTGGCCAGTGTTCAAATCAAAGTTAGATCTGAAAGCACAGCAGATGCAATTCCACTAAAGCTCACCCTGTTACAAGGCTCTAAAATCAGCAGGTATAGTGGCTGGCTCGCAAGTTAGGGAGGTAGAGGTCAATAAATTTACAGCTCAGGGTGAAATAGAAAGTATTTGGTAATAGTCTTTGAAAAATTACAGAATGTGATGCATAATTAAAAGCAGAAAATACACATGGATAGATCTTCACCAGACATAAACAAGCATTTTGCAGAGGAGCTGTACTGCATTCCCAAGGTTTCTGGCTTTCGTTTTATTTTTAGGTAGAGCTGTCAAGTGATTACTTCCTCAAACATTCTCAAGAACTCAAAAAACTCTACTCACTGATTTTGTGATGGCCATCTTCACGAAAATTGCTTTTACTTCAAAATTTAGAAAATCTTGATGAAGAGTACAGCACAGACTATGGCTGTGGTGCCATATAGTGCCAGGATGCCATTACTGTTTAATAACGAAGGGTGTATGGATACTTAATGTAAATCATCTTGTGAATGCAAGGAATAGTGAGGTGATAAAGGTTGCTAATGGCAAAGTTATTCAGAATAATCAGATCTACAGTGAGCTGTGAAGAGCTGCAGAAAGCTTTCACATTACTGGAGAGACAGGGTGATAAAATTGCAAATGAAATTCAATGTTGATAAAAGCCAAGTGCTGAGGAAAAAATAACTCCAAGTCTACATTTTCTAGTGGTACTCTACCTCTACTTCACTGATACCAGCTGTCATTTTTTAGATGATTATCTAATTGATACATATTTAACTAAATTCTGAGCAATTGGTCTGAGCAATTGGTCTTTAGCTTTTAAAGCTGAGGTTTCTCTTTCAAATCTAAATATCCAAGGAGTCCAAGAGCTTGGGGATTTTTACAAACTACAACAGTCATCTAATGAAAGATATTAGTTCTGTTCACAGATCTCATCCCATTTAACTGCACATGCATAATGAGCTCTTCTCATTGTATCCCTTGAAGACATCCTTGTTTTGTCTAGACCCAATCAAGAGACACTAATGAAATTCATATATTAATGGTATTTACATGTTTGCATAAAATATGGCTGTGCATATGCATATTTTTGTAAAATAGCAGGTCTGATGTACTGGAAATATTAACACAGATTTATGAAGTGGGTTCCCAGCTGAAAAGAACATTTTCTCTCCAGGAGTTAAGATTGTAGGTGTTCTGCTGTGAGGAGGAGGTATTCTAGAGAGGCAGGGCAGGTTAATAGTGCAACAAAAAATAGAACAAACTGTCCCTTGAATAAAGCACAGCTATTGGGTGCTTCCACAGGACACAAAATCACAACATATTGTTTCAGAATGTCCCAAGAATAAGAATACATTGTCCATGCCAGCTGCACAGGCCACTTGAAGGGGTGGTGATAAAGGAAGTATCTATGCAAAAAAGTCTACTGTGTGTCAAAAATGCTCTCCAGCCTCCAGAGATAATAGTGGGAAACATAATCAAACCAAAATAGTCCGGGAGAAGGTTATGACAGCTCTAAATTTTATTACATTTATGAATGTGATGTTAATGTCATTGTGAATAGTTCTCTGAAAGTGCCATTTCAGTGCTCAGCAGCACTCAGAAAGGCAAATAAAACATGATGAACTATTGAGAAAGGAGCAAAGGACAGGACAGAAAGCATTGCCAAGCCACGGTATAAATATCTGAGGATCCATAGCTTGAAAACTACCCACAATTCTGCTTATGTCATCTTTGATGGCACTATTTAAGTGCATGGGAGGTTGTCCAGCACAATGAAGTCTATGGAAGGGTGACCATTTGAGGAGAAATGAGAACTTTCTGCAGAAATGCTTGAGGGAGGTAAGGGTGCACCATAGACAAACCCATGGAGGGCAGGTTAAACATGGAAGTCTGGATGCAGTCATGAGAGATCCCTAAACAACAAATTGCTGGAAGCAATCACCTTGGTTCACTTCTCTCCCAAGCAGATGCTGTGGACGAGCTCTGGCAATGAGCTCCAAGGCCCAGACTGCACTTTGACATGCAGCTGCACATCATGCTCAACGTGCTGCAGCAGAGTTTTTCCCATGCCAGTACACTCAGACACAGAGGAGAGCAGCAGGTTTACTCTCATTTACTTACATTTGAAAAATTTGAACTTAAAGTCCTGGAGAGTATTTCTGGCTCTATTCTCAGGGTGCTCCACGATGGAGGATGGATGGATCTTGTTGGTCCAAGATCGTGTGCCTTCAGTGCAGCACTCTGGTTAGGCAAGTCATTGCTGTGGGTGGGTTTGTTCTTCCTGGTTTTTCCAACTGGAAAAAGATTTTGTCATGTCCCTTGGACAAAATTTTGGTGCCTTGGTGGGAGATCTTATCACATTACTGAAGATTAATTACTGTAGGAATGAATGAAAACAAGCAGATGGGCCCTAGAAACAGATCTTTCCAGCTGCAATAGCCACTGCCCTAGGAGTGGCCCAAGAATGAAGGGCACTTCTATTATTAGTAGGAAACCAGCCCTGTTAGCTAACCAGAAGAAACACCACTTAGTACTCTATTTGAACTGTTGTATGTTCCTGAGCATAAACTATGTTTCTTCTTCACCTTACCTCCAACAAAGCGCTAATACTCTCTACTTGCTATTAAATTGCTATTAAAGCATGCTCTTTGTTGTTCCCAAAAGACTGTGGGGACTGGGAGAGTGATTTATATCTGCACTTCCTCCTGCTGTGTGGTCTAAAAGAGTCCTATTATGCATCATTACAGATAGGTCCCTGTGAAGAGGAATAATAGATTATCACATGACCAAAAAAAAAAAAAAAAAGAAAGAAGTTAAGTACACCTTGTCTCAGAAATATTGACACTGAATTTTATGGATTTTATGGTTGGGTAATAGAGATGAGCCACATGTAAGAGTAATAATTTTCACAAACATCCGAGCTCTCTGATTTACACTGTCCTGCTGGAGGTGTTTGAAATAAAACACGGTAAAAAAAAAAAAAAAAACCACAGCAAAAAAAGCCTCTAAATGTTGGAGATTTATTGGTTGAACACCATAAAGAGTCCATTCAAAAATTCCTGGCACTCAGAAAACAGTCATACTGTAGTCTAAAACAGTCAAACTATAGTCTGTAAAAATACTTTACATTTTACACATTGCTTGTTACATCTTTCCCAGGGTATTTGTATTTTTCTCTTTTCTCTCTTGAAGGGAAAGGAAGGTGAGCTACTCAAGTTTTATATACAGGTATGCTAGAAGCATAGATACAGGACTAACTTGCTCCCACTCACGTTGCTGCTGCAGTCTGGCCTAAACAAGGTTCAGACTGTGAATCCAAGCAAAGACTTACTTTTGTTTTGTCTGCACCAGAACATTGGGACTATAACATATTTCACTTTCCTAAGTTTACTGCTCTTTTTTCTTTCTCTTCTAAGATAGTATTACAATGAACAAATGCCCAGTCCTTTAGATTAGAAAACAGAACAGTTCAGAGAATATAAAACCCTCAGTCTATGCTAAGGTATTTAGAAAGGTCACATTTGCCTGTGCTCAGTCTCTCACACCCACATTCACATATCTTCAAGGACTCAAAAGGAAAATAAAATATTTTTAATTGTTTTACCAGACAGCAGGAACAATCTCATGTCTTTCAGACAGAGGTGAGCTCCATGGCAGGACTGTGTCTGAAAGGGAGAGAGCTGCCCTTTGTTATGTCTACACAGACTTGCCTTCAAGCAAGACTGAAGCCTGCCTTGGCATTCAACCAGCCACGTCAGGGCTGCATGCAGTTTTGCTCTTTTCCTCTTAGGCAGGTCAGCTGGTGGGCAGTTCCTGCCACTGGCAGGGGCAGCTCTGGGTGAGGGGGATGTCAGTCACCAGAGCAGGCTGGCACTCGTCCTGCTGGTCTGCCACCAACAGCACAGCTCCAGAGGTGAACATCTGGAGCCACCTCTGTGCCAGCCTGCCCTGGACCCCTGCCAGAGATCAAGGGGGGTAGACACATTGCAGCTCTGGACTGGGAGCTGTGCACTACCCATGTGGAGAAAATGGTCTGTGTTTCACACCAGCTGCTCCAGCCCAGTCCTCTGGGAATGCAACAGCTCAAGAGCGCAGTTTTCCAATATTTTCATTTTGACACAGGCTTTATGAAAAGTTCTTGCAGAGCTCCATGTGAACCAAGCCATCCTGTCTTCTGCCCATGACTCTTGCAAAGCCAGATTCCCTTCAGATTTTAAAATAGCTTCTTCTTTTGCATCTCCACTTTCAAGCTGTAGCCATAACACAATAATCTTTTGCAGATTAAAAAAGAATTGCTGACTTTTATAATTGTGAACTGCAACTGCCCCTCCCCAAACATGCTTCAAGACACATTGTGAGTTTTGAAAACTTCTATTCAAACATTTGTAAAGGAGAAATGTTTAGAAAGGAAAACTTTCCAAAATAAATTACTTTGGGGGAGGCTAAATAAAATGCCCATGGAGGTTCATGGGAACAGCTATTGTGAAGTTCAGCAGGCTCTGAGCTGTGGGGCACATGCCACTGGTACATGAATGAATAAATGAGGAGGTGATGAAATCCATCAACTACATCTTTCTAGAGCAGGCTGAGGTTTGCCTTCAGATGTGTCAGCCAGCTGGAATACCAGGGAAGAGCCCTTAGGTTCTGCTCACACCCTGTGTTTTTGGAGACACCACCCTCAGTTGTTATTAAATACACAGTCCCATGGAAAAAGGTTTTAACTGCAAGAACATGATTAAGAGTCAGATTGTGACATTTAGCTTCAGGCTTAAAATTGTGACTGTGGCATTCTCTGAACTGCTCCAGACAGACCATGCCTGAGGTGGCAAAGTCCCTTCCCCACAGTTTCAAACCCTCTAGTGTCAATGAACTGGTAACTTCCTGCCATCTGGCTGTGCTTTTTCCTATCCAGAATTCCAAATAAAGCAAAATTAAATGCATTTTTCCCTTTTTCTTGGGTTCTTTGTTTGTTGGGGTTTTTTTGGTGTTTTTTTTTTTTTTTTTTTACATTTACACCTAAAGCAAAGATGTGAGAAATAAGCATGTTATTGATCAATTTTTCCTGACACAGAGGTGTTTCCCCAGGTGTGTGCTGTGATGATTCTACTGCTGTGTTAAATGGAACAGTAAACAGGAGGAAGAGGTTTGCCCTTATCTACTTCCTTCATCTTGAGCTGAAACCACAGGAGCTGACAGGAGAAATCTTTAAAGCTGTCATTAGGAGAATAATGATAGTTATTAAATCTGATGATTGTCCAGTCACACAAACCACTCCTGGAGACTACCTGCAAATGACTGAGCCTTGGAGAGAAAGCAGGGGGGGAGATGAGCAATTTGGGCACAGACTATCATCTTTTAATTAGACTAATTAGAAAACTTCTAAAAAGAAGAGAGAAGTTGTCAGACTGCTCATTTTACAGAACAGGTGGGAAGATCTGGAAAAAAAATTACCAGATTGGATCAAGAAATTAAAAACAAGACAGACTTCCAGAAAATAACATTTGTGCTAGAGATAGAATGTTTATTTCCTTACAGACTTAATCACATGGAATAAAGGACTGTTGGAAAACTAGAGGTAGAGAAAAGACTAAGGCTTTAGCATTTTTCTTCAAAGCCATGTACAGGATACTTGATAAAGTCTGTAGTCTGCTTCAGCTGTAAGGTTGTAACCCTGGAACTGGAATATTCATCATAAAAGAGCTTTGGGAAAGAGTGCTCTGAAGTTGAGAATTTTGTGAGGAGTGTTAGATCAGTTTCTGAGAGCCACAGGCAGTGTATTAAAAGGCCTAAAAGAACCCCAGAAAAAACAAAAGCAACACAGGCAGCTCAGAACAAAAGAAAAGCCAGAGAAATGGAGAGAGCAGCAGCCTACTCAGATTGAATAATGGTTTGAAGGTGCGTGGGTCCCATGTGGTGGGGACCTCAACTCAGCATTTTCCAGCTGGAGATTTATATCTTTTGGTTCCAAATGAAATATTTGTTATTCTGTTCTTGTGCCTGCCTTGATGTAGATATACAGATACTGCTTGATCTCCTCATTTAGCATTGCAAGGCACATGAATATTCCCATTCAGAGAAATAAATATATTGGCTTTATTTGACAGGGTTTGTGAGCCCAATCCAGCAGCAATTGCTGAGGACCATGAAAGTCTTTCCCCTGTCATGAATGGACAGTGGTTTGGGTCTGCTAAAGGTAAGTATTTATGCTTACGTGGCTGTTATGAGAAATAAGCAGCATCCTTTTATGAGAAGGAAGCACAATCGCAGCATACAAAGAAACCCTGCCCCTCAGGCTTTCAGCATGCTTCCCAATGAACGAAGCCTTGTAATTACCACCTCTACCTGTGAGAGCTTGCTAATGTTGCATGGGTAAGACTCAGAACTTAATATCTCTCTTTCAAAAAAGCAATAATAACAACAAACAAACCCCTGTAAGCAGCCTGTGGCTTAGAAATGATGCTGTGTTTCTGGTGTTATTATCTTACATGCAAATATTTTTATCTCCTTTGCCATAATTTTTCTCTTGGTTTGCTCTGCTGGTAACATAAACATGTAGCTGATCTAACACAAATAGCTCAGCTGTCCCTATAGACGTGTCTCATCACAGCTTCTTAAGTAAAAGGATCAGAAGGGGATGAAAACCAAAAGATTTTCTCCTTCCGAGGAGGATTGCTGCACCTGGAAAGAATGGATGGAAGGACTATAAATTTTCCTAGTGCTCAAGCATGACACCCTTCTGTCCAGTTGTTTTAGGCTCACAATATTTTCCTTCACTGTCTGATACAGTAGCAATAATAAACTCCTTTCAAAAGAGCTGCTCTTATGAATCAAGTGTAATTTTCTCTATCAGGCAAGGTATAGAGTAAGTATTATTATTGTATCTTTATTAGAAGCATATGGATGTTATGATTCTGGTATTCCCTTTATGGGTTCAAGAGTATTATACAACTGTGACCTTTGCTCATTCTGTCCTGGGCTTGTCCCACATTCCTCCAAGAAAGGGGATTAACACAACTGTGCAGCATTTGCCATTTAGCTCCTGCAGGACTAGTTCAGTAAACAACATGAATTTATCAGAGGAGAGAAACAACAACTGTCAAGTTTTTCTGTAGCAACTATAAAAATTGCTTTTGGCATCTCTGGGTTATAATGAGAAAACACTAAGAGGACTCTCATGACCGTGCATTTAAAGTTTCATTTGAATAGTATAGAGGATGAGAACTAAATTCAAATAATTACAAAAGCAAGCTGAAGAATACCTGCTCTTAGAGGAGGACTTTCTGTACTCTAGGGCAGGAATTTTTTGAAAAATTAATGTGCAGCAATGATTGCCATGGGCAAAATTTAGTAATACATTAAATATTAAATTACTAGAAACCCTAGCTGTCACTTATTCACCTAACAGTGCTTGACTTTGTAACCTTTAGTTTTTCAGAATTTCTTTCTCTTTCTCTGCCACTGATCTGGAAAGGCTACTTGTTCTGGGAAATTGAATTTAAAAAGCATTATAAATTATCAAGTTCTTTTTCAGAAGAATATTTTTCATACTGTGGGACTTGAATCAAATCCAAATTGTTTTTCACTGATCTTCTCACATTGATGTTTAAAATATAAAAATGTCAGAAAATAGATTGTATCTTCCTCCTAGATAAGTGTCCTGTCATAGAATATTTTCCTCTCTTGGATAGGTTTTATTCTCTTTATAAGGTTTCTAATACAAACTCAATTTTCTACTTCAGTATTAGTCTTTCAAAATATTGGCTGAATAACAGAATCAACAGCCAATCATATCCTGTCTTGTGAAATACCTTCATAGATAGTGTGAGCATATAAAAATCTGTGAAAATTATGAAAAGTAAGAAGCTTCCATACCTGAAGTTCTTTTCATTACTGGCAATGTATTTAGGAAATATGAATGTCATGAGCAATGACTTAACAGAGTTCATTTGCTTTAGGAGAGAATGTAGGATTGTTTTTTCTCCTTCTCTAACAAATTCTTTTAGCAAGTTGGTAGCCTAAAAAGATTTTTTTACAATAATATTAATTTTTTATTTTTTATATTATTAATTACTTTATTTAAAATATTTAAATGTTCCTAAGCAGTCCTTTCCACAGCTGATATGCCTTTGGCTCATGTAGTTCTTGCTTTGGTTGTGATATTTCATGAAACTTACTTTTCACTTCCGGCTTGAGAATTAGCATGGAGTAAGCAAAGAATATTTTGTGAAAAATGTCTCCTTGGTGTGATCAGCTCAGGCAATCCCAGTGAAGTGTGCCTCTCCCACCACAGTCCTGAGGGAAAGTCAGGCACCTAAAGGTCCTATCCATTTGCTGCATACCAAATTCCCTTCTCAGCACACATGTCTGAAACAGCAGCAAGCTTCCAGGGGTTTCCCCTTGTCCAGTACATGAGGTGATGAGCTGAGAGGTGAGGATTCACTTCTTAGCCTGTGAGAAAGGGCAATGGAAATACCAGAGCTCAGTGTCTCACTCATGTACTTGCAAGTTTGGATACTACTTTTGTCTAAATTCTATTTCTTTCTTGATCTTGCTCTCCTTACAAGGAAGCCCGTTATACAGTATCCATAGCTATTTGCCAATAAAAACATCAGAAAATCCCTTCCAAGTGTGCAAGAAGGACATGCCAGAAAAAGTGGGAGAGGCAAAAGTGGAGGCAGCCAAAGTAGAGGATTAAGACTTGTTACAGCAATTTATAATTCCACTGCCATCACTTTGTCAGCAGCAGGGCAGCACCGTTCCCCTTCCCATAGGGCCAGCCTGGATTTTACTGGCCTCCAGGTCCACCAGGACAAAAAACTTTGAAGACAACAAAGCAGAATAAAGCACACCCTGTGACTTGTCGAGGTGAAATCTGCAGCACTGTGCCCCATCCCTGGTGCTGGTGAGTGAAGCAAGCGAACAGGGCTGGCACCAGTGCCCCAGCAGCGGGCGGGGTGGATGAACAGCAGCGCTGCCAAGGGCACGCTGGGCTGCAGCACAGTGCCAAGGAGCATCCCTGTGTCCCGATCCCTCAGCCTCCCCAGCAAGAATGGGTACTGACACCCCTTCAAATGGACAAAAACACAGCAAGCTTCCTGCTGTCACCTCCTCGCCCACTGCAGCACTCAGCATGCCTCACTCCTGACTGAGCCCAGGCACAACTTCAGGCTGATCAGACAAACTTTATAACAAGGCACAAGCAAGCAAATTACCTCTGCTTCTAGAGTTTTGCAAGGAAATTTGCAAGGAAATTCAGTTTTGGAAGGAAATATGGGGTTTGAAGGAAGGAGGTTTTTTTCCCTAACCCTACCCTAAAAGGCAAGGTGTTACATCCTTTTAACAAAAACAGGTATTAGTAGCTATTGTCAAACCCACTTGAAAGGCTCTGGTGATTTGCCCCAGTCATGGCTGTACTGAAGACTGCAATAAGAAAACTTTCCAGTTTAAGCATTTTCACACTTGAGACTTAAACTTCTATTCAGGTTTTTATTTGCTACAACCCCAAAGAGCCTACAATGTCAAGCCTGAACAAATGAGGCTTGAGAGGTGATTATAGTTTTATGTGGAACAAGAGCTGTTATGAATCGGAAGACAGATGCTAAAAACTGACTCAGATAAAGGTACCTACTTTGCACTTGCAAGATAGCACAACGCCTTCTGCTGTGTTGCAATCTTTTAATCTCTGTCAGCACATCTTGTACTACAAAATAAGTGTGGATCATGCATATGGATATATGGGAAATATTTATTTTAAGTAGACTACAAACTGCCATACATACGTGTAAAATATAATTTTAAAGTGCACTGTAAAAGAACTACTTGAGGATTACAGAAGCTTAGCAGTATTGAACCATCATATGCTAAAAATATCTTGGTTATCTTGCTCTAGATAACTTTCTGAATTAATTGTGCAGACACCAAAACATAACCTAAATACAATTATGTCATTTTTTCTTTTCAGTTCCTGTACATTTATTCGTATGTAGAATTTATCCATCCGTAGATCACAAACACATTCATCCTCAGCATCAGATTTCAAATTCATGACAACACCTATCCAAGAGTAAGTTAAACAGGGAGAAAATCTGGACAGGGCATGTGCTCAGCGTAGGTAAGCTCAGGGGCAGAGTGGGGAATGGGAGGTGTAGGGAAGCCTCTTCCTTTGTGGTTTTGCTGCATGTGCCCATCCTCCAAGGCCTGTCTCTGGGCCTGGGAGCACAGCCCACGGGCAGGATGCTGTGCTGGGGGTATTTCATGAGCACCGCTGGGAATGATCCCGTAGTGCTACAGAAGCATGCCAGAGGCACAGCTTGCACAGGTCACTCCATGGCTCCGGATCTCAGAAGAGAAAGCCTGAGCTGTTACAGGTGGTGAGGCATGGGACAGAAGGAGCTTCATTTGTCTACAAGAACCCTGTGTAACTTTCTTGAGTGCAAAATTAGCTTGTAAGTGATACTTTTTCTGCAGTTACTGCTGGCCCTGACAGACCTTTGCTACAAAATCATTTGTGGAAGCCTAAAATAGCTCCAACTATGAAGTTGATGAGATGTTGGGACATGCACGTTTCACACATCAACAGTTTCCATTTATGGGTGACTGTATTTAGCACTGCTTCACTCCTTAGATGTCAGGGGCAAGAGGGCTGCAGAAGTACAGGGGTCAAATAAACATGCCTGTAAGATGTCACCTGTTCCCACTCACCCATAACAGAAGACAAATGGGGATTAGTTGGAGTCTAAATCTGGGAAATGCCAGAATAAATTTTTCTGGGAATCCTTTATTTAAAGTGAGGTCCTTCTTGCCTAACTTGCAGTGTCTTTGTCACCATCCACACACCCTTCTTGCTCTCTGGCAAAAAACATGCATTTCCAAGGTATAGTGAATTTTCCCCTTACAGACTCATTTAAAACAGGTCAGATAAATTGCCTTTTAGAAGTGCCTGATTCCAATGACTATAAGAGGAGTCTAGACAATTAGCTCAGAGACAGAAGTCTGTGCTGTAAACTTCTAAATGAGGAGGAAGTAACCTCATCCTTGTATTCATAGGGCAGTGGCCACACTGGACAGAACTTCCCTTCTATCACCTTTTTCTCTCAGACAAATTCAGGAGTGACTGTGCTGGATTATAAACAAAGGTTTAAGTGAGATTCCCAGATCTCACTTTTGATTCCACAACCTTAAATTCTTCTGAATTCTCACTTCAGTTGCGTGTAGCCTTTTCTGAATGCGGCCCTTGAAATCTCTGCACACTGTCACACCTTACAAATAAGACCAGTGGTGGTCTACACTGGTGCATCATGGCCTTTATCTCACTAAGATATCCATACAGTAAACTTCATCCCTTTAGATCCAAATGTGGCAAAAAAATGTTACTGATATGGATGGGCTTCTCTGAGCTGAGTTGTAGCACTTTATTATGGCTTTGGTCAAAATAGTTGCAAAAAAGAGTTGTTCTGCAAGAGCAAAAATTTCAATGCAATTACTGGAGAGGGTTTTCAGTCCAGACCACATTTGAGTTTCCCAGGATGTTTTTGTGTGTGACCTTTTAGCATGCCCAGGCACTGCTTTTGAACCTCTCATTATGCCCAAAATGCACAGAAAATGCACAGATGTGTGCGGGTTTGTAGGCATAGCCAGACCTGCTGCCTGCCTTATCTCTTTAGCTAAGGAGAGCTGTGAGAAACAGCCAGGCTGGGAGCATTACCCTGGATAAAATAAATGCTAACATTTGCTTCTGTCCTACAACAATGCTGCTGCAGCTCTTGTGGCGGGGATTGAGGACTGTGACATTGCTCCTGGGGCAGAGGAGTACCCAGCTGAAAGCTGGGCTGTAGCCCTGGGTGTGCTGCTTGGTGGGAATGCTGTGGGGAGCGCCCAGGCACTGACGAGCTCTACAGCCACTTCTGTAGTGCCAGCACAGCTGCCCACACAGATGTGTCGTGAACTTGGGATCAGGGTGAGAAAAAGGCTTCACCAGGGGCCAGGAGAACACTGCCCTGGCACAATGGAGATAAGGGGGTGTCCAGAGGGAGGAGGAACAGGTGGAAATAGGAGAGTGAGGATTTCTTAAGAAGCCATGTCTGGCCATAGTCTGACCTGCCAGAAGAGATTTAGGGCTTACTAATGATTTCAATCAATGGAAAAGGCAGTCAAAACTGGTCCAGTGCTACAGAAACCCAATTAAATTTAGCAAACTTAGTGCATTTTGGATCTCATTCTCCAAATGGGTGAACCTTTTTCTTTTCAGTAACATGAGATATTGTCTTTCTGACGTCAAATAGACAACAATGTAGTGTGTGAAAGAAAGGTATTCATGTCACAGCTGTTCTCTTCTCTATAGTTATTCCTTTTTTTCTTAGGTTGTCATCAGATACTTGTGGTGTGAAATTAAAGAGAGGCTTGTAAACAGCTGCTGATACATGCAATATGCTGTTGGATTTATTTCAGACTGTGCCCCAACTATATTTTTTTACCTCCCCCCTTTCTCCAACCCACAAAAAAAAAAAAAAAAGAAAAGAAAAAACCAAAACAAAACAAGGCAAACCATGTTTTCGTGTTTTGCAGGAAAAGGAAAAAATAAATCCTGAAAAGATCAAGTGTGTGCTCAGGATCTGATCCAACACAATACTAAAACCCTTTTAAAGTCAACTGCATCCCAAACAGCATGTTCCTCCTGGTAATCTAGACCTTGAAATGGAAATTCTAGCAGAGCTGTGACTATTACTAATGCACTTAATACATTAGGAGCTCGATTTTGAATGCCTTGAGCACTTAGTCCCCCTGCTAAAGTGGATCAGAGCTGTGGTGGTGTAGTGTAGCAGGAGCAGTCCCATAGTCTTTGTGACCTTTTGTGAGCATTTGAAACAGATTGCATTTAATGATTTTAAAATGTCAAGGCCCATTTCAGGCAAAAAGAAAGAAATCAAATAGAGTTTCTGGAGAGTGTTATCTTTTGAAACAAGTCCACGGACATCCTCAGACATAAGACACTGGGTTGAAATATAATGGAGACTAAATACATTATATTTCTGAATCATGTCTCAAAAACAGTAATTTCAAAATCCAGGCCTGCAGAATAATAATGTTACAGTACATGCCTGCCATAATTTGCTTTTTAGCTCATTCTGAATTACCTCAGCACAACCAAGTAATTCATCAGTGCATAAAGCGTGCAGAGACTGGATTTGTGAATTATGCATGAAGGATTATTTTGCTGTGATGTTCTGTGCAGTGTACACTAGAAAGCTGCACTCGTGGTCCGTGGTGCCTGGGTGTTGGTTTGTGGAATATATGGGGTTTTGTGCTATTTTTGAAAGCACAGGCAACTGTGATATGACGGTAGTAAGAAAACTGCATCAACACTATAAATAAATGATGGCTTTAAAATATGAATCATGCCATAAATAAATGATCTCTGCTTCCTCACATTCTGCCTCTCTGGAAAGAGAGTTAACTGAATGTGTTATTCACTATTCATATACAACGTGACCAAACAAGGTTGTTTACTTCACAGGCAGATTCACCAAAGAGTACAAACTTGACATGTAACCAGTAATAAAATAAGGCTTGGTGGCATTATTTGTCTGTCTGGTTCTGGCATGCCTCAGGTTTGAAGGAAGGTCTCTTATGATTTCAAATAAAGATGCAGAATTGCAATGTTTGAAGAAGGCATCCGAGTTAATCATCATGATTAAAACAATAATGAGAAGTAATTTCTGATGCATTATATAGTAATCACAATAATAATAGCATGTCGAGATGAAACTAAAGCTGCAGGCATATATTGGGTGATGGGACTGTCTATTAACATTTCACAAATACTAACAATGAAAGCAATAAAAAAATACAAGGAATGTAGTATTAATGCACTCTTTTTAACAAGTTAGCTTGACCATTGCAATTTTAGAGCTGGTGGAAGAACATAACTCATATAAAATGTCTTGAAAAGTTCACTAATATTTTTATTTTAGGAATGCTTTAGGAAATTTTATCTTTCTAAAATTTTGAAACCATATGAAGGTGTCAGTTGATTTAGGAGATTTTTGGCTTTTGTTGCTTTGTCCTACATTTTTTCTTTTCTCAATTCCACCTTGGAAAGCAAGATGATTCACACAGGAAAGGAAAACACTATAGATTTTTCTATATTTGATCGATAACTGCATTTAGAAATGCAAGAAGGTAATTTCAGATTAAGAACTTAATTTTTCACTAAAGTGTCAGCACACTTTATATAATTCTGATCTTTTGGTTATATCTTGTAAGAAAAAATTCTGTTTGCTTCTCTTGTCACATTTGATCTCACTCAGCCTAAGAGCTAGTAATGCCCATTTTGAGGGTAAAACATCTGCATGAATTTTAAGGAGTGGAAAACATTTCAATTTTAGCAGTAAAAAAGTTGAGGCTTTAATCATTCATCTGCTATTTTCATTCACTTATTCTGTTTAAAAGCAAGTGATCTATTCTTTATTGGAAAAAAACTATTGATATCTATTTTTTAATCTGCTGCATAATTTACTCCCAACATTTTAGTCCCAGATATTTACTAGGAAAAAAACTACAAACTCAAAATTGATATGGTGCTGGGATCACTGACAAAGGTAAATTTAATTTGTGAGGGAATGCATGAGAGGTATCAGAAAAAAACATGAACAGAAACCAGCAGCAGTCCCCAGGATGCCACCCCCAACCTGCAAGGTGCAGGAAAAAATATCCATGGGATGACCATGATGACAACGGCCAGAAATATCCCATTGCTCATGAGCTACCCTCAGGAACACAAGCAAACCTGTGCTTGAAACAGAGCCATTTCCCAAGAGCTCTGCTAGGGCCACTCACGGCAGGAACCATTGCTGGTGCTCATCCTGCCCAAGAAAGTCACTCCAGACCAGGACAAACATTTCAGCACTGTGGTGGTGAGGCAGATGGTCCCACACTGCTGTCACTTTCAACAGGCAGGAAGAGGATTGCAGTGAGAAAAGGGGACACAGAGCTCATCTCCTGCAGACATCCACATCAACAATTGCTGGCTGTGGTGGTGACTTCCTGAAAGGAGAGAAGAGATAGTGTAGATTGCACTGTTTTCACCATAACCCCCAAAATAACTGCCACGCTGTTTAACAAATGCCAGACTCTTGCCTGGTTTTAGTTGTTTGGGGCAAATGAAGTCCAATCACTTACAATAGCCTTTTCTGGGTTACAGGCTCTGGGACAGGATTTGGTTCAGCCCTGTTCAGCTATGTGGAGGCTGTGAGGGTGGTGTGAGCTAAGTCCTGGCTTCCACCCTGTGTTCAGTGAGCAGACACAGGCAGAGGCAGACACTGAACCCTCACACATATATTAAACATCTGTGATCAGCCAGAGGCACCTTCTCAAACATAATGTCAAATGTTTGCATTCCTATAGATAAGCTGGCTAAATTCCCACCCTTAAAAACCAGACTGGATTTTAAAAACAAACAATCAAACAAAACCCATTATTAGAGGAAAACTTCCCAGCTGATTGTGAGCCCTTGCAAATATTTCTGTATATATCTGTGAATATCTGTGATGTGAAAGTTAATAAGTACTCTTAAAAATAGGCATGACAGAAATATTTTTTGAGTCCCATGTTGCTCAGCTAGGCTCTGAAAGGGTGATGGTTGCTCTACAACAGGTCCTCTAGCAAGGGCTGACATTAGCCTGCGACTACCCCCGTGCAGAGAAGTCAAACAGCCTCCTCTTTCCCCCTGCAGCCAAGCAGAGAGTTCTCTTTCAGCTTTATACACAGAGGAGGCTCCTGCTGCTGATGCTGAAAAGGAGCTGTGACGTATGTTGGCAAGATGAAATTCTGCTCTAATTCCCCCGTGCTCTAGTTAGGCCTATGAAAGCAGCCTGTGGTTGCTCTTCTTTAAAGATTATGTGAGCAGCTGTACATTGTGTTCCTATCTGATCTCCATCTTCATAATATTTCTATCAGTTGCCACTGGAGTGCAGAAGTCCCCAGCACTCACGACCCTCAGCCCCTCCATCATTTAAATTCAGAGGTGGTAATGGTCTTGGGAAAAATCAATATATTTTAATAGGTATTTCCTGAGGTTTATTAAGTATGAAACAGAACTGAGACATCCACTTATTGTTTATATCTGCTGTCAATATTGCTTTCTTTTCTTTTTTTTTTCTTTTTTATTAAACCAAAGCAGATGTGAGTTAGTCGTTGGCAGAGTTCTGAAAACGGTGCCTGGTGCCTCTTTTGTGGCTTGCATAGGAAGGCTGCAACAAACACTTCACATTGTGTCACCCATCCGTTGCTGCCATTGTTGCCAGTGAAATAGCAATGCTCTGATAAAGGGGTTACCTCTTAGATTTCATTATTCACAAAATAAAACAGTGTTCTGAGAAGCCAGTTCCACTGAGCCACAACAATTAATCCAGCTGAAGGTCTGGCCCCCCTATGCTTGAGGTGGACTCAGACTAGAAAAAAGGGCTGTCTGGCTAATACAAGCGTAGCCTTTGTCAAAACAGTTTTTATTCTCATAGCATGCAAACCTCAGGCATTATTACAGGGTTTCATGGAACAGATGTTCTTAAATTTGCATAATGACAGACAGACTGTCTTTTCTTTATGAAAGGTCAGTAAAAACCAGTACTACTGTTCAGCCAGTGCTGCCTTCGTTAAGCAATTTTAGGACAAAACTGCTTTGTCTTTACTTACTGTTTTCATGACCACTGCTTTACATATTTCAGTCAGACAAAATTAAGGCCAAATCATTGGCTTATGTGACACCACATGGCTGTCTAGCTTCACCTAATTCCTAAACATCAGCCACTCTTGCACAATTGTTCAAATAACAGGATCAAATCCTGTTCAAATCCTTAGCTTCAGTAAGAGGAACTTCAGGGACACTGGTGAAGCTCTGTTGGTTGTTGCTGTCTAAGTGAAGCAGCTTTACAAAAGAACCTCACAAAACTGTGTGTTTTGCCTTGTTTTCATTCCCTTCCTTATTTATTGTGTGGGTAATTTTTTCCCACAAATAAAATAAAATTGACATGATGTTTCTAAGTAGAATACTTATTTCTCATAAAGATGATTGCCATTGAGCAACAAGTGCCCCCATGTATAAGCAAGATGTCCCCTTATTGTGATTTGTATGTGCACATCAAATAGGTGACGGGATGGTTTTAAATCTTCTACATCTAATATCTCAGTGACAGATAAATTCCAGCATGGAGATTCCCCAAAGAGAAGTGCATGTTTGCCTTCAAGGCAAAAAAACAGCTTTGTATTCAAGTTAGCATGCATCTGGAGCATCATTGAGAAAGCTCATAGGTGCAAAAAGTCCTCATAGAAGGGCAATACAAAAATAATGCAATACCATCAAGTCATTCTGGGAATGCTTGAGACAGGGAAGGGAAACCCTTTGCCTAAACAGAACATGGAAAGAAGTACAATTTCAGGCTGTGAAATACCTTAATGACCAAATAATGGAAGGTGAAGCACAAAGTTATATCTTTTTCTCTAGGTAGCATAGAGTCAATTTTCAAGGAGATACACAGCTTTCCACTGTATGTCATTTTTTCCCCAGACCTGTACACTTGCTTTTGCTGTCACACTCCCCTAGCCAGATGATGATGTCAGAAATTCCCTCTTGCCTGTATTTCCAGTTGTTCTGATACAACTAACAGAACGGGTGCCTGCTCTTCCACGGGTGCAACACTGCATGAACACAGAACAAAGAACTTGCTATCAGAAGTGGGCAGACAATGCCCAGCCTTTGATGGCAGGAAAGGGGAGAAGGACAGTGTATATTTGGTCCTTGAGATGCTGGACAGTAACTTAGAGAGAACTCTGTTTTAAGCGGAAGAATACAAAATTACTGACAAAGAGATGAATACAAACATGCTGTCCCACCCTCCTTCCCTTGACAATCCAGTTTGGCTGAGATGAGAGGTATAGCAGCCCTGTAAGCTGGAGTGGACACTGTCCCTCAGGGTACACAAACACAAAACAGCATCTTTTCTTTCCTTGAGGACCTGATCCCACTAGGCCACTGGGAGCCTGGACATGTCCCTGCTTCTTTCACACCAGCCATCTTAGATCTGTTGATCCCAGATGGGAAAGCCAGGGACATTCTGGGGAAGCTAGTTAGGTCACCTTATAGGTAGAAGGAGAGGGAACACATAGCTCCCTTCCAAATGTAACTCTGGAGAGGAGAAAGTTTAAATAACTTGTCTGGTTTATTTCCTGGCTAGTGATAAAAGCTGTAGCATGGTTATTTATCAGTCAGAGGAATTGAAACCATGCTATTTGCTCAATAGCCATACTTCCTAATTTAACATTCATTTTGATAGATCTTCATTTCTCAGACATGAGAGTTCACAGCATCAAGGCTCAGCACAAAGCTCTTTTCTCTGAATTATGCTTTTCTCTCCCTTCCACAGCCATTATTTTCTCCTTTTCCCCTACCTCTGTCCTAACAAATCTCCAAGCACCCTTCAAATGCAATTTCAGCTATAGAGGATGAATGGCACTGAAGCCTAAAACTCTTACTGGTTTCAGTTTAAATTCCCTAAAAGGTCCTCCTTTTCTTGGCTTGGTGAAAGATCAGGCTGCAGCAGCAGCTAGTCAACCCCTAGAGAATAATCATAATAATATAAATTACTTAGACCTGGGCTATGACAAAGATGGGTGAAGATATATCTATTTACAAAAAAAAAAAATCCTGAGTTCCTTGGTTCATGCAATATGTATCTTGCTTAAAAATATATAAATACACATTAAGACAACCAACTCCTTAATCACTTAGCAGAATTTTAATACGACATGCTACATAAAACTGTTCTACAGCTTTGCTGTCATTTAAGGATAATTTACATGTTTCATAAATGTTTCACTGTTTACTCCTTAAGGCAAGTACAGGTTGCACTTGTTCTTCAAGTACAAGTTGAAGTTGTTTGTGCTACTAATAAAATAGGTTCCAATAATAGATCATTGGTTTGCATGATAACATAGGAGGAGGAAAACCTCAGGATTTTCTGGTTTTTGATCTAAAGGGCTGATATAGTAGTTGGGAAACTAAAATTCACGTCAAAGTTTAGATTAAGTTAACATTGTCTATGATATATGTCTATGACACTATATGATGCATTAGTTTCCCTCCAGTATATGTTCACTGTATTTTCCAATAAAATGCTCTTGCAGAGTGCAAGATAGGAAGTCTGTGACTACCAAACATCATCACAGATAAAATATTTCATTATGCCATATTTGCAAGTAGTATCTTCTAGAAGGTCAGTCAATACTGTTGGAAAAATACATGTTTCAAGATTTGACCTTTCTGTTTTTATTTCTTTAAAACAGTATCAGTTGACCTAACAGTAAATATTACTTGTGCTCATAAACTTTGGCTTCAATATATTCTGAAATCCTGTCATTACCATATTGTCCATCTCTGCCTTCTTTCGATGCCTGAAATTTGACTCTGCTAGCTTCGAGACTGGAGATGCTCAATTATGAATGTCAGAACAAAATCTGAAGAATTTCAAAACTTCATTTTTTTCCTTGGCACTGGCAGAAGAAAATGGAACTGAAAACTATTATTATCATTATTTACATATTCATTGTATAACAGGGGATCTCACAAGTTCAATCCCTGTAGGGCAAATAGGAATTTAATTTTCTAGGCTAAAATTCTGAAGGTTACCCGCTGACTGTAGGCTTACACTTCAGCTACTGAATCTGTGCCTGTTTTCAACAAGGCTGATGTCCCTTTGAAATCCAGCCCCTATAAACCTTCTTAAAGACGAATTTCAGGAATTTCTTTTTATACACATGAGTGAATAGTCTTGGAATTAGATCATAATACACATTAAGATGACCAAGGGTGATGAAGATTTCTAAGTCCTTTCTATAGTTCCTATAAGTGAGGTTTAATGTTTTAAATCTAACAAAACAAATCTGTTCATCATCTCTCAGAAGCTGATTAGCTGCCCTGGAATAGGAATGGGATGTGAATGTAGATCAAACAATGCCTTTTGCCAAGAGCTCTGGAGGCTGGGCAAGGTCGATAAACATTTGGCATAACCTGAAATTTATCACTGAACTGTGCTGAGATTAGGGGGAGAGGAAGCTCTATGACAGGCTGGCCTTTTTAATCATACCTGAAGCAGGTTCAGTCAGCAAATAAAGTTGCCGTGTCTTAATGCTACAGTCAAAGAGGTGCAAAAATCATTTTGTATGACACAGGGAGAGGCCAAGTGGGAGAGATTCCACAGGAAGTGCCATACCATCTCTTTAAGAGGAGATGTTTTCCTGAAATAGTCAAACAGAGCAATACTGGGGAGAAGGGGAGGTACCTGTGACTGAGATGAAATAGTGACACGGCATCAGCCTACAGTAAGAGAATTCCAGCAATATTCAGGTCTAGCTGAAAGCACTTCATGAAGAAACTCGTGAACCTGATCCTAGGACTGGAATGTTTCCCTTCAGAGTGTTTAAATAAAAAATCAGAGGAATGTGCAACTTCCATTTCCAAGCTGAGTTTTTTCAGGCACTTGAAAAAAGATGCAAAAAGTATTTAGTGTTCTAGGCACATTCCCAAAGACTTATACCATTAAAAGTTAAAACATAATTTTTAGTATGCATGCAAACTTATAGTGATTCATATAGCAAGAAGTATTTGTCATATAATTTGATATTTGTATTAAAGTAATTTTAAGGTTTGTTTGATAGTTGAAACATTATGAAAATTAAAATTGGCAACGTAAGCATTTCAGATTCAGAAATAATTGTGCCTTACAACTTTGTTTATTTGAGCAAAGAAAACAATGCTCTAAAAATAATAAAAAATGCCAGACAAACTTCCCATGTGAAAATTAAGCTTAATGGAGCCTGAATATACACAGCAAAAACCAGACTATAAGAGCCTTGGTACCCCATGTGGGAAGATTCATTCAATAAACCTAAAAACTTTCTGCTAATTTTTGTACCCAGTTTACAAGTTGGTCAAAACCCAAAACTGTCACCACAAAAAAGTTATAGGCATGTGTATCTTTCAAAAAGAAAGTCTTCCTGACATTTTTCTGGTCATTTAAACATAAAGATGTTTAACATAAACATAAACAGTGGGGGTTTTTCTTCTTTGAAGAAGTATAGATTGTGAAAAATAGTCAAGAAGTCAAAAAAGTCCATATTTTTCACCTACCTCCTCACATTTCAGTGATACATGGACATATTTCTAATACATGTCCGCAAACCTTATTTTCAAAGATTCTATTTGCCCTGAAGGATGCTTAAATACACTGGTCAGAGCTTTTCTAACCTAAAGACGTTTTTTTGTCCCGTCCATGCTCAGTGGCAAAACAGCACCCAAAGAATACAGAATGAGACCTGACAGTGCTGAGAATGGCCCTCATGTCATGTTTTGTCCATATTCTCCTTCCCTGTACCTTTTTCAACTGCTCTCCCTGGGCAGTGAGATTTTTGGTTTGCCTAGCACCTGAAGGTTAATATGTGTTGACTTGTTCTAAAGTTTGAATACATCCCTGTTAATTGAAATGGCTTTGAAGAAAAATATCTGTTGTCTCAATTGCTTAAAATTTTAAAAGAAAAGGAAACAAAACAAAACAAAACCAAAACAAATTAAAAAATTTAAAAAAAACCACACAAAAAACCCCCAAAACCAGCAAAAAACAATTATCAAAATGAATAGGAGCTTACTTAAATCTTGCTGGCAAATAACTCAAAACAGAGAAGTGAAAAATGTTAACATTAGAGCTGAGCAAGCTAAAGAGTGCAGATCTTTCACTGAACCCTGGGGCAGAATTGGGCATGTAGAAGCAGATACTGTGTCCCTTGCTGGTATAGCTTTTAATTATTAATCACATTACCTATCTGGGTTCATCTTGAGCCTGCAGTTAGTATGGAAGGGAAGTACGCACCTTTCCCCCAGCCTTTTGCAAAACTGAAATCTGTAGAGAGGAAACTGTTTCCATTAATAGCAAGCACTCCCAGTGGCAGCACAACAAACGATTTCTGTGTGTGTAAGGAAGGAGAGGGTGTCTGATGCACAGGATTGGTTTTCACTGTTGTCAGGCATTGTCTCAGTTAGCTTTGCTCTCCTGACCCACAGTGCATAATGGATTTTCCAGTCCCTGATGTGTATGTATAGCTAAGTCTGGAACTTCTTGCTCTTATTGTTGTGTCAGCTCAATGGCAGAATGCAGGTAAAAGTCACATATTTTTAACAGCTTCTAGATGGGGCACTGTGCAGATCTGAGCACACAGCCCCCATCCTGGCACTAATCTGGCCACGCACTAAGAGCCTGCAATCAGTAATCTGCAGAAGGAAGTCTAATGTTACGCTGACTGGGAGAGTTATGGTGAAATCACTGAATTTCTGTGATAAGAATGTGCATCTTTAATGGATAACATGATACCACATAATTCTCTTTCTTGCTATCTGAATATGAAGAAAGAATGAATATATGGTTACAGTGGCATGGATAATCCCTTTTGGGGGGTGCTGTGCTCCTTTGCACATGTGACTTGCTCCCTTGGGAGCAGAGTGTGCTGCTCTGGCAGTTGCAGCCCTAAGCCTAGTGCTGGCAGTGACACTCTGACTTCTCCTGTATTTCCATTAGGTTCCTCATTTCCCACCCTACCTTTGGAACAGACTTTTGGGCAAAAATTTGGTTTCATATTGAGTCATTATATTATCCTTTAAAGATGGATTGAAATATTTCCTTTTGTCATACTTCATAAAATGTGAGATGATGTTCCATACATATAGTTGTTCTCACCTTTTAAGACAAGTAAATCAATAGATCTCAATCTCAATCAAGATAACTATAGAAAAAGCTGTAAAAATGCATCAGCTAAATATTTTTAAATACAATGTTATTGATCAATTCGAGTTTGATTAAATAGCAAACTGAAATGTCTTTTCATGCCTTAGTCTTAACCATTATCATTTATAAAAACAAAACCAAAAAGCCTTGTAAACAACAAATGTGATAAGTGATTATTTTATAGCTGCATCAAGATGTTTGCAACGTAATTTAAATGCCAGTAAGATAAGCATTTTCAGTAACTTTTTTCTTTCATAAAAACATGCAGAAACCTTGCAGTCATTCTGTTAAGTGAAAAAGGTAAAATCTTCTAGGTCCTCCTGAATTATTGCTACTCTGCAAACACAATGCAAGGAGGCAACAATCTGTTTCTGTGCAATGTGTTCCACTCAATATATGCCAGAGGTGCATATCTGTCTGTACAGACAGATGCGCAACTGGATTTGCAGATGATAGTGAACTGAGTACTTTTTCTGGAGTGACAACTAAAAAACAGATCATTTTTCTTTTAATCACAGAACCAGAAGGTCTGTTGCTGTGGTCTTCATGAAGACTAAGTTTTTGTTCTTTCCTAACAAGTTCTTTGAAATAAAATTACTTGGGAAAAAAAAGGCCAAAAGTTAAAAGATCAGATTCTGAGCAGGAACAGGGGAGGAAATCCACCCAAATAACCCCCAAACAAAATTAACCCAAAAAGCAGAGGTAAAAAGAGTGCAGTGGATAATGTATGCAAATAAGCACAAGTGCAAGTAGTCCATGCATTACAGTATGGAACGAGCAGCTATAGGTAGGGTTTCCATTACAGTAAATCCCCTGAGAGCCCTCTAGCTGTGTAGGGTGAGTGGCCACCAGCACCTCCTCCTTCAGACTCACAGCTGTACAGAAAGGAGCACCACAGCTCCTTAAACACACAAAAAATATTTCTCATGACTGGTCCTGTAAGTGCCACAAAGAACCTCAGAGCTTAAGTCTAAGATCAAAATCAAAGTTTTCAAAGCTTTCATTAAGTTGCTGCCAGAGTTCACTACTTTTAAATGCCTGTATCTGTGCCACCTATGCACTTTGAAAGTATCTGCACTTCTATTACTAAGGGCTCTGTTCACATTCATGCACAGCCTGACAAGGCTCAGATATTTAATCATCGGAATTGGTAGACGTATTCTTTTTTCTTCTTAATCCTCAGATAATGGCTCAGTGTATTCACATCCCTAAATCAGAATCCTGAGAGGATGTAGGCATCTTTCAAAAAATGCAAAGTAAATCTAAGATTTTTTGCTGTCCTCAGAATTTCTTGCTCACCGTCATGTGTGTATTGTGGATTCCTCTCTGAGACACTTTGGATTTCTATGGGTAAACTGGATTCTGCTCAGGAGCTGAGTGGCTTAGGGTTTTGAGGGCAATTTTAGAGAACCACAGAGCAGAATAAATGCGTAATTCCCAACAGAAACAGGACTTGGCATAAATACTGAAGAACTTGTGCCAAGGGAAGAAATAAAAGAATAGACATAAGACCTATGGAAAATTGAAGGTCAGTATCAGGGTTCAGGTATGAATCCAGAAGACTTTGGGGTTCAGGTCTCATTCAGGTCGAGAAGATTTATCTCTTCATGGCCAGTATTAAAGCAAAACATTTGGCTGAGGAAATGGATTGCCACAGGAAAAAAATGGCTGAGAAGAAGTCCCTGTTCCATGGAATTACAATATGACTTTGGCTCAACCCTCCAAAACTACTCTGTCCTAGCACCACTCCTGAAGATCATAAAGATCCATGCTGTTCTTGGTACATTTTATAGTCACAGGAATCTGGCTATCAAACAATAATGAGCTCCTTTGACATTGGAAACGATCTTTATGATCTGAGCTAGATCCTGCTGGCATTTTTAGCGTTATTCTAATGACTTACTTGAGCTTTATTAATTTAATCAAAATGGATTTTTTTTTCTTTTCGTTTAGAAACATATATCTTCTGATAATACCTATATATGCATGATTTTGTGAAGGGTTGAGTCAGTTTACCTGAAATCAGTTGAATATTTGTTGTGCACTCTGCACACTAGAATTTAAAAGTACGTGAAAAATTTTGCATGAAATATCACCCTATTATTTAATTTTAAAAATAGATTTAATTTATTAAAGCAACATACACAAATATGAAGTCAAAGATTAGCAGAAGACAGGCAATTAGTGAGAAAAAAGAAATCTGTCCCTCTATATGTGAATTTTCAGAATATATTTGAAGATCATAGCTTTCACACCTTGTGAAGTTTCTTTGTCACTTTACAAAAATGTGGTGTGATATACAAAGAATAGATAGGTCATAACAGTGCTTAGAGACCAGTTTTGATGGTCAGTACAGTCTCAGAGAGAGAAGTACACAAATATAACTTTTGTAAATAGAATCTTGTTTCTTCTGACCTGCCTGCGGGACATACTTCTGTTTTCTTCATTTGGAGTTATTGTGATACAGACAAATCTTAATTGGCTTTGAGGTAGCAAAGCTGAAAATTAAAAGTTGTGAATATTACCAAATGGAACACAAATATTTTAGGAAGTATTAGCTACCTCTTCTGAAGGATAACACGTCGGGGAAATACCCTCACTTTGAACTGATTGCTGCTGTCTTGCAAGCTCTGTTTCTCTGGGACTCAAAAGCCAGACTGAATTTAAATTAGATATTTTATTTCTTATTTGGATGCTGGCAAGTGAAAGAATACATCATAATGCATTTATCTGAAATTATTTGAACTTGAATTAGAATGTGCTCAAGGTATTTTAGAAAATAATTAAATAATATTTAAATAATATTTAAAACATTTTGAAAAGGAAGACCTCTCACCTAATGAGCCTTCATAGTATGCTATAAGTGACCAAATACATCTGGCCTTTAAAATGAGGTTAAATACTATGGGCAGAACAAAAAAAAGGCAGTAACCCACCTGGCAGAATGATATAATGAGGAACAAAGTTGGAACTGCTAAATTGGGTTCTTTACCTTTATAACATTCCCTCTAAAACTAAGCTTCTCCTTCCATTTGCTGTCATGTGCATTTCAAAAATCAACATTCACAGACCAAAGAAAAATGTGAATTTTAGCATATGAATCATGAATATTTATTTCTCATTTTTCATGTGTTTTTCAAGAACTCTTGACAATTATTTCACAAGATGGATTTTTCCCTAAGTGAAAACAAAAGTCTGCAACAGCTGAAGCTGGATATTTGATAAGGCAACTGCTGACAGAAGTGTTTGGGGATTCTGCTGTGCAGAAACTTTAGATGTGCCATTTTTCAGTGCTGATTCTAGATTCACTAAAATGGCAATTTGCAACATATATGTACCAAGACTTATAGAGTCACATAATTTACCCACGTGTGTAGGTACCAAAGCTGAGTATGACAGAACCCAAAACTGAGATGTGGAAGGTGGGCCCAGACCTGGATTGGTTAAGGATGGCTGAAAAGACCTTGACACAATTCACTGTCTCACTGCTCCAGGGGGTCCAGCACAGCTGAGTTAGCACAAAATCACATGTAGGGCAGAACACCTTGACCGAGAAGATGCTGCCCATACAGAAGGCCCTGCAGCAGGGCCTTCTGCTTTGAACTGAATGGTATTTTGTCACCCAGAACCCCACTTTGGCAATTTACCCACTCTCTAAAATATATTTCTACTGGCAATTTTATTAAAGACTATATTCTGTGTCAACTTCTAGGGATGTGCAGCAAATGTGAACTGAAAATCCAGCCTTTTGGGTTAGAAAGCTCTGGTGAGATATTAAGAGAAATAAAACAACATAGGAGCCTTAGTTTTGATGCAGTGCTATAAAATATACCTTGAATTACAGGCTAGATTTGTGGTTTAGGCCTTCTGCAACTTAAGAATGGCACTAAAAGACTATAAAACTATATTAAACCTGATTTAGATGAAGGACTTTTATATCACACTCAGTTTTGGGTTAGCATGAGTGGAAATAGACCCATCTCTCAGTTCTTTCTGCAGCCCTGTGGCATAAGAAGGGACCAGGGAGTGACATGAGAGCTGGCCTAAACACCAAGGTGGGCTCACAGCTGCAGGGGAGGCAGGTCAGCAGAGATCCTCTCCTGCTCCTACAAAGGCATGTTGTTTATGAAGCTCACAGGTTCATCAGATCTCATTTTGGGGCCCTTGAGGTGTTGTATCACAAGGCTGTGAGAATAAACCAGTATTGCCCCAATCCATACAATACATAAATAAGGGAAGTAACAACCATTGCACAGATATGGCTTGGTCTTCTGCCTAATGCAGGCTGAGAACTCCCTTGAAAATTTAATGTCTCTATGAGATTTTCACCAAAAAACTGTAAAACTATGTCAGCCTCTGTTTGGCCCAATACACTGTTATTTATTTCTACTAAAGTCACGTCTGGAAATTGCAGCTGAAGTAAGGTGTCAGGCAATGCACAAAAGGGCTTGAGTCATCTCACCTAACTTTATCTATCCATAGCTTAACATCGGGTTTAAAGTGTTGTCATCAGGAAGAGGTAGTGAGAATAATGTTCAGAGAGCAATTAATGTTATTGCAGTCCTAGACAAGGAGGATGATTCATCCCCTGAAGTGTCTCTCTCTCTCTTTCTCTTTATTAAATGCACAGAGAGACTGGAAAACTAACTGAAATGAGACTCTGACTTTTCTAAGGTTCCTGTATGATGAAATGAGTCTCATCTTATTGTCTATAAAAACTTACAGTCTAAATGGAGTAGACCACAGACAGGAGGGACAGTAATTATACAGAGATAAGAAGCACTGATTTCTGCATCACTGATATCCCTAGAATAAGACAATTGCTTTGCCAGGTGATTCTGCCCAGGATCCTGTGGCCCCTTCATCATTTTTTGGGGGGGATGTCATACAGCAATGTCTAAAAAACACAGAAAAAAAGAGTCCTTCCATTTGTTGCCTGCAAGCTGGGTAGTAAGACAAAGAGTCAGTTTTCACAAACATTTCTACACAGTTTTCAAATATAACTTGTTCATTTCTAGGTAAAATAGGTGGAACAGAATTAACTGTAGTAACTTGATAAGTTTACTGCAGTGTTATTAAACCTTTACTTTTACTAGGTAGGATTCTCTAAGTAGTCTCCAAAATTATTTCCAAACTGCTGTTCTAGTTACATTGGAAATGATGGGAAAAGACTTAATCCTGGCTCTCTGCTTTCTCACAGGATATTTAAATATAAAATATATTTTTTTCACTGTGTGAGACAGCTTCAGTCTCAAGGCCTCACCTGGAGCTTACTGAAGTAAAATTTAAAAAAAAAAATTGAAAATATGCAAATTTATTTCACTGAGTTCTTAAAGTGGGTCCACACGTTTTCAAAAATTCATTGTGTTTTTTTTATTTAGGCAATCACACAACTTAGAGGGGAAAAAATCCTAAACTGTTGCCTGGCTCCATAAGGCAAATTTTTTCATTGAAATAAAACTTAATAAACAATAAAAAAATTTGTGGAACTGCTTCTCCCTGTGACATTGGATAACATCTTTGCCAGACAACACAAATTTCCTTGTAGAATGTTAGGGAAATCTAATAATGTTGCTGAATGTGTCATCAAACTACTTTTTCAGGATTGATAAATACAAGATTGAAAAAGGAACACTGAGAAGTATTCATAGAAACATCAAAAATCCAAAATAGCTTTATTCTACCATGAAGGTGTCTTATCAGTCAGAATGAGTGCTCCAGTAAATATGTGTGCTGAAGACATAGCTTCATTTATAAAAACAAACAACTTGCAAAGAAAGGTACAGAAATGTTATCAAATGAATTGAAAAATATTGTATAAATCAATTGTGTGTCCTTGTCTGGAATACCATGTCCAACAAAATAAGTTGTAGCAGAAATAGCTTGACTTGTGTGTATATGAATGAACAATGATAATGAAAACACAAATTCTTGGTGCATCAGAAGAGAATGTGCAATAAAAAGATACACAAACAAACCCACAAACACACAACTGCTTACTGAAAATACAAATCACTTTTTGGCTTACATAAAACAGGAATTTCCTCCAATTGTACTTATATTACTGTAGCACTTGCTTTCTCTAAATTGTTTAGCCATGTAACTAATGTAATTCAAATCTCCTTGCAAGGAAAAGAATGTGAATAAAATACATAAACAACAAAAAGTCAAGCAAACGTGATTGGATATTAAGGTGGCTAGTTTTTATCATCAACATAGCTTCAACAAGATGTTTAAGAACTGTCTGCATAGTTCACAGTTTACAGGAAGTGTTGTCCAACTCTTTGTGGTTTTAGATGTCTGGCCCTGAGTGAAAGCTTATTCAGTCATTTCTGGAACAAAGCTGAGTGCATGTGTGAGGTCTCTGGTATCAGGAAAACTCACTAAGGAGTATGAAATCAGATCATTTCAGTGCTGTTCTCATGGTGTGTGAGATTTGAGCATACAAAACAGCACAAGGTGTTTGAGCTTATGCTGGTTTGCTAATATTGGCTAAATAAGTATCTGGGTATGGAAATATCAGCTTTCATTGCCTTCATCAAACTGCAGCCCAGGGGCAGTTTGGAGGATGTCAGCAGCAGGGAGGGATCCATTACAGTCTTTTACACATATCTTGCCTCAGAACCTGTGACTCACAGCTCTTGTTTTTATTTTCTCCTTCACAGCAGCCAATTTAGAGATAGGCGACCTCTGATCCAAATGAAAGCAACTATTTCTAGCTGTTGATAGCATTTAGCTACAGTCTGATGCCGTTTCCCTCAGGCAAGAAGTCTCTCAGCTCTGTAGTGAACTGGTGCTTCTCCTCTGAACACTTTGGCACTTGTGCACCTACCCTGGGGCTACCAGCAAATCCCAGGCTCCCTCCAGCCGCCGATGGGGTCAGGCTGTGACACAGCAGTGGGACAGCAGCCAGCCTGCAGAGCACAAGACAGAACAGCTGGTGGGAGAATCCAGAAGCACCCCCAGACTGCAGGAGGCAGGTGCTGGACACGCCTGTCCCAGTGCAGGCCTTGCCTTCCCACCCCTGGGACACAGCCTGGCTCCCGGGCTGGCCACGCCTGGCCAGGACAGGCTGTGCTGTGGAGCACAGTGATTGCAGCTGGCACAGCCCAGGGCTGGGAGCAGGGCTGCTGGACGTGGGTGTTTCTCATCCTCGCCTCAGTTTCCCAGTCCTTCCCCAGGTGCCAATCACCACTCCTTTCCCCCTCCCATGCTCCCTGCTGAGTGCTGTCTGTCAATCCAGCATTCCAGAAGGGCGTGGAGTGATTGGCAGAGTTCAAAAGATGCCTCTCAGCCCTGGGGACATTGGGCCATCCAGGTGCCATTTGTCCCCTCAGACTCCCCCCCCTTACCTGGTCGGTGGGGTCCCTACCCCTTCCCTCCCCTCTCCCCGGGGTTAAAGGACACGGCAACCACGCGGTTTGTGGTTCTGTGGGAGCTGTTGCTGCGTTCAGAGGCCTGTGTGCCAGGAATGAAGCTCTGGATCGAAACCCTCCAGCAGAACCCGACTCCTTTCCTTCACCTCACCTTAAAGCTTCTCCACCAGAGGCAAACCTGAGCTCCTGCATGCCTGGACTTGTCCCAAGCACCAGCTGCAGCATCCAGCCAGGCAAAGGTGTCTCTGAGGTGAAACCACCACAGCTGCTGCCTCTGGTCAAGCAGCAGGCCCAGACGAGCCCAGGCACGTTCCATCCGACTATATTGGTATTTAATTCTAATATATTGCCAATGGGGAGCACTGGCCTGCCAGGCGCGCAGACACAAAAAGAGCAGGCCAAGGGAATGAGGGAAGCAAAAAAGACCAAGTGCACGGTGACATCCCTATTTCTGTAAGCGAAGCAGATGCTTCAAAGGACCATGTCAGCTGGTCTGCCACTGAAAGTGAAACCAAATAACGTTTACTACGACTTAGGTGAAGCTATGTTAAACACAACTTCTGTCAATGAGCCTTCCAGGTTGCAACTGACAGAGTCACTCCACCTGAAGGACACTGACTGGCGTTTTGTCTCCTTCAACCCACAACAGCAGGGTACTTGGCACCAAATTCACTGTAGGTACATCGTCATTGGGGACACCAAACACACACCACAAGAGACTGAAATTGCTCCAGGACTCCTGTACATGCAGACATGTCCCCGTGTCTGTGTGTTATGGGCACAGAGCTGCGTACACACCTGTACATCCATGTGAGCAAAACTGAGATTTGCACAAGACAGTTCTGCTTTCAACCTCCTCCCCCAAATCACCAAAACTGATGGGTTAGCAGAACTAAGAAATCCCAACAACACACAGGGTTTAGTGGAGGCTTTCTTTAAGGGATGAGGATTCAGTATTTCACTTAGGAACTTATGGAGCAAAATAAAACCTTCTATTTCATTTTAGAAATAGGAATAAAACTCCGGTGTTTTCAATTGAACAAAATTTCACCCCAAAAAGGCAGGGCTGCTCCCCCTTATTACAACATCTAGAACACTGTGATACAATTTGTAAACTCAGAGGAAAATCTGGAAGGAAAACCACTCTCTCTGCACTACATTTCATTATATTATTCTTGCTTTGTTGTTTTGTATCTCTGTTCAACTTAAAGAAAACTCCTCAGCATCCTTGGGGGTTTCCTAATTTGTTTAATTGTCCTGCCACACTGGAACATACGGATCCCTCCCTTTCCCTTCCCATCCAAACTAAATTAAATTTTTTAGTACTTTTACTTAATTAATTTCTGAGGACTGCTTGGCTTATCTTCAAAGCCATTAATAGATCTAGATCTAGATCTAAATCTTCCCACCATAATGGGGGGTATTGTTTAAATATGAACTTTTAAAGGCAAAAACTCAAATTTTTTTCTAATATTTTAATGGATTTAAAAGACAAAAAAATTCTTTTGGCTGAAGTACGCGTTTTCTTTAGATGTTATTTTTCTCAACTTTTCTCTTTTAAAAAGCAAAACAGGAAGGAAGAGAAGGGAGTCATAAGAGTAAACAGCAACTATAACGTTATATACATAGAAACATTTCAAAACATATTTCAAAAAAGCCTGCTTTGTAATATTGATGAAAAATAAAAGGAATGTCTGCCTTCCTTATTTGTACAAATGAACTATTGAATTTTCTAAAAATCTTAACTGAATTTTAAATGGATACTGGGGACTCTTTCTTATTTCTTCTTGGTTTTAGTATGCTGTGGCAGGAAGAGGGCATCAATTGACCATTAGTTAACTGTTTCCACCACAGCCCAAAACTAGGGGAAACTTGCTTAAATTTTCTTTCAAAAGATATTGGAAAGTATCTTGATAGCCCTGGAGTATTCCAGCCAGCCTTTATCAATAACAGAACATCTGAATTTTCCACTCAAAATTAACTTGTTCCATTTTTTTTCCCCAGTGTTCTCTGGCAGCAACCTATGTTTTTCATCAGACCTGTCTTATCCCCATGCCAAGCTGTCCAGCATTCCTTTAAAAAAATGGCTTGTTAGACTGCAAGATGATAAACACCTATATTAATTCAATTTGCATCGGGTAATATCCTTTTACTTTTAGAAGGAACATGTTTCTCCTCATGTTGTTGTCTCATAATTCAGTAACTGCCTGCCTTTGGTCACAAGAGCTTTCGGCTGGTTGGGTTTTTTTTTAGCAAGGTTTGGAAATGGATGTGAGTAAGAAAGGACTTCTGTCTCTTCATCTGCTGGTCCCACTCTTTTCGTAAAATAAAGGCCATCTGGATTTTATTTTGCACTGAAGAATGTACAGCATGTACAGAATTTTTTTCCATGTGAGAGACAGCATTCAGTTACAACTGCTTGGATTGTAAGCCTGAAAATGTTTGTGGCAAAATACCTGGCTTCAAGTTCTGCTTTCTAAAAACAAATGTGAGCTAAGCCTGATCTTGTGGGTGAAGGGGAGGAGGGCGGTGGATGGCATGTTGGAGAGCCTGAGAGTTTTGAACAGCCCACTCTGAGCCACTAATGTACTCCCCTGAACTTCACATGGCCCATCTCAATGACATGTCAAATCCCATGACCCTGTAGCAGTTCTGATGAGAACAGATCAAAACCTTGAATAGGACATATAAAAGCTTTAAGCTGGAGAAAGAAAAAATAAAACAACCAACCAAAAATAAGCAGCTAAAAAGGAACTTGAGGAAAGCATAAATTTAGCCTGTGGTGTACTGCGTACTCAATGTGTGCTGGCAGAGAGGGTGGGGTTTGTTATTGTGAACTTCTCTGCTTTGCAATAACAACTCTCCCAGCAACTGCTGCCTGTGCAATCATCACTGTCATCATCATAATCAGCATCCTCATTCAGAAAGAACACCTGGGCTCTGTGGGGGTATTGTGGATATAATATAGATATGAGACATTTTTACACCTGAATGGTTATATGCATATACTTAAGAAAACTTGGTTTTAAGTTTGATGCTGGTTTATAAGGAAGGCAATGCCTCTTCTGGAGCATGGCAAGGCTGAAGGGAGAAAGAAGGGACTCATGGTCATGTTATGCCCCTTCATGCCCAGCATGGTAAGCCTTCAGGTACAAAGAGCCCAGTCCCATAATGGCTTCACCGAGACAGCCTTTGCATTTCCTAACTTACTAGGGGGAAAGACAACTTGTTTATCTGCCAATACAAAAGAGTACCTTATTATTTCCCTTTGGGGATGAGGCAAAAAAGCAAACCACAGAATTGTCCCATATTCTGGGAAGTAAGGGGCCAAGTTAGTCTGGAACACCTAAGCAGGAGGCCCAGGTTCAGTATGAAAGATTGATGTACAGCAAAGTCTGGCCCGGGCATTTGCACCCAAACTTACCTCTAAAATAAAGCACTGCTTGCAAGTGGGTGGTGGAAGGGATGGTTCAACACATTTTCATTCTCTCTTGAGCTGCTTCAGTTCTATTAAGCTAATGAGAATGTAAAGAAAAGAGAGATAAACAATAAGTGCAGTTCAAAATTGGGTATTTCAGAGGTGAAGTAAAAATTTCTAAGCTACACGTATGCTGTACATATTTGAATAGACCTGAGGAGAAACTCCCAAAGCAACAGAGTAGAAGAACTAAAGATGGCAGGCTGAACTCTCCTACACTCATTCCTACTCCTGCTCTGTGTGTCTGTAAAACAGCCACAATATTTTTTCTGCTAGCTGCAGCCATTTAAAATCCAATTGTTTGGGTTGCACTGAACATTTGGGTTTCCCCCTATAATCAAGAGCAAAAAAAGGCACCTCTGTAGGGGGACTGTGAGACAGGTGTCTGAACAAGACATGGTCTATTGCTGTCTGGACATCACCCATAATGGAAATCTTGGCAACTGGCAAAGTGAGTGGTTGAAATGCTCAGGAGGCCTCTGTCACAAAGATACACACAGGATGCAGGACTCACAAAAGAGTTCAGGAAGTTCAGCTGTTGTTGATTATAAGATTTCTTTTGCTATTCTCAAGTGTATATAAGCCAACAGATTTAAAGGCTCTTTGTTTTCCTTCAGCCACCACCTAATGGTACATTGCTGACATTCATGCTTCACACGCTGTTCGCAAAACTTGTTTTTCAAACTTCATCGCTTGTTAAAATTGGGTTCGCCTTCCCTCAGTCCCAGACAGAATGGAAACAATTCTCCCTGTACAGCACATTTCCATTTCTCCCAGATGATTCTATTTATTAATAATACCATTATTTAATGTTATCAGTCATTGAATATCTGTTTTATCTCTCACACATATAATCACAATTATTACCAGACTACATATTTTAAAAGTATGTTTGATCTGTCCCTTGTGATGTGTTTCACAAAATCGCTGCCAAAACTACTGAGGCAGTTTGTGGGAAGCTACAAAAATTTCAGCCTGCACAGTCTGCTTCATTAGGTCTAAGATTATATTTTGATTCTAAACTCAAACAGTGCTCACTGAAATGCCATCAATCAAGATAACAAATGAATTTATATGCCATATGTTCTTCAAGTGGAATTTTAATGAGATATTAAAATGTGCTTTAAAACTCAGATTATACACAAATATCTTAATGTTAAATATGTCAGTGTCATACAAAATATTTGACAAAGTCAAACATCTACATGAGACTTTATGGGTTGCATTAATGGGAAATGTCTTTTAAGGCTAAATAGACCCATTCCCCTGAACAGACTTAATCTTTTGTAGAAACCACCTCTTTTAACACTAAACTTGCCCTTTTTAATGGTAAACATTAACCTGCCAATGACTAAGCTAGTACAGATTCCTGCTTTTTTTTGTGAAGAGTTATATGCATTATGTTGTATTTCATAGATTCATCAAACTGTCACTTCTGTCTCATCCAGTATTGATAGCTTCTACTTTAGGCAGTAAGATTTTAGAGGTGATTTTCTGTATTTCTTAGATAAAATTGGCCTTCAATCTTATAGAAGCATCTTCATGTTCTTCTACTCTTTGTGTCTAGCCATAATACTAGCTACTCACTGCCTATTTCAAAACTGGGATTAATTTGGGGAATTCAAAATTTATAAAATGTTTAGCTGCCATCCTCTCAGAGGCCTCCTTTTCCTGTCTTTGGCCGATGGCCAGGTCTTCTGGTTATGTTGGAGCTCCCAGGTGGTGGTCATGCAGCAAGCAAAGCTTGCACAGAACCCCATGTCCTGCTTCCAGCCACAATGGGAATCACACAGTTCCTTCAATTACCCAGAAGAAGGTAATTGTTATCTTTCTCCCACTTGTAAGCTCAATAGACAGCTGTGGGAACTGGGCAGCATCCTTTTACACCCTAGAAATTATCTCAGCAGATTTGCTGCTGACACCAAGCTGAGTGGTGTGACTGACACACCTGAAGGATGGGATGCCATCCAAAGGGACCTGGACAGGCTCAAGAAATGGGTCCATGAAATCTCATAAGGTTTAATAAGACTGAGTGCATGGTGCTGCACCTGGGGCAGCCCCCGGTACCAATCCAGGCTGAGGGATGGACAGATGGACAGCAGCCCTGCTGAGCAGGACTTGGGGGTGCAGGTGGATGAGAGGCTGGACATGGCCCAGCAATGGCACTCCCAGCCCAGAGAGCCAAAGGTGTCCTGGGCTGCATCCAAAGCAGCGTGGGCAGCAGGGAGGGAGGGGATTCTGCCCCTCTGCTCCTGTGGGACCCCACCTGCAGGGCTGCATCCATGGAGCTGTTTGGGATCTTCCATGAGGAAAGACCAAGAGAACTGAGATTGTTCAGCCTGGATAAGAGAAGGCTTAGGGTGACCCAGCTGCAGCCTTCCAGTACCTGAAAGGAGCCTACAAGAATGAAAAATTGAGAGGGACTTTTTGTTAATGAGCATGTAGTGACAGGCCAAGGGGGAATGGCTTCAAACTGAAAGAGAACAGGTTTAAATTAGGAAGAAATTATTTGCTGTGAGAATGATGAGGCACTGGAACAGGTTGGCCAGAGAAGGTGTGGGTGCCCCATTCCTGGGAGTGAGTGTTTGAGATCAGGCTGGATGGGATTTTGAGCAACCTGGCCTAATGGAAGGTGTTACTGATCATGGCAGGGATGATGGATCTCCAAGGTTTTTTCCAACCCAAGCCATTCTGTGATCCTGTGATTCTATCATTCTGTGATTCTGTGATCTTACAAAGACCCATAGAAGTCTTATGAATAATTGTATTTCAAGCTGCACAGCTCTTACACAAATTTTCTTACATGTTCTTAAAGGACCTCAAATAATGCTGTAAGTAAAGCTAAGTAGGAATTTGTTTCTCTATGTAAAAATATTAAAAAATTATACTTTTTAGAATCTGAAAATTCAGCAGTCAATTCAGTTTTTTATTGGGAAAACATACTCTTAGATTCAAGCTGAAACATCAAGTGGGGAATGAAAGGCAGAGACAGACTGAAATAATGTTTACTGAAATAAAAGATAACTTGGTGTGAGGGCATCTCAGTTTATATCTGGGGCCTTAATCATGGAAAACAGGTCTTTCTTCTTGATTTGGGGATTATTTTTTTGGTTTGATTTATTTTAAGGTGGGTAAGGGGAAAGTTTTGTTTTCTTCATTGAAAACCTGCATTTAGTCAAGATTTTTGCTAAAGAGGGATAAAAAAAAAAGAAAAAAAAAAGAAAAAAAAAGAAAGTAAAGAACCTCTTTGTACTGGAAAGTTTCATGGGATGTGAAAATTATTTCCTGCTTAGCCTGAATAGTAAAACCTGGCAAAATCTCCCCAGCTGTTTTTGAGTGTCTCCCTGGTGCTGGGAGTTAAACACATCAGAGGGAAATGAACGCAGCATGAGTAACATGATGAATATTCATGTCCTGGATGTGGGTCTGGGAGTCAGCAGAAGTAAGTTTATGCCAGATGTGATGGTTCAGCCCAGACGAAGGAGACTTTCAAAGAATCCTGTGGAAAATCTGTTGTGCTCCTACTGACTGAAAGAGTTCATACCTCTTCCAGCTGATGACTCAATAAAATGATTTTTGCTTTAAATTTACAAAGAACACAACTGGGTTTAGTGTGTGTGTGCAAGCTTGTAGATGGGAATGAAAACAAGCAGAGAGCCCAAATAATTTTTTTTTTCATTATTTGAGTGACTCTGAGGTGCTTTAGACATTTAAGATGCTTTTTTTCTGGTGCTAACACAGCTAGTGCTATTGGCAACATCTAAATTCAAAACAAGCTTTTTACTTGCTTTCTTCACTACATCCTTGTTATTTACTGTTAACCTGTGAGTGTTTTCAAGCCAATAAACAGAATCTTAGCGAATGTGGAAACAGCCCAGTTGGCTGACCTCAAGCAGCTTCCTCATTTCAACATGTGCACAAAGACAGCCCTGAGCAGGGCTGGCAGCTCTTGAAACTGCAGAGCCTCCTCAGCTTTGCCTGGTGGAGCTCTGCCTTTCCCCTCTGCTAATCATTTCCTGCTCCCTCCACCCCTTCCAAGTGTGTGGGCCCAGAAAGTACTGGCAGTCCCTCAGTTCATTGTATGTCTGGGTTACATACTATTTACATTACAGTAGTTGCAAATGGCTCCAGTTTGGACCAGGACTTGTTCTTTTTATTTTGTTTGGTTTTTCCTTCAACGTTGGACAAATAAGAATGAAAAGTTTTCCGTGTAAAGAGATCATAACTGTGAGCCATGAGAGTGGCTATGACAAAAAATATCCTGTGAAAAAGGAGGGAAGATAAAAATGAGAGAGAGCAAGTGACAAAGTACAAGTTTGATCTCACACCTGCTCCTAATAGGTTTTTTAAACACATTTCTTAAGTTTTAGCATGCTAAGCCACTATTTCTTGTGAACTGATACCAACAATAATGCTGGAACAATTTGATGTGTGACACCATGAACTGTAGACAGAATTGAGAACCATGCTTCACCTTAGAGTGCTGCCCATCACATTATTCTTCTTACTCTTCCACAACTGAAAGAAAAACATTTGAGGAACTTATTCTGTGACCCGTCAAAGTGATCTCGTGATCAAAGTGCTAACACTCCCATGAAGATAATGAAGATATCCACACGAAGATAATGAAAGGAGCCAGAAGAGATCCTGATAGAGAATTTACCTTTATTATCTGCCCTCATAGATCATAATCCTTTCAGTCATGGATAAAGGATCAGAAAAATAAAAATGTGCCCCAAAATTTAGTGTATGGTGAAAAATTGGCATCTCAATAAAGACCTTGTTTTCCTCAATATGATATTCTCCCTCATAGTGGTAACAATGCAGTTCAGCTTGGAAAAGCATGGAATGTGTCATTGTACAGAGGCTTTGCTAACCTTACTGGGATTGCTTTAGCATAAACTGAATAAGACTTCTAAGAACCCACTGATCACTTATGATAACAGGATCAGAAGAGGAACAAAGAAAGTGTAGTGCTTCAATTACCTGAAAACTTTGTATGCACGTAGACACTGCAAGAAAAAAAAGAATTTATACTCTTACTACATGATAAAAATGCAGTTTTTTCCTTGTATAATTAAGACTTACTGGGGTGTATTAATATGCTAAAAATTACAAGAAAGACTATCGATTGATCATTAAAGACAAGTGGAGGAAATGAGGAAGGGTGATTTTAGATCACCACATTAACCTGATGCAAAAAGGTTAGCAATGGAAAGGGCAACTAACATGGGGACTACAGTGAAGGAGGAGGCAGATCACCATGAATACCTATCAAGAGGATGAAGCTTTATGTAAGCAGCCCATCAAAGAGACAGAGTCTGCTCTGGGGATTTTAGTCACCCACTTTGTCATTGGGAAAATAAACCAACATGATACAGAAAGGTGGTAATTCTGGATGTGCTGGAAGCAACGAGAAGGAAGAGTTCAAGAAAAGGAAGGATGAGAATAGAACCTTGTAGGAAAATTAGGTGAAAATCAATGTGAAATTATTAAGTTCATGATCTTTAGAAAATAAGTGAAGGGAGTAGCAAAAATGCCAATGAAATTCAAAACACAGACTTCATACATTCAGAGACCGGAAAATAGACCCCAAAAGAGACAAGAAAGAAAAAAAAACCAAAAAAACAAACAAACAAAAGAAATCACCAAAAAAACCCCCACAAACAAACAATAATAACAACACCTAAGGAAAAACAGCACTTTCCTGAACAGGAAGGGCTTGGGCATGATTTGTCTCAGCATGGAAAGAGAGTGACAAGCCTAGATGGAAACCTGCTGGTTAAAATCACATTTCAATAATCTCAAACCTATGAGTGTCACAATAAGAAAGTGGAAACTAACCAGAGTAACAAGGGTGAGTAGGAAAGAAGAGCACAGGCATGTGGGGACAAGAGAAGAAAGGGCTGTAAGGGATGAACAGAGAGATGTGAGTCACAGTCATTCAGTAACAAGATCAGGAGTAAGAAGATGATGAAAAGGTGACAGACGAATTAGGAAAACTGAAATGTTTAATCCGTTCATTGATAAGAGGCAATTGAAAGTCTTGTAGATACCATCTTTAATCTCAGTAACACAGGAATGAAATCTCAGGTTAGAACTGGGAAGGAAGAGTAGAGCAGAATATTTACAGAAGTTGAATTACTTTAGATCAACAAACTTGGATGAAATTTGCCCTAGGGGACTGAGACAACTGGCTGAAACTGTCCCCAGGGACATTACTTGTTATCTTATGCTATATGAGGAGAGCAGGGGTGGGTCCTGAAGACCCACAGAAGACTGTAAAAGGCAAACTTTGAATCAGTTTTAGCTGGAAAATGAAAATAAATGTGACGCTAGTGGCCACAATGGAACATTGCAACTGTTTCCCTAATATATTGGCATGTTTACTATCATTTACAATCTAATTTAACTTGGATTCCTTTTTCACAACGGCTGCTTTAACTCAAACAGAAATTACAGGAAAAAATGTAAAATCAAGTATTTAGAATGGAGAATTCTTTGTCTGGGAAACTATCAAATATTTGGGGTGTTGCAAAAGTGGAGAGAACAAAATCAGGGCAGTAAGTAAAAGCAAAGAGCTAATCATCCTGTCTCCATAGAAACTACAGTGTTGAAGTACAAGGTACATTTTAAGATATTTATTATTGTTTAATGCAAAGAAAAGGGTAGTGAAGGGTGATTCATCAGAGATGGCAATGGAATGATTGGAATATGTGGGCTCAGAAATGATACCTAGCATTACCTCACCCTTTTAGAGCCACTCTTGATCTTGCAGTTGGTGACTCCACTCTTCTTCAGATAAAACACAATAGCATATTCTGTATCAGAAAACCTGAAGAAGATGGTAGATTAATGATAAATAATTATCAGATTTTTGAAGATTAGATTTCTTCAAGTCTTTGGTACTTCTGAAATGCCATGATAAAAATTTTAAAAGTCCTTAGAATAATCTCTGTTCCTGCTTCCTTAAAAAAATATTTTTATTTTCTTATTTTCTTTTTCAATTTTCTAAATTAGTTGTATTTTAAAATTGAGTTACTATAAGATTTCCTATTATAAACACTCATGTTTTGAAGTCCTATCTTTTCAGAATTAGCTGAGTATTTACTTGTAGTCAACAGAAAATTAAAACCCAGATATCCTGTGAAATTGCTTCTATACCACACAAAAAAAATAGAAGTGACTTGGGGTTTCAGATGTATGACAAGTAAAGTCTAAGCTACAGAAATATAACTTGCTTGCTAGTTAGTGAAATGTATTTGAGCTTTTAGCTACATGCTACAAGTTTAAACACTCAGGTTCCACTCTTCTAAGAATGAGTCTTTGAAAAAATTAGTATTTCTCTGAAGGAACATATATTGCCTCCTCAGGATTTCCAAAAAGGCTGCATTAATGCAGAGGAGTCATAGAAATGAGGGGGCTTTATGGCAGTTACAATTGATCAGCAGAACATGTTTTCACTTTATAAACATTTCTACTCAACTCAAATCACCTTTTTCATATTGTCCAGAAATTCTGAAAGCATTTTCAGAAAGTAGTTGGATTTTAATAAAATGGTGTTTTGATTTCAAATTTTGAACATTCATAGTAAAATAATATTGATTTTAAGGAGTCCATTTTCCTGGTATTTTTGCCCATTTTGTTCAACATGTTTATTTTGTCAGAAAAATATTTTCTTCAAATAAAGACAAATTCTATTCAAGGGACAACCCACTCTTTTGTTGTTTATTCATTTGACATTACCACATTTCTTAAAAAGCAGTATCTGCACCTTTCTGGATGTTTTAGCATTTCCCTGATCCAAAAGTCATGGAAGCTGATGATCTTCCAAAAAGCAACTGGCTTCTGAAAGCCAGTGCTGGCAGCACAGCAGAGCACCATACAACACATGCCACCTGTGAGTGCAACTGAGAATGGCCCAGAAGTGATCTGCAGCTGGTCTGTACCTCTCTCCTACGCTGACCCGAAAGTTCCTCTGTGTGTGTAGCCTTTTTCTGCTTGCAAACAGCAGGACTACCTTGGTCCTCCGAAGCAGAGAAGCAAATGTGGAGATCAGTGATAACAGCCCAGTCCCCCAGGTGTACATCTTCACCCAGTGTGCCCTCTGACAGCTCTTGGCTTCTCATCACTTGGGGGCTGGAAGTGATGCATAAAAAATTGGAAAGTTTCTTTTTTTTCAGAAAGTGGCAGATTTTATCCTTTTTCAAACAAACTTTCAACTTAACCTTTTCCAATCATATCTTCCCCCAAACCAGGATGCTGTTTGTAGTCAAGGCATGGTTTAAATATGCCATCCAAATCCAACAAACCTCTTACTTTATATTTTACCTTTCAACTGCCACCTTTTGTTTCATAAGGTATTTCTCCATAGCAGAGTTCACATAAAATGTTTTCTCTGGCTTAGGTAACTTTCCAAAGAGTCTTTTTCTTTAGTATTAAGACCTTCTTGTCTGATCAAGGCAAATGCAAAAATCTACGTGTTTGTGTGTCTTGTATTTCTTGTATGAATTTCCTTTGACTGATGTTTGTATGGCTTTATCTAATGTAAGCCAAAGGAGACAACTCCATTATGAGAGAAAACCAACAACTGTAGAAAGAGATAGGAGGGTCCTTCCAGCAGTTTGCTTTGATTCATGAAAAAAGCTTAAATGCATACATGCTGATCTTGGAGATATTAGAAATATCTTATTTAAGTTCAAGGTACTGCTCCATATTCATAGGAAATAAGTAAAAGAAAAATAACAGAGTTGCAAATTTGTAACCAGAAGATCACCCTTTCCCCAACCACGGGCAATTTTCATTCACCTTAAAAAATGATATGCATAAATTCCATATTCTCACAAAATTCCTGATGTCCTTTGTCAGAATGAGATAATCTATAGACAATGGCATTGTTGAAGACTCTGAAAGAGTTTGAAATTACAAGGATTTTCAGGAGATGCAGGTATTTGTGACACCCCAGAGTGTTGCACCCTGGGATGGCTTTAGGCAGAAAGAAAAGCCTGAGGCTGTTCATAATACTGAGAGGGGGAAAGAGTGGTTTTAATTCTTCATCTTACCTGACAAGATAACCAGCATCTCAAAAGAGATGACCTGTGTTTTATTACTGAGCACCTATTGCTAAGCCTCAGTTCCACAACTCCACGTAGAATATTAGAAACCTTGCCAGTTTCCAGCATAATTTATCACTCATATTCTGAATGCCTTTATCTGTTCATTTGGAGGATTATCCAGTGGGTGGAGGTAGGGAAAGTGTGAACAAAGATAACATGAACAAAGATAACACCTCTGAGTAGTGGGGAAATCATATTTGCCTACAGCAGCAGCACAAGTCCTGTGGGGATGCTCCACTTAAGGGATGATGAGGGAAATAAAATATGTTAAGATATATGACTAAGTAGGCTCTATTAGAGGAAGACCAACTACAGAAACTGGCAGTCTTGTTATGAAGGCCTGCAAGGCCTCCACTCCTCACACATGCCACTATACCTTTTCCCTAAAGAAAGTCATTTGACACCTGTCCTTTACAATGTTCTTTTTCTTGAATAAACTGATGCAAAGGTCGTGGGCTTGTTGGTCACTCACTCATTTAGACACACCATTGCACACAGAGTTTCCAATGGGCTGACAGGCAGCTTGGTTTGCATGGGCACCAAGAGGAAGTTTCCCAGCACAGTAGGTATCACCTCAAGACACCGAATCAGCCCTTGGAGGTCCCTTTCTCCCTGCACAGATCTCTGATATCAGTATAAGAGAGCCAGAGGTCTAATTTAGGCTGCCACAATCAGCTTGGTTGGGCCAGGCACTCACATCTCAAGCATCACAGTAATGAAATCACACAGCTAAAGTGGTAAAGGAAAATCTGGCCTAAAACCTATTGAGCAGCAACTCAGTACTCACATACTCTTAATAACCTGTCACTTAATGAGTTGCCCAATTTTCTGGGAAGAGAGACATCCCAGTGCTTTCCCATGAGTTTACACACTTAATAGAGTTACTCAGTTTCTTGAACCTCTCTATCCCAACAGCTAGAACGTTCTCCTTGGAGGGAAAATATTCACCTTCAGCCCCTCTCTTAAGCATATTCAGTGCTTAAAATGTAGTGTCAGTCCCTCACCTTTCCATAGATGTATCTGGGTGACATGTCACTGTTCAGAACGGGTGATGAAGCCCTGCCTTCCTGCAGGTGGCTGAACACCTGCCTGCCTCTGGGAAGTGGTGAATAAATTTATTATTTTCTTTGCCTTGCACATGTGGATTTTTCTTTACCTATTAAACTGTCTTGACCTCAGCTCATGAGTTTTCTCACTTACTTTTCTGATTTTCTATTCCATCCCACTGAGGGAAGAGTGAGTGAGAGGCTGCGTGGTGCTCATACCCACCACAATTATGTACAGCTCTTGATGGCTTAAAAATGTTATTTACAAATAATCACACTCTGAATTATAGGTAGAGGTAATCATCTACTTTGTAATAAAGTAAAAAAGAAAAATGGAAATCAGCCTTGCTTACATATAACCAAGCAAGGACTCAGACTAACCACTGTGCAATATAATTTTAGCTTATAACATTTACAAGAAGCCAACCACACTATCTTACGTGACCATTTCTTAATTTTAAATATAGAGACAGATAAAGAGTCCAACTTCTTCTTTTTTTAACCAATTAAATGAGTAAAATTCTTCAGCATAGTGTACATACAACCTTTCTGCTAAAGGTCTTACACTTATTACAAATTTGGTTTTAAATTGTTGCTTTATTAATTTTCCTGAAATGTCTTTGCAGTTCATTTATGAGTCTGTTTAAATATATGACTACCCATAAAGTCAGCACAAGCATGGTGGAAAAGTGGAACCAAAGTTGTCACTGCAGGAATTGACCATTCATTACATGAATTTGTGTTTGGTTTGGGGTTTTTTGTTTCGTTTTTTAACAAATATGCTTTGGGTTCATCTTGTTTGTCTCATGGCTGTTGAGCTTTGAGGATATGTGAGTCATACTTTGATGATTTCTTTATTGCATCTGGGCAAAAATAATAATTTAAAAGAGAAAGGCAAGAAGAAAAAATGAACAAGGGTGGTTGGAAGAATGAAGAAGTGAAAAGACAGATATTGATAGATGTTGCCAAATGATCAGTGGTCCCAGCTGTTCTCAAAGTAAGTCCCATTCAAGCAAAAGATCTTGATAACAGAAGGCAACATGGGACCGTAATGCAGACAGGAGCAGAAAGTGTAAAAATCATAATTGCTTTCTGTTCCTTAAGTAGAGGAGCAGCAGTAAACAAGGCTGAATATCAGAAGAGATTTAGGGTGGGAAGGAAAGCTGTGGCAGATCTTTCTTGCTTAGCACCATTGCCCAGCCAGGAAATTGCACCTGACGTTCACCTCTCTCACCAGGAGGCAGGAGGCTCCCACCTGCAAGGATGTGTCCCTGAAAGGTCCTTGAGACAAGACAAAATCAGTGACTTGTTTTGTGCTTTCCCACCAGTCACAGGCAGAGAACTCTTTATCTGCTAAGTCCCTGAATGCTCTCTTTTGTGTCCCCTTCTTCTTATTTCAGCATCAGCTTCCAAGGTTGGAGTTCATCTACTCTCTCCTTTTCTTTCCTTTCATTGGCCTCCAGATCCCCTGATGATGGCCTCTTTGCACACCAGAGCAGTTTTAAAATTGCAAGGAATTAAATTTAAATTTCTCACACAATGGCAGTTGCACTCTTTTCTATTCTGCTGGTGGAAGAAGAGTAGCAGCTGCCCCACCAGAACAATAAAACTACTTTCCAGCTCTCTGTGACTGGCTGTCAGTGAACAGCCATGCATAAGTATAATATATGGAGATCCCAGAGGTGGCATTTGTCATCTCTTATCAGCTCTGCTGCACACACCAGAATTTGATAGGACACTTAGAAGGATGATAAAAGCTACTATCAATCTGTCTAAGTAGAACCATTATGAGCAATAGTAACAATATCAATAGAATTATGGAAAATCAGCAGCTATATTATTTTAATGCTCATTTAATTATTCATTTTTAAAATCTTTCCTTCTTCTCCTTAAGATAAGAACAGCTAAGATAGCATATCTGAATCTTTATATTAACCTGGCATATTAATGTCCTTTTTTATGTCTGAAAAAAGCCCAAAATATCTTCTAATTAAATTTTTAAAAAGGAAAATAAAAATGAAATTAAATATAGTCTGCCAAAGTAACCACTTGAGCCCTCTTAAACATCCACACCACAGTGCACATTCACATCCATATCTGGCCCATCTCATTCCAAGTGTTTGCAAAGCACTAGTATACATAATAATGCTAGAATTATTTTGGGACTTATTACCATTGTAATAGTCTGGTGATCTGCCTAGTTCCATATCCTTTCTCAGGCAGTGCTCTATGGCAGATGTTCCAGAGGAAAACATTAAATTCCCTACAGTGTACTTAACACTTGTGTAATATTACTGCTTCAGGGAAAATTTAAAATTTTTCCAGTTGATAATCAGCTCACATATATTGAAGTATGAGGACAGATAATTGTTATGCTACCCAGTGCAACTGCGAATGATATTTTAATTCCTAAGCCTCCTTTTCTGAATCCTACTGATTACTTCTTTTCAGTAATACCCCGTGATTGTTAGTTCCCAGGGCTAACGTGTTGCATTTGGTTTTGTTCCTGTGGATCTAAATGAGCATGTTTCAGTTTCATCCATTTTTCTTTTTCTTGTATATCTGGGTTTCGCACAAGTAGTTGAGATGAAGATTCTAGCTGTCCTCTATAATATAAATCATAATTATGTCTATGGAATATAAATCATTTAGTATGCCTCCACAGCATCCATTTTTACCTCTTTACTCCTCAAAATAAAATGGTTGTGTAATTAAATAATTCTATTCAGAAATCCTGCTGTTGGATCTTTCCTTTCAAAACCACCAATAACCCAGAAAGGTCTGACATATCTTTTTGCAACTGAAATGAAAGAACTATATGAGGCATGGTGTTTCATTTCCAGGTGGGCTTAAAACCAGGACATAATCCCATTCAGAGAAGCAGTAGCAGCTGCATGAGCTGGTCATTGCAATATTTTCAGAATTGGCGGTACGGGTATAAGCATCACTGCAAAGTACACAGGGAAATACGGAGTCAGTGGAGAACATCCATGTCACTTGGAAACCACTGGCAGTTGGAGGGTGAGCCTCCCTCATTCACTGTGGTGCTCAAGGAACTATCAGCAGAGACTTTCGTTGCACATATCTGTGAGACTGTGTCACCACTGTATCTGAAACACTGAAGAGATGTCAGGAGCACTTCCAGTGAGTCTTTCCATACCATATATATGTAATTGCTGGTCTCAGATTTCCACATGTTGAAATCCATTAACTGGAAGAGATTTCACTTGAATCTTGACACTTCTGTGAAAAAACTGTGTGCTTTGTGGACAAGGTCTGGTGATATTTGTCCAGTAAAAGAAAAGCTTTTTAAAGCTTTGTTAGCCAAATTAGTTCCTTTTGTTTGGAAGGAAAAAAAAAAAAAAACAGAAAAAAATCCCACAATATAGTTCTGGTTCTTTTTATTACACAGATTTGATGGGAAACCAGAAAGCACTAATTCTACCTTTCAAAAGCAGAGGAAAAAAATAAGGTCAGCTCTGCAGATCTTCTTGATGTATTGGGCGAGGAAATGCGCATGAGGCTTTAAAGGTAGGAGGCCGAGTGAAGCCCCATGGGGAATAGAAGTCAGTGGGGTGCACGGATGCTTCCTTTCAGATTGATTCCAAGGGGGTTAATGTCTGGCCTGGTGATAAAAACCTGGCATCTGTTACAGAAAACACAATGAGCATTGTTGTCATTGAGAGAATGGCTCTGTTTTTCCTGGCATGAGTTACTGTTTGGAAGCTGGTCTAAAATAGAAAAGGAAAAAAAATAATCTCGCTCTCCAAACTCAAAAATAAAGGGCTATGCCAGAATCATGTTCTCCCCTGTATTTCTAGGAAGTGTTATTGCTTCATTGTTCTAACACTATTTACATATCTTAAGTGCACATGCTGCTGCAATGTACAGAAACTGCACAGGCTTTGACGCAGGCACCAACTATTGTGCTGATTATGGGTGTGCTCAGAAATACAGGTTGTCTTCCCAAAGGCTGGCTTCAGGCACAGGGCACTAGTGCTGCTGGGCTTTCTCCTTTGCCAGTGGAGAGACTGACCTCCCTCGTGCAAAATTCAGAGCACCCAAATGAAGAGCCTCTTCAGACTGTCCCTAGATAAGGTTCTCTTTTTTCCATTGGAGATTAATCCATAAATAAAGTTCATCTTTGTAAATTTCCCTTTCAAAGCATTCCAAGTATTCACATGTGAGATGGGATCACACCCTACCCTCTTCACTGACTTTCCATTTTTATGTGATTTTTTTCTCCAGTGAAGAGACTTTCTTTGCACCTTCTTGTCTATATACATTAAAAAGATATAATATTGATAATATAATATAATATAATATAATATAATATAATATAATATAATATAATATAATAATGAACAAGATACAATATAAAATCCTGCTATGACACAGCAGCTCAGTTGACACTCAGCTAAACCCTGCACTCACTGGTTTTGGTACCAAATGCAGGGGAAGTAGACAGCAGGCTTTTACTTTTTCCTGCTAACTGCTCCTGTTCTGTTGCTCTATGCTATTTGTTATCTATCAGCTAAATAAACACAAGCAGGGTGAAAAGGTAAAACCAAACAGTTCTTAACCCTTGGGTAAGAACCCATTGATTTCCATGCTATGAAATTTCAGGCTTAATGAAGAAAATAATCTCTGCAGGTGATGAGCAGAAAAGATAGCATATGTTATTCCTAGGCTCCATCACTTGCTTCAGAACAATGCAGAGGATCCTGCTGGCTATGACCACAGCTTGAAATTAAAACATTGTTTTCCTTTTCATTTCAGACAATGCTGCTAGTCTGACCCAACTACAGAAAGCCTAAACTGTTCAAAAGATGCATCAAACTGCACCCTGTAGATTTTTTCAATAGTCAAGAACGTAGCAGCAGCCAGTGCAGTCCATGCTCCTTTGCCTTCCTGGGAGGTGACAAAGGCACAGAGGAGATAACTGAGATTATGGTGAGATTCAGAGCACCAGAGAGTCTCTGCTCCACTCCTGGGTGCCACAGCAAGGGAAGTGTTGATGCAGGGAAGAGCTACTACAGAGAATCATTGAAGAATGGCATTGTTAAGGTTGGAAAAGGCCTCTAAGGTCATCAGGTCCAACTGTTTGCTTATCACCACCATGTTATCACTAAACCATGTCCCGGATGCCACACCAAAACATTTTTTGAACACTTTATCACGCACAATCTCTCCAGCTGTAGTGAATGTATGCCCATGCCTTATGGTAAATCTGTGTCTGATTCAGTCAGTTCCTCAGCTCAAACTGTTTACTTTTCAAAATGCTGAGACCCACTCCATGGTTTGTTGAATCCATCCTCAAAAGCTATATCTAGCTCCTATATTGCATCATATGAGAAGCAATATAGTGATGGGTTAGTCAAGAAAAGTTCAGTGAATCTCTTTGCAACTGGAAAATGCACTTTTAATTTTCTGTAGAGCTAAAATTGAAATTTCAAATATATTATGGGAGAAAACAAACAAAAAAATACATTTACTAAACCAATATAAAAACAAAACAAGAAAAAAAAACCAAAACACCAAAACCACAGAGACACCCTGAATGTTATTTTAGATTTTCTACAATGATTTATATTATAGGTACCAAATTTCATTAAGCTGTAATGCTCTAGACAGCACAAAGCAACACAGTGGCAAAAAGCCTAGTTTAAACTCGTCCAGTTCTTCCAAAATAATTTTTAAAGCCAGGAAGTTCAGAGTTATGATTAAATACATGGAAAATTTCAAATGTCATCTGCTTCATCCATTTTTAAATGTGCAGGATGCATAAAAATACCCTGGTAACCTCGAGCCACTATGGTTTCACCAGCACAGTGCCAGAGGAGGAACATTTCAATCCTTTATCTGAGCTGTACATAGATGCCTAATGGTGCTTTGAACAGTTTGGATTCATCTGCAGATTCTCCTCTCTGGGCACCCTGACTTGCCTCTGGAAACCTGGAATCTATTCCCTCTCATTCCATGCATCCCACAACCTCTGCCAGAAAAGCCCATCCTCATTTCTGTAGTAGTAGAGAACTGCCAGAAAATCTTAAACTGCAGGATTCACTGGTTTCACAGTAGTGCAGAAGGGATCACAAAGCCTTTGTTGGTAAGCTGTGGAGTATTGGAAGAACGATGTTGGCATCAGAAATGCAGTGGACTTAGTTATTCTGTCAGCCAAGGGAAGGAGCTCTGCCAGCCATGAAGCAGCCTCAGCACAAAGGTCTGTCTATCCATTACCCACCATAAGTCATGAAAGGCTGGTATCCTCTCACTCTATGCCACCTCAGACATGTATTTTTTTCCACAGGGAGTTCTTTGACAAGACCATTTTGGAAAAGGTATCCCGACATGAATGTTTGTGGATGTACTTCAAGCCATTCCCTGCCACCTGATCATGTCTAGTAACGTGGAGCTGTGGGTTCCTGTTTGCAGCAGGTCTCCAAAGCTAGTACAAAATGGTGGAGTTCTCCAGGTAGGTAATCCAACTGATGATCCACAGTCCAAGAGTTTACTGCATCCTCCGTGTAAATGACAAGAGAGTGCCAGTGAGCTTAGTGTAAGGAGCTAAGCAATGCTGATTTGTTCAAGGTGTCAGTGGACTGTAACTTGCCCAAAGACATTTGCTCGTCAAACATCTTTTTTGTTTTTGATTTTTTAATCTTTGCAAAACTCTGATTTTGTTTCTGTAAGCCCTCTGTCAGAATAAGAAAAGGTTATTAGTACCCATGAGCCATTACACATGGGTTTCTCTCCACATGGGTGTTTATGGTCCATCAGAGAAAAGGCATTAAACTGCCTCCTTCTCTGGCAGCACCTGGGCCTGCGCTGGGTCTGCCAGACCAAAAACATTCTTCTTGGCTGTGAGAATGTGCATTATCAAATAGCCATCAAATACTCTCTTGGGCTTTATCTAACCTCTCATATGAAGCCAAAAACCAGCTTGAAGCCCTATTGACATCCCTACAATGGCTCCTACACACTGGGAAGCTCCTTGTGTGAACACAGCCTCCCAGATGTGATGGTGTTAAATTGTGCCTCTGGTGAGATAACCTGGAGGGAATTGTTTAGAAGTGTTCCTGTGGTTTTTCAATGCTGCTGTCTTTTATTTCTCTTTTTTTTTACATACTTTGTTTACTCTTGAGGAGGGATTTGTGTGACTCTCTAAATGATTGTAGCATCATTTTCTCAGTCTTACTTGATCATTTCTTTGTGCAATGTTCCATCCTTTCTTCCTGTGACTCTTCCCTTTGTGACAAAACCACTGTTAATTGCACAGCTTAGCTTCAAATCCAGGATCAAAGGTTTGGTGTTCAGATTTTTTGCTCTTCAGGCATTTTCTTTTCTTTCTTTAATTATGAGAAATTTGCAAAACCATTAACTACCGGATTGAACTGATTTTTTTCTTCTGTAAATTGAGGGAAAAAGGCTAATTGGGGATGTTCTTAATTGACTTAATCTCGTGTTTTGGGAGGTTGATATGTTTCATTATATCATTAAAAATACAGTGATGGTTTTCAAGAGTGTTTACAGATACCCACGGGTGGAAGCCACACTGCTGAGAAAGAAAAGGCTGCCATTGTGTCACTTTTACCATTCACAAGAGTGATAAAACTGAACCACTCCAGGCACATAGTCTGTTTATACACATTTGCTAGGTTAAATGAAAAGACATGTTGTGTTCCTTGTCTATCAAAAATCTGTACATGCATTCAGAGTGGACAGCTGGCATTTTGAAAAGCTGTTCTGGGCTTTTAAGAAAAAATTGTACTTAACTGGCATGAGAGACCTCCATTTCAAACCTTGACAAAGACAGTGCTTGTGAGAATGCTTTGTTCCTCAGGGCAGCAAGGACTGGGAGATCCATGTGCACTTCCCAGTCAAGTTCAGCCCTGTTTCTCATATTTTATTAGATTTAAAAAGGAAAAAAAAAAAAAAAACGGAGGTGGGGGGAAAGGGAGAGGGAGCGGAGAGATATGTTTTTCTACTTTAAACCTGGATTTATTCCTTTTCTTCCTTTGGAAATAAATTTCATCCATGATTCAGGTTTGGCAGTAGAACTTCACAAACTGATTTCAATTTCAGCAACTGTTTAACATAATACCTCACTATGCTGGGCTAAAATAACCCCAGATTATTCCTGGAATAAACAGAGTTACACTAAGAGTTAACTTATGAAGTGAAAACTGTGTACATGAAAGTAGATATTACTAATGAGGTGCTTAAAACTTTCAGCCAAAGTAAAGAACTTAATGACATGGGGGTGGCAAAGATGAAGCTAGATGAAAGAATACCTTTTCACAGCTTTATATTCAAGTAATTTTTCTTATGTACAACCACTACAGAGCTCTCCTTGCCCTTAGCAGTAGCCAATCAAAAAAGTGCAAAAATGGCAGATGACTAAAGCATCCTTAAAAACAGGCAGCATACCATGTGCTCAGCATCTGCATCAGCTAATTAAAACAAAAGCTGAAAGGATCGGCAGCAGATACATTACATGGCTTGCTTTTATGTAAGTTGGATTTATTTGTGTTCATGCTTGGAGATAAACAGCTCATGATACAAGAAACCGCCTGTATTTCATCTGTTCATGTGATGTTTTGTTTCTTGAAAGATTCTCATGAGTAAAAAAAAAAAAAAAAAAAAACCAAACAGAAAAAGAAAAAGCCCTTCCTATAGCTACATTTTATCATCAAAGACAATGGGAGTGAAGAATTATGGTTTACTCACCCACACACTGAAGAAAATTGTATGCCATTCCTGCACTCTGATTGGCTGAAGATTGCAAGGAATAGATATATTTTCTTCTCCTTTCTTTTGTTGCTTGTTTTTAGCAAAATTGAACACCCTCTTTCCTGGGGTTTCCCACTTGCCCATCCAAAACCTCTAATGGGATTTTACCTAAGGAGCTTAGAAACAATCCCAGACCATGGGAATGTTTGGTTTTTTTTTTTTTTTTGTTTCATTTCTGTTACCAAGATATTTTATAAAAAATATAAAAGAAGAATCTTCTTCTGGTTTTACTTTTGAGGCAGTGAGGAAGAAAGGCATTGAACAAACACATGGCATAAAAGTTATTAAATATCCAGTGAATTTCCTCTATAAGCTTATTCTTTTTTCTACTTCAGTCACACACAGCTAAGAAGCATTTAAAGTGATGCAAATTATTAAAAAGGGTTATTACACACACCACAGTTTCATCTGCCACTCTTCTACCAGACAATGATTTTTTCCCCCTCAACCACCACTTTCAAGTTCTACAGCTTAGTGTAACCATTTTAATTTTTTTCTTTCTGGAAGGCATGAAGATAAATCATGCATGAATCAATACATGAATGAATCAGCCTCTGGTCTAGCTTACTGATGTACTCATCATTCATATCCTTGCATAATTTACAGAAATTGAAACTGTAGCTCGGCTTTGCATTCAGCTGAATGTGGCTTGTTTACATAGTACAATAGGGTTCCATGTTCCAAAAAAGCTAATTTGTAGGGATTGTTCAAGCAGGATGAAAACACCTAAAGCTTTGTGCTGAAGAGTTGCAGTTAAGAACCAAGGTATCCCAGTACTTTAGGACAAAGCTTGGTAGGATTGCCAGTCTCTGGGCTTCACTACATGGTCTGACTTAATTCAAAGGGAGTTTTGGCTCCAGGCTCCTGTAAGGCACTGAGAAATCTCCCACATCCAGCTGTTCCCAGCTCCTGGGATTGTCCCTCAGATAGCCAGGATTCACTTTCTGGGACCACACTGCCTAAGTAGCTGACTTTGGATCTTAAACTCAATTGTCCTCTGCCAACAACCTTAAAGAGAACAAGGTTTTATGTCACAACAGCAGTCACAGTTACTATTCTGAACATTGTTTGAAAACTCCCTTTTTATCAGTATATTTCCTTTCTGTGTCCTCTCTTGACATGCATCACAGGGACAAGGACTAATGGGAGCACAAAGCCTGCCAGATTCCCCCAGAGAGCCCCTTGGGGAATGATATTCTTCCTCCATTCACTCCCTTTCCTCACGAATACACCCTACAGTTCTGCCAGGCACCAGTGGAAACAAGGGGCCCTTGCAGGCTACCTGCCTCCACAGCCTGTCTTATTTTGGATTTCACTGGCCTCTGGTAGGGCAACTCTGTTTCTATTGTCTCCTGATTGCATTCTCCTAGGGATATATATATTATATTCTGAATTTTAACAGTTTCCAGGGAAGAATTTGACTGTCTCTCGAGTACTTGTTTGAAGTGCTCAGATTTAGCAGTTACAATTACAAAACAGTAGAAGCCTGTATGTGAGGAAAGACTTTTCTGGCTTGGAAGGATATTTCCACTTTGATTGTTACTGTCAAAGGGGATTTCACAGCTATCCACATTACATCTCACCCATGCAGCTGACATCAGAGCAACCTTTGCTGCTTGAGTAAAAGGAGACTCAGGGAGATACATTATTCAGTTTTGTACAGAGAAGAAATGGAAAACGTATTTTCAGCAGCAGTCTAGAGCTCCACATTTAATAACATCTGTATTTAAAAAGAAACACTGGAGCGTGGCCTTAATGAGTTACTGTTATTTCCTGAAGGCACAGCTTAAACCCTTGGTTCTGTGAAAGTCAGAATCTCCAAACAGCCGTGTCCCATTAGCACAGCACATCAAACATCACGGGCTGATTTTAGTTCAGCTGAAGGCTGGGGATTTACATCACTGACAGCAGCCATGCATATGGTCACATACAGTCAGGAAATGAATAACTCTGCTTGAACCAAAGTGAGCAAGGGTGCAATAAAAACATATCCTGCAAAGGGATCTGTGAAGGGAAGTGGGAGGAAAGCTGAGCTCACACGAGAATAACAAAGCCTGTCTCATTCTAGACCCCACTCCTCTGCAAAACACAGCACAGGAAAGGGCCCAGAGCTCAAAATATTACCAGGGAAGTATTTCCAGGCCAGTAACTCAGCTTGCATGACAGTCTGTACCCAGGGTGCCAAGAGGGCACCAAAAGGTCCTCCTTGTTCTGAGAAGCCTGGCTCCTGAGCAGAGCCCACTCCTGGAGTGCAGGATGCTGATGGATATGTTTGGCTTGTCACTGAGGAATAAGTTTTGCTTGTCAGTCACCCAAATGGCAACAGTAACAAAGAGGTCAAGACTGCTTGCTCTATATCTGCTTGTGAAGTAAGAAACTGCATATTTTATTTGGCTAAGTCAAGCACAGTTTTAATATTTGTTTCTGTAACCACAGATGGATTTTGAAAGCAGTTAAACAACTGCCATGCACAGACAGTCTGGGAGACAGCATAAGAGCATGCATTCTCTTGGTATTTCTGATATTCCCAAAGAAACAAACACAGGAAAAAAAAGGTGTGAGTCCTTTATGACATGCTATAATACAGTGAGAAGAAGCATAAATTCCGGTTTGATTTCATGTACATTGTGTGGTACTTTGCCCTCAGTGACTTCTGTCTGTCACCTCAGGCAGAAAGGAACTCCATTGACCTGCCTGGAAAGTGTGTTGTCAGAAAGGAAGTAGTACCAGTCAGTTACTGAGGGACCAAAGAGAAAATATACCTACTCTTGCTTAAAAATTAAGCAGCTTTGCATCATGACACTTTGGTGACTTTTTCAGTTTCAGTGACATAGAGCATGCCCCACTTGTTTGCAGGGGATGTTTGTGTAGGACAGACATATGCCTTGTTGATATCTTTGGCCACCTACTTTCTTGCATTGTCTGTTCTGGCATTAGTTTTTTATTGATTTTTTGTGTAATCAGCATATCCATTCATACAGTAATTAAAATCAGAAGTATTTCGTTGTGTGGATATTTGCACTGGGTTGTGACACCTGACCCAGGCAGTGCACATGAACATTGTTTTTTCATAAATTCTGTGATCTGGAAGTAGAATTCGTTTGAAGTAATGAGCCATCACAGATGAGAACTAAATCAGATAACAATTAAATGAAATAAAATATAAAATTAATTGTTTCTTCTCTCAGACTGCCATTAAATGGCAAAAACTTCAGCATATTTGGCAGAGTACTCCACTTCCTCTTCTGAATATTTGTGTGATATGAAAGGTACATTTTGTATTAATGTAGCTATATGACATCTAAAAATAAACACCTTGTGAAATCACCTTCACCCTGAAGTAAATGTGAGCAAAGCTAAAATTGCATCTTTAGAGGAATGTAGATGGATGCTGAAGGCATGCAGACAAAAGAGGTGCTTGAGCCACTTGGGCTAATGGTGCTATTTGCAGCACTAATTCAAAGTACTCTGAAGTCAGTAACCACATACTTGGCCTTGATGCACGTCAAACCTTTGCTTCCTGTGACAAAAATAAGAATTTGCTTGAACTGATATGAGAATTTCAGTTTGTACCTGAATTTCAGTAAAGCAAATTATATAATCTATACTTTGTTTAGGTTATGGTAATTTCTTTGTTGACAGCTGAGGAGGGTTTCTTCCTCAGATGTAGATGAGATGCGCACTTGTACATTTTGTTAAAGAAAACAGATATCAAGGTAGAATTAAGTGCTTGAAGACTACTTACAGTAAAAGACAAATGGAGGCAACACACACTGCACACTGCAGCAAAACCAGGTTGGGCATTATTTAAAGCTTTTTATTGTACCTGTTCAAGAAGAAGTCCTCAAAATTACTTTCAAGAAGCTAAACCTTGCAGCTAAATTAATGGCTCACACTATTCCAGCTTTCTTTGTGTCCCTAGATAAGCAAATATTTGCTTTTCATATTTGGAGTTACCCTTTTTTGCGTGTCACCACACTTGTTGGGTGATCCTACCAGCTGATCCTGTCTTCCCAAGGAATGGATATCTCTGGCTGCCAGCCACCATCAGGACACAGTGTTTCTCATCTTGGAGCTTTGTTTACAGAATCTGGAAAGAAGGAAACCAGTCTGAGTCATGAAACATCTTTGTGCTGCCACTCAGGGTAACAACGCAACAGGGACCCTCTGCCAGCCATGGGTCTGCTGACCCCACACAGCCCCTGGAGTGCCTGGGGCCCCCCAGTACCCTGAGCTGCACACAGGTGAGACTCCTGGGCCAGCCGCAGCTCCAGCCTCCCACAGTGGTGCTGGCAGCTCCCCAAGGTGGCCTTGACCAAAGTCATGGATGCAGGCAGGAGCAGCCTCCCTCCCAAAGCACCTCCCTGCTGTGAGCAGTAGTGCCTACAGCACTTCCCACACTCTGGAAAGCACAGCAGACACTGGTTGTCTGAGCTAGCCTCTCTGATTTTGCAATTATGAGAATATAGAGCAGTCACATTGCCATGCCAGTGGCAAAGGGGCTAAAATCTGCTCCCAACTGTTTCCCAGAGGGTGTTTACTTCCTCCCAGCTGACAGGCATGACTGGCTGTACAAACACTCCTTGCACCTGTGAGGACAAAACAAAAAAAAAAAAAAAAGGAAACCTTCAGCAGCAATTTAAGTTTGTGTGACTTTACTCTCAGACACACTAAGAGGGATTACATGGCAGGTAGCTGCCTCTTAGCTGGGAGATGGTAACAAACAGCTGCGAGTTCAAAGACCAGCTGGAGTCACCTCTACAGTTATGATAATAAATAGGGTACAAACGATAACAGAGTGGGAAAAAGAATTGCCATTAGATTTAACAACAGATGGGCAATTGCTCCCAAATCCCTTCAATATTGAAAAGTGCAAATCAACTATTTTAGCCCCATGTTAAGTAAACAGGCTTAGGCTCTTCCAGGCAGGGAGCCTCAGGTATGAAGTCAAAAAGAAGAGCAGCAAAGCAGGAACCCACCCTGAGCAAAGGTCCTACAGGGTGGCAGCAGCATCTGTCTGGTGCTCATTCCCCTCAGCACGTCCTTTGCCTACATGAATGATGAACCCTGGCTGGAGAATTACAACTAAAAAAATGAGACAGTGGACTAGCCATGAAAAAGGGATCATTAAACTTGAATGCGGGAAAAACCCAGAAGAACAGAAAAGGGAAGACTGGAGGGATGTGGAAAAGAAAATTGTTCAGAAGAAAAAAATCACCTCTGACTGGTGACTGTCAGAGGATGGCCATTTCTCCTGCCAACCCATTCTGCACAGGAGGTGGGAGTGCTGTAGGAAGGAGCAGGGTGGCTTTGAGCACCCCATCCCACCCCCGAGCCAGGACTGGAGAAAAGGCTGTGCTGGATCCTGATGGGTGACTGACTGCATGGCATGAAGTGTTGGTGCCTGGGTGAGACAGAAAGCCAAAGCCTTCTTTACTGTCTATACATCAAAGCTCTTCTCCTTTTCACTTCAGCAGAGCAGGATGTAACACCTGTTTTTATGCCCAAATTTTAACCAGGGTAGCATTTTCTTCCCCTTCAGTGTATGCAGCGTTTTGCTTTGTGGTGGCATTTCGTGCTGCTCAGTGTCCTTAATACACTGTTGTTCTCTCTGACAGAATTCTTGGTTGAGGAAAATAGTTTTAGCAAAACCAAATATTTTTTCAATCATATTTTGGTTTAAAATCTTATCTACCCTTATATTTCTAATACCTGTGTCTCAGCTTCAATTCTGCAGCAAGACTTCCAGTAATGTCTCCAGTGAAACTTCGCTACATACAAATCAAATCGGGAGAAGCTTTTATTGATGTGAATACTACAGAGACAGCATTTCCCAGGCCATATATCCCAATCAAATGGATTTTCCTTTCAAATTTCCAACATGATTTAGATTTTTCACGTGTTATTCTGCTGCAAAAAATGTTGTCATGCATGACCAAACTGCATTATGCTTCCAAAATGGTTGCCATGTTGAAAGGTATATGTCAGAGGTAATTCAGCTGCAGATCATTCTCCCTTGTGGGAAGAATTGGGTTTTGGCCAATCATCCATCTCTGCAATAAAATGCAAAGCAGCACATTAATGTATTTGGAGGATTTTGAACAACCAGTTCCACTTTATGGCAGCTGTTGGTAGCCTGATGTTCTTAGACTTGTTATTCCACATTTATTAACCATCAATTTATAGGCCAGATCTTTAGCTGGCTTACAGGTGAACTGCTCTCTTGAGGCTGCTCCCCTGTATTACACAAGTTGCAATCTGACCTTAATATACTGCTCATTTCCTAATGCTTCCATACTTATAAACAAGGTATTTGGAACAGACAAGAGCACTCTTTAATGCTTTACGTAGAAAGAGGAACACTGTCTTTATTTTGACATGAGTGCATGAGAGTGGCAGGGATTGAGGACAGATAGTCACCAGTGGGAAATACAGCATTTGGTTATCTTGCATCTGTGCACAACTGATCCAAGGATTTTAGATTTTTAAACTTAAAGTACTACTTAGCACTGACAAAAGCTGCCTGACAAAAAGGGATTGATTCAGAGATACAAGACGTATCAAATTCCTTTAGGTGTCCTCCCTTGAAAGAAAACACCTATTATGGGATACCCAGATTGACAAATTAACAAACTATCTAATTGAAGAAGATGCTTTTGACCCAGAAGGCCTTAGTCCTTGTCTGAGGTCACAGACAGCTGTATCACCCAGCACTCCCAGTGCAGGAATGAGCCACAGACACCTCACATGAGTCAACCCTGCATGACTCTGCTTGTGACTTCAGATGAATTTTTCACAAACACACCAGTTAGGACCTGTGGGGGCAATCACTGGTCCCCTTAGCTGAGTATGGGTTGCAGAGCAGGACCTGATGGGCCTGATGGACCAGCCTTGGTGCTGATGAAACACCACTGATGATGCTGGTATGGCCAGAGGGAGCAGAGGAGCTGCCTGCCAGAGGGCTCTGATCTGAGTCAGGAAGGCATTCAGCAGGAATCCTAAGCAGCAAACAAGGGCTGACTGTGCTCCAAGCTAAAGAAAAGGAAGAAAAATTAATGCAGCTGCAATTGTTTTGGTTTCAAAATATGTGCCATTAAATGCAAATTTAGTTATGCTTCGTTTTTCCCCCCAGAGAAATCAGTTTTTAAATAAACCACAGTCCTCCCCCCACCACAGTGCAGTTGGATCATTTGTCACAGACTGTGCTGGTCACCTGGTCCACTTCCAGCCCCTATGCATGCTACTTTACCTCACATATTTGGATGCCCTTATCAGATGTCAGAAAAGGAGCATGACAGTATTTCTGGGCTTTCCATCAGGTCAGTGGTTTGTTAGTGCTTCAGCCATGCCAGTGTGTGCTGAAATGTTCTGTACCCTATTTGAAAGAAACCTCATCATAAATTCAATTAGCATGAAAAATGAACCACGGCATAATATTTTATAATCATCTACAAAGGCCCTTTGGTTCCAAACCAAACCCTGAGCTTCTTTGCAAGAGAATGTTAATGGTATGAGCAAACACAGATACCTCCACAGCTCCTTTTGCCACCTGCTCTCCAGCTTTGGAGAGGGCAGGAATGCAAATTCCTGCACGCTCCCATTGGCTGGGTGACAACAGCACCCACGAGGGCAGTGTTGGCAAGGCAGGGCCATTTGTCACTCTCCTGCCTGACCTCATTCAGAGCTCAGCTAGAGAGAACCTGACGTCACTGTCACCTGCCAGCTCAGGACCTCTGCAGACCCTCCAATGCTCTCCAGAGGAGCAGAGTTCTTTCCATTTGCCAGGCACATCAGTTTGGGTAGAATTTGGGTCACCCAGGCATGGGTTGCCTCCAGCATTATTTCATCCCACTTCAACCCCACCTAGTCTTCACTTTAGTGGGGTGGGAAGCCCACCCTCCTTGGTGAGCTGAAAGGAACTGAGGTCCCTGTGCTGCTGCTTACATGGCCTTACCTCTGGCAGCACAAAGGGGTGCACATCTAATGTGGCCTTCAGGGATCTGTGTAAAGTAAATTAAACTAAAGGAGAAAATGCAGGTGGACCTACAAGTTCCATTAAGGTATGTGGCAGTACCTGATCCTTCTCATCATAAAACCCTTTTTTTCAGCTGGCTAGAAATTTGTTATGCTCTGGGAAAGGCAAGAGGAAGTTTCTGATGCTATTTGTCTCTCCACAACTGAACCTTTTATTTAATTATTTGATAGAGTTTCAGCAAAATGGTTTAGCCATTTCCAAGAATGAAACTGGGGGCAGGGGAAAGAGAGAGAAATGTTGTCAAGGCAACAGTAATCCCATTATTTTTTAACTTCTGAGTGCCTGAGTAGGCAACCTCTATCTTCTTTTTATGCCATTTTTATGCATAATAGTAATAATGGTGGAGACAATTGTTCTCATCTCTTTTAAGAAAAGAGCATGCCAGGGTAGTAAAGGGACAATAGGACATGCATTTGCAAACAAAACAAGCTGGCACCTTCACATTGCTGGTTGCTGCATCTGCTGCTGCTATTTTGAAAGCAAGCTTTCAGGGCCTCAGTGCTCTGCTAGCAACATCTCTTTAAATTGCCCTCCACCGGACAAGATCAGAACCCTCATTTCCCTGGCCTGAAGGGCGGCTGACAGCCTCCACGTGTTTGGGGCATATGTTAGTGCTCAGCAATCATTTCTCTCCAGATTTTATGGCTCATTGTCATTTCCCACACAACAAAATGCTTTAAATGTAGAGAAAGGCTCTGCTTTATGCTTTGAGGAATGTCCCTGGAGAAAGGACTTTAATTTCTGCATGATGGGGGAGACTTTTAAATCATATTGCATCAGTTACTATTTGTCAGATAAGATATGTTCTTACTATGAACTGAGCCTACAGCGCATTTGTAAAGTGCACTGAGTGAAAGGAAAACAACAACAAAAAAGAAAATAAAACCCCCAAAACAACTGGCCTTTCAGGAGTCCTGCTGTATTTTCATGTTTTCTTTTCACTCTCCTAGAGCAAGTGAAGTTAGTCAAAAATTTCAAGGGTTTGGTTTTAGGTTTGTTTTTTCTCTTAATTAGAAAAATAGGAGTCTCACTGGAAGTACACACAAGAATGTAGATCAGATATTGTTTTAGGAAAAGCAAGTACAGTGTAAAGTGACAGTAACAATTGAATAGATCATTTTGTGTGTCTACTTAGAAAATGTCTTATTTCCAATTTTTTTTACATTTGTTTATTACTTTTCTTTGAGTTCTTTCTGGTATTTTAATACCATTGCTCTGTATTTTTACATTTTCATGCTGCAAAATATGGAGGCAATAATTCCTAGCAAACAGACTACAGAACTACAGAAAATGTTTTGTCTGTGAACCTCTGGCCTCTACATCAAGCCAATTTATTTCTGCTTCTCCATTCCCTAGGCCATGAAATGGGAATGATGTATGATCTCTCTGATTAAGTAAATTGTTCTCTGTTACAAATGCATTGCAGAAAAACTGGGGTAGACTATTTGTATGGTATATATAAAATATATAGTATTTTATATATGTGTTTTATATATAAGTATATGTATTTTTCATATATTTTATATATGTATTATATACATGTATTTTATATATATCTTATGTATTTTATATATAACTGTTTATGAGTGCATAAGGTATTGGACAGGCATGAGAAGATACCAGATATGTTATAGATGTCAATATTATTGATTTTGTTCTTATTCAGACTGAATGGTCTCCAAAAGCAGGACTCTTTCCACTGCAAAGACATCTTCCCTGGCTTCTGCCTGTGTTTTGCAGCACCCAGCAGGGCCTGTGTGTTTGATTTGCCCTGGGTATTATTTCCCTGCAGTGCTACCTCCCACATCAGCAGAGCTTGTCACCTTTCTGCTACAGGGAGCTGAGCTCCCATTTCATTTTTAAGCATGTTCTGACAACCTGTGCAGCTTTGTACCTTGCTAATAGATGCGTGGGTACTGAATCTAATCCAGCAATGTACACCAATTAAGTAACTGCACTTTGAGAACAGATGTGACATTTTAAAAAAAATCACAGCAAAACCAATTCCAGCAAAACATCAGTCAAAACATTAACAGTGCTATGAGGAATTTCTGAGAATATCAGGGATAATTTTACTACTGCAACAGCAATGAAAATAAAACCATGGCAGGAAGAGGAAAACAAACTTGTTAAATAACAACCAGTGTGAAAATCTGTTGAGAAGTTTCTTGCTGCAAAGGAGTACGTGTGCATACACCACACCAGCACAGAGATACAGGATGTTATCAGTACTGTGCAAACCTTCACTCAGCTGTCATTAAACCTCAGGCTGTGCTTGTCTGGGGTTGTTAAACTCATTTTGAGATGCATTTCATGGAATCAGCTGTTCTGCTGTATAACTTACACCACCTGCTCTCCACCTGACAGGATAAACTAAGCCACTTCTTGTCATGTGGCAGCACTGAAGAAACAAAGCCACACGTGCTTTCTCCTCCTCCCCAGCCATCTCAAAACCAGGGTGTTTCACTAGTGCACCAAGAACTTCGACCTCATACCTGAAAATGTTAAATGTGAATTGAATTTTACTATTGCATATCATAGTTTGAACCAGTGCAGGGTTTAACTCTGCCTGTAATTCTAAAAATGTCAGGATTGCCACCATGAGGAAACCATGTTCTTGTGCTTTTGAAGGAATAGGAGTAGGGGTTTATGCCAACAGATGTACACGTGACTTTCCTTACTAACCATGCATTGATCAAACCCTCTGTTCCAAACAATAATAATAATAAAGTACACTGCATTCCCAAGTGGTGCAGGCAAGGGTCAACAGAGTTCACACACTTATAAAATGGTCAGTACTGAGTTTGCTCAATGCTAGAAACACAAACATGGATGCTCTATATCTGTCATTTTAATTATTACCATAGCAATGGCATGGAGGAGAAATCCACAGCTTTGAAACAGCATCTGGCAGCTGCACTATTTCTACTGTCAGAAGTCTACCACCTGATTGTTTTTTAGCTCTTCCAGAGAAAGGAAGAAATATAAAATTTCTTTGTAAAGAGTGATTTATGTTTTGTGATAGACACCCACATATACAGTGACATCTCATTAATTAAAGAGAAACTGAGAGTCAAACACAAGGAAATCAGAGGTCTTTCTAAATGAGACAGTAACCAAAACCAGAAATGGGTTACAGATGTCCTCTCTCACAGCCTTCCTTAGGACATTAGGACACAGTTTAAACAACAAAAAACAGCAAGTGTGGCAGCATCAAGTAACCCTCAAATGGGTTTGATGAGTGGGGCTCCCCAGGAATCCTGTGCAGTTTTCGGTCTGGGAAGCATTTGAAACGTGCTGAAATGCCCCAGAGTTGCTCTCTTCTCAGCTCTGCAATGTATCTGACCTTTCCATATCAATTCTTGAGCAACATGGATAACATGAGAGCTTTAACCAGGCAAGATAAATGCCAACATACATGATTGCAGTCACGTCATCTGTTCTGGGTGCTTTTGCTCAGGGATTGCTCCAGCCTCATTTGCTGTATTGCCAAAGAATGACACTTTTGCAGATTTAACTTTTGCTTTATGTTACTTCTCATTTCTCTGAGTCACAAGGAGTTTATTCTCTGTTCTTGGGCTCACTTGCAGAGAGCACAATTTCCTTTCTCTGCCACAAAGCATGCACACACAGAGTAGAGACACAGGAGACACTCTTATGGTTTCTTCTTGGGTGATTTCAAGAGATCAAGCTCCTAAAAAGAGCAGAGTCTCTGTCTTGTTTACATTCTTGCTGAGCAGGTACAGGCAGGGCACAGATCCATATGTAACTACCAGGGAACCACTGTGCTCACACAAAAACTCCTCTAGAAATTGAAGCTCTGCCAAAGGGAAACTCAAGGGTCTTTTCAGTGTCTAAGGTGGGGATTAGCACTTGCAATGGTGTGCAGCTTTTAATTTCCTTGGGGCAACATTTCTCATGCCATACAGGCATAATTCTTTGGTTTATTTTGCTTCTAGCTACCTATCATACCTCTCATAAAAAGTGATGTAGAATATTATCTTGATTTGCTCTTGCTGCTTTATAGATCACATTTTATCAGCAATGCCTTGTCCAGGAAACTTTCAAAGCATTAGTCAAAAAGAACTGTTTTCCACACTTTTGTACATCTGACAACAAAACAGATGCTTTTAGAGACTGAATATAAAGACTTTTGGAAAATCAGGAGTCTTAAGGCATCGCTCACACTAGACATTAGATCTAGACAGAACTGTGAAATCCCATATAAGTAGGCATTTTTGAAAATATTAGCAATTTTTTTATCTTTCTAGGGAGATTTTTTCAGTGCCAAATGCTTAAAAAGTGACCTTTTTTCCCATCAATGGATCAGTGGTGTCACGTGCGGTAAGTTTCAAAAGGACTCTGGTCTTCTCCGTCCTTGTTCATAGAGATCTCCCTACATATAAATTTTCACAAACTCATTTGTGGAGTGATTTGGAATCCATTATAGGAAAGTGTCCCTCAAAATTGAGATGTTAGAAATATTTCATTAGGTATAAATCCTCACTCCTTCCCTCCACCAAAATTATTCAAAGCAAGATGTTGCTTTATATCTTGAAGACTGTGTGTTTTCCTCAAGATCAGCTTTCTGTGGGTCAGAAAAAGTCACCATGGTCCAAACCCTCTAAGTTCCATATGGAGACACAAAGGCTTGAGTAAGATGGGCCCTGTCTTCTTTCCAGAAAGGCCAGAGATTGGCTTGCTGCTGGTGTTCATGAGCAGGAGTTTGCACTGCACCCCACAAACAGCATCAGGGCCCAAAGGTGTACTTAACAAGTGGGGATTTTTGAGCCAGGAATTCCACTTGAAGCCTGTGTCTGTATGCTCCTCATCCTTTCCCTGGCCATGCACACTTGGTCGCTCCACACTTGATTGCTCCCTTTGCTGCAGATTTAACAGGAGGATTTACTTTGGGTGACATTGCTGAGAGCCAAAAATTTCCATGTTGCCAGCTGCAGAGGGACAAACCATCTCTGACTTGTGGGCAGCATGTGCCAAGAGAATGGGTATCACTGCTGGGGAAGGGAAGAGATAGGGAAAGCCAGATCCATCCAGCAAGGAGGAAAAGTGAACAAAGTGAGAAGGAAGCAGGGCATCTTGGCAAATTGCAAATATCTTGTCTATCAAGTTCAACACCACCAGTCTGGCACATTGCCACAGATATTTGTTCCAGAGGCTCACAGTGTCATATGGCCCAAAATACCTGCCTTCTCCTACCACATTGCCACATACCTGCATTGCCATGGCACTTTAAAAAGCCCCAGCTGCATCTGTGCAATTCTTGTGAACCCCTGCTTAGTGCCAACATTTAATTCTCTTGGAAATGCTTGTGATATTTGAATCTAATTGGTCTTGGCAAGGAGGGACAGACACATTATTGCTATTCTGTCAGCAGCTTGCATTGCAGTGACTGGTTCAAACTTCTAGGGCTGAACTGGGAAAGAGGCTGAGGGACAAACATACTGGAGCTGTGACAGTTTCCAGTGATGCAATTAGTGCTTGCACAAAGCCTGCACCCAGGCCTGCACTCTGACCTTTGTTGCTCAACTGCTTGAAATTTTACACAGTCATTACGGAGAACATTGTTTTTCAAATAGAAATTTGAGTAACCCGAGGGTCATGATTTCTGTTGTTACGTACTCACAGCTAAGTTGAGATGCTCTAGCAATCTCCACTGAAGTGGAAAGCTACATGCAAGTGGGGAAGTGATGCCTGGATGACCTGAAGTAACTTCCTAGACTTATGCATATAATCTGTGGCTTCACCAGGAAATGAGCTCAGAAATCGCAGGTTGTGGTCCTGTCCTCGTACCCACAAAGAGAAAAGAACACTTCTGAGAAACAATGAAAACCAAGCTCAAAAAGGAAAACAAACCACAGTGCTGTAAACACCTTCCATGAATGACATGGAATGAGCACCTGTACATAGCCAGGATTAAACAGACCCTAGAAAGAATTTTTGTCTCTAAGCCAGAGCACCCCAGTGAATTCTGACTATGAACAAAGCCTCACAATACTGTGGGCAGCAATAAAACATCTTTGGCATCTTCAGCTGTGCCAGAGACAGCTGTGCCTGTCTCTTCCTGCAAAGCATGGAAGGATGTCTGTCAGAAGCAGGTACAGCCATCCCAAGTCCTCCTGGCAGCATTGAGACCAGCAGGCTGACTCTCCACAGTTCTCCCCACCTGTCTCCATTCCACCTTCATTCTGCCTCTAATTTTACTTTCTGTCAGGAAGAAAACGTTTTTGCACTATTATTGTTATATTTTGGGCATCACTTCCAAGAAGCCTTGAGCTGGCTTTGCAAAGGCCCAGTGAAATTCCAAAGAAAAGCATAAGTCTGAGATTTCTGTTAGCTTTGGCTTAGGGATAAATCTCACCTGAAGCATCCAGGTGGCCAGTTTCTGCATTCATTGGATCTACTGCAGTTTAAGATAGCAAGTCCAAAGATATGTCTCAGGGTAGGTGTTGTCCAAGCAGAAAACAATTTCATGCACAAGGATAGATCGTATCACATTCTCAACTACCTCCATGTGACATGGAAAGCATTCTATGCCTGGAAACAAAGGGCTGCAGCAGATGCCCAGCATCAACCCAGAGATCCTTCCTCTGAGGCCACTGTCTTGCACTGCTCCAAGAATCAGAGATTTATCTCCTCAGTGTGCCAGCTCTTGGCAGACCTGCCTAATAAATATGGAAAACAGAGTGTGACACTGTGACAGCTGCTCTGCATGGACATACCTTAGAGTCCTGCTCCTATTGTCCTTTTCAGCAGCAGCAGGGAAGCCTGAAGAACAGTGTCGGGAATGCTGGTGGGCACAAGCTCTGCTAAGAGCCTCCAGAAGACAGAGCAACTGTGTCTATTAATCTGTCAACATTTAATATATTACAAAAAACCCAAACAATTTAATGGACAATGAAAACAATGAACAGCACCAACCAAACAAAAAAGCCAGCCAAACAAAGAACTCTCTGGTGGGTTGTAGACCACCTTATTTTCATTTGTATGTCACCTGCTGTCTTCCCTTAGAGGAGTGAATACTTTGAGAAATTTCATATATGAAAGTCCAGCCTTAATGAATATGACTTTCATTTTTTGTGACAGTTTTGGGTCAGAAGTGTGAAATGTTTTATTTCGAACTTTATTTCTCAAATATTTCTTTATCATATAGTCATAGACCACAAACTACAACTTCTGCATCAGCGAACCATAAACTGTGTAAAGATATTTGCAACTGGGAGAAAGAGCATGCAGATTCATACCTCTGAGTTTCTGCTGCAAGAGAAAAGGTTGAATAGTAGTTGTCATCAGGCTGGAAATACAAATTTGCAAAATCTAGAGCCCTTGGCAAAAGTCTGAAACAACACAGCAAATGTTAAGAATCCAGGTCATCTGCACTGTCCTGCCTTCAGCTGTTTTCAGTCTGCAAACCCACATGCATCCCACCTGAACTGAGCTTGGTGTTCCCCACATATATGTGAACAAACATACGGTGTAGCCAACAAGACAACCATAAAATTCACCTGGCAAAATGCACAGCAACTGGCAGGAGATATCTGGCTGCTGCTTGAAAGATAAATGGCAAACCACCAATATCCTTCATGCCTAGCTTCACACATCTTTGTTTATTATTTATTATTTATGGGGCAGCACAGAGAAAATTCTACAATGATCATCCTCCATTTAATAAGTGGCGCAGTATGCATGAGAGGAGAAAATGGAAATTACTGTGGGCACCTCCTGCACGAAAAAGAGCCTGTGAGCAAACAATTCACACTCTAGAAGCTCTCGTGCTGCCTACAGGACTCACAAAACAGGATAGTGTCAATTTCTTTGCTCATAAACAAAGAGTTATTGTCTTTTCATATTTTCAATATTAAATTCAAGGATAAAGGTCTGGAAATGCTATCAGGAGACATATTTGAGCAATGAGGATTTTAACAGGTGCTTGTGTGCTGGGCTTCTTCACTCTTCAAGCTCCACTCTTCATTTCATATCAAGGGTAGGCAACAACCTTCCAGCAGGCTGCTTTGAGACTCAGGGAGATGAGACTGGATGGCTTTTAAAAAAGATGGCAAATGAAAAACTAAGGACTTAGAGATTACTGTTAACCTACTGAAACTGGGACAGAGACATGAAATGTTAGAAGAGAACAGGAAGGAAAATACCCCACAAGGACTTGTCTACTCATACAGGTTACACATATATCTGCATTTTATGGACATGTACGGTATTGCGGCGCTTCTTTCCTTACATTTGCACAGTCTGTGTGTCACTCCTTATTGTTTCAAAACAATGGTGAGAAAATGGGGAAAAATATGTTGTTAGTAAAAATTTCTAAGCGTTTCCAGGAATGCTCGCCTTTCCTGGAGGGAAAAGTTCCAGCTCCTATTTCAGTAACCCATCCTGTCACACTGTCAGCTTGTTTGCTCTCGTTTTTAGAAAAGCATTGTACAACAAGCACTAAAATCCTCTCCAGCACAGGGAGCAGCTGTACAACATAAAACTGCAACCAGTGCCTACTGAGTCAGACCACTGGCCCATGCTGCATGGTTCTTTTTCAACAGTGGGAAAACAGATGCAATTTGGGAAGTGCATGTGAGCGAGGACACATTCTTCACTCCTTTGCCCTTGCTGGGGTGCTAGAGTAAATGAGCCTTGCTTGGTCGTATCCTATGCAAGCTGTTACCGCTCCAGAGCTCAGTCCCCAAGGGGACTGGGTGCTAGAAGCCAGCTCACTCTCAGACCAAGGCCGCGGGTTAGCCCCTAGCAAGCAGGGAGATATTCAGCTCTTAGTGATTAGGCAGCTCTTGTGATTTCAGCTTTGCTTGCTAGGTAGCTTTTCCCTTGGCCTAAGGCTCCAGCAGACGGTAGAGAGAGGAGAAGCAGAAGACACTGGCTGTTCCACGAGTATGGCTTTATTGTAGGGTCCGTGAAGGGTCTCAGTTCTTCTTCTTCCGAGTTAGTAGGGGTACAGTATGCTACTTTTATACCCTTGGCCTGGATCCAATCCTGACCAATGGCAAAGGTGTTAGGGTGACCATAAGTGACCAATGGTAGGGTTTAACACAATATTGCCTTACATGGCTATAGGGATAAGGTACAAGGCGGATGTCCCTGGAGACAGGAAACTTTGCCGTTGTGTCAGCATTCTATTCTACAAGGGGCCCTGGCTAAACCTGAGGGGTTTACTACATTAAAGGGCATCTCCTTGCCTATTACCTCTAGTATTCACAGATGTGTTTTACCCCTTCCTGATCTGCTGGCAACATCTGCAGCAAGTTCCAGAAGTTTGATGCCCAATGGAAAAAGAAATCTTTCCTTTTACTAACTTTAAGTTGATCTTCTACTAATTTGATCAAGTAGCATCAGCCTACACTTCTTCACTCAATGTATCTTCATTTTATCACAAAACCTTTCTGTTTTGTTTAAGCAATCCCAGATATTTAATCTCTTCTCTAAAGGCAGCTGCTCTAACCTCTTGAACGTTGTAAAGGCCCTTTTTCACCTTTAGTAAATCCTTCTTGAGATGTGAGAGCAGGATTTCAGACAACACTCAAGATGAAGACACATTGGATTTCAAATAGCAGAAAATAACTATCTCCTGTTCTCAACATCCTGCTTGATGATGCCCAAGGTGTTTTGGGCTTATTTGTCCATGATGCACACTGAGTTTATTTTGGTAACAGCAACTCCAAGATCTTTTTCCTTAGTTGTAATGACAATTTTCTAGGTTAGTATCATGTAAGCATGATTTAGATTATTAAATTACTAGTGCAAATACAGAACTCAAGCATATTTTGGTAACTTGCCTAAAATTAAAATGCAAACCAGCCCTTTTTCTGGTCCTTGGAATATGGATTTATTTAATTCATTGACAACTTTTACAGACTAAAACCTGGCAACAATTTTCAGGAAAGAAGTTTACAAAGTGTTTTAGAAAACTTGATTTTATAGCATATTCTTGGTTGTCTGAAGACAGCACATTACTATAAAAAAGATCTGTTCACTTTTCAAGACTAAAATTTAGAGCAGATATCCTTCTACGTTGGTGAACACTTAGTCTTATGTTTTTATGTCTATTTGTATAAACATTATACATTGATTAGAAAATTAAACTTATTGATTTGTTGAGAATTGATTGCATTAGGCATTGCACTTCTTGTTACTCATGAGCTGTCACTCCACACAATAAGTTATATACCATGTAACTATTTCCAAAGATATTCCATCCAAATATTGGATGTTATAGCTAAGTCTGGCAGATAATTTTAAAGGATAAGGACAAAACCAAAGCAGGTCATAGGATGAAATTTCCTTATGTGCTGAAGATTGCTTTCAATGAAAAATAGGTCCCTCTTTTAAACTCTGGCCTTGGAGAAAATTGTACCTATTGTAAACTGGAGTTATATATTTGTTTTGCAGATATTTTTAGCAGTTCCCTGGACTACTTCATACGTGTATCATCACCTGCCTCAGAGGGCTGCTTTTGCTCTAGGTGGACTTGACTGTTTTGCTAAATCTGTTCCTTGTTTTCTATCAGGATGTTTTGGAAGTGGACTAGACAGCAGTCCCAATGATTGCTACAAAAACAGCATTTGCCAGACAGAGGAACTGATGCTTATGGATTTGTGCCAAAAACAATTGACCTGGTTATTCTGACTGGGTAAATAGCAGTATATCACATGTAAGGGTCTGAGAGAAGTGTATTCATGCCTGGCTCTAAAAATTCTGTTCATTGATACTTTTGCTAAAGGGAATGAAAAATAAACACACAGAATACTTACTGAAAAAACTCAAAAAAATACCAAAACCCAAAACACCGGATGCTTGTTCTACAGTATGTAAACTGCTGCAATATTCTTGGTCCTTGCCTCTTTATATGACTTCAGTCTACTAAAACCTGCACGAGCTAAAGTCACCTGTTTGAAAGTGCTATTCAGGGTGGAGATTACCCACTTTAAATCAGCACATTTCTGTTTCAAAACCACAAAAAGAAACACCTAATCATTTTAGGTTTGTTATTTCCTTTCCTACCTCCTTGTCACGTAACAGCTTGCCTGTTACCTTCCCTACTGAGACCCTGAACAAGCCCAGGATATATAAATGAAATCTTGCAGGGAAATCTTTTTCCCTCTTCTGTACTGGGACCTTGTACCTTTGTTGTTTCCTCACTCAATGCTCTACATCTGGCAGAGAACTCTTGCCAGCTCTCATGCTAGAGGACTGTGTCATTCTTTTCACACGAAGACAGCGGTGAGAAAAAGAAACAAAACATGGGGAGATGGAGTCTCCCAGTTTGATTTACAAGTCTGTCTGGGCCAGCAGGTCTGTGCTTTGCCCCTTCTTGTGGCCTAGATAAGGCCACTCATTACCTGTCTACTGTGTAAACTGTACAAGCTTTGGCTTGTGCTGTGTGAAGATAAACTCTGCTAGAATATCCTGAAAACCCACTTGAAAAGTCCCATATTTGGGAGCAATGCAGACAATTCCATTACCAAGATAATGCCTGCTGAAGAAATATCCTTCACCTCAAGTAAAAAGTTGTACAAGTCTCTCTCTGTTGGGTGAGTCTGCTTCTGAAAGGGTTGGATGTGAGGGTGACAAGGAGACAGAATTATAAAATCAGAAAATAATAGAATTTCTTATGTTGGAAAAGACCTTAAAACTACCAAGGACAACTGTTAAACTCACACTGCCAAGTACACCAATAAACCATGCCCTAAGCACCACATCTACCACATAGTCTAAGTACCTCCAGGGATGGTGACTCAATCACTCCCCTGGGAGCCTGTTCCAGTGCTTGACAGCCCTTTTGGTGAAGAGGTTTTTCCTAATCTCCTATCCAAACCTCCTCTGGTGCAATTTGAGCCCATTTCCTCCTGCTCTGTTGCTTGTTCCCTGCAAGAAGAAACTGACATCCACCTGGCTACAACCTCCTTTCAGGTAATTGTAGAGAATTATAAGGTCCCTCCTGATTCCTCCCTTCCCCAGGATAAACACCCCCAGCTCCCTCACCCACTCCTCACAGGAATTCTGCTCTACATCTTCATGCAATCATTCTGATTCCCCATACCTCTCAACATGGATGGAGGATTTCAGCAGGGGTCTCCCATGGTTTTCTCCAACCAGAGCGTCTGTGAGGGCACCTTTGTGGTGAGAGGAAAGTGCAGCTCTTTTTAAGTTAGGATGTGATGCTGCTGGGAATCCAGAAGGTCATGTTCTATAACTGGAAACAAATTTCAAAAGCAGACTGATTCTTGTTTGATGTTTTCAGACATGTCAGCTTAAAGCTAATCAAGCAAAGTAATTTTTTCTAGTCCTCTGAGTTTTGAGCTAACATGTTTTGCTGGATAAAGGATTTGATATTAGCCCTACTGTAAACAGCCATGAAATCTGAGCTGTCTTTTGTCTCCTTGTGATTCATGCAGAGACCTGTAGCATTTTAAGCCCAGCATTCAGTACAGAAAGTTGACTTGATCGAGATAAAAATCATGTGTTATTTATTGAAAATTAACTAGCTGTCAAAGAGCTGAGTAAAGTTGAAGAGTCAAAGAAAAGCTGTGCTAACAGAAAGGCAAAGAACACAATGTAATTGCCATTCTCTCTTGTGTAAGAAGAGAAAATGTGACTTCTTCCTGATTTCTGTATCATCACCTGATGAGAAGCAGCCAGCCTCACTGCTGCTTTCATAACAACATCAATCCCATCGATTCTGCTGGGAGCAGCTCTGAGCACGAATAGCCTGAAACAACAAACACTGTGTGCACTTTCTTCCACTCTGAACCTGGAACAAAGAGTTGCCCCAGTGCTAGCAGGAGAACTTGCATGAGTGAAGGGGGAAAAGACTTTGCTGGATATTCACATGCTTCAAATGAGCTTTTTTTCCCCACATCTACATGTATGGAAATGTAAAGCTCTTCCCTCTTCCCCAGGAAATTAACATCTGTGTTCATTGGTTTCCGCTTCTCGGTTTTCAGGAAGAACCATAATCCAGGTACAGTCGTAGCCCATCAACTTTTAATTTCCAGAGCAGCACAGACCTTCAGATCCTCACAGCATTCCTTCTAACACATCCTCACTGCTCATGAGCACAGACCTAGCATGGCAGTCTGTAGCTGCATACTTGGCAGGAGGGGAGGAAGGAGGAGGGCTCAGCAGACTGTGCCAATAAAAAACCCTGAAATATGCACCCCTCCTAGACTATGATGGGAAGCTTGTCTCTCCTGATCTCAGGGGTGTCTTTGTCCTGAATCTAAAATTTAGAAAACATAATATCAGATCAGTTTAAGAAAACAGTTAAAATCTTAAATGTCATATGTATTTTAAATGTCATGAAGGTACATATGCTATTCCCCTCTCTGCCCAGCCCCAAGCTAACATCTGAGAGTGATTTCTATGGATTGCATCATGCCAGGTTACCTGATTGTTACTGCTCCAGTTGATGCTTTACTGGATGTCAGACTGCTGACTGTCAGCTTATGTTTCTACCCTGCACAACAATGAAAGCAGACAGTTTGTGGGAATAAACCAGTGGGAAGGGCACTGTTAGAAAAATAGCTGTTTAAACATTAAGTATCTCAATAGTTCCTGACTGGAAGTTGATTTTTAAAAATCTTATGGATGTGGGGAGACACAAGCAAAGTGTGGGAGCTATCCATTTATTATGTTCCAGTCTGCAAGAAGAAATGTTGGCCAGAAAATATCTTCTGATAGGAAAAAGTCTTTGAGTCAAAGAACAGGTCTGAAAAGTGCTGACCCACTCCTGAGTAAGGGTCAAGTCTTGCTTCAGCCAAGGAAACTTTGGAAGGGGCTGCAAAAGAAACTGCTACATGTGCTGGTCCAGGGCAAAGAAAAATAAATGTTTCTCCTCAGGGTCAGGTAAGGAATACTTCCAAGCGGGAATGGTGAATGTTCATCCTGCAGCCAAAAAGAAAAACAGGCTTTGAGCAGCCTCTCCCCTTCTCAGCACCAGCCTTTTCAGGAAAACTGTGGGCTTCTTACATGAAGGTGTGAGGCGGATGATTTTGTGTAGCTAAACATTAGTTATCTTCTTTTCAGCAAAGCATCCCTCCTCCCCTTCTTTTCCCTTCCACCAGCAGCACCTGCCTTGTGAGATTTGAGAGCAAAGAGCAGCCCCTCACTCAGCAAGCCCAGCTGTCGCCAGGGAGAGGCAGAGCGTCCATGCAGGGAGAGGCAGAGCACAGCTGCCACTCCCAGCCACGCTGCACAGCCCCGCAGATGGGGACACTCACAGCACACAGGGCATGCCCCGGGGGCAGCACAGCCAAGCCACACACACTGGAGATCCCTCTTTTGTTTTTTCCCAAGTGATCTGAAATCATGGACCGTGGATTAATTCAGTTCCATCTTTAAAACTGAGCTAAAAAAATTTATTCAGAAAGATACCTGCATGGCAGTGTGGGTATTACACCAATCCAAAAGAGGAGAAAATTACCGGTCACAGAGAGAAGGAATTAAAGGGGAAAGGAATGAGAACAGGGAAATCTTAGATCAGCCTTGCTCCCTCCCTCCTCAGCCTCCTGCTGCTTCTGAGCATCCATAGTCCCAGCTCCAGCTCAGATGTTGCCCTGCAACCTTCTTTCTGTAGATGGTGGTTTCCTGCTGCAGGAAGTTACAGTTCCCCTTTGACTCCACCAAAATAAATTACCTCTTGTCCTTCACCTGCGTTTTCAACAAAATAGATGAGTTACAGTCCTGTGGGTATTTTGCTTAACAAAATAGTAGATAGAGATGCTGCCCTTTCATTGGGCTGTTTTATCTCCCGTGCCATGAAAGTAGCTAAAAGAAGAAAGCCCAGAAACTCACCAAAAGCAGAGCAGAGTTTTCTTCTTCACCATCTGTTATGTTCTGCAGTGAGATGGCAGCTGCTGCCCCACTGCCACAGAGAACAAACCCTCTTGGTATGAAATGCCATAAGGGACTGAAGCAGCTTAATCCACCCCAAGTGTACAATCCCACTTTTTTTGTGTGTGTTTGTTTGGTTTTATTTTAATTTCATAGTATCTCAATACACAAGTTTAAGCTTAAGCTTTACATTCACATAATCCCTCAGATCCTTTGAATGAAATTTGCTGTAAGATGACAAAATTTTTACTTTCTTCTCATCCAGTTTTATTAGTCACTCCATGCCTCCAGTTTTATCCAAATGTCTTGCAAGATTTGAGAAAATCTAGATTTTTTAATGTCTAGTGAACTGGCCTGGCTTTCAATTTGATGGGGGGAGATGCACACACTGCAAGCTGAGATTTCCTCACTGCTGTGCCCAGGGCAAATTTGCAGCCCTGAGAATGTACCCAAGGGCAGGTCTCAAGCTCATACTTGTTGACAGTGGGAGAAGGCAATTTTTAGAAGTTCAATAGAATAGCCCAGTCTGAAGCATTAGATTTCCTCTACAGAACTGAAAGCAAGAGCAGTCATAAGAACTAGAAAAAGAATCAGTACCATGTTTTCTACATTTTAGCCTTATTACATACAAAAATTAATATCTTAAGATCAATCAAGTGCCCCAAAAATGACAAAGTAAAATTATGTCAGATGGCAGAGGTCTTCTTAGCCTGATGTTGCCTCAAAATCATTCAGAGAGCCCAAAAGAGGAAATCCCTTTCAAAAGCACCAAGGTTTGCTGGTCAGCCGTGTCTTCGGTCAGAAAGAAACTGGCATGAGCAGATAGGTAATGCCTTTGGTGTCCCTCTGGATACAGCAGCTTTGTCCTGGTGGAAAGTGGTTCCCAGCTGCTTCCCTTCAGTGGACCAATGTCAATCTATGCCAGGAGCCTCCAACCACATTCCAACCACACTCCAACCACATGTCAGTGTAAGGAAATGTGACATCTAAGGTGGGGAGAGAGGAAAGGGAAAGTATTGCACAGCGCCACAGAATTGTGGCTATTCGGTTGAAACACGTGACAGCTTTGGCAGTTTCATTTAGCTGTTAAAGGGAGGGGGAAAAGGAAGAAAAAGAAATAAAAATACAAACACTGTTGATAACCTGTATCGTGGACATTGTGTAAGAAAACTATTAAATGTAAAACACTGTAAAACACTGTGCTCTGAAGAGTACAAAGCAATGACAATCACAACAAACTAGAGTGCTCTAAGGACAGCAAAGGTGCCAAGCAGACAAAAACAAGGGAACTCCTCCACAGCCAGGCATTTAAAGAGTTGTTACCAAAAGTTCAGGGATGTTTCCTTGGAAAAACAAATTACAAATATTGCCCAAAATGAAAGCATCATCCCATACCATGACTGCATTTTTCATTCTTACTAGCATGAAAACAAAGGGGCTGGGAATGGGACAGCCAAGGATGTGGAGATGCTTCACAGCCCTGTGATAGAGGAAGGGCTGGAGAGAGGTAAGGTGTGGACAAAAAAAGCACAACACAGTTGGTTTTCTGCTCTGCTCCCAGACAGCACTCAGTGTGTTGTGAGGAGCTGATGTGTTTATACTGCATGAATTTGGCAGGATGCAAGCGTAAATGTTTGGCTTACAAAAAGAGTTAAGCACTAATTTTGATATAGACATCTAGGTTAAACAGTATGAGGTGGGTATTGCTTGTATGGGGACGACACTAAGGACAGTGCTAAAGCCAATGGTACCATTTTTAGATTGTTAAATTCAAATTTGGTGAATCCATCTTTAGGAGATCTTTTATCTGTCCTATTACATCAGTGTACATACTTGCAACATGTTAACACACCCTCAGGGCATGTCACACAAGGTTTTCAGCTCAGACATGGGGTATTTCAGCTCATGCTGATGCCTTGTGAATGCTGACCTAGAACATTGTGAATGCTGACCATAGAGACTAGATGGAGCTAAAGAATAAAGCAGGTGTTTATTAGAATACCTCAATGGATACACCTTGGGCAGCACAAGAGCCCAGCCAGGGCTACACCCAAGATGAACCCAATATGTTCACAAAAGGGATGAGTGGTCATGGGGTCTCAAACTTTTATAAGTTCTGGTCCATTTGCATATTGGAGTTAATTGTCCAATTTTCCCATCCTTCTGGATTTTCTCTCTTCAGTCCACCGTTGTTTATGCTCTTGGCCCTGAAATTTGGATCATTTGTCCTTGGTCCTCAGCTAGAGAAGGAATTGTTTTCTCTACCTACTCTGTGAAGAGAGATTACTATCCCCTAATATTGAGCTCAGAATTACACACACCAAAGCAGTACAGAATCTGAAAAATATAATAGCTGAAGCCTGAGGCATCAATGCATTTCTTTGAGTGCCCTCCTCTGCAGCTGTCCACAGCCTTGAAAAGCTCAAATTAAACATTGTCTTGGGCCTGGCGCAAGCAGGTGATGGTTTCAGCAAGTAAATTTACTTGGATTCACAAGAGTAGGAGGAACCTAAACCAAGCTTATCAGTGTTTCTCTGCACCCTAAATGCTATGGGCTCCCAGGTGCTGTTCTGCCAGCCCTCCCTTCGCTGCACCTCTCCCCAGCTGCTCTTCCTGCAGCAGGAGCTGCCAAGCCCTGTGGTGCAGCACACGAGGAAGGCAAAGAGAGTCCACTGGGCTTGGAGGCCTCAGCCAGGACAGTATGGTGCATGACATTACATTATTCTCCAAACATTTCAGCATGTATCCCATTGCAACAATCCCTTCTGGTCCTCACAGCCCTTCATGCTGCCAGCACCAAATGCCAGTTTACGGTTGCTGTGATAAACACCTGCAGAAGGACTTGTGATGGAACAGTGGTATTCACCCACCAGAAATGGGAAGGAGGCTTGCTCCCTTTTAAACTGTAGCTATTGCTTCACCATCATCTACCCTCTTCTTCCTTATCAGTTGAATAGGAATTTAAAAGCAGAACTGAATTTTTTTTATACATAAACATTTGTGGTAAGCAATGAGCCACAATAGTGTCGCAACCAAAACACAGTTGCTCAACGGCACCTGCTAGTGCAATTACTTTGACACAAAATGTGTCCTTTGCTGTTGTTGACAGGGAAAACCAGCAGCAGCCTGTTACCCTGCAGCTCCAGCTGGAAATAAAATTTGTTACCTTGATCTTGCATCTTATTGCAGCGGAAAATAACAGAATTCCAGTGATTAAACTTGTTTTTCACTTATTATGAAGTGCATGCTATACCCTGCAACCAGATAACCTTGAGAGACAACACTAAACCAAGCTGCTAATTTACAGATAAATATTTTCATGGGACATGAGTATATGCATAAGGGAAAGCATGCCTGGGGGCATATTTTTCCTTTCTTTTTCTCTATGGCTGAATTTGTTCTAGAGAGAAGGCACAGTCTTAACAACAGTCATCTGTTTCTTTGAATTTCTTTCTTTTCTTCACAAACCCTTCCACAGTCCTAAGTGGGAGGAAACTTCAAAGTGGCTAAAGACAAAAGAACAACCATAAAATTAGAATGGGATCAGAAGTTCTGACAAGTTTCATCTAAAATAGCTGTCATTGTAGAATGCACAGTGCAGATGCTACCTACATATTCAGGGTTAAGGGTTATTTTAAAGAGGTTTGTGAAAAATAGCAGAAGCAAGAAAGAGCATTCCAGGGAGGTTCTAATTCAATGCAACAGGGCATGTAGTTCTGGTGGAAAAGGTGAACAGGACCATCAATTTACAAAATAGACAGCTTTGAGTTGGTCAGTGTGGAAGATCAAAATCACCCATCTTCTTAGCACATCTACAGGGAGCTTGATCCATAGGGACCATGTGAAATTGGGACAGTGGGCTATTCTTCACAGTGGGCTATTGGAGCAGATTTTCATATATCTATGTAAAAGAAGCAACTCAAGAAAATAGTCTGGTAGGCATGGACTGTCCATCTGCTATGTAGGAATGTAGCACAAGTATAATAATTTGACTCTGAAAGTGTCTCCACAGTTCTTACACCATTGCAGCAATGTATAGTGACTTACAGTCTATGCAGCCATGCTAAAGCCAACTTTGTTGGAATAAAAACACAGAAAAAAGTTAGGAAGTAATAAAATGAAAGGATTAAAAATTATTCTATGTGGGAAATGAAAAAGAATGAAAGAGATGCTAAAGTTATCATGGAGAGTTTTCATTATCAGGTCATGACTTCAGAGTGATGGACCAAATACTGAAAGCCAATATTCAAAATAAGCATGGTTTAAGTGTTCTTCTTGCAGGGCATGCTCAGTGGCCCATTAGATAAGGTCTTATTATATGAATTATGATGGAGTGAGCTCTGCAGAGAAAGGGCTCATACTACCATTTAACAGAAATGCTGGGGCTGGTACCATTTAGGTTTCATCCCATAAAACCAAGGAAAATATAATGAAAGCAGTAACACTGCTGTAACAGATCTAAAGGAGACTCAAAAGAAATGGCATCTGAGAAGATTGGAAATGGGCACACAAATCTATGTTTAACATCTATTCACAGCAGTGAGTAGCAGACTGGGAAAGGCCTCTAAGCTTGTTAATTTTTCTATTTTTGTCTATTCTTTTTACCTTTAAAATTGGAAAAGAATCTCAAAAAAGAAAAGAGCAAAATGCAGAAAAAATGGCACCTGAAGGGAAAAGATTGCTCTTTGCAACTTGCAAAGCTAACATTGTCTAACAGGAGGGATAAATGTCAAAAAACCTAAAAACATTGTGTACAATGCTAGCAAAAGGGCATTACTCACAGCCTGACATAAACAAGTAACAACTCCCATCTGGCAACAGAAGTCTTAGCAAAGGGAAATACGCTGAAACTCCTGCCATTGATAACTGAGGCCTGTTATGGGAAGTGCCTGCAGGATCCAATTGTGATTGCAGCAGAAGGAAGGGAAATGACATGCTCACGTCCAAAATAGCTTGGAGTCTGAGAGTATTTGAGGCACTTCAAAATAGCACACACTCAGAAATGAAAAGTGAGTAAAAGTGGACAGGGGGTACTAAGCAGTTCAGCCAGCTGAGCTCTGAGACTGCTCCTTACCCCTGACATTTTGAGGATGAAGCGTCCACGTTACCATCAGACCTAACACCCCTTTCAGAGCAGGGAAGAGCAGAACCAGGCAGTGGTGGCTCCAACTGAAAAAAACGTAGGTGAAACACTTTGGCAAAATGAAGTCAGAAACTAAAAATCACAAGGTTTTTTTGATAATTCCAGAAAAGAAACTGCCATTCATACAGAGCTTAAGCCCCAGCCTACCAAGGCCAAAAACAGCCTTGATGTGAGATTCAGTGGGCTTGGCTCATGTCCATCAGCTAAACACTTTCTCTGGCAAGTCTACAGAGTGATTCAGCCCCAAACTGCTCAGCACAGCCAATTTCAAAAGTCCTATTCATATTCTAAAAAAGGCAACTGGACGTCATTCCAGGGTCCCAGTTGCACAATTGTCTCCAAACAGGTGGCAGAAACAACATCCCTCACTGGCCAGAAACGACTTCAGAGAAAGTCTGGAGTCTGTGCTAGACCAAGAGTTTACATCTAACACATACTTTAGAACCAGTTTGATATTTTCCACTGAGATAACTCTCTTTAAAGCACTGGTCAGGCTTTTCTCTTTCTTTTTTTCCCTGATTTTACTGCAGAACAAACATACTCATCTCCTCTTACAGGAAATCACATTAGCATGTGGAACTGACACAGCAAACAGTAGCAGGCATGGTAATATACTTGAGGGGCTTTCCATTAGAGCAGGAAGAAAAATTCACAGAAATTAAATCAGGATTTTTAGATAAAGCAATAGTATTTTGAATAAAGGAGATTGGAATGCTTCTCACAAAATAGGAATTTTTGGGGAAAAAAAAGCAGATCTTTTTACAGCTTACTCAGGAAGGATGAAAATAAAATCATTAGGCTTAAAAATATATTATTTGCCCTATCTTTTGCAAACAGAACTTTTTAAAAAGGTTCTCACCCCACAAGTTCCAGGCAATTTAAGAGAAGAAAGGAAATTCATATTTTACCAATCTGACGGGGGAAGAAATCAAAAATCAACAGGAAAACATTTAAATAGTGACCATCAACATTAATATTAAGATCTTTTTAAAATTGAAAGGTTTGTTTGGACAAAGTGTTTATTTCAATATTTTCCTGAATGAAATTTTTACTCTTTCTTTAAAAATAACATTTTTATGCTTTAAAACAATCCAGCTGACAAGGAAAAGATGTTGAAGATCCCACAAATTTAACTCTGTGTTTTGAATTTAGCTTAAAATTTAAAATCCCTTCTACTGAATTCACTTCTCACCTCCCCTCTAGCTTTTCAGATTTGGGCCAATGAACAAAATTATCTGTTGCTCAGGCATGTTGTTTGAACAATGGCATAGGGTGAGTCTGCAATGTGGTGGCACTGCAAGAGAGCAGGAAATGTCTTGGCAAAGGAAGAGCTCTGCTCATGAGAACAGCACTGCTGAGTTCCCTGCTCCCTGTGCTTGCTGTGAACAGTCCATGCAGGGTCAATGCCTGCAGCACACCTCCTCTCTCTCCCGGGGCAATGTTCCTTAGCATTTGCAGCTGCTGAAAGTACTACAGGACAAAACATCATCAGGCCACATGGGTCCACAGCACAGGAAAATGTTCCATAATATTGCAGCACACAGCTGCTCTAGAAGGCCTGTGATGAGATAAAGCAAAGACTAAAAGTGACTTTCTAAAGAAATAGAAGGCCAAGTTTCCCTTGTCAGTGAAGAAAATGTGGCCATGCTTTTATAGCACCAAAAAGTTCAGAGAGACTTCAGTAGGAACAGAATTTTAAGAGTGTATGCACCAGTCTCCCTATAGACAACTTATTTCCTTTTGTCTTGAACCTAATGTGGGAAGTTTTTCGCTTGCCTTTGTTTTAGTCTTTTTTTAATGTCTTGGGCAAAGACATGAGAAGGAAGTCTCTGTTCTGTAGTAATAGGAGCATGTAGGATCTTGTTGAGGAAGAAGAAATAAAGTGCATTCCTACTGGAATATTGCAGCATTTCTCAGCTGCGATTTCACTGTTCACGCACTTCAAGCACGAAAACATAAAGGATCATATAAGCATTCCCATCGGCACTCTTTTCATTTCTTACCAAGAAAAGCATCTTGAAGAACTTGTCTCATGTTTGATGAAAAAAATGCAAAATTTGTTATGTGATAAACATTCATATTTAACAGAGTTTACTACAACCCTTTCAAAAGGAAGAGAAAAAAAAAAACTAACAGAAAACCCAAACCAAAACAAGACCAAAAACTAAACCAAAACTAAACCAAAACCAAACAAATCCCCTTACAAAAAAAACCAAAGCAAAACAAACAGGCAGGGAATATGTCACTCAGCAATGCTCCAAATACTCCCAACTTGAGCTCTGCTACAATTAAAACAATTGGTTAGAGTTGAGAATTGCTTCCATTTTCCATTCCTCTTCCCTCTTCTTTTTTTTTTTTGGGGAGGAGAACAGGCAAACAGAAAAATTTCCCCTGGTGAACTGTAACCTGTGTTTGATATTGAGGCCAAATTATACAACTGAATCAACACACTTTGATCTCTAACTACCACTTTTCTATCTTTTCATCACACATAAGCCATTCAGCTTTCCTCTCTGATTTTCTCCCCCTGCCCTTGGAACACACCCATTTGCAAGCTGCTGTGCAGCGCTGACCTTGTCTTCAAGATCCCCCTACATGACAAAAGCTACATTAACCTTGCCAAGGCAGAAGGACAGGGGCAGGTTGTGCAGGTTTGCTTTCCCAGGAGAATCTAGACATTTATAACTGAGAAGTTTAAACATGTTGTAAGAATATAAATGTGCTGTATATATATAATGTAGTATATATGCTCACGTAATATGTCCTAACAGGAACGCTTGCAAAATGTCTGGCAAACAACCAAATGGTATTAAAAGGCTGTCTTTCCACAACCAAATGGTATTAAAAGGCTGTCTTTCCTCACTCCACATTGTAATGTTTCAGTTCCTTGTTGTTAAATTAAATGAACATAGCAATAACAAAGGTTGAAAGGGCAAGGTGTACTGCAGAGCCTCCCTAAGAAGGAGCTATATCTGTAGAAAATCTGAGCAATAGAATGCTTTGGTTTTTTAATCAAAGCAGATTATTCCTTTTTGCTCCAAAATGAGTGGGTTTTCTGTGTTTTTCTCACAAGTGAGAACTTCTTTTTTCTCTTGAATATTTAGTTACTGGAAAAGAAGAATTCACTAGAAAGCACTTCAGTTAACTCAAATAGAATCATGTGTATCCATCACAATCCTGATACTCAGGAGCAACAGATAAATATGAGGAAGACGCACTTCAGGAACCCCTCCAAGCAAGTCTAAACACAATGGTTTGGAAATCTTCCCTGATTCCTCCTGCAGTTTACTTTGGCTGATGTGAAAAAAAAAAAAAAACAAACAAACAAAAAAAAAACACACCAAAAAAGCCCACATCTTTTTCTTGCAGAGATTGACCTAAATGCCTAATTTCACCATTTGTAAAGTCAGAAGATTAAATATGTGCACAAATGTTTGAAGAGGTGAGGCCTAGCAACCTCTTGTTAGGAAAACAGAGGAATATACGTGACGGTGGATTACATCTCTTTCTCTCTAGACACTATAAAAGCTAAGTGGAGACTGCAGCACCTTACAGATTAATTATCAAGTACACACTCAGCTTTTCATTCCTTTTCTCAGTTATTCCTGCTAGCTGACAGCTGGTAGTTTTACTTTGTTCTTGCTTTGAGAGTGCCTATATTCTACTGGCAATAAGTCATTTGAAAGAACTATGGAAGAACAGAGTGTCTTCCAATGAATCCCATTTCATCTGTCAGAGTTCAGAGATTTTAAGAAGCTCATTGTCAGTGAATTAGAATAACAGAAATACCCTTGAAGACTTCTTTTGGAGAGGGCAGGTCTGCTCTGGAGCACTTATAGCTCAAAGGCAATTAGCACATAAATTTGCAGAAGAAACTCTGACTTGGTGGCACAAAGGTACACTACCACACTGGTGTGAAAAGGCATTCAGAAAACAAAACAAAAAAAAAATCATTCTGTGTGTTGGTCTGGGTTTAGATTGGATTTTTTTTACTGGACACTAGAAGTTATGCTTTTCAGATTTTTCCCCTTTGGAAATGAACCACTTAAATGTGTTGTTTGTGAAGACCATGAAATTCTTTGTGGACTCCAGCAGCTAATACTGTAATATAGTGACTCATAGATCTCCTGGTGTAAGTAGGCTAAATTTCCATAGAGGCTGCACTTTGAAGTCAGTCCTACAGTGGATGTTGAGTCTCACTCCTAGAAAAAGAAATTACATATCAAATGCCATGCACCTCTGACAGACTCAGGCTGGGAGACAAAACTCAAAATGCATGTAGAGAATAGGGCTTGATCCATTGAAGCAAGTCCATGCACATCTTAGGAAACTAACTTTATTTAAGGTATTCACGTTAAAACAACACAAAATCCTAAAGTAGAATTAGCATCAAAAGCACATGAAGAACCAAAAACCAGCTATGCTTATAATCCAGTTATTAATATAACAGCTTCAATGGTTCAAAGAAACTTGCAGCAGAATGAAGAGGAGGTTGGAATGAGCTCAGGCTGCAGTTCAGACCTCAAGAGACCATCACTACGTCACCCCAAAAAGAGAGCTGGACCCACCCTGTGCATCACTTCAGCAACCCCAAATGTCAAAAGAATCACTTAAAACATTATAAAAGGTAAAAGTGGTGGAGAGGACTAATAAAATTGCAAATGGAAATGGCAAAAAATTCACAAAACATGAGCAATGGAAATGAATCCAGAAAGCCACACAGTCAGAAGGTTAGAAAGCATGACTCAGGAGAATTATGAATGCTAACATGCCATTGAAAAATGTGAGGCAAATGCTTTTATACATAACTGGACAGAAATGAAGCTAAAAGAGCCCACATAGAACTGGGGGAACAACCTAAGCTCTCACTGCAAGGAAAAAAGGAGCAAGGTTAATCCCCTGCAGGTAGCTGGAATGTGAAGAAGCAACAGAAATTCTAACTTGGATTAGTTTATCAGGGATCACTCAGGAGATGAACACAATCACCACACACATTTGCTGTCTGTTATGAAACATGTCATAATTAGAAAAACAAAATTTAATAACCAGGGTCCCACCAGGGGGTACTCAACCATTCAAAATGTTATACAAAGAAAGAGCAATGGTTAACAAGAAAACCAGTTTATTTGTCTTCTTTATCAGCCTCAGCACACATTATGTGGACACAGACTTGGGTAAATTCAGTATTGGCTAGCATATTGTACCATTACCATTCTTTGCCAAGAAATACATTTTAAAATAACCCACTAACTATTGATCAGTTAATTTGGGATCTCGTATTTTAGGCACTTAAGCTTTTATGTCAGCAGTGTTCTGCACTTAAACCCATCCCCACTGAAGCTTCTGTTTTGAACACCCTGTCCTATTCCCGAAAAAATAAAATGCTTGCAGAGACCATTGGCTTTAGCTGTCCCTGTGGCCATTCAGCTTCTTGTGTGGCCAAGGTCTTGAGGCCTCAGGTATGAGAAATTGAAATGCAATAACCTAAACTTTGTAAAATAACTGAAATTTGCTATGAATAATTGGTCTTTCGGGAACATAGCTTAATCTGTGGCATATTACACCCTTCTCCCTCCTTCCCACTGACCCCTGAGCCCTGAAGAGAAGTAAAACATATCTTTGAAATGTATTAATAGGAAGAAAGGCCCATATCAAAGATTATTATGAATAAACTGTAGGAAAGCTAGCTCTCCATTAAGGTTAAGGCTCTGACAAATCTAGTAAATGTAAACAGGCAGAATGCTCAATCACTGAGAAAGAGTAAAACTTTGTAAATCACCCAAATCAAAACAGAAACTGCTTTATTAAAAGATATAAAAAGGACCAAACTACATTTTGTGGTAGATAAAATGTAAAGAATCAGAGAGCTAAGAACCAAAATGCCTTGGAAGGCAGTATGCTCAGGAAGAACTGAGTGTATTGTATTCATGCCACTGAGCTCCCAGCATTGCAGGGATGGGTTCTAAATATGCACTTAAATTTCATGCTCTAACTCTTGCAAAAATAATGAAAGACAAATTGTCAGAAAGGTTGAGCTAGTTTCATAAGTTCTGATACCTTAACTTATTTTGCCCCTACAGCAGATATATCTACACATACACACGCGCACATAAAAGGCCTGTGTGAGGTGACAGAGAATAAAAATATTTTTTCCTGAGCTGTGGAGGCAAAAGTTCTATTGTAATTCACTTGAGGTTTTGGGAGAGCAGTTCATGGGTGGTTAATATTTTGCCTGACTCACTGAGAAGAACTAATAAAAGTAAAAGCTGTGCAGCTGCTCCTTCTAATCTGAACATAAATCACAAAGGCAGGTGCAAACAAAAGGCAGGTGAGTTCTCAACTGAACGATTAGAAGGAGGAAAAACAAGAGTGGAAAATGGGTAAAGAAATCCACCAACTTCTTCAACAAAATTTAATCAGAAAAGTGGTTTAGAAAGGGGGTGCAAATCTACTGAAAACAAAGTTTCAAATAACAAACATCAATAAAAGCAGAAAATAAATAATAGCCTCAAGGCCAAAGTCTAGAGATTAGCAGAGCAATCAAAATGAGCCAGAAACAAACAATCATAAGTCTGTGAAGCAGTCTGTCAAGCAAACAGCTCTCAAAACCAGATTTAGAAAACAAGCTCAGTGGAGGGAACGGTCAAAGGCTGACTGATAGAGCCAATATTTCCAGCCCAGCTGGGATTTCTTGGTGAGTGACAACCTAATGAAACAAAAAGACTTTTCCTAAAAAGCAAGTACACTTTGTAAGGAAAAGGGATCATAAGGAACAGATCAAAAGTTTGCTGCCATAATCTTAGCATTAAACAGAATTATTCCCTCTTGGCACTGAAAAATATTGGTAACATTAACTTAGGTTTACTGTTAGGAAATGTATTGAAGCTGTACTGCAGGATGCAGTATACATTAGCTCGAGTGACAATAATTAATACACCTTTGATGTACAGTCAAATCAAAATACACACTGAGCAGCCTTGCCCTGATTGTGGATCTGGATACTTATCTGAGACAAAATATGCAAAATATCCCCTTCTTAATCTTCTGCATCCTCCTAAACCAATGAGATTTGCAGGCTACTGCAGCTCTCAGACAATTGTGGGCTTATATATTGAGGATTAGAGTGCCACAATGTGATCATTTGGTCATGCAAGACCCTTGCTGGCAAGATCATAACACCAACAATAGAAATATTTCAGAATGTTTCCAGCCCTTGCATCTAGATTGTTGGCAAGTTGAATTTTATAATTGTGCATGAATGTTCCAAAATTTAACTACAAAAAAATAACAATTTCCTGCCACATATTAAAAAAAACCCCAAAACTGATCTCTTCTTTTGCCTAAATATTTATTCTGGTAAATGTGACTTTCACCGCTGCCTCTTTTTACAATGAGACCCTGTTGGAAATCTTGTGTTGCACCCCTCCTGCTGAGACAGGCTGTTGCCACATTTGGCAGGGGCAAGCCCAAACTTGCAAAGTCTGTGCATATTCTGAACTTTTGGTGACAAACTTCGGCACTGAGGTTAGCAGAACTAATGACATGCATGAAGATGAGTGCACATCTAATCAAGTATTTGCAGGGTCAGACCCCATTATAATATTATTAACACAGGATCATTTAACAGAGAGACCAGAAACTTTTCTTTGTGTCAGAGGAATAAATCCCCTACTGTTTTAAAGCTCCTGAACAAATAGGGTTTTCATATTTGTCTGTGTCTGCTGTCTATTTTGGATCTTTGTCATTTACCCTGGCCCACATTTTGGCCTGGAGCAGCTGAGAGAAAAGTCTGGACATGTTTATTTTTTTATTGCCCATGGAACAGAGCGACGAGATAGTCCTGCCTGAAAGGAAACTAACCCTGATTGCATGACTGATGGGATTGTAGTGTAAAAAAAAAAAAAAAGTCCATTTTAAAGTTTACCCAAGAGCGGTATCTCTTCAAGTAGTGTGACCCTATGGCTTCATTTAACATTTCTAGGACAGAGTTTGCAAGGTTAATGTGTTAAGACAGTAAAAACTTTGCCTTGGGCACATCACTTCTATTCAGCAAGGCAAATAACACCCCACCTACAGCAGCCTGCCCAGAAGCCCAAACGCTGCACAGCAACAAGCCTCTGTTTCTTCCCGTCTCCTTGTCTCCTTGAGACTGACATTGCCTGGGCGCTGAATAGCCTGGTGGGAAGAGTTCAATGCAGGGTTTGCACTTTCCCAGCCATTAGCCAGCTGCCACCGCATTTCATTATCTTAGGGGGTGCTTTTGTACATCAAAGGCACTTCCAAACAGTGAGATGAAGTGGAAGTAACTGAGCTTGGTCCACGTTGTAAGTTGCAGTATTATTTATTGTCGTTATTTTTTGCGCCCGCCTCATGCCATCTGGCCCGCTAACTGTAAAGGCTGCTGATGGAAAAAAGACTCAACACACCCCTCTCAGTTTCTTGGAGTGAATCCTGCTGAACAACTAGGCCTCGGAGCAACTGCCTGTTGTTATCAGGACTCCTCATTGTTTTGCACAAGGAGCCCTCTAAAAAGCTGGGGGAAAATACAAAGGTAGCAGACAGGATCTCATGTGAAAACAAAGTAAGCAGAGCATGAAAAGCGTCACTGAGATGGCTTTTACTTTGCTTTCTTTCTGATGTAGCCAAGAAATAAAGAGCTGAAAAAGATTTTCTTTCAGTCTTCTAAAGAAGTTTGCTGTGAATAAACCGAGGTAGTGAGTTTTGCATAAGAGTGCCTAAAATCAGTGTTCAGCTGTTTTAACTTACTTCAGCTTTTGTCTTATTATGACTTTCTTTTAATGACAAAAGCCCATATGGCTGGTGATTTATTGTGCTTCTCCACCATTTGAAACCTGCTTTCCATTGCTGGAAATCTCTAATTGATATATTCACAAAATCTTTAGAATTACATTAAAAGGTGAGAATAAGTGAAATCTCTCTATGTGTCACAGACTGCTTGTGAGGGACTTAAACAAGAGTTGTCAGTGGACATATAAGTTGCACTCTTACATAGTGGCTTGGTTTCACAGGCCACAGAATAAACTACAGCAGATTTCTACTTTGTGCCTGCCTGCCACCCAAATGTCCTGCTGCCAGAAAAATAAGCTCAGCAAGAAATGCTCAGATTTTCATACTGACACTTTATGACATAGATATTTTGTCTAATGATTTATTTTACTTTCCTTTAACTATTAACTTGAGACTTTAGAAATATAGTAGTTGGACTGTGAATGAGTAAGGGCAATTGTGCAATGTCAAGGTACTATATCTTAAGAAATGTCCACTTGCAGAACATTAGTTCTTTTCTTTATAAAATCACAACATTGTTTTCCATTTTTATTTGCTTACCATGAAAATAAGTATTTGCTGTAGTGAAATCTCATGTGAAAGGCTCTGATTCTGTAAACCAAGGCACACAGAAAAAACTTTTGCTCACACAGTTTCTAAAGGTGAGTGTGCATAAAGAAGAGTTTGCAGCATCAGGGTCAGAAATTTGTGTGTCCTTTAGTAGGCTAAATTAACTTAATTTTATGTTGGCATGAATAGGAGCTGAGTACAGGACATTTAATTTGATCCTCAAATCTCTTTCTAGTTTGCACTCACTGCAGATGACCTGTAGCTGTGAAATATCTCCCTGTAAGCTAGCAACTAGATTGCTATCCAAACTGACTTGGAAACAGTAGTCAGAGAAAGCAAGCTACTGGCAGCCAACATCAAAAACAAAAATCCCTGACCTTGACTGTTCTTAACACAAAAGCCCTTTTCCTGCTGTTTTTCAATGAATGAACAAACGAGAGCCAGCAAATTATATAGCAGACACTTTCCTCTGAAAAGATAAAATAAATCTGTTTTATTTCTATATACAATCTGCTTCACAAGCACAAAGACAGGAAGCAATATTGGGAAATCCTTAAAAATATGATTTGTGCTGGATAGAGTCTCTTCCTTCTCCTTTAGATCACTTGGAACAAATAGTGAGCCAAGAATTTCCTGAACTTTCGCAATTTGCTTGGAAAATGTTTCTCCCTTCCCTGCAACTGCTTTATGAAGAGTTTATTCCTAGTGGAACGTTTTGAATTTCACTTAAAATAAAACTGCATCTTATATAGTCTGCTCCAGCTCTACTCCTGCCATCCTGGCTTTCATTGTAATGGGATTGAACAGGTGCTGTGACAGAGCTTTATTTTCAAGCTGCACACAGATAATCGTCCCCATTTTAGAGCGTGGCAGGAATGCCTTCTTGGGTAACCAACCCTGCACCACACAAATGGAGAGAACAGTCACAAATAAATAAGTCCTTTGCTCAGTTTTAGAAATATGAGCGAGCCAGATGTATTCAGTAAGTCCTCACCAGACAGATTTGTGTGGCAGCCCAAATGAGCTGCCCACAGGAGGTCTAAGGCTCACGGGACAGACATTTTTATGCGGATGAACTAGGAACCGCTCAAAAGCAATATGGCCAATGCAAGTAGGTTTCCCATCTGTTTCAGGCAATAGGATGGCACTTCTTTTGTCGTTTCAATGAACATTTATTCCCCATTCAGGACCAAATGGGTCAAATAAGGCGCCTTGATAGGCCGGATGGGCAGCATTTTACCCCAGTGGCCCCACAAGCTGTCATTTGGGCTATGGCACCTGGACAAGACCGCTCAGGGAGGCAGCGTGCAGTGTCTTCTGCAGGGAGGTGGGCAGCCAGCACAACCCCACTCCACCAGGGTTTGGGGGAGGGAAAAGGTGGAGCAGCATGAAGCTGCAGGGCACAGGGCACTGAGCAGTTCAGGGAGTAGAGGGAAAGGCTCCAGGAGGCGCTTAATCTCTGGAGAGGTGAGTAGTTGGTCTTGGCATTATGTTCGTCTGGGGGGAGAGGCTCATTTCACCCTCTGATAAATTGGATCAGGGATAAAATCACTTAATTATCCTTCAGGCTCAGTTGCTCACCTGATGAAAGCAGGACCATGTTTCGCTGTCCCACTGGAGCAGAGCAGCAGCTGAGGAAGTGGCCCCCAGCACTTTGTGCCCTCCTGCAGGGAGGGTCTCCCCAGCAGCGCAGCCTTGCGACCCTCACTGCAGGCAGGTGCACTGAGGGCAGCCTGCAGCTTGCCCAGAAACTGCTCCCCTGGAGAGGGGCTGGCTCCAGCCTCCACCTCCCCTCTGCCGCTCTGCCCGGCTGGCACATGGATGCTTTTCCCTGCCAGCTGGTTTGGAGCAACCCAACTGCCAGAACAGAAAGGCTCTGGGGCAGCAGGAAGGAGAAAGGCAGCTGGATCCGGTACTTCCTCGCTGCTATTGGGAAAATGGGAAAAAATAGAAAGAGAAAATGCAAATGGCACTGCATTCACAGGTCACCCACAGACCTTCCCTTGCAAGAGAAAAGGGAATGTGCAAACATGCTGCAGCTCTTAGAATTCCCTGTAAAACATGCAGCAGCAATGGATGAGAACTGGTCAACCAGCTCCTAAATCTGATGGCCAGAGGAAAATGGGAGTTTAAATGATGTATCCTATTCACCAAAACAATGATAGTAGAAGGGTCCCATGAGAAAATGTATTTCCTCTGCTTCAGAGTCTCTTTAAATACTATGACAGCAAAGTCCAAAGATAATAATAGTTCTCCCTTTGTTTCAGATATGGTAAAGTAAAAGCAGCTTTCTTCAGATTTCTATTTCATTAAAGGTCACCGTGAATTATGACTCTATTCTGAACTGCTCAGCTGTTACCATGCAGGGTCACTGTCTGGACAGCCCTCCCAACACACCAACAGCTAATGAGCAATGACAATAAGTTAGGAGGCACAATTCAAGGAAACAAAAAACAAAAATGGAAGGATATGAATCCTACAGAGCACACAAAGAAAAAATGGGTAGGATGCTCATTTCCTCAAATTGTGTACCAACTTCATAAGTTAGCTACAAATTTTCCCCCATTAAAGGATGAGGGTATCATCTTACATCCCACCTTTGTGTTCTTTGTCCAGCACTCCACTCTGGATCTGATGTCTGCTTCTTCTGTTTGAAGAACTGTAACATTTTTACATGTTTTTGAAACATGGAGTATAGTTGCTGACATGATTCACATGCTGGTCTTGCAGCACAGAAAAATCAACAGATGATTTCAAAATATCTGCAAAAAGAAAAGAATCACAGTGCAGACGTACACTACTTATACTCAAATGACTGTGCTTGAGCTATATTTAGCAAGACAATAAATAAAGGATGGATTACAACATCATGAAAACAAAACGGATTTTTCATACAAAATCTTGCAGCAGCTTTCAGACAGGATTAATCTGCATTTCTAAAGGAGATATTTTTAACATATATTTTTTAAAGCTCTGGGTTTAGTTTCTTGTTATTTCATTGTCTCTTGTTTCCCCTCAAAAAGCAACACTTTTTTTTTTCTTTCTATTTTCTTTCTTTTTTTTTTCTTTTTTTTTTTGTAACTTAATAAATACATTTTAATCCAGTTGTTTAGTTTCTGTGTTATCATTGCTGGCTTCTGCTTTCAATATGATACACAGTAGCTAAAAATGTTGTTGTACTGTTACACTGTATGCAGTACACTGTGTACCAAGTGTATGTTTATTCTTAATCCTTAGCAGTTCTCAGTCATGAAATAACAAAACAAAGCTCTTTTTTTTGTTTTGGTTTTTTGTTGTTGTTGTTGTTTTTTGTTTTGGGGTTTTTTTTGTTTTCTTTGTTTGCTACTTTGTTTTTTTAAGGGAAAAATGTGGAAAATACTGTATCTATTTTAAGTATTCTCTCCTCTGGTATCTAGAGGTTGGAAACATTGGCGAGATGCAGAATTTCCATAAAACAATGAGAAGTGATTCCATGTAAAAATACTGATTTTTACAGATCCAATTTATACATCTTTTGCTTCACAATTATGGAATTGCAAGCTAAATAAATGCGTTATATTTCTAAGGTGGCTTTTTCCAAGGAAATATTTATGTGTTTAGGAGACAGTAAATTAATATTACTATAAAAGAGATTACTTAAATATCTAATGACCATTCCAGCAAAGAACATGTTTGGTTTTTGGGGTTTTTTACATCAAATACACACTCTTTATATGAGGAAGAGTTGCACGGTATATAACAAGCATGGGTTTATGTTAAAAGACAAAATAGCAAAACACGTAGTTTAGTATTTTTCAAGACAAAACAAAACAAATGAATATTTTTACCATTGTTAGAATGTCACAGATTAGATGCAAATCCAGAGTTAATCAAATCTAAAAAGAAACAAAACTGAAAGAGGATGCTCTTCAGCAAAGAAAACTTGGTTTGACAGTGTTAAACAGATAGCTGGGATCTGCTGGGAATACATACCTTGCTTTCATCTGATTGACCTCATATCACTGCTATGGTGCATAACTACACCTGACAGGTCATTGATTGTCAGAATGTAAAGCAGATCCTTGGGGAAATAACTTGGCAGAGAGCAGCTTCCAGTGTTTTTCACATTCCCACAGCAAAAATTCAAGTCTCTACTCCAGTATTCACCACATATAGAGAAGAAAGAAAAACAGCACCCTTACAAAGGGCTTTATAAATGACAGAGATGGTTAGCAACTGCCTCACATGTCAATTAACAGATTTCAAGCTCAGATCACAAATATGACAGAATAATGTTGATTTTAAATTTCAGAATGAAAAAAGCAATACTTTTTTTCTCTCTTCGGCCCAGCTTTCACTTCACAACTCCAATAACTTTAACACTTTTCATGTTCAGTCCTGCTTGATAATTTTGCCGAAAGTATGCAGCGCACACACACGTACACAAGAAAAAACCCCCACAGATTAGAACGCTGTTTATTCTGCTGCCACAAAAGCAATTTTACTCTACTTTGTGTGACCAAATGTACCATAATGTTTTCATCACCAAGTTAAAGAGAGTATGCCTAATGGCTTATACAGTCCTACTACACAAGAACCCTATTCAAACATTTGCTTAAGTCATGCATGGCTTTAGTCACATGCATAATAGCCTACAGACAAAAGACACAAGAGACAAGGAGGGCTTTATGTATCAAACTGAAAGTAGTATTTCCCTGTGCTGATACTATGTAAACATCAAAGAGCTGCAGGATGTCATATTAATATGATTTTTTTTATCAGAGAAAAAGAAAGATCAATGCCTATAGCTACAGCACCTGTGTCTGGAAAGAATGGACACATAGTCAAAAGTGATAATGAGAAATTTAGATATTGACAAAAAAAAAAAAAAAAGAAACAAAACCCTCAAAAAACAACAACTTACCCAAGCAGTGATTTTTACATGTCTACAACAAACAAAACTTTATTACTTAATATAGATTAATCAAAAAGCCTTTTTGTCAGGATATAAAGAGCTGTTCTTTGGGGGTTTTATTAGCTGGATGGACATGCTCACAAATTCAGGTAGAGACATAAGTAGGTAAAAAATCTTCATGTATTGAGAGTGTTCAGTAAGAGCATCCTTCAATGCCCAATGCCTGCATAAAGCCCAGCACATGAGCGTGGGGCTTTGCAGTCAACACCACCACAAGGGTGTCACCCCAAGAGACAAGGGCAGGCACAGGGAAACTGCTGGGAAAAATCATCAATTAATGGAAACTGATGGGACAACCCCTCACCTCCACAGCAGCCACAGCTGCACTTCACAGCAGCAAACAAATACAACCACAAAGCTATGAGTGAAATCAGAGCAATCCCATTGCAGGTCAGACATACAGACATACAGACACACAGACAAACAACTCTTCTATGAACCTGGTGTGTCAGCAGAGTTGTCTCAAATCAGATGCCTACTCTGTAACACAGGACTGGCTTCAGGATAAACTATGCCACTGTCCAAGCAAAACCCAAAAGACCTGTAAAGGATGCAGTGCTGTGGATCAAGTCCTTGTTTCCAGCTAGAACGCTAAATGTACCTCTTCTACATGGATCAATTATTTAAGAATGAAAATCAAATGAAATATTTAGAAAAGTTCAATCTTTGAATCTCTTTAATAGACAATCTTGCCTTGTAATAGACATTTCATATAAATAGAATAAATCTGTAGCATTTCCATCTGTACATTCTGAAGTGTTATGAATAAGACCAGAAACAATATTCCCATTATTCCTATTTTCAAATGGAAATCAGGATATAAGAAAAAGTTAACTAGCCCCAGTCAGTTACCTGAAAATGAACCAAATGCTTTCTAGACCAAAAATTTCTGAGTCCACAAATCAAATCTACAGGATTGTGCTGTCTTCCTCAGTACCATACTGGGGAAACAGATGACAAAGACCTCACTATTGCCAAGAGTTGCATAATTCTGTAAATAAATGTGAAATGGAAGTTCACAATGGAAGTTCCACAATGGAAAAAAAGTTAATTTATAGTAATTGAAACTTTGATGGAAATGGTTTTACTTTTGCTAAAATATTGAGGAAAAAATAGGGTCAGAATAAATTTTTTAGTCAAAAGTAAATAAAAATAAATTTTTTAGTCAAAAGGAATAAGCGAGCTGCCTGAAATACTGTTGGATCTCCAATCCCCAGGTACAGTTTACTTCCCAATTAGTATTTCATACTCAGCCCAAAAAGACAGACTGGTTATGTGAGGTAAATGGAAGAACTGTTTTAGCATATTTATATCTGGTGTGCTTGTGGCCCACAGTGTCAGGAGGACTGAATTTCTGAGGTGATGATTGTGAAATATTCTTCCAAGTGTTAATTTCAGGTGATCTTATTCACTGCATGGTAATAAGAGGTGAACAAAATCCTTCCTCCAATAATAAAAAGTCAAATAAGCCCCAACAGAAGGCACAAGGCCTTAGTGGGCAGACTGCAGGAGGATGCAGCCCAGGGAGGAAGCAGAGCTGCTGATCTGCAGTCAGATACTCTGCCCTGCATTGTGCAGGATGGCAATCAGGCTGCTGCACACACACAGATCCACCCACAGCTGTGGGAACATAGCTGTCCCTACACAGTACACATTCTGCTTCTCATATCTTGTACTTATGGCCACAAAACTGAGCCTTGTTAAGAGACTATCTCCATTTAGCGCTACACGTAGCGTGCTGTATTGTCAACATATTTTTTCAGACTTTGTACACTGACATTTTTAAAATTCCATGGGAAATGGCAGTACCTACAGATTAACTATACCCTCAGGAATTTAAAATATTAGAAAAGATTGAGCAATATTTACCTGTGATGTCAAATAATTACTGCTCTCATCCTGAGACCTACCTCTTGTCAATATTATCTGCAAGACACTCCCAACAGCCAGCACTGGGTCACAGCTCAGGCACTGGGCTTGGCTCGAGACACGTTTAAGCTCACACCACAGCCACAAAGAAATCCTGGCACTCCCCAGTGCCTGTCCTGCCCACAGTCTCTTTTTTTCCCAATTTCTAAGTGGGAACAGTTGATCAGTGGTGGCCTGGCCAGGCATCAGGAGTAAATATGAAGCAAAGGAAAGAGACTTTGACAGAATTGCAGATTTCTGCTCCTTTGCCCTGAGTCAGTTTGAGGAGGGGTTATACCATGTGTAGATCTGAATCCTAACTCACCAGAACTGACCCTTGGACGAGCCTCAGCCACCATCTGCAGGATATAAGCCTATATACAGTGATTGAACAAGGCAAATGGAAGTGTGTTAAGGCTCGAAATTAGGGTTTTGACTTTGGCTTAAGATTTGTGACAACATATGCAGATACAGCAGGCAGCTCCTTTATTTACCACATACAAGCTGTGCAGGTATATTAACCTTAGGTTTGCTCTTTTAGTACTGACAGAAACAAATCACTTATGAATAAATGAAATTTCCCATTAGTTTTTAACATTAAGCTCTACGGTGTGAAAATAAAGTCTCTTAAGGCCAGAAAATAAACTATTATAAGTTTTATTGAGCTGATCTTCAGGTTATAAGAATTATGAAGTACTAGAAATAGCTTTTTATTTTCTTAAGGGGCTTGGAAAAATAATGAGAAGATAGATAAAATACAGCTGATGTTCAGTTGTTGGGATTCCTTTTCTCTGCTTTGTTTGCAAAAGAAAATATAGACCATTTAGAAACATCTTCCAGAGATAAAAAAAAAAAAAGTCTTTTGCATATTTGGATTAAATTGAGTGAATGAATTTGACAGGTGGAAATGAGGGGAATAAATGAGAAACATTGAAAACTTTGCTTTCTATATTTGTTCATCAAACCATGTAGGTTTCTGATTGTAGGATGCTTTCATTCAAAATGCTGCTGAAGCTTTGTACAACCATCCAGAATTTTAATGGATTTTGCTTTTGAGCAGTTTGAACAGTTTTCTTTCATTGTGTGGTTTGCTCTCTAAATATGTAATTCCCATAACTTTGATTCTTTAGATTATTTATTAGGCCATAACGTGTATGTAACCCTGAGTAGCCAGCAAATTCACCTTTACTGTAAGCCTCATGCAGGAGCAGGTTGTACAAGCTGGGTGCTGTCTCTGGCACTCACACCTCTTTCAGAGGTTCCTCACCACTGCCCAAAAGCTGTGCAAAACACTAAATGTGCACAGAAGGAGCACTCTCGTGATCCTGGGCTCTCTGATGATGCAAATCTGCTGCAAGACTCGTGCTGCTGCTCCCCAGGGCTGCTCCCAAGGCACATTTCTCTGGAAAGAGCCAGAAAAAGGCACAGGATCATGGCTGCTGAGAGGACAAAGCTGATTCTTTCACCACCAATGCCACAGTGCACAGGGTTTCAGGTCTCCAAAGTCCCTTCAGCCAAGCATGCCAAATTCTTTCAGTATTACAGTTATAATGCAATTTTTATTTGTAAATGGCTACTTTCAGTGTTACAGCAGCAGGACAACATAGGCAAAGATATTTTGTATCAAGGAGCGCAGACAGGACAGGATGTCCAGGACCTTTAGCTCCAGCCCCTTTTCCCTCATTGTCTTGCAGGAACTATTTCATATTCACAAAAAAGTGGTAGAAATCTCTATGGCTCTTTTATATAAGAAAAAACAACAAAAAGCAATATTCCCGCAAAGAAAAACAAGGTAATTCTGAGCCACCCAAAGTCTTAAACATAATGTCAATGTTAAGCCAAAATGCAGCTGTAAGCTTCTAAAATTAACTGCTTCCCAAACACAACAATAAAACACACGGAAAACCAACCTATGTTTATTAGTGCAATACCTGCATGTCTGACCACAAGGATCACTTCCATGGATCTGACTGACTCACAAAAATGCAGAGGTTACAAGAAATTAAGTTTGTTTAATAATGATTGACAGAGAATACAGCAAAAGACAAAATTTCCTTGTTCATTTAGGCTTTTTGTCTGAACTTGTGTTTGTTTAAGCAAAAAGAAATTAAAGATGAGTTCTGTATCTGCTTGAATAAGAAACACACCCCACAATCAGACAGCTGGATAACCTGTGTTCTCATGTCCCCTACAGCACATCACATGATGTATACAATCATGTTCTACCATGTTCTGGTCAATGTGCCTGGAATGCTGCTGCTTTTCAACCACATTTACTGAGCTTTTATGCTCCTTACTTGGGAGACTCTCTCCTGCTAGAAGACAGAGCACAATCTGTGTTTTAGTTTCTAGTCACTAGTGTACTTATGAAAATAAAACACAAGATCAACCAAACTTCTGTCTTTCAACGCTGTGGTCCATCCTGAAATATTGTACTTAACACAGTCAGCTCAAAGCCATGAGCAATCTGATGCAGGTAACTGATTTGCCATATGAAATGGTAGCTGATGCACTGCACTCCTGAGATGTAGTTGGGGCTCTAATACATGTTTAAACATGCATTGAAACATCTGTTTCTTTTAATCATTCAGCCACTTTCTGATAGAAACTCTGGGTATGTTTTTGTTTCCCTTTTCTGTTTATCTTATCTGCTACCCACTAAACTGTGAGCTCAAAATGATAACATAACCTGAGTCAAAAACAAGCATCAAAGCAATGAAAATATTACTTTTGAAAGGTCACAATTTCAACAGCATAAAAAGAGCAGTAAAAACACCTTTGCCTTTCAAGATTCTTTGTGAACCTCTCCCCTTACTCCAGCTTTCACCAGTTCAGGTGAACATACAAGGCTTCATTTTCAGGGCTTCTGCATACTCATTTTTGACTCCCAGAGCAAAAGTTTTCCTACCTTTCTTCACTTTCATAGTGACAGAGGAGTTGAGTACATTCAGAAAAGTAGACTAAGACCAAGTATTTGAAAAGGCATTGTTTTTTAGTACATACGGATTGTTTAATCATGCAAGTCTTTTAAAGAATCAGAGCTTAAACCAATTTAGTGAGCCTTGAAAACAAAAGAAGTGTTTCTAAAAGTGTATGTATAATTGATAGTATTGGAAGAAGGGTCCTTCCTCTCTAAGAAAAAGCTGATCTCTAAATACTTATATGAAATATTTATGAGGAGTTTTTCTTTTTTTATGTTGTCAGGACAGCTGCAAAAGGCAGAGCTTGGGAAGAAAGTACAAAAACACCTGCATACCTTTAATGAACCTTATACCCACATGCAAAGAATGACTAACTACACAGCATGGTATGCCCACTTACTGTTCAAGGAATGCAGGGAAAATGAGAAAATGGACAAAATATAAAATCTTAGATATTTGTAAACTTAGTCTAAGGACAAAAAAGAAAAGGATATTTTAATATGTCATTAATTTTTCCATTGTTTCAACATCTCAACATCCAGGCCTCCACATTTCATACATTTTCAAATAACAAATTTACTAACTTATAAATAAGTTAGATATATTTTTCAGAAAGTCACATGGCTTTGATATGCAGCCATCAGGAAATGGGGGTCTTGAGTCCTTTGGTGAGCTGCTCAAAGGATTAAACTCATTGTGAAAAATGTCTCTTCTACTTCCCCAAAATGCCTCGATTCAGGCATTTCCCAGACTTTTGTTTATCTCCTCTCCATGAGGCTGTAGGACTCTTCCTCCTCACCCAGTCCTTGCTGCCAGGAAGGTTCTTTCGGGTTGTTAAGTGGCTCCTCAGAGCTGTCCTTTTGATATGCTAACAGAGAGAGAGCTCTTTCAACCCCACATCACCCTGGTGGCACTGCTCAGCCCTCTCCCCGGGTCCAGAAGTCCTTACACCAACATTGACACCAAGGTGAGAAGCAGTTTCCCAGCATCTGTCATGTCACATTTCAACGTAAAATCACACCTTTCCTTTGCCCAGTTGTTATACACCCAAGGGTCTCTCACTCTCTGCCCTAACATTGTGTTGTCAGCTGCTACTCCTGCTCATCTGCCAAGCTGCAAATTCATCCCAGCACTGCACAGTTTCCCATTGCATGGACAGAGGACCTGTATTTCTTACACCTCAGTGACTTTGAATAAGTTTCAATAAAGTCAAATATAACATAAACAGGCTGCTTATAAGCAATACAGAGCACTCAGTACCAGCACTTTATTGCCCTTGTTTGTGTTCCTGCAAATGGTGGCACACAGGCATTTTAAGAGCAGAGATTTTACATGAACTTTCAAAACACTATTGAAAATCCTTAACAGCACTTTTCCAGTGCTGGTCCCTGTAGAGCCTGACTGGAAGCATTTCCATTCAGTAATGAGTCTCCATTGACAGTCTTTCTGAGAACAGGCAGTTCTGCTCCATTTATGGTGTCCTATGATACATTACACAGCTCTTAACAAAGCTATTAAGACTGAAAAAATATCCAAAGAAATGAAAACTCTGTATGTTAGAGCACCAAGGGACAAATCCTCTTCTCTCTGAAATCAAGTAGAGCCTGGGAATGTTTTTTTTTCTGAGAGTAAGACCAGACACAATCTAAAAAAATTAAACCAAAACACACTCCTATATTGCCACGTTCACAGAGGAAATTAAATTGCAACAATCAACATCTTTCCCTCTAATCCAAGATAACAATAATCAGTGTAATCTATGTAAAATATTTGCAATCTGAATATTTATCAAATATATAAAAATAAATCAAAATATTGGCTGAATCTATATAATTTGAACAAAAATCTACATAAGATGAATGATATTAGTCAGCTGAGAAAGTTTTTAGTGGATTTAACTAAACCAACCATTAGTATTCACAAGTATAGACAAATAGCCAATACTCAATAGCAACTTACTTTGAAAAATCAAACTAAGCAAAAGAAAGTGAACTGCAATTATTTATTTCTAAGCCTATTACTTTACAGGTGGGATAAATTCATTCCATGACCCTATCAACACATCATCATGCAAAACCTGTGATATTCAGCTGACAGGGGATGTATAAATATCCTTGTGCAACAAAACACACAGCACAAGATAAAAACAAAGAGACTGCCTCATACCTTTTAAAGGAAACACAAGTGAAAATCTAATGGGAAACAATGAAAGTGAAAGGGCTCCTGTGCTGCTGGGAGGATGAGCCCACTGCCTGGCCCTTCCCACCCTCGCTCAGCTTGGAGCTTTAGCTGAGCAGGCCAGCAGGACTGGGGGGCAGCTTTATTTACACCACATTCAGTGAGAGATAAGGTGGAGCTCAGTGCACCACCCAAAACAAGGAAGGTCTAACAGGCTGTCTACTGCTCTCTGCTCCTCTAGTGACCCTGGCTACCTTTCCCTGTGATGCCCAAGCCATGAGAAAGCCCTATTTCACATGCCAATTTGACATGAACCTCACCCTAGTTTCATGGAGCAAAAAAACCCCAAACACTGTGCTAGCAGTCTGCTAAAGTAGGAGAAGAGGGCAGCCACTGTTGTTTCCAAAATTCATTTCATATTTCATAAGGATGATGTTAGAGTTGCCTTGGCTCCCTAGCTGCCCTTCTGGACTTTAGAGCCTCAAAGCTTGGCAGCAGCACCCTCCTCTTGTGCAAAATGGGTGTGAGAGAAGACAAAGATAGCAATAATCTGGTCCTATGTAAGAAAAATCAGTTTTAATCTTATTCTGGCTCTTTATGGTTAACTGCTGATACCTCCATCAGTGGGTTAGAACAAAAAGGGTGAACAATTATGTGATCTCTAGGTGCTACAGAAAAGTAGTACTATTTAAGTGCCTTAAGATCCCCCAAGAAACCAGCAGCAGTACTGGGAAGGGCAGACACAATTTTTGTGAGACTACAGGCAGCATCCATCCCCCAGTGGGGTTTGACTCTAGAAAACAATCATGTTAAACTGTCAGGAGAGCCCCTTCACCAGGCACTTTCCAGGATGCATGAGCACACATCCCCTGCACTTTGGTAGCCACCATCACTGCTTTTCTGTTCCTCTGGGCTTGCAATGCCCCTGTCCTATCCTGTCAATATCCAAACTGTTTATATACAGGAGCCTGCTACTCCTGTCACAATCCCACACAACTGAACAATGGATATATATGAGGGTGCAATTCATCTGACAGGGAGGGTTACAGCTCCAACAGCCACCACCCATGAGCAGGAGACAAGCTAAATTCCCTGTACACAACACAGGACTGCTGCCTGGTAGCTGGAAAAAAACAAGCTGTTCCAGTGTATTTTACATGTAAAGTCAGTTTAGTTTATAAAAAAAAAAAAACAACAAAACAACCAGGAGTGTGTTTAAGTCCTATTAGAATTCTCTTTTTTCAAGGAAGCTGTACATAAAATGTCCAGTGAGCTTAACTTGATTAACATCAGTCCAAAGTGAATCCAATAATTTCCAGTTTACTTTGAAGCAAAACAGCAGAATTTGGCCTCTTGTGTTTTAACTGACTTTTTAAAACCAAAAGAAGCATGACATGAGGGCTAAAATAAATACTTATTTCTTCCTTACATCAAGAAAATAATACTTATATGTTAGAGCATAGTACACTATTCCCTGGCAAAAAGTGTGCATGCCCACAGGCACAGAGCACAGGAAGATGCCATGGGGTGAGCCAAACCCTGCAATTTCTCAGAAATAAATTTCCACCATTCCAACTACTCGGGAACATGTTCCCGAAATTCAGGAAACACACTGCTAATTATTTCCTCTAAGCTACTGCAGTTCCAGTGCATTTCAAAATGCACATGTGAGCAGAGTTAGCTGTTCTGCACTTGGGGCACTAGGAGTTAGTAAAATAGGTAGAGATACTTCATCAATGCACTGCAAGTTAAGAAGTTAAGGTACATTAAACGTGGGACCATGCAGAAGGAGAGGGTGAGATAGAGTCAGTGACATCTGAGCAAGCTCCCACTCACTTCATCTGAGCAGAACCCAGTGCTCAGTCTAGAGTGCATCCCTTCTAGCCTGAGACCCTGAAATCCATTGGAGGGTTTTCCCATGAAGGGTCTGTGTCTTCTCTTCATTGACCATCAGGAGAGTCCGGGAACAGGTCTCAGACTCAGGCATGGAAATTGCCAAAGAGATTAATATTATGAGAGAGGAGACAACAGGCCAGGGAGGGAGAGGCATTCTCAGCTGGGTGCTGAGGACCAGTAAGAGAGGGGAAAAGCCTCACTGAAATAATTTTCTTCCCCTGTGGATCACTCTCTCCAACTCCTGATAAAAACCAATGCAATTACGTCAATTCAAACAACACCTATGTCACAGACAGTTCATAAAGGGGCATTGATTCATGGCTCAACCATTTTGCAATTACATTTAACACGACCTAACTTTAGACTTTCATTTGACTTTCCACCCTCCAGTTTCTCCCCTTCCCTCCTCTCACTGCCATTTCTCCAAAAGGAAGAACATCAGATAAAAAAAAGCCTATGTATAAAAATTCTCACCACATTTCCAGGGAGAAAGACACAGGAGGCTTTCTTGCTTTTGGTTATGCCCACCACTTTTTTCCATAAATATTTTGCAACAATAATTGCTTAACCATATCATAGTATTTACAGAAACTTCACACACATTTTATGCCATTCCAGCATCTTCTCTCATAATAACAACTACTTGCATGGGTGTACTTCTACATACAGCAGTTTGCAAATGACTGAACTGTTAAATATTTTAAGTAATGTGACCATTCCTGAAAACAGAAGGTGGTGTGCAGACCCACCACAGGAACTCAACCACAATTACCTCCCTCCAAATAACTTCCACTTTAAAGGGTTCTTTCTCTAGGAATCATTAGCCAAAGAGATCTTTTTGTAGTTTATATCATACCCCACCACCAGCAGCAGCAGCAGAATAACTGCCCTGTACCCCACTGCAGCTGCCCTGGCTGCTGGCTGTACCTGCAACACAGGCAGGATGCACTCTGCCCACAGCTCTGTCTGGAAAGCAGCTGCAGAGAAACAATCACTTGAGAACCTAGCTCCAGCAAATCAGCACTGCCATTTATCTTGGACTCCAGTAACAGTGGAGGCAGTCAAACACACACCAAACTCAGGGACCATGAGGATGAAGGATGGGTTTATCCACTGAGTAGTGAATGCACACAGCCAGCTCCCCAGAGCAGGGCTGCTGTGCTTCCTGGTGAGCAGGTAACATCAACACTGAGCAGCACCCCATGTTCCCACAGGTGTCCTAAAATCTGCTCTACGATGCTTGCGAGGTTTCTAGCAAGCACACTTACTAGTTCACAGGCAAAATTTGCCAGGCTTATTAGTGCAGGAGCCTGGGGCAGTGAGAGTTAGAACAAATGGAAATTTTCAAATGCACACAAGAAAGAGGTAAGCTGGAATTGAAAGGTTGTTGGGTTTTTCTCCCTTGTAAATTCCCTCATTTGTCCTCAAGGACTGCATATAAACATGTACATTGCAGCCCATGTGATCAGACACTCTCTCAAGAACTATAAACAGCGTAGCTATGAATCATTACTAGGCTGGAATTGCATTCAGTTCTTTCCCACTGACTCACCATATGGATCATTTGTCTGGTCTTTCACCTTCCCCACTTCTCTCCCTCCCCCAGAGATCACACATGACCCCTTCCCGAAATTGCAGCAGGGGGAGGTTTGCTGGGCCCATGCTGGCTCTGGCAGGCAGGTGAGGAGCGGCTCTCAGTGCAGGTGCTGAGCTCACCCCCGGCTGGCTGCCCAGCTCCCGGCACTGCGCTCCCGCCGCGGCTCAGGCGCTCCAGTCCCACGGGACACAAGTCCAGCGACCCCCACAACTTCAGCTCATTTTGAGCAAGTCAGAAAAGCCATTTCTGCTACCCCACCTACCAGAATGGTAATGTCTCACAAAGTGGAGGAAGAAATGCGTTTGGGTGGTTACACATCTTAACCCACTGCAGCTAGGTCGGACTGAGCAATACATCAATCAAAGCTTTCATCTTTCATCTAAAAGAGAAAGGTAAATCCTGTTCCTAGCCTTCATGGTCGTAGAAAAAAAATGTGTTGAAGTTATGACTTTCAAATCTTCAAAGGCAGATCGTAAATAAAAGTGCTGACATTTATTGCTTTTAAGCAAATCACATACTGGAGTGTGACTCATGAACGTTGGAACGGGCAAGCACCAAGGCAATCATGTCGAGGATGAGATCATGATGCAGTAGGTGTGCAGCATTCTCTTTTCAGCCTATTCACTATCTCTATTCTACAGTAATAAAGAAGAAAGTTTCTTTTCAGTCAATAATAAAGACCTTAATGTGCCTTCCAGGGCCCGTGGATATAATAAAAAGTACATTTCTGCTTCACTAAGAAAGCTTTTGATACATACTTGATCTCATAAAATACTGAAGGGCATATGACGTATTCACATGAATAAGTCAAAAGGCTCCACGGTACTCATACCAGTAAAATTAGTAATGTGCAGAGGCTGAGGTCTTATATTTTAAAACATTGGAGCACCAATCTTCATTTTATTGTTTATAAACTGCTTGCAAAGGGATGTTCCTGTAGAAAGGAGGGCATAACAAAAGGGGCAAGAAAAAGAAATTACATATCTGTACTGCAGAATTAGTCATGGGGTTACATCAGTTTAATAATTCAGGAGACATTTTGTACACATATCAGGTTGGCTAGGAATTAACTTAAACTTCAGTAAATTCTATGAATAGTGATTTCAAATTTGAATGACATGCACGTATTTTTCTAGTGAATAATTGCAGAAACCATCGCTTTCCGTATTCAGAGCCAGGGTTCTGCTGCTCACGATGTAAAGCTTGTCAATTCTGCAAGCAACAAGCTTTGAAGATAGTCAGAGGAACATTTGGATAAACAATCAAGAAGATATATTTGTTCAGCCGTCCCTTCTAAAAAGTACTTACATATCTGCAACATGTTTTCCTCAATTATATTACAAAAGCCTCACCTATGTTAAATGTATCTAGACAACAAAGAAAGTATGATAAATACCATCAAAATTTACAATCTGGTACCTTCATCACACAGACACAGGTCCTTTACAAACATTGAACTAAATTTATCATTTTCCTTAATGTCATCATGATTCAGGCTGATACTGCCCCTTGTACTGTCTTCTTTTTTTCCCTACTGATCCACAAACAGAATGACCTCATGCTGCCTGCAAGCAGAGGAGTTTGACAATAGGCTGCAAATGACAAAGGATGCAGGAAGATAGGAGTTAAAAACTAAATTATTATAACAAAGGCTGCATCTAGAGGTGGAACTGCAAAGTTGGTTAATATCACTAGTATAACTTTATAGCATTAGATGTGCCACACGAGCACCTTGATTTTATTTTGTAGTGAGGATATAGAGTTTTTCACACCTGTAAACAAATACCTAACTTACACACTATAGAATGTGAATGTTACCATATAGAAGCAACTGCTCTGTTGCACCATCTAGGGAAGTGTGCTAGGCTCAACCAAAACAGACCTTTGGTTGATTCTTCACCTATCTGCTTACCAGAAACCAGAGAAATCTGCCTCCTATGTTACAGACTATTGGCAAGAATATACAATGTAAAAAACACCTTTGCTTTATTTCCTGTCCACCCAGTATCACATTGATTAAAATGTTGCAAACATTCCCTTAGACAGCTACAATTTGCTCCAGAACACAAAAAATCCTGAAAATCTACTCAACTGAAGAGCAAATTGAGTCAAGCTGCAAATTCACATACCGAAAAATTAAAGAGAAAAATAGGAATACATGTTCCTGTTAATACCAAGGTCTTAAGGCATCAAAACTGAATAAGGTGGATAATTGCCCCCCACCTATGCAAAATTACAATCTTCAGAACACCTGCAGTGACTTGAATTAAATCACAGCCAGCAGGGACTTCAGGATGACCCGCTGAAAAACAGTCTAATGATTAAACGTGTGCATATATATAATATACATTTATACAAGAAATTTATATATGTACCCATATATACATACAAATAAAACTTTGTTAAAACTTCAGTGCAGAGAAGAAATATTGTCTTTCGATATTCTTTTTAACATACAAGAAACTCAGTAACTTGTGCCCAGCAAAACTATAAACCCAACAATTATTAAGTGTTCTTACATTACAAAAAGCAAAAAATGAACTTTATCGAACATAGGAAAGCAAGGGCACACTGTTGGAAAATCTTAATTGCAGCCAATGTCATCAGATGGCTCACTGGTACTAGAAATCTGTCTTTAAGCTGATCTGTGAGTCGGAAGATGTAGCCAAGCCTTAGCTCCATGCTGGAGCTCCTTTAGGTAAGTGCTGCTGCCTGGAAGCCAACTATGACTGCTGGGCAGCATCCCCAGCCCTGACACCATCCTTGGGCATTCCAGACACTGCTGCTCTTTGCCTACATTCAAGGCTGCTCCAAGAAGACTGAAGTTCTTCTCCTTGCATCCTTAGCATGCTTACAGGTTCATGATTATCATTTCATTCAGTTACATAATCAGCACATAGAACAATCACACCGGATTTTACAGTACCCCAGAGAATGTGAAAGCTTGAGGTTTCCTGTTATCTAAAAGGTAAAAGCTACACCTCTTAAGAAAACATTAGAAGACTGTTGCAAGCCATGATGAGACACTGAGCAGCTGACCACAGGAATCACTTCGCTCTGCAAAAACATAATCGACATTCCCTCAGCCTGGGATTTTTCTCATCCTGTACGATCCTGTTTCTCCTCCTCATATGCTGTCACCAGTCACTTTCAGTAAAGAAAACCTGGAAACCTGAACATGCAGCATTTCACTTGTTTTCCTTGATTGTGAGTCAATTTTCCTTGCCAGCTCTGCAGTCACAGCATTGCAATACTACAAGGGCAAACATCTGCTGTCAGGCATGCAGCACTACTGCTTGTGTGGATTTCTTCCCAGCAGCTGGGAGGAAACGCTCCTTCTTGTTTAGACAAAAATATCAAATGGTTAGGAAATAAGGAGTTAGGAAAAGATGTATACAAGGTTCATGCTTGAGAAACACAAGAGCTCAGCCTTAGCCACTAAGAAAATTCCATTAGACATGAAGTTAACAATAATTTAGATCTGTTCATTTCTGGTAAGTCAGCCATTTTACTGTTGACCTACTTTGTATCAGCAATAATTTGTCACAGTGCATTCTCCAACTGCTACTGAAAGAAAGGTTGAAACCATACATTAAGAGCAGAGTGTCAAAGCAACTGATGTTAATTATACCCCACAATTCCTATGTTGATGAAATTGTCACTGCTAACTATTAATACAGCATTTATTGTCTAAGCCCAGCTTGCTCTACCAACCCCTGAAAGCCACTGAATTAACATCCTGCTTCTCAGTGTTCACATTGGAATGTAAATCTGAAATGTGTAAAAATAACCTCTGCTATTACACCAAGAATGTGTAAATACACATTCCTTTTTTGGGAGAACTATTTATCTCCAGTCTATACATGTTTCACTCTTTAAACTAAAAACAGCTTTAATGTTCTTCAGTCAAGTGGCAGCTTTTTGCCAATATAAACTATTTTCTCTTAAAATTATGGCATTAAGTAGAGGAATCACTGTAAAATGTAGAGTACTACTTGATTTATGGAAATTCAGAAATAAGCTTTACCTAGACACACAAAAAAGAAAAGCAGCAATGTTCTTTGCTGTATTCATTGCTAACCTGCACAATAACAAGAGATCATATTCTCCCAGCATAAACAAGGTTAATTAGAAGGACACCTTATGCGTATTGAGTGTTCATGTTCCATGACATCTGCTTAATTTGGTGACAGAAATGTTTACAAGCATCAGCACAAACTGAGCACTCCAGAAGCACTAACTGGATTCTTTATGGTTTGCACATCAGTAAACTGTTTTGTAAGGTTCTACTGCTGCAGTTCAGTTCCCCCTGCTTCTAAATAATCTCTCAAGCTTTACCCATTTAAATTGAAGACAGTCAAAAATATACAGGCTTAACAATATTTAGCCTTCAAAATTGTCATCTCTAAGGCATGGCATGAGACATACAACTTGGTATGATCCAAGAAGACTCATTTTGTGATAAATATAGAAGACTTTCTTATCCTATGAATAAGGAATTAAGACTTTCATATCCTATGATCCAATATGAGATACAACAAAAGTATAAGCCAGTGATGGTATTTTCACATCAGAAAAGTGGCTCATGTTATTTCCAAATTCTTGTGTAGATTGATAGAACAAACCAATAATATCCTGTGGCATAGTGGCCTATCATATACAGATCTACTTGAAAATCTTTGCAGAGTCAGCAGAAAAGTGGAAAACTAAAATCAGCATTATTAGCAATGGAATGAGAATCCTCACACCTCTATTCAAACCAAAAAATGACACTAAGGTCTACAGGAAGAAGAAAATTATGGTCCAAATGGCTGCTTAAGCCAGATGTACACCTCCAGAATAAGCAGGAGAAAAACACAACTGTAAAGAGAACAAAACAACAGAGCTTCTTACAGGATACATGTAATACAACTCTCTATAGGAGGAGCATCATTACCAAACATAAATAGTTTGGTACCAAACTATACCAAACAAAAGTAGCATTGAGTAGTAGGATCTGATACCACACAGTAGCACAGTGGGGAAATACACTGCAAGAAAAAAAAAAAATTGCTCACCTGGCATAAACTAGAAAGCAACTATACACTTTATAAAAAGACATTCACTGAATGGTGAACAAGTCTGAGTAGACTGATCCATCGATCTGAGAAGAGCTGCAGCATCAGAGCCTCCTACAGCTGAGACTGCCCTCAGAACAACTACAGGACTATTCAGGGCTCCTCAAGGAAAGTCAGCTAATTTAACTAACGTGCACTGATCAAGCAGGTCTTGAATGTGTTCTCATCGCTAACATTTGCATTAAAATAACAGCCTTGCCTGTTTCGTAATGGCACCTTAAATGAAATTCAGAAGTGACAAGCATTTAGCTTAGTGTGCTGCTTGTTCTACCTGCAACAAAACACAGGATTGGCAACAGCCTACTCCTACAGACATACTCCACTTCTCTCAGGAGTCCTTATGCCCTGCTGTCACAGTATGCTAAGTACTTTCAAAATCAGACAAGGGCACATTGTGTGCACATTGGGATATATTTAAATTCTAGCTGGAATAAATCCCAGCAACTCTGAGGACATAGGTTGTACCAATTACTACTTACAGCTGCAGTTAAAAATTATGCCATGAATGAAAGCACCTTACCATAAAAGGACTAAAATGTTAACGATCTAAAGGAGCAGGCTCACTCTTGGTTCAGTGTCACATGCCAGTCTCACAGATGGAACACTTGCTGCCTCACAAAGCTATGCTTAATTTACCAAAAAGAAAGTACTGACAGCTGATGCTTTCATAATGTGCACAGCTCACGTCAAAGACCAACTATACAGCTACCCCTTCTGATGCTGCTCTTGCTGTGCAGCAGAAAAGGCTGCAGGCAGCACCACAATATACCAAGCATGGTTCAGCCAGCAGTGAGCTTCATGAAAGTTTAATACAGCTTTAAAGCCAAGCTCAATGTTTTCTTTCTACTCAGATACACTTCTGCTGTCTGCAGACAAATAACACAACAGAAATTGTGGTTTGAGTACTCCTACCACTAGAATAAATTTCTTGCTTACAGATTGAACAATTTAAAGTGTCATCTTAAAAGTAAGAGAATTTTAAAAGTATCAAAACACAAGCCTAAACCTTGACTCTATGCATGAGTTACACCTGTACTTTACTATAACACAGGCTCACTCTGAAGCTTTGGTCATACATCTTTTGTCAGATGCCAACAGAGCAAGGTCTTTAAAGTTCACTGCTTCAGGGGCACTTATGTTTCCACCACTCCATGCCAGAAAGCAAAGGGCCAGAGAAGCCCTAGCAATACTTTGAAGTGCTGAATATTGCCATACATATGCAGATCATTGTAAAATTCACATTTGTAAATTTGAACTTTCAAAAAAACAAAGGAAAAGAAATTGTTAAAAAAAGCTGGACAGTTCAGTCTTATGTTTTGCTTATATATAACCAGCTATATTACAGATCATTATAAAGACATGAACTGGAGATACAACATATTACTACTGCCTAATTGTAAAGGCTCATTCATAGTTGAGCAGGAGCTGCAACAACTCCTGGCAAGTCCGATGCTCAGTTCTCCCATAGCTTGCAAGCTTGGCTGGCAAGTAATGATGGCTGTCCTTTCGTTCAGAGCACCAACAGCAGTTCTTGTGACTCAAGTGACCAAGGTGGGTAGGCCTTTTATTAAGCACTCACAGAACAAAGTACACAGGAGATAAGGAACAGAAGTCTTGAGTTTTACTCCAGCACTCTGACAAGTGTAGAGTGGTAAGGAATTTCTCTCAAGTGTATCTGCTGTGCTGTACACAAATGACATTAGTGTGGTGCTTACGTGAATCACATCTCTACATCATCCATTAACTATGAATACACATATAAGTATGGGCTTCTCACTTCACCTCAGCCAATCTTTAAAGTTTGGGAAAAAAGATCAACATACCTTTTGTTGAATCCAATCTTAATGATTTCTAAAGTGAAAGTCTTGCATCTGAAGAAAGCAAAAGGCAGGAATCTGCTCTTAAGGCTAAGGGACACTTGTCCCAACTCTTATTGTGCAGGGAATCCATCAGGTAAGAACTGTGAACTCGTGAGCAAGTAGGTCACAATGGACATTTAGGTTTGCTATTATCCTTCATCAGGAAGCCAAGTAAACTTTAATCCTCTGGATTTATTCAAGTCATCTTTGGTGGATGTTATTTCTGTACCTTTTCCTCATATCCTGGAATTACTGGCCCTGGAGTTATTTCCACATTGACTGTTTTTACAAGGTTTAAAGTGACATATACAGCATATTCCCCTCAACTTCCCAAGCATTTATATGTGATGTCTTCATTAATCCAGGTCTGTACCAAGTGTTCCCTAGCATCAGGGTGCCACTGATGTTCTTAGGCCTTTATAGTACCTATTTTATTTCTACTGTGAGACAAAAATAATTTAACTGATCCTATGTAATCACGACAAGAGATTAATTAAAATGCCAAGATAGGAAACAATTTATTATAGAGAGAAGAAAAATTTCTCATCCAAAATATAGAAATCTGTACAACTTTGCCACAATCAATATACATGAACTGTACAAATTTACACCAGTTCATAATTTACCAAATAAAAGATGACTAACAAAGTTCACAAAATAGATGGTGGTTTGTGGAAAAGACTTTTACCCAATTAAGAACAAGGAAATTACAAACCAGACCTCCACTTTCTAAAAATAAGAAGTTTACTCAGTCTTAGAAAACTACAAGCTAGCAAATGTACAGATAGCTGGCTGGTGCTAACACCACAGTTCAGACAGTGTCTTTATATGGTCTTTTTAAAGCCTGTTGCCATGGCAGATTCTGATCACTTGCTACTTTTGAGGCCAATGTAAAGATCTGACCATTTCCCCAGGTTATTCTTACTATTTTTATCTTATGTACATTTATACATATTTGTAAGTGCTAGGTAAAAGTCTGAAAATTAAGATTTCCAGTACGATGGTGTTCATAAGTCTTGTTACTGAGCTGCCAAAAATGCTAACAATTAATATATGTAATAGTGCAAATTTACTCTGCAAGACTTACTGCAGAGAATCACTTTATAAATATAGATTGGGGTTGAAAATTGGTGTAGAAATTAAGTCAGGTGTCTTAGAGAAACTGACACTTCCTAGATCTTCTTACTCCCTAGCAAGCTGCAATCATTTTGACTCACAGGCTATTAAATCACTGAAAGGTACTGTCCAAACTATGGCACTGTCACTTTAAGTATACCACTCTAACGTGTGCCAGATCTTCACAGCTGTGACATGGTTTAAATTCCATAATCCATCCCCAGAGGTGCCCACCCAAAGTAAAAACCAAATTTATCCATCCATTTTAAGGTGATCCATCCAAAGACTATATCTTAACCTGATACAGTCATCATATTGTAGCTTTTGGAAGGGCTAGTTCTGCCCAAGAGAAGTTCCTCCTTACAGCTTATTCGGCTGTCTACCATTTGCATGTTGGTGTTACTTTGGCTACCTCCTGCTGGTGCAGCTTCGTACAGCACACAGATGGAGCCATCCTCTCCAATGCGATAGGACACTTCGTACGGGTCAACCCAGAGAGTGAGTTCGCTCGGAAGAAGCTGAAACAGTTCCTGACTGCTCAATCCAATCCGCTGTGCTGCCTGTCCAATGAGAGGATCCATTTTATGGTTGATCCGGATACATCGGTAACCTGATCCCTTGCATGGCTTTTCTGGGAACCAGTGGTGTTTATAATGTTCTATAAAATAAAAAACAAACGTTATCCTCCTTAATTCCGCGCTGAAAGATACACGCAGCAATTGTTGGTCTCTTGTAAATTTCGTACATCAAGATCTTAATAAGCTTATTATTTTAGCATAAAATGACTTGAAAAATCATTATAGGTTTTATTTCTGATGATGATTTAAGGAAGTGCAATGTCCCTTGGGAAGCACTCGTACAAAGTTACTGTTTTGTGCTACTGTATAGAGAACAACATTCACCGCCAGAAAGGAGTGAAAAGCCACTTCCTGGCATTCAGAAAAACAAACACAAAAATACAGAAATTATTACATACATAACAGAAAAACTCAAGAGCTTCAAAACACCATAAACCAGATAGGAAAAAAAGACCCTTTCCAACATCCTATTGAGATCACACCCAAGCTTAGCTCGTCACATTCTAAGAACACCCAAAAATAACTAGGGAGTAAGCTGGGCAGCGTTTACCGACTGACTCAAGCTGTATTTCACCACTGCTCTTCCCAGCCTATTTTCCATGGCGAGAAACCAAGGACTTCACTTACCTCAGGAGTTTTATCCCACCCAAAACCCTATCGATCTGAGGGTACTCGTAGCCACTACCGAGCCCACTGGGGCTTGGGATTACAAAACCCACAGGGCAGCGAAAGAACCCACGGTATTCGCTCCTAACCGGGGCTGTGGGCAGCTAAGAGACGCTTCCAGAAGAAAGGGGAACCGAGACTCATCGTTACCGATGAATTTTACTTGACAAAGAACCCCAGTTTCGGAGCGTTTTTCTTTCTGGAAGCGGGGCGGTTTGAGCCCTCGGCGCGGAGCTCAAGTCCGGGCCGCTGGAAAGCTTTGTCTATGGAGGCACGGACGGGAGGGGGGAGCTGCCTGCGCGACGCCCGAGCCCCTTTTGTTTACACCCCGCTCCTGCCTCCCCCACCGCCGAGGCCGGCTCGGCACGGAGGGTGCCCGCAAGGGGCGAGCCACGGCCGCGGAGCCCCGCCGGGGGCTCCAGTCCCTCGGAGGGGCCGACCTTTCCTTTCCCCCTCTCCGGGCGCCCGCGGAGCGCGGTGCCGCCCGCACCGCCGGCAGCCCTGCCCGGACGGGCGGCCCGCGGCGGACGGGGGAGAGCGGCTCCCGCCGCGCCCTCGCCGCCCTCACCTGCCAGCAGCTCCTGCAGGCACTGGCTGAAGGTCTGCAGCTGCCGCTCGTTCATCAGCCCCTTGGTCCGCAGGAACTTGGAGATGAAGCCCACAGCCGCGGCGATCTCACGTATCATGCTGGCCCGGGTGTACAGGGCGGGATGCATGGAGGCGGCGGCGGGCGGCAGCCAGGTCTCCGGGGCGGCCGGCGCTGGGGCGGGACGGGGCGCGGGGCAAGCGGCGCGGGACGGGACGGGACGGGGGCGGCACGGCTCTAACTGGGCGCGGAGCAGGCAGCAGAGCCCAGATCACATCCCGGGGGCGGCAGCCTCCGCCTCCTCTTCCTACGGCAGGGGGGCGGCGGCAGCAGCGGCGGCCGCGGCAGCGCTCCCCGCATTTCCTGCGGCGAGGGGCGAAGGGAGCTACTCGCCGTCCGCCGCTTCTTATAGCCGCTACCGACCGGAAGTGGCGTCACGGCGCCGGGGGCGAGCCGCCGCCAATCCGGCGATCGCACCATCGTGACGACAGATAGCGGGGCGGGGCTTGCCGTGGCGGGTGACGTAATCGGCTGTAAACAAATAGAGTCGGGGGCGCGCGCGGGGATCGGCGCCAGGGTTCGCGTGCCCGCGCGAGGGCCTCTGCGTGCCGGGGCGCGCGCCCGCGCTGCGCGGGGGGGGGGGAGCCGTGTGCGCGGGGGGCGGGGCGCCAGTGCGGGGCGTCCCCGCGTGGGGCTCCGCGCGCGTCGGCGCGGGCAGGGCGCGGCGCGCGGCGGGAACCCGCGCGAGCGCGGCCGCGCGCTGTCTCCGGGGAGCGCGGAGCCACGTCAGCGGCGGGGGCGGCGGGGCGGCCCGAGCGGCGCCTCCCCGCGCAAGGGCGGCCGCAGCGCGGCAGCTGCGGGGGCGCTCCCACGGCGCCCCGTGTGCGTCTGTGCGCGCAGGCGGCCGAGGAGGCGACGTGTCTGTGCGTCCTCGCCCTTTCCCGACGTGTCTGTGCGTCCTCGCCTTTTCCCGGAGTGCAGGGGTGCGCCGGTGGCACCAGGCAGTGCCCGGCCGCCCGGGAGCCGAGCGCCGCGCTCCCTCACGTTTGTGAGCCGTGCCCTTCGGACCGCGTCCCCACCGGGGTCTCCGGCCGGGGCCTCCGCGCAGGGCGAAGCCTTGGCCGGGCAGCCGGCGGCCCCGGGCCCGTGTGCCGGAGCACGGCGAAGCCAGCACAGGCCGGCAGCCAGGCCTCGGCTCTGGCTCTCTGCGGACATCCCAAACCCAGCGTCTGGCCCTGCACGCTCCCCGTGCTCCCCGCGCCTTCCCCATCTCACTGTCCCGGGTGTCCCGTCACAAAACCTTTGCGGTGAGTGATGTATCAGCCAGTGACTGCTAAGAAGAGCGTCTGTCTGAGCCCTCCAGTGCTCTGTCTCCCTTTTTGCTAAAAAAAAGGGGGAGAGAAAAAAAACCGGCAGAAGATTTATGTTTGGTTAGTTTGTTTTGGTTTTGTTAAAAAACACAAAAGTCAAGCTTCTTTGATAGGAAACCTTATTCTTTCCCAAGGCTTTGTGCCCTGCCCCCTTGCCAAGCTTCAAGTGAGGTACAGCCTGATGCCTGATATTTGCATGTACAGTTCTTACAGTCAGCCATCAGAAATTAGCCCAACAACAAAGGCACACACAACATATGATTTCTTTTTCAGTGAAAATAATTCACTAATATAATCTATAAAAAATACGTGTGTGGAATAATTTGAATAAAAGACGAAAGCAATCGGGTTTTTTCTGCTTATCTGGTGTGAGAAATGTAACTTTATAGTGCTTTTTATTCTTTTCTCTGCACACAGGATCTATCCTATGTTAGTCCCCAGCCTCAGGGGACTCTCATTGACTCTATACACAAGGGAAATGTGCAAAGCACCTTAAAAAGATAATCGGGAGAGCTCAAACTCACAGCTTTACTGCATACTAAAAATGTTGGTGTGGGTTTTAGAGCACAGTCCCATCCATTTTCCCCCTACCAACTTCTGAGTATTTACATTAATAATCATGAGCCAACCCTCCATTCTATGGGAAGGGAAGAGCTGCCATCCTGGCTTGTGCTCCTTAGGTGCCAGCCATCCTTTATTAGTGCTTCTGTGGTACATGTGAGGTATGTCCAGAGCTGCCATTTCTGCTCCGTTCATAGGTTGGAAAGTGCTGTGTTCTTTAAACCTTGAACGGCAGATGCCTCTCTCCCCCTTCACAGCAAGGCCCACCATCCTACTGGAAACTGCCATTTACCTTGGGCAAAAGTGATGTTTGAGCATCACAATTACAATAAAATAATTACTTCAAAATACAACAAAATACTTCAAAAAAACAGCAAAAAATAATACAATGTGTGCCACCTTTGCCTGGACCTGAGCTTTTTTTTATTTGGGCCACTTTCTCATCTCTTCTACAGAATTCCATCCAGAATCAAATGCTCAGAAGGAGTTTTAGAAACTCTCAAGTAAGTAAGTGGTCACATATAGTAGCACCCCACAACATGAGGTTTAAAAAGCTGTTCCCACCATAACTGCCACAGACAGCAAGCCTGTTCCAATTTGAATCATCCCCTTTGACTGATGATTCTAAGAACATCATGTGGCAACATGTACTTCATGTCACACTCACTGAGAGGGGGAGAAATTTAAAATGTCCTTTTTAAGCTTTTTTCTATCTTAAAAAAAAAAAAGAAAAATTCTGTACCATCAAGGAGTTCCTCTCAAATCTCTTGCAAAGTCAATACATTCAGGACTCTTCAGCAGTCAGTTTTCATAGCTCCTATTGATTCCAAATAGTAGCAGCATGTGACAAAGTTTTCTCTGTGGGAAGGGTAAAATGCTGTGCATACAGATCCAGTCCACTGGTAAGGAATGAACTGCCTTGGTGTTCATTGCTTGCAGCCAGCAAGCTGCTCAAGTGTAACTTCAAGGCCAAGGCTTGAGCTGCCTGCCAGGAGGATCTCATCCTTATCCATGGGTGTGAACAAGGTGACTGGAGCTGCTGATGCTGTTTTCCCAGTCCAGGCAAGTCCATTTCCATCTTGGTGCTAGGCAGGACAGCAAAGGAGCTGCTGCCATTTCTAGCCTGTGAAATTCTCCCAAAGATCCTCATCTTTACAGCCTGCAGGCCCTTAATTGATGGGAAGACTTTGGCATGCAGCTCGTGGCATCAAGCAAAGTCAGCTTTTCTTGACTGGACTGTGATGGAGGGCATCAAACAGGCTAGCACACCGTAGCCTGTTGCTGCTTTGTAGCTTAGCTGCCTGCCAGCTGCCAGCACATTTCACTGATCTATCATGCCACTCTGAACTTTTCCAGTGCTTCCACATTTTGGGATATACTAAGTGGTTCTTTTTTCTCTGGCCAGCTCCCAGCTGTCTACTCCTGTCTCTGCAGCTCCAGACCCAGAGGAGGCAGTTTCCTTGCTTAATAGTGCAAGATGCTCAGTGATACATTAATGGCAGGGTACTGAAGAAGATAAATGTAAATACTTAAGAACTGCTTTATTCAGCCCATCTGATACTTGAAATGAAGCAGAGGCCCTAGGGAGGAAAAATAAAGAAAAAGGGTATGTGATCATGTAATTAAAGACTGGGTCATAATGGATATGCACAGAAGGGTTGAATTAAGGTTCTACTGGTATCCCAGCTTCTGATATTTCCTAACTTTTAAGGAATACAATGCAACCTTTACAACATTTCTTTCATGTTGTTTTGGCAGAATCTGTTTTTTGACACTGGTTTGGAGAGAGCCTGGCACTTTGTTGAGTTCTGTCATAATGGAAATAAGCAATAGAAATACACTTTTGTCTGTGCCACACACACACATACACACCCTGCAACTATTGCAACATGCTCTTTTCATAGCTTTTCTGAAGTTACTGAGTGTTTTTTATGTTAGGTGGAAAGATTCAAGAGTTCAAAGGAGGAGAGTTAGAGTTGCTTGATTTTTAAAAAATTTGTTCTAGTCTTAGGGTCTGAATTAGTATACATTTGCTTATGAAAATAAATACACTACATATTCAGCATGGATATTTTTTCCTGTTTGAGAGAACTACAGGCTTTTTATGTGGCATTTTATTAAAGCCTTTCAGTGAAGAAAAGTGTTAGGTCTCTTCCTGTTTCACTGTCAAGTCTACATAATTTTTTGCATTGTTTGGCATTGACCTAATGGAGAAATAACAGTTGAGAAATAATTGGTATTTGTTTCCAAAAAGGATTATGTATGCCTTAGATTGGCATAAGCTTTCTCTCACCTGTAAGCTGAAGGGTGCTGGTTGCAATACATAAAATACAACAACAATCCACTCTGTGTAGAGTTTAGTTTTAGTGTAGGTTGATCTTACTAAAATGCCTCAGTATTTTTGTCATTTACCAAGTATTTGAAAATGTATAGGAAGAGGTTTCCTCTTTTATCTTTATGCAGCAGAAAGCTTTCCATGGGATGCTTAAAACATTTTTCAATGTTTTAGCCTGTTTCATTCTTTGAATATGCAGTGGCAGCTCTAGTGACATTAAGTTGCTGCTCCAGGAGGCAGACGTAACCCAGAGTCCATAGCCAGCCCTGCCTGCCATGCTGCTCCTCAGGAGACCCAATGGCCTGGCTGTGAATTCCCACCTTGTTTTGTAAAGTTTTCAGGCAGACACTCCTCAAGTTACAGTGGCGATATGGGACTCCTCCCTGGAAAAACTTTGGCTCCACAGCTTGGTTGTAGACAGAGATAGCAATAGCCAGCCCCTCTCACTGCAGGTGAGTGCCCTTACCTGCCTTCCAAGGAGAATGTTGACACTAAGGCTTTTTTCCCCTGGAGCCTTGAGAGCAGGCTGTCATTCCTATTCTGATGCCACCAGAAATGTTTGGACTTGATCTCAGGCACAGACCTGGGCTCAGAATCGTGGTATGGACCCAGCCCACTGCCAAAGCAGCACTCTGCAATGAGGAGGGGGTAGGGGCTTTTCAGCTCCAAATGTAAGCCTGCCTCTCAACCCAGCATTGCAACCCTGCACCTAACTGCAGTGTTGGAGCAGTGAGTGTTTCATCCTGAAAGTGTGGGGGTGAAGAAGTCAGTCACATATTCTTCCAAAGTGGAGAAGTCTCGCCTCTGAGAAGATAGACTGGTAGGAGTCAGAGAAAGGGCAAAAGTCTGATTTGTGACCCCACTGGGAACTTCCCTTTCTCTTCGACATGCTCATGCTTACACGCAAACCCACACGCCTGCAGTCTGCATTTCTGAATTAGCCTATCAGGCAATGAATTCCTCCAACCACTTCTCACAGAAGCAGAGTCCTGCTTAAGCAAGTGGGACTAGTCCCGTAAGCCAGAGTCCCATTCTGCAGTCTGTCAGTTGTTTAACAAACATTTCTGCCACTGCAGGAAGACCAGGAGGGGATGGAAAGACTCAGAGGGGCAAGGGCAAGCTGTCAGCATTGGTCATAACTATAGCATGTTCATTTTAGGAAGTCCATCTCATGACATCCTAAAATGTCATGAGATGGATTTCCTGCAACTTTGCTGTGCTTACTCCATACAGAAAAAGGTTTGCTCTATGGGGCAGAGTTTCAAAGGGGCCACTTTGCTTGATTTAAGCTTGATTTCAAAGGGGCCACTCACTGAGAAGATATTCCTTGTGGCATGAGCATCAAGTCTGGCCAGGACAGATTCAACAGAAGGCTTTTCCTATTCAATTTCTTTTACTTCAGCAAACAACATGCACATGTAGCAAATAAAAAGCAAATCCAGAACATAGTATTCTGTTTTGCATATAAGTTGGTTTTTTTCCCCTATATGGGATAGTAGCAGTATGGCAGCACTTGCAACCCTTGTTTTTAATAAAGCAATCATAGTTTGCATCCAGTAAAAACAAAAATTTAAGAAAACAATAGAAACACGTAATTTGAAAGCTTGTCAATTGAAAGAACTCACAACATAGCCACACATAACTATTATTACATAGTCAGGCTTTCATTTTTATGAATTTAGGAATTAAACAGGGTAGAAGAATGTACATGAGATAAACAGTCATTCATTGCCATCGTGAATGGAAGTTGTTAGCAGTGATATTAAAGTGAAAGTAGCTTCTAAGTGAAAAGAATGATTCAACTGTTTGTTGCTGTGCTCTGCAATCAGATGATGTCATCTCAAATTCCAAAATTTTACCTTTCCTGTAGTTTTTCATAGTAAAGCTGGGATGAAAGGGATCATAAAGATTCTGCTTTTCAGGGTTTTCTTTTTCCTGGCCTGCCATATAATTTTAGGAAGACCTGAAATACTTGCAAACACCCTTGTCTGTAGTGGCTGCATTATGGGCTCTTGCACTGCCTGGTGACTGCCAGAGCAGCCTGTGTTGGTCAGCACAGGCTGTCAGTCACCCTGTGATCAGGCAAAGGAAAAAACAGGAATTTTTTATGATACTTTTATGACAGTATTCCCTGACTTTTAGAATTAAAACTGTGACTGTCTGCAGATTTTGAGTGCAAATTCCATTAAAATACTTAAAGATTTTAATAAACCAATATGTTGGTCCTGCAAGTAATTTTTTCTTGGTATTTGCACCTTACATGCTTTGATTTATGGTGCAGTTTAAGATCAAGACATATGTTTAAAATCTTTTTGTAAACATCTGAGAAAAACCACTTTCATTTATTTTCTGATTATGTCATAAAAAATTCTTAAGCAGCTTTATTAAGATTCGTGACTTGGAAATCAAATACACTTTTAAATAGATGGCTCCTTTGGAGCTGCTATTAAGTAGTAGCCACCAAACCTTGACCAAATCTTCCTGTCTCAAAAATGCATCAAAACAGAAAACATGGAGACATTGTAGCGGTAACACTGGATATTTTAGGCCAGGTCTGCAAAGACTACAAAGGATATTACCTACTATGCCCTTACTAAAACAGAAAAAAACAGGTAAACAGTGATTGCAATGTTTAGCTAGACATAAGCACCTGCCTCACTATACCCCCAACATCTCTCCACCAAAGCTGAACATGTGGATTTTTTGGCTTGTAAATTATGTGTCTGCATGTATTTCATTTTGTGCAGGGTCTGGCTTTGGAGTTCAAATTATTTCATTTTAGCTGTTTTTTTGTCCTTTTATTGTGGTCTGTCTATCTAAATCCAGCATATCAATGCAGTGAATACTTTGCTGCAAGAAGAGGCACTTATCTTTTTCCCCTTATTTTTTTCTAACCAATACTTGCCACAACTTATTCTTTTTATCACTGTCATTTGTAGTCATGGCACTTCTCCTGTTACAGCTTTTTTTCTCCTTGCAATGGTATTAACTCAGGCATTTTAATCAGTCTCAGACAGAATTCTCAAGACAAAATTAATATAATTAGTTCTCTAGGACAGATTTGGCAGGGTGAAGGAACATCACATAGACAGTCTGTGTTATTACCTTCCTTTGAGTACTGAGAGATTTTCTGGATATTATCAGGTGGGGACAAAAAATCACAGCTACATGGTTCTTTCTTGATTGTGTAGCTTTATATACAGTGCTGCTCAACTGCATTTAGGGGAGAACACTTCAATCTTGCTGGTGTGAACATGTAGTCACTGATCCCTTTAACGGGATTGTAGTGCATGTCACATCCCCAAAATTAAGCTACTCGGCCGCTCCTCATGAGACTGGAATTCTTTCCCCAGATGTGATGAAGAAACCTCAATAACTTACTTTCCTGTATTCAGTCATGTGAGTAATGTCCCTGACAACAATGAGATTATCCTTATAATTGCAAATGAACAGGGTTGTGGTTTTAGGGCCCATAGCACAAGAGACAGAATATCAGAGCTCCCACTGGTTTTACTTCTTTCTTAGACATGTGCCATAAACTGAGGAACTTACTTGGTCCTACACTGCCTATAAATTACCTATTCCTAACAAGAAAAAACACAAAAACAAAAAGAGCCACGCCCCCTAAAAAACCAACCAACCAACCAAAAAAAAAAAAAAAGAAAAAGTTCTTGTTTTTTAATGGTACTATTTTACAGGAAACAAGAGCTATCTGATCATTTATATCAGATATAATAAAGTATCTTTTATGAGCATGCTTGATTGCTTGATAGCACTAGGAAAGCAGGGAGAGGGGCCTGAATATAAGCAGAGTCAGTAATCTATAGTTATTTCACCAAAAAAAGAAAGGGTTTTTTTCCTCTTTGTTAAAGGAAATCAGAAAAGATTAACTAAAATAGAAACTGAAATCTTGACAGCAGAAACATACACCTCTATAAAATTAGCCCATCAGTTCTGACTTAGATTAACCAGATGTCTTAAACAGGCATGTGATGAAAAACAAGAAAATCACAGATTTTTAATGAAAAAAAAAAGGAAAAAAATAGAGATCCATACATCTGTGAATCAAAAAAATTCTAGCCTTTTGATCTATGTCTTTCATTTTCTGCTTTCTACAGCACCTTCAGTGACCATTCCCCCCCCCCCCCCCCCCCCATGTTTGTCTGATGCATTTTCAGAGACAGAGGAACAAAAGCTGCTGGATACCCCTCTTACAATAGCAAGGAGATGTGCCTGGCTGTGTGGGAGGAGCCGCTCAATTCTTCCGTGTATGGCTGGGTACACATGCTTCCAGCAGCATTAAGTGTTCCTGGGAGCATGGAACAGAGTGTTCCAGCAGGATCTAACATACAGGCAAAGATAGAAAGCCATTTTCTTCACAACTATGCACTACATTAACACATGATCCCAAGCTTGCAAAGGATGAACTTACTGTTTCAGAACTTTTTCTTTCTTTTCTTTTTCTCATCTTAATCCCCTTCTAAATTATTTAAGAGGACTCTCTGGGTTGTTGTTTTTGGGTGTTTTTTGAAACATGATTTTTTAAAAATTTTCTGCTTTATGAAAGCTTGCTTATAAAAAATTGCATAAGAGACATAGCAGTTGCATAACACATCCCTTGAGGAAGTTCATAAAATGTCTTTACAGCCAGATTTTCCTCCCTTTGGGTTTTTGTGCCCCACAACTCAGCTAGCAGCCAGTGGAGAGAGAACAAGTAGAAATTCATTTGAGATAACAGGGGAGAAGGGGGACCTAGAGTCATGTACATCTACACTATGGAACAAGAACACAGGGCTGAGCTGCACCAGAAGCAGGTGGAGTCCCAGCAGCTGTCTCAGTCCTATCTGGTGCCAAGTCACTGCAGCCAGCTCAGGCCACAAAATGCTGCTGCTTCATACCAAGAAACCAACATGTGCAAAGCCAAGGTGGGGAATTTGTGCCACACATTCCTTTCCTCCGTGTAGACATGTCTTTATTGTTTCCACTCAGTTTTGTTACCCTGGAGCTGTAGGATGTTTCCTGCAGAGTCATCTGCTCCCACCGACTCAGAACTTCAGTCTCATCTGCCAGGCAGCATGGTTTCAGTAGAGCTGTGCCAGGGCTGGTGATGCCACCACCCAAACACTTCTGTTTCACATAAGATTCAAAAAACCAAACCAAACCAAAACAGCAAAATTTCCCAATTGTCCCACTTGTGCTGAAATTTTCAGATCTGTTCAAAGCTACCTCCAAATGTGGGTGCATGCCCCTGGATTTTTTATGACAGTATAAAGAGAATTATTAGGGCTGTCCTGGAGTGATCATAAGAAAACTCCTTCAATTGATACAGTCCTAGAGAAAATTACCTGTCCATGAGTTATAAAATTTTCTACTTTGCATCAAAAGTAGATTCAATAGTTTCTATAAGGAAAGCTAGTAATAGCAGATATTTCCTGAAGACTGTTCATATTTTTTGTTCTTAAGGTAGTAGAATGTACAGTAAGAAATAGAGATTGAAACCTGAGTTTTTCATGTGCCTGTTTTCAGTTGCTGGACTAATGCAGTGATTTCTAAATGAAACAGCCTTAAAAGGATGAACTGAGCCATACTTCACTGCTTTGTTCATCTAAACTCAACATTTCACCCAATGGGCAAAAGTACAACAAGGATGAATTTCAGTTGCTCAGGATTTGAAGGGAACAGTAGTTACAACCCTCAGCCTAACACAACACCAATGAGGGTTCAATGCATTGAGAAGTTTCAATGATATGAAGAATCCCGCTTTCTTTGGTACAGGTGGAAATTTAATCTTTTTTCCAAGATGGGTTAATTAGATAACTGTTGCAGTGTGATGTAATAGCCTGTTTCAGCTATCCCAGTTCTTTTCCCAGGTGTGCCAATACCCTCTCCCTTCCCCTCCCCTTGCCTCCTGCTGACTGCTGTCTGTCAGTCTTGGCATTCCAGCAAGGCCATCGTATGATTGGCAGAATTCAAAAGATGCCTCTCAGCCCTGGGGACATTGGGCCATCCAGGTGCCATTTGTCCCCTCAGACTCCCTCCCCTTACCTGGTCGGCGGGGTCCCTACCCCTTCCCTCCCCTCTCCCCGGGGTTAAAGGACACGGCAGCCACGCGGTTTGTGGTTCTGTGGGAGCTGTTGCTGCGTTCAGAGGCCTGTATGCCAGGAATAAAGCTCTGGATCGAAACCCTCCAGCAGAACCCGACTCCTTTCCTTCACCTCACCTTAAAGCTTCTCCACCAGAGGCAAACCTGAGCTCCTGCATGCCTGGACTTGTCCCAAGCACCAGCTGCAGCATCCAGCCAGGCAAAGGTGTCTCTGAGGTGAAACCACCACAGCTGCTGCCTCTGGTCAAGCAGCAGGCCCAGACGAGCCCAGGCACGTTCCATCCGGCTATATTGGTATTTAATTCCAATAGATAACTGTGAATCTCATTTCATTATTGATTTAATAATCTCAAGTATTTTTGACCCTGTGTTTATAAAAACCCAAAAGTTGCTTTGGATTCCCCACTCCAGCCGTAAAGCATTTACAATGACCACAGAAATGCCAATTTCATCAGTGGAGGGTTTAGAACAAAGGCAACAGCAGTTTTACTACTCCTGCTGAAGGTTAACACCCTTCATTGTGAAGACAGATAAATAAAAGATTACCTGTAGTAAATAAAGTTATGGATGGTCACATAAAAATGTAGTAATGTTGCTCATTAACTCCAAAGATTGGAGACCAAACAGTTGTTTAATGGAGGGTGGAGGAGAATTTTATGTGCACTCATTTCTGAAGCAAATGAAGCAAAAGTAGTGGCATATTTTTGTTTTATAACCGCTGTGAGTTCTCTCCAAGTATTTTTATAGTATGGTTACTGGCTTCTTCATTGATTATGTATCAGTCACACTAAGTCCTTGAAAAGAAGCTGACCAGCCTATTTATCCACACCTTCCTCTTCTGGAAGCATAAGGTCACCATGTTGGTGTGCACAAATATCAGCTGTTCACTGGTACATACACATCCCAAATCCAACATGTGTTCTGGCGTCAGAGGAGCTTTGCCATGAAATTCTGTAGAAAGACTTTTCACTGTGCTAAATGATGTAGGAACCTTGCCTTTAAAATTTACTAAGTCTATTTTCCTTTCTTTCACTTTGTTGTTTTTAACCTGTTGACTGACTTTCATGCTTGTTTTTGGTTTGTTTGGCTTTCTCCCCCTTGGTTTTAACTGACAAAACATTCAAATTCTGGGACACAGATGAGTTCCTTCTTGTCAATAGCAGAGTATGAGATCAGGAGATGTGGAGAGACAGAGTCCAGAGGATGCTTGTTTGGAACTGTATCTTCTCAGTGTTCCTTTAACCAGTAGTTCTAAGGCCTGTGAATTGAGAACCCTTATTTACCTTTGCGCATGTTGAATGGGTTTAAAGGCTGTCAGATTTATTGGAATACTGAAGGGTCACTTCAAAGGTATTTAGACACATACGTTATTGAAAATGAAATTATTTTTATTTCTGGGATGGCTGAATGACCTGTTTTTACCTTGGAGATCAAGTAACACAAACAGCAATGAATATCATCTCTGTGCTGATTGGAATTATTTGAATCTCTCTACTAATACTAAAAGAACTAAGTTCCACTTTTAAAAATTGATCACAGAATAGTTAGTTTTTAATGGTCTATTTTGTCACAAAATCCAATAAATTTTAATTTTTAAAAACCTGCAGATTACCATATGGATTACAGCACTCATAAAACACACTTCAACAAACACTTTCTTCAACAGTTCATTTGCAATTTAGATGCAAACAGAGTATTATGTGCTAAAAAAGTTTGGACATGTTTTCAGCTATCAGAATGTGAAGTTTTTCTGTTTAATTGGGACAATTCTATTAACACAAATAGTCCCGCTCTTTAAGAGAACTAAATATATTCCTATTTTTCTTTTTTTTACACATAAGTACTACTTTCAGGAGAATCAAGTATGTTCCCTGATATGGAAAAAAATTATTAATCTGCCAGGACAGAAAGCAAGGACAATATATAACTGCAGATAATGAGCCATTTCAAATTTATTTAGGTATGTCATTTGTACATCCCAGAGCTCATAAAAGATGGGTAGTTGTTTTCACATGCACTAAGCAAAGCCATTTCCAAAAAGAAAAGAAAACAGAAGTCAGCCTCCTTTCAGATTCATGCATGCCCTCCCCTGCACCTTTTGCTTGGCCTCAGTTCTGTCTCCCCTCCAGACATGAGGGGACATTGGGCTGATAACCACATCCCCTGACTCCCTCTGGGAGAGCTGCAGTGGGTTTAGATAATGCAAACATCATCCAAGACATGTACCGAGAATAAAACGGGCCTGGAGAGTGTTTTGGTTCCTGTATGATGCCTGTTTAACTGCTGGGTAACTAAGGCTCCTTTAGCCTGTTGTGCATCTCCTCACCCTGAATGACAACCCGTGGCTCTGTCCACAGAGTTACTGTGTCTGTGTGCTGTGACCCCAGAGAATAAGATCTGCAGAGCAAAATTTCTGCTGCTGAGGGCCCAAAACCCACTAGATACAGTTTCTGGTGCCTGGTGCTGTGGGCTGTGTGTGACCCCTGTATTGTGAACCCTTGGGCTGTACATGCAGCAGTGGATAGAGCACACTTGGACAGTGCGTGGGGCTGCCCTGTGCCTGTGTGACCCCTGTTTTGTGACCCTTGGGCTGCCTGTGCAGCAGTGGATGAGCACACTGTGTGCGTGGTGCTGCCTTAGATGGGTGCATGGGGCTGCCCTGTGCCTGTGTGAGCACAGACAAAGGCATCCCTGCAGTGCTCCAGTGAGGCCAAGCATGGGGAGCACTCTGCAGAGCCCCGTGGCTGACCCCACACAGGGATGCCAGTCCCCTCAGAATGTTTTTGCTGCTTCTTGTGGCAGCTACACCTGCCAGGGCACTGCTGCTACAGAGGATCTGGGCTCCCAGCAGCAATCAGGTCCCCCTTGCAGCTGATAATGTGGCTGTCTAAATATATCCATGATTAGGGCTACCCTGCACAGATTAAAGTCACAGCTCTGTATCTCCCAGCTGAGGCACAACAGTTGGCCTGATGACAGCACAAGCATGAACTTTATGACCTGTTTTTCTCAAACTGTTTTTTAGAGCATGCTTTAAATATACTGGGTCAGTGTCTGTAAGAGTGGATCGCAACAAATGTAATCCCTTCTCCAAGGATGGTTTCCTTTAATTCTGTAAATTGAATTGGGGTAGAGCAGGCAACATGATTAGGAGGTCATCTTTTTAATGTTCAGATGCCTTTAAGTGTGCTATCTTGTATTTTTAGCAGAAAAAACAAAAAGAAAAAAACCAAACCAAACCAAAAAATACAATAAAACCCACAAAAAAAACCCCCTGCATTTTTGCATAAAGTATCATCAAAAGCTTTAAGCAAAAGCTCACATTCAAGCATTTCATTTTATCACCATTACAGTAATGATGCATAAGATACTCTGTTTATAATTCCTCTCCTCTTATACAAGGCCCTCTTTTATCTGTCTTATACATTTCAGGGGACAGAAATTGATCTGTGATCCTGAACAAGCCATTCTAATTGCTTGTCTGTCCAGAGCTGAATTTAAGGCACTGCTGCCTTGATAAACAGGAATCCCTTTGCTCTCCCTCAGAAATCCCCAATATAATTATGGAAGATTCAATTCTTCATTCATTTTTCCCTAGGCAATGACCTGCTTTGCTAGTATGTCAAAATCAACTGCAATTTTTTCATCCAGAGGATAGCAAAGTTGCCTTATCTTTTCCAAATAAATGCAACTGGGAATTGGGAAACAAGAGAAAAAAAGACCTTATTCCTTTAATTGTTCACTATTTTAGCATGAAGTTGCACACAGGGGAGCCTTGAAACTTCTGCCATGTTCATACCCTTTAATTCAATTAAGGCCCTAAGCTAAAGCAAAGAGCTAGCAAGAATCAGATACTATTGCTACTGATAATATAACTGCCAAAAATTAATGGCATATAAACAATTCAAGGAGCCTTTTTGTTATGAGATTCCCCTTCTGAAGCAGGTTAGTTTGCCTAGGAGATGACAAAATTATTTATGAATTCCTGACTGACTTTCTTCAGTCCTTGATTTAAAATAGGCCACTGGATTTAGGCACTTGAGGTGCAGAGGAGTACTTGTATTTTCTAAATGGCCTTCTGTAGTCTGAAGAGATCAATGGCATACATTTTACTTGCATTGCCTGCATTTGGAGCCTAAGGGGAAAACAAAAGCAGAAATAATGGATTGATTTAGATGGAATTTGGGATTATAGTCTGAGGATTTCAGACATGTTTGGAGGATGTGTGAGAGGTCATGTAAAGATCCAGCGATATGCAGGGTTTCTTGTATGGTTGAAGTATTGGCTGCCAAATGTGGAACTTCAGATAAAATGGAATTTTGGCTTAAAATCATTAGTGTGTTCAAAAGGAAGAATTATCATCCTGATCCCAAGACTTAAGGAGTAAATAAAAAATAGATAATAGGAAACTAGAACAATATTTTATTGACAAATAAAACACATGCATGTTACTTTTATACTGATACACATTCATGTACTACTGAATAAAGAACTCTGCAGTACATGTTCTAACCCAGAGGAGGAAAAACCCACTTAAGATGAAAAAATACTGAGAAAAACGTCTAACAAATACTATCCCCTGAAACCCATGAAAATACCTAAATCTGCTGAAAATATGTGAAGAGGTAGATTTCATGATCAAGAAAGATGTTGAAATATTTGACACAGTGTATTTAAAGACCCCTATTTTTCTCAGGCTTGTTGTTTAATTAAATAATAACCATAAAAAAAAAGAAACATTGAAAATATTGTCTGTACATATTTTAGATGATTGGACAAAAAAAGGTGCAAATTTTCACCTTCTATCAGGGGAAATCAGGTAGCAGCTGTCACTCGTGTATTTACCTACAGAGGCTCTCTCTCAACAGAGATTTTAAAAAGCAGATGCCTTTATCTTCTCTCACTTTTCACTCTCCAAAATTGATTAGGATCAAACACAGAACACTCCCAGGGAAGATCTCTGAATGGACTTGAAAGCAATGATATATTGGCAAACTGGTTTGTTCATCATCTTCTCCCAGAACCCGTTGAGTCACAGAATATCTCAAAGTGTGAAGTGGGAAGAACCTTCTCATGCAAATGTCCAACCTCCTTCTTAGGACAGCAGTGAGGGTCCTATAGCTCATACAAGTTTCTTCTGCAGGAGCATTGTATTAAAAGTTATTCACTTCTAGTGAAAAAGCTGGCTCCTGGATTTTACTGCACCTCCTTAGTATGGCTATGCTGCCTGACCTCATTAATCTTGTTTTTCATCATCACTGTACTGTGCCGTTATTCCATTAACATATTGTAGTGCTGCCTGAGGCTTCTTTAATGTATGTTCTATTTTATATTTCCCTAATTTATTTAGGCATTTGTAGTGCATTGACCACTGTAGGGTTTCCCTTTCCATGGGCAAATGAGGAAAGCATATGGCATGGTACAGCGAGCTATTGACTGTATTCATGGGAAGCCCGGTAAAAGGGCATGGATGCTTCAGCACAGAAATTCAACACATCACCTCAATTAAAAAAAAAAAAAAGAATCAACCATTTTCCAAATGGGGAGTCCTTTATATGAATTTAGGCCTATGCATATCCTGTGCTGAAGGAAGGGAAGAGAGAAGGTGCTTACAGCCTATAATAGGTATTTAAAACTCCCAACAAATTTGGGATCCAACTCAAGGAGTAGATGTTGCAGAGCTCAGAAGCAGATCATGTTATGTGGTAATGCGTGGAGTCATGCACAATTCAATCACTATACATTCTGGTTTCTGTTATTTTTACGGGGAACAATTGAACTGGACAGATTCAGCAAACAAGATAAAGGTGCTAACAGACTTTTTCCATGAGATCATCTCTTCTGTATTCTTCTGTATTTTACGTATATGCATACATTTCCTTCCTTGGAAGTAAAGGTCCTAATTTTTTTATCCTTTTTTGCTGAATAAATGTACATGGTCTCTTTCTTTAGGAACACAAAAAAGCTCAAGATGTCAACTGACAACTTAAAAAACATAAGACAGCTCTTTCTAAACTACACTTAGGTTTAATACATGTTGGAGAAAGTTGAGAATCACATGTAAATGATTTTGATTTGCAAGGGTACATAATCATAATCTATTCTTAAAAATATTTTTAATATTGAATTGTTTCATATCCAGTCCTTAACAGCATCTTAGTTTTATTATTAACTGTACTTAGTTGAACAAAAGGGGAGAGAAAATCTGATGTGTTACTGTTTCAATCTCTCATCATCAGTGTTTAAATTATATTCCATATTTAATAGATAATCATCAAACAGTACCTGTAGTACATTCTGAGTTGTTTTCCCTGTTTGAAGAAAAAATATTATGGACTTTTGATGACAATTTTTAAAAAAGGCTGGTGTCTCTGGGTGCCAAATTCAAGACCCTTTCTTTAACAGCTGTTCCCATTGTTACTGTGAGTAGAGTTTATGCACTAAAGAATCATCAGGACAGTAACAGTAAGATCCCTCGCTCTGAGCCTAGGAAAAGTAAAGATCAGGCAGTGCCTTTTGCTTAAGCACTAAAACACCCATTCATCTCCAAAGTAAGCCAGGACAGCACTGCTCAAAACAATGAAAATCTGGGCCAGGCTTGCTCTAAGCTGGACCTGTCACCCCTTTGTTGCTGTCATTACATGTTCAGTTGCTGCAGGCACAGAGAAGACACGATTTCAAACAAGGGAGCAGCTACCCCCTCACAGCCCTGCCTTGACCATTTGTCCCTCATTAATGACATAAGACAGGGCAATTGTGAAAACAGGGCTTCGGACTGCTAGAAGGGTAAGAATACCCTGAAAGGCTCAAAAGCTTGTTCAAATTGTTTTATGGTAACAAAGTAGCCTTTGGAACCATTTGCATTACAAAGAGTGAAGGTTTATTGTAAAACCAGTTATTGTTTCTGAGCCATGGGGGATTTCGGAACAGGGAGAGAAGGGCTGGAGCCAGATGGAGGAGGGAGTTTCTTACTAGCATGTTGCCTTCATGGCATCTTAGGCAACCCAAAGATCAGATATTTGCTGGGGAGAGGAGAGCCCTCAGTCTTCAAGACTTATTTAGTTTCAAGTGCTGCTCAGCCTGGTGCTGAGCACAGGCTGCAAGGGAAAGGGAACGCTATGGAAATATGAGAGGGGGATGTAGAAGTATTTACTTTCCTCCCCAGACGCATTTTCATCTACAATACCACACATCACTTCATCCTCCCATGTGATTCTGACTGCAGTTCTAGGTGGAACTTCTGGAGATGAGGAAATACTGAGAAAGTGTTGAAAGACAGAAAGTAGTGTTTACACCACGTATGTCCTGAGGGATCTGAGTTCATCTTCTCATGGCTGTAAAACCTGGGTGCACATCACTGTGCTGTGAGGCACCTGCGTCACAGGATCATATGGACATAGTTTTGCTGGAGAACTCATCCTTTCCACTGATTCAGCTTGAGAGAGAGCACATCTTCTTGGGAAGAGACTCCAGAAAGAATGTAAAAACTAATCTTGTGTAATGCACAGAGAAAGGACATTTAAAAACTGCTGTAGCTCCTGTAACATGAATGACCTGGTCTCCAGAGCAAATCAGCCAGTCCATTGTGCCTTCTGTACTTCCAGTCTGAGAAAGATTCTGAATCATCAGAGAATCCAAATACAGTCACTTGTCCCACTGATAGGAACAGATCAGCCTTAAGTCCCTGACTATAAGTGTACAAGTGCATTCTTGTAACAGTGGAATGTCATTTATTCAGAAACTGATGTCCAGAAATTACATGAGCAGACTGATCAAGTGAAAAACTGCTGTTTGCAAGTAGGAATAATTGCCATATACTTCTGCTGAGAGGACACATTATGAATAAAATTACTTCTTATTCCAGCAAAATTATGTCTTATTCCTGCTTCCAAACAAGCTGAAAGCACCTTATTAGGGCAACAAGTAACAACAGCAGCTTCAGATAGGATGTAGAGAAACCAACTCTGTGATGAAACACGGGAAAACCTGTATAACTGCAAACACTGCACAAAGTAAATTAAGAATTTACACCTCATACACATAATGCAGTTGCTCATAGTAGGAAGAAGAGAACAATACTGTATTCACTGAAGCTTTAGGAAGATATTTTTTTCACTCTGCTCACAACAGACAGTTGCTATCAATGGCCTAAAGGAAATTGTAGGTGTTAGTAAGCCTCACCATTGTGGATTGAACTGCCAGTTTTGTATCATAATAAGGTTGTACATGCTTGCCTGCACATCTAAATGTCAAACTCCTTGCATGCATTGCTACTCAACTGGGTCATGCTAATGAGATCTTCAGAAGTGTGTCTTTAGATATTCTCCCAGCCATACCAGCTTTAATCTAAGCCTTTTTTTCAGCTGCATTCTCAGTAACAATACATCTGTACTTTCCTCTTACCCTCAGTGTTGTCAGAGCTCTGGCTTGATGGTCTGAGATAAAATGTGTACACGTACATTCACATGCAAAACAATACCAGCTCTTGCTTCATGAATGTCAGAGCATTTCTTTGGAAATTTGAGTTGCTTATTTCCTGTCTGAGCTTTGTGGAGGTGTTTCACAGTGTGACTTGAGGTGAGTGAGTGATACTGCATGCAACAAATAAATGCCCAGGTCATTGGTATATTTGCAGACACCAACATGCCTGTGCCCAAAATGAAAGAACTTAGAACAAGTTCTATCTCTATTTACATGGATTATTTCTTTAATTCTCTTTCACCTGAAGTCTAGAGGTACCAAAGTAAGAGCTGTGTCTACAGTGAAACTTAATTCAGAAATAAAGCGTGACTACTTTCATGACATGCTATTATTTTGATCTTTTGATCTTCAAGTTACTGAATGATTGTGCAAGAATTTAGGCACTCATACAGTATTTGCCAAAATGATTTTCATATTGTTTTCTCTCTCTTACATCCAGTACATAAATAATTTTTGACCTATATAAATGGCATACAAAAATATTCTTTCCTGTGTTTTCCAAAGTTTAATCCAACAATCAAAGATGACAACAGCATAGATAAGCACAAATGTCAGCCAGCTGCACACTAGCACAGACATGTCTCATGGAGAAGATGTAACACTGTTTTAGGAAGAAAAGCTTATATTGAGTAATATTTGCTTTCGAGCATATGTGTTCATAACAGTTTTGTATTGCTCAGCTTAAAACAAAATAAAACAACTGCTGATAACATGAAGACAAGCTTCAAGTGACCCTTTGTTTTTTTCTAGGTCACAGTTTGCTATCTTGACATAACACATGCACACATATCTACTCTCACATGCAGAGTTAAACTTTCTAAATACTAGCAGATTTACTTAGTGGTCAAATGCTGTTGCTACAAAGACTGTTTTCCAAGACAGAAGGAATATTTCAAGACAAATGTAATGATTTTTTTTCAAACTACACTGAAATCTTTCCTTCAGAGGCCAAGCACAGGGAAAGCATGGAAAGAGAAAAAATAAGGACTGTTCTTTGGGAAGGAGTGGCTGTCTTCCAAGGGCATAAAGGAATACATGTCAGAGCAGCTGCAAATGCTTGAACTGGGATTCAAACACATCAACCACAACCCTCATGGTGATTAAGGAATAAGTTAACTCTCTGTAGAAAGATCTATTATTTATAATGTGCAGTGCTCAGCACTGTACAACCAAGGAGAGAAGCACCAACTCAGCTCCTTTTCTCCACTCTGACATTTATCAGTAGCTCTTAGATCGTTCCAAGTCACACTGCACTTGAGGCTTAGGCACCTGGTTATACCAGCTTTCTTAATCATGCATTTTAAATGTATTCCTCCTCTGATTTTATACTTTCAAACCAGTTCAGCTATCACCTGATTGCAGTTTACACACAACCCTAATCAACATATTGCAGCCTGGGAACTGCTGTGCCATGTCATTCCATTTAAAGGAAATGAGCTGTTCCCGTAATGCATCCGATTGCCTGATCACACAAAAAAGTTAAACTCTTAAAAAAAAAATTAAACACTTTTTGAGCTATGCAGCCATATGAGGTTAAGCCTTTCCCATCCCTTGCATAATGCTGCTCCATTGTGCCTCCCACTACCTGGAATCCCTGGGTTGGTGAGATAGGATCTCGAAGCCACTGACATTGGCTTTCAGTACACTCCTTATTTCCAAGTAAATATTCTGCAAGCGTGTGATTTTTTGGCACTGCCTTAACTATTGTGGCATTGCCCTGAAGGACAGACTAACCCAGTTTATAATAAATGTATTTAATAGTGTAGAGCTCTATAGCTTGTCTAGTAGGACTTGTAAATCATTTCAAAATCAAGTTGCAAACCAAAGGGAATTTATTTGTTGGCTATTTTTTTAGTAATAATTTGCATGTTGCTTTGCAGGTTGTTTTTTTCTTCTTGTGAAGTACACAAGTTTATTTAAATGTAATCATATTTGTGAAGGCATCAGATTTAATTTTTGGTTTTGAATCAGAATGCAAGTTCCTGTTTAAATAAAGATTTTTATACTGAGCTTGTTAAAAATATGTATAGCCACACAGAAATCCCATATACTATGGCAAAATCATAAATGTTGCTTAAGAGGAAGATAATGTCAACTTCTGTAGTCTATGTCCAGTGCATTTGTTGTATTTTATGTCAATGGCAATACACAACAGAAGGGAGATTCAAATGCTTAATGTCAAATACTTAGTTGTGGTTTTAGTAAAGGACTTCAGTTTCAGTTTGTGTACTAATAATGGAACATGCTTTAAATACATCTGGTACTGTGTCAGTGTTTTAACACAGTAAGAAAGATTACTGTCTTCAGGAAGAAACTAGCCCTGAAAATATTCAACATGGACAAAAATTACCCAAACAGTTCAAAGGGTTTCATAACATAACCAAAACCATGCCCATTTTTCTTCTATAATAATTTTTTTTGACTGGGCATGCTGTAAGGTCTATATGCTGCTTTCAAAGATTCCACGCTGGATTTTTGCTGTGTTTCTTGTCAGGCATTGCATAAAAAAATGATGGGAAAACTGTGGTTTACAGTTTATGCAAAATCTAGGGACTTTGAAAAAGTAGGAGACCAAGACTCCAAAAATTGGCCCAGGGTCAGTCTCCAAGTACAGAGTATTAAAGACCAACATACTGCCTTTTGCTGAATACAAATTTTCCTCCCTTCCTATTCCTGCTGAATGACAGATAGTGATTTTGGAATCCATGTTAAAGCCATTAAATATTATGTTTGTCACAGTAATATTTTTCCAACCATTTTGTTCTGGTGGTAATGCTGTTCTAATTCCCACAATAATCCTCTATTTTTGTGTCACTTCTGGAGCATGGACAATGAGCTAACCCCAAAGAACATGAACAAGTTTTGATATGCACTTCACTCTCTATTTTTGGTCATTGATATTCTTTAAAACTGTAAAGAATAATTTTTTAGCATATTCATCTACAAAAACAAAAAAAATGAAACTTTTATTTAGGTTACATAAAGTCCAAAAGATATATTAAATTGTCCTAATGTATGCAATCCTGTGTTGTGTATGCAAGACTTTGAATGGGATTTCTAAGGACTATTGGAAAACTGCTGAAAGACACTACAAATCCAGAATGGATGAGGCCAGTAAATCCAGGAAAAATAGATGTTTTCCTCACAGATTTTTGATGAACTAACATATAACTTTGATGTAATTATATTGGCCCAAGTATGGTCCTAAAAATTGAAAGTGTTCCTCTTGTTAAGTGAGCATGGAGACTTTGCCTCTTTCTGCAAACACAACCATGTGGCAATTGCAGTATCAGAGCTCTGAGGCTCAAAACCTTGGTAACATTATGGAAACAGTAAATTAGATGAGAATTTGTTTACCCAGTATAATTGGATTTTTAAGGAAGAACTAGTGCTCAGGAAACAGGTGTCTGGACCAGGGCAACAGTGCTAAGTGGCCCACCATCTGACAAAGCTGATAACACCAGCATAGCCCTGCTCAGGTCAGCCAGACAAAGCTTCACAAAATCCTAATTTTGCTTCATCAGCAAGATATTATTTATGTCAGGACGCAGAGAGAAGAAAGGTGGCACACAGGTGGAAAGTGGGTGAACCAAAGTTGAGGAGATACAAGAGGAAGTGTTTAGTCACTCCTGCTTCTTGAGGTTAAGATTATCTGGAGTAATGAATTTTCAGTTGTTTATAGATGCATATTACTATTTGGTTTAAATATTTACTAGACCCCATCAAATAATCAAGCAAGTAAAAATTGTTGCAGTTGTTTTCAAAGCTGATTACAGAGGACAGATATTGTTAATCTTTCCCATTCCTTGATTATACATTTAGAATATATACTCCTGTATCTCTTTTCAGAGCAGATGCTGAAACCACAGGATGTCGTTTTAATCCTCATTTACTGTCACAGCTATGGATCCAACTGGTTTTATTCCAGGCAAAGCACAGCCAACTGCAGTATGTCTACTTGGGGTAGCTGTCATCTAAGCAAATAATGTTTTACCTGACCCATGCACAAAATAAATCTCTCTCCTCTAGATATTAAGCTGGTTGTCTCTTATCACCTTACATGGTGGGAGAGGTAAGGGGCAGATTAGGAAAAAAGTGTTTTAGTCAAGTTTTCATAACAGACCACAAAATGTCAAGCTTATGTGACTTAGATGGAGCCAGACTTTGACCTGGCCAGCAGGGAAACACAGCTATTGCCAGAGCTGCAGATGACTCTAGCACCTTAACTGTGAACCTAGTATTGAAAAAAAAGAAAAAAAGAAAAAAAAAAAAAATAGAAAGCTCCCGAATTTGACAGAAAGTTTCAGCCCCCAAACTGCAGTAAGATTCAAGTGTGCTGAAACACCATTTTATGTAGTTGATAGAGAGCAACTTGTATGATGGCAAGTAAGAATGCAAGCACATTTAAAGCATTTGCTTCCGTTTGTAAAGGAAACCTAAAGAATGTACTTCTTGGGTTCAAGCCTTTAAATAAAATATTTCTGGCATATGGCTACAAATGGGTAGCATATTTAAAAGTATTTCTTAAAATAACAAGGAGGAAGCAGCAGTTCAATTTATTGTTCATTAATTAACAGGGCCCTGGAAATAAAAAAGTGTTTGCCAACAAGTAATTAAAAACATATAAGCTAAACTCTTTTTTGAGCTTCAAGTGTTTCTTCAGTTTAAAACTATATGATTAAAGAGATGACAAGCTATATTAGAGCATCCCAGCTAAAACTGAGAGATTCACAGAAAGAAATCTTTACTCTGTTGAGCAGCCAGCAGCACGTGTGAGATCTTTCTGTTCCTACAGGTGTTCACAGAGTGTGTTTCCCACAACAGCTGGCCCAAAGGGCTGAAAGCACCCCAAACCTCCTGTGAGCCCATATTTCTGCATAAACACGAGCTGCACTAGGGCAGGTGCACACCTGCCCGCACGCACCACGTTGTTTGGCCCTTGTTTGGTTTATCATCACAAACCAGCTCAGGATGGGGGCAGCGAGCTGTGGAAGCACCAGCTGAGGTCCCCAGACAAGGGGCTCCTTTCTGTGTAATCTGCCAGGCAACAGAGCTGGCAGCTGCCACTTCAAGGGCAGTAGCCCAGTGCAAACACCCACTTAGCAGCACCACATTCCCTGGGCGTTAGTCACAGCGTGCCCTGGGCTAGCATGTGTTCACACAAGCAGCATAAAAGTCAACAAATGCATAAAAACCCTGCCCTTGGTCTCCAGTGAATGCATCCCAACAGGAAGATCCATTTACCACGGGAGAGGAGGGACTGCAGGACAGCTGCCAAGCTCCCTTTGGTCTTCCAGGGTGGCACTGGCTGCCACTGCCAAGCCCTCCCTGCTGAGCAGACCTGAGGAAGGGCTGGTCCTGAAGCCACCCATGCCCCCAGCTCCCTGACTCCATTGGGATAGAGTTGTGGGCCACAGACAGAGCACTGCCTCAAGAAATTCCCGAGGGCCAAATCAGAGAAGAAAGGGATCTTTCTGTTCAATTTTCCCCATACTGTTCATTGTTCAGAGGCATCATGGTACACATGCTTCATGAAATCACCACCTACACCCTGAGCCTTTTTCCTCGTCTCATCTCAGTCCCATCAGCATGGCTTTTTTCCTTTCTATTGTGGACCACTTAACATTTCAAGGATCAATCCGCAGCAAAAAAAGAAACGTGAATTTCTTCTAAGATTGATGCAGTCTCCCAGATTTATTTCTTCTATTGTAAAACAATGATCACTGAAGACCCTCAAGCAAAAAATGTCTAAGAGATACTTTGCAATCTTCCACTGGTGCAGGGTATTTCCTAGATAAGATTTGTCCTGAGAAAAAAAGATACAAACCAGGAACATAAATTAATTTACAACAGACAATTTATTAAAACAACAATAAGCCATTGGAACCCTTTCACGAGCCTCCATGACTCATGTCTAAACAGGCTGATAAAGTGATTCATCCTATGGGAGAGTTGTGCTCAAATATGCTGCTGCTATCACACTTCCAGAACAGCCACTCCAATGGCTTTTGTCATCCTCAGAGACACCAGTCGTCCAGACAAGGAGCAATACCAGTTCCTTTGCACTTGCAAAGGACAGTAAGCAGACTGACACTACAAGGCTGATGGATAAAACCAAATCAAAAGGGTTTGGGTTTTTTTTCTTTACAACTGCTCTAGGTGATGACAGGGGGGAGGAGGAAGAGGGCAGAGGTAACTGGGCTCACTCCTGTGCTTGTATTCAGATGAGCCTTCTGTCTTTAAACTTCCCGCCTCCCTGTGAAATCATTCCACACAAACCTAGGAGATCATCCAACAGATTTTATTTAGTCATGGAGACATTTAATAATTAGTAACAATACCACAGTTGAAAACGTATATTCAAAACATGAATTTTTTAGACGTATGTATAATTTTCAAGAGCTGGAGAGATGATATCTATTTTATCTCTTTTGATAAAAAAAGGAAAAAGAAAAAGAAAAAGAAAAAGAAAAAGAAAAAGAAAAAGAAAAAGAAAAAGAAAAAGAAAAAGAAAAAGAAAAAGAAAAAGAAAAAGAAAAAGAAAAAGAAAAAGAAAAAGAAAAAGAAAAATACTTAAAGTAGTACCAGCACTGATTTAATATATTTTTAAAATATTCCTGTGTTTTATTAAGGATCAGTAGAGAGACACAATTCCTGTAACTTTTCTGAGTATATTAGTTTAGAGCAGGAGCAGGGAAGAATGATTGCATGCTCAACAGTACCAAAACAATGTTGTTTCAGCATAACATTAATTAATTTTTTGACCCTCAGTCTCTCTGACCCAGTTCTGAGAAGCTTATTGCTGTTGTCAGGTCAGAACTTGCTTCAAAAAGCCAAGAGTTAACTTCCCACTTATAGATTATGCTGGCAGAAATCTGTCTGCTTACGTAGCACGTCTTTGTCCTTGGTCTGCATTGTTTTTATAGTTCTCTAGTGCAGAAAATGACAAGAAATTGCCTTACAACACAATTTGTAGATGACATGATCAGTGGAATAAAAATTCATAGCTGATTAGTTCTGCCTTCTTTAGGAGTTAAGGAGAAAAAAAACTTTCCCTTCAATGGATGGATAACAGAAAAAAAAATGTTTTCTGAGAAATAAATAAAGTGATCTATTGCAAAAACAATATACAGAAGTACAGAATCCATAGAAATGAGAAGATTTGGTAACTAGGATGGATAAGCAGACGCCCCTGGAATTCTAATATGTACTGGGTAAGCTTGACCTACACACAAGCTTATTTGTTAATGAAACTAAAACAGCACTGGAGATGGAAAAGAAACTCTGTTCAGTGTTGTGGTGTGGTGTGGAAATTGAACCTTTAGCCTGTGTGCAATATTATGAAGGAAAAACGTATTTGTAGAGTTTGCCTTATAAATGGGAGCATCAACTGTAAATACTTGAAGCTTATCTCAAAAGGCAAGAGAGTGAGTGATGCAGGCACAGGTAAAGGCATAAGCCAAGTAGCTGTATTTTAGAGATAACAAATACAGTTTTGTGTTATATAGAATAACAACACCCATACCACCACCCCCAAAAACCCACATCTAAGAAGCGTGGTGCCAGTAAAGCCACTGCTTTCCAGAGGGAGATCTCTGCATTCTCAGATACACAAAGCTCTCTTTAGAAGTGCCTCAATTTGGATCCCAGAAACTGAAGCACTTATCAAGTTACAAATGTTATTGAAACACAGACTGTGTTTAGCTCCATGTTTTGCATATGCTTTTTTTCCACTTGCAGGCCCAAGAGATTTCTGTAGATATGTTGCCATTAAAATAGTTACAGTGTGGTTTGGAAAACTAGATTGTTTCATACAAAACAATTCCCTATTAGAGATGTATCTATCAAAGTCTATATGAATGCTACTGATAAGTAAAATACGACACTACTCAGTTTAGCTTGTAATTCCATATTCAGCTTCACTTATATCTATTTTCTTTATCAATTCAAGTAAAACAGTGTTGCCTTTAGGAATTTGAACTTTCTTCAAGCCTCAAAGTGAAGGAATTGGTTTTTTGCAATTACTTCAGAGGGAAATCTAAAACTTAAGCTGCTGTACAGGGAGTTGCATAGCAAAATAGAATTTCAGGGAGCACAGACCAGAAAAAAAAGCCAATGAAATTACCTGAGATTCAACAGTACATCCCTCTGTACCATAGTAGTCTTACTAAAGGATTTAATGAGCTCCTTGGACGTAGGAGTGAGATCATGCCAGATACATAGCAAAAGCTGTTATTCTCTTCCAGAATTGCCATCTGTTCTGCCACTACTTTGCTTTCTGCTCCCCTGTGTCCCTTTTCCCTCCTATGTACAGTTTTTCATTGTTAGGCTAAAGTGCAGGTTCTGCTTAACCTGATCTCACTGAGAAAGTTGTGCCAAGCCAGCCCTTTCAGCTTTCATGTCATTGGCCAAGCTCACGAGCAGATCTGTTTGCCTGTATTTCCCCCCCGCCCCAGGGATTTTGCTTACAATGGAGACCTAAAGATCTCATTTCTGAGGGGCATCCTTGCAAAGACAGTTGCTGCCTGACACAGCTGTTACAGGACACCAAGGAAATCACACCATGAAAATAACACTGCCACCTCTGGGTATGTAACATATATATCATCCACGCAGCGTTACAGGCATGATGGAATGGCACAGAGGGGTCATTTTAAAGTCCACCTAGACTGTAAAAACATGCCCTCTCCAGAAAGCAGGGCAGATCTGCATCTGTGTGCCTTGTGGCAGGGTAGGATGGGAAAGGCAGAAAACAATAAAATGGAAAAAATAATGGCCCTCTTTTAAAAAAATGAAATTTATACCCCATATGGAAGGGGATCATTGCTTTGCCCTCACTGGGGCCTCTCTCTGCTCTGTTTGTTCCGAAGTCATCTACAGAGAGCAGGGGAAGGACTGGGTTAACTGTGTGGCATGCTCCACGCGGTCTTGGGAGCATTACTAATCTCATAATACCAACTGCAAGGCATCCCTCAGTGTAAGAGGGCAGAGCTAAAACAGACAAAGGGAAGAAGGATTACTAGCACAAGATTGAGACAACAAAACAAGAAATGAAAGAGGATCAAGAGGCAGAAAAGCCACAAAAATAGAGAAATAGTAGAAGATGAGAAAGGGTGCAAAAATAGACATAACCAAACAAACAAAATTTTACACCAGATTAAAAAGCTCATGATATGCCAAAGGGCCCCCTGATCTTTTGGCACCTTTTTGGTGACAGTAGGACTAGTCCCCAGTTCTTCTGGCACCTTTTGGATGACAGTAGGACTAACTACTGTGTCACATCAGGGCTGAGCTGCCAACAGTCACCTCACACCGACTTTTAATCACTGACACCTCAGATTCAGAATGGCACAGCCAGAGAGCACCAAGAGGTCTGCATATCATACAGTGGCCGTACTTAATCACCTTGCTCTGGTGAATTTACAGAGCAGCTGCTCTGTAAGGCCCCAGTGCTTCAGTGTGCATAATACGGTTTTAGCAATACTGCTCAATGTTGAGGAAGATTGCCATGCGTGTCCTTAGCTGTGAACTCTGGGAGGTGAAAGAGCTGTTCTGCTTGACCTTTAATGCAGAGAAGAGAGAATTTTGGAAAGTAAAGTGTGATTATTTGTACATCCCATCTTATGGCCTACACAATGCTTTTCCAGCTCATGCAGCTGTGTTTGACTGTTAGAGAGAGAAGCTCTCAGACTTTGCTCTAGCACTTTTTATACCTAAGGGAATGCAGTGTTGGCCTCCATGTTGCAAATAAATGTCTGAGAAAGAAATTACCAAAGATTGCTTCCTCTTCCTTTGTTTCCTCTTAAGTGATACATTTAAAAAAAATATTACACAATATATATACTTTCTCCCTGTTCTGGTTATCATCACTTAGGATCCTGCAGAAATTTTGGCAATTTAGGAAAGAAGAAAAAGTCTAACATGTAAGAACCAGCCTGTAAAGAAATAAACTTTTTCCCACTTATGTGCTGGGTTTTGCACTTACCCAGAAAGATATTGGCACCTCCTTTGGGCAGAAAGAAGTGAGTTTCTGGCCTGGGAGATCATTCCTTTATGGTCTTAAGATCTTTCCTTTAGGTGGCAAGAAATAAACTCTATCTAAATGTTTATGAGCATTGAATTTTGTTGGAAAAACTGCAGGAAAGAAACACACTAAGAATTCTTCTCTCAGTTTGTTTTACTGCGCTTCATAGCATGAGTTTCATAAATGCCATGTGACAAAACAAACCAGCAACTTTTTAATTTTGTGCTTAGTGAAAATCCTGCTATGGCCTGCAGAAAACCAGACAAACAGATGAATGGAAGTTTAAAACATAGCATACATCAAAATGATATCCTTTCATGATTTGAGATTTGGAACGCTCAACACCACCCAAACTCAAACCCCAGAGACAGAGTTCCCAAAATGCTCTGGAAGCTTTAGTAGCAGTGTTACTAATTGATAAAACAGGGCGCTGAGAAACAAGGTCAATTTACCATTTAGAACAGCAGACTAGAATGGGGGTAAACCATTGGTAATGGCATATCTTAAATTTCTATAAACCAATGATTTTGAAACTCATTTTAGTGACAAATTTTTTGAGCCTGCTTTTTAGAAAATGTTGGTCAATGAAAATAAGTCCTCTTGAATGATTCATAATGGAACAATAATTTTAAGAGTTAAAGCTGTCCTTTCTGTGTCTAAACTCTGTAATGCTATAAAGACCTTCATAATTTAGTTTCCAAATAAGCACTGAATCAAGCCTTGTAGTGCCTTAGTCACAAGTTGTCTCCAATTTCCAAAAGAAATTAAGGTAATGAAACTATTTGCAGGGGGATGAGTAGCAGGAGAAGGTTTGAAATTAGAAGAGTCAGAAACATCTTAACAATTTTTATGCTACATTAAGCCAGAAAATTATTTCTATGCCTGTCACACTTAACTTATAGGGAAAGCTTCAATGCATATCTAACATGACTATAGATTTTAAAACAGCCTTAAAAACAGAAGTAAAATGAGAGAGCTCATGACCAGTCATTATTAATCATTTTACTAAATTATAAATATATAATTTTATTTCAAGGCTGATATTTTTCATACTGATCCCAGCACAAATGGGAAATAGGACTTATAATATTTTGAAATTGCAAAAAAATTAATATATCTAGATTTTCTACCTATGCGTATTGCTCGGGAGAGCCAAGATTTGATCTTCATTTTTGTGTGAAGAAAATGAGGAATTATATCTGCGAACAGGCATGCCTCTATATATGCATACATATGAATATTGTCAATTTAATAAATTCATTCTCATGACTAAGAATTTCTGGTTTCAGCATCGTGAGATATACCTACCATAAACAGCTTATAACAAGAACTGTTTCACCTAGATAGGAGAGAAAAAGAAGATGAGATGCCAGACACTGATAATGTGTTTTAAACCTCAAGAGACCTTAGCACATTAGACATGACTTAGCCAGAATGCCACAGCTAGTAGTCCTACTCTAAATGAAGATGCCCTGGTGTTTCTAATATCTCCCCTTCTGGGTCGTCCAAATGACTTTGTCTATAGTGCCACATCGTTGGGTGAAAAGGAAGAGTATTATTTTATTAACTTAGTCATCTACATGATGTGTCAGTTCCATGTAGAAACTTCCCTGCATAATTTCCCTGACCAATTATTAGTCAGAGCTGAACAAAACATCTTGTAAACAGCTATGGTTCAAGTGAAAACCTGCTTCTGTTGTCAGCTGTCTGGATGAAGTGAAGGCCATAATATTTGCTGTCCTTGCTTGCTTGCTTGCAGAAGAAAGAGGACAGCACTGCATGTGAGCTGGCTTCTGTCAGTGCAGCTGTGTGCAAGAGGGTCATGGCAAACATCACCTCCAGCCTGTTGAAAACACTGTAACTTTGTGTTATGGATTAAATATATGACTGGGGCTATCTTGCCATAATTTCACTGATTTCAACAGAGCTATGATGATTTATGCCATGAAAAATCAAACTTTTTGGACTGTCATAGCCAAAATGGTGTGCATGTACACAAAGGATATTAAAAAAAAAAGTTTAAAAAATTAAAAAAAAAAACACATGAAACTTCACATGATTTAATTTGGATTAAATTCAGAAATACTTTTCTCCACTTTGAGGTGCATATGGAGGATATTTTCTTGGTCTCCATGTGTTTTCTGATGAGGAGTAGCCTCATCTCACATTTAACCTTGCATGGGTCACAGTCTTACCATGATTGATTACCTGGGGGTCAGCTCGAAACACAAGACTCAGGGGCATTTGTTCATGCAATGACGCAGATCCATGGGTTTTTTGTTATTATTTTTCAACCCCTTAAGTGGTCTCAGTTCCTTCATTGGGAACCTTTATCTTTCACTTATTTCATAGTGACATTTTTCCCTCTGTTATGTTAGTTATCCTTTGTCATCTACTATTACTCAGAAAGTATAAAAATAAAAATCACAGTCCACAAATAATACACAGCAAAGAAAAATAACAGACTTCTCACTTAATCACTGAATTATTTGCCTTCTTCAAACTGTCAACAACTTCTTGATGGAAATATTCTGTGATTCATTTCTTCCTTGGTGCCATCTTAGGAAATAATTTATCAGCTCTCATCTTAGGATAAAAAGCTGTCTCGTTTGATAAGGGGCTAGTTGTCTGGTTTGGTATTGGACACCAGTCCACTGAAATATATTTATAAGCAGATGATGAGATCAGTTCTGTAAGAGAAGAAACATGAAGTTCAGTGATTTAAAGTATTCCACTTGGGGTCAGCCAGGGCTTGCAGAGTGTCATGGTGGATTTCAGTGAGCCCCCCTGATCTGGACCTTGGTGCAAATGCATCCCTGAATTTTCAGTAGTTATGCCAAGCATTCAAGCTTAAAAATCCCTCTTTTTGCATATATGTGCGAACAACTCCAACCATTTCAGTGGAGCTTTATTCACCTTTAATAATGTTTTGAACAATGTGAATTTTAAAATGCTTTATATGCTTCATTTGAAGAACCAACAAGCACTCGAATTAACTAATTGGCACTGAGCTCTTTGGTGATGACTAGATCATCACATATTTTTGCATACTGCCATTTATCTGTGGTTGGTTAGTTTCAATAACACTCAGGATAAATTATTTACCTGTAAATATTCTTATGTCTACTTATATGTATCTCCTGTAGATTGATTATTCTGAACACATTGCAAATCTTTGCTTTGGAATGGAGAAGTCTATGTCTGCCCTTAATAACTCTTATGAGTAGCAATCCCAAAATTTCCCTTAGATATAACCAGACAACTATTTCTCTGTGAAAAAGACTCAGTAGAGATTTTTTTGATGAAAGAAGATATACACAAATCCTCTTAATAACAAATAGACTTTTCTGTTATTTTCTACTGAACAAAAAGCCCATTTCCTATTATCAGGTGAAAATGCAATCTAATTTTCCTAAGCGTGACTTCGTCTCTCGTTGATTTTTTCAGTAGAAATGAGGAGAGCAGCAGCGTACAGCAGCACCACACCTAACAAAGGCTGCTGAAGTGCCACGACGCCTCTCCAGCTGCTGCTTTATTGAATCCTCTCTTTACAAGGCCCATTATCCATGCATCATACTACTCCTTTCCTCTCCTTCACCAGCATCTTCCTTACCGCAGGTGGCCACTGCTGGCCCTGAATTGAAATTTTCTTGTGCAATAGACCCTGTAACCTCTCCTTTAAACTGCACAACCTCCATTCAGTTTGCAATATACAGAGAAATACTGCTCTTCCTTTCAATTATTGTGCCTTCGGCATTATATCTGGTCATTATTTCTCTCCTTCTTTCTCTTTGTTACCTCTTTAAAATCAGAAAATAGTTTCTCTGATCTTTGCGGACATGTAATCAGGACACTCAAAGGCAGTTCCGGCTGCAAAGATGAATTTTAGAAAATCAGACCACCTAAACATAAAAGTCTAATATAAATAGGCTAATATAAATTTGATAGTTTTAAACATGTTAAGATAGATGGTTCAAAGCCTGTATCCTTAAATGGTGTAAGTATAGATTGCAATAGAGCCTTCAGACCATGTGTTTTTAACAAAAATTCTAAACCTGGTGGGACAGAAAACATAATATTTGCTTATATAATGTCAAGCATTGGCAATGTCAAGCATTTCAACCCCTTTAGGTTGAAAATTAGAAAATGTAATGCACATTCAAGAACAGCTTTTGCTACATTTTCATTTCACAAGAACTTACTGTGTTACAAAAATACAACTACCCTACAGCTAGAGAAATAATGTGATCTGGTAGTTGAAAAACATTGGGATTTGGATGAAAATTATGTTTCTTTACAGAGTTTTCTGGACCAGACCCCATTGCCTAAATAATCAGTATTAAAAAATAAGGGCATTTTTGCCTTTTGCAGTTTGCTTCATTTAAATATCTGTTGCATTTTGAAAGGATATAGGTTACAGTCACTAATTTTCTTACTTGAGAAAGAACATGCAGAACATATGTAACAACACATGTGTTGACTTCTTAGTTTAGTTTGAAATATATCGAATGTCATTTGTGAACTATCCATACTAGGGATGGCTTCTCAACCATTTTTCATATGGGCCTTACCAAATTAAGTCCAAAATTAAAAGATTTTGATTAATACAGACACAAATGAGACAAACCCCTTAAATTTAGGACTTCTCTCAGCAAAATTTAGAACACAGCTCTTGAGTGATTTTTCCAGCTATGGTCCAACTGTACAATGCTAAACTTGCAGCTTTGCAGGAATCAGATTGTAACCCTTGCAGAACACTCCTCCACTTGTGTTGTCCAGACACAGGAATATTTGGATACATCTCTCTGACAGTTTCTTTTTTCCACCTTAACCATCACCAAAAAAAAAAAAAAAAAAAAAAAAAAGAAAGTGGGATGATGGAGTTTCCCACCTGGCTGGAGACAGCAGTTCACAAATCCCTTTTTGCCATACTGTGCACAAATTCCATGCTGCAAGAGTCAGAGCCAAGAAGAATCTATTTCTCTGCCTTTGTTCTTGCCCACCATCATCCAGTTCAAGATTAGCTAATGCATTTTCCTCAGAAATGTAAAATAAAATCATCTAAACTAAGACAAATAATTTCCAATCAGAAAGGAACAGCATGAATAGCCCAAATGCAAATCCAAGAATATATTCACATACATTCCCTCGGTGTCATGTCTGCTATCACTGTTTATTTAATAAAGATATTTTGACAGAATCTAGAATTCCCAGTTATGGTTCAGATCTCATTTTTCTGTGTTTTGTGTGCAGAAAATATACTTCTTTTATTCAGATGTTGCAAATCTCATACTTACATGTAAATCCATGTATGAAATATAATACAAGAAGTGCTACATATGAAGACAGTTTTTGCCAAACTACTGTTTTCCAATATGTATGTGAGATTAATGTGTTAGACTGACACTTGAGCATGCTGAAGATCATAAGACATGTTTTATGGTGCATTAAAACCTCATAATAACAATTTCAGAGAGTTAGCATGATGTATTATTCAGAGTTAAGTACTGTCTTGAATGATAAGGGCTAACATGCCATCAGGCTATAATAAACTACCGCTTTGAAATATCAATTTTCATTTATCAGTAGGGTCATTTACATAGCTAAACCGAGAACATAATGATGTATTTTTTCACTATCTGGGAGCAAAAAATTTTTTCCAACATCCACAAAATGAAAGAACATTCTGAGAAAGCTGTTATTAAGTCGTTTAACCTTTCATACAAAATAAATTGTCATGGATTTGGTTATAAAACTACAAGTACATGCATTCTGGTTTCTGATATTGAATGTAAGTAAACTAATTTAAACTCTAGGGGAAACACTGTATTCAAGCGTAAATGTATTATTCTGACTGGGGGTTTGACAAATTGCATCTATTTATCTGTCATTTTTGTAAGCAACACAGAAAAGCCATGCAACCTTGCAGCATTCCTCTACAACTTAACCCCAAAGAGGAATTCATCAGCATGGGTTACTTAATGCTGCATATTGTCCTTAATCCTCATACAAAATACTGTATTTTAAGGCCTTTAAGCTGATAAAAGGGTACGCTCATACAGTTAATGGGGTGGAAAAGAGGGCAGCTGATATAAGAGACAGTGAAAGAGGGCAGCTGATTAAAAAGCACAATTATCCTCAATCTCATTCTAACCTCCTCCTTCCTCATGTGCTTGAAGAGGCTCAGGAAGCACTGCTGTTCTGCCCACTACTCTGGAGAGATTCAGGCTACCTTCAGCTGCTCTGATGGCCAAAATTTCCATGTTCAGCAGCCATTCCTTCAAAAAATTCATGGCCAGGCAAGGCCACAGATCACCAGGAATATGTCCAGACTGCCACATGCACGTGTGTCTTGGGTAAACCTCAGCTTTTTGCACCCCATTTCCCATGCTGCCAACATCTTTTTATTTGGCAATTAACTTTTGGCACGTAGCAGCTTATGCAATTCCTCCTCTGCCTTCAGCACAGAATCATAGCGAGGACATGGAAACCTCTGGACATGAGCCACAGCCCAGAAATGGCATATGGAACTTGCACACAGGCACTGAAACCATTGCTATGGGAATGCAGCAGGGCAAAGGTCTGTCTGGCACAAGGTGTACCAGACCATCACCTCCCACACCATGAGAGGAACATGGACCACTAGTCCAGGAAAATTATTATAGTGCCCGAAAAGATCAGGGGTTCCTTTCCTCCCAGCTGGTGTGGTCATATGCTTATGTGGTCATAGGAGGCAGCCAGTGCAGAGCTGCTCCTGAAAATTCTGCTGCAGAAGCTATGGAGAAACAAACACCTCCTGGGCACACCAGAGAGAGAGAGAGAGTGATGAGGCTTCCCATCCACAGCACCACTTGACCCACATCAAACCAGTCAGCCTGAGCCACTTGTGCCTGGATGTGAACAAGTACAAACACTTCTTTATCCACCATCTGCAGTGAGATCATTTGTATTAGGACTAAACTGTTATTTACACAATAAACTTCAATTATAACAGCAGGCAGACCAGATCTAAAACAGTGACCTGGCTCCAAGCTATCAGAGTTCAAGAACACCTGTATGACACTCTTACCTCTATGATTTAGTTTTAGGTTGTCCTGCGAGGAATAAGAGTTGGACTTGATCCTTATGGATTTCTTCCTACTCAAGATTTCTGTGATTGTATGATTTAACTTGCTTCCAGGGCTTACTGCTTTTGACTTAAATGTAGGTGTTCACCCACTTAGTCAATCTCTCTGAAGTGTGCGCCTGAAAGACAATATTGTGCTATTCTGTTTGTTCCACCATACAAGAAATTCAAGGTCTGTCACAGTCATTGTTGATTTTGTAATGTAATTTTACAAAGCTCTCAACTCCCAGGAAGCAGTCTATTGTGTGTGCACAAAGTCCAGTCATTTAAATAACTAGGCTACTCCAGAAGCAGTGGGAGCCCAGAATGTAGCAGCTCCTGCATCCTGGTTTTTGATAGGATATTAGCTTTAAGTTTAATGACAAAGATTGGCATATTTTGCACCAAGGAGAATTCTATTCTAGAGCCAGGATAATTTCTTGTCAGCTACTGTGCTTTATCCACAACATCCATTGTTACCACAAAAGTTTCTTCTCTGCTGTGGTTTCCTTGGAATGCCACCTCTTTCACTCATGAATAAGATCAGTTCTCTGCTCTTTCCTCTTCCCTTTTTTTGTTTTCCTTTGTTTTCCTTTTTTTTCAGCAACTGTGATATAAAAGAGAAAGGTAGATTTAATATTTCAGATAAAAGATATTGCTAGGCTTTTTAAATGTATTTTATCTCAAAATGTAATTGCAGGTGCCAGTCACTTTGTACATGCTTCTGTGGAGGTGACAAACAGGCCTTCAATAATAGAGCAAGTTTAAATAGTATTTGAAAGGTACTTTCTTTCTGTACCTGTAAACCTTTAACCTCTTCTATTTCCCCCTTCCTTCATTCCCCTTATATACATTGACATTGCTGGGGGGGTTATTTTTATTTTTTGTTACTGGCGCTATTAACAATGTAGCAGAATGAGACAGTGATGCAGCTGTATAGAATAAAAGGATGATGTTAGGCTGGTGTCAGGTCAGACTGGACTTTGAGGAAAGAATCAAATAGTATCCTTTCGAAATGATTGATGCCTTCTTCAGCTTTAGCTTAATAACTTTGTGTATTCTTATCAACAGCTTTGGGTCTGCTGCAGAGAAATTTCCAGCATAGCTCTTGTCATCCCTGCTGAAGTGGATTGTCAAGATTTTCATTTGGCTTAGGCAAGTGCAGGGCACAGAGATTAAAACTCCTGTCAGCTCCTGCAAATTCCCTTCACTGTTTCCAGCCTACAAGTGGAATATGGTGCAAGCAGGCAGAGGTAGTAACATCACTACTCTAAATCTAGTTCTGGGTAAAAATAAATATCCCTGCTTTTAAAATACAAAGATATTACTCAAATGTACATTTAGTTAAGTGAATGTCCCAATTTTCGATAGGTCTTGTAATTAGTGGGTAGGAAGTACACTGATGCAGAAAAGAAAGTAAAAAAAACAGATGCAGAGATGCAGAATTAGGAGTCAAATTCTTGCCAGCACTGTCAGGTCAGAACTCCACCCCAGCTCCAGGACAACCCTTGATAAGGGTACCAGAAAAGTGACATCATGCTGTAGGGTTGGATTTCATCTCATTTGTTTTCAGACTCATTTGTCAACAACAAAAGACCAAAGTTCAAGCAAAATGCTAGGGTGTCATTTCTTTGGTAAGGCTAGTGAGCAAGACTAAAGACACCTCCTGCAGATTAATGACTGGTTGGAACCAACTAATCACCTCAAACCATTAACCCCAACTGTTATTAAGCTCTGGGAGCTAAACCAAGTCCTCAATCACTGTGGCTACTATTCTCCCCTCCTACTTACAGACCCACCCCCCAAATTCTTCCCACTCCAAAAAATCAGCTCAAAATTTCATGTGGGAATTTGTGTTACATGTGTTCAGAGAGATAAAATCCAGCTGCTTAACAAAGTGGTCCATTTTTCACCTGTTTCAGAGTAATTTTGATTTCACATCACATACGTGTGAGCGCAAGGTGCTTGTGGCCATTTAAAACCTGACACATTAGTTAATCAGGGCTCGCTGGTCTTTCCACAGGTAATTTAGTTTATAACATGGCAGGTAACATGGGGAAAAGGACAGAGAAAGGAGCTGAGGAGAAGGGAAGCAGAAAACGGGAAAAAATCCTGCAGGAGATAAACCTGACCATTCGGCATTCAGAAGAGGAACCGATTAAACAAGTTCATTCTTGATGTATTCTGATAGACTTTTGTTTTGGTTTATTTTATAACCCTATTGTACAGTAGGCAGCCTGTTGTTTGCTCTAATCATCTGTTTCCATGACCTTCACCTTTATTGATTTAGTTTCCTTCTAAGTTTAATGCAGTCTCTGAGATTAAAGCCATTTTTCTCCAGGATGGGTTAGTTAATAGTAGATTTGTTTTAAACAGCAGAAATAATTTGGATTAGTAAAAAAAAAAATTTTGCACAAAAGGTATGTTTCAAGTAAATAAAACCTCTTTACAAGGATAAGCAATAGAAGGGGGGGATTCTAGCACATAAACATAGTATTATTTTTAAAGTTTGAAAAAGACTGAAATAAATTGAAGCAGCATTCTTTCTAGCATATTTATTAGTGCTATCAAATACTGCAGGTTTAAAGAATAAGGTACATGGGATTTTATTCTCCACACTCAGATGTTATTTTAATCATGCCTATAGTTACAACATATAAAGAATTTTACAAGGTGAAGTAATTTTCCCCAACAGATATAGTAATTTAACTCAGTGTTTTGCAAGTATACCTGTAGAAATTATAAATCTAAACCAGAATTTATTGCAAAAGCATAATAAGCCCATAATTAATAGTAAATAAATCCTTTACAATTTATGCTTCTGATTTGATTATAGAGCTGATTTTCTCTTCTTTATTACTGAACTAAACTGCCTCCTTCTTGGTGATATTTCATTCTCCAATGTCCACCCTCAACCTTCCATCACACATTTTGATAAGAGAAGCTGCCTCTTGCACACAGCATATTAAACACTGCAAGCTGCCATCCCATAGCCACATATACAGGGATCTGATTCTACAGCTCCTTTACTTCACTCAAAATCATAATGAATTATCAGAGAAAAACAGAATTAACCAAACCCACTGCAGTAAATGGAAAATCATCTGCTGACCTCGCAGGGCTTTGCACCATTCTCCCCCTGACAGCAGACATTCATTTCCTGCTCTCAGCCTATGCCAGGGCAATACTAAATGTATTGCCCAACTCAGCTCTTACCTACTCACTTCGTAGCAGAAAAAATCAGAGAGCACATGCAGTACAAATTAATATACCTATATTTATTTTAACATACATAAAATACAGAAGGAAAAAATTATTTAGAGTTATCCTAATTGAAAAAGAAATTTCAGATAAATCTTCTCTAACAATTTTTCTCAAATACATTTTTGCCATTATTTTTCCATTACCATATTAAAATTTCTGTTCAAAAAAGAAAAGACTTTCATGAATTAATTATACATTTATCTTATAAATATTTGAACTACATATTACTTTCTGTTAAAATGGTACAGATTTACTGGAAGAGAAACCAAATAGCAGCTACAGAAACACACTTCCTGTTGATAACAAAACCTGAGCTCTGCATGCTTACAAATTATCATCTGTTGTTTAGAGCTTCCCCTGTATAGCTTCAGCTGTGTTTTCCTCAACTATTGTTTTGTTTTCATCCATGGGAGTTTTCTAGATTCCTCTGAAATGGAACAATTGGGAGGGAAAAATTATTGAATGTTACTATGGTAACAAACAAAAGAAAAATAAAAAGTAATTTAAGCCGACTAGTGAATCAGGGCACAGACCAATGCACTGGTGCTTTGTCCCCAAGTAAAAGCAATCCAGGGGCCTATTTAAAATTGTTGAACTCAGAGAATATATTAATAATGTACTCTTTTATTTAGAATTGAGATTTTTTTTCTCTACTCAGAAGCTGTAATGTATTATGTGTGGCATTAATTAGCACATATATCTTTGTGTAATATATATCCTCCTTGGACACTATTTTAAGACAACATCAAGGTCACATCATTGCATGCTCAAAAATCAAAGTCAAATCTAAAAGAAATCAACAGAAAAACAATAACAATTGCATATGAGCTTTTCCTTTCCTCACACACAAAAATAAAAGACTAATTAGTCAGTCAAATGCCTTTCTTGCATTTGGCAGCAGAAGAGGCCTTCTGGGTTAATGAGACTGATCTTCAGCCATTGCAGGCAACCACACTTGTATAAACAAAGATGTGAAAAAACTGGACTTCTTAAAACACCTATGAATTTTGCAATTATGATCCTGTCAAGAAGCTGTCCCAGAGCTTTAATCCTGCAACGTCTCTAAAACATCTTGCCATCTACATTCAGTTTTATTTGTTGCCAGGTCTTATCTACCTTTTTTCCCAGAGCACATACTGTCTTTAGTTTGAAAGATTCCTCTCCGTCTTTGGTGCCTGAAGTACCATCACAAAGTCATACAGAACCTTATTTTCCCTCTTCAATCTTTGTCCTATGAATCCAAATGGGCTTCTTTATTTCCAACAGCTACTCTCCTTTCACTTATAGTTCTGTAGATTACAATCCTGCAGTCCTCTTCAGTTGTTCCCATGTAATTCTATTCTCACTGAGCAGCAACAAATTCCAGGTGTGGCTTACTTAAACCCTGTTTAATAGGATTAATGAGTCTTTGACATCATTAGGAATAATCCTCTGATACATTGTGGAAAACATCATCATACTATCCTTCTCTTAGGCTCTGTACCAAATTGTGTGTGTTTGAAAATGCCATGCTAAACTATGTTAAAAAAGAGTAAGACAGCATTGTATCTTTTCATGGAAATTAGATTTGAGACTTTTAATTTAAGTGGTTTTCACCTCTTCCTTTTACAGGGCAGTATATTTTATCAAAATATCTCTACCATGTCAAATGATCTTTGTGAAACCTAATGTTTACTAGCCATCAAAAGTCCTTTTTTATCCCACAATCAGAAACACAAAAGAGAAGGCATTTCTTTATTTAACATGATGGTCACAATATGGAACCCTTACAAAGATCAAAACAAATCAAATGAAAATATTTGATTCTAATTTTCAGATGCTTTGTTCAGTATATATTCCATATGTGATACTCGTGTCCATATGTGAATGATGATTTAGTCATTCTCAAACCCTGCTGTCTGTAGGAAACTCCCTGAGAAACAAGGGGACAAGAGAAGCAGAAGAGAAAAAGAGGTTCTTTTGATGGTAAGAGCTCATTTGAAGAGATAGTGGCAGACATTTGAATAGCTGAACTGTTTCCATCATCTTACTTGCAAAGAAAGCAAGCAAATAAAGCCTTGGGAGTAATGGTCTATAAACAGCTTGCTTTAAAAGTAATTGAAAACCTCTCTTTCTATGATACTTCAGTCTCAGGGGAAAGAAGCTGAAATGTTTTCAGCACAGTTTTGGAAGCCCTTTTTCCTTTTTCAGAGCAGGAAAGAGTCATAAATATTTTAATTTTTTGTTACACATAATTATAAAGCAGGTGAAACACAAGCTACAACAGTGGGGTTTAGAAATTAAGAGTAAATTTGATAGATTTTTTGCCACAAAACCAAATTCTTTGAATCAAGTGTACATTTACATCCCTGCAATCATAGACACTTTGATAGGGATTTATTCTATGAATGTGCTCAGCGCTTTTGCTGATACATTTCTCTTTCAGAGCTGCAATTTTAGAGTTGTGCTAAAGCTACAGAGTAAAGTATGGCCATTGACCAGGCTTTGGTTTAAAACCACAGAGCAGTAGCTCAATGTCACCTTGAAATAACACAGGGCTATGTGGGATAATGGATCTGTATATTTGCTGTTTAGAGTTCCTGTGGGTGTGAAGCTAATGGCACTAGCACAACTGGGCCAGGCAGCAGCAAGTGAGTTGTAAGCTTTCCTTGCCTCTGTCAGGGTCTGTTTCACCCCTATTACTGCAGGCCAGGGCAGAGACTTCCAGATGAGTCACTGCTGTGACAAGAGTTTCTAATGATCAACAAAGAGAAAAAGACGAAGCCAAACTCATTGTCTCATGTTTTCCCAACTAGAATCTGGTTGCAGGTGTCTAGAGAGGAGTCTAAATGAATAATAGCAAAGCATTTCTTGGCTATAGGAAATAAAAGCTCAAAAATACAAACTATTACATCTCTGTATCACCACTATGACATGGTTAAACAGATATAATAACTTTTTTTAAATTAGTGTCATAACTAAAAAAGGACATTACAAATCAATGAAAGTCACAAATATCAGCTCAAAGATGCACAGATGAGTCCAGTACAGGATCAAATAACATGCTGGCACACAACTGTCAGCAGAGGCAAGCATGTTTATCCCAGCAGAAGAATTAATATATGAATACCAGAGCTGGCACAGCTCACGGATGATGAGCACAAAAGCCAAGGAGCTGCTCTGCCAGCCCAGCCTGGGAAAGCCACAGAGAGAGCGGAGGAAGAACTGATGGGACATTGTGAAGGAGGTGCCCACAGCTCACAGCAGTTCCCTGGGCCAGAGTGTGCTCCTGGCAGCAGCTCTGAGCATGGAGGAGCAGGGCTGTTGGCATTCTGTGTAGACACCCACCCTTCTGACTAATCAATAACGCCATAAGGATCTATAAAGGCGCATCTTCAAAGGCACCCTTGTGACTTTTCCACCTGTTTCTGAATTTAAGAGCTTGTAGGGCACGTGCTGACTCTCCTGTGCTGCTACTCCAGCCTGCAAATAATAAGAAAAACCCTATTGCAATGTTTCATTATGACTTCAATGCTCTATTATTAGGAAGAGATGACTTTCCAAGGCTGAACTTGAAACCTTTTTCAAAAAAAGCAGTTCTTTAATTTGCCATCCAAACTCCTCCTAAAGCTAGGAAAAAATCTGGCTATTGGACGATTAGTGTTTTGAATATGCAAAATTATAAAATTCTTCCACATCTACCAAGGGAGACAATTAAAGGAAGGCTAATTTGATTTTTTTGTTTTCTTTTGTTTTCTTTTGTCATCTGCTAATGAGCCTTGAACAGATTAATACAGAATCATACAGAATTGTCCTGGGGTTGAATTGATATTACTTTGAAGCTGAATGCAGTCTTAGTCACATTTACCCTATACTTGTTTGCATTGCAATATTTACCACAGAAACGGGATTTTAATTCAACTCAGACCTGCTTAATCTGTGTTGCTTATCCATATGTCTGGCAAGTTGAGGGTCTTAAGTGGTAACTAATCTAAACAACATATGTACCACTGATTTACTCATCTAATTTTATATTAATGCAAGTGGAAAATTATCTTAGCACATGTGTCCAATGAAGCAGGATCGATAAGCACTGTGTAAAAATCTAGAGCTAAGTTGTCTTAATTGATCAAATTTGTTGGGTCTTCTCATTGTTTAATACTTGGACTCCATCCATGAAGAAGCCTGGGCTTGTGTATATATATTTATATATATATATATAGAGAGAGAGAGAGAGAGAGAAAGAGAGTTCTATAGGAAGATGTAAAAAGCATTAATTAAATTATGGAAGGGATACAATCCAACTCTACAGCTTCATAATTTAGTTATAATATTGAAGAAGGCTTTGCTAGCATGAAAAAAGAAACTCTTAGTCAATCATTGATGTGTACTGAGCAAGAAAATGCTCTTGATCAGAGGAATGGCACACACTGAGACTTTCCTCCTGTAGCATGGGCAGCTGAATACTAATCTATTCCCATAGAGATGAAAACTGAGAATGAAGGGCAAAGCTAATCCTGCCTAAATTTTTACTTATAGCTCTAGGAAGAATAGTGACTTTAGACAGGAAGAGCAAATACTACTATTCAGTACAGGTTTTTTTCTGTGTTTATGTGCAAAATCTTTTTTCACCCAGAATAAAATGCTTATTCATCTCTTTGCCCCTGAAATTTTCCCCCTTTCCCCACACCTATTCTTTGTACATACTTCAGATTAGTGGTTCTCAGTTTTACCTAGCCTAGGCATAAATCTGTTTTCTGAGGGTAGCACGTCACAAGGAAACATTCTTGTCTTTCAAAGTTCAAAGAGCATCTTTCTCTGTAAGAGCAGTATTTGGAGTATGTACTTAATTTTTTAAAAATTTCTTTACACCCATAGCATGAAATAGTTAAATCCTCTTGCTATTACCCAGTTTTCTTATACCTACTCTATGCTATATCAATCCTATTTTTTTAAGACCAAGGTGTGAACAGAGAGGGGAATTCAAGAATTTGTTCCATCTTTCAGGTTATAAATATAATAATTGAATCATTTAGGTTGCAAAAGAACTCTAAGATCAACAAGTCCAACTCTAGCCCCAGCAGCACCATGTTCACCACTAAGCCGTGTCCCTAAGTGTCACATCAACACTTTCTTTGAAGACCTCCAGAGGTGATGACCATTTCCCTGGGCAGCCTGCTCTAGGGCTGAGAACTCTTTTGGTGAAGAATATCTCAATATCCAACCTAAAAATCTCCCCAGGCCATTTGAGGCCATTTCCTCTTGTCCTGTCACTTGTTACTCAGAAGAAGATGTGGACCTCCACCTGTCTGCAATCTCCTTTCAGGTAATTGTAGAGGTCTCCCCTCAACTTTCTTTCCTCCAGGCTAAACAACCCCATCTCCCTCAGCTGATACAGATCTACAGCTGATTTTTGTGATGCACAGACAGGCACTTTTCTCTACCACTTTCCATACAGCCCTCCCCTCCCTATCCAGTCCTTCTTGACAAAAAACTGACTCCAGAACTATTTCTCTATATTTAGAGAGGAATATGGACCTGCTGCTTTTGTAAGGCAGTGGACCTACTTACATTTAATGAGATGAATCTGTTTACCTGGACACAGAAACATACACTGGAGTGCTAACCTTCACTGCCAAAAATCCATCACTTCCAAGGTCATTTATCAGTAGAGGCAGAAGCAATTGAGCACTTTCACTGCTTCTTCTGCCTTGTTACAAGAATCTGGAAACATGGGTCAGATAGATGTACCACTACAAAATGCTACGCAGGGCAGCTGCCCCTGTTCAGCCTTGCTGAAGCCTGTGCCCAAACCTTAGTAATGTTATTTGTTTTTCTGAAGGCTCAGAGGGATGTTTTAAGGAGCTGGTAGCTACCTGCTGGAAAGAGCCCAAGTCATAACACAATATAATCTTATTTCAGTGAGAACCTCAGTTGTCCACCACTCTACCTCCCAAATCCTTGTCCTTGTAGTCTGCCAAAGATGCAAGCTGCTGTTAAGGCAGTGAATAAATGCAGAGCTGTTCCAGGCAAAGCCACAAGAGATTAGAGTGAGTTATGGAAGTGTTTTCTAATGTAAATCCTTCATATTTTTAACCCTACATTCTTGCAAATGCCTCCTTCATTTTGTCTCAAGCTTTATGGAAAAAAAATAGGATCAGATCTGTGAAATTCAGACAGTTTTTGTTGGTTAGCTAGAAATGAAGGATGAGCCAAAATCAGGCATGAAATTAAAAACTGTTCTCTCTCTGATAAGGAGCACTGTCAGAGGCCTTGGATGAAATACTTGACCTAACAGCCTTTCCATCTCTAATGTCATTGATTAAAGTGACCATTAACAATTTTCTCAGTTATGCATAATATTTCTGGTTATCTGGATGTCTTGATTTGTCCACATCAAGTTCTTGAAGATCAATTTCATCTTGTCTTGGTTTATTGCTAGGTTTTAATATAAAAGACTAAAGATACAATTACCTTCATTGCATGTCTGTAGAGCACCAGGCTCCAAATTTGCCTTCAATCCACATAAAAATAACTTCAATATTTTACAGTATCCCCAGCTTCACCTCCTCCAATTATTTAATTCAAAAACAACAACATAGCATTTGAAAAGAAACATTAATATAAGTAATAAATTATTGGCAAGTGCAGAGGATGAGAGAAATGGTCATGCCAGGTTTTTCTAACCACAATAATCTGAACGGATTTGACATGTATAGCCCATAAATGTCCCTTATGCACTCTTTGGTCAGGGCAGACAAGGGCTGAACCACTGTGGCCACCAAGATAAGGGGAACAGTGTGGTGCAGAGATCCCCAAGCCAACAGCAACCTGAGCCCCTCGGCTCACACACAGTGGCCACTGATATTCCAGGTTATTGCTCTTCCTACAGACTGCAAGCCTCAAGCCAAAGCTGCACTGCCTCAGTGGCAAGAGTTTCTCCAGCCCCTTGTTTGTGCTGTGTGCTGTCTTCCAAATTTGCAAGGACAGGTTGGACAGAGAATGGGAGGGAGGGAGGGAGGGAAGGAAGGAAGGAAGGAAGGAAGGAAGGAAGGAAGGAAGGAAGGAAGGAAGGAAGGAAGGAAGGAAGGAAGGAAGGAAGGAAGGAAGGAAGGAAGGAAGGAAGGAAGGAAGGAAGGAAGGAAGGAAGGACAACCAACTGGGGCCAAGCATTAAGGAGCAGTGTGTCCTAAAGAACAGATAAAATTAACAGCACTCTTTTAATAAACTAATAAATTATTAAAAATCATATAATAACATGTAGTGTGGGAAAGTTTGCTGTACCAAATGGATAAATATCTGTGGGCTTAACCAACTTTTGCAGTAATGCCACACTTTGTCAGCCTTGGTATTTGCCTAGAAAAAGTAATGGGATTTGTCTGATCTACCTATTCAGATAAACTCAATTTTAGATATGTTTCAGTATTCAATTCTCTATAGTCCTCAAAATCCCCACATGGCATGGATGCCACGTGCTATGCTTGTTTTACCTAGAACAGCTGGTCCCTGCTGGGCGGGGATATTCTCTCTAAGCGGGAGCTGACACTGAGCCACGTTGCTCTCACAATTAAGCAGCAGGTTCATGCCATCAGCCTGCTGCTAACATTCCTTGCTGAGCTTTGGTGATTCCTTCAGGGACAGCTATATTCATTGGTGGATACAGTGATGCCTTAAATGGATGTTTCTCAGACATCTCTTTGCTCTTATCTCACTGTTTAGAAACAACACTAGCTGTTAGTCCCGATTTCATCAGCAGATAAACAAGTCATCGTCCCAAGATTTAGTCACATGTTGACAAATAGGCATATATAAGTATTTGCCTTCAGTGGGGAGGCTGAGATGATGTACGACCAACTTTATACTTCCCTGCACTGGCCAGAACCACTTCAGTTTTGTCCAGCTATTTTTCATCAAAATCTTGCATAACCATTTTCACCCTGTCCTTTTACAGATGTGAAGACATTGGTTTTAGCAAAATGCCTTCTCCATTCTCCTGGCAGCTACAATATGACGTTGTTTTGTCCTGGATCATAAAAAATGACTGCATTTTATCCTATGAGTTTTTCATTTTGATCTGAAATTTAGTTGATGCTTTGAGCAATATTGTGAAAATATTAAACACGAAAATGAAGGGTGTGATTTCTGTTTCATGGCATTACTCCCCTCTGAATATACTGCTACTGTACATGCAGTGGAAAAGGACTTGTCACATTGTTAGCAAGGAAATAAGTGACATGAAATTTAAGAAAAAGATTTAAAAGTGGTTTTGGGTAAATATTTTGGGTTTTTTCTAATTTCACCACGTCAGGAATTTCAAAATAATTTTCTAAGGAAGGATCTCCTATCCCCTCTCTTCACACAGTAAAACTTGACATCATACTGTTCCACCAATACATTAAATTTGCAGAAGAAAAGGATTAATCTTCCCAGAAAAATCTGTATTTTGAAAGTCTATTTGCAGAGTGATATTACCTTATCCAGCAGATGTGAAAGTGAGAAAGATTTTGTCTGAGGATTCCTCTCCCTTCTCTTTTTGCAAGTGTAAAAAAGAGCTAAACAAATTTTGTGCTAAATAAAATACACTAGAACCTTGAGTTAAAGAAATGTCTGACACTTCTAATGGTTGAAGGTCCTAAGTGCTTCAAGACTGGGACCTTAGAAGAAGAAATTTGGGGAATACCTTATTAAATTAATGTGTCAGTATTTTCTGCTTGATCTGCAGGGTTTTGTACTTTCTTGGTTTGGGTTGGGTTTTTTATTTTGTTTTCCCATTTTCTGTTGCTAATATTGATGACAAGTGTAGTTGATAATAAGGAGAATGGATGATAATATAATTAAAACTAGAAATGCTGCAAGAGTGATAGCTATAGCAAGCACTGTTTAAATGTACTTGTCATGCTGAAATTTTCTATATGCCTTTCTTTTAAACTGGTATTAAAAAGTACTAAATCATTCCATTCACTCCATCATGAAGCAGGAATTGAATATGACAAAGCAGATGAAAGTGAAAAACTATCTTGTCACTACTGAGTTAACCTCTTATAGAAATAAATGGGTGCATTCTCATGTTCAACAAAAAGGAAGGTAATGGACAAGTGAAAAACATTTCTTTTTCATTGTGCTTCTTGCCATCAAAGCCTAAGTTTCTTGTAAAAGAATAATGAAAGTAGAGATACCTAAGTGAGAAAATGGAAATCTCCCAGCATACTCAGTATGTTTCTACAATAACAGCCTCCCTACAAGCTGCTCTGCACTGGCACCACTCTGCTCACAAACAGCCTGGAAGGTGCTGTTCATGCAGAAGTCTAACATGGAGCAGACAAAGTTTGTGTCTTCCCTTGTCCTGGCCCACACAGTCCTAGATGAAGTAAATCAATAGACAAAGATATTTTTCTCCTCTCTTCAGACAAAAAAAATCAGAATAACATTTTTATCACTAGCTTACTTTATAAGACATCCCTGAAAACCATGACCTGTATTTTTCAATAGTTTATTTGGACCTGAGCCACATCAGTTATCTGTATTTAAACCTTTTTTGGGTTATTTGCCACTGAATCAAGCACGTTAGTCAAAACAGCTGATCAGCTCAGATTTCAGAGGGTAATGTCTATCAGAAAGTGTCAGCTATAGAGTCATAGATATGGTGCAAGAGGCCAGATTAGCACTGCTCACCTCAACAAATGTGCCAGTCACAATGTGTGTGTTAGTCTCATCACAATCATTTAGCCACTGAGTGGCCTTGACAACCATTTGTCTGCCTTTTTTAGGGTGTCTGTCCTTGAGGGAAATAGCAAACAACCAAACTTCTAAGTAAAAAGCTCAGCTCTATAAAACAAGAAAAAAATAAGCCAATTATTAAATGCTACTGTGTTCTACTGAGGTGCTGCTGTCTCCTTCTCAATCTGTTCTGAAATGCACTAATCACATCTCCACAATCTACCAGGTATTTCCTTAGTGATACTGCATTTTTATTACCATTTATAACTATAACCTCTGGAAACGTTCCTAAGAACAAACCTAATTCCTCATTAATAGCGACAAAAATGCAGATTACTTTTCAAGGCTTTATTTACGCTATTTTGGGATTTACTGGTACTTTAAATGCCTATCTGCATGTAACCATCCAGTTTCTACACACATACAACTGTGCAGTAGAAGAGGAAAGCTTTGACATTACATCAGCTTGTTTGCTAAGAAGCAAAAATATCCAGGGACTTCAAATGAGAGAGAAACCTATGAGAGCCAGGAGAGACAGCTAGAGCAACAGCTCCCTGCCTCCCTCACTTCAGCAGCACTGCAATAGATTGAGCTGCCTTTGGGTGAGCCTGTGCTTTAAGACTATCAGGGAAAAAAAAACCCTCAGAAACTAAATGCACTCAGCTCTAAAAGAAATTTAGAGACTACTTGGCTATTTCAGAGTGGCACACGCCACTCTCTGCTCAATTTAATGGAGCCCCCCTACAAAAAGACAGGCTGGGAGATCTGCCAAGTGAGGCTTCAAGAAGACAGAGCTATTATTATGAAAGAAACTAAGAAAAGCACTGTCATGAAAGGAATTCAAATTTTTCTTATTCGTAGCTCACTACTCACATATCACAAGTAGATTCCACAAATTATCTTTTATAGAAAACAAAGTCAGTAAGATATTTTCTGACTTTTCAGACTAAAGATTTTATACATTAGAAATGCATACTTTCAGATAATTCAGCACTTCTATTTCCTTCCTCAGCCGTTTTTCTCTTGATGCTCTGTTCTTCAGGTACATGTGGCCTAATGTGGGCTTTGTCTGCAAGGATACTTCATATCAGAACTGGTCAAATCTGTTATGGAAGAGACAATTCTCCAGAAAAGAGCAGGAGCACCAAGACAAGAAAACCTCTCAAAATTTAACAGTTTCTTTCCATGAACCCATGAAATCATAATTTAAACAGATGATGGATCAAAATTTAAATTAGTAAAAACACCACATCTGGAGTTTAATTGATAGTGGGTATTGGAGAAATGTTGATGTTTACAATAAGTGTTTAAAAGTGTTTCTGGATCAAGGGGATGCCTGGGAGTGGGCTTAAAAGTAAGCGAAATTGCTGTCTTTTCAAAAACAGGGCAAAAAAACAAGATTAGGCAGATACCAAACCTAAACTGTATTAGAAGAAATGCTGTTTACATCTGGTTAATAAACACTTCAGAGTTCACTGAAGGAACTGGCTGCAGCCTATTGCTCCTCATCATTTTGCATTTACATATGTATTTGATTGAAGAAATTCCTAATATCCTGTAATTTTGGAAAAATCTCCTTTTGAAAGGATCACCTTCTTCATGGGAGGATATAATGCATTATTTATTTTCCTTCCTACTCCATCACTATTATCTGAGGTCATGTACGTAAGCATCTGAGAAGATAATCTCTAGGCTTCCCTGTATCCAAGTTTTCCAACCATTGGGCTGTCAGTTGTACTATTTCCCAAAAAACAGGATAATTGATATCCTTTTTACATTCATGTAATCTCAAAAATGCTTCCCTACTTTTGTCACACTGTTCTCCATGTTTTCATGACCCTTGTCCTATTTCAGTAGCAATTTCATACTTCCTGACCCGCCTTCCTTGTTAGTGCAGCCAAGATGCTGCCTTGACCCTGCCTGGCTTCTGTTTCCAGTCTACCCAGGTGACTCACGTAATCCATGATCTTTTCCTTGGAAATCAGCACAATGGCTTAATTCCTGTTGCATCACATACAGAATTGTTGCTTTCAAGGCACCACAGACTTTATGTTACCTACTGACATTCCCATGCTGAGACCCCTAGCTTGCTCATTCCTTTCATACACGCTTCAGACTGCTCTTCCACAAACCCCGTGCTGACAAAGGTGTGCTTGAAATGAGACCCCAGTTCTGTGGCCAAGTGTGCTCCTTCTGTCCAGGTCTCATCATAGAACCCATTCCTTTCAACTGTGTCACTATTCCTTCACCTCCGTTTCTGCACTGTTTCATGTTTATCTCATTAGATATTTGGTAGGTTTCTTTTTAAAAAGAGAGAATGCAAAATAAAAATCAGATTGTTTTGCAGAAGAATCAGATTAATTAATCAGTAAAATTTCTCAAAAAGTCCTGTAGAATTCTATCAGTCTTCGGTCAACAGAGGTGATACTCTCTTCAGCACAAAGTCTTGTTCTTTTATTATATTATACTATACTAGTAGAATACATATAATATATATTATTCTATAGTGTATATATATTTATCTATTTATGTATTTTATAGACTATTTATTATATAGTATTTCTATATTATTATGTATATTTCTTATTCTATACCAAAAGAGCCTTAGCATCACTATAAATCTAAATTAACAGCATTACAATACAGATAGGATAGATATTAGAGGAAGCAAAAGATGAAGCCCAAGTAGTGGCCTGAGATTCAGGGGCTTTCAAATTAATTCAGGTTCGACCTGTGTGTAAAACCATGGGTGTGCCCAGATAAGTGATTTATGTTTCTGTGGCTCCCTGTGGCAGAACAATACTGAGTTTCCCTAGCATCCCTGTTCTGCCATCTCTGCCATTAGCACTGTAAACTACTCAGGGCAGAGTGCCCCTCACTGCACATATGATGCCAGCAGCAAAGAAACTCCAAATTCTTCTGGGCTCCTGGGCTTTAACATATTATAAATGTTTCATTAAGAGTTTACTAGTAATATAGCAGTTACTGGTAATGCTGAAAAATGCTTTTCTTTCTTTTTTTCCTTTCTCACAGACGTAGGCACACACATCCCATTCACACAGGCTTTCTTTGGCTGCTATCACCACCACACACTGACCTTTGAAATATGTAAATAAAAGTGCTCAGAAATAAAGCTGGCAGCAGCAGCAGCCCGACTGTCGTCATTTAAAATCCGAAACAAGTGGGGCCATAGTTTGCAAGCTGTCTTCATAATTACTTGAAGCAGTTGTCACTCTGGCTCTAGTTTGTTCATTACACCCCAAACAAACAGCTGATATTTGTTAAAGCACATAAGCCACTCTGTTGAGGCAGGGTTCTTTATTGTGAGGAACCCTGCAGCTGCAAGTCACATGCAGTTCATAGTATTTCCTGATTTCCTTTGCTTTATTTGCTTCCCTACCTTCCCTTTACAGCAATGTCTTTTTTACCAGAGAGAGAGAGAGTTAAAAAAGAAACACAATGAGGTAAACATTAACTGACATAAAGCTTGATAGGCTTAAGGTTTATGACCCAAATCTGGTTCCCATTAAACAAATATTTTTGCTGTCGTAAAGAATGCTTAGCAATAAGAAAGTCATGGGTGGAATTTGAGACTTCTGCTCTCCAATGAAACAACTGCCACTTAGAGTTCAGCACCCTCCCTCTGCAGTTGCCTGAAAGGGAAGCAAATGGATGGCATCAACCTGAGCAGAATTGGGTGATTTTGGTGAACTTCCTTTCATTGCTGCTTTGCATCCTGAAAACGGAGACTGTGGATATTGTTCTCTATTGGATGGTTTGCACTCAACTGGCTGATGGTTGTGATCTTCTCTGATGAGCTACTGGGTGAAAGATTCCCTTTCAGTCTGCACTTGGCAGGTCACCATGGCTGCTGGTGGAGATGAAGGAATGGAGAAGGTGCGCAGAAAGCAGAATTGGTTTCCTCTGTGCTGTATGAAGGAAAAAATCCTGTCTGATAAGACTGTTTTTGAGCTTACCCTGGCAACATGAGCTTGAAAGAATAAAAACAGTAAATGTGCTCCCGTAGGCCAAAGAACCTGACAGTGTTGTACAAGACTAAAGTTAAAATAAGCTCTAGATGTGTGAACAGACATCTGAGCCTGGTCATCTTCACAGCAACAGTCACTGAAAGAAATAAAAAAATTTCTTTTAAAGTAGAGAAGAAAAAAAAACAAAAAAATAAGAGATTTTAAATGTCACATATTTCATTTTGATAGCATCTCTTAATCCCTTTCTCATTACTTTCAGAGATTTTTTTATATGCAAAAGCCCTGTTTGGTGGTCTTTCAGATTATATGAAAGTTGGTATTGGTTGTCCTTGTTGGAGGGGCAGAATAACTGAGATGTTACTACAACACTTTAAATGTGCATAAGGCACTCAAGGTAAGAAAATACCTGTAAAGGGAGAAACTGTGATTTATTTCTTTCCTGTTGAGTTGTAGGTCCAAGCTCATTGGTGTGGAAGCACAAGTCCAGCACATGTCTAGTCTGACATCTGTGCATCCAGCACATATGTAGCAATGCTGATCTATTTGGGAAAATGCTTTATCTAGACAGACAAAAGATACATTACTAGACTGCTGATCAATCTTTCCATTAATCATGAGACAAGGAGAAAGAAAGAAGGAAAGTGAGAGCCAGTGCAGGTGGTCTTGTAGGTAAGGTTGGTAAAGTCTTGTATTATCTAAGAACTTTGAGCAGGCCAGGGAAGGAGGTAAAGGTTCATGTGTTCTTCTCACAGGAAAGGGGTGAAAAAAGTAAAGCTCAATGGAGTAAAACTGCGTAGGAGGTGGAGCACATTACATGAAGTTTTCCATTCAGTCACTTCCAGTCTTCTGCTAAAAATCTATAAATATGCAGTATGTGGAACAAGTTAGCTTTTCATTATTCACAATTTAGGCCTTTAATTTCTCATTATCTTTCCTACGTAGTGGCATATATAGCTTGCTCTGGACAGAGCTTACTTTGTCCTTCTGCTCTTGTTTGAGTCTGACTTTAATACTTTGCATATAAGGGGTCAAGTTAGACCTCTTTATTTTGACAAGCACTGGAAAAACCAAGGGTCTGAAACAAAAAGGGAATGAACAATCCATAATCCCAGCCTAGAGTAATTGCAATAAAATTATTATTATTATTATTATTATTATTATTATTATTATTATTATTATTATATACAATAAATACAATAAAGAATTTGGTAAGTGGAGATATGTCTGCAATACTTCCTTAAGAAGGGGCTGGGAGACCTTCCCATATCACAGCTCTCAGCTCTGGTAGGCATTCTGGCCACTCCCTTACTCCACACTGAGATAAATGCCAAGGTGTGAAATCCCATCCTTCCCTGCTTGCACTTTCGGGCAAAAGAAAGGGGAATCATGAGGCAAGAAAGGAAATTTCAAAGTGTACAACCAATTCCCAGTCTACAGTGTTAGGGACAGGACTGCAGGGAGTATCTGTGCCTTCCTGCTCTGCAGGCTGGCCATGAGCACTGTGACCTTGTCTCTGACAGCACCAAGCCAGTGCTGCAGTGGGTTATCTGCCAGACCAGCCAAATTCCTTATGTCCTGATGGCAATTTTCTGTAATTCTGCTCAACTAAAAGAATTTTTTCCCATTTCTACATAAGTTAAACCATGTCCAACACTAACCACACTGCAAGAATGCAGAAATAGTAAGCACATCATGGGTTAAACTTGCAAAGATTTTTTATTTGTTTAACAATTCCATCCCAAGTAACAGTGAATTGTTTGTGGGAAGGGTGAGGTAGAAACATGATGCTCCAGTAGATAACCCAAGCTAAGTAATTTATTACAAGGCATGAGCTTCCACTTGCATCCATCCTGTGCTTCCTGGTTTTCTTATGTGCATAAATAAAGCAAGTTTCATTGGAGCTTTGGAAATCTGCCAAATCTTTCCAGCAGAAGATTTTCAAATTATTTTTCTTAGCATCTCTGCCAGTAAGGGCAGCCACTGAAAAGACAGCAGAATATTTGTAAGGAAAGGGTGACAGCAGAGCAGCAATTTCCTAATATCCTTCTCCAGAAATGCCCTTCAACGACCAGAAAACTTTTTATGCTGGGAAATTTTAAAAGCAGGGGATACAGCTGATGAAGATCAAGGGGGACATGGCTGTGTAAAGGGCTGCCAGCAAAGAGAGGCACTGAGCATAGAACTGATAACCAAGCTGAATCTTCTATAGAAAGTTTAAGATTTATTGACTGAAGCAGTACTATAATGATATAGAAATACATGTTAAAATATAGTGTTAAGCATTTTAAAAGCTCTATGTCTCAACTGGGAAGCAATATTTCTAGAAAAAAAAATCAAATTTATTTCCTTTCAGTAGGTGTTTCTTTTGTCTCACTAATTGAACTGTCTGCTCATACTGAGACAAACTCCATAAAACTGTTGCTACCTCTAGTTGGACTAAGGGCAGTCAAAAGCCAAAAGAAAAAGCATCTTAATAAAACAGTACTGCAACCAGTGTGCATTGAACCCTTAATATCCATTTTATACTTGTATGAAATATGTTTTAAGAGGTGAAGATTGAAAAGCAAGTATCTAACAGGGAATTTTTTTGTTTCCCCCTTTTCTTATTTTCTCTCTGTTTACTGAATATATTGTATTATTTAAATACCTTACAGGACAGACAGTGTTGTCCCTCAATTTAAATTCTGGCAAAAGAGCATTAGAAAAAGTGACAAGACCATCATTCAAATGAAAGGGTCACACTAGTGGCTTGTTACTTCATTTTCATGACAAAGATTGCGTATGACATTTAATACCCAACATCTTTCAAGAAATATAGTGAAGTGCTCCACCATTTTGACCTTTTCTTGGGTCTTTATTTCTGATTGGCTCATCCATCCCCCTCTTTCCCAGGCATTATGGCCCTATCAATCAAGGAAATAGAGATTACAGTCCACTGTGAAACAATGCATATTTAAAGGAGGAACCATTGGGCCCCGCATCTTCTGCAGCTTAAGGTTGTTATAAATAGGTCACTGGAAATTGCTTCCTTTTAATTATTCTTCTCCAGCCTACTGCAACAAATGGTTCAATTATATAAATAATAAAGTCTTCAGGATTGGCAGAGATACCGTGTCCACAGCACCTAACAACATCCCTAGGCAACGGCTCCACATGAGGAATGGATTTGGCACCACTAAACCAAGAATGCTCACTGAGGGGCAGCAGCTTTTGTTCATTTCCAGATCAACCTTTGTGCTACAGCAGATTGCTTTCTCTTTTGTTCTCACTCCCTTCTCTGCCCCCTCTGTGTGTACTTTTGGGGGAGGGCAGGCAAAATTGAAATAACACTTTGAAAATACCCACCTGTAAAAAGTATTAATTAGTAACACCTAGTGCTTTGGTGGCAGCTTTCAACTGGAGATCTCAAAGCACTTCCCAAAAGTGGGAAGGAGTGTTTTTAGGAATTCCTTGTGTTTGATCCACGGCCCACTGTGGAGCCAAGAGTGGAATACAATGTTCCCCAATTTCCCATGCTGAGAGCTACTCCCTAGGAACCAAAATCATGACTGAAATTGCACTGATAAAAACATGCATTTGGGTTTCTAGGAAGGTAACAGGAAACAATGAGGAACACCAGAGAGGACCACCTGCTTCTCCTTTATTCACCGTTGCTGTATTTCGTCACAAAAGAAACAGTGGGTTGTAAACTGCAATTCACAGCAATGACAAATAGATCAAGGGGTTTATGGTCACTAGTGACTGGCATCAGCTCTGAATTGTGCTCTGTGGTGACCAAATTCTCAGCCATGACACTGAAGATATAGTGAAGTACCATTGAGGCTGCCAGCAGACAGTGCTCTGTTCAAGCAGCTCAGCAAACAAACTGAATTACATTCATACAGAGGAGGAAAGGAGCATAAAGACAGGAAATGGACAAATAAGAATTTCAGAGAAATGATTTTTAGAAATTCACAGACAGCTATAAAGAGAGCCTGACTGAAAAACGTCAATCTGAAATAGGGGAAAAAAAGGAAATGCCAGGTTTTTCATCATTGCCTATGCAGAGTCAGCAGCATGAACACTCCATGGATACAGCCCTGCAGTGAGGGCTGCATTTGGTCTTAGGTGTAGTCATGCAGGGACTCAGCACCCAGAGAGGTGTGAGGAAGCACAGGAAGGTGTATGAGCAGAGTCTGGTGCTGCATGGGAACCAGTCACAGCTACAACGGGGGAGTGCCAAGTGAGGGAAGGGAGAGCTCTCTTCTGCTCTCCCTCAGTTGCTGTCTTTGCCAGCATGAGAGCCATTGGCTCTTCCAAAAAATGCCAACACTGTTGTGACTTTGTTAGCACAAGAGTCATTGGCTCTTACAGAAAATGCCAACACTGTTGTGACTTTGCTAGCACAAGAGTCATTGGCTCTTACAGAAAATGCCAACACTGTTTATTGTGACATCTTTCTGGCTGAGCTAGGGTGAAAGTTCTCTAAGAATTACTCTTAAAACTTCAACTTTACTGGAAATCTTGTTCTTCAAAACCAATCTCTTTCTGGGAACTTGTTAGCTTGGATTTCCTTTTCAGCAGGAAAAATTTTTAGAGTTAAAATTGTTGAGGGTTCAAGAGTTTCAAGAGTTCAACTTCACCAGTTGGTGAAGTTGAGAAGTTGGAGACACCAACTTCTCAATAGGGTACTCAGCTGAGATTTTGGAGGTTTGAGCTCAAGTATGTTAGCCTTGCTCCAAAAATCGAATCTTTAACTTAAATTATGGGGTACAGGCTAATCCTTGCTGGTGTGTTGTCCTCCCCTTACCCTTTTCCACCAAAAAAAATAAACAGCCATAGCCCAAAAAGTCCAACCCAAAAATATTTATTCAATATAATTATATGCCTTATTCTCCATTTGTTTCAGTGCTACCATGTGGCTGGTTTTGCTGCTGGATTTCCATGGCAGTTAAGGGAACGTTTTTGGGCACATTTCATGCACAGAAAAAATGTTCTGGTTGCTTGCTCACTTCTCAAGTTGATGGTGAATATCATCTGAAGATCCAAAAATTATCACAGCCTTCAACACTCAATATTTTTGTCCTCTCTCTTTCTGATTTACATCCAAGAGCTATCTTTTTATTAATCTATTGCTTACTGTTCCCCAGGTAATAATATCTTAGCCTCTTCAAAAATAAAAAATTAATCAAAAGAGATGTTAAAACTTTTCTTGACCTTAGAAACAGCCTGTCCTTTTCTTTTTTCATTAAAATACTGTTCAAGAGATGATTTAACTTTGTTTCCTGAGGAGTGTTTGTTTTTTTCATTGTTGCTTTTATATTTTCTGTGTTTCTGTTTGGTTGAGTTGTTTGCTGTCGGTGGTTTTCAGACCATTTTTTTCAGAGTGGGTAAACAAAGTAATCAATGCTGTGAGTGACAATCTTGTCATGAAAAGTTTTTTCTCTGAACAGGTTTTATGTGTCCTTCACTAAATAGGGGACTTAATCTAACAGCGAGACGCAAGCTTAACCAAACTTTAGTTAAAAATTCAGGTAACTATTGTGGGAAATCATGCAGTAACTGGACCCCCTCAGCCAAGTGTGTTGGCTACCAGCTCTACTGTTTTGCACTATGTGCTTTTTGAACCACATCTGTAGCAATCTCATGTATCCCAGCGTTCACCCATCAGCAAAGTTCAAGTTCATGATTCAACTTTTTTGAGGCCTCATTCTCCCTACATCTTGAGTGACAGAGATCCTGGGAAGTGTCCTGGGCAGGGCAAAGGCTTGGCAGAGCAGCAGCGTGCCTGCCCACCCCTGGAGCAGGGACAGGGGCAGCCTTTCCCAAAACACCACGCAGGAATAGATGCTGAACCTCTTCCCTGCAGCTCCAACAGCCAAGGATAGAGGCTGTCTGGGCTCTGGGGTGATGGCCTGTGTAAAGCACAGAACCTTGCAGTGTATTTTCTTGTTCTGATTTTGGGGTTTGTTTTGGTTTTTCTACTGTTTTGTTTTTGTTGGGTTGTTGTTTGGTTGGGTTTTTTTTTAAGTACAGCATAATTTATGTGGAACACTTTGAGACTTGATAGCACTCAGCCTGCAGGCTCATGCCTGAGAATGCACCTAAGCATAACTTATTGCACAATAATTCAAGCCCTGTCTGGTCTTATTGCTTAAAAAAAATAACTTTGTGATATGAACCGAAATGTCTTGAAATGAAATTGAGCTTTTCCAAGAGTTCAACTAAAAGAATAATAACCCCAACCACTCAACAAAACAAAAAAAAAAAGGTTTTACGACTGAGGTAAATATAACACTCTTTCATCTCAAGACTTTCTTTTTCCTTTTTTTAGAAGCCAGCAACTTAGTTGCTTTTGTTCTGCAACTAATGTGAGAAGCCTTTTAATACATACTCTGGTTTCATCATTCAGAAGCAAAGCAAAACCAGAAAGTTGCATGTGTCCCTGGATTTTACCTTCAGTGAAAAATACCTTTTCTACAGCATTTTGTAACACCAGCAGTAAAAGGAATAGTACAGTGTTCTGAAGAAAATACCTAGGAGACACCAATTTCTCTGCCACCCTCTTTTTTAAAAGTTCACAGAGTTAAAGTGGTGCAGGAGTTCCTCAGTGCTGTCTTGGTGACAAACCAGGGGGTCTCTGCTCCTCTTAAATTAAAATGTGTACAAATACACACCAGCACATAAGGAAACTCTAAGATTGTGCTGACAGGGAGTGTGAGGAAGACTGAAGAAGCAGAGCCATGCAATATCAGTTAGATTGACAGGAAGGCTTGAGAATTAAAGGTAGTAAAGCACTTGTGACAAGCAGTTTATTTGCTCTTTTATGTCTGCAGGAATGTGGAAAATCTGGCCCCTAACTGGAGAAGTCAACCTCTCACAGGGTCCAAGTATACAGCCTTCTTCAGCTCAAGAAATTGTACTGGCTGCATGAAGACATAGATCAAGCAAACAGTTTCTCATAGGTATAACTTAAAACTAAAGTTACAGAAATTCATTCCTATATCACTTCAACAGCATTTAATTCCTAGGCTAAAGCCCCAAACCCATGTTCATAATTTTGGGTGTTTTTATTTCTTGACTGGAATGATCCTCTCTCTCACCGGATAAACAGTGATTACAGTGTTCATACCAATTCATGTCAAGACAGGAAGATAGTTTAAAACAATCTATGTCATGTTTAATACACTAAGCCTATGAGTGGTGCCATGGAGTTTATTTTGCAAATGCACAAAATCTGCTTACAATAAAAAGTCTAAGTCTGAAAGCAGATATTTATTAAGGTGGCCCTACGGAACACAACCTAGTAACTACTAAGAAACAAGACACAAAAAATAAATGGATGTCTAGAAATGCTACTGAATGAAACAACAAAAAAAAAAAAAAAAAAAAAAAAAAAAAGCAAGGGTGTCCTTTTGTCAACCTCCTCTATGTGCTGGAATGAAAAAAGTGCATTTCAGTCAGAATCAAAGACAGGGAAACTTCTGGGTCTGCTCTCAACATGCCTTTGAACCAGCCTAAGCATGCCTCAGTCTAGCTGGGAGACGTGCACATACTAGCTTGAGGATTTCACAATTGGGAAAATGAAGGAGCTTTCAGTTTGTGTATTTTGTTTAGTTAAAATGACACCATACATAACTTCTGAAAAAGGATTTTGAACAAATCTTCATGTAGCTTTCAAAAGCAAGATAGACAAACACTGCCTGGTTCATCTTTCCAGTCAAGAGACTAGAAAAGCAAACAACTTTCTGTTAGGTGCTACTTTTCAAATTGGATCTTTTCAATGTAAATTCTATAAAATCTTCCTGTGGGGTTGCAATAATTCCCTAGTGGACAAGAACTATATCCACTAGGATGTCCTGGTCACCATTTTTGGGAGGCGCCATGATACAATTATTAGTATCCACCCTCAGGTCAGGAGACAGAGGAGCAACGGGGCAGTCAGTGCAACTATACAATACAAAATAGAATTAATATGCTAATATAAAACAGAAATAAAGACACAGTTTCCACAGTGGAGAAGAGTCCAATGTGAGTAGCTTGGAAAAAATCAAAAACCTTGAACAGAATGAAGAAAAGAATTAGGTCACTGAGTCTGAGCCAGGAAAAAAATACACACAAGAGGAAATTAGAACAGCAGAAGTATTTCATATTAGCTCATCCAAAGATTTAACGTGCATGGGCAGCATTATGTTCTGTCTTCTGGAAAGCTATTATGGGCAGGAAAGATTGTTAGGAATTTTTATGCCATCTCCACAATGTAACCAGTCCTACCCAACAAATTACATATGTGGCAGTATACATATGATGTGAGATAGCCTTTAAGCCTGAAAGCTGAATGCTGAATTCGCCCTAATGAGAAACAGCACAAAGCCTGCTTGTTAACCCTTTTAATTCTGTACATTACACACAACCATCAAGATTGAAAATAAATACCCAGTCTTGTTATTCTCCTCATTGCACGTGTGGAAATTTAATTACATTAAACTTTTAACCCAATAAAATCACCACCTCTGTTGCTGGAAACAAGTTGCTGTTTTTTCCAAGGAAGTTTGTTTGGTTTTTTTTGCAGACGGTGGATGTATGATAAGCAACAGCTTGCAGAAGCCTTTCCCTGGTGCATGAAGGGTAATAAATGATTGGAAACAATCTGCACAGAATTACCAAAGGAAAATTGTGTTTGTTCAGCCTGATTGCCACCTGTGATGAAAGACTTGATAAGGGGAGAACAGTAAATTTACCTTGATTTCCATAAGGCTTTGGACATATTCTTTCACATTGTCCTCAGAGCCGAGAGATGTGAGGAGATGGATGGACACAGGGCTGGTGGGAAGAACTGCTGCACTGTTGTGCTTGGGGGGTTGTACTCAATGGTACAACAAGTGCAGCTGGGGGCCAGTGATGAGTGGGTTCTGTGATTCAGCTCTGGGGCAGTTATCTAACAGCCACCTGAGGGGTGTGAAGAAAGGCATCCTTAGCTTCCATCACACCAAAGTGGAGGAAGCTGCTGACATGCTGGAAGGCAGGGTTATGATTCAAAAGGAACCAAAGTCTGGAGAAAAGAACTGGGCAGAAGGTCATGATGCTGAGTAAAGGCAAGCACAAAGTCCACCTGAGATGGAATAATCGTGTTTATTTCCTTTTACTTATCACTCATGAGCTCCTATCTGGAATATTCTGTATGGTTTGGGACCCTTTCATACAAGGCAAACCAGAGAGAATTCTCTGGAGGGCCAAAGAGACAATAGTGGCTCAATGGCTCTAAAATGTAGAGGAGAGAAGCTAACGGAACTGGAATTATTTAGCTGGAGAAAAAGGCATAAAGAGAACTGTCTTCCACTGCCTAAAAGTGATCGCAGAGGGCAATTCTCAGAGGTGTACAATATAAGGACAAAATGCAGTGAATAATCACACACTTCAGAAAGGGACATTTCAATATGGGTAGTGGAGCACTGGATGAGGGGCCCTGAGAATAGTAGGTTTTCCTTCCTTTGAGATCCAAAGTACTCACCTGTACCAGGCCCTGAGCAAGCTGACCTACCTTAGGAAGTTGGCCCTGCCCTAGTGGGGAGATGGACTGGGGGACTACCTTCTCACCTAAATTTTTCTGTGGTTCTATGACACAAAATACTATGTGCCTCAAAAGCCTAAAGCCTGTGTCACACACAACCTCAGCTTTGCTACCCTGGTGTATGTTTTATGGCCCAGCAGAAAACTCTTCTCACAACTAGTATCTGGTGATTATGGGAATGCCTATGCTTTTGGAAAAAGCAACACTTATGAAATAGTTGTAGCACTTCAAAGGCACTTTGAATTCACAAATCTTATCTTGCAGGAAATATTCTAACCCCTGAGCAACTCACCTCAGTTCAAAAGAGAGGTGCTCTGCAATTCATTTTCTGAAGCCTCTGTTGAAATAAGCCAACATACAAGAAAAATGTAAGAATTGTACAGGCAAGAAAACAAGCAAGTAGGGACTGACTCTATGGTCAATTGATTAAGGCACTGAAGTAAGTGAAAAAAGAACTGGTGACAATTAGAAAAGGGTAAGATGAAAAGGTCTCTGCTCCCCTGCACTTTCACGTGTTTTATTTGTGAGAATCATCAGTTAAATTATCCAGGGAGAACAGAAAAACACCAATGTCTTCTCTTCCAGCTGAGATAATTTTTGCATCTTCTCACCAGTGAATAATAAGGGAAAGAAACAGAAAGAAAGTGAGAATTTACACTGAAGAGGCAGGAGAGTTGAATTCAGTCCATTTTTCAGCCATAGATTATCAATGTGATACAAGGTCTGTCCCTCAAATCAACATTTCACAGGCAGTGAGCTTTAACAGGACTCCGGTGCTTGACACGCTGAGATCTAATGGAGAGAGCACTGGTCTATTTCCAAGTGTAACTGGGGCCAGTTACAGTGAGCTGTGCTGTGAATACAGGCTACAGCTATTTAGTGCTCCCAGGACCCCTCACTGACCAACTGCACGGAGTGCATCTGTCCATTCTCAGCTTCCAAAAGAGCATGGACTTCTCCACGGCTTCTGCTGGGATTAGTTCCTGGCCTAGCTTGACTCCTGCGCTCAGGAATTGCCAGAGGAATTGGTATGAGCCAAAACCACGTCAGGAACTGTTTTAAGAATTCAGAACAGGGTCTGAGTGATCACCAGAGCATAAGGCTTACGGCTACACATGGAACAATAAGAAAAAGTAAAATATTGAATAAAGGTTGTGACGCAAATGCTGTCCTCCTCAGTCAGTAAATATGCTTTTCCTCTGCTACCCTTCCAAGTTAGGCCTTCAAATCTTCCCTTTTTCCTTTCTTTTCTGAGCTGTTTAGTAGGTGTGTGAGATAAGATCTCTGTGCGTTACTGATCAAAATCAGTGAGACACCCCATTAATCCTCCTGCCTGTCTCTATCTGGTGCAGCATTTTAAACTTCTATTCCAAAGTCTTTGTGTAAGGACTCACTTATCTCATATTTTATAGCATGAAATCCAGTCAGGACCCAACCCAGGCTAGAACTGCTTTATAATGAAGATTGTCAAAAGTGATAACATTTTTGAACAACTGTGTGTGTTTTTAAGGCAGATGTCTTGCTTTAAGTTATCCCATTCCTTAATTTACACTTGGCTTTGTTTCTCAGTTCATGGAGTCTGTCCTATACATTTTTAATGCTGATTTAGATCATCAAATGGGAAAAAAATCTTGCAGTTCTCTAATTCAGGACTAGATAGTGATTTAAGTATTTCTGAGATGTCTCTAATTTGTACCATTTTAGTAACAATTCTTATGAAGCAAAAGGAGACATCCGGAAACACCAGCTACTCAGCATCAGACTAACAGACCTCAAGCCTTTGTGGCGCTCCCTGGTTTTCCCAGACTGTATTTTTCTTGGGGCTGGCACAGGCCCTGGTACAATGGACTGTTTCATGCTTGTGTCACGGCTCCTTTGTGCTAACCTGCAGTGAGAAAACTGATAGGGCACACATATGTTGAATAAAGGGCTATCATTTATTTCTCTGTAAAAGCCATATTTGACTGTAACTGTAGACCTGTCAAAACTCAGACACTGAGCATCCTTGCTTCAGCTCCACACTTACACATAGCAGCTAGGAGGCCTGAGAGACCCAGCACATGCCCCCAGTGCCTCGTGCACCACAATGGAAACCCATTCTTCCCTCAGCCAAAAATGCCCCATTCTGAAAGAAGAACCTTGCATGTGGATGGCATAATGGAAAACCCTTTTGCCATTAAAAAAATTCCAAATTTTTGACAAAAGGAATTTTCAAAAAATGGTTTGGGAAAAAAATCTCAATCATCCAGACTGCTAGCTGCTGTGAAATCAACAGAGGTGTGAGCCAAGTAGATGGGGAGCCATCAGTTCAGAGATCAGGAATGTGTCAGCCTCAGAAGTTGGGCATATCAGGGAGCTTTGAGAAGTCAAAGCCAGGCAGCTCAGGAGACCTAGCTGGCAGAAAGCATAGGCTTCTTTATTGTCAACATTTTTTTTCAGTAAAAAAATACCTTACAGCATATTTTTGACACAATCTAATCCTCATAAACCCACCAGAGACACGAATAAGTCACCCTAACTGTGCCAGATGTGAACATCAGTTGGAAGATGGTGGGAGAGAGGAAGGCTGTGTCTCAAGGAAAGCTAAATACTGCCAATAGGTCTTGGGTGCTTTTTGCTATTTACAGTATTGCAGAGAAATCAGTTCTCAGTAGCAGATCTTTTCTTCCCCAGGGACTAAAAGGACCACAGCAGAACAAAGCAGGATGACTTTCCATTTGGCAGCCCAGGCTAGATACAACTGCACTGATATGGGAGGTGGCAGTTCAAGGCATTCACAGCTCAGGGCAGAGGTGAGTGAAGGGATGTATAACAGTTGAGAATTTGTAATTCTGCTCCAGTTAATAAGATTGTGAGTTTTTATGTCCATCTTTCTTCCACAGAAGTTCCCTTGCTCTGCATATTGACCCAGAGCTGCTACAAGGCCAAAGCACCCTTTAACCCCGTGAACAGTGTGTGCCTGAAAAGTCTGACTGCAGGAGGATATTTTTTTCTCAGACTGGACAGAAGCCAAACTACTTTTGTTGGACCCTAAGAGTCCAAACTTTGTTGTTACTGTAAACTGGCAAGAAGGCAGATTGCTCATGGCACTGCTTCAGTGGGATAGGACACAGGCTTGCCATGTAAGACCACAGCTTGAGCAAGTCCTTTAAGGCTTGGGCTCACATTCCTTCCTTCCTTCCTGCCTTCTCCTTTCTCCCTGGCCCCCAATTCTCTCTCGACATCATCATCTCGACATACCCCAAGAATGGGTCTTCATCTCAGGCTGTCTCAGTTCTTTCTATGGTTGCAGACTCTATGAATTCACATTATCTCCCATTTTAAGCCAAGGGAAGGCCTGAAGCTCAAAAATCAATAGGGAAGTGCAAGAAAAGTAGCACAATCCAGACCTAGCCACAGGCAGCTCCTTTTATCTTGCTGAGATGAAATGTTATTTCTGTAGAGAGTACCTTTTCATTTGGAATCCATCTTTTCAGTGATGAAATAACACTTCTAAAAGCACTGCATCAGAGAGGATGGGTCTTTGGGGATACAGTGATAATAAGCAGCAAGTGACAGAGAATAATCTCAGCAAGCATTTAGTAAGGGAGGAAGCACAATACCTATTCAGCCTTTGATTGGGAAGAAAACTCCTAACTGGGATTAAGCCGAATCTAGCATCCATGACATCTCTAAAAAAGGAAACCAGCTGCTGGGCCATAAAAGAGCTACCATTGCAAATTCAGAGACTCCAAAAGGCTCTGCGCATTTTTCCTCCAGAAACACTAATCTTAGACAAAATATTAGCATGCAGTTAATTGTAGTTATTTTCCTCAGAGTTAGCAGTTTTCCATTTCCACGTCCAAAGCAAGAAGATATATATTCTCTTAATCAATGAGCTCTCTCTCTTGGCCTCTCATATTTCTGAAAGATCCCACAACAATAGTGAGATCCACAGACTTAAATTCTCAGAATTCAATTGGCTTCACCCCAAAGTGTGTGTAATCCCCCAGTTGTCATTAACATGATGAGTCATAATTAGAATCTAAAATTTTGAAAACCCAAAATTCCACTTTTTCATCTTTCCTAAATAAATAAGAGGAGCACAGCTAAAAATAAAAGGAATTTTAAAATGTTTTACCATAAATGAGCAGTTCTGCCATCAGCTGCCATCAAGCATTATGCTTCACTTTCAGAGTTGCAGCACACCTGGGTGACTTATGTTTCCTTTTAATTTCCTTACAATTCCTGGAAAATAACATCTCATTATGTTCTGCAAAACAGGAGCATTTCTGTAAGATGACCCAAAATCTCTAATCATCATAATACTTTCCTTTATTTTTATCTTCACTAAAAGGAACAAACAGGCACAGAATACATTTAGCTTTTAAAAGAACAGTTGGCATTCAAAATTTAAAGTGCTTCTGTTATTTCAGCTAAGATGATTAATAGAAAACAACAGTTGTCTGGCATATTACATTTAAAATGGCACTATGGAACACATCCTCAATTACTGTGAAACAAACTGTAGACAAGGAATGTACCATTAAATACATTTCAGTCAGGGAAAAGGCTGGTAAAATTTAAGACAGATAGTCATGTACAGTTCAGATAATACTGGCATCATGGGGGCATGCTGTGGGGCTGTGCTGTACATTATTATGTAAGAGAGGCTTCAGCTTCAAATGCACAGCAAATGGGGTACATTTAAATGAGAAACCGATGAGAATTAGTTGCAGAAAATTAATGCCAGTTGAGCCCATTCTAAACACAACATGGCCAAATGCCTTTTCTGAAAAACAATAAAGCTGGGAGTAGATATTCATTCATAATGTTAAATTACACGGTTGCATGTGTGATGTCTGCTCTCAGCCACCACACACAGCCCTACATGCACTCACACACACACACAGGAGGCCATGTAATTCAAATGCATGTGTACAAACATGTCCCTCACTTCTCCCTCACCACTCCTGTTAAATAGGTCAAAATAAGGAAAGCACAAACACGAGAAAGCCCGTGAACAGCTGTGCATGCCAGATATTGAACAAGCACAAGGGTGTGGAGATAAAACACTAGTCTGCACTACCACAAAATCAAATGAAAATGCAAAGATATTACACTTAGGATTTCACAACTTATCATTTGATATTCCAGTCTAATAAAGTCATTTGTGTGTATGTGTGTGTGTATGGTTAGAGACATTTCTAGATACCCCAGATCATATTATCCCCATACATACCATATCTTTTACTCATCTGTATTTCAATTTATAGCAATACTCCTTCAACAAGAAAAACAATGTACACCACTGCTAGCATTAGTAAAGCATCTGTGAAAAATCTAGTAGCCTGTACATGAAAAAAAAACAATTTCTAACTAAAAAAGTTTCTGTTATTGTATTGCAAGGAAGATGAAAAATAATGCACTATCAGAGATACAAGAGCAACAACCAGAATCACTGGGTGTGGAGACAGATTGGTGAGAGAAGGCTAAGAAAAGCTGTGTATTGCATAGATTTATAAGGAATTTAAGGACTGGAATTTCAGTTTAGAAAATGGAAATTCTTAATTGCAGCAATTTGTGACAATTTTATGACCTCAGATGTAATATTATAACATTAGAACTGATGGAGAAATAATCACCATATTCAGAAATAGTTGAATTTTCTTAGCTTTTCATGCTTGCATATCAGTTGTGAGTACACCTTCCTAGCTACTCAGCATCCAAATATATTGGAAGTATACTACAGGAACACAAAGGGCAGATGCTGTGACTTAACACAGTATTGGATGTGGGGAAATAGGCTCCAAGTCTGAAGATGATTTCAAGGATTTTTGTGGGTAGAATACATGTACATGTATACCTCGATGTTAAAGTTCACTATCTGCTATTAATGAGACAGATTGTGTGTTAAATACACACTTTGATCAAACTGTGAAGACAATTTCAGGGTTTTTAACACACTTTATTAAAAGACATGTGAAAGTACAAATAAACTAATGCTTTAGAATTTAAAAATAGCAATTTAATTTCAGGGGGTTTGCCATTTTGGCATGGGACAGAAGGAGAGGGTGAGATAACATTTAATGACAGAATTATTAGACAGATCTACAGTTAAGATACATAAATAATTCATCCCCACACCAGAAATATCTTTCTGAAAATCTCCTGCATGTCTTCCCTCTGTGAGGAACGTGTCCCACGCCTTATTTCAATGTTAATGGCAGTGAAGCCCAGAGAGAGGAGCCCAGAGTGCCACTGTGCAAGGGAAAAGTGCTTGCCCTATTCAAAATCGTTAGTGCTTGACGTGGTAAAGGCTTAATACCATGAAGAACAGTGAATGGCTTTCAGTCTTTAGTGCTGATAAACAAGTCCATTGTTTACTTTTGGAATTAAAGCTAACCCATTCCTGTTAATCCCAGATATGCGTCAATCCATTGCTATATATAAAGGAAGATGCTATGTCACTTAGGCCAACAGGAGAAAAAGACCAAAGAGCATTTAATCCATTTGGTCTTCAAAAGAAGTTCTTCGCTGGATAGGAAAATTAGTGAGCCTGCATAAGGAGCATTTCTGAGTTTTGTTCATTTTTTTTTTTTCTCTGAGACAAAGAACAGATCTGAAATTATTTATTACACTAGAGGTTTGTTTGGGATTGCTGAAAGCAAAGTGGTAAGTGCATGCTGGAGACACAGGCCTCTTTTCATCTAGGTACAGATGAGGCCTGGAGAGCAGCACTTCATGCTTCGGGTCAGCTGTGTAAGACAACAAACCAGGTCTGCAGGCTGGCTGAAATGAAAAGTTGCAGTCTTTGGTTTGCCACAAGCCAGGGTTGGAGATTTACACATAGCACAGCATCCACAGTGAATGAGAGTGGTGATCAGATGATGCACTTGCCTCTCTGAAGGAAACACATTACTCTAATGCCTAAGAACTGAGCAAGAAAAAAAAAAATCATCTAGATCTATCTGCTGTAATCCAGTTAAAAAATTGAGTGGACATGAAATTTGTATAGCCTTGTTGGAAAGACACAAGAGAGATTGGAGATGTATAAAGCTAAATGAGTTCACCACTTGAAGATCAGAACTGCTGTTTAGCAAAACAATTCATTTTTAATCAATCCTTGGATTTTCCTGTGCCAGTGTCTCTGCTTCACCATTTCTCAAAGGAGTCCTAGAGCCTTCCCTCTCCTTGTCCCTCTGCTCCTGATTTATGCTCTAGAACACTCAGGTCAATACACATGCACAGACATTCTCCTTTTCCAAATACCACTGAATAAAATCTAGTTCTTTCTGGTCACCCTAACAGACTACTAAGTACCGTTCCTCACCCCACAAAAACTTTCCTTGTTTGTTTTCTGTGTGACACCCTAATCAGCTCTATCACATGATCCAAGTCTTTTGTTTAGGAGCTCCTGTTGCTGGGGAGGCTGGTTGGGATGCTGCTCTGTATCCGGGTTGCCATCTCTGTACACATGGGCTGCCACGTGAGCTGGTGATCATCCCCCTTTGAATTTCTGTCCCTTCTTACCATCTAATGCAGAGAAGGCAAATGATACTCAGGGCTGAAAGGGGGGGCTGCAGCTTGCAGCAGCTGCACACAATAGAGATCCTAATAGAAATGATAGAAAAACACCATCATCTCTTCATTGCTACAGTACAACAATAGAGAGCAATTCAGTTTGGGGTGCATTAACAGAATGTGAATAGCACTGCTGCGGCACTCTGATGCACATGGTTCCTGCCTCAGCTACATCAGGGAAATGTTGTCATGCCCCTGCGAGGTGTTAGCTAATTTTATCAGTGCAAAGGAAGAGCTAATTGATATCAAGAGATGTATTTCAGGGTTATTGTCCCCAGAAAAATATATTAGAGGAAGAAGGTTATTTTTCAGTGTATTTATCAAGCATTATGAATCCGAAGACAAAACTAACCAACCTAACTGGATCCAGAACACAAAATCTGGATTTCAGAGGAACTGAAACTTTATGTTCTAAAAATCTGGGAAATTCTGAATTCTGGGCAAGTTTCTTTTCAGTTCTTTGATGTGGGGTTTTTACAGTAGCAGTAAAAAATTACCAGTTCTGTTATTTATATCTACAGTTCACTCTCAGCTGGGATAGGTGCTTTCAGACTAGGCTTGTTTCCTTCAGTTTCATATTCTGGGGATTTTCCTGAATTACCACCAGCATGTGTATTCAGAGGTGACTCCCACAAAGTCACTGCTTATTTTAAATTACTTGCTGTGCTCAAGACTGCAATTGGAACATCATACTCCTTCCATTCCTCTCTTACAAGTCATTAAGAAGGTCTTTCACTCAGCCCCATACACTAGCTCCTGTGCTGTAAATCTCATGTTCTGCTACCTCTTACATACTAGATTTCAAATTCAAAAGGCTCCTTTAATACACAGTTTGTATTCCATAACATTACAGGAAATGTTACTTTTATTTTCCATCTGGAGAGTATTTTCTATAGGATTGTTTGCAATTTTGTTTTCAGTTTGCACATAACAAGACATCATGACACCTCTGCCCTTCATAGTTCTCAGCAAGTGTTTTCGTGGAAATAAACATGATATCGTACAAGAAAAAGTCCTAGGAAAATGAGACAACAAAGGACAGCTGTGGCCTGGATGAAAAACTTCTTGTGAGGGAATTCCTCTTACAGCCTTAGGTCTCCCTTAACAGTCTTTGGACTACTGCCCACAACTGGACTCCCATGCTTTGTCTCTCTGCTGCCTCAACTCTAATCCTAGGGGTGGATTGAGTATTACTGAAGCTCTGGCCTAGTGAACAAGGGGTCAGTGGAAAATTCTTTTCATTGCCCAAATCTCATCTCTGCAGGCCCTTTACAGCCCCACCACAACTGGATGCCTTGGCTTTGCATCCCTCTTAACCCTGTTGATAAATCTACCCCAAGGAGTGATCAGATTTCTCAGGGAAGTATACCTTTGGTGCGCAAACTCTCTCTTGGAAGCCCCTTTTCAGTACTTCTTAACTGGATTAATAGGCTTTGTTATTCCCCTAAATCCAAAACTTTGAGTATGGCTGCAAAAGGTGGGCCTAGGGAAATTGGGTTTTTTTGCTTGCTTTGGCTGCAGCTGAGTTTGTCTGCTGTTAGTTTTGTGATATAGTTGATGTGGAGTTGCTAGAAGCTGCTACAGGTAAGTCTGAGCATCACAAATAATTTTCCCCTTTTCATTTTGTTGATGGGATGAGAGATCTTGAGTAATGGATTCAGTCACTTTCAGGGTTACAGCTAAGGCAAGTTGTGAGACAAAGCCTAAGAGTCCAGTTTGGGCAGGGACCTACAAAAGACATGCCTATGGAAATTTTGGGCAGAGAAAAGGCCAAGGCTGGAGGTCCTTATGTAAATCTCAGGTATTGGCTGCAGTTGGCATTAGGGTTAAGTTTAAGGTAAGGGGAAATACAAAGAATCAGGTCCCATTGTGGTCCCAAAGAGGTTGCCTATGTGAGAGCTGAGCAACAGGAAGAATTTCTGGGCCAGTCCTGAAGATCTTGTGCTAGATCTCATCCAACAGCAAGATTTAGCTTTTATATTATACATTTAAAAGTGAGAAGGTTTAAAATATTAAAATATTACTAAAAGACTTAGTGGATCTTAACAAAAATACATGAAACAAAGTAGTAGTAGTATATTTCTCCTATCTTCAGGAGAAATATAACATGTAACAACTTCTGTATGGTTATAAAACAAAAGTTAGGTGTAGAACATTCTGCTGGATTGAACTGGCTTGCATGGAGTGAAACAAGAGATGAAGCTGAGGAGCAGAATATTTGGTGGTGTAGCTGTGATAGCAGGGAGGAAAGGGAGAGAAGGACGCAGAGAAGGGCAGCGTGGAAGTGCAGAGCTGTTGCCTTAGGATGCACCAAATAATTCCAGCCACATTGCCTCTGATGGCATGTTAGGGGTGCCAGTCCAAGAACATCTCCCTGCTCCTCTTGACTCTGGTCCCACTTGCCATGCCTCTCTCACTTCTGGGCCATTGCAGCCTCCTAACCCAACAAAAAGGGAGAGTTGTTCTCTGCAGGTTAGAGAGTGAGACAGCGCAAGGGCAGAGTAAAACCAGCATGTCCCATGGAGGAGGGGACACAGTGAGGCCCAGGGTGCAGGAGGATGACTGCAGGCCAAGCTGCTCAGCACAGCAGCATGGGGGACCCGGGGTCCCAATCCAGCAAACTGCCTACTACTCTCACCATTTCTCTCTCTCCAGTCTGTCAGCTGGAGAGATCACTGAATACTGGGTCTTTTTGGAGCTCTCTAGCAGAGCTGAGCTCTTCTTGGGCTGCACAGTGACTTCATAAGCCTCCATCTGAGAGAACACCCCAGAGCCTCAGCCAGAAGTAGTTGGAGCTATGGATGGAAAGAAGATGGCTGGAAAATGTGATTTTTGACCTGGCAAGGTCATGTTTGAGGAACATGACCTGTCTGTTATCTCTGTTTTCCTGGAGGAAAATAAGGTTTGCTCTTTCCCTTGAGGAAGCTGCCCCTTTCCCTTTTGCAGGGAGGGCAGTTCCTGTGGGTGAATGCTGCTGCAGGGGCCGTGCTGTCTCTGCCCTCAGTGGGGCCACCGTGGTGCACAGCTGTCCCTGGCCATGCCCCTGCTGCTCTGCACCTGCTGCCCAGCCCTGGCTCCCTCTCTGCAGGGAGCAGATTGTGTAGGAGGAAATGGGAGAAGAGGGGAATGAGGAGAACTATGAAAGCATGCCTGCCTGCCTCAGTTTTAACCTGGTGCAGAAGGTTAAACACAGGGGTAGACATTTGTTTTGGATCCAGTTATACAGACCTAGGCCAAAAGTGATGGTGAGACTCCCACATTGATAGACAGGGTGCCTCTTGAACTGTTCTCTGCCTCTCTTCACAGCTTCAGCACCTGATGATGTCAGCCTTGACCCCTTTCATTTGAAATTGTTTACAGGGAGAAATGATATTTGGACAGTATTTATACTTCTGTAAACTACCTCAGCAACTGGCAATAGTGGCCATAGGATGTGGACAACGAACCCACAAATAAATACTCCCTTGGGCAAATGTTACAAAACTCTGGGTTATGGCACTGCCGAGGCAACCTTATTGAATACAAAAATGTTAAAGGTGACTTAGAAAGCTTGCAGTTCTGGAACATCTGAGCTTGTAGTTATTTGTCACATAAACCATGAATAGGGACAAATGAACTTAAAGTCCTTTTGTTTCCTTTTCTTTTATATATAGCTTTTTCCACTGGAAGAACACACTTTGGGCTCCTAATCACTTCTCCAATATCACAGTGTCAGTTTTATTTAGCAAAGTGATACATATTTCAGCAACAAGACTTTGTGGACATATTTACATTTTATTTTTCTGTTTAACTAGGTGGGTTTTTAATTCCCAAGGGTTTCTTGATGGATGAAGATATTTTATTTGGAGACTAGTACTGATTGTTTGGATAAAAACCAACTAGCTCTGCTGGAATGCATTTTTAGACTTATCTCTTTGTTTTATTTGTTAACAGCTCTTATGCATTGTACTGATTCTGCTGTGCACTGAATCCTGTAGACAAAGACCACACTGCTATGCCACTGAAGAACTGTATCATAACACGAACATGCAAGGAAGGGATTGATTACAGCTTCAGAGGAAGTGATTGTTTTGACATTTCCTAGGTTCTCATTTCCTCTGTTTGCAATCTTGAATAAGTTCCCTGTTAACAGAGCTGGCTTAATACAATTTCATAAATTTTTCTTTTCTGATCAATTAAAAGAAGGAATAAACTGTACTGTATACAATAATCTCTTCTCAATGCATACAGCCTTCAGAGATACACTCATATTTTTCAACCCGAAAAACAGAGTCCTCCATCACTTCATCCATAGGACTAAATGTGTCACTGGGTATCCTGGCCTCAGGGTGAACTCTGCCTTTCCCTTCCTTCTGTGCACATCCTTGAGAGATGACAGGCAGAGCTTCCTTCACATCTTTAACTGTGGCAACCAGTGCTTTAGACTGGATCTCTGGGTGAATATATTACAACCTCTGATGAAATCTTCCCCTTTTTTTCTGCCTGACTGATGTGGCAGGGCCAGCTGTGCTTGCCACAAATCACAAATTTTCCTTTCGCCATCCCAGACAGCAGCAGACTAGCACATGGAGAAAATATGGAAACTGGAGCCATTCCTCTGCCACACCAAAAACTCCCCAGACTCACAGACCCTCCTCCCTGGCCTCCACATGCACCACTGACTTGCTGGGACCTACCCTGCTCACAAGCCAGATGGAATGGGCTCACTCTCTCAACAGAAATCCCACCAACTAATCAAACCCTGCTTCCACCAGTGAGCTAGGAATCTGCTGCACCTCCCCACATCACAGACCCTTTTCCCCTTTCAGAAAACACTGCCCATAGATGTGACCACAGGCTGCAGATTTAAACTCAGTTTCTTACAGGGAAACACATTAATAATTCTGACTCAGGCCATAGTGAGCGGAAACAAAAAAATGTGCAGGCTTAGTACTCCTCTTGACTTTGCAATTTCTCACTCCCCTTGGGGCAGCACAGTTGTGGACACACTGCTGTGTTTTGATCACCTGTACTGTATGAAGCTGCTGCCTCCCAAGCTCTACCTTTATCTCACTTTACTTCGGACTTTCTAAAGTACAGTGATAAATGCTTCAGCTTGATCCTTAGCCTAAGCAAATAGCCTATGCAGCTCTGCTTGGCACCTAGAATTAACATTCTCCCAGTCAATTGCTTGACCATTGTTTAACTTTTTTGACGTTAAACCCAAAGATGCCTTATCTCTGTGCCATTGTCTCACTTCCTCCTTGACAGTACTTGCAGTTCCCTTTGGTTCAAGATAATCTTGGCAGGCACAATTACATCCCAAAAGTGAAATGAGGCATACCATCCAAGCCACCTTCAGGAAACCAGATCAAGTTCCATGTTCAGTCAGCAAAGAGGGCAAGATGCCTTTGGAGGTCTGCTGAAGGTTATTTGGTTCATCTTATTGAGGCGTGTCTGGAGGAAAGCATTCACCAAATCATATGTGCCCTGGTAGGAAAGTGGCAAATACCTTATTTAGCTGCCTACTTCACTTCTGCAGAGGGACACTGAAAGTGCAGAGAAGGATGTGCTACTTACTCCTTACACCCATGCCAGTGTTTAGTTTCATGAACACCATGGTAAGGCAGTTTTTCCACACCTCTGTGTAAAGAGATTTTCATTTCTTCTTTTCATCTGAGCCACCATGAAGCCAGACAGGCAGGAGTCCTGCAGCCAGCTGAAAAATACACAAAAGTGATGTTAGTTTTATCCTAGTAACTATTCATCATAAAAAGACGTGGCCTGCCACCACTTCCTAAGGTGAGGTTTGTTATGCTGCTGAGAACACCTTGTCTCATTCAGGCTTCCTCTGGGGTCTGAGGAAGGCTTTGTGTGCCCATCCATATTTACAGAATCACAGAATCACAGAATAATGAGGTTGGAAGAGACCTCTACAATCATCAAGTCCAACCTATGCCCTAACACCTCAACTGTACTATAGCACCAAGTGCATATCCAGTCTTTTTTTAACACATCCAGAGATGGTGATTCTACCACCTCCCTGGGAAGAGCATTCCAGTACTTTATTATTCTTTTGGTGAAAAACTTTTTCCTAATATCCAACCTATACCTTCCCTGATGTAGCTTGAGACTGTGTTCTCTGGTTCTGTCACTTGCTGCCCGGTGGAAGAGACACCACCTGTCTACAATCTCCCTTCAGGGAGCTGTAGAGAGCAATAAGGTCACTTCTAAGCCTCCCCTTCTCCAGGCTAAACAACCCCAGCTCCTTCAAATGTTCCTTATAGGGCTTGTGTTCCCAGCCCCTCCTCTGGACACTGGGATCACAGCAGAGCACATGCAGGAAGATGACTTCATTTCACAGCATGTGGGGACAGGCACAATGAAGTGCCAAAGGAAAAAGGCAGACACCTGGCAGTGGGCTCCCTACAGGGATAGGCAGTTCAGTGGAGCAGGCAGGCTGGATTACTGTCTAGACCCTGGCTGGGCTGCAGGTCACCATGAATACAAAATTCAGACAGCATCACGCCAGTGTAATCCATAAAACATTGCAGATATCTTCATTGTCCTATGCATTTGGCAAAAAAAGGGAAGTTATTGTCTCAAACTATAGGAACAGACTGTTATAGCCGATGCTGAATCTTTTCAGCTGGGTTTCTGAGGGCAGAAAAATTATTTTCATAAGCTGGTCTGTTTCTAGTTATCTTCCTGAGGCTGTCAGCTTCCAGGCAGCTGTTGCTTCTGCTGCTTTTCCTTTGGTGGTATTTTTTAATCCAGCTATTTCACATGTTTATGTGCACTTCTTTTGTGCAAGATACTAACATTTTTCTGAAGAACATAAGTGTGAGACAAGAAACAGTGATTTCTAGCAGCTCATAGCTCTGCTAAACTTCTCTGGAATTGCATAGGAGCAAGAAAAGACACATCTCTAGCCCAAGGCCCTCTCCCTTCTGAATTCAAAGCCTGTCATAAACAATAAAAGCATTAAAACTTTTTCTAATGAAAAGGTGAGTCTTCATAACTTAGAGTATAAGGCAATATGTATATATATATATATATATATATTACCGCATATGCTCAGAGGTTATCAACGTTCCCTGCGAAGCTTCAGATTTAGAAAATTTATTACCTAAATGAATTCAACAAAGGTTTAGCAGGAAAGCAAGGAGTTACTAATTGGTCAGTAGTATTTTAGGAGCTAAATGGACTCCAAGAACAGTCAGAGATCACTACGGTATTGCAGGCAGATCTAAAAATAAACCATTAGGTCACAAATACAAAATTGCTGAGAGCCAATAGCCTGAGGTAGGCAGGAGGATGCAGAACACCAACCACTGCACATGAAGCACACTAATAGCTGCAGAGAAGCTGTCCAATAAAATAGACCCGTGACTCAGGGTCCAGCAGATTTAATCTGACACCATTCCAGGGATATCAGCATATGACTTCAAACACTGCATTAAGAGATAGAAAGCTTAATGGCTGCTTTCTAGTTTAGTACAATGCCTGGCGATAATACTCCTGAATTTAAAACTCATAAAATATCTGTCGCCTCCAGCAGCAATATCTCAGTGCTTTACTGAGATCAAATCCTTTACTGAAGTGTGTCAAATAGGTCAGAGGCAGATGACAGTACATGAGAAGGGGCACTGCCTCCATGAAAGCATTTATAAGAAACAGAATATATAAGGCCAGAGGAGATATATTGAAGCACAGATATTCATGACTCTAAAAGACATTTTCAAGCCTCCTAAACCTCTGGTCATATATTCTATCCAATACTTTCAGAAACTAAAGTGAAAACCAGACTAGCAAACATAGGTAGATGAGGAAAGCTGAATAAAGCTACCAAGCATATCTGAGGAAATGGAATGCCACTGATTTGGACCTACTGCCTTTTTTCAGTGAAATGGTCAGGCAGTGAAGAGGCCCTCACTGGCCAGCTCCTGGGAACTGGCTCTTTTGAGCAGGACATTGTCCTAGTAGAGTAAGCTATCTCATTGCACATCCAGATCTCTTTTACTTTCAGGTGATGGTGCTATGCAGCAGCAAACAAGCAATTCAAGTAACACTATTCCTTAACCTTGGACACAAAACCTTTCTGTAAAAAAAGGCTGAGACTATAAACCTTTGGAGCCTGAGCTCCAGCTAGAAATTAATTTTCCTTTACTTCCCATCTTTGTATGAAAACTACTTAGGATTTGAATATTTACAACAGTAATGTCCTTTGAAGTTCAGCACTTAAAGGCATTAAGTTATGAAAAATGGTTACCCTGAAAACATGAGAACAATGGACCTTACTTATTCATTATGTATGTTTTGTCTAATAACTGTGGGATAAACCTCACCCAGCTGTGTTTGACTGAGATCAAATGTAATAAAAAACTGATCATAAATACTGAATTGCTATAGAAGAATCTGAGCTGAAGTTTTGCTTGCATGAATAAACTGAAATCAAGACTACACTTTACACTACACTTGTAGAATTTGGAAGTAGATAGTTGAGAGATCCATGAAGATTAATCTGTTATAATTCAACAATCTTTTATACTTTTAAACAAGGCTCTACAAAACAAGGTCACAAAGGACATTCCTCATTGTTCATTAAAGCTGCTATTTCCTTGTATATGGCACTGCAGGGTGGAGTACAACTATTTTCTGCAAACCAACTGAGCAAGCTATCAGAATACAATAAAATTCAAATGTGTATTCTGATCAGATCCTTCCCTAAGAGCAAAATATTTTCATTTCTACTTCACTATGTCAGATAATTTAATTCCAAGGAAAAAGTTTTACTACTCAGTATTCACTATGGATTTTGTCTCTGAGTAGTCAGCTATTCTGCCATTTTTATACTGTATTCCATATTGAAGTGCTGGCATATGCAGCCAGTTTTTGTTCCACCCTGAGCTACATGTGACATGATGCCAGCTCACCTCTAGGTGAGCAGGCCATTCTAGATTTAGGGCTATGTTATAGGCCACAGCAGCAATAGGTTTAGGCCAAAGGAAAACAGGAGATTTCTTAGGGTAGCAACCTTCCTTCATTTGCCTTTCCAGACAGAAGACTGACTGCTCTGGAAACTCTCACTGGCACTCTCCAGCCTGCTGCTCCTGAGGGACAGGTGGAAACAGAGTTCACTTACAGCAGATCATTGGTTTCCTTTTCCTCCCTGGACACATCCCAAGCCCAGACTACTGGAAATATGTAGATAATTTTCAGATATTTTCAGGTCTCTTACTTCGCTGTAGCTTCCCTAGAGCAGCTCCCTTGACCTCTGCTGTTTTTCCCAGTTCTTGTTCCACTAACTGCCCTCTCAGCCTGAGCTGGTCACCCCAGGCACAGGAAGAAGGAGAGAGCAAAATTCATTCCAATCTGCTGAGAAAATTTAGGATAGCCTTGGCTAGACTGACCCCAGGTGATATGGTCTGTAAATGCAATCTGGACATTTTCTACCCCAACAGTCACATAAATTCTGTAAACACAGAAAATTCTGAATGCTGTTGCTTAAACTTACACCTATCATAATATAAACTGAATTAATTTAATTATGATGCTCTTAAGTACAGAGATGCTTCAGCATATATTTCCCACCTCGACATGCCACGAGTGATGGCAGCACAGAAGCAGCAGTTAGTGGGTTATAACCTTACTCATTAGGGTCTGTGGGCCAGGGCATGCTCCTGAAAGCATGGAGTGAGATATGTCTTATTTGAAAGAACGCGTGGAAAATAATTGCATAGATTCATGAAACTTCCAAGAAACCAATTTAATCCTCTTCTGTATTATTTTTATGAAAAATTTAGTGATAGAATGATTTAAGACATTCTTCAATCCCTTTGTCTAAATTTTCCCTACAGTTTAATATTTAGTAACTTGTCCTGCTTCATTCTACATCTTCTTGCATCTTAAGCAATGAAGTTGCTACCACTTCCCTTAGAGAAATATTCCATAACTTGCAATTTCACACTTGTCAGGAAATTTTCTCACACCAGCTTGCATGCTTCCTGTATTAATTTTTTCCAGTTCTGCTATCAATATCCTCATCTACTACTTTTAGCAAGAGCAGCAATGAAAATTGCTGTTACTACCCTTGTACTATTCCAATAGCTGTGGGATGCACCAGTACTGGTGCAATCTAACAAAGATCCCTGCCCTAAAGAAGCAAAGCACATGAATAAAACACATTATGGCAATCTCATGAGAATTCATTACACATGAAACATTTCCTTTCTATGTGCAGTGACACATAGATATAGCCAATGTTTGCATTTTGAAGTGCAGAAGAAGTGGGCCTTTTGGGTTTGACTGGAACTGGTGGGCCAACATCTTTGTGTAATGTGTGAAAACTTAACTGAGAAAATCACTTTACCAAAACACAGCATGGCTGTTAATTGTAAGGCAACAGTTGTAGCTGGACTTGGGTGAATTCAGCACCATCCACAACATCCATAAAAGGTAAGGCATTTCAAATGGTCAAAACTGAGCAATATATTTCCATGAAGTTTACTGTGTTTAAGTTCTGAATTTTAAAAATGAGAATTTTGAATTTTCTTTAAAGATAATGTTATAGAAAACTTGTCACATGTAATTGGAACATTTGCTAAAGCCATAACCTTTTGTTCTGTCATAATATTTGGTTTTTTCCTTGTTGTAATGTTATGATTCATAATGTTATGTACTGGTTTTAAAGTGTTATTTTAATTTAAAAAAAATCTAAATTACTCCATTTTTTATTCTGCTTTGTTCAAGTATGGACATGTCTTAATCCAAGATTTTGCTGTCATTATAACATCATTTCCCTACAGGAGAATATTCTATTGGAAAATTTTCAAGTATTATTTTTTAATGCATAAGCCATTCTTCTTTACGCAATTAACATATCAAGATTAACAAGAGCAGAGAATTTTGTTGCTTTCCTGAAGTAGAAATTTTTTCTTAAATTGCCCATTGCTCAGGTGTATGATTCAGTGTCTAGAACTGAATCAGGTAATTTTTTACATAATTTGCACAGTTTGCCAATAACTTGGGTGTGAACAACTAAAGGAATCCATTAACTCCCTGTAAGCGCTGGAGTCATTAATTCTTATGGGTGTGTACTCATCAAATATATGAAATGAAAAATCTTGATTCCTTAAGTAATATTTTTTAGATAGCTTGCTTTTGACCATACTTTCCATTGTGTCATTTAATCTTAAACGTTTGCACAACGTGATGTGGTTCAGAACTCAGAAAATAAATTCTTAAACAAAATATTGAATGGCGCTGCCTTATCCACTGCTCTTAATTGTTTAAAGCAAAACAATTGAACAGTGTGGGACAGAATCCAGAAGCTGGTCACAGAAATGTTCTATATGGAGATCCTCAAAGAATCTTCACTATAGTTTTGCATTAAACATTTACGAGGTTAGGTTTGGGGAATTTACTAATCAAGTTTATACTGATAGTCTAACATCTTTTTTTTTTTTTGGTCCACATATATATTGTGTTTTGAAAGAGGGCTGTGGAACTACACCAAAGGGTAACTACTTATCTAGCCTGCATCTAGAGGAGTGGCAGAGGCAAATGTCGAAGTGGAACCATTAGGGCTCAACAAAGGGACACGGCTGTCACAAGGATGTGATACTATCCTCACGTTAAACATTCCCAGCCATGGGAAAAATCCTGTCATTTCAGTCCAGCTTTGATCACTGCCTTTCTACCGAGGGCCTGCCCCAGCCCTGCACGCCGAGGACAAGCCTGACTGGGCTCCTTCAAAGAGATCCTAATGTAGGATGTGCCTTCCTGTGCTGGGTTAAAATCACCTTCTGAATTACCTTACCCTGAGAGCATTCATTGGAAATGGTATGATTACAGGAAAAGTTGCTTCAGGACTACTGGCTTGCCTGGGGTTTCCTAAGGGCAGATTTTTAAGATGAAACTGTAAAACAGTAAAAGGTTATTGAGCAGTAAAAGATTATGGAAATGTACACCCTCAAAAATAAACCAGTTTCAAAATACCTTGCTAGTTCTTTTATTCAAGGACATAGTAGATAGGAGTCCTTTTATAGATCTTTTTCTTTGGGCAGCACATGCTTTGTAAACTTTCAGCTGGACTAGATTAATGGGAATAGAAATAAAGAACAAATCCTTGTCTCTGAGTCAGCAGAATCATCACATATATTTAATTCCAAACACCTGATTCCCTCTAATTCAAACCACAAAGCATGAAGGATCAATAGTCCATTCATTACTGATTTTTGCTAGTAATACTGCAAAACAGACAGCTTTCATGTTGTTTAATATATCATATCAATATATATCTCTGAGATATACCAGAGATTGTAAGTGAAGATTTTGGAATTTTTTTATGCCCTTCTACTTCATGACACTAAAATGTGAGAGCATGGTATCCACAGAGTGTCCACAAGAAATAGAACTGCAGTATCAAATAGACACCAGCAGGTTTGCAGCCAAAAATTACAATGAAAAGACAGAATGCTACATTTCAAAATATTGTGGAAAACACAAATCAATAACTGTAATGTAAGAAAAAGGAGGGTGGCTACACTGAAATCAGGGGAAAACCAGAGCCACAACTAAGAAGGTAAGAGGAAATAATTAAATTGTGTAAGTGTGTTTTTGCTAGAATATGCTAGAAAATAAACTGTGGGTACTGGAGAAAATGTTGAGCCAGGTATTAATTGAACAACTCAGAAAGAAGTTTGGAACATTCATGGGAAATTAAACATATCAAAGAGGTAAAAAGAAAACTGTAAACACATCCAAGAAATCAATAAGAGAGATCAAAATCTCACAAGGAAATATGGGAGTGATAACACTTCAGGCTAGGAGAAGGTGATGTGGTATAAAGATGACCTGAGAAGGAGACACTAACAGAAAACACAAAGTCACATTATCCCAAAACCATGCAGGCTCTAATGCACAGAGTCCAAGACCTCTCTAGACATATGACACAGAGCAAGACTGAATTGCTGGCACACCACACTCACAAAGCTGAGGAAAGCTTCATGCCAATGCAGAAATCTGTCTTTGAGGTTAAATTTCTCCTTAGGTCTGTATGCAGAAAAATATAAGATTGCTCCAGTTCCAGTCTTTAATTTCTTTGTGGATATCCTGAACAATCAGAAGCGGTGACTGACTCAGACAAACTCTCAAATGAGTGTGATATTCTAATTTTAAACATTCTATTATTAATTCTGTGATTACATCATGAGATCACACATGAAATCTTGTTTATCACAATTGTATTACACTGGGAATTTTGGATCTGTGGCTTCATAGTGTGAAATTCATTCATCTGTATTAGACTGCCTGAAATGCTCTGTGTATGAAATGCTCTATATACTTCTCCTCGACCAGGAGAAGACAAGACAAGAATAAGCAGTCCTAAAGAATCATTCATTTTATCTACTTCAGACATCTTTAGAAGAGACAAAACACATCCCACATGTGTCAGCAATGCTCCATTAACTGCAAACAGGGATACAGGTGAGTACCTCAGAGGGAGATTTCTGTGATGCAGGTGTCTCTCTCTTTGAATGGAAGTGTCAGCACTATGTGAATTAAGTGAATTTTCTAACAAACAATTCATTACAAGAAAAGTAAATGCGAATTGCCTGTAGGTAACCTGGGGGGTCAATCAGATTTCATTCCAATTGAAAGGGGAGCACAATTTAATTGAATTTATTGACTAACAGAGAGCTGAAAAGGCTGTTTCTAAGTCCATCTGTTAGGGATTGTTTATCAAGTTGAAACAAGTAGGGAAATATTTTTCTTAAGATATGATCACTGTTTTTCATGGAGATAAGAAACAATTTGAATTGGAAAAAGGAGGTAAAACTGCTGGGACAGAAATTCTGGCCCAAGCAGTACCACAGAGACAATGAGGGTATGCAGCCAAGCCAGGCAGGTGGTGAGAGGTCTCCTTAGTCAGAAACTAACCAGAATCCATCATAAATATCATGATCATTTCCAATTTAATATTCAGTTTGCATTAATCTGTGTGTCATGCTGGAGATGTTATTTCACTCTCCTGAATGCCTTCCCCCTGCTTGCCAGGCATCAAAATCCAGAATAGGAGATTTGCAGGACTGAACCTGATCCTGTCCAGAGTACAGTAACTATCAGAGATTCTGCACAGTTACTGTTTCTGCAGCTACTGCTGTATTTGCCAAAATTAATAAAATGCTAGTCTGGGTGTCTAACAAAAGGTACATCACAGTTTGGTGCAATGGTACATCACACTGGAAGTTTCAGATCCCTGCAGCGGGTAGTGGTACCTAACAACAAGAGAATTTCTAACCCACATGCCATGACCTGTGGGATAAGCTTCATCTAAAAGAAATAAAAAGGTTTAGAAGCATGCTTCAAAGAAATTTGGAAAGCAGCAGTGAAATATTTTGTATGATCACATCTGTGATGAGCAAGGTCCATGTTTTAATCCTCTCCTCCCTCTCTCCACTCTCCTGCTAAAAGGGAAAAAAAAAAAAGGACCTAATGCCAGAAAATCTTTTTGAAGTATTTCTTCTCTTGATTAAGAGTTCTCAGTTTGGCAAGACCTAAATCAAGATACATCAAAGAGGGTTCAAAATAAAGAGCAGCTGAATGAAAATGTATGAGATGACAGAAAGAATAAACAATAATAAGTGTGCATATGTTTAAGTCATCTGAAAGTGATTGCAACAATGTGTTAAATGTCCAGAAATCCATATTAAAATAGCGTCATAATTCCCTAAAGGGAAAAGATCTGCTTAAATCTTAAATAAATGTTCTTTAGACTAAACTGCATCCATTCTTCCCTTTGTGTTATGACTTCAGGAGCTTTCCCATGCTCTCTGTTTGGTTATATATAATGGGAAAACCACTACTGTTCTTGCTCCGATTTTCTGTGGTGTCAGTGGGTTTCTGGAGGCAAATATACTAGCAACATAGCCAAAACAGGAAACTCTTCACCAGTTGTAACTCATATGGAGGAGATGAAGAAGCAAGGGATTATACGTTCCTTCTGTATGCTGGCATTTGTTTTCCTCCAGTTGAAAAGCAGGCTTTTTTTGATAAAAGTTTGAAGAATGTGATTAAATATTTGAGAGAAATTATTCACAATTCACTGCATGATGCTTGGGGATTGAAGGGAAGACCAATGGAAACAGATGTAAAAGGGAAATACAGGACAAAACTCAGGAAGTTAATAGGCAGAAGAAAGCACTATGAGAATATAAACATGATGGCATCAGTTTTGGTGTCCATTTTCAAATTGTCCACATTCTGGTACCTTTGGAAATAATCTAACAGTGAGACCTCGCTAACAAATCTACCACATATTTTAACTAGGAATATCTCACCTTCAAAATAACCATGTGTCCTGTGTTCCACTTACTTTCTTTCAGATGAAAAACTTTGAAAATTAATTTTAAAACAATGCAACTCTTATAAAACTATTCTTGATGGATGTTATTAAGATAGACGTCTCTCTTTAGTACTGTGACTTTGCACTACTTGTGCTTCCATTGTGGCACTGTAAACACTTTTGAACAGCACCACCATAGCTGTATTTTAGCAAGGTGACAGAATAATGGCTTTCTCTCTGTCAAATTTTTTCAAGCATTCAAACTCTAGGAACTGTTGCAGTAAATGGTTAGCAGGTAGCTAGGCCGAAATTAGTTTTTGGCTCTGGTATTATCTAACAGGCTATCATTATCAGTCACTAATGCCTTTCATGAAATGGATAAAAGGTCCAGGATATCACTCATGTGGCTCTTCTAAAATGCCCTGAGGTTTTCTGTTTTGGTTTGGTCTTGTTTTATCTCTGAGTGTGACAAAATGTGGCAGACAGGAGGGCACCACAGAATACTTCTTAATCATTTCACATATGTTGAACACAGGGTGTTTAAAAGATAAGGCTGTGGAAATCAATGCATGTATAGATGCTTTTGTCTTACCCTGTGCCAGAAAGTGTAGCACACTTTCTAATGCTGCAACTCTGCACAGGCAGCCAAGTGCAAGTTATTTGAATTCATACTGCTACAGTTTATAAGGAAGTATATTGGATATATTTGAAAACATGAAGTGCGAATTTTGAAATGAGTGCCAATTTTGCTTTCTGAACCCAAGCAAGCAACAGGGAGTTCCAAGTGTGGAATACAGCACTGTCTGTACTGGTGCATGATGCTTCACAATGTACCCAGATAAAATATACCCTCCTTGTTTACTTTCAAGCAATGAGAAGTCCACAAAGCAATGGGAGGGGGTTCTGTAGGCTGGGTGAAATGAGATCATATCTCATGTTCTCTCTCCTCTTACTTTCTGATTCTTCTTACCTAGCAATTTTTATAAAATAGAGGCGGGATCAGGCATCTGTTGTCTTCAGTTATAAGCCATTTCTTCTGCTTACTCTATACTGCTAGATGACCTTTAGTCATCTCCAGTCTGAGGCAAAAACATCAGTGGCCTGAGATCAGCTGAAGTAAGGAGTCCTAATTAAGTAACCACCTAATCCCTTCTCTCATCTTTCTGCACACCCACTGGAGACAAACCTAATGATATTGTAGGATAATGGGATCTGCTTTTAATTGTTAGTACAGATTAGGCTGCCTACCATAATGTGAAGGTGCTCCTGTTGAGTAGCCCTGTAGATAGCCAAGAATATATCTCAGCAAACCAGGAATGCAGCCAAATGAAGAAGCATCCTCCCAGAGCAGTCAAATAACTTAATAGCCAAATAACTGCAACTCAGAGCTGCAAAAGCTCCAATCTGTGAGTCCACTCAACCCTAACTGGAACACATTGGCACTTATTTTTTTTTCTTAGTCTGCTACTCATCTGCCAATTCTGCAAAGTCCTAATTCTACTTGCCATGTTCACAGGTGTGCTCTTGGCCCTTCTCAGCTTTACAAAGCTCCTTTTGCAGCTTCTCCTCCATTCTGCCTTTCCTTTCTCCCTGCCCTGCAATGAAGCCAGAAACTCCCAGGAGTGTCCCAACACCTCTTGGATCAGTGTTCCGATTACTTTTGTCCTTCCTGGTACTGCCAACAATGGGGATGTATCTTTCTCTACCTGGTCAGTTCGAAGCTTATCTGAGAGAAAATACTTAGAAAATGTAGTTTCTTGTTTAAAAAAACTCATCACAATATTTAGGAAAAGAGAATCCTGCTGCCTCTTTTCTGCCAGAGCCTGATATTTAGCCAAGGCACATTTGACTTATGGCTGCATTCTCTTCAGTTACATCCTCCATTGCCCTTCTCCTTGCCTTCTCCCCACCCAGTGCCATCTCTTGTCCTCAGTGTCTTCAGGAGTTTGGTTGAGAAGGCTGATAAACTTCTCACTAGTTTATCAACCTTCTCAACCAAACCTCAGCTTCTCTGAACTGATGAAGCCAAACCTAAAAGTCTGTCCAACCCCACTGCAGCACAGAGATGCCATCCTCCTTTTGTGGTCATTCTGGTGTTACATCCCAGTCTTGCTCCACCAGCCAGCTCTGTCCCCATGATGGGCATGGCTGCAGAGGAATGTGGCTCAGAGGAACGTGGCTCAGAGGAACACTCCTCTGAGACAGGGCAGTCATGTATCCCCAGCTGAGCCGCTCCAAGGACAGCAGCACAACCAACCTACTGTAGCTGTGCTGGGAATTTCACCATCTCCAACAAACCCTTTTCTGGTAAGACCTTCAGGGCACAGACTGCCTGCTCTGCTTGTCCTCTGCACAGAGGAGGCCTCAGGCCTTGTAGCATTGAAAGTAATTGGTATGGGTCATTCCTTTATATGCACCAGTACAGGGCATTAAACACACCTTTCAAGGTCTCTGAAAGCCTAAAGGGAGACAATTATCTAACAAAAGCCCTTCTCGTCTGGCTCAGCCTGTAAACACTGTAACTTCCATATTATTCTGTTAAAGAAAAAGACTTCTACTCTTACATTTGTGAGTAATTTTCTGCCTTCTGTGGGACTAGTCACATTCATAAAGCTAAAATAGGTCTCCGAGTGTCTCTTCAGTGTCAATATCCATGACTTCTGATACATTAACATTTAAAGACTATATTAATATTCTCAGCACTGCAGGAAAATGCTAGGTCCTTCATATTTATATTAAATAATTGTTTTTATTGGCTGAGTTTTAATGAATGAGTTAAAATACCAGGAGATAAATGGATAAATATTTTTTTCTTTAAATCTGGAAAAGTATTTTAGAAACATTCTCATATCATTATATTAATCCCAAAATGTATCTAGCAGGATGTCAAAGGTGAACAATATTAATGAATATAAAGAAATCATGAAAAGGTTAGGTGTGTATAGCTGAGAATAGTTTTGGAAGAAAAATTAACTATCCAAGTTTCCATTCTGTCAGAAATATTTTTTTTTCAAAATAAATTGTGCTTCTTACTGCCAAGAGACCAACATTATGTGTGAAGAGGAATCCATCAAGTACAGTGCTCACAGCTGTGAATACTGATGCTGGATGAATGACCGTACACATAGCTGTAGGTCTCACTGGACCCATCACGTTGTTCCCTATTTGTAATAGTAAATCAAATTCTCTGTCCAAAAAGAGTCACCACTCACTGCTAAATGGAGTCATATGATTGTTTCTTAGCCACATGGTATTGACTTCTGTTCACTAAATGGCTGACCTACATTCAGGAGACACGCCTGAGAAAGTCACTGTGCTTCCAATTCCACAATGAAAATCAACAAGAAAGCTTCTTAAGAACAGAATGTGAAAGAGCAAGCTTATTCATGAGATAAATGCAAGACACTTGAGATATTTTTGTCCAAGTGCTACAATAACACTGTCATATATTTCATTAAATTGTTTTAGATGTCAATTTTTTAAGCTGTTGCCATCTTCTCCCTGTCTACAGAAACAGAGGGAGGAAATTTTCAGTTCTTCAATATTTTACATTCAGTTTTCTCTTACTGTGTAAGCAACTCACCAGTCTTCTTTCCCTGGGACTTCATGGCTTCCTTTTCTTCACTTTCTTATAATTGACCCACGGGACAAATACTTCTATTTCCTAGGCTTTTCCCCATGGCATCCTATTTATGTACTACAAGAATGTCTTCACATCAACAGCTCTGTACAGATTAGTTACAAGAGTGTGGTGGTCTTGGACTTGAAATGTTTTTAAAACAATTCCAAATAAAAAGCAATTTCTTAACTGAAACATACTTTGTGCAATATGGTTCTCTGTAGGCTTTACCACAAGGAAAACAAAATACTATTCAGCAATACATTATTGCAAGCATGCTTCACCTGGCACAGATTTTCAGCTTTAATACTCTCCATAGTCTGCAAATTATTATTTTCATACTCCTTTTTTAGTTCTCTGAATCTGTCAGCTCCCCAGAAAACAAAGGCCTTCCAAGCACCCATTCAGTCTCCCTTATCAGCAGTGGCTTTAGTGGCTCAGTCAGAATCTCTTCCTGATAACTTTGCAGGTAATATTTTCTGATGTCTTACTTCATGATTCCTGGAATAGAAAAATGGTAAGTAGGATGCACAGCTTTAAAACAGACCAAAAATCATCTTTTTTTTCTGCAAGATTAACCTCTAAGAAAATAATCTATAACTTCTCACTTCTTGAGAGCTCCCAGCTGTAACAAATCAGATGAGCTCATTAGGTTAATATCAGAAATATTATTTTGCTTTAAAATATTTATGAATATATGAGGACGATAGAAGTGATCATTTAATGTTTTCTGACCAAGGAGGTTTTAAGAAGCTGTAATATCAATGTAAAACTGAAGTCTGTACCCTGGAATATCAGTTACAATGCAGCTCAAAGCATGTATTTGTTATACAGAGAAAACCAGGAGCCAGGAAATGTCAGGATGGCAGCTTGTTAAACACACACATCTAGGAAAATACGCCTTTGGATAGTGTCATAAATTGAAAGTGGGATGCATTTTTTTAGTAAACATAGCATTCAGCTAGAATTTGAAATTGTCATTTTTAAAATGTTGGTTTAAAATGCACCAAAAAATAACAATCAGAGTGCTAACCCATGTGTGGGAAATGATTTGGGTACTCTGACATCAATAGTTTTCTCCTGAACTACAAAAGATCTCTGGAATTGTAAAAAAAACCAACCCAAACAAAGCAAAACAAACAAAAGCATTCTTGTGGAGTTGCCTACAGAAGGAGGAAAACTGGAACTCATGGAGAACACTAGAATAATGGTGCTAAAATTCTTCAGGTGTTTGCTAATGGTTGATGGACAGAGAGACGGATAGAAAAGACCTGCCTGAGGCACCAGACCCATTTCGCTACCCTACTGCATAATACTGTAAATCAGTTTTTCTGGTGCCCCCAGATTTAAATCTCAGACTGCCATGATATATGCTCACTGAAATAACTGAAATAATTATTAAAATACAAACCAGAGCAGCTTAGAAATTCAGGAGGGCTATAGCAGCTGTGAACATGCAACATCCTTTTGTAAACTCATCATTTGGTATTTGCTTCCCTCTGCCTTCTATTATTGTAGTGCTCCCTGTATTATTAACTCCCACTTTTTCTGATTCATATATTATTTCCTGAAAGAGAATTCTTTTTTTTTTTTTTTTTTGCTTTCCAAACATCTATTTCAGTCAAAGTGCTCCCTGCATCTGCTCCCCATCTCTGGCCCCTTGAAAGGCTGAATTTACTTCAATTATCCACTCCTTCTTCCCCTGAGGTTCTTCTACCCCTCTCGAAATATCCTCCAAAGTGATGTGCTGTGAAATGAAACATTCCCAATAAGATTTCAAAACCATTGTCAATCTGTCCAAATATAATGCTTTTTTTCTGGTCTTTTGAGTTTGGGGGTTTTTTTTGGTATTGAGGTCAGCATTCAAACTTGGAAGTGTAAGCAGAAAAAAAAAAGTTCGAAAACCACTTCCACCTCTTAGTTGTTTATAAGAGTAGTTTGTTTCCAAGAAGATAAATGCCAGTCTGCTCACTGTTCCACCTCTATTCACTAACCCAAGGCTCTGTACCAGTTGCGTCCACAATTTAAGAAAGGCAAACTATATTGAACTGAAATTTAAATTCACTTTTATATGTATTTGTATATTTATTTTTATGTATTAAAGTAGAAGGAGAAGAAAATTTAACACATAAATTAATCTGTATCTTGTTTCTGATAGTCTTAGAGAGTACTATGGGTGGGGTACAATTTTAAATGCCTTGAATACTGAACTTTCAAGTCTTTTTCCTAAATTTCCATTCACAGTTCCACATTTTGAAGAACTCTGTCCCTTTCAAAAGCTTTCTTCTCCTAGGGTATTTCCTAGGAGAATTTGCATAGTGAATTACACAGAAGTCCTGCAAAAAAGAAAAAAATCCCTGGGCATTTCAGATGGGTAAATGAATTTCAGAGAACTAAGAGGAGGGAGTTTCATCTTAACATCTTGCAGACCACTGGTACTGAAAGGTGTAAATTTATAAGAAATTACAAGTGATTAATCTTCTTGTATATACTAATTTGCATTAACTTTAGGAGAAATATTAAAATCATTTATTTACACATACACAATAGGTACCTGCTGTATATTTTACATTTGGATATAGTAGGAGGTAAAGCTGTAGCAGTGTGTGTACTGTTGGATGGGGATTTCAGCAACGTGGTCTAGTGGAAGGTGTTCCTGACCACAGCAGGGGATTAGAACTAGATGATCTTTTAGGTCCCTTGCAACCCAAACAATTCTTTGATTCTATAATGTGTATCATATGTATACATAGAAACGCTGAAAAATGTATTGTGCACTCTATTCAAAACATCTTCATACAGATTAGAGCTGCTGTTGCCATAATCACAAAACCAAAATTTTTCATGATGTTTCATTTCCTTGAAATTTTATAAGCAGAAAAGCTTATAAGCAGAAAAGCTTATGAGCAAAATTGTGATAGATAACAGAAAATGAAAGTTAGTTTGGTTTTCACTGTAAGATAGTTCCTGTCATAAAATCTGTGTTAACCACCTTAAGCACTACTAAAAATTTTAAATAGTCTTTATTGTAGACCATATGCTGGAAAAAGACAATAGACACATAAGAAATTCACTTCTTAATTGTACATCATCCTAATTCACCCATTTTCTGATAATTAGCAGCTGTTATCTGACAGACACCATTTCCTACACATGCTTTAGCTCAGGGTTAGTATGAGAAAAGTTTGCTGAAGGCAGGACTATTTTTGGCCCAGCAACACTTGTGTTGCTATGTGCTCTCAGATTACTGGGCAGATAGGCACACAATGAAGTCAAACAGCTGATCTGTAAAACTGAGAACACCGTGTGGTTTCCTCCACTGGTGCTTGTTTGTGTATAAATATGCACAAACTATGGGTAAGGAAAGGTTATTTTTCTCTAGATAGGCTTGTCAGAGAAAAGACCCACATCCTGCATCCTGTTGAAACCCTCTGTTAAAGTGCAGTCAGAACCCCTCAGCAAGTTCTGTGAAATCACTCCACAGAGTTGTGCCTGTAACAGTTTGTACCTTCTGCCACACTGAGTAATTTAAAGTTGATCTTGGTTAAGATAGGAGGAGCATGTGTCAGTGCTTTGATCCTTGCCGTCACAGCAAAGCTGTGGCTGCAAATACAGTATCACTTTCAGTTCAGGTCAGATGGGGGATTCTTCTAAAGCCTTTGCTAAAAACTAGACACTGCCTTCTGTGTAAGACTGGACTCAATACTTTTCACCTGCCCTTTCCTTCCCTTGACCCATTGGACTGGTCACCTGCTGAAATACAAGCCAAGCTGTCTCTGCAGGTTAGTTAGAATAAGCACCTACATTTGAGCCTAAGTATTTTATTAACTAATGCTAACTAATTAACTAAGAAAATTGGTGTAGTTCACCCCTAAGGCAGTGAAACACAACAATGAGCCTGATGGGCTCTTGCAGGGAAGCTGTGATAGTTAGGTGAGTTGGCCTACTCCACCAATATGGAGAACTGCAGCTTTTAGCACAGTAGGCAATATAAGAACCTTGATAAACAGCACACACAGAAAAGACAAAAGGAGGCCCTGTATTAAATATTGAAATAGGTTCATTTTCTCAACCATATGCTTGCCTTATGATGCATTTCCTGGCTTAGTTATACACCACTAATGCAGATAAAAGTTCTACATCCTGTCTCAGTTACAGCTACACTTACAGAAATAAATATTTGTGTCATTACCTAACACAGGGATCCTATGGAAGCAGGTCCCTCTGGTCTCCATGCTGCACTCCCCAAGGACACTTCTGCAGAGAAGGCAGGAAAGCCATGCATGTGGGGGACACAGCCTACGGTGCTCTTGCATATTGTGTCATTTACAAAACTCCATTAGAGGAATGAAAAGAGCTGTGACCCCACTTTCTACATAACTCCTTTAGGATATGCAGTTTGATCATGTATGCATTCCTCCTCTGGATTAGACCATCCTATTTTGTAAATGCTGTAATTGGCTTTGTGATGGAATTTAAGACCTGTTTTTCAAAAATCTGACTAAAAAACTGATATGTGATGATAAACTTTGGTCCTGCTGCAATAAAGTGTTTCACTGTTTCTTCCTGCAGATAAATGAGGTTAAATAAAATCAGGGAAAGATCACAAGTTTCAGGTTCTTTCTTCCAAAGAATGTAATCCAAGCCATGATATATGACTTAATTCAGTGAAGCCCTTCATGTTATAACTGGATTGATCCTAGCAGGAGGGTCTCCCACAGATATCTTTTGCTGAAGATCAATAGATGTTGCTGAGGGAAGAAGGTACTGGTCTTCATTTAGAGGCATATTCCTTGGGTTTTGGTGGTGTTGAGATGTATTTAGTTCTCTGAATGGGACATACCTTGTATGCCAGTTAAAATAAGATTGGTAATGTTAAAATTTTATTGAGGGTGTGAAAGGGAAAATCCCAGCTTTTAAATTCTTCATTATTCAAACATATCTCTTGGGCATATTATAAAATTAATCTTAGTTCAGACTTGAAACAGGAGGGGAAACCCCTGAGAAGACAGAAAAGGAGAACTTGACATTTACTTAGGACTCTGCAACTGGGCTATTTCTCAGGAAAATGGTATTCAAGCTGGAGAACCACAGGGTTCAGTACCAGTTGCAGGAGACTATCAAGGACAGTTGTGTGGTCTATATCTGTCTGCAGGTCCCTAACTTCAGGAATCTTTTGGAAATTTGCTGATTAACCCTTGAAGCATCCTCTTTTCCTCTCCCCATCCTTTCGAGACTTTTAAGTCCTTTCTAGTGCTATTTGTAGAAGCTAACAACTGAAGACAGCAAATCCACTCCAGAATGCCACCTTTCCTTTCTGCAATGTTAAACAAGACCAGTGGGAGAAAGCAATTATCAGGGACCTGCTCCTGCAGTACAAAAATATCAGTCAATAGAGAAAATGAAAATATTATACAATAAAAAGCAGATCACCAAAAGCAGATGAGCCTAAGGGAGAAAAATACCACTTTGATCTAAAATACTTTTTAATGTCAGTCATATCCAATGTGATGGAATAGTTTAATCTCTCACCATCACTTTCTTATGTTTCAGTTAAAAGTATGCAAATACAAGTTTATTCAAGTCCATGCTAAACAAGGATCACACTTACATTAAAAAAGAAAAAATCCTAAAGAAAAGGAGAGCCGTATATTTCATTTTAATGATTACACTTTATGTACACTTTTTGATTGGTTGGTAGCAGGGAAGCTAGTGCTGGGCTAGAAAAATTGCCCTGATAATGTGAATCTCAGAAGTGCTGGAAGTGTAGAAAGAAGTTTGATATTATGTATGAAATTCTGGATAATTTTGGGGACTTACCTAGTAAAAAAAGAGAGATTCTTAGCAGTAGAATCTGTGTACAGCACAGTCACCAGCTAGGCATAAACCAGCACTATCTGTTGACCATAATGAGGCAAATAAAGCTGCAAAAAGCAGTAGGGAAATGATGTTAGTTAAAACAGCATGGGGGAAATCAACCCACCTGGCTTTGGAAAGAGTTAGATTGCATGAAATGGATTACGTGACATGATTGCCTGGAAGAGCAGGGGCTTGTGTTCCAAGAAACCTGGATCTGCTTCTGGATATCAAAGTAAAAAAGATTGAGAAGACAAGGGCTATTTAACTTATTGAAAATATACCTTGGAGCAAGATGTGAATTATTATGTTTGCAGTAGCCTGAAAGCTATTATTTATTCAGCTTTTTTGTGGAATCGAGAAGCAAGTACTCAGACAGTCCTTTGTCTGTACACAGCAGCTTTGCTTCATTTTCAGTAATCCCTGAGAATCTTTACTGACACTGAATTAAAAGGTTCAGGAACAGGGAGGAAAAAAAAATACTTGTGAGACAGGGTGGTAAAATGATGACCTCCAGGCCTGAAATTATTCAGGATCAGTGGGCATGGGCAAGGCAAATGCCACTCATTTATTACAAAGCTGTGCACCTCCAAGCAGGATCTGGTGCTAAGCCCGTGCTGTCACAACAATCTGTGTGTTATCTGCTGCAGGAGGGTGCTGCACTCTCCAGACTAAGTGCTGCCTGGCAATACCCAATCAAGTCTTGTGACAAATACTAGAAAAGCATATACCAATTACCTTAATGGAAAGAAAACTGTTTCCATACATGATTGAGCTTTCATGCTATTTGTATACAGGGCCTGGGCAGTGTGAAATGAGTCATGGCTAGCTTCTTTTTTAGAAAACTGTTGAATGAGTTATTAGACAGGCAGCTACTCTCAAGCCAGTGTATTGGCCTGAAGGAATAGGTAAACACAAAAAGAAAGAATGAAGGGATGAAGAGAGAGAGAGAGAAAGAGTTGCTCACACAATACTGTCCTGCTTCCAGGCAAATAGACTTTCTAGTGTCTTAAATTTCTTCCTCTAGTAACAGGCTGAGAGCTGTACTGAACTTTGAAGGCCCTCATTAGTTGCTAAGTTATGCTGAGACCAACCACAGTGCAGCTATTCAATAGAGATATTTCATTATTTTGTTGCTAGACTGCTTAACATCTCAGTACCAGAAACAAAAAGCCCCAAAGACCAAGCACAAATTAGAGCTGTTAATCTTTAGGACAGCTGATCTTTCTAAATATTCTGGGGCAGACATCTTTCTTCCTGCTACTAGTAGAGATTGGTTCTTAAAGAGTCCCTCTTGTATCAATGAGAACTGTATGATTGTTTTCTTTCAATAAGCATTTTTTTTCATAACTGTATCAACCTCAGCCACATGGGATTAGCTGGCACTTGTTCATTCTTGAGGATTTGCCTCTCCTAGCAAAGATATTCTTGCCCAGGATTACTGACTAGCCAGCAGTGCAGCCATTCAGAAGCATGTAGGAGTCTGTGCAGGGAAAGGGGAGATTTGGGTACATTGAAGTGCCTGTGGGCACCTGGGAGGTTACATCCATTTAAAAGGATGACAGCTGCAGCAAGAGGAGATCTTTTCTTCAGTAGTTTAGTTCAAGCTACCAAACAAAATTGTTTTAAATTAAATAGCATGACTCATGCTTGCACCATATCAAAACTGGTTTGATTTTAATGCAGTATGTCTCCCAATCCATGTATGCCTACTCCAGGAAAAGAAGCAGCAAACATAAGGGAGGTGATTATTTCTCTGTTCCACCATTTCCTGTCAGTCTTAATCAACATGAAAATTAAATTGTAACACTGCATAAATAAGGGAATATCAAAATATGGTCACTGAAAGTGGTAAATGTTTGTTTTCAAGCTTATTTGTGGCAAGAGAGGGGACAGAGTATGAAATTGACTTCTGATTGAATTTCACCATGAGGAAGTATGCAAGGCTATAAAATAATGAAAAATGCCACTTGCAATTCCCTCTGCACAATGAGTCTCAGCATTCCAACATGGAACGTGGCCACACAACTATTTCCCTGGGTAGATACTAGCTAAATATACCTATCCACCCGCCTCACAATCAGTGTTTTCTGGTCCACAGCTGAGTGATCTGGACTTCATCTCACTTTTTGGCAAGAAATGAGAATCACGGAAGTAAGAGAGACTGGAAAGCAATATGAAGTGATGAAATAGAGTGTATCCCATTGAAAAAATCAATTTGTAATAGTTATATCCAGTAGTAGCTTTTATTTTCCCTCCAGGGTCTGTATTGGGACCAATCCTATTTAATATCTTTATCAACAACATAGACAGTGGGATTGAACCTTCAGCAAGTTTGAAGGTGACACCAAATCTGAGTGGTGCGGTTGATTCACTGGAGGAAAAGTATGCCATCCAGAAGGACCTTGGCAGACTTGGGAAAAGGACCCATGCAAAACTCCTGAACTTCAACAAAGCCAGTACAATGTCCTGCATGTGGGCTGGCGCAATCCCCAGTATCAGGGCAGACTGGGAGCTGATGGATTGAGAGCATCCCTGTAGGGAAGGACTTGGGGGATAAAATATCCAACATGAGATGCTGATGCGTTCTCACAGCCCAGAAAGCCAAGTGTGGCCTGGGCTGCATGCAAAGTAATGTGGCTACCCTGCTGAGAGAGGGGATTCTGCCCCTCTACTCTGGTCCCATAAAATCCTATCTGTAGTACTGTATCCAGCTCCGGGGTCCCCAGGGTCAGAAAGATGTAGATCTCTTAGAAAGGGCCCAGAGAAGGGTCATGAAAGTTTTCAGTGGGAAACACCTCTCCTATAAAGTAAAGCAGAGAGAGGTGGGGTTGTTGATCCTAGAGAAGGGAAGGCTCTGAGGAGACCTTTTAGCAGCCTTCAACACACAAACCCTTATAGGAAAGATGGAGACATTTACCAAGGCCTGTAATGATTGCAAAAGGGGGAGAAGTTTTAAACAAAATGAGGGTAGAATTAGTTAGGACATAAGAAAGAAATTCTTTCACAATAACAGTGGTGAGACATTGGAACAGATTGCCCACAGACCCTGTGGATGCCCTTGTTCATGGGCCAGTTAAAATGGGGCTTTGAGAAACCTGCTCTGGTAAAAGATAACCATGCCTATGGGATCAGACTAGATGAACTCTAAAGGTCTCTTCCAACACAAACCATTCTCTGATTCTACAATTCTGTGATTCAATTGGTACAAATTGTTCCAGGATCTCAATTCCTGGTATGACACTGACAGGCTGCTATAGCTGATCAATTGTTCCACAAGAAGGAATTCTTAACCAAATAGCACACTAGAAATTTGTCAAATATTACTAGTAAAATTCAGTTCATCTCTGTACCCAGTCATGCATGACAAGACCTGCAGGGATTTTATTTCATTTATTATATTTATTCCTTTTCCTATATCTATGTTAGAAATTCAAATAATGTCAGCCTGAGATGAAGAGTTTTTAAAAAAAGGACCAGCTTTATTCACTATCTTACTCTACTCCATATTTCTACTGAAACATTTCTTTCTTCAAACATCAAAATTTCTTTCTTTCTTATTCTTTCAGCACCTCCAATTTTTATCAATAATTTCACTGGACAAATTATTGCTGCAGAACTTCCTGTTGAGATCATACTAGGAAGCGAAGGGAGTGTCACAGAGGAATAGGCTCTCATATTTTTGGTATCACCTTTCTCCTTTTAATTTCCTCTCTGTTTGTAAGGGAGGAAGGGGAGAGTCCAGAATCCAGTGTCTGAAACACTTACTAGATTATCTTCCTGTCATTCTCTGCTAATACAAGATTCTTCCCTTTGTGCCATCAGCTAGTGTTTTGACAAGCCATCAAAGACCCAAAAGGCAAACATTCTTCTCAGGAAGACTCATATCTCACTATTGCAAAGGCTTGTTTCATGCTTAGCCAAAACAGTCCTTTTCAAGGCCTTCCATGTGGTTCTATCAAATACTAACACCCAAACTACTTTCCTTCCTTGAACTTTAGCAGCCTTCAGCCACACACAGATTTTTGTGAGAAAGAAGTTTGTTCTGTGAGCATCATGCACAGTTGTTGCATTGTTTGGCCAGGTTGCAATAGTTTGTCCAGAAACAGACATAATTTTAGCACCAAAATGTCACAATCTTTGTAGCCAGCTAAAAAAGCCTTTAACAAAAATGTCCAGACAGCCTCAGCTGCTGGCTTTGTTATAAACTCCAGCTCCACAGGACTAAATGGTTGTGAGAGCTGGAATATGTGCAGACCTTTGAAGATAAAAGTGTTGAAAGTTATTTTCTGTAAAGATATGTGATGGCTAGGTAGATGAACACTGGGCAGGAGCCTCTAGAGCTGAACTGTCTGAACTTACAGTGCAACAGCTGTTTGCTGCAGAAGAGAGGATTTCAGAACATCCACTGGGCATTCTTCTTTGTGTTCCAATGCAAGTCTGTGTATGACATGTTTAAAAGCACACAAACAAACGTGTATGCATGTATGGCCATTTCCTACTGTTATTTTCCAAATATATCTTTCCAAACAAAAGCAAGGGGAATAATATTGGGAGTCTATGGCATTTAGTAACTTAGATTGAACCATTTTCAAACAAGTTTTTAATTACTTTAAAACATTTCTTTTTAAATTAATAAATTCAAACTCACAACATGGCAAGTAATGGAAATACACAATTACATTATATAAAATGCATACTTCTTTTCTCACATAACTATAGGGAAGGTGAAAGGTTTTCAGAATAAATATAGTTATATTTACTGTCACTAATTCCATAGTTCTTCATCATTAGTGTAATAAATATAATAATAATAATAATAATAATAATAATAATAATAATAATAATAATAATAATAATAATAATAGTAATAATAATAATGACAATCTAGTCCTTGAAGTGTAGCTTTCCAGCTTGTTTTCTAGGAACCTTATAGTAACCATGCTAAATATTTTGTGCAAAAAAACTCCATGTAGTGATCTTTCTTTTAGAGTTATGGTATTTTAATTCCTGTTAATATCATCTTTAGAAGATAAGAGCCAGTTCCTCATTGGAAGGTCTAGTGTTTCAGAAGTTAACTTCTAGCAAGGCTACTTCCCTTCTTCTCAGCTACCACATGGCCCAAAAAAATCCTTATTACATTTCTCATTTTATTTTCAAATCAACAAGTAGGTTTAATGTGGTTATTCCTGTAAAAGGAATGGTTTTCTAATATTGTGAAATTTAATGTATGAGAGAAGAGTAAAAGCTCCTGGTTTGCATCCCTCCTACACATCTGATAGAAAATTCCCATCCATGAGTCACATGTGGTACAACACAGGCAATCAGCCCACATGATTATTGTGAATCCTAACTTGCAGCACCAAAGGAAGTATGGGGATTTCCACATCCCTACTGCAATGCAAGCAGCATTTTAGAGTGATGAACCATTATTTCTGTCAATTCAGACAGCACAAAGATTGCAAACAGAAACCTCCTAAGGAACAAAAGCTTCTGGCGGCTGACAGAGAGCAGTGCAACGTGCAGACAGGGTGAGCAAATAGAAAAGGCGTAAATATGTTAGGCCAAGGACAGGATAGATTGCAGAGAGTGAGTTTACAACTCCTTCAGTCCCCTGTCCACAAATCATTGATATATTTGAAATCATCACAGCTAAGTTTGCGTTACACTTTCCCTGTTGTAACATTCATCCCCTTAGAATTGTCCTCATCACTGTTCAGGTGAATTTTCACCCACATTTATTTGTGAAAGTTAGAACAGATATTCAGTGAAATACCATTAAAGGTATCACAAACCTGGATGAAAATTTTATGATGAATTAATTTAATGGGAAAATGCCAATTCCCCAAAAGCAGAAGGTGTAGTGCAAGGCTGTTAGCCTGCCAGCCTTCTGGCAAGCACTGTGTCATGACGACACCAGACTGTGTCATGACGACACCAGACTGGACTTTGAGCATCTGGGAGCCCAATGTTAGACCTGCCTCAGGGACCTGAGGACTTTCAGAAGTTGTGCAGCTTTCCAGACCTCTCTGCCCTTTCCAATGGCAACAAATCCCTGGATCTCAAACCCTCCTGAACCTTTTGCTTCTCCTGCTTGTGCAGGGAGGCTGGCAACCTTGAAAACTCTGGCTAATTCCTATGCTCAAAGGCCTGTCTCTCATGCTCATTGATCTTGGCTATACATGATGTGAGGACTCATAATCTCCTGGTTGTCTTATTGACTTTTCTTTTATAGCCAAGCCAAGAGTTTCACTGCTTGGCTTTCCACTCTCACTGTCACTATAAACTTGCTAAGCCAGATTCTAGTTTTCCACATATAGGCATTTTCGTTTTGTGTTTCAAAATGGATCACTCTTGCTCAACAGGTCTGCACTGCTGGAGTGAGGACAGCTTAGCTTTATCTTCAGATGTAAATGTCCAAGCTTCCAAGAGCAAAATCAGCTACTCTGCTCACCTAATCAAACCACCTCCTTCTGTGTTCAAGGATCTGCTAGAAAAAGATGCTTTGGACAGAAAATACTACATCTATATTTTTTGCCAAGAAAACTTACAGCAATTATTTATCCTTGATTTCTCTGTCAGCCTTTCATTCTGATTTAATACGGTTTTCTCTTTGTACTGATATTTTAGCGTTGGAGGGCTTTTAGGTCTTAATGATGCTCTGCCAGCTCATCTTGGAATGCCAGCTAATCTCAGTAGATACATGCTTTCTACACAGTGGTAAGACTTGAGTTACCCCTATCTTCTATTTCAATTTTGTGGGAAGAAAACCTCAATCTATGATGATTAACCAACCAAATAAAATGCCAGCTTTAGGCTTCACCACCAGGAAGTTCATATGACATGAATAGTCCCACATCTCATTCTCCCTGGCCCAAAGTTAACTTGCATCTGCAGCAAAGCCTGGATCAGGGAAACAAAGGAGCAGCTGTATCCCAGTTATGTGACTGGGAGCACATGCTGCAGCAGGTAGTCATAACAGCAACGTTGTATTTCATAATTCCAGTAAATTCACCTGTGAATAGATTACTACTGGTATATTTCCTTATCCCTGCTGGAACAGGGGAGACTGTGAGAGAAAAACATATAATTAGTAATCCTTTAAGATTAAAGTTTGCTGTTTCTCAATTGAAACTCAAACCAAAAGAGCTCTGAAAACTCCAGGAACCTGCACATTCCCAGCAACCTCATCTAGAACAAACCTCACAGCTCTGTTGCAAGGTAGCTGGGAGAATTCACCATTTCAACCCTACTGCAGATCACTAAACAAAACACAGTTAGCTCCAAATTTCCCCCTCTTTTTTTTTTTTTTTTTGTGGTTATCATTCAGTGCTTAAAATGACCTGGTCAGACATCAAAAGAGTAGTAACAGAATTCAAAATAACTCTAAGAGAAGTCAAATTGATTGTTGCTAAGGTTGGTTGCAGGCGCTAGTTCTGCATCAGCTCCCCTACTTATTGTGTTTATTAACTTTAAAATCTTATTTTCTATTTTTTTTTCTATTTTGTGTCTTCCCTTTTACTTAGTGAAGATCAAGTCAAAAAAAGAAGAAGTGTATTAACTGTGGGCATGCAAATCACACTACCTTAAAACAGTTACAAAATTTCTTGCCGGCAGAGATAAGACTTTATGCAAATTATATATTGCACTAAACCGATTGTGTTTGCATGCAGATGATAAGCTGAAACACACCATTGGAATCTGTGCCTGCTTGCACACTCACAGCAAGGTCATTTTGATAGCTGAGTACCTGCTGTGTCTTATGTGACAGACTGCATTTATTAGAATGAGCACAACATTTTCCTCTGACAGAGGAATGCTCTCTAGGTAGCATTCCCTGACTTCTGACAGTTTCCTTCTAATACTAAGTGTTATCAATGCAGAGAAAGCTCATGTACACTCTAATATTATATCCAACACAAGTTCAGCTCTTTCTAGAATTGCAGCTTGCCTGGTCAGGACTGGATGCTTGTCCTCATTGAGGACGCTTGTCCTCAATTACAGCTTTGCCCAGACCTTGACTGGAACAATAACGTCAGGGAAAGCACCACCCATGGGCTGTAACACATGTTACATGATGTTATAAGAATAATTGCAGACAATAAGAAGGTCCAGACAGTCCAATATGAACAGTAGCACTGTTAGCATCGGTAGTGTCAAGCAGCAGACAGGCCAAGTAGAGTGAGAGAGAACCAAGTCAACGCAGAAGTGCACATCCTAAATATCACCCTCATTTCCAGCAGTCAGAGGCTGAGTACCTCTTACAGCATGAGATGTATTACTCACTATTTTTGTCTGATAATTATAATAATTCTGAAAGATTGCATGGTCCAGCTTGCCGCTAAGAGCCTGGACTGCAGTCCCTAGGGCACTCCCATCCAACCTGCTTCTTCATCCCAGGGAGCAAGGGACAGGTTGCTCATGCAGCAAACTTGCCTCCTCCTGCTGTGCCTGTGACATCCCAGCACAGAGCACCAAAATCTTCCTGCTACCAGCCTGCTAGAAAGGGTGAAGGGCAGTGATTCCTGCAGACTGGGAAAGCAGTGGAAAAGGTGAAGGAAATACTGATCTGACCTACAGGTAGGATTTAATCCATCCTAGAAAATGTGAAGCATGGAAAATAAGTGTAGAACACATTGCCAAGACAGAACATACAGAAATTAGTTCATCCAAACCAAAGTAAAATTCCCCATTTTCTCAGAGGGATTTTGCTTGAGACAGTCCTGACTTCACAAAAAGGGCACTTGTGAGACACTTCTTATGCGGTAAAAATTTCAAGGCTCCTCATGCTGTCCAAGTATAATCAAAAGAGATCAATATTGCAAATTTTGTCTCCCAAATTGCCATCATTGCTTACATATAATTCTAATATACTCTTGGGAACATAACAAGTTGTAAGAACCATCTTTTTGATGCTAATGATTTCCCAGTTTGATATGAGATGCTATGCTGACACAAGTATCTGTCTTCCTTTTATGTACTAGTCAGAGAATCTTGGAAGAAAGGACACTGCAGCACTGACAGTAGTCAATAATTCTTTTGGTTTATCAAAATCTATTAATTTCAAATTTCCAATAACCAATACTTGGCACTTATGTCAGCTTTTGGTTAGTCATTTCAACTAACAGAGAGAATCCCTTAGATTTTAAAGATGCTATGAAACTCCTGCTGAATACACACATGCATTTTATAACTATAAGGCAAAATTGTTAGAGATGGTTAACCACAAAATACTGGCTCTTTTGAAAGCAATAATTTAATAATTATTGCTACTAAATTCCTTGACTTCACCCACTAGAATAGTTCAGATTGCAGTTGTTTTTGATGGACTTTGGCATTATTTTTCCTCATTTCCTATTTGTGGAAATATAAATATATTGTTTTCAATTTTCTTACATGTGAACAATCTGGTATAATTAAATGCTCTTGCATACAATCCAATACAAGCAAAAAATTGTTATCAAACAAACATTGAGGTCTGTCTTGAGTTTTAACTATTACTAGATTTTGCTTCCTACTGAGATGCATGTGATCTACTACTACTATACTTGGTCTTAAGCACATAGCTGTATACTTGACAGAGTGAGGATTTTGTTGCTAGTATGTTTTACCATTAGGACAGGAAAAGAATGGCTGATGCTCTCTGCTGAGCCCCAGAGTCTAAGCGAGGACATGGCTGAAGGAGTTACAAGATTACTTACAGGATGACTGCCCATATTCAGAGATATGGACTGGATCCTGGCAGCAGAGGACAGAGGATTTCTGCAGAAGCTTTGTGAGACAAAGATAATCTTTCTGTAGCAAGAGATATAAAACTTTTTTGTTGTGAAGTAGGTCTGTGTACACTGAAAACAAAAAAAAGACAAAAATGTTGTTCAGTGGTATGAGTCAAAGGCAAAGTGTTTCCACAGCAAATGGGCAGAAGTAGAAAACATTGTTTGGCATTTTCCAGCTCCATTTCTCCTGTACTATGAGCCTTAAATGAAGAAAGTTCAGGCAAGGAATGGGTTACTGCACTCCCAGCTGTTCACACAAAAGGACACTTTGCACCTGTTCCCAGTGAATGAAAGTTTGCTTTGTGTAAAAGCAGTTCATCACCCCAGCCTTGGAGTCCGGGAGACTGGTGGAGCAGCAAAGCCCAGACATGTTCTGGCTGGAATCAGCCGTGTTACCAAGGAAGAGGAGGGCTGAGGGGCAGCTCTGCTGCAATCAAGATCCATTAGCTTTAACATGTAAACATTCTGCCACCTGAGTTTGATGTCATAACAAATGCAAACAGCAGGGATAGTCTGCTAAACGTAAGCAAGAGAATGTGTATTTTTCACTTTAATCCCAGCTCTATTTACTTTATTGTATTTGCTTAAGGCTGGAGTAATTTTCCTATCTTCCACTGAGGTATTATTCAGAAAAACCTGCACGACACTAACTGACCCTATATAATTATAAAGCAGTGTACTCCATGCTCCTTTGATGTTCTCTTAGATCTAGATCTTCTAAACTGTGATTTGTTTCAGACATTGCTATTAGGTTTGTGCCAGGATAAATGAGTGTAGGTCTGTGAGATCTCAGGTGAGCCCCAGAAGTTCAGGCCAGTGGAGAGTATCTGGGCTGCCTTGGAAAAGTCAGTTCTCAGGTGGCATGGACTGTGGCTAGACCTGAGAAAACATAAGGCTAGGCTAGTGTTTCTATATTAAAAATAAAGAAAAAATAGAATTTAAACCAAAGTAATGTAATTAAAATAGCAGCCTCTCCTCTCCTCCCGTCAGCTGGTGACCCAGCAGTTTGAACACCTCTCCTCCACGCAGGGGTCACAAACAGGGCACATGGGCCATGCGTCTGGGGCAGCACACAGCAGCAGGATAGCTCTGGATTTCCTCTGCATCCTCACCCCTCTGACCTTCAGAATATCACCTCCCACCCCCTCTTTAATCCTCGAGTCTTTACTTTAGAGCTTATAATAAATCAATAGACAGTAGAAGAAAATCCCTGTGGGAGCAGCAATTGTGGTCCTGTTATAAAAGCTTAAATTCCCCACCTGCCACTTGACCAGCAAAAAGCTTGGATTCCCCACTCCAGCCCAGATTATGTAAAACTATTCAAATCCTGAGTGACAGTAGTTATGAAGACAGCTGTTGGACTCTTCAACTGGGGGAGGCCAGAACAAATGCTGTGGAGTCCAGTAAGAGCTGTCTTTCTATTCACCCTTCCTGCCAGAGATCCTTACAATGCCTTTGTTTTATCTTTTTGTTTTATTTTCCTTTTTTTTTTTTTTGTTCCAATGGAGGGAAACAAATAATCAGTTAAAGAAGTAAAAATACCCAGCCCCAAAGCCCTCATAAATGACATTTAAAAACTGACACTGAATCAGAGACAGTTCTCCTCACACACTCACACACACCCTCCACCCCCAGCCTACCAATCCTCTTCCTCTCCCCACCATTTCTGAGTGGTGTTATTTGTCACAGAAAGTGGCAGAGGATGGTGGGGTGAGATGCCATGTGAACCAGTCATTTGTCAAAACCACTCAGTTTCTGGGAGGAAGATTACACTAGAATGATGCTACCATGTTTTCAGTCAATCAGGTGCAGAGGCTCACTAGAACTTCAGCTCACTAAAACTCTGCCACTGCCAGTATTGCCATTCCTGGTGGTGTTTCAAACTACTCTTTGGCAGGGGGTTGAAATTCAGGAATGCAAGGCGGTTTCCCATGACAGTGGTTACCGTGCATTGGGGAAAGCTAGAGCAAGAATCCAGCCACTCAAAACCACAGTGAATTGTGAAAGCCCTTTTAACATCCCTGTGTTCATTGGGTTCTGAATGCCCATACAATACTCCTGCCCATGCAGGAGTAATTGGAGATGCCTCTCTGTTTACACCTCTTTCTTACAAAGCCTGGGCTTCTACAGAAGTCAATAAAGAATGTTTTATTACTGGGAGGTGGATCAGCCCGATGAAGTTTTGCTGAATGTGCAATGTTCATGTGACCTACATTGCATCTAAGATCAGCTCTAACAATATGATGGATCAGCATTTGATAAAGCCTCCAAGAAGCATAACAAAAGCATACACCAAACACGTCTGTTGCACTATGACCACAACCCTTTAACCTTCTCTTTAGCTCTGATTAAGAGCTTATTTCTTATCTTTGTTGCATTTGTACAGTTATATTTTTTCATGTGCAAATCCTGGCCTTTAATTCTTTTTGTTTGGCAGCACAGAATGCCATGAGACTGTATCGACAGGAAAACTGGAGGTCCCCTTGCTGTCCTGCTGCAGTCAGATCAAATTCAGACCCTTTCTTCCTTGCACCTTTCAGGCTGATGGGTAGCGCAGGCCTTTGCCATGGCATTCATACCCCCACTCCTCCTAAACCAGGGTGAGGTTTGATTGCTGTAACACTTTTGTTATCATAAAAGAAGTGCCTAACCTGTCTTCTGACAGAGCTGGAGTGAACTGGTCACTCCACTGCCCCATGCACAGGCTGCTAGCTGAGCCCAGCTGGCTTTTACATGGCTGAGAGTAAATAAAGCCACTACAGCCTAGAGGGGTCATAAACACCCAGAGCTCACGCCAGGATTTCAATCTGCCACAGAACTCAAAAAAAAAAAAAAAAGGAGAATTGATTTCCTTTAGTGTCTTTAATTTAGTCTTTTTTAGTCTTTAATTTAGTCTTTAGTCTCCTTGAGTGTCTTTAATTCTGCTAGCATCCAGAACATTAGCCAATGTGTTCACAGTTGCAAATGTCTCTATCAAAAAGTTATATTTCTGAATGAAAATTTCACAGAAGAGCAAGAGAAAAAACAGTGGCAAACATGAGTTCTGATGTAAAGAAGATTGCTCTGCAAAGTCTTTCATTTAATGAAATAAAGTTATATCATTAATTTTAAACACCAGAATTTGTGCCACTGTACTATAATTTACATCACAATAAATACTTCTTTCTGACTGGTTATTGTCTATGAATTTTGAGGTTGTGGTTGGACAAGCAGAACCCATATACCCCCTAAAATAAACAGAACACTCCTAATTTAGAAAGACAGTCAATATCCTTTGCAGGAGTGAGGAGCATCCAGTGCAAGTTAAGTCAAAATGAGAATAGAAGACACATAATCCTTCACAGAAATAGTTTTGCTATACTGCATTTGGAGCTAATTATTTGGCCATGCAAACAGCTGTAGATGTAGGTTTCAATTGGAAATATTTATGCACATGGCAAGTAAAAAAGCACATTCAGAAAATTTTTATCCTTCCCTGATTTGCCTTGTGGGAACATATACTTCCATTTTTTCTGGGTTTTTTCCTGAGAAACATTACAGTAATGTATTTAAAAGCTTCATAGCAGAAAGAGCATGGGAGTCACTATCAGGTTCCTGCTCTGCACCCCTATTTTCCATCAAAGAATGTATTCTAAAAAGTCTGGGACAATGAGAGAGGAAAGGTGAAGTTTAATTTGAGAAAGGGATCTTTGAATGGGTAATTCCCTTATGAGTTCAAAGTACCCAGGTTTTTCTCTGCCTCAGAGAGAATTGGTAGCAGTTTCTGAGTGGTGCTGCCAATGGGTGGTGCCAATGGATAAACATTACAGTTTTCTTCCCACACACATTTGGGACATGGTGCCCCCTTGCCACTGGCATCAGGAGACTGTCCCAGGCAACTGGCATGTCCTGGGATAATGCTCAAACCACGTTTAACACAGCAGGTATGTTAAATGGAGTGAATTTGGCAGGTTAAGGTCAGTCCCAAGAGATAACATTATCATTATAGCCATTTGTCACCAGTGGGAGCAAACACAGGCATGTATGAACTCCTTCTTTCCACAGCTTTTGCCAGAACCCGATAGGGAATAAAAATACCAGAACTTAAGGAATCAGGGTTCTTGCTACCCTTATTTATAGAGAGTGTTATGTTTGATTCCTCGGTATGTCCTGCCATCTGGCCTGTAGCACTAGCAAGGTAGCAACAGCTCTAACAAGAGGAGCCTCAGGAAAAAAACAAATTCCTTTTTGTAAATTTTCCCATTCATGCTGCAATAGCATTCAGACCTGGCCGTGTGCATTACCCAGAACATGAAGCTATACAGTTTTAGTCTTTATTAAGTCTTTCATTCTTTCCTCTTGAACTATTCCAGACTTCAACACACTGAGTTCAGAGAAAGTTCAAACTCACTACTTACATCAGGAGGGATGAAATCTTTGGTTTCCATTTCACAGGGATCATTGCAGGTTCACAGATTGGGTAAAAGGCAACAACTAATATTTGTGTCAGCCTGGCACTCAATCCCTGCTGCTCAGCCTCCTTGCTGCACTCCTTGCAGAGTTGGGATGGAAATCATTTGCAGCTAGAAATGTTTGTCACATCAAAGCTATGCTGCCAAGCTGGTACGCCTAAAATGTTATCTGTCCTCTCTTGTCTACATTTATTTGCAAAATCCACGTTATCTTTTCAATATAGAAGTGCTTTCTTTCCAGGCACAGCTTGGAGTGAATACTTTACTAGGTCAGTAGCAATGTCAAATTGTTAACAGTCTTAGTCCAGTGAGTATGCAAGGGGAAAACAAAACAAAATGCCAACAGACAAAAAAGGGGGAAGGGGTGAAGATATCATAGGGAAGAGATAATTCTGTTTGGACTTGCAGAACATTATCAGAAATTACCAGGAGAAAAACAGATTTTTGAAAGTTAGGGAAATTATATAACATGTACATTCTCAGATCTAAGCTTCATTTAAAAAAGGCTTAATATATTGACTGACTTTATTGACTTGTTTGTGCCCTGTGATAAACAATGCATTGTATAAAAGCCATCATCCGTTACACTGTGGAGTAAACAGTGGGGGGGAATAAAGAAGAAAATTCTGCATATCTTCAGATGGAAATGTTCGTAATAAGTGCAAGATGAGAGAATTTTCATTGAGTACTGTGTTCCCAATATTAAAAAGTGCAACACTTTTGTTTTTAGTCCTCAAGCCCTGCTGAGATATTTGCTTCAAAAAGAAACTGGCAGCAGCAGCAATATCAATGTACTGCCCCTGAATTAACATGATATTTAATGTGATGATTTAAAATATGGCGTAAAATTTAAGGTTATGCCTTTGGCTTTAGCAGATTAGGTGGTGAATTTTTTTCACACCAGTGTAAGTAGGAGCATGTCCCCTTCTGTTTGCTCAGAGAGCAGTTTCCAGCAGGGGCATGCAGAAGTGAGGGCTGTTTGTGAGAGGGCTGGAGTGGCTTTCACCCCTTGGATGGTTCAGCCCTTGTGCCTGGACCTGCAGGCACTCCCAGCCTGACAGGGAGAAGGCTTGGCCTTTGCAGGGCACAGACAGTGCTGCAGGAGGGCAGCCAGCTGCTCCTTCTGCTCACTCTCATGGCCTCTAACCTGTGCAACATGCTTGCTTGCTCCATGCCATGGTACAAAGAGCAGTCAAAATCTGCCCTGACATTCCTTCATCTCATCCCTCCCCTACAAATCACCCTTCAAATCACACAGGTCTTGTAAATACATTAGGGTAGCAGGTTTGCAAAATATAGGCTCCCTAAGGCACAGCCAGTGGGATCTGATTTGCCTGTACAGGACCCGGCAGAATGAGGGCCTAAACCTAATTTGCAGCTTCTAGGCAGTACAGTAATATCACTAATTTAATACAAATAACAATGAGAGGAAGGGACATGCTATTCACAAGAGTGACTTCCCATCCACAGATGCTTGGCAGGACTTCAGGTTTACATTTAGGGAGTGCATAGGCTGTGCTGAAATGGCCATTCTTTGTACAAATATGCCCCTAGGCAGCAATAAAAAGAAACAGATGCAGATTAACACTAACAACTCACATACCCATTGCACTATACATGTAACCTAATGCATGAGAATAGTCCTACTGGGTTTACATCTGTTACAGACTCACAGCTTTGTTGAAGGGACATTGAATCTCTCTCACAGCACCAACTCTCCCCAAAAGCAAGGAGTCTGGCAGCAAAGGGAACAGTCCCCCCACAGAAACTGGGGAACACCAAAGAAAGACAAAGTAGAGCAGAGCCACCTTCACTTTACCTAACAAGTTCTTAGGATTGAGGCATCCTGTGAAAAGTTGCTATCTCAGCTCCCTCTGCCTCCCATGGAGAGATTGAAGGGATAGGATGATTCATTCATCCCAATACCTAAGGGACCTGCTACAAATCAAGGGTGGCTGGAGCAGAGTTGGAGCCTGGATGACCTGCTTACACTGATCTACAAATTTTTAGATGACTGCAATTGGGTAAAATAAATCTCCCTTTGGTGGCTGACTGATTTATACCACCACAGCAGTGGTCAAAAGTGAAGGTGGAGATGAGTAAGTACATCCCCCTGCTCCCTAGGGCAGCCAGAGCTCAGTCACAACAGGAGTTGTGACCTGTAGGTGAGCAGATCCCTACAGCAGGCATCTGCTTTTGGGGTCCTGTCTCTTCCCTCCACTGATGAAACAGACAGACACACACTGGCAACTTCAGCTACATAAGGCAGCAAGCATTTATTGCTCTCATGATCTTAGACACTATCAGAGGTGTGACAACATAATCATTCGCCCAGATGGGATGACCCAAAATCTCCAACAGTCCTCATAAGACTTATGGACTAAGATGGCCCTATGCATTTTGGAGAAGGGATTCAAAATTGGAGAGAAAGCCAGCCAATGGGTTTGCAAAACATAGCCCATAAACTTATTTTAGCTCCAAATTGGTCAAATTTTATTTTAAAAATGTTGTAAATAAATCTTTCCTTAAAAAGAAAAAAAGAGAGAGAAGGAGCAAAAATGAAAAGAAAACTGTTGTAGGTAGAGTGTGTTTGTTTGTCTGTATACCTATGGCTTTCTGTAGGAAGTGTCAGAATCTTGCTGCTTCCTCCTGTTTTTAAGCTGCCCTCTTGTGTCTTGTTATCAGGTGTCTTTGACTTGCATGAATTCACACCACCATTTGCCTGCATCCTCTTGGCATGTACAGAAACTGAGTCAATGACCTTCCACACCACCTCCACTGCTTCTCTCAAAGGACCTATTATGTGGCTCACTGGAAGAGAACAAGCACAGTTCTGTTTCAGTCAGCATGACTCTTACAGTATAAACACTGAAAAAAAAAACCACTCCACATAGCTAGCCTCATTTTGCATTAGTCAGGAAAGGTCAAGGCAAAATTGGAGTCAGGAAAAAATTGGTCAGTGTTTGGAATCAGTCTCACTTGAGCTTGACTTCCTGTTTCTGAAAAAAACCCAACCACAGTGCCTCACATTATCTGAATACGGAGTTTAGTGAATGTTGCTATGCATGCCACACAAACACACATTTTACACACAGGAATTCTTTGAGTGCCTTAAGAAACTCCAAGCATAAGTACGGAGACTCAGCAGTTACCAAGAACCAGAAGAAATGCAAAATCTGGGGTTTCTATTCTTTCCATCTCTATTTATAATATAGACTTGATTTAGTAAGAAATTTACCTCTAAAATCAGTGGCAATTCCTTCTAGACATACATCCAGGACAACAGAAGAAACAAAACTTGCAGCAAAAACTTGTTGAAAAACAAGTTGAAACAAAACTTGCACTTAGGCCTACTGTTGTGCATTCAAGAGCAATTCAGACAACCTGAATTTCAAACTGGGAAAAGGCAAACAAAGATGGTTTGATCTTTTGTTGTTTTGCTAAACAGGCTAGAAAAATGAAAATACAATGTACCTACTTTATTTAATTAAATAATTAAATTATTTAAATATTTATTTAAAATAATTAAAATATCAGTCTTTCAAGATAATAAGTAGATGCATTATTGATTAAATAGTAGAAGAAGATGACAGTTTGTTAGCTGTCTGTTTTTAATGAAATATCTGTCAAAGTTAGGAATTTGATCTCCCCATTCATTTCAGCCATCTTCTTCCATCTGGCTGCAAATCCTCATGAACAGACCAAATAACAACAGGAAACAATGAAATAACAGCTAAGCTTTATGGATTTGAGGGTCCAGGGGGCATGAGAAGGCACTGCACATTAATGCTCCAGCACTGTAGGTGTTTAATGGGCACCCAGTAGGATCCTGTTGTCAGTATCCCAGGGAAGAGACCTTCAGTAGCATTAACTGGCAATTATTTTCTTGCTCTATGTTATTCCAGTCTTGGTACTTTCTGTAAGCTCTCTGCATTCCCATCCTTACTACCCTAAACATAGTGTTTTCTGAAAGAAAAGAGAGAGGACAATTTAGGGTATGGGATTTAGGTGGCTTTTTTCCTTTCCACAGCAACTGTACTCTCTTTTCTCTGAGATAATTTCTGAAGTGGAAAAAAATAATCTCTGCTCACCTACATAGATATGACCTTCTCAAGTTTCTTCTGAATACAAATTCTTCAGTGCACATTTAAAGGCAGTTTTCTGCCACAGCAACCTGCTTTTCTCTGTCTGAAATGAAGGGTCATCATGACTCACATCTCTTCAGTGATGGTGAAGGTGTGAAATGTGTCAAAAATAGAATGCATTACGAGCTCTACGCATCAGCCATTGACCTCTTCGTCAGTGCCCTGTAAAAAGTGTTGTCTTCCTCTTCATAAGAGAACAGATGATGCAGGCAGCAAGAAGACTCAGAAAAATGAGCCATTTTATTCCAGCAAATACCTTTGATACTCCCTGATTCACAGCCATATAACTTTTTGTCTTCAAATTCCTCAATTCCCTACCGTCATTCTTGAATTCCTATTCCCAGATACCCAAATTATGATTCTAGATCTATTTCCCCCAACAACTCTGCACATATGTCAGTACAACTGATGTCTCTCCCACTCTCTACCATATGCTTTCTACTCCTTGTTGTCAGCCTCCTAAAGCTGTTCATCTTGTTTTCTCACCAGCCCTTTCTCTGGCACAGCTCGGTCACTGCTCAGAGCTTTGCTATCCCCAGCAGGGCAGACACAGCTTGTGTAGTAACACATTGCTGCATACAAGTGTGTCATTGCCTGTCAATGAGTTCTTACTCTAGAGCACCTGGGAAGGAGCTGGGGATGGAGCTAGCAAGTCAAGAAGCCAATGTCTGTCTCAGGAGAGAAAAAACAGTGCCTTTCCAGTCGATCTATTTCCAGGTCTTTCCTCCCAGCCTGAGCTGTTCTGTCCCTCCATAACTGTGCATGGTGCTCTCACAGCCTGGCTCAGCCCCAAGAATCATAGAGCCATAGAATAGTTTGGGCTGGAAGGGGACTTCTAAAGTCATCTAATGCAACCCTCCTGCAATGAGCAAGGACATCTTCGACTAGACCAGATTGCTCAAAGCCCCATCCAACTCGACCTTGAACATTTCCAGGGATGAGACAGCCTCAACTTCTCAGAGCAATTCCAGTTTTTCCCAGTGTTTCACCCAGATAAGAAATTCTTTCTGTGTCTACTCTTGTACCTGCTTTTAGTTTAAAACCATTAGTCCACTGCCTACAGGCTCTGCTAAAAATTCTGTCCCTATCAACAAGGAGGGAATGACATTCAGCATGACAGGCCTTGAAGGGGAAACATGTCTGACAAGTCACCCTTCTGCCTTGCTCAACCTAAACATCTGGTGTTCTGAGTCATAGATTAAATGAAAGAGCAAACTCTGGGACTTCCTAGTAGAACTGCTGCCTCAGTTCCTGTATATCACTTACAACATCTAGCACAGACTGTTTGCACTTCACAAACGATGAAGAGATCATTCCGAGGGAGGGCAGCTCACAGAGTGAAGCCAGCAAAAGTCTTACAATCGGTTTATTTGCTCTGGGCACTGTATATAGAGTGACAAAGCTGATGGTGTTCCTATGCTGAAATATCAGTGATGAGTATGAGAGCAGCTAGACAACCAACAGTGGTGCTCTGATCCTCCTCAGTGCTGGCAATACTTCCCAGCTCTGTCGAGTCCTCAGGGAAGCCAGTGCTGATCTCTGCCATGGGGTGTGAGAATAAGAGGCAAAGAACGTTCACTGTAGTCTTATACTTCTGACCTAGAATCAGCTTGCCAACCTTTAATAATTAGACCATTATAAACCAAGGAGACAACTGAGGGATGGAGCAGCTCTCCTGTGAAAACAGACTGAGAGAATTGGGATTGCTCAATCTATAGAAGAGAAGGCACCAGAAGACTTTATAGTCACCTTTCAGTACCTAAAAGGGGCCTACAAATGTGCTGGAAAGGGACTTTCCCCAAGGGCATATAAGGATAGGACAAGGGGAAATGGCTTCTGACTGAAAAGGGGCAGGTTTAGATCAGATATAAAGAAGAAATTCTCTACTGTGAGGGTGGTGAGACACTGGAACAGGTTTCCCAGGGAAGTTGTGTGTCTCCGGAAGTGCTCAAGGCCAAGTTGGATGGGGCTTTGAACAACCAGGTCTAGTGGAAGGTGTCTCTGTCCATGGCAGGGGAGTTGGAATGACCTAATCTTTAAGGTCCCTTCCAACCCAAACTACTCTGAGATTCTCACATTCTGTGACTGATCTGAAAAGGTGGCCCATTGCTAAGAAGCAGCAGCTATGAGGAAGATAGAGGGAGTAGCAAAGGACAGTTTGGCACAGTGCATAGCATAGAGCATAGCTCATTTCCCTGTTTTCTTGGTCTGCTTTCTCAAAATAAATTCTAGAAACTTACACTAAGGCAAATAACTCCAGCTCCAGGAGGATAGATTTCTGACCTCTGAACAAGAGTTCATTACTCAATAGGTCAGAAAAAAGGGAGAAAAACCACAACCACAAAACCTGTTGTAGGTAGAGCATGTCTCAGCAATTAAATGCTACTTCTAAGAAGAGCCACGCCATTTTTAGAAATTAAAAATAAGTAGGACAAACCAAATATTTCTGTCTATTTTATCATGGATTTGTAAAATATATCTTAGAGCACTCTAACACAGACTACTAAATATATGCCAAAACTATGGCTTTTTACAGAGAAAAGCTAATTCATTAAATTCCTTGTAGTACATAACAGAATACTTTCTAGCAGTTTATTACCAGGAGCTTTTCTTTTATTGCTTCTTTTAATACAAGTTGCTGAGCTGTTTTAACAATCTATCTCACCATTTTTAAGGAGTTTAGCTCACAAACTCACGTAAAATTGTCCCACTAATGTAACATTTGACTTTAGAACACAACCTAAACTCATTAACTCTTCACTTCCTCTTTTTATTCTGTCTTTTTCTACATACGTACAAGGAGTACTGTGTTCGTCCTCACAAGAAGTTCTACCTAACAACCATTTTTAAAATCTTTTTTCATCATGCCCGTATTAGCATATTATAATTACTTTGGACTATCTTGTTTGACAGCAAAAGATACTGTATTGTACTCCTAATACACACATATATAACAGCAATTTCATTGGCTGGAACAATGTTTTTAAAATGTAAATTCTTTCTCAGTACAGAGAAGAAACATGATGATAAGGACATGGCAGAGAGAATTTGGGTCAGGGAATCCAGATTTACCTCTAAACCATAAGTACAGATATATATATACAAGTCAGAAGAGTCTAGTGGATAAATAAGACAGTCAAGTAGTATTTCCTTGTAAAGGCTACTTTAGCTCATAAATCTGTGTGCTTTAAAACACACAAAATCTTGCAGCATATTTAAAAGAAGATTTAACACATTGTTGGTCTTGTTCTTTAAAGTTTGGATGCAAAAATACATATATACAATTCTGTTTCCAAATACTGCTGAGAAATGCCATACAAGGAATTTTAAAAGGTTAAGTAGAATAAACTAAATCCAAGGTACTGTACACTAAGGAGAGTAGATAGACTGTGACTTTGCCATTTAGTTGGGTTCAAGGATTGCAAACCTGTTGTTTACGATGCAAAGAATTAGGCTGATTTGTCGAGAACAAATAAAAACTGCAAGTTCAGCAAAGTTCTTCTGCAGCAAAGAGGAAGGAACATGAAAAATGAAGAAAGCACCCCAGTCATACATAATGGAGTCTGCACTGAAATCACTGTTATTCTCTTGCGCACAGGCAGTATTTGAAGTTTCAGTAATATTCAGTTATAAACTCCTCTAAGTCTGGGTATCAATGACACAAGATAGTGTGATAAATTAATGAGTCTGGTATCCACTGAAATGGATTATTTCAAATATAATGAGATGGGCTCCAAAAGCACAGTTGGGTATTTAGACTCCAGTATTTGAGTCTGCTGGCATTTGCTGATCCTCCAGGAGAATCATATCAGCCAAGGAGGGTGCTCATTTCCGTGGCTCACATGTCCTGGGACAGCCAAGGCATCCACGGAGGTGTGGGAGATGTGCAGATGTGGCACAGATCCTGCAGGAGGTGCACCTCCGGCTGAGGCCCCATGGGTTATCCCAGGGCACCTCCAATGGTTGAGATGCTTGTGAGTGCAGGTAACTTGATCGAGTTTGAGGCAGCAGAGCCACCAAAGCTAAAGAGCTGCTCAGGACCCAGCCAAGGGGGGCTCAGTTCTGCTGTGTGAGACCGTAACACAGGTCTGCAGCTGGAGGCTGTATGGGTTCCCTGCTCCATTTCCAAAAACTCCAAAATTGTGGTCAGGCATCCCAAATGAGCCTTATATCTATATCAGGCTGTGAACAATCACTTTATAGACTTTTCTACCTACATTAAGGCAATTTCCATTGACTGTAGAGGAAGCCTATACACCTACTATGCATGCAGACCTTTCCTCTCAGACAGCAAATTTTTGCTTCTGAGCTCAATCTCATTTCTTAAAACTGGCAAGGAAGAGATACAGCAATCAAACTCTTTCATTGTCAACAACTCACTATTGTTGATACCTGAGAAAACACAGACTATTAAAATATCACTGAGAGAGAGAAAACAAATGTAAGGTATGAAGATGAAAGCAATATATCCAGAATTTTGGATTAGATATAAGTGTGAGACAGTTACAAGGCTGAGGAGTAGAACACTTCCTGACACCCGGGCAAAACACTTATATTCCATCCTCTCATCTGTTGCAGAGGATGTGAACCTATATTTTTTACTACTGGAATACAGCCCTAAGAATCAAGCTATCACATGTGCTGCTCTTCTTCCTTCCTCCCATGGTCACTGCTCTTTGTAGGGATGTGTTAAATGTTTACTCATCCTAAAAGTAAGAGAAGGATTACATTTAGCAGTGCCTGGGGCACTCAGCAAATGGAAGAACTCTGCTCCAGTTCCTGAGCTGTATCAAGTGGAAAACAACTTTGAACTAAACTCAGAAGACAGACAGCAGACACTTTTGTTTTGATTTTTTTTAAAGTATAACAAATTTCTCAATAACACAAATCAGTATGACTGAAACTGCAGACAAGGGATTATATGGCCTATTTATCCTTACTTTGACTTGTTGGTTTTTTCAACTGCATTTGGTCTAACTCAGTTACCATGAAAAATTAAATTAGAAGAAAACTCAAAATTCTCTGCTGCCTGCTGAAAGCCAGAAATTCTATATCCTAGAGAGAATTCCCATACAAAGGCTCAATTCACATAAGTATAAAATATATTTTTAAGAGTTCCTTTTAAGCCAGCAGGAAAGTAGCTTCACCAATCTGGGCTTTTCTGAGAAAACAGTGGAAGCATCTATTTTCCAGGAAAACCATCAGATTTATTTATGATTAATCTGGCAACTGTGTTTCTTCTTAAGATAAGATCCTATTTGAGTTAGTGAGAATGTTTATCTGCAAGACTTATCAATACAATACAATACCTGAAGGTTGCGACTTCTTTATATATATATATATTTAGAGCAGCAAAGCCATAGTAAATAATTTGTAAACCAAGGGAAAGACATGGCTTTTGTGTGGAAGACCAGTATCTAATTTAAGACTTCACACACTAAATTATATGTTGTCCACAAAAATGAGCTATTCTCAGGCAGGCAAGAGCCCTCCACCAGGAAGCCATCCTTACCACTTCTATATTCAGCACATGCCAAGAGGAGCACACCTGTCCTTCTGAAGGAACTACTGAAACATACTGCACAGCTGCTGAAAAACTTTAGAAGGAGCTATTGGAAAGCACTGCCAAAATGATGTTTGCAGCATCACCAAAAACTTAGTTATCATCTTTTTTGTTCTACTGGCTGAACTATAAGTATTCAGCACAGACGTGTAAGGGGAAAAGAGTAAAGGTGCAGATCAGGTGCTGGGTAGAAATCCAAGGAACAAATCTAAAATAAACATCCCTGATGTTACAGTAATATTGACAAAGATACTCTCTTCAATATTTGCAATAAACATTTCCAGCACTTGTTTTGTCAGATACTGAAAAGAAATGAAAAAGCAAATACTTGCACACTACTTGACAGCAGATAGGATTTTCATGGTTTTTTGGTTGGATGATGGGTGGATCTTTAGGAAAAAGTATGACTGGTCACATTTCCCAAAAATGAACAATGAACATTTGCTAAAATCCAGGGTTCTGTGCTAAAAAAACCCTGAGGTCTCTCACTGAGTCCCATTAAGAGTTAGGTGTAATTTTCCTGGACACCATTGGATTGTTCTTGGACTTCATCAGTTCCTGATGAACATTTACATATTGGTGTATGAGAAGATGTCAAGAGTCTTTTTTTTGCACAGCATCCTTGTAGATGAAATTGCTCATTACCTTGACTTGTTGATGAAGGCTTGCAGCACTCTTTGTGAGGGCTTTGTTCCCAGTTTTACCCAACTACTATACAAGTAATTTCTCTAATTAGAATCCTGTCTCTTTAATTGAACTAGTGTGATGGAGGTTGCTGCCATGATCCACAGAGTTGTGCAAAGTTTAGAATACAGACTACAGTTTTGACTTTTCACCACAGAGTCCAGATGAAGTGGGGTGGTTTTACTGCAGAAAAGGAAGAAAAATGAAGAAATTCAGCCTTTGAAATTAGAAAGAAACATTCAACATGTCAAGGTCATACAACGTAAGCCAGTGAAGGTTCTGCTTTTCATGCCTGTGGGCCCCTGCTAGGAAATTACTGCTTTGCATTTGCCTTCTCCTTTTGCTGTCTTCCCCTCGATGGTTTGGTTGAAAGCAGGAAGTAGAGCAGTGGGTGGAAGCTCACATATACACAGAATAAAAAAGTTAAAATATTTTCCATGGTCAGAAGGGGCTGGGTTTTTCACAGAGGACAGAAAAATGTTTGATTTAAAATGTAGTGAATCCAAAACTGGTGGTGCCCACCTTTAAGCATAACCAAAACACAGCAGGCACATTAAGTTCAGTTCCTCTGAAAACACAGACCAAGCAGAAAATGGAAAAGGTCAACACAGGATGGTGAGGGCCTCAAGTGATGCAGAGAGAAAATTCCCCAGGAAAGTATTATTGTGAACATAAGTCAGCTGTGTTATTTAATGATGGGAGGCAGACTCTCTGTGGCTCAACTTTTTATGTTTTCTTGTAATATCTGAGCATTCCACTTTGGCAATATTCACAGTTTGCAGAATCACTCATAAGCCTGCAGGTTTTTAGTGCAAAGCCATTAAAACAACATGGTTCTCACTTTGCAATAAGCATGCCTGTTCTTTGTTTCTTGTTTGCTTGCACTGTACATCTCTGTTGCAGTTTCATGTTCTTCTAATTTTGATTAATTACAAAACTTAAGAAATACAGCTGGAACTGAGATTTAACTCTTTTTGATACCTCAAATCCCCTTGATGCTCAACAGGCATTCAGAAACTTCTAAAAGTCATCTTCTGAGTAAAAATACTGCCCAGCAGCCCACAGATACTGTCCAGACTGCTTCCTCCTCTCTCTTCCATTTACAACATTTAGCATGTACAAAGACCAGAAACTGGGCAAATCCCCCAGCTAGGATTGCCCTCTCCACAGAGAAATTGCTGGTTCTGATGACACTGCCTTCAGCTGACCTTCCACTTTCCTTTCCCTGCCTCATGATGAAAAGGTTCAGCTGTAGCCTGATAAACATGTGAGAACATAGAGAAATCCTGTAAACTGGGGATGTTGGGCCTTCAACTGCAGTGAATTAGTGCACGTGCTTGCTTCAGTCATGATCTGTCTGCTCACCAGCCAGGAGCCTGTGGTCCTACAGCTAACTTTGTGCTGTTCAGGCAGGCAGAAAGAGTGTGACCTGTCCTAGTTTAGCTCAGCTGAGAACAGGACACTGTGTGTTTCCACACCAGGTGGATATCATGGTAATCATAGCTTGTGTAGAAAAAAAAACCCCAAACTCTGTGAGGCTGCAAACCTGCTTTCTTTTACAGTCTCTTGTTTTCAAGTGCTTGTATCTATAACAAACAGCAGCACATGAGGTTGAGTTTTTCTAGACAAAGTCACTGTTCTAAAGGTAAACAATTATTTTCAAAAGTAGTCACAAAAGCATCGCAGAACTATTATCTGAGAGATGAGAGGAGTTGCAAACACCTCTTTCTCACAATAAAAAGTTATCTGCTCTCCCACTGACTTATTGTATATCTGAGCTGACTGATTTTTGGCACTCAGCATGTTTAGCTTATACATACTTAACCTCCTAAAATGTACCACAGGAAGGCCAAGGTACACTTTGTAAAGAAGTATTTATGGGCTGTGTTCAGGCAACAGCAAGATCATAGATACCAAGGGAAGAGCTCTGATAAAGCAGCAGGCAGGGTACCTGATAAAAGTTGAGCTTGAGCTGTGGGGTATTGAACTGGCTGGGATGGATTTAACTTTCCCCACGGCAGCCCTCAGAGTGCTGTGCTGTGTGTCCAGGCTGCAAACAGGCAAATAACTCAGTGGCACAGCACCAAGGCTGTCCCTCCAACATTCTCCTCCCACCAGTAGGCCAGGGGGGGTCAAGATTTTGGGAGTAAACACAGCCAGGACAGGTGACCCAAGCTGAGTGAAGGAATATTCCATATGGCAGCTGCTCACCAATAGAAGCTAAGGGAAAGGCAGGAGGTGGGGGAGAGGGCATTTATTATCCCTATGTGTACTGAAGTCCCGCTTCACAAAAAATGGGAAGTAGAGAATAAATAATTTTCTTTGCTTCCATTTGAAACCTTCATCTTTGGTTTATTAAATTTCCTTTTAGTGGGGAAAACGTCTCAACTATTTCCATCTTATTTCCTTATGCCAGCTATACTGCTCATGAGGAAAGAGATACAGTGGCTTTGTGAGCACCTAATTATCTACAGTACCACTCCAGTCCCTCCCTGTTCCTATTTTATTTCTTTCTCAAGGAGACATCGCCTAGGGGAAAAGTACTCTGATTAGTAAGTTGTCCCAACTTCAGAGATACAGAGATTTTGTTTCCAGCTGAAAGCCTGAGTTACTAGGGAGGCTGGAATTGAAACGTGTTTCAGCCTGTAAATCACAGGACTCTGTGCCATGGGCCAAGTTCTGTTTTGACTTGGTACAGCTTAAAGAGATTCCTATCACAGTGCCCCACATAAACATCCAAAAAAAGATCACATTTCTAACCCCACAGCAAGAACCAGATGTTATTTTCCACGATTCACTTGCGGGTTAAAAAAGTCAACAGAACTGTTACAAAATGTTCAGTTTGGTTCAAAAATACCTACTAGCTATACATTAAGCAATCCTCCAAATACCTGATAACTTCTGGGAATGTCAACCAAAGGGTGTACAGGGGTGGTTGGTAAATTTTGAGCCTTTGAGTCAAAAATAGCGAGTGTGTTTGTTGAGCAAGGCCATCACAGGAGCGCAGAACTCGTGGTCAGCACCGCTGCATGCTGCTGAGTCTGCAATTTCACAGCAATACAAATATCAACAGGCTGGCCAGGCAGCACACAGCCCACTTTTTGTAACTCAGCACTGCAGGATATATTCAAGACTGATTTATTAGAAACTCCAGCAGCAGCTGAGTTAGGATTTCCCCACTACAGCCTTTTGAAGTGCAAATGTGAACAAAATTACACCATATTGCAAAACCAATATGATTTATCCAAAGCTTTGCATATGATTTTGATTTTTAAATGCTCAAGTCTGAACACATTCTTTGGAATGCTTGTTTGTTGGGGTTTTTTTCCAGCTGGAGATACACTCAGATCTAAGTACATCAAAAGATAAAGTAGCTTCACTAAAGTTTCTCCAGGGAAAAGACATAGCAATCTCAACTATTGAAAGAAACTGGTAATTTACATGAGGTGGATTTGGCAGGAGCAAAGTACATTTCTGACCCTCTGTCATATCTCTATATCTCACAGTCATTGCTGAACTTTATTATTACATAGATCTTATGAAGAATAGCTTTATTTTTCTAGCACAGTGTGTATTTTATGTGTATAGAAACTGATAAAAAGATCTCAAAATTAGTTTTGAGGGTGATGAAGGAAATCAGCATCTTCCTTTGGTTAATTCCATGAACAGAAAAGAACAGAAACTGCTCAACTACTTATTGGAAGTATTCCCAACTGTAGCTAGATAACTGTAAAAATAACAAAAATCTTACATCTAGTCAGGAATCACCCCAGGATCATCTTTTTACCATCCCCACCCTTTGCTTTCTTGATCCTCTGGAAATATCCCAAAGATTTTTAACAAGATATAAGTCAAAATGTTTTTTTTTTTCTGTTGTCTAGCTATAGCTATCTATAAAATTATTTTAAATGAAACAATATACTATAGGTATATGTAATTTCTATTGTAGTCTTATGTAATTTCTATTGTAATCTTTCGAAGTTTCTGTAGGATCCTATTATGATTTCATTCTATTTTTATATTACCACAGGAGCCCAAATACCAAACACTGCCATTTCCATAAAATGTACATTCCTGACACTCATTACCACAACATCATTGTCTCGTCCCAACAGCAGTCAAGTGATTAATATCTTTCCTTTCAGTTCCTCACTCCACTGCTGCCTGTTCCAGATTCCTTTACCACCTAGGCTTATTTTATTAGGTTCTCAAATTAACAGGTACCCTGAGAAGAGTTTTCTGCAAGTGAAAATCCAAGTGCAGCATGCCTTCCCATGTGCTCTTAAACATGAGCTTCTGAAGGCTTGAGGGGTGGCAGGGAAGGGATGAAAGAGGAGAGGGAGGCTCTGGGTGCTGGTGCTAGAGCTGGTGGGGCTCTCAGTGCTGCTAGTGGGACCTCCAAGCACAGCAGCCGTGTACCATTGCCTATCCAGCTCCTGTGATTCAGCTCACTAAGTAAAACTGCCAGACAAGATTTGCTGTGGGGGGGAGGTCCTGCCAGCATTTAGAGGATAGCTCTGTCCTCACTGAACCACAAATTGTACCATCCAAGGACGATGATGAGGAAATATGATATCTAGGAAATAAAAAACAGAATGCTTCAAGGATTTTAATTTGAGGCTGAGACAAGTTTCAGGAGTATGAATTGACGTTTAGTTAAGGAGGCAGCAGGAAGCAAAAATAAAGCAGTGGTTAAAACAAAAATGCCAATCTAAAGTTTCTGTAAGTTGATGTTTTTAAGGTGTTGGGGCTGTTGGTTTTTTCCATTTTTAAAAGCTAAACATGAAAGTTCTTCTTCAAACAGCCAGCCATCTGGCTCTTCCTGGATTTTAATGCAGCTCCTGAAATCTGATCTGAATTAATCTAGGCAATAGTGTTCTTTGAAGTTAGCAAGCACATAAACACAAAAGCTTTATCAGTAGGGCCATTCATACAGCAGTAAGTGATTGTAGACTAAATTTATCCAGCCACAGCCTGTCCCAGCACAAAAACCATTCCCAACAAAGCATCTAATTTTGAGGATGGGCTCCCACTCTCTGAGCACACACAGTCTCCAGTTACACATGTGATGTGGGGGGCACTAAAAAGGAACAAGAGTGGAATTGACCCTGTGCCCCCTAGGACAAGCTGCAGGGCTGTTCCGCAGGCATCTGCAGCCTCGGCAGCGCCGTGATTGTATGGCAACAACAGCAGCATGCTGAAGCTTTAGAAAGAGCTGAAAACAAAGTTCTTCTTGTGTTCCTCAATAGCTACGCAGTGTCAAAGAGCCTGTCAGGGTCTCCTTCACAGGATGGCACAGGACAAACTGATCTGGTCTTTCATTTTATCCCTCTGCCCAGCACAACATAGCAACAGACTCTTCTCGCTCTCACTTGTGAGACACATCCTACCCACAACTTCCTTCCTGCAGTCCAGATTAGCAACAATTTCTGTCAACATCAAAATAGCTCAGAAGGCATGTTTAATAATATAGAGTAATGCTGAGGAACACAGAGCAGTATAGAATGTTATGAAGTGTCTGATTAATCTCTGGGGTATACTACACCATCAGAAAACCCTGCAGGTTTCCCCAGAATCAGCAGGACGTTGTTAGGCAGTAACACCTCCACGTTCCTCATCTTCAGTTCCCATTTAGCCTGTCAGGATTGCTACCTGATAGAGACATTCTCAGATGAAGTCATGAGCTCAACATCCTTATTTCCATCCTTATTTCCATCCCATTTCTCCTTTCTTCCAGCTATACCTCCACATCTGAAGATGTCACAGTGTGAAGAACAATCACAACTTCATTAAACCACAAAGCTGGTTAGACCCCCCCATCTGAGAGCAATATTTTCTATCATGGCCAGACAGGGCCCAATTTACATGAAACTGTGGCAGCTTCAGGACCACATGTTGGATTTTCATACAACTTTTTCTGTATAATTGCATTTTCCCAGCAATCTCAATATAAGTTTCTAATACAGCAGGCATTCTTCCCTTTAGCTTTGTCCTAAAAAATTGTCATCAGGTAATATTTCATGATTTATTTCTATTGTTCTCCAGTTTTGCTGCTCCCATCCCATATCACAATTGAATTCAGGAATCTTTTTCTATAAGGCACTTTATTATTTTGATATATTTCAACTGCTTGATGGCTGGAATAGATACTAGTAGTTAGAGATATAAATCTGTATTTTCCTCCAAATTACCTAAACTCAATCTCATATAATACATGCACTTTTCCTGAAAATTCTGTCAAGCTACTTGAGTTTGAATATGCATGGCAAAGACTCCTCTAACTGGGAAACTGGTAACAGTTTAGACCAACTCCAACACTCATTTTACCTCTAGCTAACAAATAAATTGGTAAGATTTTTATTTTAATAGATCAATGTTCCTCTGCCAAAAAAAAAAAAGGCTCCTTGAATTGTTTGAACTATATTTCTGTCATAGAAAGCATATAAATAGTTTCCAGGCTCTTGCTGTAATTTTGAAACTGATATAAAATATTCCCTATCCTGTACATGGCTTTTTCCTATTATATTATTTTCATATGACATGTCAGCATATTTTTCTGTCTCATATTTTCTTCTGTGCAAGATTGTTCCACTTCCAGCCTGGGCAGAGCTGGATTTTGCTGTAGACAGGAAGGGACATGGATAACCCCTGGATGTTATTCTTTACCACTTCACATCTTTTCTGGGGGTGGGCAAAGGGATCTCTCCCAGGTCTAGCATGGTGTGGCAGGGTGGAAGGAGCAGTTGGGTTTTGTCTTCCATTGAGGGAGTTCCATGTGAATGGTTTCCCTCTTTCTTGTACCCTCTGTCATTAGCATTCTTGTTCTCACTGCTCATTTTCTTATCTCATTGCTGTTTCTAGGAAGTTGTGCTTATCTCAACCCACGATCTTCACTTTTTCTGCTTGCAATTCCCCTCTCCATCCCACTCCAAGGAAAAGGGGAGAGGGAAGGGGGAGCAGGCGAGTGGCACGTGGTTTGGAGAGTCTCTGTGGGGGCACTAAACTGGGGAATACCATTCCTAAACCACAACAAAGACGAGCAGAATGAAAGTCACGACTAAGACCAGTGTGTCTGCCCCTGGCAACATGACTCCACAGAGCTCCCATGCCAGCCTCGAGCTGCAGTGAGTGAGGCAGGAGGGAGAGCATCCTGCCAGCTCCACAGCTCATTGCCCAGCGGCAGCAGCTCTCACCCATCTTATTCACAAAAACTCTTGTGACATGGTACACTTCTACCCAGGACCTGGGTCCTGGCTCCTTTCTTGCATTCACTAACACTGCAGGGAGCCAGACCCCAAGCTGTGGATTTGCACTGAGATAGAATCCTCTGTCTGAAGTTGCAAGATTGTTTACAGTATTTCTGAATCTGACAGCTCAAATGTTGTACAAATGCAGCCAATATTTCTCAGATGTTGGCCCTCTGGGTCCTGGAATGTATCCTGAACTGTGTTTGTGGGGCATTCAGCATGAGAAGGGTCTCTATGCATGAGAATTCAGGAAAGTACCATAAGAAATACAGAAACAGATAGTGAACTTGGTGGATTAAAGTGTTTTCCTCACCACTACAAGAAATAGTGATGTTAAAAATCAATTTTATAAGATTAGAAACAGTAGCATTGCCCATAGAGCTGGCTAAGATGTCAAGATGCAAGGGGTGGGCAGGAAGGAGCAATTGTCACTTCTTTTCCCAGTTAGGCAAAGGACTTTACATTCAGTCTGCCCCCAGTAATTTATAAATTATTACATAAATGTTTTGTGTAAACAGAAGAACCAACAGATTTGTAGTTAACATCCACAAAATATTATTTCTTCCTTCTCCTCATTTGTTGTAAAGATGTATATGTTCCCCCCAGCAATTCATGTAATTAAGAAATAAAAGCTATTTATTTGATATGCAAAACTTTCCAAAGAATACCCATCAGGCCCAGGCACAGTCCTAGCCACTAGTATATGATAAATTCATCTCTTCTTCCATGAAAACCTTTCACAAGTGTGTGAATTTCCAAAGGCATGGCCAATGCTCACTCGCTCCTGTGGCTCCCCAGAGAACATCATACAAAAAGCGCTTGCAGCAGTGCCCATAGTGTTGGCAAACAATCAGAAATGAAACCAGACAGTTATCACTGTTTCATCTGCTTTGTCTTTTCTTCCAGTGAGTGTTTGTGGGGAGTGTGCATACACACATTTGCATGTGTGGGCATTTGGGGGCTCCTGTGAGCAGGGGGACATAGGCAGCTGCTTTTGTGTGGGCTGATGGGAGCTCCATGCCAGGAGCATCTCTCAGAGCAGGAGGGAGGAGAAGTTAGAGAGCCCCAACTTGGGCACTCCTATCCTGGGACCAGAGTGTGCCTCAAATGGGGCCAGGCTTGTGGGGAGGTTTCCTGTTTTGTAAACTCTGGCTTTTGTTTCCTGTGGTTCACAGGCCAGCAGTGCCCAGGACTGCCTTGGAGAAGGCAAGCCCATGTGTAATCCACCAGCAATTGGTTCAGAGGGGGATTGACATCAGATACAAACACCACCATTTCTTACCATGTATTATTATGGACTTAACAGCATCAGCTCTTATGCCTGTGAGCAAAGCAGGGCTCAGCAGTCTAGCCTGAAACTGCTTTGCAAGGAGATTGCCTCGGTACTGCATTTGGAGAGTGTATTTGAGGATTTGCTCTGGCACCAGACCCACTGGCACAGACCATCCTGGAGGGTTTGGGGTCAGCAGTGTAGCAAAGCAGAATCCAACACACCTATCTTACCCAAAAGAATCAATATTAGACCCACACCAAAACGGCTGGGGGTCTGCTTAGGCCCTTGCAGTCCTGCTCCTCTTGCAAATACTGTTTTCTTCATAAGGGGAATACAACTAAATAAAACATGCAACAACTAATGGCAGAGACCTCATCATGTCTTCCTGAATAACTGATGGGAAGGTCCCAGTCTCAATCCCTTTCACTAGGATTCAGAGGTGAGGGTTAAGGGAGGGCAAAGGCAGTCATGCCACAAAGCAGTGCAAATCTATCAGGTGGTAGAGAAGGCCATGAGGAAAATTTGGCCAGACCTTCCAACCTGAAGTCAAAACAAAAATATTTACGCTAATCTCAAAATGGAAATGCTTCAGATACTTATGTAAAGGTTCTTATAGCTGCTACAGACATAAGGTCATAAGATTTTGATTGACATATTTAGGGATTGATCATTACATGCCTTGTAAACAACCTACAATAGTGTCTTGAAATTCAGTCATCTGCAGGCCCATGAAGCTGTTTATAGTTTTTAAATGGCCCTCTGAAAAATCAGTGCTAATGAATGCTGTGATTCTTGTGACTGAAACAAAAGCAAAGCATTTCAAAGATTTTAGGAATGCCCTAATGTTGCCAGTATGCCATGTAGCTTCATTTTCTGAGACAATATTGATCTTTCAGTCTGTACTTATGGCACTAGAAATGGAATTTATATACAACGGAAAGGCTTTGCTGCTGATTTCACCTCTGGCTAAAAATCTAGTCAGCAGTGCTTCAGGAAAATCCTGAACAAATGACAGAAAGAGTCTGCTTGATACTTATTGCCACTATTAATCAAGACTGAATTCTAGCTAAGTAGTACAAATGGGATGAGAGCAGACATGGCAGGGTAGAGGTATCTGTAAAAACTGTGTCTGATTGCAAAAGCGGGATAACTCCAAGCAATCTCTGTTCCCATCACACCAACCAGAGTTAATCCAGCTTTGGATTCCAGTACCCAGGAATAACACACTCATTTTGATCCTCTGATTGCACTTTTTCCCCCAGTGGCTGTGCTAGCCTATAATAGCTTCCTTTTCCTGTTTTAAAGGATATGTTTTCAGACTCCATTGTGAATTTATCAGTAGGAGTTCCTCATTTTCAATACTGCTTAAGGTGAACAGCTCTCCCTTCTCATGTCCTTTTAGCACAATTGTGCTTTTTTTCCAAATGAAGCACACCTATGATCCCATTTATATCCTGAGGCAGTTTTTGTGGCATTAGCAGCACTCTTCCAAGAGCACGTAGGTTCCTAAGTTTATAAGATACGTGTTTCCTAACATTAGCATGCAACTGTGTTGCTATAAAAACATCATTTCTGCACTTATTTTTTGTGCCTTCATGTTTACACTGGAGATGGTTCAAATTTCTCTGGCAAGGAGTTGTTTTCATCCTTCCTCCCCAGTCGTTCACTGACTGTACAGAGCTGTGAATGGAGTGCGTCCAGTTGTGTAGGCTAATGTTGTATTTTTCAAAGTAGGTGCACTGTGACAAGAAAGCTTCAGTCTGTGATTTCAGACTAACAATATCTGTGGTGTGTGTGTGGATGGCCTGGGTTTGAGTCTGTTCAATGAGAGTGTTAGCAGGCCATCATGTATTTTAAAGTCTGGTAAGCTGGACATGTGAAATAAGCAAATACTTACATTTTCTATTCTAAGGCATTTAGAATGGGTCAATATCTTTGATTCAGCCCGGTGCCCATTTCCTTGCATGGGCTGGTGTTTGTATCTCAAGGAAACCGTATTACAACAGTCATAACTCCTCCACTTTACATAAAGCTATTTAGTGAACATGAAGTTCTAGAATGAGATGTGTTTTGGGTTCATTGTGGGCTTTTTACAATTGTATCCATCTTTTATTTAATAATGATGGAAGCCAGAGAACAGTGATCAACTCTAAATAACCAAAATGCTGGTTGAAGATATTGAAGCCCACAGGATCAGCAACTTAAAAATATATTCCCTCAAATGCCTATGTAAATCTTCATTCAACTGTGTCTTTTCCCATTCCTCTACCAAAGGAAAAAAGTATAAAAAAATCAAGTATTGTCACACTGCTCTAATTCTGTTAGCTGAAAGGAGCTACTGTATGTTGGGTGCCTTCACAGGCCTGCTCTGAAAGATGCCTAACAGGTGAATTGATGATGCCTATTGCATATATTGAAAGTGTAACTCTTGCTTTGCTTTGCCATCTGTTTATACCAACTAATCACAAAGTTGTAATTTACTTCTTTTGTTATTATCTTTTGCTATTATCTATTTTCTAGATTAGAGTATGATTTTGTCAGACAATCTAAATCTGATCCTTTCTAACCCAAGGACTTATATTAAGATTAAAAGATGAAGAATAGGGATAATTAGAGTTTCTCTTCACATCTTCAGCTCATCACAAGTTGCCAAAAAGATGAGCCTTGTTTGGATTTCAGAAATCCAGCAAACTAACTGCCAGATATTTATGATCTATACGGATACAAATCTTTATGAATTATAGTCTGAGTTTGGAAGTTGCTCCTTTCATGGTTGATTTACAGTGCATAGTTAATGCCTAATTATTTCATTGTGCCTTTTGCCAGGGTATGAATAATTCATGATCCTTCTTTAACAAAACAAAGAACAGGTTGATTCATGATCTTGATCCACAGCCAGAATTTAAAAAAAAAAACATATGAATATTGGAACAGTTCAGGACTTGGAAAGATGAGAGGAAGACCAGTTTTCACATTCTATCTAGATTATTCACATTAGCATCCAGAGGTTACATGGTAAGGACTGTGCTGTGTAAGAGATAGAAAGAATATACAATTTATTACTTGCAAAACTCTGCTGAAACTTGGCCATTTAGTTATTCCATCAGCCTCAGGCGCTGGCCATGAGGTATCTTCATGGTGCCATTGCTCAGGTGTTGACTGTGGACTCATTTTTGTCGGTGAGCCAAAAAGCTGGCTGTGAGCAAAGGAGAGACAATGTCTGGAAGATAAATTTATTGCTCACATTGCACCCTCTACTGTCTAATTCCTGTAAATGCTGTGGGCAAAGTCTGACTCCTTGTTGGTCTGTGTTACAGGGGACAGAGAAGTAATTAAAGGGAAAAATGCCAAAGTAAAGGAAAAAGTCACATAGGTAACAAGTAAATCTGCATGAGATCAGAAATTATTGATTATATTTTTTGTCAAATGGCTGACTACTGAATTGTTGAGGCCAAACCCTTAATCCTGATTGCATTACTAGTCTGAGTTCAATGGGAGATCTTCTTTAATGAGGTCAGCAGGACATTGCCAGTAGAATGTGAGCCACAGGATTAGAAAGCACATCTGCCTTCCTAGACCATCGGATATATTTGAGGTTCAGACGCTAAAAGTCCCTCAAGGTGTCTAAGCAGGTCTGTGAAGTACAAGGCCTTTATTAGACATCACATCTCACTGACAATCACAGGCAAAACTCATCAAGCTGCCAGGTTAGGAGGATGGGTAAAAGCACTGAAATAGGTTGGAGAATGGGCAGTTTTTTACCTTAGGTTACACCCCAACCAGAAGCACCTTTTATCAGAGTATGTCGTTGCCCACACTGTTCCATTAATCATCCTGCTTCACCACTGCATGCAACAGAACACATCATCCAACCTTAAAAGCTCAGCCTGTTACTAAATTCCTACCCAAAATGAGTTGCTGATGACTCAAGAACCAGAAGAGCTCCCACTCACTCAGAGCTAGCTTACCTGGTAGATCACAAATAGGGATCTAGAGAGTGATACTAGAATTTGGAGCCTGGTCTCAAACATATGAAAATGTGCTATGCAATGCAGAGAGAAACCCATCTCTAGAGAGGTGAGTCTGCCCACCCTCACTGAGATGTGTAAAACAGCTGGGATGGCACATCTGTGCTGGTATCTGTAATTTCTCACTGTCTACAGAGGGAATCTAGATAAAGAATGGAAGAACATATTTGTATACTTACAGATGTGGCTGATTGATAGGGAAAAATACAGATAAAATATGGATATTCAGTCCATGGTAATTATTCATTATCACAAGAGAAAGAGACATTTTCATTACTTCTATTAAAAGAATTAAAACTTTACCAAAGGTTCTTCTGATCTCACTTTAATTAGTATAAATATGGCACTGTTCTGTACATGCCAATAGAGACAAAGAGTCATTACTGGAGTGGGAGAACATGGCTTCAAGTTCAGTCTCAGGACAGTATCACAGAGGGCTCAGCACTCCCAGCACTTCCAGGGCAGTGTTGAGGAGATTATCAGAAGACAGTGGGAGGCAGCCTACATAATCATGTTTGTGGCTGTGCCCTCAGATTCAGCTTTTCTCAGGGTAAGGTTTAAAAGAGGAGCTGGTGCAGGCTTTCTTTTATTGCAGCCAGACATAGTAAAAAAACCCCAAAGCTTGGTCCTCTCAGAAACCAAGCAAATGAGCAGTTCTGCTGCAATTATTTCAGAAGTGTATCTCAGGAGACCTGTTAGTTTCGCATCATGCTCTGCTGCTGCTCAGGGATACTATTGTCATCGGAATCAGCAAAGCAAAAATTTCCTTGAGTTGCACTGTGAGGGAGGAGACATAAAATTCCATTACATACCAGGTCTTCAATAAAAGTTGCAACAATGGTGCCTGTTACTCTGTCAGGATCATTTTATCCCACTTTATTCTTAAACTTTCAACGTGATGAGCTTTCCCTCCAAGCATTTACAGCAGAAGAGAGGGGAAGTATTATAACAGCTGAGCAAGGAGTCATACTTCAGGATGGTTGTCAGCTGAGGTCTTTAAAGCAAAGATTTGTCTCTCAAGAGACTTAGCAAGAGCCAGAGGCTTTAAAAAGCAGACTGCACAAAGCACCAGGCAGTATGGAAGGGGAGAGAACTCTGCAGTGTTTGGACGTGACAAGCAACCTTTTCCCTCTTTGACTTCTGTTATTTTAGGACAGTAATCTGCTGCTCTCAGACTGCTGTCCTTGGCAGAGTGAGGCTCAGCCAGCACATGGATATCCTCCTTTATAGCTGAAACACAGGGCTGGAAACTCAGAGCCTAGATTAGGAGTAGCTCACCACAAAAAATATCCTCCCCTCTCATTATCACCTCTGCTTCATAGCATTTGACATCAGCCTCAGCCTTTCTGGATTGTTTGTTAGAACTGAACATGTTAAAGATAAGGGAGAGCTCTTAGCTAGCTAATGCTTGGGAAAAGGTTAAACTTTGAATTACAATGAGCTATGCAGAGTTCTTATCTTGGAAGAATGTCTAAAGGTGGCTACAAATGGACTTCTTTAGCATGTTTCATGCCAGTGGAAAGGCAGCACAAATAAACCCTTGACAGGAAAATCATGGACTGCAAATGTTGGGGAAATTAAATCCAAGTGTGGTAATTAATTAATTAATTACAAGTAATCTGTTTGCCTGGTTACCATGTCTAATGCAAACTAATGTTGAATAAGAAGGAAAGCATTCACTCCACATGAATGGAAACTTTTTAGAAGTTGCTTCATGATAGGCACAAAATCAAATTTGCCAGCTGTTCCACTAGGAATGGACTTGATTCAAGGCATGGGGTTTCTGCAAATTTGTAATGACATCTCCCGTCTGAGCTTGTGCAGATTTTATTTTCCAGGAGTCTAATTTCCACTACCCAAATCCCACAGGATCAAACGCTATCTGTAAATAGCTTGAATCCATAAGGAAACAAAGATATTTGGGGCTGGCTTCAGGAACACATTTGCCATGCAAGGCAAATACAGGAAAGGCAATATCAAAAATCAGATTTAAACCGTGGCCATGTCATTGCATGCAAAGGACATGCTGATTTTACCAAGGTTGGCAATATAACTCTGTGTTAGGAAGGGTTCTGTATCAGGACATCAAGTTGGTTTTTTGTGTAGGGAAAATTCAACAAGTAAGTAAAGCATAAAAACGAAAAAGCATTAAAATAAACTATTCTCCTCAAACTGCATCTAGTAAATCAGGCCAGCAGAGCCCAGAAACAAAATGACTGTTGTTTCAGTAGAGCAAAGTGACAGGGCCAACAGCAGATGCACTTCTTGGCACTGAGTTCTGCAAATTTTGTAAGCAGCAGGGATGAACCTGTTCACCAAAGATTAAGTCTACACAAAAGCTTCACATTCAGCACTGGGAAAGAGGCTCCTCAATTGTACTGGCAAGCAGCACCAAAGATAGAGTACCCTGGAGACAGAATGTGAGGCTACTTAGAAACACACTTGCCAGCCTGAAAAGAGAGACAGCACAATGGCAACTGGTGAAGAAACAGCTGGGCATGGTGGCACCAGGCTGTGTCTTTCAACCCACTCTACAACACTTGTTCCTACAGCCAGTGTGTTGTGGAGAAGTGCTTGTCCCTTTCCATTTGGTCCCAGGGACATGAATGGGTCCAGTGTCAAAGGAGGCAGGTTAGGGGCTTGGGCTTGCTTTGCTCTAACACTCAACAATATTGGTAAGGCTATAGTTACATGATAGGACTGGCCATGTGCAAATTTAGATGACAGTTGTGACTTGTTGTTGATGTTAGAGAAGCACCAGGAAGACTTGAGGAGATTTTGGAAAAATACAGGCCTTCATAAACACAGCTTGTAAGAAACACACTTCTAGCACTTCACAATCATGCCAAACTCAACAGCAGAAAAGTGTGACTGTTGGCCAGTTCTAATGTAAGCATCCATAACATGGGTAGTGAACAATCCCATCCAGTTCAGTATTTTAACCTCTGGAAAAGCATCTATTCTGTCGCCCACTTAAATGTCCTTCACAGTTTTTATGTAAGAAGCTCACTTCTGCAGCTGTATTGAGAAAAACAAATCAGCCGTAAAAATTCCATTGTATGAATTATGTGCAGGTTTCAAGCTAAAAGAAAATTGAATACTTTTGTGTAAAATGTGTGTGCCTCTGCTCCAAGTTATTTGATTTAAAAATGCTCCTTCCTATTTGAATTCTCCTCAAAAAGACTCTAAGAAAGTCCTTTTAACAGCACTGGATGAAAAGTCATTACAACAGCCAGTGGCTTTTAAAAACTTGTATTATTTGGTGTATAAAGTGTTCCAAAGCCACATAGTACTTAATGACCACAGCAAATTTTAAGCTTTTTTAAATGCTTCCTTGGACCTTTTCCTAGAAAGAAATCAGGCACTGCTGCAAATGATCTGAGGATGATAAATCACTTGAGCAGAGCTGGTTGGTGGTATGGGTAGATGCATATCAATATTTTTGTTTCTCAAAGCTGAAATAAAGCCATGTCCCTGGAGCACATCAGCACTCTGGGATCAGTATCCTCAGGCAGCAAATGCTGTGAGATGGAATTTCTGACCAGCAGTGATCTTGGTTCATCATTTCAGATGAGGTGTATTCAAGAGTCAGCAAAGATCTAACCCTCAAGAAAAGCACTTTCCACAACCTTTACTCAGGGAAACTGCTGCGCTCTTCATGAGCCACACTTCAGAGAAAACATGATGAGAGCAAACCACAGTAACTCTGTGCCAGTAACTCGTGAGCATGCATGGAGTTGGTCTATTCGTACACAGATCTGACACTGCAACACTCAAGTACAAGAGCCACTTCTCCAGCCCAGAGGAGGCTGCGAAGGCGGAGAAAGCCTAAGCAGTTTTATCCTTACTATGCTGAACCAAAATAGTTGATTTCAGGGTATGCTGCAAGATTCAGTCCTTTTCCTACAGTGTCAGAAGTTTTGAAATGAACAAATATTATTAGAGGAATTATGTAATTAGAATTCAGTTTACCTGTTCTGAAACTACTGGAGAATAATGCTGCACATTCTCTGTTTTCTTATTTCTGAGACAATATTTTATCGTGACCCACAAAAGCTATTGCAAGGCCATATCTCCTTTCTAACCCCTTTGCTGTGGAAATGCACATTACTGAAATCTTCCAAGGTCAGAAGTAAATTACTCTAGCTCACAAGACTGAAGTACCTCTGTCCAAACTTACATCTTTTGAAAAATAAAGCAAATCCACTAAAAAGTTTCTGTTCATCCTGAAGATAGATCTGTACGTAAACTTCTGAGAGTTTTCTTGTCTGGTCTAAGAGGAAATTTTTTTCAGTGCCTATTCAGGGTAGTATCAGCAACTAGTTCTATTAAAATGAAAGTCAGCAAATGTTTCCAATATGGTCATTTTTCAGTGGTTTCAAGTCAACCTTCGCATATAGAGATAAATGCCTTTAAAACTATTTCCTTTTACAGTAAGCCCATGAGATCATTGGTAGAAAGAGAGAAAAAAGTTTTTTCTTAAAATAAGAATAGAAAAGAAAATAAAATTGAGAGAAGCCCTTAATGATGAGTTTTTAAATGAAAACTTTAGGTAAAAGAAAAGTTTCTTATGACACTTCTTCTGAATATAATGAAACTTGGCCCATAGTTTCAGAAAGAAGATTCCACATATATATTTTTTTCTCTTTAAACATCAAAAATACCTATGACAAGTAGATAGGGTACCCTATAACCTGTGTGTCCCCACAAATTGTGTAGGTTTCCTAACTATCTGACCCGACTACAAAATATTTGAGGGGTGTAAGAACCACAGCCCCTTCCAGCTCACTTTCTCCTGAATCAGGATCCAGCCTAGCCCTGATTTCTGGGTGCCAAGCCCTGAGCTGTGCCTCCAGCCAGAGGCCATCCCCAGAGATGCTGTGAGCTGGGAGCTGTGCCGTTAGCCAGGCTGTGCAGGGCCTCTGTCAGCTGCTGCTTGCACAACAGCCAGGGGCTCGTGGGCCTGGCCCAGCTGAGGGAGCACACCCTGGCTCTCACACCTGCTCACTTTATTTCCTCTGCACTCTGCAGACAGACCTGAGCAGTGCCACACACGACCAGCAAGCCTGCTGGAATTTCTGTGGCTGGGACACAAAGTGTGTGTCTGGTAAATGAAGTGAATCTGCCAAGTGGAGACTTGCCTGCAGTCTGTGAGATGTCAGCACCCTGCAGCACAATGGGCACACTGCCACAGCCCACCTCAGGAGCAGCTTTTGCTGCCCACTCCTGGTTCCAAGTGCTTCCAGAAAGTTTAACTAGTCTAAGCAGTTGATTAATAGATGGCCACTTCACACTTCTGCCAAATTCAGTGTTGAACCCATAGCTTCATGTTCCTATGTGCTATCAATATGTATTTGCCACAGGTAAACTAAAAATTGTCCAATCTCCCAGCCCAGTGCTTGACAGGACCCCAGTTCATGGACAGTGCAATCCCAATGCTCCTTCATCTAAGCAGCATTCACTGTACTAAATACAGCAAGGTTGGTTAAAGACACTTTCTTTGGTGTCTCAGTGTCTGTGTCACACACCAGAGAGCAGGAAAGGGAAGGAGCCACTTCATTCCCCAATGCAATCCTCACCACAGAGAAACTCCTAGAGTCCTGTGGGTGAGTTATCTACAGGCTTAAATGTAGGAAAACACTTGAAAATTTATTCTGCTGGCCTTTTATGGCAAAATGCAAGAATTATTGTTTTGCTAGTTCAAAATATACTTTTAGGTTAGACTTAATTTCTAAGCACACATAATGCTGGTGTAAGACTAAGAGTTAGGGCATTAGACATACAAGAATAGCTACTCCCACCCTCAGATATTTTTACTCAGCCTCAGGAAGTCCTCCAATACAATGTCCACATCCTCCCCCACCCAGGGTGTCATAGGTTGCACCTTTACCTTTCACTTGACTGACAGATACAAATCAGACTTAGGAACACACATTAAAGGGAGTGGATTTTTAGTTTGCAATAAAGATTTCAACTTGGATACTGTTATTGTACTGACACAGAAATTTTTCAGCCTAACTCACCAGATAAAACTTCCTGTATGAAAGGCTCTCTAAGCTAATCCTTTTATAGGTGAAATACACCCATGTACCAAAGGCACACAGAGACCCAAGAAGGAAGAGATTGTACTTTAGTGTTTCTTTACAAAAATTGGTTTCATTCATTTCTCTCTAATGCTTTTATTTTGAAGAATACTCTTTTCAATGTCATATTCATTTGAGGTGACTGATAAGCAAATCTAATTGGAAAATTTTCTCACAGTCATTATTGGAAGGTTTTTATTTCCTCTTGAAGTATTGCCTATTTCTTTCATTTACTCAATTTTTTTCACACTGATAAATAGCAGGAAACTTCGTCAGGAAAAAAAGGAAAGATCTTACTATCTTAAGGCAAAGATGGGGATATTCTACTTCTTAATATCTTACAACAAAGAGACAAATTGCAAAAATTTTACTCAGTGTTACAAGTATTTCAGCAACACTTAAGGAAACAATATATATAAGTTTTATCAAGTAAAAATATTATCAGTCATCTTCTTAATATTTTGTTTTCTTGTTGAGGTGTGAATTGACAACTGTGAATTAATACCAGCACTTGCTACTAAGCAGCCTCTTATTCCTCAGTGATCCATATCCAATATTAAAAGTTATATATTTTCAGGCAAAGTGCTTAAAGCATTTCATAAAAGCAATAAAAATCTTTATCCTTATTTTGCAGACAGTGCCACAGAGGTGATCTGATGGTGCAAAATAATTCCATAAATCTGTTACAGAGTTAAGACCAGAATCACATCTCTGTGATCTCATTTCCCTCTCCCAGTCAGTTTTTGCATCTTGTAACAGGAGGAACGGAGATGATGTGCAAAGCTTCACTAAACAAACCCAAGATCACCTCAGCCACATTCTATGCATAACAGACCTTGTCTTACCAAGAATGACAAAATCAAAATGAGTTCACTTTATTAAAGACTAGAAAAGACGGCTCTGAGCATCACAGTGCTGAGGTTTTTGTGCAGTTGCATAGGCAAGGACTGATCTTGGAGCTTATTGCCCAAGGCTGATCAGAACTGGAGGCCTTTATAATTATAGCATTCCCTAATTACAGAAAGGATAACACTTCCACTTATGAACAAATGTATGGTTAACTGTTCAGTGACAATGGGAAGAAAAATTAAGTACTGGGACTATTGAAAGAAGTTTTTTAAAACATAATTAATAATTAAAAGCATATTTAAGTGCAAATAAGTCTTCCTAAATTGCTACTCTTCCCTGCACTTTTCACACTAGTGAAGCCTCTGGCCTTGGGCTGAGGGCTGGCTGTGCTGGTGGTGGGCTTATCTCTTTGCCCAGAGGGAGGCAAGGGATGGGAAGTGGTAAATTGATGTCTTTAGGAAAGGCTCAATGTTTATGGAGGTATCATAATATCTAATCCAGCCAGGAATGAACAGGAGGTGTGCCTGTAGTTCCGAGTACCAGCAGAATTTTGTTTCTCCTACATTACATTTCTCTAATGCAAAGGCTCTCCCTGAGGAGGTGACCAGCAAGAGATGCCCAATGCCTTGGGGACATGAGACAGCCATTCCTGAGAGAGCTGCTGTGCCTTGCAGCAAATGCAGGAGAGCTGTGCTTCAGGAGGCTTGGTCATGTCAGCAGGGACACTGTTCATCAGAAATACACATGCACACCTTGGCCTTGGTGCTCTCTACCAGCCAGCATGGCAAGGGGTTTGCTGCTTTTGCACAGCCTGATGTTAACCGAGGGCTCAGCTGTCTACCTGCACACACAGGCTGCCATCAAAGCTGTGAGCCTGCTGTCATTCAGAGCAGCTCAGCATCAGCCCCCAAGCCTTTTCTTCTAGAAAAAATAATTGCTTTTGCTTGCACCCACTGCCAAAAGCACGCTTTGAAACCAGCAGCGGCCCTTGCAGGGACGGAGACTGGATCAAGGTCAGAGTGACAGGGAGGTGGAAAGGAGCCAGCTGCCAGGAGCTTAAGCAGCACAGCTCCCAAGGGGCAATCATGTCAGAAAGGCACAGAGCTCTGCTGAACCACTTCTAGCTGTGGAGCTGGGGCCCAGCTGCTCTCTTAACAGCTCACTCTGCTGAACAGACCTCAGCAACCTCAGCACAGCCCTCCCCATCTCTCCCTCGTGCTTCAGAAAAGCACAGTTGCTGAAAGCTGGTTTCCCTAAGCCTTTTCCTCTAGCAGGATATCAGTGAACAGGCATCTCATCTAGACATTTACACCCTGAGCAGGCAGTGAGGAGGAAAGAGAGAGCCACCATGTTGCTGTTAGGGAACAATTATTCCATGTAACACATATAGGCCAGGAAGGTTCTGTGACAGTGAGTATTATCAGAACTGATCCCTAACCATCCTTCTCTAGAACATTCTTTCCAGCTGTATCTTAATGCTCTTGTGTTTGCAGGAATATGAAACTCCAGGCCCAGCCGTCCCTCATTAAAACAATTTGTTAAAAAAATGTACATACAAGCAGAGGAACATCTACCAACACCTTAGGATGGAAAATACAAAAATATATAAAACTGGTTTACGTTTTTTCAGATTGAGCTAATGGAAAAAGTTATCACTTGGCTGTTTACAGTCATCAGGATAAATGCTGACAGGTTTTATATAGGCTATAATATCCATCTGGAAGATGTTTAGACATTTCCAAATTTCAGGAACAGTCATTTTATTTGCAAGACAAAGGAAAAGGCTAAGGATTGAACTGACTGTCCCATCCCACAAGGAAAAATTTTTTTTTTAAATGCCACAAATATGTTAAGCTCCTGTGTAGAAAAGTTTCATATGTTAGCATTAGACTTAGTTTTTTGAGGGGTTTTTTAAAGTATCCATGAACATGTGATTTGATATGCTTTATTTAAAAGAATTTTCTTTTAAAAGATCCATCCAGATACCAAATTCTTCCAGGCATCTGAAATGCTGATCATGAGGATTGCTTGACTGCTTGAGACAAGGCACTTGTTTGGAGGCAAATCTGATGTCTGACTCTTGTGAAATGAGGGCATTAAGATATCTTGCACAGGATAAGCTGCAAGGCATTTCTAAAAGAAACAGCTGGTTCCTTCCAACCTGGGCAGGAGACAGTCAGAATTTCCTTTGTTTTTAGTAGATTTTAAACTAACTCTATTGTTTAGGGAAGGACTGTAAGCTACCAAATGCCTAAGAAATATTGTGTCTTGTCTGTGCTACACCATCTGTCTTTGCAAAGCTACTGCAATATCAAAAGTCTTCCTGTTTGGCATTTCATGTTTTATGTATGCTGTGATATCTTTTCATAGTATTAACTTAAATATTGCAAGACTGTCTGCAGGTTTAGAGAAAAAATTTCCTTCTCCCTCCCCTTCCTATCAGTAGATATTTATATTCACTGGAATTCAGTAATTCTAGTAGGGGGTAGAGGCCTCCTGTAGTCCATCTGTAGGGATTTCTCCTCACAGTGCATATAGGATATAGCTTTACATTTCAGACAGACCAATGGACATAACCTTATTTTGACAGTGTGTTGCTGGCTGACAGGTGGCAGGACAGACTTTCTCCCTCATGAGGCATCTCCCACGGGACTCATGAGGTGCTGGAGAAATGGGCAGGAATAAAATATTTTTCATTAAAAAAGTGTATCCTTGTAAATCAACAGAAAGGACAGAGATTTGAAGGCACATAAAACTCTACGAGGGTGACAAAGCTGGATTATCTAGGCAAAGTCCCCAAAATGTTCCCGTTCACTGGATTTTACTGACTTAAGAATATAGGGACTGGAATTCTAAATGTATCCATAATGAACTCAACATCAGAAGTCATCATGAAATATGGTCCTAGGTACAGCTTGCCTCTACCAAAGCCCAGAGTACACATCTATGTCAACAGAAATATGGTCTGAGTGACAGAGGGGAAATCACTTACTTTCCTCCCTCTTACAAAATAAAAGAGAAACTCGGTAATTTTAAGCTGTAATGGAATGAACGGAGATTTAAATGCTTGGCAATGGCTCAAGAAAAATTGTGATTTCACTTGTGCCAGTGTTTGACAGCACATAAAGGGAGACGGAAGCTGATCTCCATACACTTCAAACACCTAAGAGCCAGGTTTCAGGAAAGGCCAGTGCCTTCATTTCCAAACTAAACGGGCCTTCCTGATGAGCTCCTCTACTTGCTCATCAAGAGAGTCCTGAAAACTCCTATTAAAGAGGAACCTTGACCAGAAGGAGACTGCCCTCCATCAATATGCATCACCCAAATAACTTGGAAACGCACAACTGCTTCTCCTTGAGGGAAGGATGGATGTACAGAAGTCTTGGAAGCATCAGGGTTAGTGCTGAATTCTCCCTTATTCTTGCTACCAAGGACTGCATCAAGCTTCTGAAACACCTCTCTCAGGGAAACAAAAAAGAGACTGAATTCTTTCTCTTTGGCTTTTCATCCTTAAGTATTAGAGATGGCAGACAGACTTGGCAATGCTTTTAGGGCCTGATGGACACAGAATGACAGACCTAAGAAACCATAAAACTATAAACAAATCACTGTAATCTCAATATGCCATCAAATTCAATGTTGAACATGCAGTAAAAATTAGACTCTTCAGAAATTTGTGGGACTACTTAGAGTGATGCATTAAGTTACTTCCTGACAAATCATATATTTCATTATTTATTACTTGGCATGACCATTTAAAATTAATAAAATTGCCTGGTTTGGTGAAGGCAAAATGTAAGTCATTGACTTCTGTAATTGTTACAGCATTTACCCCAATACTGAGATCAACAGGAAAAAAAATATTTTAAGTAAATAAAACAAAAATGTATATTTTTATAGCTTGCAATTGAACATTTTAATATCATTTGTATTACTCTTGATATTGGCCTGGCATTCCAGAGGCAAATATGAGGGTTGTTTTTTCCATTTCTTAAGGCAGGAATGCAATTCTACATAAGATGTAATTACCTACAGCAAAGGAATGTAGATTATTACACATGAGCAATCAGTGTGAAAGTATGGCTAGTCCAGCAGGATTCTTTTTTTATTTGAGAAGTTATAGAGGTCATGGCACTGCAATCAGATGCAGACCTGTTTTCTTTTGTAGGTTTGCCTTCACATTTGCCTTTTGAACATGAAAAAGGCTATTTTTTTTCCATGGAGAGGAAAGGTAGGTGTTCTGCACACTTTTCCATCAATAGGGAGCTGCTCTGTGTGAACAATTAAACCAAAAATAAATAAAGCTTATTCCTATCTGGGAGCACAATCGAGTCAAACACCAAACAAATAGTCAAAACAATGGTCTTTGAAGGCTGGCATAGCTCCAGAAAAAAATTACAAAGCAAAGGATATTCAGTTTTGAAAAGTGTTGAACAAAGTAGAAAATAAAATCCTCTTGAATTCACATAACAAATATATTTGTTTTGATCTAAACCTTTTCAATCTCAACTCACAATTCAAGCTTTGTTGAAAATGGAGTGATGGCACAAGGGAGTTACAAAGAAGCAACAGAGAGGTGTAATTCATATTGCTCAGGAAAAAAAAATGTTCCACTTATCAGAAGTAACCAGAGTGGAAAAAATAAATATGATCATCTGAAATCGCTCAAGCTCCCATGTTTATCATTCATGATAAATAGTGGAAAAAAAAATTCTATTACTGCACAGTAACCAGTTTAAAAACTAGAAACTTAGAAAAGAAGAGAAAAATAAGAAAATCTTTTTTTTTTCTAGCAAAGAAAGTGTGTAAAAATAGCTATTAATTCCTTTAAATCTAAGAATCACAAAATTCAGGAAGAATGGGTTCCTGTATATCTGAAAAGCAACTTCAGAATTTGCCATGCTCTGCTTATTGAATTCCTCTCCCAGTAAATCTTCTAAGACTTATGAGAATGCCAGCTGCAAAACAGCTGCTCATGAGCAGCTGAGTGTCCAGCCACGGCTGGTTTTAGATGCTCTGTTTGGTTCTTTCTTCATTAGGGCAGAAAAAGGAAGGAAGTTCTAGGACACAGCCAAGGCTATGGGTGCCGTGCAGCTCAACAGATTCCACACTAGGGTTTAACAGTTACCCCAATACACAGGCTGAGCTTTTCTTTTTTCCTTTCCTTTTTTTTTCTTTTTATTTTGAGTTTTCTTTAAGGATAATTACAAGTCTTTGTGAGAAGAAGAGCTTCACTTCTGAGACCACCAAGGTAATTCCTGGCCTGAAGGATTTACCAGGGACAACCTCTCTCAGGTCACCAGCACTTCAATGCTAATATTATAAAGGTCTCTGTTGAGATACCACACACAACACGGTGTTGCAGTTAATGTCCAAACATTGACTGACATATAAACGATCTGCAAAGCCATAAGAGTTTTCAGTCACGTTAGTAGCACCACCTAATTTTACTTGAATTCTGATGAAGTTTGAGAAACACTGTCACTCTGGAATGTTACTGTCTGCTAAGGGAGAATGTATACTGCAATGTATTGCAATGAAATAAATAAGTTCCTGGTTGTCAATTTTAATAGTTGCTCTAACAGGCACTTGAAAGGTGATGACTGAAATTTATTACAAATAAATAATTACGTATGCAAATTCGTGGGATATTTGAAAATAATTTATAACTCTTTTTGAGATTATGTGTGCCTTAAAACCTAAAAACTGATATTTGTATTGGGGTATATGTAAAAAAGCCCAAACAGAAACTAGGGTGAGAAGATGTAATAATTTTGTAAATAGAATTGTATATTAGATTTCGATTTCTGAACATCCGACTGTTCACTACCTTATTTAAGCTTCCCCTAATCAATTTCTCTTTTCTCCAGTTACCAATATCCCCATATTTTCACAGTGTTGACTTCCTTGCAAACTTCTTCAACAGTATTGCATGAACACATAAATAGGACTCAAGAGTACACTGAATAACTAACAGATACAAATTTCATTGAGAGAGCTTCCTTGTAAAGGGGGCACTGTCCTTGGCCACTGCCCACCTCTCTCTGCATTATAAGCCACATTTTCTCCCACAAGCTCAGTTGTTTCTTCTGGGAGTTTTATGAGTATGCTGAGAATTTGAAGAAAAAGCTTTATCAGCCAAAAATTAACCACCAACTCTCTGTCCAAGTGTCCAAGACTTACAAATTGACCAGGTCTCATTTTAACTGTTACAGCTTCTGCATAATCATGTATTCTCTGCTCCTTTAGATTGTAAACTGCTCTGAGAAAGGAATTTCTCTTAGCAAAACTATAATGGGGGCTTTGGTTTCAATCAGAAGGTCTCAGGATTAAAGCCATAAGGCTGTGTAAGTTACAGAGTCACCCTCTACACAAGGACACACGTGCTCATGAAGCTTGCATAACTGTGCATAAAAATATCTGTCCATTCACAGACAGATTTGTAAATAAACATACAATGCATATTTTTGACAGGCCATATGTACAGAATAAAAACGATTTACTTAGATTTAGACATCTAAATCTATATGTATCATATTTGACTCCTTTCATAAGCAAAACGGAGAAATAAGAAATACTCCAAATAAAACCCCATCCAGCAGCATGACACTGTGGAGTGATTCTGATAAAACCATTTTTCAAAACCTGAGGTAGTCTAGAGAGAGAAGAGTCAGACGGCATATACAATCATATACAATTTGTAACAAAAACTGAAACAGTCCCAAGTCCTTCAGGATGGTGTTACAGCTTTAGTGAATCTCCTCAATTTCAAAATTCATCACAGGAGACTGTCACTACCAATGTATAAGGCTGTCAGTTCAGTATTCCCTTAAGAGGCAATAATTTTCCACATGCTGGAGATATTAATGTAAAAAATACCTTCTACATAAGAATGTCCTGTGAGCATTTGAGAGTGAAAGGAGAGTGAAAGGAGCCAGAAGATCAGCTCTTGTCTTAGGTTCTTTATCAGTATGTATGCCTCATTAATGGAGCTTTCCTTAGCTGCAACAAGGGATGTTTCTAAGAAGCCTTGAACTAGAGGATTTCACTACAAGGAGTTCAGAGCTTGGTAAAGTGCCCTCAGATGTAAAGAAGCTCTAAAAATTAGATTTGCAAGTGAGGATGGAAGGGAGATAAGAGGCAGAAATAACTTTGGGAATAAGGGAAAAGGTTCTTTTAGCTAATATGACTGCCAAAAACGACTTTCTGTTCCACTTGCTAACATTCCCTTTAATGAAAAGGACCCTGGCACTTTCCCTTAAAATCTAAAGCAAGCAAGGTACACACCAGAAAGATGTATATGTACACAAAATGTAAATTTCTTTTCCTGAAACAAGTAAGAATCTGGACATTCCCTTCCTGGTATTACAGTGCCTTCTTTGGTTATTAATTCCTTTCAAACTAATATAAACTGCCCTGAAGAACAGAAAGTGCTCTTGTTCTAAGTGCAGAGGATTACCACATCAGCAGTCTCCAGCTCTCTGCTCTGTCTCTCCATCTGAGATCAATGCACAGCAGGTAAGGCAAAAGCAAGGCCTGGTTTGTACCAGTTCTCAGCACAGTGGTTTTGTGGCAATTATTGACACCAGCTCATGAAAGAAGGAGCCAAGGCTGGAAAAGGAATGGCAGCATCCTAAAGCACTGCCCTGTTAGTGTGGAGAAACTTCCATGTCATGGTGGGTTAGCTTCATGGTGTAGCTTTCCTAACTTTCTTCTGAAAGTAGAGATTATGGAACACAGGTGCCACAAACAGCAAGGAGTAGTAATTGGTATGATCGGAAGAAATGGTGTGGACTGAGATGTTCTGAATCAAAATGCAACCACACTGCAAACACAGAGAGCCTTTTGAGTCCTCAGGGCTAACAGTGAAGTGCTCATCCCCTTGCTATAGGAAATGATCCAAAGTAGATCAAACTTGCCAGACACAGCAGTCTGAAACCCACCACAAGATGAATTCCAGACCATTAATTCTGCTTGAAAATCCTGACCACCTAAAACGAAGGATTAGGGTGAAAAGGGGTTCTTCAGGAGCTTCCATTGTTCTGGGCACAATGAAGAGGCGATGACCCCTGGAGCCAAGTCCTGAAGGGCAGGTTGCAGTGTCACTGGGAGCCAGGGCTGAGCTGGGGCAAAATCCACAGCCTGCTCACTGCTGAGAACAGTGACAATGTCACAGATCAGCTGGGGCTTTTGGTCGCTTCAGAGTCTTAAGTTACTGTGAGGGCATAGATGAAATAAATACTTATAATATTCATAAATAATGACAAAGGTGAAGGGAACAAAGTGAAAAGCAGAGAGGAACACCAATATCCAGGAATCTAAGTTTGAGACAGAAGACCGTTCAGCCCTGGGGATCATATGTTTCATCATCAACCAAAATGTCAAGTACTTTAGTCAGAAAAACATAATATTTCCCTTGGGAAAGCAATTCTAAATGAGTTTTGAATTATCTCATGACAACAAGAAACTACAGAGAAATTTAGGACTCTAATCCTTTCTAGATTCTTTTACCATACATCCCTACTTGAAATGAATTTTACATTAATACAGCTGATTACTGCTTTACAAGTATATAATTCACAGCTTTGGCAGCTGGAACTACAACACCTAATACAGAAATCAGCTCATTTCTTAACTTTGTCCTTCCTATTCTCTCCATGTGCTCCCAAATCAGTGAATAGGATTTTCCAAGTTAGTTAATAAAATACACCCAGTAAACATTGAAATTATTTCTAATCCAGCCGTTCCACATTTGTGGCAATTTTTTCTAAGCATTGGGCAATGATATTATAAAATAATACTGAATCCAGTGATTAATGTTGAAGAAACTACTGTTGAGAATGTGGGTGTTTCCTGACTCAAGAAGCCCTTCCACAGAGCCCAGTAAATCTCAGTTAACAGTTTTCTAATACAAGTAATAAAACAAAGTCACTTCCCAATTGCTTTCACTGTGAGTGAAGCTCAAGGTAGCAATGGGTGGGTGGGCTCACTTCCTGCCACACACCCTGGGAAGGTAAAGAAAGAAGCAAGTAAAATTGAAGTCCTCTTTCTTCCACTCTCCTTCCTCCCCTCAAGCTGGTTTCTTCAGCACAGGTAAGCATGGGGGGCAGAGTAAAACAGTCTTAGGTTTGTCTTTTTTACAGCTGAGCTGTCTTTTTTACAGCTGAGGCTGTAAAAGGACTTGGTAGTAAAGGCACTTTGCAGGGGCTAGCTCAGGGCTGGGAGTATTCCATGCCCTCCTGCTCTAGGGCTCAGCCTTCACTCCCTGACAAGAGGCCGTAGCAGCCTAGCAAAGAGCTGCTGTACCTACAGACACTTCCACAGCTGCCTTCGCACTCTCAGAGGAGCCTGCCTGGGCTGGCACCACAGTGGTTTGACTCTATACTGCTGTCACACAGATGCAGTTTCATCCTGGGTCTCTTATTCTAAGCTATATCTCTAAAAGAAGCAATAGGGAACCTCATCTCAAAAGGACAGAGAAGAAAGGAAAATGGAACTGAAATAGAAGTTCAATTCACTTGTGACATCTACCAGACACTCAGTTTTGCTGGTCTCAGTTAGGATATATAATGGCATAGATTCCACACTTGTCAAAAGACAGAAAGAAAAGCAGCCTGTTTTTCTAGGTAGAATTAGCCTTGAGCTTAAATTACACAATAGAAGAATTTGAAGCACAGGCTATGGTTGTGAATCAAAAAAACAGATATGCTGGAGAAGTTTGCAAAACCTCACATCACCAGATTCACCCATCTCTAATTTAAACCTTCTCCCTTGCTCCCAGGGGAAAAAGCTGTGTGTCCTAGAAGTGCCTTCCCTCTCACTGCTTGGTAAGTGGATTGCCTTCCTGCCTCAGGCACTTCTTGGCTTAGATCCACAGTCAAACAAAGACACAGTCTGGCACTCGAGCTTCACCATTTGTATTCTTCAAGTGCTCCAAAGATTTTCTTATCTGGAGTTTTTCCATTCTGCTCTGTAACATCTGAAGATGGCTTTTCTTTCCCTCCCTACCATATGTCACACTGGAATCAAGATGCCAATGTAACAAAGATATTTTGACCAATGTTACATAAATGCCAACATGGGGAATTTCTAGTTTAGCTGCACCAGACAGATCATGATGAGCAGATTGGTTTCACTGGAACTTAATGGATGGAGTCAGGAACAAAAGCCTCTCCCTTCATGGTAAGGACAAGAGCTTCCTTTAAAAAAAATATTTTCAATTCCTTAAACAATTCCAGGCTTAGACAAAAACTCTTTGAATTAACCAAAGTCATTCTGGAAATATAAAACATGAGCTCTGAAAAATAAACTAACTGAAAGATTCTCTCAGGGAAAGAAAACATCCTAATTTTTCTAGTTACAAGACCAGCTATATTTATTTAAAAATTTTAATTAAATACACTTACTGAATACATTCAATATGGTTTAATTCTCCTGTTCCATTCAAGGCTTGGTACAACTTACACACTCCTCTCAAAACTATTTCTGTAAGCATTACCACAAGAGAATTAATGCCACAAATAAAACTACAATTTGTAGTTTAGTCCATAGCTTTCCATTCAGATGAAAGATACTTTGTGAAAATGAACAAAGATAGGAAGTAAGCAGGAAATTATGAGAGAAGGCAAATGAAAAAGATTCAGCATGTTCCTCACAATAGGATCCTGCAGCTGTGGCAATAAGGAGGGACAGAGGAACTGAAGCTTGAAGGCAGGAAGACTTGTAAAAACCTCAAAGCAGTGGGCTTGGATACTCATGTGCAACGTTTCACAACTTTGGGAGCATGTCTGTAAACAGCTGCCTAAGAGAAAGCCAGCTTATATTTTGTTATGAAGAACATCCTTCCTTGTTACTGCCTGTCAGTCCATAAAACAGCAGTTGGGTCATTTTATGTTACTTTATTTTTTGGTTTTGTTTCTAAAACTTCATCCATTTCTGCTTTCAGCTTTATTAAGCCTACTTCTGTCACCTTCACCTTGACATGCATGCTTTCACTGCCATCAGCTTCAAATGGACAGAAGCCACGATGTGCAGTGCACAGACGCAAATCCAGCCCCCATCACATGAGCCGGGAGGAAATGCAGCTCCTGCAGCCCTCTGCCAGCCAGAGATCCTGCAAGGGCTGAGCCTGCTCCTGCTGGAGCTGCTCCCAGCCACTATGGAGTGCTGATTTACAGCTGGTGATTTACAGCTGCCTCAGACTCTGACCTGCAATGCACACATCAGCCTCCATCCCTGCAGCGCCTGTCCAAGAGGGTCCAGGTGCACACGTGGCATCTCTAGGCATGCACAGAGCTGGGAGTGCATCCTGCCTCCTTTCCCTGGCCACAACCCAGAAAGGAGGAATCTGTCTCCAGGGTGGAGCTGAGTTCCTGGGAGAGTGCTGGAAGCAGACTTCCCAGAGAAGGAAGGTGCTCCAGACATTATTCCTTCAGCCAGCCAGGCAGAGCAGCAAGAATGATCTTGCCTCACCCACGAGGCATGAGCCAAGAACACTGCACCAGCAAGGAGTCCCATGGGCAGAGAGACAGACACCACTGTGCAGGGCCACAGTCAATACCTGAGTTCTCTTCACCAGGCAGTGGAAAAACACTACAAAGGCTTGGCAGTGAAAAGAGGTGAAAGCTGGAAGTGAGTGAGGTAAATGCACTTTTGCTGCTAATGGATCAGCAGGGGATCTGCAGCGAGGTGTTTTTACCTCTGCTTTGCCTCTGATGAAATCACAGCTGGGGAAACAATACTCTCACTGAATCATAAGCTGCAGATAATGTGGAAATACAGATTTACTCCCATCACTTAAGTATTTATTAAGTTAATAAGTTTTTGAAGGCAATATAATAACAATGAGAGTTTATCTTTCTGAGGTAGCTCTCCTCCTTTTAATTTCCAACAAAGGAGTGCCTTTTCTGTTTATCTTCATTCCAACTCCAAGCACTCTCTTTAGTGAAAAAGAAAAATTTCCTTACTAAGCCTGCAGGAACCCAGGAATGTCTGCACAAGCATTTGTAATGAACTCTATTATTTTGGCTATTGGTAAGTTGGATACTGACAGTATAAACTCAATCAGCCCAAACTCAAATGATGCCAGAGCAGTCTGGACTACTGAAAAGTACACAAGGAAGGAACAAAGTAATCTTTTCTGCTCTTTTCTGACATCTTACTTCTGGAAAATGTGATCTTCAGATTTTCCTATGTTTATCATAGACAGGGGTCTATGCACAGTTAAAACATAAATTCAATAATTTCACTTAGATACATTAGATTTACTATGCATATTGAGCTAATATTATAAAATTTCCTTGATTTTTTTGACAAGTTTACTTTATTTCATTTGGTCCTTAATTTGGACAATAAGAATTTATTTCACTGCTGAACTGAAGATCTTAGGAGGTATGAGCTCCCAGTAGTTGAAAGGAGATCAACATTTCCTCCAGACTTCTGAAATCAGGGCTCTAGGTTCAGAGTAATAATTTATTCCTTGAATATAACCCAATTTCAATTCACAGTCCATAAAATTTTTCTCTTTTTTCAATGTTTCTTGCTACTGTGCTGCACAACCTGTAATCCAGTTTTAAGTCCTCTTTTCCCATGAATGTGGTGGGTTTCAAACTCCTGTTTCAATACATCCCTCTATCACTAGAATGCACTGCTGGTTTTGCCCTATTTTCATTTTCTCATTCTACCAGTAAAATAACTGTTAATTTATAATGAACATATGTTCAAACTACATGATTAATAGTAATTATTTATTAATACCAGTGTTGGCTGGCTGGTATTTGTCACAGCTCAAAGAATAAATATAGGTTATCCAGATGCACTACTAGAAAGGGGAAAAGGAGGAAAGAGTGCCATCAAGATCAAAAAAGATGATGTGAGCTTCACCTGTAGATGCAGTTGTCTGTGCCAATATTTACCTCCATTATTGTTTAAAATGGAATTAATAGGTTCAAGTGAATGAACAGGATTTCAAGGTAAAACAATGAAATAGTACAGTTAAGGGGAAGATGAAAAGTATTTCAGGACTTATCTTGAAATCTGATGCTTAAAAATGCTGCATAAAGCTCTGGAAATCCTGCTGTAGGCAGTAACAGGAGCAGAGGACTGAATAGTGTTCTACATTTCCTCCTGTGAGAGTATTGTATGGATTCATGCAAGGAGTGGGAGACAATCATTGCCCCATCACCATATTTATAAACCTCCCCAAATAGTCCAGGATTTGTGAGTGACTTCAGGTGAACACAGCAAGTCAAATAATGAGGTCATATACATATGGTTCAGGATCACAGCCATGACTTTTACTTTGTTAATCCATTTTTTGGATTTGCTTCATAGGGCTAATTGTTAGATTTATGAAGACTATTTGATTACAGCCTCTGGACCCTGCCATGCTGAGCCTGATTTTATCAAATAGAAGAAAAATCAGGTGCATTAAGGAAATGAGAGGATAGATAGAAAATTATTTCTGATTAACACTGTTGTTTCTCATTTGTGAGAGTTTTCCTAGTATGGAAAAATAGATAAGCAGTGAGGGAATTTTCAGTAGTCTGGGATACATAAAAGCATTATAAACTTCATGCCACCTTTCCCAAAATTTCTGAAAGAAACAGTGCCCATGCTCTCCCAGATTTTTGGTTCTTCTTTTTCTGACTCAAATTCCTTCCTGTGAACCTCCTTTTGTCCCTGTGCTCCCCCTGAGCTGGCAGGAGCTCAGTTCCCTCAGGTCAGGAGAGAAAGAACAGTCTGTCATTACTGGATGTGAGCATAAGCATTCATTTCCTCACCCAGCAAAGCACCACACTGCTGCCAACTACCTCTGTGCCTTCCAGTATTTTGTGATGTCCTCTCAATCTTTCAGGAGGAAACCTCCAAACCTTTTCAAGACTCCTTACCCATGGTAACCAGAGTTGGGAAAAGGTGGCTGTGAGGGGAGTGTGAGAAGAAAGGTGCACAGATACAATGCAGAAGGATGCTTGTGCCTTGGCAGAAGGGACCAAGTGCCAGGGCACAGGTGGCAGCACGAGTGACAGCGTTCTCAGGTGCCAGCAGCTCCCCACGAGGAGATCCGGGCACACGCGGCACTGCCACAGCCTGTGCTCAGGACTACAAGAAATAGTGACTGATTTCACAGAAAGGCTGTGCTTCAGAGAAAGGCCTAGCAATCAGGAGGTCTAGAGCAAGTTTATAAAAAGATCAGATTTTTCAAGAGACTAACACCTGGGAAAATGGGTTAAAACCACTCCTCAGTACACTGGAAAACTGGACATCTTACTCATCAACCTTATTCTCTTTCATTCTTTGGTCTTCTGCCTCTGAGACAGTACTTACCATGGGATCTCCTTACCAATAACTAAAATAAAATATTAAACATATATTGCCTTTCTCATGTGGTAAAGCTTCTACAAGGTTGTAATAACATATTATTGCCAGGCAGTTTTCACAAGACCTATTAAACGGATCAGTCTATGAGTTGAAAACAAGCTATTTATTTGAGGTTTTCTGTTTGCACTGAGTGCCTTTTCACCTCATTATATGGCTGTGTTTCTGATCCTGGTTTGGAGTTTTATAGAGAACAGCATGGGCTCAAAGGCAAATAAAACAATGACTGCTTTGGTACACTCCCATGTAAAGAGTTCTTTTGTTAGGAGGCAGCTACTAAAACTTGACAATCTTTATCATATGAAAGCAAGCATATGGAAGCACAGAAAAATGTATAAGCTAAGGAAAAGTTACTCTTGTGCCCAATGTTTTTCCTACTCACACATTTTCACAGGAGAAAAAGAAGGAAGGGGCAGTCTCAGACAACTCAAACCAGGCTTTTGAACAGATGTGTTTCATAAACTGAAAGAAATGGTGCAACATTTTCCTAGTGTTGGACCAAGGGCTCTAATCCAACAGACACAGGGCTTTTTCCATTCAGCAGGTAGGGAGGAAGGGAGGGAGTGTTTACTACACACATCATCTTTTTACCATGAAAAATATGTATTCTGAGTTAGTAGGTAAGAGAGAAATTTCAGAGTATCTTTGAAGAGACATACCTGAAGTTTGAGCATATTTGCCAAGACACTTTCTAATGTATGGAGCTGAAACCTTAGACATAGTAAAGATACTCTTAAATTGGCATCTTTTCTGCTCATTTCCTCTGCTTTGCAACTGAAGTACTTTTCTCTTGCAGTGGTGCTGTGACATCACTTCTGCTTCTGACATGTTCTTGAATTGTGAAACTAGTCAGAGTATCTGGTTGCTGAATCCATGTTTTTGTTTTGGTTATTGTTGCTCTTTTTAATGCTGGGAGGACTGTTACAGGAAAAATTAACTCTCTAGGAAGTTTTACATCTGGAGAAAGCAAATTTCCAAAACTACATATTAAAAGAAGAGAGAACTTCCCCAAAAGTCAGTGACTGCAGTAATAGGTCACACGTACAAGTGTTGTACCTTAAGGTTTTAAATTGACCCATTGGAAATTGCAGCTTTTAGTGATGACTGCGCTGTAATGTGAAGAATGCTTTGAAATCCTTGAGAGGAAAAGCAATATAATGTCATTTCATATATTTTTCATCTATTAATCATCAGCCTGTTTTCACTGGGTCTAAGGGTTATTGTCTCTGTTTATGATGCGATGAGGTCAGATGAAAGGCTGGGTGCCTCACTGAAGGGCACAGAGCATGGGAAAGCCACGGCTACTGAGCACTGGGTACTTGTGCTGTACCTCCTCTGGCACATGATTGCTGCCACTGACCAGCTTTTGGTCTTCACCAGAGATTCTGCATTTGAGGAGGCATCCTATACAGAAGATGATATGGCAGCTTGAAACACTGCTCACTTTTCTGGGCAGGATGAATAAAAACATGTGTGTGTGATATGAACAGGAAGAGATATGCCAATACATACACTAAACTTAAAAGGGTAATCGCAAATTTAGTTCTGTTGGCTCATCCTCTTTTGTGAAATCGATGTAAAGTGCCAGAGTTGAAATCATTACTTACTTCTTATTTATTTTGAATTCTTACAAATAGCCTAGAATAGAGAACTTTGGCCCTGAAGCTTCAGTCCCAGTGAGCTGATTGCCAAATCACTGCAGCCCTTGTGTCAAAACAGCTGACCCAGAGGAAGTCAAAGTGGTGACACTTTTAATAGCAAAGCATTCCCCTGAGGAGGAACAGGGCACACCTGCAATTATCCTGTGGCCATGACACAGGACACTGCACCAGCACAAGGAATTTGAATGCTGAGTTGCACATAACCACAGCTACTGAAACCCACATCTCTCAGGAGCAAGAGGTCTTTGGCAATCAGGAGATCTAAAGTGATGCAGCACAGCAATGGTCAGGAAAGGTTATTCAGGCCACTGTAGATCACAGCAGAGAAATATCTTTGAGTTACTGAAAGAACAGGAATGTTCTTGCCAAATCCACCTACGATTTTTCATTATTTCTTCTGAAGCTGAAGCCAGACTGTCCTCAGCTGAAGGTACCATGTTGTTGGGTTGGCATGTATGGACCACAGGAACTGGCAGAGAGGAGGAGATGGTAAGGAAACATGACTGGAGACAGATAAGGAGGCAAAAGGCAAATTGAGATGAGACAGAGTGTGCTACAACAGGGAAGGAAGCGACCTGGTAGGTGACAAAGCAGAGAGTCAAAAATGAAAGATAGCTGCCAGACTAACAGCCTGCTGCTGCCAAGGGTGTGGCTCTGCCTCCCAGATCTCCACTTTGGGTAGCACTTCTTTCCAGCGTGCTCTGGTGCTCAGCACTGTCCCATCAAGGCAGTTCAGCTCACTAAACCACGATACAACCAGCCTTTCTTCTTTCACAGTTGTTTCCCTTATTGCCCTTCCTCCCCCAGAGAAGTTCTCAGCTGTACCACCAGGCTCAGACAGGGCTAGAAGATTTCACAGGAGCTGTGGCTCAGAGTAGTGGATGCAGAGCTGTTGTCTTCCTTGAGCACATGGATGCATTCAGTCCCCTCCTGAAGCTTCACATGGAGCACAGCAATCCCACCTTCAGCTGCAGATGGGTTTGCCTGCACCTTGAATCTGAATTGAATTCCCATCCAAACTGAAGGAAGAAAGGTAGATGCTTCCTGACCTGAAGTCTCCAGGAAACTCTTAGGAAGGCAGTATTGCGTTTAATAGATATTACTTGATTAATCTCACTATTCCAAGAGTCTGAAGCAGTCTGTTTGATGCTGCCATTGCTGCAACTTAGAGATGCCTAAAGAAAATTCAGTCACAGACTCTGAGATTATACTTAATCCTTTCAATCAGATCATGCTGGAGAGCATCATGTTATTTAACAGAAGAAAGCTGTTCAGTAGAAAGTGCTATTGTTAAATTATATGTGGATACATTCCTCAGAGCTGTTAGTACAAGGTTCTCTGACCTCACAAGCATTTTAAACTCATCCTCCAAACATTAACCAGCTTTTGCAACTACAGACCTGTGGCAGAGTTGACACATACAAGTATCTTCCAGCTGCTATTAGATCACAACAAGTTCTGGTGTTGTGAGGATTCACACATCCAAATCAAAACCACAAAATCAGAATTAAATGTGTTCTTATCTGCTTTGTCCTTTAGATATTTTTAAGATGTTGAATCCAAAAGAGGGTTACAAAAAGAGCCTGGTCCTAAGAAAAAATCTTCTTGCAGAGAGACTGGTAGGCAAATCACATTGAAATTCTTCAAAGGAGAAATTAGAGGTGATTTTACCATAATGCACGAGTAACCATATGGAGAAGAGATTCCCAATAGTCAGTCCTTTGTGCCTGCAGCTGCAGAGCAAGATTTAGTGCCTGAATGTTTGAATCTTTAGCCTGTAAGCTGAAGCCAGAGAATGGCTGTCGGTCCCTTCTCCTGCCACAGCACCCCACGAGGACTGTGTTTGCAGGAGTCCCCATGTGCCATGCCCAGAGCACCAAAGGGTGGGGAAACACAGGGAAGCTCAGGAGCAGAAACCTCTTTTCCTATTCTGTCAACCCAGATGGACAAGCTAGAGACTACAACAGCTACATTATCTAAAACCTGGTGGGTCTCCTCTGTGGATCTGGAACCCACAGTTTACTACCAGTGTAAGGTAAGGGGAGATTTGCTGGCTACAGGTCCAGAAGACTCCACTTCTGCATGGTGACAGATGTAGGCAACCGGGAATCATATAACCCTGAAATCACATTCCTTACTACTCTGAAACTTGCACTTTAAATCTGGCATAAATACACTTTCTGTTTGTTTTTAATGCATCAAATAAGATAAATAAGTATTTTAACTGAGTAGCATCACTTCCCTAGGGAAGGCTTTTGACATTCCTTCCAGCCAAGAAAGTGGTGAACTTTTGAACCAAGATGTCAAATTTTTCAGAGGATTGTCAACAAAACTTCTCATTCATGTTGCCTGATGAAGCCTACTACAGGCAAGTTTTGTTGCAGTGACCCATTATGAGTAATCCCAAGGACTCATAGGGTGTTTCTGTGGTCTCTCTAGCACCAGTAATAACTGCAAAATTCTGTGTGCTACCACTACTGAAGCCTCAATAATATAAAAAGATCTTTGAAGCTTTAGAAAACTTAAAATTTCTGCTTTGGCCAGCTTTTTAATGTCTGTTTTAATCACTGTAAAAGAGCCAGAATTAAAGGCAGAGTTTTGGAACAGCAGTAGCAGGGTCGACAAGGACTTTGTTCTCTAGTATGGACGAACAATCCACGTGTACCTGGAAAATTACCAGTTTGAGTGGGTGTGGTTTTTAAGGATGCCTTAGTCCTTTCCCTCTGTTTTCTTGGTTTATTTAAAACCACAACTTTCAACTTATGGGTATGACCTTTATGCAAAGCCAACTAAAACTCTTTAACAACACTGCGTTACAAAAGAGCAAACTTCATGACTTCTGCCTAGTAAAAAAAAGAGAACCAAAAATTGCATGGGGCCGCTAGCACATGGACAGAAAATAAATCTATAGCAGTCCATAATTTCTGGTGAAGGGTCCAAATATGGAGAAATGCTTTCCTGAGCAAGCAATGAGCTGCTTAACGAAGTAGATCATAGACTGATTTGTTTGGTAGAACAGAAATTCTAGCCCCAGATTTGGGCATCTCATATAAAATATTGGTCCCCATATAAAATATCAGTTGTGATCACAGTCCAGCCTACCATTAAATATTCTCCCTGCCACAAACAAACTCTTCTCCTCATATACCTGATTTACTACCAAAGAATCAAGGGCAGAAAAGCTGAGGAAATCTCTTTAGCCCAGCCCCAAACCAAATTTCTTCTGCCTTCTGTGATATGCCAACTTTTCATGCAACTCTTGATTGTTACATGAAATCAAATGCAAAGTCTCTCTTTGTCTCAAACAAACAACATCTCAAACAGTTGGGCACACCTTAATCTCCACTTTTGTGTAGAGCAGTTACTGATTTCTAAGCTAGAGCTGTTGGTGCCAAACAAGGGATAGAGAAGGTGGAAGTGTCACCATTTCACATTCCACACTTGTGACTCTCAGAGAGCCTGTTCTGTGGCTCTGAACTGGGTATTTGCTAGACAGCACTACCAACACACTTGTACAAGAATAATTCTGCACTTAGGAATAAAAACAAAGATTTCATAGGATAATCTGGGTTTATCTCGGCTGTTTGAGGGGCCTGGGAGGCCCGGAGGTGGCCCGGAGGTGGCCTTGACGCAGCCCGCGTATCAAAGGACGAGAAGAGGCTTCAGTTCTTCTTTCTGGTTTTATGTTTATTAATTGTTTATCTAAAAGATGTTCTTTCAGCTCAACAGAGATCCGCACAGCAGTCAGCCATGGGCACACTGTCTGTCCCACGGACCGCCACGTATCTTTATACCCCTAGTTACGTATACAATATTTATCATTTTTCCCCAATACCATCTATTCTTATAACTCGGTGTACTCTTAGTAATGACCAATCCAAAGGTGCCACCGTGGCCAAAGAAGATGGAGGAGAGAAGGAAGAAGAAGGAGGGTAGGACACACCCCAATTCCTCCATCTTACTCCTCTAAACCCCCCTGTACATAAATCCTAAACCCTGTTTCTCACCCTCTAATTAGCTAATCTTTCCACCCTTCACCCCGGTGAGGCCCTCTTATCTTCATAAAGGTGTCGTCTCCCGTGTAGGGTCAAAGTCCTGCCACCAGACACTTCTGGCAACATTCCAGGACTCCCGGGCCCCCCAAGGGTGGTCCCGGGGGCTCGGCATGCCAGGACTCAAATCCTGAGATCCCACATCTCCCCCTTCTGTTTGCCCCAAGAAAACCTCTTTTACAATCCGATTCATGGCATCTGGGACGACATGGATGAGGACTAGAAAAGCTATTACAATATAAAATCCTAAACTATTAAAACATAAAATCCTACCCTTAAAATTCTTCTCCAAATGGGAGAAATGTCAAAGAAATCTGCCCTTAAAATTCCTCTCCAAATGGGAGAAATGTCAAAGAAATCTGCCAGCTGATCAATATATGATCCTTTGTCAGTTTCCCCTGTAATAGGTAAATTTATCCCATTGCCTATTGCAATTCAAGATCCCAAGGAGAAAACTCCCCAGAGTCTTTCGTTCTTATACAGAAATATTCAAGACCCCAAAGAGAAAACCCCCCCCAGAGTCTTTCGTTTCTCTTGTTTCTCTTCTGAGTTGTCCTTTGCAGTCTGAGTCCCGACTTTTGTCTGAGTATTCGTTTCTTCTTATATCTTGTTGAGGAAAATCGTTGCATAGTTGCAGAGTCGTTACGAAATGATGCTGTATCTCCGCTGAACCGATCTGGTATGTTGTGCACTTCGGTCATTCCCCCACGAGTGGCGCTGTCACCGGCCTCCGTGGCTGGGAGCCATGAACACAGCTGCCTCTCATTCAGTCGATTGTTGCTGTTTGCAGGCTTTCTTGAGACCGGGGTTACCTAGTTTTTTGATTCAACTGACAATAGGGTTAGAAAACACACACGCCTCCCCAGGAGGGGAGAGGCTTAGGACCCCGAGGGTTTTTACCAAAGGCACCAAGTCTGGAGAGGGCCCCTCCTCACCTGAGACGTCACCGGGGGTCTGGCCCGCCCCCGCCCGCGCTCGGCGCATGCGTGCTTTCCGAGCTGCTCTGTGTCTCTCCCGAGGTAATTTTTTCCTCTCCCTTTTTATTCCGCCTCTGAATTTTCCCCCCTCGGTCTGCCCCGACTCTGTCTCCGCCTCCTCCGACGCTGTGTGTGTGTGTGGCCCTATGTCGGTGTGTGCGGCCGTCCCCGCCGGCACCCGCGCCCGCCGCGACTCGCACCGGGTTTTTTTTTTTTTTTTTTTTTTTTTTGCGTCACAACCGCGCGCCTCTTGCGTCTCGCCGCAGCTTTCTGGGATTGCGCAATTCCCCTAATTTCGCTGCATGGGTCAGACGCCCCGGCTTTGGTTTGTGGCTTCTCCCCCCCGGGTTTTTTGCGAGTTTTGCCCGCCGCGGGCGTTTCTGCTACCTTGCCGGCCCCCGGGGCCGCTGCACCCCCCGGCCCTGAGCTTAGCAAAGCCGTATCTGAACACGCGTCTTTTGTTTTTTCTTTACCCGCGCTCCCCGCCTGCTCCGCCGCTGCCTGGCTGCGAGAAAGCGCCTCCCCCGGTCCCCTCTCACCTCCCCCCTGCTCTCCCTCTGCCCCTGAGTCCTCCATGCTCTCTGGACTTTTTGGACGCTTTTTGGGAGTTTCCCAGGGTTTCTGGGTTTTGGGACCGGGTGTTTTAATAATATTTCTTGCTCTTTTTTCTCCAAGAGCATTTTTCCACTCGGCCTTTTAAGGCCAGAGCTAATTTTTTCTTTCCTGGAGCCTTGCTCCCCCCTCTCTTTCAGAGAGTCCCCCCCCGGACGTCTGCTGCGTCTCGGGGTTATTTCTTCCTGGCCTTTTAAGGCCAGAGCTAATTTTTTCCGGAGTCCTGCTCCCCCCTCTTCCGAGGGCCCCCCCCCGGACGTCTGGTGCGTCTCGGGGGTTTTCCTCTCGGCCTTTTAAGGCCAGAGCTAATTAATTTTTGTATGTTTGTGTCACACCTTATAAGGTGGACAAAATTTCCCGTTGTTCCTGGGAAGGTTTCCCGTTGTTCCTGGGAAGGTGTGCCCCCATGTTCTTATTTTCCAGGCTTTCTTACCAAATCTGTTGTTCAGAGCAGTCTGGACGTCTCGATCTGTCCAGCAGATCACGAGAGGTGGACCCAGGGCGCCTTCTGGTTCCAGTCCGGGCTGTTCTGCTACGATTGTCTTCGGCAGAAACTGAGAGATGGAATTCTCAGTGACTGCTGTTTTTTTGCAGTCTCTGCTGGCTTTTTTTCTTCTTCTCTCTCTTTTTCTTCAGGGCTTTGAAGGTGGTGGTGGCCCCCCCGAAAGGTTGTGGTGGTCAGAGCTCACCCAGTGGAAGCCAAATGTCCGGTTTATCTCCCCGAAAGGTTTTGTGGTGGTCTCGAGTCCGTCCAGGGACGCCAAGTCTGGGTTTATCTCGGCTGTTTGAGGGGCCTGGGAGGCCCGGAGGTGGCCCGGAGGTGGCCTTGACGCAGCCCGCGTATCAAAGGACGAGAAGAGGCTTCAGTTCTTCTTTCTGGTTTTATGTTTATTAATTGTTTATCTAAAAGATGTTCTTTCAGCTCAACAGAGATCCGCACAGCAGTCAGCCATGGGCACACTGTCTGTCCCACGGACCGCCACATATCTTTATACCCCTAGTTACGTATACAATATTTATCATTTTTCCCCAATACCATCTATTCTTATAACTCGGTGTACTCTTAGTAATGACCAATCCAAAGGTGCCACCGTGGCCAAAGAAGATGGAGGAGAGAAGGAAGAAGAAGGAGGGTAGGACACACCCCAATTCCTCCATCTTACTCCTCTAAACCCCCCTGTACATAAATCCTAAACCCTGTTTCTCACCCTCTAATTAGCTAATCTTTCCACCCTTCACCCCGGTGAGGCCCTCTTATCTTCATAAAGGTGTCGTCTCCCGTGTAGGGTCAAAGTCCTGCCACCAGACACTTCTGGCAACATTCCAGGACTCCCGGGCCCCCCAAGGGTGGTCCCGGGGGCTCGGCATGCCAGGACTCAAATCCTGAGATCCCACAGGATAAGACACAATCTAACCTTAAAACTGTTGATTTTCTAAATCAAAGAAACAGGAGTCTAATTCTCATACTTTATGCCCAGAGTCAAGCCGGCTCTCAATGCCAAGGTACAAAAGGCACTCAGTGCTGATCTCAGATTTTTCTACTATGAAATCATTTACTTTGCTGCTCACAAAATACTTAGGAGAAAGACCACAGGGAAAATTAGTCCAGCCTCCAGGGATGGGTAATGAGCTTATGAACAACTGATGATATAAGAGGAGCATGCAGCTCATGGTATGCTAAATTTTTACAATTCACTTTACAAAGTCTCTTTTGTAATCCTGGATTGATTAAATACCAGGATCTGCACTCCTCCAAAATCTGTCTTTCTCCACTTGCTTAGGCTATATTTGGCTTCTTGAGCTACTGTAAGAAGAAAAACTCATCACAATCTCTTCAATTTTCATTTAGGATACACTCAAAAATTTTGTTCTTTTCTCTTGTGAAGGCCTGGATAACCTCAGACTAAAGTTTGAATCTGCAAAACCTGGATCATTTTTGTAATACAGAATTATAAGTCAGAGTAGCAACTATTTCCCAAAAGGCACCATCATCCCACTACTCAGCTGCTTGTTGTTCACAATTCTGCCTTCTGAAAGAGAAGTCTTGCCTCTGTGTACAAGAGAATGTCACAGTAAATACAACAGACATACTCTAGTCCAGACTTTGTACCACATAAGCTATTCAACTGGATACTCAGAAAAGAAAGAGGTATAATTTTTATATGGTCCCCACCAATTACTAGTATTTAAGACATAAAGATTTTCAGACTGGTTTGCCTTAAAACTGCACAAGTCTTAACTACAGATGCTCGAGTCCTGACCCAGCTAAAACCACTGCTTGTTGTACCAGTTTTAATAGGATTGGGAAAAGAGCTGGAAATCACTTGTTTGTACAAAAAAATATGGGACTGTGTGCATCAATTAGAAGCAGAAAGTAAAACACACTTCACTGACAGGATGTCCTTGTTTATCAGACAACCTTACTTGCTCTGAAATTCATCAAAGTGTCTTCAACCCTGAACTTATACTGCTCCTCAGCAGAGAATGAGAATGCATGTTGTCTGTCATGTGCATACAAAGCATGGCTCATTTCATGCCAGAGAACTGCCCAGTGTGTGGAGAAGGCCAAAGGCAGAGATCCTGGCTGCTGTCCCTGTGAACGTGGCCAGCAAGGCACGAACAGCACAGCAAGTCCCTTCAGACAGCCTGTCCCAGCCTCTCACCCCTGCTCTTGTTCAAAAAGCCTTCAAGGAAAGGGTCACTCCTCAGTGCTGTCCACACCCACAAACAGATGTAGAAAAGGAAAGCTAATACAGCAACTGGCCATAATAAACTCTCAAGAGGTATTTTGTAACCCACAATTAGCCAGGATAATCCCAGCCACGTAGTTTGCCTCCCATGAAAACTCTTTGACCTCAGATTTCTTTCTTGGAGCATGCTACTAATTTTTTTTTCCATGTCTCTCCCTTGGGCATTCAGTGTAATAGCTCTGTTTACTAGAGCTTCAGCCATTCCAATGTAATACGAGGGTGTCAAAAATGCGCTGTTATTTCAGGTTTACAAACTCAAATCAATGGCATGGTTGGTGGCATATGATCAAAATAAAGGTAATACAGAAACTTCAAAAGAATGTTACCAGATACTAAAACTGTCTTAGAAGGACCTCACGAGTAGCCAGAGATTTTCAGAGAAGATTCCTTTACAGTGGAGTCCCTGTTTCATGTTTAGAAGAGTCACACCTTGAGTAGTATCATATTTGTTGGACTTCCATCCAAGGAAACCACAGATATATACTGAAGTAGAAGTCTCTATGCTCTGCAAATAATTATAACTTAGCAGCAAAGTATTACAGCATTTTATCTTTAGTCCTATAAAAGGACACCCAACTACCAGCACAGCACATAATAACAATATTTCAACACCTCTTTGATGCAGAATCATGAAACTCACACAAAACATTTAGCTAAAAGTCCTTGGACAATAGCTGAATCATAAGAAGATTCCCAAAAGAGTCCCTGTGACCCTCTCTTTTATTATCTCGAGTAGTCATACATAGCCAAAGAATATAAGTTTTAGAGCATATCATTTTATTACACCAAACCCTGTGGTCATGCATAAATCACACATTGAGAATACTGCAAACACCACTTTAAAGGTGCTCTGTAGGGGTTATTCTTCATTATGAGATCCATTAGCATAAAATCAAGATTATACAGTAGGGAATTTTCTTCCTGAAAACTGCATTATTTTGTGTAGTCTCAAAGTCCATAATTCATCTCCAGATGGCAAGCATTCAAGGGCAAAACTGGAAGGGGTAAGCAGGAGAAGTAGGCCTACATTGCTATTTAACAGTATTTATATTAGTATTTATAATAATATTTATTATTTCATAACATCAGAAAGCTAATAGATTTTGGATAGATACTAAAGGATGCATATTCCAAGTTGTGTGTGAGTGATTCACGTGCACAGGAGTTCACAGTATCAACATGGGACTGGCTTTTAGAAGCTATAAGTGAATCATTCTGATGGAAAACAAAATAATATGATCGCAGCCAGCCAGTTCTTGGAAAATAAACCACACGTGCATAACTTGTGAAACAAGGAGGCAGAGTTTCCATTCCATCAGCTTGTCTGAAACATCTATGATTTCTGTTTTGTTCTCAGCAATGCGCTGCTGTGTACAGAGGATCTATGATTTCTGTTTTGCTCCCAACAATGTACAGAGGCCACAGACAAACCCAGTGGCCCTGGGACATTGGGGTAATGCTGCCAGAACTCCATCTCAGGCAAACATCTAGTCAGAAACATGATGCACAAATGCTTCAGAGCATTCTGGGAAGCTGGGAGTAATGTGGACCTAAAATACCAGAGCTTATCCCACAAGGATGAATTTTAATCATATCAGCAAATCCAGTATCCCAGCCATGCTTTGAATCTGCTTTGAGCCTGCTGGAATACGAGTACCAGTAATAAAAGAAACAGCAGCCACATTTGCCACTTGCTGCTCTGCACTCAGGATTGTCAGCATACGACCTATACCCAACCAAAGCAAGGAAAAAGCCTTTCTTAATATTGCCAGTGGAATACTCTGGCACGGAGCTCTTTTCTTCTCCCTCTCGCTTCATTTTGTAAAGGAGTCCATCACTGCAGCTACAACTCAACACAACGACACTGGGGAGTTTTTCAGACAACCAAGAACTGAGGTAGAAAGCTTTGTCCCTTCCAACATGTAGAATCTCAACCAATACTGGGTTATTTTTAAGTGACAACTTGAAAAACACATGAATTTCTACCTTTGCAGTAGCAGCCTTTATTTAATGTGTAAATTTTAAGAAAACAATAACAGCAGAGGGGAAAAAAGAGAGCAGTATAGCATTTTGTGAAACTGTCCACAGTATGATAAAATACAGCTTACTATAATGCAACAAATCAGTTGGGATCTTATCTGGAGCATTCGCTTTATCTGTGCACCTTTTAAATCGTTGTTCTTACACCCTCTTTTGCTTTCAATGGTCATTCATCAGGAGGGCTTTTGTTATCTGAAGGCTAAGTAAACAGGAGGGAAAACAAGGACCCAAGCCATCTATGACACCGGACAATGTCTTACTGCCACCTTGTGTTGAACAAAAAGCATGAATAGCTCATATCTCACAGATTTAAACAACAACAAAAAAACAAAAAAAAAAAAAAAAAACAAAAAAAAAACAAAAAAAAAAAAAAACATTGTACAGAAAATAAGCAAGGACAAAAACCTTCAGGAAGATGTGTGTGAATATGTGAATAAATATGTAATATTTTACAAATGGTTTAAGAGTTTACAAGGAGAAGAAAATCAGTATTTTATTTGAAATTTGTCCTCACCAGCTATCAGCAAATTTTACAGTTACACCATGAAAAATGGGATTTCTTGAGAAGCCAGAGAGATTCTTATCCTACTCTTGGGCTACTAATCAAATATTGCAAATGCCTTTTACACACATCCAAGCAATGAAAAAATTCCTACAGTGCTCTACCTTCTTAGAGTTTTGAATAAATCCACCTGCTGCAGACAACTTTCCTACCCACTGAATAAATCATATGCAATGTCAGGATTGGTCTTGCTCTTGAACAATGTACAAAATCAGTGCTGGAGAAAATCTGTCCTCTGTTAGCTCCACAGACGTTACCTTTCCCTGTGAAGAAATCACTGCACAACAGCACACACACAAGCCAAGAAAAGAGATGGCAAACTCTTCTGCAGTAAATATTTGACCTTGCAGAATGATGTTAAAAGAAAATAGTTAATTAGGATGTATTAGAGTTGCTATCATTATAAAAAGTTTGCTCTCTATTCCTCATTACTAGATAATGTGTGCCTTCTGTGATGGCTCACTGATCAACATCCTTTATGTTTTAAACCTTCAGCTTTGAACTTTCAGCTTCTGGTGTGCAGACCTCTCAAAGTCCTGTGCACTATTTCCAAGCTGCTCACAAAACTAGATTTTTTAAAAGAGCACATTTTTAAGAAAGCATACCTCTTTTGTAATTAACTGTATATTTAAAGTTTTCAAAAGGTTTTATTTCTCTGTGGGCCAAAATTTAAAGGTCCATAAACTGAAGGAGGTAGAAAAGCACTGATTTAAGGCTCAGACTTGATCTCAAAACTTTGGGCACCACTCAAATCACAACATTTCTTTTAGGACAACACATACTTTTACCTTCAGACCTATTGAAATCAGTAAAATGTTACTATCAACTTAACTGCTTAGTATGGTGCCAAGTTAGTTATAAATTTCTTGAGGATTTTCAAGGTTGCCATGCCATGCCATTGCCAAGGACTTCTTTAATATAATAGATAATGTGATCATCAGACAGTCTTTAGTAAATTAGAAATTATCCTGGGGTGGTAGTATGGACTGGTGAGAAGAGGTTCCATTAATTCCATCACCATCAAACAGTTCACATGAGCATTATGAAATGGTGGTGGATTAACAGTGTCTGCAGTCCCTCTATTCCCAGCACAAAGGAATGGAAGCTGTAGAGCTCCATCGAGTATGATAAATGGATGAACTAGTTACTTCATTCCCTGAGCATGATAAAGACTCTTTTCAGACATTTATGATGGTTGCTACCCAAAGTGATCAAAATGAGCTAGATTAATGTGCTTGACAGAGGCACTATGCTTCTCTCAAGGCTCCACCGACTTCAGGCACTGCAGCCTGTCCTCAAGGCATTATGTGCAGGGTTTGTCACAGTGCTGCTGCAGCAATTTAAAAAAAAGGTTAAATCAAGTAATATGAATTAAATATGTATACTCTGAATTACCACTTTGATTTTGAGGTCTGTAACAACTTCCCACTAACGTATTAACTCTTTGCTCATTATAAGAAACTTCTTTCTTCTACTTTTATATCTGACAAGGAAAATCTGTGCTTTAGGCAGTCACGGGAACATGTTAAGATTTCTGCTGGACAAGGAGAGGTTGGAAGGCAGCTCCCCTCTTACTCCTGCTGTATTTGTTACCAGCCTTTCCTTCCTTCATTTTGTTTAATTTCCTTTCTTTATTGTTCCCCTCTGCTCTTTGTCCTCCCCTTTTGTTACAAAAGCAAAAAGCAAGACATATGCCTTTTTAAATCTAAAAAGGGCTAGGATCACCTGTCTGATACCCCTCTTGTATATAAGCAAGAAAGATAACAGTCATAGAGAGATTATCAGACTTGGTTTCCCAGGACATCTTCCATTCTGTCACTCTTTAGGTCTCAGTTGATTTTGGGACTCCTAAATTTGTAATAAGGAAACATGTTTGTTTGAATCTCTCCTAGTCTGAAGAACCCCATGTATACATTCACAGAAATGCTCAATGGCCTCATTCTAGAGCCTGAAAAAAGCTACTATGAGATCAAATACCAGGATGACATTAGAGATGGATTCATTTAAGCATTGAAGTAAGAGAAGTAATTGAGGTGTTCTCCTCAGTGGCAGCACTATCAAGCTAGCAGGGCTCATCCAAATGCCATGCAGAACATGGGCATGATAAAACCTACTGAAACAGTTGTTAAAACTGAAGATGTCCCTTTCACACTGCAGAGAGAAAACTCACCCACACTCACGGGTAAAATACCCATCAATATCACAATATCAAGGTGGTGCGGTATGGATTTGGACTATAAATCCATGAGAAATCCAACTGCTGTCATCTGATCCCAGCAAGCCTTTGACAGTGCCACAGCCATGAAGGTGTTCAGTTGGAAAAGCCTGTCTGGAAGGGCTGGCATAGGAACTGTGCCTTAGGAGGTCTTTGAATCAGACTTGTTGGAGGGCAGCCATCAGTAAAACTTCTAGAAGACCAGTATTTTATCCTACCTCTGTCAGTAAATTCAGAAAGTTAGAAGTCTATAGGACAAGGTGGAATGGTTTAAAACTGAAAGACAGCAGGGTTAGATTGGATACTAAGAAGAAATTCTTTAGTGTGAGGGTGGTGAGGTACTGGAACAGGTTGCCCAGAGAAGCTGTGAATGCCCCATTTCTGGGAGGGTTCAAGGCCAGGCTGGATGGGACCCTGAGCAACCTGGTCTAGTGGAAGGTGTCCCTGCCCATAGCAGGGGATTGGAGTAGATGATCTTTAAAGTCCCCGCCAATTCAGGCCATAGCATTATTCTATGACCAGTCATTCACTTAATTACAGGAATGACGTTCAGCTGCTTTCCCTTACAAGAGTTAGAAGTATTTATTTGTTAAATTCTTAATCCTTTATTTAGTGTTTGGGACTGATACAGCTCTATATTGTTTAAACTTGCCAGTGAAAAAGAAAACAAGAGAAAAATGTATGGTCACAGAGCAGCCCATTGTGCCTGTTTAGATTCACCCACACCAGCATGGACAATGGCTGCTCAGCTGCCAGTATTTAACAATAAACAAACATCAACAAACAAAAGTGTTTGACAATATGTTTAACTACTATTGGGTCAGCAGTTGGTTTCTTGTCTTACATAACACTTGTTCAGGAAGGACAGTCAGTATTTCAAGTAGAGGGGCTATGCAAGTACATCATTCATGAAAAGAGTCCTGCATCTGGGACAGAAGATGAAAGGGAGCTAAACAGCCAGCAGGATGCAAAATGACAGCTGTTTAAACCACATTTCTAACCGCTGTGCTCAAGGTTTGATATCTCTGGGGAACAAGCAGGCAGTCACAGAAGGGTGGGACACAGAAAAACAGAAAAGATCAGCATATTATTATTTCTATTGTGATCAGACTGTCTGTTCTTGTCATATAACAGCTAATTACTGACTGCCAGTTTACCCTGTTTACCCAGTCCAAATATTTGGTTATCCAGATTCTGTTTTTCTCACTAAAGCTTTAGTGAATTTTAACATGTTTGAAAGAGCATTTCCCCCTGGCTTACCAAGATAAACCAAGGTATAAACAGTTTCCTTGGGCCTGGTACATCCTCTGCTGAGTAGTGTGCCAAATTCCCCTATCCTCCCAGGCAACTCAGTTGCCCCCAGAACCCCTAACCACTGATTTGCTGGAAAAAGTATCTGGTGAAGTAAATGTCCTATGTCTTTTGAGAAAAAGCACTCCCTATTCTATCCAGGAACAAGAATAAAGCTGCTGGAGAGCATCTGACCACCAAATAGTGTGGGGAGGATTTGCAGCAATGAAGGACGGTACTTCTGGCTCTGATATTCCTCTGCACGCTGCCTCCATCCATGACAAAGCAAATCTCTCATCTGCACCTTCCCATCTGTGAATGCTCCCAGCCCTTGACTGCATTTTTACACTGCTTGCACCAACCAGACCTTCACAATTCTCTCTAGTGAGAGTAACTACAACCCACTCTCTCTAAATCTGTCTCTGTGACAGGAGGAAAATGGAAATACAGCTGGCAAGCCAAGTAAATGGGACCAAAACTGGTTTTCTAGGAAAATGTAGACTCCTATGTGGCAGAGGGAAAGGATGACAAGAAGGGATGTAGATCACACTGACCCACCTCCAAATTCCTGGAATTACTCCAAACATTCTTTACAAGTTCCCCATTGAACCAAACATCTGCCTTCACATGAAACATTGATTTTTTTCCCCATCCAATTTTTTATTCTGAGCACACAGAATATCTCACAGACAGGCAAACTCTTCAATCAAGCCTTTGTACTGTCAGGAGCTGGAAGGCAGAAAGAACTGTGCCAATGAAAGTTTTCATCCAAATTTCAGTAAGGTACTCCTACACTGCTTCAAAAAGTTTTATTCTGTTTATTCCTGTTAGTTTACACTGAAACCAGTTACAAAAATGTAAAATCTGGCTGCAGTACCACATGCAGAAATTTATGCAATATATTAAGTTTGACATGTGTTTGTTGAGAAGTCATAGGGTACTGGATGAAGCTATTCAGTTTTTTGCAGCTTATACAGAACTACCATATCAGAGGAAAAGTGAGTGTTTCTTTGCTCAGCCCTGTAAGCCTGCTCCTATGCCCCCCCAGCCCTTGCTCCATCAAAGACAATGACAATAAGAAAATTCAGAAAAAAAGAGAGAATAGTACATGGCTGAAGAATAGATTTTCCTGCAGGCAGTTTTTTCAGAACAGGGATGATTACCACAGCTACTGCTGCTAGGAGTTCCTGTTTCCCTTGGTTCCCAGTCTGTCTGTAAGGGTTCTCTCCCTGCCTTCTCACTACAGCTGCCCTACAAAACAGCTCAGCTACCTGCCCCTACCCTCTCCCAGGTGCTGTTGCATACATGAGTCCTCTCTGCTCCTCAAGCATGCTTCATGCAGACCCAGCTATGAGGAACAAGGCTAAGGAGAGCAGAAACTTGGACTGCCACCACTATACCTTAGAGAGCCCCTGCCCCTTGCCAGGACTTATAACACACCATGAAGCTCACACAAATCCTGGAAAATCCCACCCACTCTGATCTGCCTAGAACAAAAGGAGAGGGAAACAGCACTACGGGATGGTGCTATGAACAGTTTCTAGGCTCCAAAAAGAATTTAGATTGCATAGATAGAAAGCAAAGATAGAAATCACATCACATACTGGGACACTACAACTGCTGATTAACACAAAGCAGCTGTTCTGCTTCATTCTTTAGTCAGGAGACAGTATAGGGCTGCAAGCAAAGCAGAACTTTGTGTCTGGATCCAAAACTCATTTTAGAAATGAGGCATACCTGTCCCTTCACCTGTAAATCCATAGGAAGAAGACAGTTATCCCTTCTGTCTCTGGAAGTTAACTGATTTAATTTTCATCTTCCCCTTTTGTAATTCTGAGATGATCCTTTGGTTGCCCAGAGGGCTGTCCTTTTCTGGAATTTTCTCGTCTCTTTTTTTTCCCTTCCATACATAGGCACATATACACTCAGCATGTTTCTGCTATAGTTACCTGAGTCTTGGAGCTCAAGCTATGGCAGGGCTCATCAGAGAAACAGGAAAGAGGAGATTCACCTATGGGGACCTTGTGCAGCCTGCCAAAATGAATGTAACAGCAACAGACCAGCATAGCAGGATGTGTTAGCAATGGCTGCAAGACTTGAGAGACTGTGCCACGGATGAACATTACCTGCAAATCTCAAGTGGTCCCAGCTGGAGACCAGCTCTGAAATCTCAACTACTGGTCTCCATCAGAGACAGGACTTCATGGTTCCAAATCACATTCCACTTGGATTTCATATTTCTAGGAAAAGATGTGTTAATTTGCTGTGTCCAGACATATTTTATATACTCCTCCACATGAGCATTCAGTCTCTATTCCAGATCTGAGATTCCCTTACAGAGTTCTTTGTGGCTCTTGAGATGATGGAGATATGACTTTTATTTTACCAGTCCTCTTAGTCATCACTTGAATGCATTCTTATATCCACCTGATAACCACAAATTTGTCACTGGCTACAGACATATTGGTGAGAAATAGTGAACACGTACATAGGTTTATATCTGTGTGAGGTCATTACATCTGATAGATTCTGCTTGAGGGACTTCAGGCATCTCACTTCAGCCTGTGAGATAATGCACAGGAAAAAGCAGCAGCACAATGACACAGCCAGGCTGAACTGTGGCATTTCCTGGTGTTTAGCAGTTAATGTCAGCCTTTGTGTTTGTTTTCCCTTGGATTTATTGTTTGTTTGTGATTTTCTGTTGAGGATAACCTTTCAAAAGCCTAATCCCTTTTGCTTTGAAGCTCTGCTGCTCAGACAATAATTACACAGACACCATGAAATGTTGTTGGTGTTTGACTCTACATTAGTCCAATTCTATCACTTTATTCTACTCTTTCTACTCTCCTGTAACAAAGCTGCCTTTAAAGTAATATATAAGTGAATTGTGAATAACATCTTTCATTACTCCCTGGAATAGCTTTTTTTAAAATTAAATGCTATCCAGTTTGCAATTGGTTTTGGGTTCAGGGAGCTTGCTTTATACTATGCAAGCACAGACTATTTCTTTCAAAATAGCAGCTTTTTTTCCCCCTTAATAACATGCTTTCCAAATGCTCATAGTTATACCCACTAAAATCAATTTGCAAAACAATACAGTGCCCTGCAGTCCAGGAAGAGCTATTTCTGTATCAGTTCCAATCTTCAATTTTTAGCTTTTCTTTTTCTTCAAAATGAGGTACCTTTTCTATTGTAAATTTGTGGCCTTTGCTCCATCCAGTATCACTAGCTGAGCAAATGTTCCTAAATCCTTTCAAAGGCAATTATCTTTCCATGGAAAACTTCCTAGCATTTTAAAAATATTGTCTTTTAATAGCAATTATTAAGGAGTATTTGTGGCTTCAATTTGTTTTTCTTGTATAGATCACATTTTCATGTGATCTACAGAAGAAAAACAAATTGAAGCCAAAAATCTTAGTTTGTTTTCTCACTTTTTCTCTCAGAATAATCCTCCCTCAATCCACAGTCACATCCAGTGCTATGTAAAATCAAAGGCACTTAGACCAGTTTAGGGATATCTTGATTTGGTTTGTGGATGAGTTTTGACAAAAAAGCCTTTACAGAAATTGAAAGCATTGTACTGCAAAGGTTTCTACATTTCAAGCAAACATTTCAAGTTCACTAAGCCCTCTTAAAATGTGCCTTAATTACACAAGAGAGTTGAACATTTGTTGACGTTAGTGCTTCCTCACAAGTTATTTATCAAATAAATCATCTTTTCCCAGGTTTCAATTCATATAACCAAAAAATGCCTTAATCAATTCTGGTATTTTTTCAATCAGTTCTACAATACAACAAAACAATGAATTATCAATGTTTGGATGAATTCTCAAATATTCTGGTACTAAAATCCGTGATCAAAATTACTTAACTATTTAGCACACTTGTTAAAATTAAAAACTAATCATAAATAATATAAACATGGGATAGACAACTATTATACTTCCATGAAAGATGAGCAATGCATAGTTAGATCCAGCTGAATGAATGAATGAAGACAAGAGGGAGGAAAAAAAGATTGTTGGAGGAGTGGGTGCATTTTATCTGCTCTTGCAAATTATTATATGCTTGCATGAGATCAGTCTTTCCAAATTTTCGCAACGTGAAAAGTCCAGAAATATAAAAGGCAGGGCATTTAATCCAATGGATCATGTTATCTTTGTTTAGGACCATTGATCCTGAAGCCACTTCCTCATCAACAAATCCCCTGGAAATATGGAAATTTTTACTTCTTTAAAATAAAGCTTGCTAAACTGAAAAGGAAAAAATGGTCCTATTTTTAAGACTTCCACACAAAGACGTCTTTAAACTTTTCTGCTTGTGGAACAGATCACTATTCACATGAATATCTGGAAACTGCATGCCAAGTTGCAAAATTCTGCCTGGAGAAGAGAGGATTACCAAGAAAAAATAATAAAAAACAAATCTAAAAAAACAGTGAGAATGATTGGCCAAACAACAGTCAGTGAGACGTGATTGCACATCACAAAATAAATGTCTTGAAGTATTAAAAATCAATAACAGCAAATCTCAGAGCAATGGTATGCAATATCTTCTTTCAAAAGAGGAAAATAGTAATAGTTTTTCTTTATCATTCTGCAGCATATTAAATGAGATTTTTTAATAAGCATATGTGTTAATTAGTTCTTATCCACTAGAGAGAAATTAATAGATGCTAATATATTTGTGGCTATTCTCTAGAGTTGTGAAAGAAGCCATTTCTATCATGTAGATATGCCTTTCTCTCTGTTAGAATCTGAATGATCATCTTCTGAAGGTTTTGGAAAAGCAATACTTTGACTGGTAGACTTGATAAATTAACTTCTTTCTAATCACTTTGTAAATCAATCTGATGGAACTATATAATTAGATTTTAAAAAGGATATTCAATGTGTGATATTCAATAATTCAAGAAATTCAACATAGGTTTGAATAAACTAATTCTAATAAAAGACAGCTCCCCAAATAAGCTAGCAATCATGAACATATTTAAGATTCCACTTAGCAAAGAAGTTAAAGAATTCATAATCTTATTACTTGAAATGTCAGTCCAGTTTTAGTAAGACTAAACATGAAAACATGTTAAAGTTTCATGAATCAAAGAACATAAGACTTTTTACTGATGAATCAACAGATAAGTTACTAATATAAATAAATTTCTTCATTATTTAATAACAACATATACATAATGTTTACTACAAAGTCCTTTTAGGCTGAAAAGAAAGCAAGAGTGATGAGACATACCTTACCTAAGCATTAAATTTGTATTTGCTTAAGAATTCAGCAAGAAATTAGTACTTGTACACAAAGAATTTTGCAGCAAGTCTGAGAGCAAGTCACTTCATTATTATCCCACCTACAGCAGCGCTACAATCCCATTTATCGATGGGGGAGTGGCAGCCGGAAATCAGGCGGCTGCAGTGCCAGAGGAGCAGAGTTGCTGAACTCAGTTACTCTTCACCATCCAATTAGTTCTACTGACTGATGCTGACACTGCTGGCACACACCAAGTTAGCAGCTGTTTAATCAGCTTGCCAAAATTGGGTCCTGAACCTCTCAAAACCTGCATTTGAGCAGGATTCAATGCAAAGGTAATAATTTCTGTGCTAGCACACATATCTGTCTTGTTTATTTTGGATATTTTTTCCATTTGCATATTTTCCCACTTAAAAATTCATATGGCAACTTTGTAAGGAGTGTTTCTGATCATGTTTCCTAGGTACACATAGATATAAATCTTCATGCTGCAAATTAAGAATGCAACAACCAAGCTCTGATTATTCCCCAGACCTGGTCAAAGAAACCCGCACCAGCGTGGAACCTCTAGACAGGGAAGCTGATCTCCATAAGGAAAATGCTGCTTGGTCTGAAAGCAGCAGCCCAGAAGATGTCTTCAGTTCCTCTGAGATGCAGACAGTAGCAGTTTTTATGGACACCACCTCGCCTCCTGGGGACTACATTCTCCAACAAGGTTACACAGAGTCTTCACTTCTGAAGCTTCCTGCAGAGGAGTGCAATGGGATCCAACATGCGCCTTTCCAGTTCGACCGCCACGCTCGGGCAAGAATTTCCACTTCTCCAACTTTAAGGCGCCTCAGGATGGCCTCTGCCTCACAAGCACTGTCATTTCAGGACTGTTCTGACACAGCTCAGCTGGGAAATCAAAAGGAATACACTGGCTCTCTCCACCACATTTGTAAGAGTCCGCCTCGGTGCGTTACAATTTCTTCATTATCGCTGCCTTCTTGTGTCCATGCAAAATTATTGTCATCCAAAGCCAAGTCTGAGAGAACAACAGCAGTTCCAGAGTCTGACCTACCCAGATCAAAGCTTCCCAGCAAAGAGAATCCTCTCAGCAATGACAGTCCCAATGAGCCACCCAGAAACTCTTGGAGAGCCAACTCTGCTACGCTTCCTACGAGACTCCCCCGTCCGAGCCCTACAGTGTGGGCAGGCGTCCAGGTAAGAGGAACAGGAGGATGCAACCTCTTTTTCAGTCTTTCATACTCAGTGTCGGTCCATCATGAACCAATGCACAAATAAAACCCCAATTCTTAATCTGAACTGTATGTTGGGTCGTGATCCTCTAATACAGCAGTCCAGCTTTTACACTTGACAGGAAGGGAGATTTTTCTTTCCAGATCAGTAAGAGACAGCAGCTCCAGCCTTTCCTCATGGTGACCAGGCTAGCTTAGTCCACTCCTGTACAGGGCCACTCTTTCCCATCTCTGCCCATTCACTCTGGTGGGCCAGGGTGGTGGATATGGAAGAATAAGACTAAGTAATTGATCCTGTTTAGGATTGGTTTTTAGAAGGCTATTTTCTTTCAACCCTTTACTTTAGCTCTTTAACCCTTCAGCAGGATTATTCCTAAGACAGGGAAGTTTCCTGTCTGTTTTACTGGATGGCATTACTAACCCTAATAAAACCAAGAATTAAGTTGGTTGAGTCAAATTTAAGGTCTGCTGCTACCAAAGGAAGAGGTACAATTCCCTTTATTTATTTCAGCTTACCTAGCTCTGCCACTCAGTGGCCCCCCTCCCTTTTTATGTCCAGCTCCATAAACAAAGAAGCAATTGTGCAATGTCCTCTGAAAAAAAGAAACCCTGGCCCAGTGAGTGTCAGAATTAGTAAAGAGAAATAAGCAAGGGAGGAGCCAGCTCTGCATCTTTCAAGGGCAGGAAACTACAATTCAATTCTCCACAAGGACAAAAGGAGAGGCTTTCTGTACAAGCTAGGTGTACTGTAGATCTGCTCTCAAAGACCTTCTCCTGTGTGCAGAGGCACACATGCTCAGCTCTGTCCTTATGCAAAGCACCCACACACACATTTTCCTGAGGGTGGATGGTGTCAAATAGGTGTAGAGTTCTTCACTAGCCATTAGCTTTGCACTATAAACCAAAAGCTATTTTCCTCCTCCTCCCACCCCCTTCAAATACAGAAAACATTCTGGATGTCAAATCAGTTCTCCTTACTCCACAACAGTGAAATTAATTAGCCTATGCCCAAGCCTATTACACTATTATTAGTACATTTCCCTTTACAAATTAGCTCCTTTTTCACAAAAAGTCAGATTGCTTGCTTGCTTTCTCACCAACTAACTAATAATATTCACTTTCTTTCAGGAGAGGGGACTGCCCATGCAAAGGTATGCACATATTTATTTTATCTGATTCTAAGCTTGACTCTCATACATTTTTAACGAATTTGCTTCACTCTAGGACAAAACTGAACATTGAGTCAAGTATACATAACTCAACCTTAATTTGTAGATTTGCTATGTGAAATGCTTGTCACCAGCTCACTAAACTTTCTAATGAGATTTTCTTTCAAAGGTGGCTGTCTCCCCAGCATGTTTAGCTACATTTCACACAATATTTCATCCGGATCATCGGGGAGCTTTGCACCTGGAACCAGCTGCCAAAAGGTCCGGTCGCTTGGCTTAGCAGGGTCAAACTTCAGCTTGAGGAATGTGAAATATCTCATAATCTTGAGTGACATTCTTCAAAAGTTTGTAGAAGGGAAAAGGGAGCAAAGGAGGTAGGAGAACAGCTCAATATTGTTCTTATACATAAACAAAGAAGATCTAGGACTGCTATTGGAAAGGGGGATTATTAATCCTACAAACTAAGAAGAGTACATAGAATATGTGGATTTTATAAGTTAGGGCAGACAAGACAGAGTATTGTATACCATATACCTGTGCAGTGAATTGTGTCAAGGTCTTCAAAACAATTATCATAAAGTAAAAGTGCTATTAGAAATTATTTTTATTACAATATGTTTCCTTAAGAATTTCAAATATTTACAGAAGGGAAGGAAAGTTTTATTTTCTTCCCACACAACAAGGAAGCAGTAGATAGTTCCTCTATTAATACTGACCCCTCTCTCATTAATGGAGTAGTGCTCACTTTACTGCATGGTCCCCTCAAGGATGTTTGACACTGGGTGGTTTGGAGCAGACTGATAAAGTCTAGGAGTCCTTACACAATGCAGTTCCCTAGAGGAGATTCAGGAGATGTGTGCATGCACTTGAAATTACATGTTCACTGAAGAAGAGACCGCCTGGATATTCTGAACTGGTGCAATTTCCAACCCACCCTTTAGCATTTTGAATTTACAATGGAGATGGGGAGAGAAGGGGAGGGAAACACCTTTATCTGGATGTGAAAACAAGTAATCTATACCTTTTGCAGGAAAAGTCTGGTCTGATCCAACTCAAACAAGGAATACATAAACATATCTCACTGTCAGCGTGAAGATTTTTGTGATATGTAACAAACTTCAGGGGGGAAATTGAAGATACTGAAACCATCTACCAATGGTTTAATAGGAGAACACTGAACATTTAGTGTACACACCTTCTCTTGGTGCTGTTTGCCTATAGTGGCTTCAGGAAGGAAGTAAATACATGCCAGCTAGGGTATTGGCTTTGGACTTCTGTCCAGACACCTTTTAAAATCAAGAAACCACAACCCAAGGAAACAAACCAAGATTTTTCCATAGGCACCAGCTGGAAAAACTGTCAAAAGGTGGTTGGGATGATGTATTATGAATTCTATCTGGATAAATATTAGAATGTGCAAAAATGTATTTTAAAATTCACCAGTTTCTGCTTTAAACATTTTTTGTCAAATCTAATTTGGTCCAAGGTCTGGGTTAAGCCTGTGTTCAGCTCCTCCTTCATTAAGATCATTAGTCTAACTTCTTAACAGCTAATCCCTTCTTATCACAGCCAGCAAAAACTGTTCACATGTCAGATTATTTTCTCCATCTAGAAGCACATTAGGACAGTTGGCACCTCTTCTCCAAGACTGACTTATGTATTGTTGTGGGTAAAATCATGCCTTTGTCCTTCAGTTTTAATGAACATCTCTTCTCCACACTGCCAAGCTGTACTCTCAAAAAAATCTTTAATGCACTCATTTTGAACAGCCTTCTCCCACACAGTCCTCAGTCAAGAATGCCAGCACATCCTGTCAGCATGGCAACTTGCTGAGCTGATGCTGTTTATAAAGAATCATCCAAAATAAATAAACAAAAAGGGCAAGAGGGGCAGCACAGATAGAGATGTATGTGGTGGAGAGAAGATGAGATGCCAAACCAACACTGCCATGGAAGAAAACATAGATAAAACAAAACCTCAAGTTCACTCTGATCCCCTTTTCTCCTTGCACTATTCAGCATTATCAGAGGCTGGGTGGAAAACTGCACTGCACTATTTCCTACAGCAAATCAGCTAATGAAGAGCCTTCACAGTAACTGCCAAGACAGCTCATATTCAATGCCTTGAAAGAGCTGGGCTCATCTATCTTGAAATACTCCCATTCCTCTTTTAATGACTCACACAGCTGTAAAGTGTCACAGCATCACAGAATCACAGAGTGGGGAAGGTTGGGAAGGACCACAGTGGCTTCTCTGTTGCAGCCTCTGTGCTCAAGCAGGGTCATCCTGGAGCACATTGCACAGGATGGCATCAATTACACTAAACCTAACTCCTCATGCCATCACAGAAATAGTTTACTTTTGGCAATAGGTCATGTTCCATGCTAACTTTTTGAACCAGGGAGTCCAAACACCCTCCCTGAGCAGCTTGGGAAACAGTGTCACTGCCTGGCAGTTATCTCAGTACTGTGAGCACCCTATAATATTTACATCAGTAAATATTATCTATAAATTATATTATAAAATTATAAATTATATTATAAAATAGATCCTCTGTTGCTTTTATTCACATCTAGTGGATAGTCCTTTAAGTAATTTATCTGCTGTTTAAGTGAGGTGATCTGTATAGATGTCTGTTCCCCGGGATGGCTAGTCAGACTAAGATTAGGGACATATGAACACACTTCCTGTGCCTTAGAAATAAACACATACTCAGGATATTTATTTTGCCAGACCATGATCTGCTTCAATGTCTTTAATAATTTTCTATAACTTTCCCATCTAAATCTATGACATAATCATGTTTTTTAAAAAAAGTGGATTTTAAGAATGGGGAGATATTATCTGTAATAATTCAAATGCCTGAGTTTGTCCCTAAAGCACTCTTTCCTCTTTTATTCCATAACTGCAGTCCTCTATCTCCAATAAGTGAAACAAACAAAAAATAAAGGAAAAGGCAAAGCCACAGAGTCTGAATGCATGAGAAGATGCTAAGATATTTCAGACTTAAAACCTTGTAAATTTAACTACGCAAAACTTCAGTAATTTAATTTCTCCAGGAAAAAAAAAATCCAAAACAAAACAAAAACAAAAAAAAAAAGAAAGGAAAACCAGCAGAAGCATAGACCAGGAAACCACAGATACCTGTCCTTCCATCTCTGAAGCATGCTGAAGCATGACTATGTAGTTTGGACATGTAAGCCATTAAGCAGCCCAGGCTCATGGGATTGCAAAGGAAAATTGTAGACAGACACTTGAGTGGTCCTGCCATGCCCCCACAATTCACAGGCTCATGCACCTGTGCAAAGAGCTTGTTTAGCCATGTGTGTGCCTGAAGTTCAAGGCCTTTTTGATCTGGATAAATAATGTCATTTAATTCAGTTATAGGGACTCTGTGCTTCCATTATTAGTCTTCATAAGCCACTAGCCTGCAGCTTCAAATATATTGTGAAAACAGAAGTAGGCTAGATGCTTTAAAAATCAATAATACACTGCCAAATTTTACTGTGAAGCCAACCTGAAGTAAACCTCCTGAATTTCCTGGTACAGTAATAACACCTTTGAGGATTATCCTTGTACTATATTGCAGCACCTGACTTGTATAATAGCCCAGCTGCCCAAAAGATTGCACCATGGAATCACTAGAGGGTTCAGTGGCATCTTAATGCAATCATTACCAACACTGAAGAGTTGCATTGGGTAGCACTCAGTGCACATCTCAGGAAGGCACTCCTGAGAGGAGCACTCCTCTCTCCCCCTTGCAGGGGTATGGGCTTGTAGACAGCCAGGGAACAGACCCCCCACCCATTAAACGATTTCATGAGAAACCACAGAGTTTCATTGTAAACTCTAAAGCCAAATAAATAAATTCCATGTTCTCCATTCAGTAGGACTAGCAAAGAAACTTCCAAAGAACTCCTGCATTGCACAGTGTAAGCTCCTCAAGATGTCGTTTTTAAGCCCTTATATGTCCATGGCTCAAATGTTAAAGTTCTATGCCTGGCCCATCTGATAGACTGCAGACCTCTCTCTTGCTAGGAACAGCTTTCATGTAGACCATTCAATTGTTTAGTTAAGGCAATTGCAAGCAGTGTCACTGTCAGGTCATAAAAAGGCACAATCTCCTTGTCTTACCATACATATCAAATCCCAGTTCTCCACCTCAGAGCTCATCTGTCAGATGATAAGCTGTCAAGTAACTATTCATACACTTAAAGGAAAAAATATACCTGCCAGGTTTCACACCAAGTGTGGCAAGTGGCTAGAAATTCACAGTAAGAGAACTGCCTAGACAAAAAAAGATCTCAGTAAGAATCATGCTTAACTGACCAAAAATACCATGCACAATAAGTGGTGACTGAAAAATAGAATTTTTATAAATGTGCATGTACTTTGTGCCTCCTCCCTCAGATACTGAATTACTGACCCTTTGAGCCCTAATGCAGCATTCATGTACTGAAGGCAGCACAGCAGCAGCTGCAGTCAGCAGTCCCTCTGCAGCACATGCTAACACAATTCATTAGGATCACTGTGATATTAGCAAAATAGAAAAGGTCTTTAACATGCACCAACCAGTTTCTGTATGTGAATGCAAGCAGCCTGTGGCACAAACATGCTGCTGGATACAGAATGCCTGTGCCACTTTTCTTCATGGATCTAGATTCTGGACAATGCTCTCCATTAGGAACAACAATAGTTGGAAAGAGACATTTTTCGATCAGTAGGACCACTGAGTCATGTTACATTCAAAATATTTTAAATAGCAGGAAAAAAATGCCAGAAATACTTAGAAAGAAAATAGTACAAACTAGCCAAAAGGTTAAATAATTTTTTCAAAACCCAACATTTTATCTGCTTCACTAGTGTGCTGTCTTTTCTTGAAATCACCTGAGCTATAGGAAGGCTAAAATTAACAAGACACATATCAGCTAAAAACAGTATTCAATTGTTCCATTAAACTCCACTGCCAAAACATAGATTCTAAAATCCCCACTCACTTTTTGCCTAACCTCAGGAGAAACCAGGAACTTTCAATACTTAAATGCTTTAATTACTCATTATCTGAGCGTGCCATGACCATAAGAACTTTGATCTCAGCAACAATGTGGAATTTGAAAGTAGGTATTTGCTGTCACTGAAATTCTCTGCTCATTGTTTTTTCAGCACATGACGTCATAGCTGCTGTGCTTTGGTATTTTAGCTGATTCCCCCGGCTCAGCAGGAGCTCCTGCAGCCTCCATGGACAGATATGACGCGTGCTGTTGTTGTGTCCCACAGAGCGGCCGAGCGCAGGCGCAGCTCCCTGGTGCTGAGCCTGCCGGGCCTCGAGGTGTTCCCTGGAGACCTGCTGGTGTCAGACAGTGCCATGGACTACCTGCCCTGCTCATCCTTCCTGCTCACTGCAGGTCAGACACAGCGGGGACTGCTCCTCCGAGCCCAGCAAAGTGGGGGTGGAACACGTGTGCACGTGGGATGGGAGGGCAGATGGATACAGTGAGACCCTGAGGTGGTGCAGCCTCTGTGGGGGATCCTGTTACCCCACACCAAACTGACTTCATTGTCTGTTTTAAAATTCCTCTTTTTTTTTTTTTTTTTTTTTCCCTGCATTTTACTGTTGAATGCAAAATTCAAGTAAATGAGAAGGTAGGACACAGATCACGTTGCACCTCCACAGGCTAGAAGCTACCAGAGCTCAGGCCAGGACCTCCACCTGGAAGCAGCTGAGGTACAATTTCCTACCTCCACAGCTTCAAGCAGAGAGAAAAGCAGCCCATGCTGCCCTTTGCAGTGGTGTTCTGATCACAAGGGCAGCAAACCCAACTCACTGCCAGAGGTTGCTCACAAGACATTCCAAAACTGAAATGCAGACCTGCAAGCAATTTCCACAAATAGCTATTGTAGAATACAGTATGGTGTGATTGACGGAGATCCTGGTGGCCAGAAATCAAAAGTTTCTCAGCAAGCAAGTCAGCCAAGGTCACAACCAGCATTTTCATTACAGCAAATAAGCCAGCCATTCTAAGACTTTCAAAATACAGAAACACAAAGTTTGGACTGTGATTCCCTGACACACACCTGAAGATGGGTGCCACATAAAGAAAACCTTTTCAGATTTCTTGCTGGACACAGAAATTCCCCACAAGTCACCAGTACACTCCTAAATCTAGATCCCCACCTTTCCCTCTGCCTCACCAGGGACCACAAATTAAACTCTGCCTCACTGTGCCAGCCCCATGACAGATCTGAGAATTAGGGCTCATAGGATTATTTATTCACTGGAGATTTAAATACCTGCATAACTCCAACTTATCATGATGAGAAGGCATAGACTAATTCTTGCTTTAAAACAACATCTTCAAAAATTTACTTGAGTTATGATAGTTTTCCCAGATAAAGAATCACATAATGACCGCAGCAATCACACAGTGATCACCTGCAACAAGTAGGAGCATTCAGCACCATCCAAGATCCCACCACAGACAGTCATAGTTCTTGCTGGGAGGAACTCAACAAGCTTATTGGGTTTTAAGTCTGGTGCACAAACTGCCTAAATTCAAGTATTAAATATGAGCCAAATAGAGTATAGTCTATCAAGCTGCATATGTAAAAAAATAGTTTCCTTTTTATCTACTTGTTTCCTTATTGATAACATTTATTTTACCCATCAGAGTCCAAAAAGTCAAGGTGGCCATTTGCCAAAAGAGGAGTCGTGAGTATTACCATTTTGTTTTTCCTTGCACTGACTTGCCTTTTCCCACAACTAACCTGGGTACAAATAGCTTCTTTACTTTCTTGCCCTTGGAGAAAGGCAGCCAGCAGGTGAGCTGAGCTCAGAGGTGTCTCAGCCCTCCCTGGGACTGCCTGCACATTAACCTGCAATGAAGACTGGGCGGCTCCAGTGCAGCCATTGCATGTGATGCACATGAAGACACAGTCAGAGCCACTGCTTCCCTTCCCTATGGGTGATGGCAGGAGAGGTGTCCTTGGCACAAGCACAGCTCAGTGAATTTTTCTTTGTCTAACACAATTCCTTGTCTTTTCCATTTATGAAAACTTTTACTTACTAAGGTATCTGAATTTCCTTTCTATGTACTGTTCAGCATTCAAAAATTATTTACAAATGTCTTGACAACTTTTTTTCCCTAACCATGTAATTAAGAACAGCCCCTTCTCAGTACTTTTTGAATTTTATCAAAGAATAGTTTGTGCATACAGAACCAATTCAAGTACTCAGGTTTATTTGTTCAAGAACTCCCTCTTCATTTGAGAGTAGTTTCATAGCATTTGAAGGAGCATGTCCTAAACCTAAGCATTCTTAAATTCCATAAAATATTTTAAATCTGCAATAAAAAAACATCTGATATTTAGACAAAAGTGATTTCTAAGACTATTAAATGCCATAAAATTTAATTCATGAAGATTCTTTTGCTGTTACACTGGGTTTAGTGTGCATATATGTTAACTGCATTATATTTTCTGCCCCATTTCAATCTATCTTTCAAAATTAGGGGCTGAACTTAAACATTAAGTTTCAAATATTATAATCAAAGACATATTTCAAAATTGGCATGAGTTTAGTGCCTAAAGTTCAGACAATGGAAATCCATGAAGTGGGAATATACTTCCAGAGAACACATAAAACTTAGGCAAACAAACACCTTATAAGTCTGTGCCCACAGTACTAAATTAGAGTTGATAAAAGATGTTTAAATTTTTTACAAGGCCTGAATAAACAAAGCAGAAACAAAAACAATTTTATTTTTTTTTTATATCACGGTCCTTCACACAAACTCCTGCTGCTCTTTTAACTTTCTCATTTTACAGACACAACTCATTTTACAGACACAACTCGGCAGATGACCAAGGGACCTTTTTCCATATGTAGCTCAAAAAATTAAAAATAAAAGAATAAACACATAAATTTGTATACCTATGACAGGATTGCAACTATGAATCTGTTGTCCCCTATCTCTGACAATGCTAAGGGAAGCAAAACATTTCATTTGTGCTGTCTTCCAAGGGTAGCCCATGCCTGTTACCAATGTCTTACACGTCCAAACCTGAGGCATTTACACACCCCACATCTACAAAGAAACCTGCCATCACTGCCTTATGTCTGTGTAGAAGAGCCTGGAAATACAGAGAAATCACTCCTTCAAGGGCAAACTCCCTAAGGATTAGGGCAAGAGGGGTAAACTTCTTAACAGTCTTTAAAACACTGTATGAATCAAGGGGTTTCTTGTCATTCCACAGGGTAAAGACAAACAGAAGCAAGCATCTGATCTGGAAAGTTGTCTTTCTAGTGTTAAGATCACAGACTGCTGCACAGATGAGCTTTTCTGCTTTAAGGTATTAATACTCAGTATACTGTATCAAGGATACTCAAGGGTGGAAGGAGGAATTTTTTATAAGCTAACATTTTTTAATTCATTAATCTGGATATGAGAGCTTTCTATCAAATTAATGCATAAGTATATGGTATATTTTTGTCAAAATGACAAGTGGAGGGGCAAGTGGGAAACTGAGGGTCAGTGTAGATTAGCAAGGGACCTCAAAATCACCTGGATTTTGCCAAGGATCCAGACTGCCCTAGATCAGGGAGGTGTCCTCTTCAGAAAAACGTCTCAAGGCAACTCTCTCAGCAGCACCTACAGCTGCTAGAAAAGCAGAGGAAAGAATCTACAGCATCAGAGAGATGCCAAATGGGACACAGCCACCCCATTGCTGTGTTCAGAGGCAGCCACATGCAGGTCAGTGCCAACACCAAGGTTTGGCTCCAGAAAAGGCACCAAAGCCTGTCTGCCAGACAAACAAGGCTTCTGGCCCCTAACCACATAACACCATCCCCTCTCTGACCAAATCTTTTGCTTCTCTCAGTAGGCTGTTCCCTGCAGGTCCCCATAGAGAGCTGCTGAGGGCTTCTGCCAGTGCCTAATTTATATATGGACATCTGACTTTGGAGCAGGCCCATAATGTGATCATGGCCACCACAATTTCCAAGTTACTATAAAGACCAGGTCCTTTGGTACCTTGATTTTATCATCCAGAAAATAAGAAGATATCATCCACCCAGGAGCAGCACAACAGATCACATTCCTTAGCATTTGCAAGCTGCCCACTAATTGATGCAACATACCTAAACATAAAGTATCACATTGTGTTGCTTTCAAATTCAGTGAGTTTATATTGTAAGCATTTTAGAGGAGAATGGTGGGGTTTAAAATATTTTAATGGAACTTCTAAGCCTTCAGAAGAAAAATAGCTAAGAGTGGTAGATGAAATTTACACAGTCAATAGGACATAGGTTCCTTTCATAATGCCTGAAGCAACAATTTTTTCTTTCTTCTTCAATCCATAGAGTAAATCTTGGCATGAATTTCTAAATGAGCAACAGACTGAGCAGAAAGATGTCAAGAGCCAGTTAGAAGTGAAAAAAGAAGCAGCAGTGTGGGAACTTTTCACAAGTGAATGCACTTACTTTCTGGATCATTTGTTGGTTCTCAAGATGGTAATGTCAGATTTCACTTTGCAAAAATAATGAAACATTATTTGTTCTGCTGTGATGGACACAAAGCCTCCTCAAACTTCTCATTAGAGGTCTGGGGGGGAATGACTTAAGCACCTGCTTTTCCTCCCACCCTGCCTGCTCATCCTGTTTCCATAGCTCCCTTTTCTGACTTTATGATGGTATCTCTTTTAACATGACTTTTGAGTGATGCAATCTAATGCTTTGCAATTACCATCTGACTGCAGAGCCTTCCAGGATATTCAACTGATATTCCATTCTCTAGCAAACACTGCACTGAAGCCATGATGCAAACACTTATTTCTGTACTGGACTATTCCAATTGCTAATGTTTTTTATTGCTAATAACATTATTGCTAATGTTATTGCAATATAATATTTGTCATTTAACTTCATATAGATCTGGGGCTAGATTATCCTGACTGGAGAATGAAAACCTCAGAATTCAGCAGACCTGTAATTTTAATATTACATGAAAACAAGTATACTGAAAACAATTCCACTCCCAAAAACTCTGTATTACCTCCAATCCAGTGAATTTTAAGAGCTTGAAATATGGACAGCAATATTACAGACTGTTACAAGAATAGCTGCACTATTTATATTCACCACACACCAAAAGTTAATGTATCCATTCAAAAGGAGGGAAGCTTCCACAAACATTTTCTTATCAAGTTTCTCTTACTTGGCACAGACAATTCCTGATTTCTTATTAAGTTGAAGAAAAAAGATTTGTAAATCATTTTCCATGTTACTGGAAAGTTATCCTGGATAATACAATAACTACTGCAAAGTAAAGGAAATAAATAGAGGAGTGGGCTGAATTCCTCCTTGGTGGGGCAGAACAGGAAGGGACAGAAAACGGGATAGCAGGACCAGCTATTGGTTCAAGGCAGGAGAAGAGCATCCTTCTTTCTATACAATTTGTTTAGAAACCTGAAAAGTTTAAAAAGTTGTGAATACTGGGAAGAACGATGATAACAGCAGGCATGCAGGCTCCTTGTGAGTCTGATACAGGAGCCCACAGAGCAGTCTCAGCCAGCCCTGCATGGCCCATGAATGATTAACTGTTCAGTCCATGCCACCTTCCCAAACTCTCCTGCTAAACAAAGAATCCATTGCATTTGGGTAACCAGTTTTAAAGATACCTGGTTACCCCCAAGTACAGAAATATTCCTTTGATTTTAATGAATCTCCACAGGGAGCTTTTAGACCACCATAAATCCACTTTAAGCTCTCAGGACAACCAGGTCATGGTAACTAAAGAATTACACAAGGCTACACAAACACTCTCACTAGTTATTCAGTCTTGGCACCTGGGGGACAGGTTTTTTCATTAGGCTTTATACACATAAACAAAAAAAATCTACTCTGTAACCTATAAATTTTAAGACTTTTTCAGATTTAGGTCAGATTCAGTACAGCTCAATCAGCTTAAAAAATATAAAATCTTAAACAGCCGATAAATACACACACAGTTTTCACTGAATACAGGCTAATAAAACAATCCAAAGAGATTAAAAACCTCCACAGGACTGCTACTTACCTTAATCCAAGAATATCTTTTTTCCTCAGAGTAACTCTAAACAATTTAGATAGCAGCAGTTGCATGGGGTAGGAAGGAGAGCATTGAGAAAGGTCAGAGAAACCTGTAACTGACTCTGATGTTACTGAGTCCTTCACACAGGGATCTGCAGGGGGCTCATTTGCCCCTCTGCTGCCCAAGGGCACAGCAGGGACACAGCTGCCTCCATGGTAACCACAGAGAAACCCCAGAGACATCATTCATACCCTCTTCTGCACAAAACCCAATATTTAACCTTCAGGCAGATCAGGAAACTTTTCTCACAATGCCATCTTCTGACCTCCCTAAATCAAATAATCCTTTCATTAATTTGAGTTAAAATATTATTTTCAGAGTGGAATAAAAAATTATTAAATTGGCACAAACAGTAATTAACATGGATTTGTTTTGATTTTAAAGATATTTATGAACACTCTAAAATACCTCCAGAGCAATGAATTTCTCTTGGATGTGGATTTGTGGAGACTTTTTGCAAACTTAGAGGAGTTAAACAAGGTGAGTAGAAAAAGAGAACTGTTACTTAGATCAGAAATCAATCAGCCCAGTAAAAGAATACAATAAACCAAAAGCTTCTATTTAGTTTCAATGCTCACATTTGGAACTTTGTTCAAACAATCCACCTTTTCCTCTTTTCTATGTGGTATACCAGTGAGAGTCAAATACCACCAGTGCAAATCATCCTCTTGTATCTCCAGCCAAAGATACATGGCATTTTAAACATGGGGGAGAGCTCTTTTGGCAGTTGTTCCTGAAGCAAACACAAGTTTGAGACTAATTCTCATAAGCAGCGACCTTTTAAAAGGGATGAAGAGAAACTACCCAATCCCTACACCAAAACAGAAAGCATGGCAAAATAACTACATAACAAGGCCTCTTTTGCAAGCAGATGGGCACAAAGACTTTGCTGTCTATTATGCCACTCCAAAAGAGCAAGTTAAAAAAAAATGCTGATCCCCTCTCTCCAGCTGAGGTTTCCCTTGGCTTTCCTTGGTATGTAAGGATCGCTCCCATGTTCATGTGCTACTTACTCTGCACTGTCCAGGAGAGGGAGGCCACAGGGCTTGGCTGTGATGTGCTCCAGCTCTTTGCTGCTTTTGGCCAGTTGCTGGGAGACCATTTTCAGCTCCTGAAAGTTAAAAACCCCTAAGTCAAAAACAGCTTTTACATTTCTTTGGAAACAAACCAATTTTTCTTAGCTTGAGGGCCCTTTTACAGGACACCTCACCCTTCACTGGAAAGAGAACTTTGGAAAGAGCTCTGCAGCTGCCTTAATTGAAAAACTACTCGCAATCAAATCACATGCCCTAAATCAGCTGCTGGGTTCCATTTATTTCACTTAATGTAATTCCCTTGCCTTAGTACTGAATCTCTCTCTTTTTAGCCAAAACAAGAAAACTGGGAAAGGTCTTCAAAGCAGGGACAATTAGCCAGAACTTAAACACGTGAGCAAGGTACTGCTGCTCAGTCACAGACCTCACACCTGGTGAGCTGCTGAATGACCAATCAGTAGGTTTGGAGATACAAGGAAAAAGATTTTTAGCTGACAGGTTTCACCTTTGGCTCACTGTGATTAAGATTGTACATGTAGATAACTGCTAGAGTTCAGCAGATGTGTGGCTGTTGATTGCCTTGTTCTTGTTCAAGGAAGAGAGTGGGATATATCACTGTTTTTCACTTAGCTTTGAGCTTGGCTGGAGCTTGGTCATGTCTTGAGAGAATTATCTTAAAGAAATGTCCTGCTTTAATTTCTAATTTTGTTTTCCTTATTGAGGAGGATAATAAATGACCATCTGTTATGCACACTTTAAATAAATGATTAAACATAGGAGAATGCTCTCAATGCCTTTAGTGCCTTTTTTTTTTTACAGTATGCATATCCTCTTGACAGCAGGCTGAATCCATGAAAAAATGCATGCTGTAAAATTGTAAAGGTCAAAATTAAAGAATGAGCATCATCCTATAAGCATCCTTGTCCCCATAAATCACCAAACAAAGCAGTCTGCAGCTACTACAGCCTGTAGCAGTATCCCAGCAGATTGAGGTGCCCGTCTGGCCTAACATTTGGCCAACAGCTTAGCCCAGTCATGAATTTGTGTGAGAACTGTGTGAATAGTGAAACTTGTGTGCTCAGGATGAAGGTGTGGGCTTAAGAGCAGGCTTGCAGCCCCATCTGACTGATAAGGTAGGCATTTTGAAATCCGTATAAACATGTAAAAGTAACTTATGGGGAATATGATTTTATTTCATTCAATTGGAGGTGAAGGAAGTATCTATAAAATACTACAAAAACTCACATATTTGAAATCATGAAAATCATGATGGTGTCTTCCTCATGTACTGTGAAGGCTTCCTTAACTGTCACAACTCTGCCACACACCATCACTGTTTTCCAGCAGATGCCATTCATCCACTGTCATTTTTATGTCAATCCATGTTAAATACAGCTGCTACCCTAAAACAAATTTAATGGACTAACTAATCTTGTTTCAAAGCTTCTGTCATCAGGCATTTTCACAAAATAAGTGGGTCTTTATATAGATTTTTCTTAGCTTCTGACTAGTTCAAGCATTCTGGGCATATTTCTGAAGACAATTCTGGCAATGGTAGAGATAGGTATTGGCACCCATTAAGCTTGGAGCATTTAGAGAGGCCAGGGATGGAAAATAAAGCTGTTTAATCTTAACTTCATATCACTGATGCTAATTTATTTTTATTTTCTTCCCCTTACTTAGATAAGTCTCAGTTTTCTGAAAACATTTTTTGAAACTGTGAAGAAGCACATCAGCAAGTCAGACTCTCCTATGGATTTCAACCCCATACTCAGAATGGTAATATAATTAGAAGTATTCTTGCTTTTAACACAAGTAACAGACCATTTATCAGGGCATACATATCACATACATGCCACAGCTCCAGAGCAATTAGGTCTGTCCAGCCCATGCCATCTGTAACCAGCAGTTTGGTCTCAGCCTCAGGTTGTTCCTATTAGAAGGATGTTTATATTTCTATTCATTGGCATGTTTGAAGCAGTCATGGAAAGGTGCTCTGTATGTGGAATCAAGTGTGGAAAGATTTTCCCTTCCTGGGGAACAGCAGCCCAGACTCTGAGGAGATTTTTCCACTGTCAGAGGCAAGCTTCCCACCCTGTGGAAGATGTTTCCCTGAAACCAGACCCCAGTCCCATCACTGCCTCCTTCCACCCCACACCAATCCTCCTTTACTCCACTGACCAGACCCACAAGTGTTTATAATTGCTTAATTAAGAGCTCATGGACACTGAAATTACACTTTGGCCTGTGTCTGTTAAGCAAGAGAGAGATGCAGCCACAGCTGTCCTGCCACTGCCAAGCCCTACCTACCCTGCAACCCTCTTGGTCAGTCTGTGTGGGAAACAAGGCATTTCTCTGAACAGCAGTCTGCAGGAGCTCTAATTCCTGCTCAACTTCCCAGTGCCTGTAAAGCTGGAAATACTAGTCAAGATAGAAAATCAATTGATTGACAGAACCTTCCCTAGCAGTAGAGGCCATTAGAAAACTTCTGGGAAATACCAGAAGACCCTACCTTAGTGTTAAGGTTTTTAATGGACACGTTCAGGCTAGAGCTTGGTTTCTTGCCCCTGTGAGCTCTGACTCCAGGTGCTCTTATTGATAATGTTTGTGTAGACAGACAAAATCCCAGACAAAGCTGCATTTCATCATGCATGACATTCAACATCTTCAATGTAAATGAGGCTATCTTGTTATTTAGAAATAACATGCTCAGATATGATGCCATGCTACACAAAGTCATCAAAGCTGTTTCAGAAATAGTGGGTTTCATTTTCAACTTCCATATGAATTTCACATCATTTATTTCTAATGAGAACAAAGTCTAAGAATGTGCACACCTCTGTAGATCTGTTAAAACTGTACTCCTATACATTACTAAAGCATTGTTGTGGCATTTTTACTACTTTACAGTTTTATTGCTGTTTAAACTGCCCTTTTTTAATTACCTCTTTTCCCATTTTCGTAGGTACAGGGAAATCACATATAAAATGCACATTACAACACCAAAACTCCTGTTTCTCCCTTTGTCATTTTTCTTTCTTGATAAATTTCCAAACCTTTTCTGCAGTTTTTCCAGGGTGACCTCTGTCAGACACACCAGATTTATTGCCTTAATTATACCTCTGCTGTTTTCTACTTGGAAAAGCTGAGACAGAGAGAAGATTTTGGCATCTACCTGAAGGTAAAGTGATGGTTTTATTGTTACTGCTGTTCGTGTTGTTGTTGTCTTCAGCCTTCCTACCTTATGACAGGATTTTAACAGCAAACTAGGAATGTTTATTAGAATCAAAACTGTGTAGACAGCATTTCACATGGATTTTTTTGAACTGCAGAGCCTATCACTGATTGGAAGTCACCCTTCTGAGTGTATGTTCACCCACATGTGTGAAGGTCCCTACCTGTAATTTAGAACAGATAAGGGGGGAAGAGCTGGGCTGCCTTTTTGCAGGCAGAAAATACAAACTACTAGCCTCTTCCATGTGTTTTGCACGTAATCTCTTGACTCAATCACCTCCACCTTAACAAAGTGAAATGGTTACAAGAAAAAAAAACTAACACAAAAATCAATTTCAAATGTCTTACTTTGGCAAAAGATCTGTAAGGGAGAATTTACCTCCCTCTAAGGCTGGAAAGAGCAATCACTGGACTCTTTATCAAGTTGCAGCGCTACAACAGGTTTTGTCTTTGCTGAGACCAGCAGTGCAGGGGTGGGGATCTCAGGCTCTGCTCTTTCTGACATCACTAGCAGACCAGTGTGTCCTGTAAATACTTAAGATTAATCTTCAATATTACAGGTTTAGAAAGAGAAACCTAAAGCAGTGGGCTTTTCTCACAGGCGGCCCAAAACTGGAAGGACATCTTTTTGTGGCAGGCAAGTTCTGCAGCTTGGGCCTTGAGGTTTCACAATCCATACATTCACATACAGGAAAAATGTTCCCCACTGGCAAGTAGCAGTGACCCCAAAATATAAGGTGACTTTCAAACCTAGCTCAGGTTAATTTCCTCAGGAAGACCTGAGAAAATTAAAACAGCAGATAAATAAGAGCCTTACTGGATATGACAGCATGGCCACAGCATCTGGAATGCTAAGCAGCAATGCAGAAACTGAATCTGGAGAGGCAATGCAACTTCCCCTGTGGAGAGCTGTCCTTGGTTTGGCTGGGATAATGTTAATTTTGTTCCTAGTAGCTGGTGTAATGTTGTGGTTTGCGTTTAAGATGAGAGTAATCCTGATAACACACTGATGTTTACTTGTTGCTAGGCAGTTTGCATTAAATCAAGGACTTTTCTGTCTCTCACCACCACCAGCAAGGACTCTGGTGGGCACAAGATGTTGGGAGGGGACACAGCCACAGCAGGTGACCCCAAGTGACCCAAGGGGTATTCCATGCCATATGGTGTCATGCTCAGTACATAAACTGGAGGGAAAGCTGGCTGGAGGGGCCTCTGCTCTGTGACTGGCTGGGCATGGACCAGTGGGTGGTGAGCATTGTGCAGCACTTGATTTGTATATTCTGTTATTTTTTTCCCTTCTGTTTCCATTCTATTAAACTTCCTTTATCTCAAACTACAAACTTTATTTTTTATTTCCCATTTCTCTTCCCCATCCCACAGGAAGGAGTGAAGACTGAATGAGTGGCTGTGTGGTTTAGATACTTGCTGGGTTAAACTATGACAAGAAACTTTATAGTGCCCTTGTTCTTACTGAGAAACTCATCTTTCATTAGTCCCTGTCTCGTTACAATCAGCTAATGATGCAGAAAACTGTTAGCTACCTCCTAGCCAGAAGGAAGCTGAAGCCTAAGGCACATTTTCCTTGTCTTCAGCAGTGGTGTGAACAAAATGAACAGTGCAAGAGGTTGCATCTGCCAGAGCTGCTGGTTGCTCCTCTGCATCGACTGACGCGGTATCCCCTCCTCCTCAACAACATCTGGAAGAGAAGCACTGATGAAACAGAGAAAAGTTTTATCCAGTCACTTAAAGAGAAGGTGGAAAAGTCTATAAGTAAGTAACAAAGGTTAGAAGTCACGTATGCAGCTAGAAATTAGAAAGTTACATGGCTTTTTTGTGCCTGTCCTTTGAAGCGTGAATTGGTAAAGCGTCTCTGCAGAAAAGCAGCAAGGATGTGTATACCTTCCTACAATCCTGACCCTCATTCTGTATGGAATGATTTGGGCCACCTTGTGCTGTCAAAGCCTCTCTGAGCAATGTCACAGGACTCCCAAATCAGTGAGTCACCTCTATTTTCTTAGAATCATCTGCAGGGACAGGCAACAAATTAAAAGCAGATCTCAAATTGGACCATATCAAGAAAGATCCCAAACAAAGAAGTCTTTCAGTTGGATTTATGTCTAAGGAGGATTTTTTTTAGGGCTGATCCTTAATAGGATAAATTTTCTCTCACAAGGGAAATATTATGTCCATGACCTTTCACTAATGACAGGTCCTACTGTGTGAAGTTGTCTCAGCTACAGATTATTATTTATTGTATAAAACAAGAGGCTGGTCCAGATATTAATTTTTTTCCTGAATTTTTTAAAATATATAATATTTCTATATTTAACATATATAAGAACAGCAGTTTTAGATGTGGCCCCAAAAGACCATGAGATGTCTGGAGAGTATTACTGGCAGAATAAATAGGTCCTTCCAGAAATTAGACACCTCTGGATGAAGGAAACCAAAGACAGAAGGGTGACCCCTCTTTACTCACAGACACCTGACAAGTTTTGATCAGTGAACCAGTAACATAATAAACAGTTGTAGTTCAAGCACTCCCCTTCTGGTGGGGAGGTATGTGAAAACCATTATCTGAAACCATTATCTGCAATATCACTCCACCCAAAGACTTGAAATTTCAGTTGCAGGTCCATTAAAGCTTTGGCCATAATGGCTTTGAATCAGCAAAGACACAGTCCCCATTTTTCACATTCTGAGGGACCCCCACGTCAATCACTTCTGGCAACACTTCCTCTGAAATTAATTCTCATTAATTTCAACAGTCTTTTTATCAGGCTCTATATAATGAAAAATGTTTTTCTTTCGCTATACCAGACAGTTTAGGATGACAGGACTTTTTTTTTAAGACATTTTTAAGATTACAGTTTAATTGAGTTTTATATGATTTCCCATTCCCCAGACAGATTAGTAAACACAATCTTTTCATTTAGCAGTGAATTTAAGCATCTTTGAATGCATGAATTGAAATTGTGTCCTTGCTGATCTAAGCAGAGTTTAGGCATTTTTTACAATGAGATCAAGATTTCATCTGGGGCCTCACATGTGAGGTACTTCAGCTTTCACAGGAGAAAATTGGTATTCAGCATCTTCTAGAAGCAGGACTGGCCCTGAGAGTAACTGGTGTTTCACACATTCCAGGGGATCTGGAAGGAAAAGTCAAGTGGTTGGATAACTTTCAGAAGTTCAGGCAGCTGCAAGAGGTCATAATTTGGCCTCAGGTCTGGGATCGTGACAAAAGGTTCTTTATTCCAGAGGTAAGCAAATTTTAAAAGAGGTTTGGGTTTGTTTTTCTAGAGGAGGGTTTAGTTTCCTGTCTGTGTCTTCTTGGTGTGGTCTAAAGCTGGCTGGTTGTCTGTATTCTAGCTAGTGGGGATGGCTCTGCTCTAACAGGGGCAGCTGCAGCCTGGGCACTGCAAGCGCTGTAGCTGAACACCCACAGTGCCTTGGATGGCAGCACGGGTTGCTCTCAACATCCAGGAGAGGGCAATGATACAGTCCAGGGGGACTCTACCATATTTGCTTTTAGGGGACAGAAGGAAACGGGATAGTATTACCAGCATTCAATAAAGTAGAAATGATTTGCCTCTTTCACTTCTCAAGCTGAGCCAAAGAACTTCCCATTTACACTTAAAAAGCATTACAAAAAATCACACAGCATACCTGGGTGTGCACATTTTTGTCGTACCTACCCAGACAGATTTTAAGCAGCACTATGGTAAAATCACCAAGTGGGCCCCACCTCAAGGATTATGTCTGTTCACATACAGGGCTGCAAACACCATTAAACTCAATTTGGAAAAGTAAAACCCAGCTTAACATTTCAAAAGCATAAAGACATTTAAGCAATAGCACTGTTGAAGAAACCCAGGCATGCTCAGTTATCAGCTGTGTGATGTACTTAGCCTGAGGTAAAAACATACAAATGCTCATCTTGTTTAGCTGCTGGTTGCTTCCCTGTTCATCATCCATTATGCATGATTCCCCCATTCTCTTTCTCTCTCTCTTTTTTTGGGTCAAGTGTTTGAAGCAAAACTTAAGAGAAAACAGCAGTGAAAATATTTTGTCTTCAGCGAACAGACTTCTCCTTCATGAAGGGAAGCTGATGCTAGCAGGTAAAGTCCCTGATCTCCTGGTGTCCAGAGATAGCTTATCAGAATTATACATTGTTATGGCAGATCTAGAATGAACCTCTGCAACAGCATTTGGGCAGGGGCAGGAAGGTAAAAGCAACCACATAGTTTATCAGAGAGAGACTGAGATACAGCCAAGCTGCCAATAGGATGATAGTCTGTATGATTGTTTATTGTCCTTTTTCCTGGCAAGCAAGGAATTGTTATATCAGAATGAGGTAGCTGCTACAAGGTACAAATTTAGTAGCCAAAATGACTGAGACTATGATTTAGTGCAAGGCTTCTTTGTTAAAAGCATTCTGTAAGGTGCAGTGATTCATAGATGTACCTCATCTTTGAAGTAGCAATTCCTTAAAATAATCACACCATAAAACTGATTTTTTGTTTTTCTTCTCAGAAAGCACAAGGCTCCTTGATGTCTACCTCTTTTTATTTGATGATTTCCTACTAATTACCAAAATTAAACGTAACAAAAAGGTAATAATGTCTAGAGATATACATGGTTGCAGTTGTTACATTTTTTTAACTTTATGGCTTTTGAATGTACTTTGCAAGATTGATCTAATTATAAAAATACAAGATGACTAATCAGCATGAAGAACAGCTGATACTTCCTTATGTGACTAGCAAACCATAACACTGATTCAAAAGCCTGCTTCTAGGCTCAGCATGGTACAGGAACACTATTACTGGCAGAATTTACATTACAAGATCTTAATATCTTCCTGACGTTGTTCTGATGAGTTGGATTCCTAAAGCTCAGAAAAGTTTCAGGAATGTAAGACTTTTTATAATGGTCCCTGAAACCTGAGAATTTTTTATCCCAGAGATATCAGAACTGTTGGAAAGAAGAAAAAAAAAACTTAAAGGAAAAAACAGGGAAAAGCAAAAATGATATAAGATTGGCTGTACTGCTTGTTGTCCTCTCTTTGCCTTGATTTCCCCAAGTTTGAAATTGAAATATAATTACTCAGTTTAAGAAAAGGTTTCTTGATGAATGATTATGCCATAGAGTTCTATAGATGATAAATATCTCTATTTAGACACCAACAGAAGAACTGGACAACATGAAATTCCTAAAGCTCCAGTGTAGGAGTGCATTTAACTAATTAAGTTTATGCAACTGATGTAAACTGAGGCTAAATGAACCTGTGATGATCTCCCAGGTTTTGGGTTTTTTTTTAAAGAAGCAGGTGTTCTGCTTTAGAGAGAAAGGAGATAAAGAAAGGATGCAGTGAGAGGTTTTAGACTTGCAGCACCATCCCTTAGCAACGAGGTTGGTGAGGGAAGCAGAAATTCAAGGGACCTGGTACCCTTAGGCAAATCTCTTTGAGGGCTGTCCCACAGACATGTGTTGGAGAACCTTCTGTGAAGGGCTGCAACTCATCTGGAGCTCCAGGGAATCTGTCCTGTGCATATGCATGAGGAAAGATAAGGAAACTTACCCCCAAGGAAAGGAGAAAAAAATCTGCTATTAAAATAAGGAGGGAAAGGGGGAAAATACTTTTGGAATGCCTATGACTGTCTTCTCCTTGTGGACTTGTATTGTGTTTCTTTTTTAGCTTTTTAATGCAAAGTGTGACCTTGCAGGAGAGCTCCAGGTACTACTCAGTTTTTCCAAGATTCCTCAGGCAAATAAGATCTCTGTGTATACCTGATAAGAGAAAGCACATAATTTAGAGTTGTTTAGTGCCTATACCTCATGAGCAGATGGCAGACAACCTGCTAACCAACTTCATTTCTATTCCCAGAAATATGGAGGCTCAGACACCAGCTTAATCCCCGTCTGTCCTTCCCTCACTCCTGAGCTGCAGTCCTTCATAAGAGAGGGGGGATTTTGCACAGTCCTAGACCAGCCCATCCCACTAGACAGACTCATACTGAAAAATGTTGAACCCATCCAAGTTACAGGTAAGTGCCTGCATGCACACCATGTCTGTTATGAATGCCTTCATAAACACCATGTCAATGCACTGTGTGTGTGGCAGCATAAGGACAAGCTGCTGTTTGCCCACAAACCACCCCCAGACGCCTGGAGTGCAAACACTGGTGCCTCAGCCCTGCTTGGCTTCACAGCTCTGCTCCTGCTGGGAAGCATGAGCTGCTGCCTCAGACTCCACAGCCCGCAGCCCCTGCTGCCAGCAGTGACTCACACACACCAGTGGCTGTCACATACTATTCATTCTCCCAAAGGAGGCAGCAAGACTCCAATGACTTCTTTCTCACAAGCCAAGTGTTCCCCTGTCCTAACTGCCCTAACATGGTCTCTCAAACCCCAAATCTTTCAGTTCACCCCAAGAACATTTTCAGTCCCATACTAGCTTTGCAGCATTTTTCACCTGCACCACCACATTGTTCTCCCAGATATCCTCCCACATAACACAGCAGCCATTCTCAAGGAGGCTGGAGAGGAGATTTAGCTCCTGCTACTGCTCCTACTCACATCTCCACCAGCTCCTGAGAGGATGGAAATCACCCCGCACACATCAATTCTTCCTCGCTCTCAGACATCCAAATGATTCACCAGGGAATACTCCTCCAATCCCTGCTGCTGTGCAGTTGAGTGTGGAGTGAAGGAGGGCTGACTGCCACAGAGAGTGACCTGCCTTACCCTGCCAAAACAAGGTTCCTGAAGTCACCAAAATCAGATTTTGGGTCAGGGAGCAGGCATGCACCATCAGGCCTCCCCTTGGTCTGAGCCTGTGATGCAGCAGGCTCCCACACAACTCACCCTGGTGGTGAATGATGCCACATCCCCTTGGTGGCCAGTCACTAGTGATGCTCCCCAGGGCTCAGTATTGGTGCTGGTCCTGTTTAACACTTTCTTAAAAGATGTGGATGAGGGGAGAGAGGGAAGCTTTAAGCCATACATGGCATTAATTTGGGTGGGAGTGTTGATCCAGTGGGAGGTAGGACGGCTCTGCAGAGGGATCTAGACAGGCTGCATCAATGGGCTGAGGCCAAGTGCAGGAGATTCAGTAAGGTGAAGTGCTGTGTGCTGCACTTCAGTCACAACACCACCAGGCAGCATTATGAGCCTGGGCTGGAAAGCAGCCCAGAGAAAAAGGACCTGGGGTGCTGGTTGAAGCCAGCTGAACATGAGCCAGTGTGTGCCCAGGTGGCCAAGCAGCCCAATGGCATCCTGGCCAGTATGAACAATAATGTGACCAGCAGGACCAGGGAAGAGATCTGTACTCGGCACTGGTGAGACCACAGCTCAGATTCTGTGTCCAGTTCCAGGCCACTCTCTACAAAAAGTACATCCTGAGTGTGTCCAGAGAGAAGTGAAACTTGGGAAGGGTCTCAAGAGTAAGTCCTAAAAGGAGTGGCTGAGGAATCTGGGGATGTTTAGTGTGGAGAAAAGGGGTGATATCATCACTTCCTACAACCACCTGAAAAGAGGCTGTAGCCAGGTGGGAGATGGCCTCTACTCCCAGGCAAGCAGCGATGGCACAAAAGGAAATGGCCTTAAGCTGCACCAGGAGAGGTTCAGGATGGACACCAGAATATTTTCACAGAATGGGTGGTTAAGGATTGGAACAGGCTGCCCAGGGAGGTGGTGGAGTCAGCCCCCCTGGAAGTGTTCAAGAAATGACTGGAGGTGGCACTTAGGGCTGTGGTCTAGCTGACATGATGGTTCAGTCAAAGGTTGGACTCAATGATTTTGGAGGTCTTTTCCAGCCTTAAGGATTCAGTGATTCAGTCTAACACTGCCAAGATCACAGAAGCCTCTTATATCAAAGAGAATGAAAAGAAATACAAATCTCTGGGCTCCAGGGTCGTCCTAATCTTAAAGATCGAAAAGAAAAGCTTAGGGAGCTACAGTGCTCTGTGAGAAAGCAACAGATAAGGAAAATAAACCTAGAGTCTGTAAAATTTACGATAACTTTGAAATACATTCACCCAGACTATTTAGCATTCAGCATCAATGCTGAGAGGATATAAAGGTAGGCAATAAAAGGCAAATTACTAAAGACAAGATAAGGGGATGAACACAAAGAATAATAACCTTTTTTTAAAACATGTTCCAGGCACTGTCTGCCTGCCTAATTAGCTCCCCTACCAAACCAGTAGAAATGGAGCAAAAGTACCAGCCACCTCTTGCCTGCAGGCTGGAGGGGAGGGCAGCCCCACATCCCATGTAAGCCCAGGCTGAATGCAAATGCAAGGCCAACAGTTCCTTGGGTGCTGGAGAAGGCACTGCAGTCACCCTCCAGTTTGCACCTAATAGATTGGCCATAAAAACCATAATGGAGATGGAAATAATATTTCTGGATTTTTTTTTCCAAGCCAGCATTTCCCATAGAGATTCCTAACCAGGGTCTTTCTATCTCTGTGATCCAGCTGCAATCATCAGAATAGAAAAAGCTGCCTTTGGCATTCCAGCCTAGGCTCTGTCCACTGGCTATGACCCTTCCCTGCACCCTTGGCCTCATTGCTTGACTTCTCTCCCATATATTCTTACCAGCTTTACTAGAGCTATAGCCATGGCAGTCTCTGTTACTCACTTGCAGTCTCATAAGACCTTGGAAGCCCATCCTAAGACAGGACCCCTTGGAGTGAGGTACAATAAAAACAGTGAGGAAAATTACTGTAGGGAGATTGCAGTTTGGATTCCCACCATTCTTTGTAAAACAACAAGCAAACATTCCAATGTCAACAGAAAATATCCCATTGCAGGAGAAAGAAAAATATTTAATATTGTCTGGAATGTGTGACCTTGGGGAATGTTGCCAATTTATCTGCACTCTCAAAGAGACTTTTATTACTGGTGGCACTAAAAGATTAGTTAGCATGTTCTCAGAAAGGTCATATGATCCATCACATTAATCAAAAATGAAATCCTGATTTTTGATCTAGCAAGTACTTTTGCTTCTGTTAGTTTGCTGAGGGTTGACATCACTTTGAAAATAAACAAAGCTCAATGCAAGTACTAGAAAAAAAATATATGTTGCAATATCCTACAAATATCCTTTTGGCAGCAGGCTGATAATTCTTTTCCAAAGCCTTCTATGCATTAGTGAAGGAATAGAAGATAAAATGGTGAGTTCATAACACCAGGAAGGTATCCTTAAAGGAGAACTACCTGCAAACACCATGACAAGAGATATAACTTTACATGTAAATACACCAGCAGGAACCCAGCTCTGAAGGTTGTAAGCAGCAACATTCTTTCTGATTAAGCTCCCCCTTTATTCCAGATGTGTGACATTGGGGTCACTTTGTCCCCTTGCAGAGAAATGCACGACATGATGCTCACAGTCACCCTCATGAACAAAAGTGTGGCAGGGAACAGAGGCACTATGCCTGGGCATCCCCAGGAGCACCAGCTCAGGCACACACCCAAGAAGAACCCAAAGACAGCACCACCCACTTCCCCATGTACCAGGCATCATACAGACTTACTTAAATAAAATAAGACTTCTATTTTTGATTTTTGATATTTGTTTTTCTTTAACTTCAGTTATGATTTAGGCCACTTTGAAGGGAAATATTTCTTAATGATCCTCAGGTAGACTCAAAAGCATCTTAGCTGCACAATGATGAAGCAATTAAAATTTAAAAAATGCAAGTAGAATTTACATTTTGAAATAGGAAAGCTTCCTACACAACAAAATTAACTCACTCTATGAGGGTGCAATTGCCCTTTTAGAAATAAAAAAAGGTGTTTACATATATAATTTCTTTGATCATAAACAATGGGATAGAAACTGGGACTGACAGTTGTATGAGGTGCATTTATATGCCTTTTTTACATTTTTCCACAGTCTTCAGCCTGCGAAATGCTTTTCTAATTCAGCATGAGAACAGGTATCGGCAGTGCATAGCACTCTTCTTGCTACAAGCTCAGACAGAGACTGCCAAGGTAGGTAACACATCTTTTTTTTCTTCTCTAATTACCCAACTATGTTTTCCCTAAAGAAGGTTGGCCACCTAAAAGTGGTCATGCTGTGATAAGAATCTCTTACAGTTGTGACACTTGACCAAAACTAAAACAAAACAAAATAACACCCCAGTGCACTGGCTCACATATTTGTTACAGAATTTTTGCTGCTGAACATGTTCCAGTTTTCTATCAGGGTGGTTAGCAGGGCATATTCTTGTTGAAAAACATTATCAATTCTGATTGCAAAAAAAAATAAATATCCATTTCTTGTGTCACAGAAGATGGTCAGCCCCTCCAGAGCAGTCAACACCAAAACAACCCTCCCTACATCCAACTCACATGCAGTAGTACTCAGATCAGAAAACTGTCTCATGCTCATCTATTCAAAACATGCATTTTGCCATTTCAGACTGAACAGATGGTATGATTAATTCCACTGTTACATAAATTTACCCCTCATTTTCACACCATGTCACATTACTAGTAACAGCAGTGTGCATAACATCTGAAAGTGTGTCAGGCCCTTCACAGTATTTTGCTTTCTCATGTAAGTTGAATTTCCTTCTCTAATAGCTAATGCACAGAAATTTGACCACCACAAATACTAATTCTTACAAGTAAATGGTGGTAGACTTGTTCTAAAAGAAACACTGAGTGGATTCTTTCTGTTTTCTAGTCACTGGCTGGTACTTGGAATAGCTATCCACTCAAGAAGTCATTACTTTCTCCTGTTACTAAAATACGACCTTCCTTTTCCAAAACTGCCTTCATACCAGGGCTACCATCTTCTCATAGAATGACAGAATAGTTTGGGTTGAAAGGGCCCTTTAAAGGTTTTAGTATAAAGGATAAATCCTCTTAGGGTTAGTCCAATGTCTAATCATAGCAATTCAGAGACAACTCAACTTCTGTCACCAGACTATCTGGAGAGAAGGAAGCTACATATTTGAAATTATCTCTACATCACTCCCTGTCCTCATACCTGGATGACAAGTCAACTTCTGTCACCAGACTATCTGGAGAGAAGGAAGCTACATATTTGAAATTATCTCTACATCACTCCCTGTCCTCATACCTGGATGACAGCAAACATAGACCTGAATGCTGTCAGCGTGATAACAGAAACTGAAATTCAGTTGGCAGCACATGGCAGATCTTGGAGGGGACAGAACTTGTGATGCTGATAGAACGGGAGCTGTTGTAATCAAAAAAATGAGGAGCCCAACTGCAGGGACAGCATTAAGCTGATGAATAAACATCACAAGAAAGGGGTGAAATAGCCTGTAACAAACTTCACCATTACAAACAGAGCATTAAAATCCTAACTTCCGACTAAAAATGGAAACATTGGCTGGAAATTCCTGGCCTCAGTCACAGATTCCAGCAGCATGTAGTGGCCTGAACAACTGGGAGAGTCTCGGTGTGGGATAATTCATGTTTCCTTCAGCAGTTATGAGCACAAGCCTGAAGAGAGGCTAAATAAAACTAAAGGCTCTGGATGTTTATGCATCTAACTTACTGGAAAATTTTTAGGTTGTCTTGGTTTACAAATACTTTTTCTTGTTACAGAAAGCATGGATGTCACAGATAGAAACAGCAATCTCCAATTACACCACACAACATGAAACCAAGAAAAGAACTGCCTTCTGCTTCCCTGTTGAATCCTCTGAAATTTAATAATGTCAGCATTGCACTGATAGAGCCAGTGGAAGATTATTGTGGTGATAATATAGTTATTTTATAATATAAATACAATGCCTTAGGTCTCTGAAGCTAACAAATTTCTGACATGACAAAAGTATGGTGCATAGACCACACCATGTAGGAATAAATTGGAGGAGGGGAATGAGCCATGCAACAAATGTATCACTCCTGGATTCTCCTTGCTTCACCTAGGGAAGGTTCCTGGCACCCAAGGAAGTTTTAATAGAGCTTTTCATTTCCTAGAAAGCATAACAGGGAAAAAACCCCTATGTTGGTAAGGACAACGCATTCACCAGAGAAGTTTAGAAGGGTTATTGCATCATTCAAACTGTTTTAATAAATTTCATTAAATTAGAATTGTGTAGCCATAGCTTCTGATATTTATGTGTCTCTACCCAGTAACCTATAATATCCCAAGATGGTTTTTGCACTAATACTGAGTGTGTGGATATATGTATATATATGTATGCACTTACCTGGTCCAGTGCTCTCCAGATACAGCCTGGCCACTGTGATACACAAATTCCTGCTCTTCCCTGTGTCTATCATGGGCAAGTTTTTCCTTCCTGGGAAAGGAACAGCCATCAGGTTCCATGCCAAGGGGGGGATGTGTGAAGCAGGAGGGCAGAGCAGAGTGCAGACAGATCTGCACCAGGGCATCACACAAGCTGCCAATGCCTTGCTACAACTTGGCTGACACAGCTGTGCTCCATCTCCTGATCCCATGCTCAGCTGCAAACTGCATCACACCAAAGGCTTACCAGAACCTCACAGCATCCTGAAACCAGTGCTGACTGGACAAAGGTACATCAAGCCCAGAGGAGCCACACCTGACAGACTAAGGTGTGTGCTTTATGTGCTGGCAGAAGGGAGAGGGTATTTCACTTTGGATACTTTTTAACAAAACAACCTTTAGCCAGGTCTACTCATTTACCAGACAAGCAGTCATTCCTGGCCAGCATGTCTCCAAGGAGGAGAGCCCAGGGGAAGGCAGTATTTATACACAGGCTTGTCTGCCTGGAGATGCAAGCTCAACAGGCTCTTCTGTGGTGTCAAAGGAAACATACCTCAGGAAGGAGTTGAGGGAGAAATTGACTTCCCAATTCAAACCCAATTTCAGAGGAGACCTCTCTTGTCCATCTTTCTCCATATCCACACAGAGCCCCTGCTTCAATAGCTAAACATGGGTTGTTTGGTTATGCCTCCATAATTCATTAGTGGCTCAGGACTGATCTCCCACATTAACCATCTGGCTTCTCTCTGCAACACAGTTCCACCCTGAAAGAGCTTTCCATTTCACAAGTGAGACCTTTATTGGTCTAAAAAATAAAACAAGTGCCACTTTTTGAGTTTTCCAGTTATGCCAATTGTCCAGCTGCATCGACTGTGATGTCAGAACACAGCCAGTGACAGAAGGACTTCCACCAAATGTGGGATACTCAGCAGCCTTTCACAGCTATTGGGAATGAAAAGACTACTCTGAATTTAACCTGTGAAAAGAACAGATTTGAAAAACAGTCATTATTACTGTGTTCTCAGGAATGTCAAAGCCTTTGCTGCAGCTTCCTGCAACTCTAAGAAACTGGAACATTCAGCTTGCTCTTACATGCGTGTAAGAACAGTTCATATACAAGAACAGTACATCTATAGTTGTAAAACTATATATCCACCATTTCAATGTAGCTTTGCTGTCTGAAACAGAGCAAGGTAGTTTTGAATGATATAACCTGGTCTATTAGAAAGGTCTAATTTTTTTATTATCATTAATAGTCATTCCTTTAACATATTAGAAAACAAAAATGACATTTCAGCAACAATTCATCATAGTTTATACAGAACCCGTTGATGCATGGTGTCACCTTCCCATTCAAATCCACATCCACCTTCCAGATAAGAGTTTAAGAATTACAGTGCACACTGGACTAAATTCTTTCACAATGTAAGGCACAACTACATGATCACAAGTAGTAAACACAAACACTGAAAGCAGAACTTAAGAGAATAAAACTTCAATTAAAAAGAAATAAAACCAAAACAGACTCATGCAAAAAATCTATCTACACCTACCAAGATGGTATGATCCAGTTTAGAAGTACAGTACTCTGTAAGTAAAACTGCAACATAAGTCTTTTATAATACATTACTTCTAAATATCAAGTAAAAACTTATATTTTTTCCATTTATATTTTATACAATTATACAGAAATTAAGCCATATGAACAATATTCACATCTGCAATAATAAACTGATCATTAAAAGTCAGAAAAGAGGCAAATGAGACCATGTAATTTGTGGCACGCATCCATTACAGAACACCATTCATCAAGTTCACATCTTGAGTACTGAAGGGAAAATCCACGACCAAGTGAATGGTACATTTGGTGACTGAGGCTATCTGTAACCAAACAACAAAGCTCCATACAAAATTGGTTTTACCCAGCAGACCTTAATTATGAAAGCTTGTGGATGTTAATTTATTATTAATTTATTTTCTGTCCAGCAGCTAGTTTGCAAGGTTGAAGCTACAGAAGTTAAAAGAATTTAAGAGAGTTCACAATAACTTGAAACTGTTGGATTATTTCAAATACACATTTAAAAAAAAAAAAACAACTATTTTCCTTTTTGGTGATAAACTTTTGCAATTTTGGCATTCACTATAACTTTTACATAACATGACCGTGAGAAAACCTTATTAAACTTACCTAATGTTTGAATTTCACATTGAGAGGTAGCTTAAATTAAATCTTATGTGATGGCATCAAATGGGGGGGTGCGACTTTTTTTGTAACTTTTTTTTCTTTTCTTACAAAAGTGACTATTTCTATACAAGCAGCATTTTGGACATATTATTATAAAAAGTTCTGGTATTTGCTAACCCAGCAAGATGCTCTTTCAAACATCCCTTTTGTGCCAGGAATCAAGCTCCAGCGTGGTACAATGGAGGACTTTGCCATGAAGCCAACAGCAGTGGCCTGGACCTGCCAGTACTGACATGTTGACATTTAACAATGAACATCCTTTCCCAGCCCTCTTTACCCAAAAAAAAAAAGCACAAAATACAGACAAATTTGGTTTTAGGTTAAAGTTTCCATCACAGGGGGAAGGAAAATTGGAAAATGTGCCTTCCATGCTCCTGCTTTCATACAACATTGATCCAAAGGGGTAGCAGGGCTTCATCAGTCTTTAAATGCACAGACACTTCTCTATCCACTGCATAGTGAGTGTGTAGTATGTGGGGAGCTACAAACAATATGCAGAGTTTATTACATAACCTAGTACCTACACTCTTCATTATTGGGAACCTAAGTGGTATCTAACATTCTCTCTAAACATGCAAACTTTTTTATTCAGTGTCCATTTAAAAAGAAACAGAAAAAATACCACAAAACCAAATTTCAATGGCAAGACTTACATGCAATTATAGCTGGTTTTGAAAAGTACATCAATTAGTCCTTTTGGAGTGCCTATGTTGGACAATAGTTTTAAACTCATTCTAAAATGGATGCTGAGGTCAAGACTTCAAAACCAAAGAAACAGACAACTGGCAAGATCCTTGCAAATATGTAAAATTCTTTCTTTTCTCATTTTATAATCTTAAAATTAAGTTCTACAAAGACACGTGTGTGACTAACAAGGTTTTTGTTATATGTGCTCTCAGATGATGTGTTTTTGGTAAAAGGAACTGTGACTGCAGTTCTCCTTAGGGCCAAATGTATACAGTGAAAAATCCAGCTGATTATAAACCTGCTGTCCAATGACTACAGCTAACACATGCAATGCACATGATGCCATTCCACTTACTATAGATTCTCTTAGACAGCAAAAAGTGTACAGCGCAAATGACAGTGTTGTTTCCTAGTTTTCTGAGAATATGAGAGCAGGAGAGGTGGTACCTGGAAGAGTAGTTTATCAGTTTCTACATACTCAAATCATGATATCATTCTTCTTGGCATAGTTTAGAATCTATTTGAACTTCAGGTCCAATATTTTTCTGTCTATCAGAGTACTGGCCATAAGATTTTTAAGTTTTGCAACAAGCATTTGTTTCCACTCCATGGTGAACTGACACTTAATCCAGAAAAGCAGTTGAGTTTTTCAGGTTCCTTTATGAATGTCATTTCTCTTACATCTAGCATGAGAAGCTCAATTGTTCTGGCTCATGTAATACAAACACAGAGAGGTTACTTACTCCATGCTTCTGCTCCCAAATCCCTTCTTGCTTCACTAATAAGAAAGCTTTTCTAGTGAGGGTTCACAAACAACCCTAATGGTCCCAAAGCCAACAAAAGTAGTTACTCATTGTTCCTGTGTACCTTGTGCTCCACACTCCATGGCAACTTGGTTACTTGACACCTTCCAAAAACAGAGGCAAAAACCCACATTTCACCCTACAGTCGTGGACATTTGTGCCAGAGAGTGAATCCAGCTGAAAACTGAGATCCCTCTAAACCTCTTGCCTCTGTTGGAAGCTGCAGCCGAAAATTCCTTTTGTCTCTTCATCTCCAGACAGCAACTTTTCTTACTGTGACTCATTACTTTTATCCTTTTCATTCAACATTTGCAGAAGGAGGAAGATTACATTAGGGAGTACGTGGGGAGAAGAAATAAATAACAGTGAAGGAGAGACAGCTAAGATCAAAAGCCTGCCACTGACCTCTGCAATGCTACCTGTCTCCAGTATGATGTACTGCTGACATGAGGCCAGAGTGGAACAGCAGGATTTGGCATTTGTGGGGCAAAAATCCAAGGGACTGTGAGTCTTTGACTGGGAAAGAGGTGGTGTCTCCAGGAAGTCAAAAGAACTTCTCCCCACCCTTAGTAAGACCATCCTTTACACATTTACAAAAGCTTCTGTAGCTTATCTCTGTCCAGGAAGCAGCTGGTCTCTCACATTCTGCTCCTGCAGCAATTCTGAATGTGGATGGAGTATCCTGCAGATGGCACAGTTTCAAGAACAAAGCCCACTGTCCTATTCCTGATGCCACAGTAATGAGTAGCAATCAAAAGCTGCTTGAGGATCCCACAAACCTACTGGTTTGAGTGCTGGTTTTGCCATCATTTTCACCTCTTCCTCTAAAATGGCCACTCCTCAGGGAATCAGAGCATTCTGCCTATTGCTTGAAGCTGTAAAAACACATAACTATGCATTCTCCAGTTCCAAGAGTCCGTCTCTTCTGCCATTTTATTATTTTTCCCCTCTGTTCCTGTGTCTGCAGTCTGAAAAATCAGTGAATTAAACTGTTTTGCCTGGAATCCTTTTTTTACTGTGGTAATAGTCACCAGGCTTTTTACTTTTTACTTGGTTTTCCAGTTACTTAGAAGGCAGTGGAACAAAAAGCCCACATTCCTACTGAAACATGCCCATCAAAACAGATTATGCAAGCATATTTGTAAATACACAGCTTTTCACCTTCCAGTTTCCCTTATTATGGGATATTTTCTTGAGCTTGAACACAGATTCCAACCTGGCAGTGAAGCCAAGTATTATAAAGTCAGTCTACCATCAACTTGTCAACAAATACAGACCAGCACTAAGAGTTACAAGTACAAAACAAGAAGCATGAGACTCAGCCATGGAGTCATAAATTCACTTTTCACAGTGAAAAGCTGTAGAAATCATGATCTATTGCTGCAGAATCAAAGCTCAAACATGAAAGTTTCTACCCCACTGCTCCTCCAGATTTTAACAATCCTTCTTTCTACAAATGTGCATTCAAAAAGCATTTCCATCTCCTCTAAAAGCTGCTTATATAAACTAGGCAGCAAAAAGCAACTTTCAAAAATCAAGCTGGTTTTGCCCCTAAAGCTGAAGAGCTCCACTTCAAGGTGTGATGTGCAGTCAACCAACCGCACTGCTTCAGCAGCCTGCTGAGAAAGGTGACTCTGCTTGTCTTTATACAATGACATCCCAAAAGGCTGAATTAAGAGAGCTTCTAGAGCTTCCTTCCAGAGCTTCTACCACTGCAGAAGTCACTCCTGAGCTTTCATATGTTCCTAATCACAAGCAAAATGCCTAAACACAACTGAACCTTCTAACCACTTTCCAAGTTCCACTGAAAGATCCCCATCTTCCTCTGCCTCATGTGTTTTAATCTTAGGCAGCTGTGGGAAGTTTCTCCCTTCCTGCTCAAAATCCCTCCTGTTCTGCGTGGCTGTCCTCCACTCAAAGAACAGCACAAGGCTCTTGTGTGTTACACAAAAGGGCAGAATGCAGCTCGGCTGGAGCACAACCATCACATCTCTACTTTTCCCACATTTCTGAAGCCAGACAAAGAAAGACTATAAAGCAAATTTTTTTGTTTCTCTCAGTAAACAAATAAATAAAAAAAAAATTCCCAGAGGCAGAGATTCTGTTCATATTTTCTATTCAAAAGATTCTTATGCCAAACAGTTATACTGATGAGGAGAAACAGGGAGTCTAGAGGATCTGTTCATATGGAATTGTTGCAGCAGTTTGTTTTTCTTTTTTGAGCAAGCAACTCAAGTCCAAACCAGAAAAGCAGGTCAGTGTTTTGTATGAACCACAGTTGCAACCCAAACCCTTTTACTATGACAAGAACAAGTCACATCATTCAGCTGGCTTCTGGGAAATAAGAACTGAATTTTAACAAAACTCCTTGACAGTGCAAATGTAGAACTTGCTGGGTAAGGTGAAAGAGGATATGAAACATATAGATCATTACTTCTGGAGTAGAAGGACGAAGTTTCCTCACTTGACAGTTAATCAAGACATTTTTTATAAAGAAGACACTTCTTCATTCACATATAGAACTGTAACTAGATAAAAGCAAACAAATCTTCCTAATGATGACTAAGCTACCATCATTGTGACAGAATTTGATTCCTTGCCTCAGAAAAGAAGGAGAGGAATTCAGGACCCAACTTTTTTCTCTGAACAGCTGGCAAAAATTAGTAAGAGATACTGAAGCATTTGAGGGGTAGAGAATTTATTAGGGTATTTAAGACAAAAAAAATTCCTAAATATTGGAAGGCATAACCCCTGCTTAGAAAATATGATCTTAAGGGTTTTGAAATACCAGACACAAAGGAAGGAAAAATTAGAGACAGGCAAGCAAAAATGAAGAGGTGCAAACAAAATCACAACAAAAAAGAAGTATGGAGCCTACACGAACTGCATAAGAAACTTCTGTTCCCAGTACAGAAAGCATGAATAAATATTTATTGTCATACATATGGGCCTCTTTGTTAGAACTATTTGGCTTATCACAAAGCCAGTTTTCCATTCTAAGCAGACTAAATCACAAAACTAACATAACACTTCAGAGCCCCTGGTAATGGGGGTCAGATGGAATAATGGAAAAGTGAGGTTTGTTAGGTGTTACAGGAGTTCAACTTCTTCCACCAAAAGCTGAGGAAGGGACAGAAGAAAAGGCCAGAAAAACTACAGCTGTCTCAAAAAATAATTTTTCTCAGTTGGATGCATGGCTTGAAAGGTCTGGATGTCCCTTAGAACAGCAGTGATCTCTCAATGCTTTCAGGGTATGGGCAGGGGCAGAGATGTGCTACAGGCTTCTACCAGCATTGTTTGTTTGCTTTTTAATGCAAAAAAACATGATGTAAGAGTTTCTTGAATATTAGAATGTGTCAACCAAATTTGTAAAAGTGAAATCAATCACTATGGGATGAAATACTGTAATGCATAATATAATATTGCTACAATGCCAGATAAACTTTGTCTCATCACTTGTTCACACATAACTCTCTCAGAAAGACAGATGCACTCACGCACCAACTATGCAATAGAGCACGTGTAAAGGTGTTCTAGCACCCAAGTGCTGTATTAGATAAGGACTTGGGTGCTGATAATACAAGTGGGCAAATAAACTGAGTTGAAGTTGAGTCCAGCCATTACCCTCATTGTGGAGTTCAAACTTCAGAAAGAAAAACAAGAATCAGAGAGATAGGAAAAAAAAAAAAAACCAAATCACAGGGGGTTATAAAGACCATCAGATACACAATCAAATGCAACAATTATTTATGTTTTTACAGCAACATTTGATACATAAAATCCTCACAAGTTTTTGCATCTTCCTTTTTCTTTGAAGGAAACAAGAATAAATTCCAATATCACATAAATGCTGTTTCTCTTGAACAAAAAAATAAAAGATAAAAAAATACATTGTTACTCCTCTGTTTAAACTTTATTTACAAATAACTGGATATTTCTAATCTAGACATAAAAGCTCTTTCCATGATGAATGTCAGTAAGCTATGAATGATCTGAGCCCATGTCTCACGAAAAAATACAATAGTTTTGCTTGGTATCAATAAACATTTTAAAATATACTAGATTTTGCCAAGTGTTACAATCATTGTCCAAACTGAATAGTAGTCTGAGTGCTGAATGAAGTGCATCAACAGAAATAGTAAATTTTAGTGTAACGTTTCTTTGTCACTCACAATAGCCAGTTATCCTTGCAAGTCATTAAAGCAAGTGTCGCAGACTCGGACAGGCTTCTTGGAAGAAGGAGTTAAGGCATTCTTTGCTGAGCACTCAGCACAAAAGATATTTCCACACTGTCTACAGTGATGCTGCAAAAGAGAAGAAACATGCATGTTGAATATCAGTGGCAGTGATCACTATCAGAGACCACTATCATGTCAAGTCAACACCCATGTTTCAAAAATTACTCTTAATTTTTAATTGGCAGTTACGTAGCAGAGAGAAGGTAATTTCAGTAAATCCTTTCTAAAGGGTATATGATTAAAACATTCAGAAGTGCTTCACTGAGTCAGAATATCTCAGTTTCAGAAAATAGAAAATAGTTCATCCTACTCTTGAATTTGTTCTCTTGAGCTTGTTCTGGTCACATGAAATACCATCTTCTTATACGTAATTACCTGCTTTCACATTGAGAAGTATCCTTGAATCAAAGGATCCAGCAGTCTCTGTTCAAAGACTACCCAAAGAACATCACCAAAATAGTGCAGGCCAGGGGGAGTCACCTAAGACTATATCAGGAAGCTCTGCAAAAATGAACCTCACAAATGTCCCTCATCTACTTCATTGCCAAGCCACTTGTTGGAGGGGTGCTCATCTCTGGATGAATGGCAGACCCTGCCAATTGATGATAACATCTTAGCTGACCACAGCAGTTTTTCAAGCAAGGTCTGACTCCAGACCTAAAACACATCCAGTTGTTTCTTCTGCTCCATGTTTACAAATGCATAGTCACAAAGCACCAGATCATAGTGATGCCTCATATTTTCACACATATCTAATTTCAACCAAATTACATTCTTTTCATACCCATAAATCTATATATCCATATATATCCATATGGATATATGGATATGTATATATATATATCCATATATATCCATAAATCTAGTTCAGATCAGTTATAAATATATTTTCTGTAAATATGCTTACAACAGTAATTTTGCCTGCTTGCTTTGAGAATTGAAGCATTTTAACTCTATTTATAAATTGATGCTGCTAAAATGGAAAAAGAATCATGAATAAAGCAAGCTCCACAGACATTATTTTTAATATGTTAAGGCACTTTAAACAATAACTGCATTCTGAGATATCTTGAGAATCACAGTACGATTCAGGCCATTTTCTGAAGGCTGTATCCAATCCAAGAGTTTGGAAACAATAAAAATAGAAAAACACCATAGACACAGAGTAGAACACACCTACCCTTCTTACTGTCACCGAAAAGCCTTTTCCACAGGCCATACAATTCTGTACTTCATTGTCTTCTGCCCACTTCCTGTTGAGAGCTTGGGTGTGTTTGATCTATACAGAAGATGTAAAAAAAAATCAGGCTTTTTTAAACATTGCATGTCTATTCCCTCTAATATCCTGTATTTCCACAGCATGCACCATCTATTGCAAAATAAAAGCACGATACTCAGGGCTTACGGCTATTCAGAGAGGAAACCTTCTAAGCTTCAAAACTATAAGCAGATTTAATAACACACAGACAGACCCTCACACACCACAAACATAACACCTTAATTCACTTTAGAAAGGCAACCCATCAACAAACTGACACAAATTTGAAATTCTCCTAAGATCCCAAACAGAGAATCAACAGGTTTTATAGCTTCAAATCAAATTATACCTGCAACGACTGGTTTTCTCGGCCAAGTTCCTGCATTGCAGCTGTTGTATTGTCCAACTTTTTCTTCATTTCTACAAGTTTGGCCTGAAGCTTTTCAATTTCTCCCTCACTTTTTATACACCTGAGGCAAAATAATAAACAGTCAGCTGAAAGCATTTAAGACAATGTACACTGTGTGTCCTCTGAGCCAGTTGTCAGTCTGAGAACTTACCCGCATAAAATCCAGCCAAAAAAATCCTTACTCTGAAAAGTTCTTGGATGCCTTAACCAGGAAAACATTCTGTTGTACCAATCAGTTAAAGATTATACTGGCATTGCTCCTAAGTATCTGCAGCTTATCAATACCTGGAGTTATACCCCAAGTCAGGGACACTGCTGAAGGCAGTCCCTCAACAGCAAGCCCTGGTAAACACCCCTGTGCAATGGGACACTCTCCCAAACCAGCCACTGCAGATCAGGTCAGGCAATAGGGCAGAAAAGAAACCTTTTTCTTCTACCAAGGCCACCTCCCATCAGCTGAAACTCAGTTAGCTGCTCAAAGCCAAATTTCAAAGGGTATTTTTCTGCCAAGCTATAAACAGCTACTGGATGAGTTCAACACAGTACAGCAAGGGATTGCCAAAGAAAGAGGATCTCACTTGAATTGATCCCATCCTTTTCCAAGGTCTACTGCTCAGAAGTCAAACCACCAAGCTTGACAGTACTGACAAAAGTTTTCCCCTCTGCCTTCACCAAACATGTCAGGAAATAAGAACAAAGAAAGCTTCTGGTCTCAGGTATTTCTTCTACCCTGGAAATCACTGCATTCAAGTAGTTCCTGCTGCCTTGCAAGGCCTCCTGCCGTCTGAAGGAAAAGCACTCTGCTTACCTTAGACTTAAATATATTGTAGAGACAACAGCAGGATGGGAGAAAATAAAACTGCAGCTTTTCAGGAGGAAGAAAAAGCCTCCTTTGTGAACTTTAGTCTATCTAATCCAATTACACTCAGTCTCCCAACACAGAGTAGTGGTCACACCTGGGACTTCCTATGCAAATTCCATGTTACTTAAGGGGTCTCTTCCAGGCTTCTGGATGACTTGGGCATGTATTCAAACTGCATCAAGGCATGGGAACCTCACAGTGATGGAGAAGGACAGTTAGCTCAGGTAAGATGTCACAGAAAAAACGAGGCCTTTGTCGGGGTCGAGCCATTTGTCGGTGACGGGAGACTCAGACACTCAATATGAGTGATAAGCAAATTCCGTTTATTGAAGAGAGCATCAGACACTTATACAGTGAGTAATAAGCTTATGAATATTCTGTAAGCTAAGCAATCTATTGGTTAAACTATACTATCAACTCTTCCTCATTCCTTAGGGGTTACATCTCTCTTTTCTCATGTCTCTTTCACTGTTTGTTATCCTACCACAGCTAGGCCCAAGGACACTTGGAATTAGCCATGGTTTTGTACTTCTCCATTTTCTAGCAGCTAAATTCCCAACAGTAAGAGAAGTTCTCCCTGCCAGGCCCCACAAGGTTGACACAACAGATAAGAAGCTACAGCCTATACACCTGAAATCTCAGAGAAGCCCAGTGGATTTAGAAGGGTCTTACAGATGGACATAAATCTTTCAGAGCAAGCACAGAGTCGTGGCTTCGGTGATTAGTAAAGATCCTGATAAGCCTGCCCTGTTTTCTACAGAATGATCACAAACAGCACAGTTGGTTCCCAAAACCTCTTGCTGTGCTTTGGCAGAGATGACAGAGAGTTGCACTCTGGAAACTGCACCCACAGCCCAGGAACTAAGAGCAAATACAGATTTAAATAAAGCATGAAAACAGAATCCCAAATCAACTCAAGTTTTCACCCTCAGTTCATTTAATTTCTCAAACTACACTTCACTTCCTTAGTCATGACCACAGCTTACCTCTCCAGCAATGCTCTTCTCTCATCCTGATTATTCTGGACTGTTGCTTCCAGGACAGCGTTGTCTCCACGTAAATCATCTGTCTGCTTCTCCAGCTCACTCACTCGTCTTTGACTGCTTTGCCACTCTTTCTTCATGGTAGCCAGGTTTTCATTCAGGGCTGTCACCTGCATGGTGAGCTTGGTCTCTTTTTCCTCATGTTTCCGTTTTTCTTCTTCTTTGTCTTTTTTCTCTGTGTGCTATAAAAACAATGGGAAAATTAAAAACAAGCTTCCAAGCATTCTTTCCCTACTCCCTACATTTAATTGAGCCAAAGAATCTTACTGTAATAGAATCACTACTTTTAAACAACATACTCTACTAGACAAGGCTGTCACCTCACTGAATTTTCCTACACCATTAAATGCCTCACAGATTTTTTTATCTTGTCATTTAAAAGCTCCCGTAAAGTGAAATTAAAGTCAACTCATTGCATCCTTTCTGTCTCTGGAAAAATCCAAAGGCATGTTCATCAAACAGCAGTCTCATTCTCTCTAACATACTAACCAGTTTGGCTTCAATTTCAGCACATTCTTTCTTCAGCTCCTCTTCTCTCTTTTTCAGCTGGTCTTTGACAGCTTGATGTTTTTGTTTCTCCTGTTCCAGAGTTGAATTTACATTATCTATTTTGCCCTGCAGTTCTAATTTCTGTTGAATCAATAGCTGGTTTCCATCCTTGAGATTTGTCACCTCCTGTTAGGATATAGAATTCAAAGTTAAAGTAGCAACTCTGAAAGTGTAAATCAATTTAAATTAAAATTACTGTAATTCTTTCCTAGGACAGGACAGTGATAATTTTTAGTTTTATCACTAGAAGAAAGGATGATTTTATAGAGTAAAGTATCACTGATTTTCATGATCAAAGATTTTTAACTTATATTATGATCAACATTCAATTTTTAAAATAATTTTAATATATGTTTCTACTAAAGTAGAGAGGAAGATCTATTGAATTATTTCTACCACTCCTTGAAAAGATGCATCCATTGTCATTTTTTAGGTACAGCTCTAAAATTTACTTCACATTGTTCTCTGTTTGCAATAATGAGGTTAAAAACTTTGTAATGACAATGTAAAACTGAATGCTAATGGAAGAAAGTTAGCTTCTATTAGTCCTCAGTGTATAAAAAAATTACTCTGTTTTAAGCAAATGGGATGATGTAAATAATGGCTTTACTTGTTCTTCTGTGATTGAACTCAAGTAGAACAGTTCATTTAATTAACAGAAATCATTTTCCTTAAATTTACACAGTCAAGGGTACAGGTTCTAACAGACTAATAGGAATGGACCATTTTCCATAAATCAAAATTCACAATATGAGTTAAAACCAAACCAAGGACAGTGAAAAGAACATATCCTCAGAACAAGTGGATGCCCTACAGATACAAATAAATCTATTCCTTGCTAGGAGATGGGAAACAGAATGTAAGTCTTTAGGAGACTTAAATTAAGTCTAACTAAGTCTGATTGCTTGTAGGGAAATGAAGACATTACTATTAAGTTGATACTGGTGTACACACCTTTTACATCTTCATAAATTTTATTCTTTAGAATAGAGATTTTAGGAACAACAAGAATTAGACTACCTTTCCCCCAGCACAGAGTGCTCAAGAGAAACAAAGTACAAACTTATACCTAAAAATTACAGACCGATTTCTAAACAATGGAGAACAAAAGAATATCTGAAGGCTGTAAGTAATCATGTTATTTTCTTTTATTTTTATTAGTGTATAGGGAATTGTATCTGTATTTATACTTGTGCAATAATTTAAACTAAGTGTGCTTAACAGATGCAAATATAACTGCTTATGGAAATCACAAACTGCAGCCTTTTACGAATTTTACCTTTTATAGGGACTAAAAAATCAGAATATGTACAGTGTGGCATGAAACAGTTAGTTTCACTGAAGTCTAAAAATTATTTCATTAAATCCTCTCAACCTTTAGCCTTTAGAGAGCTCAACTGATTGTTATGATTTTGGAAGAGAGTTAGTCTTTTATGAAGCTCCTGACATTTGCCTTTTTTGAGGCTTCCCCAACTGTAACTTTTTAAGACATTTTAAGAAACAACAGTAAGAGGAGTTTCATCTCCACCATGCATCTTTGAGAAGTCCCAGATGTGCCTAGAATATGTGGAAAACTTCACCATTGTGATTCTTCTGGACCACTTTTCATTTCAGAATAGTCAAGCAGGGGTATGCAGAGTGAATTTACAGTGGAACTGAAGAAAAGCCAGGACATACAACCCATCCTGAAGCTAAGACAAGTTATGCAGCCCACTGGGTCACTAGGCCCAGGGGCTCAAGAATCATCACCAACCAAGACATCATTGCTGAGGAAGCTCAATAAAATCTGGGCTTTGATTCCTTTACCTGTACAACCAATATTTACAGTAACCATCTTTGCAAAGCCATTCCAGAAAACATCTACTGAGTAGACACATACTTCTCATCACATAACCAAACATATGAAGAAGACTTAGCTTGTCTCAATGTACCTTCTCAAATTCTTGCTTGCAGGCTTTAAGCTCTTCACCCAGCTTGGCACTTTCTTTTTCAAGTCTGTTCCTTATTTCCTGGAGCTCTGCCGTTTTACATTTTTCATTAGCCAAATCTTTTTCTTTCAAAATCTTGAAGAGAAATAGAAGTGCAAGAAAAGTTACCTCTTCCAAATTCACAAAATAAAAAACCCAACCAAACAAAAAACATCCAGGGCCCAAAAACTATTTGGTGACTTGGTAACTATGGAGAAACAGCTGCCATATATCTATCCATAGTTTGTAATGCAATTAGCAGCATGATTCCAGTTTTAGATTTAAAACTAATAATGTTTTCCCACCTGTCTAGACACAAACCTGTCTAGAAAAATGAAAGCATATTCTAAACCGAATTCAGTACAACTGTCTCTTTTCACCAGAGGTTCAGTAAAACTGTTATTGTTATGCACTACAACAGTGTTATGTTCTCAAATCAGAAAATAATAAAGGGCGCCTGCATGGGGTGGATGTGATATCTCCTGTGTGGAGATTTCAAAAGGCAGAGGCATTTACCCTGTCATTCTGAAGATCTTGTAGCATTTTGGTCTTCTCACCCAGCTGCTGTTCTTTCTTTGACGCATCCTGCTCCAGTGCAGACTGAGCTTTCTTCAGCTCCTGAATGTGTTGGTTACTGCTAGCAATTCGATTCCTGCAGGAAACTAATTCTTCTTGAGCTAGAGCAAGTTTTTCTTCTGTGGACTAATCACAAAGAGAGTTCTGCAAGTTATCCATCAGTATAAAAGTTACAGATACTAAACAGCCACTTAAACATTTTCCAAGTAGAAAAACTGCTACCTGGTGTGCAACATTTAGCTTCAAATGTCAACAGAGCATAATTACAGAAACTTCCAGTTTAGAAGGTTACCCAAAGTAAAAAGAAACTATGCCAGCTTAATTTTCAGGAACAAAAACTTACTGTACGTATCCAGCCTGCATCCTTGCACAGACAAAAGGTGATAACATGCAGAAGGGCAAACAACAAAAAGTGACTGCCAAAAAGAGAATACACTTGATTTTGTTCACATAAATTAATTTTATTATCTAGGCAAATCAACTGTTATATAACTCTAGACAGCTGTTACTTAAGAAGCAGTGAAGCTATACTTTGAAGATTTCAAAAATTATTCAATGCTATTTGCCACCAATGACTTAATAAAGTTAGTACTAGGTCAACTGTAATTTTTTTTTAAATTCTGAAGTAAAATGTACAAGATAAAAATGCTAATATCAGGAAAAAATGTTTCACAGTTTCTGCTGCATAAGCATTGTAAACAATAAGTTTAAACTTTCATTCAAACATCCAGAGATGATACTTTATTTGCTTCTAATTCTCACCATTAGCTAGAAAAAGAACTTTGATTTATATCTCTGAAACAGGTCACAAAATCCCAAGAAACAATACAAAACTTGCACCCAAAGCCAAGCTCATTCTGTTTGCCCACAACAAAGTAACTCTTGGGAGGTCTTTTTCAGTTTTTAAACCTTCTAGCTTAGCTAAAGACTAGTTCCACTTGAAACCAACAAGGAAAAAAACAACTGAACAAACTCATCCTCCACTGCTCCAAAATATTGGTATTTTATGTAAACTTTTGATGCTATAATACAGAAAATGAGCCGAGATTTATTATTACTAATAAGTTTATTGCCTTCAGTGCAACAGTACGGATTTAAATTCTTCCAAGAAAAACTCAATTCTTTTTGAAGTTCTTGCTTAAATATTAATCAAACCTCTTGTTGAAGGTTAATGGTTTTAAGAGGAACTATAAGCAGAATTTTCACTTAATTCAATTATGCATATGCTTTAGTCACTCCCATATTGATTTAAAAGCTAATTCATTTCTGATGCCTCATGACCCTCCTTTGTAATATCTAAAGTATTTTGCTTGTAGAGTCAGATTTAATTTGAAACAGCAGTGATGGAATACTGCTGATTCAACAGCATTTTCAAGAATCCCCATGACTCTTAAAAAGCTCACACCAGCTTTAAAATCAATTTTCAGGCAAATTACTTCACTTGCTTTCTAAGCTATTAGAATTTACTACTTAATACTTTGAAAGGTGTTGACTCAGAATTTTTTGTAAAAAAAATACGAGATGCTTCTGCAGTTTCAAGGTACCAGGGTTGGTATTTCAGAAAGCAAAATTATCTCACCCTGTGTGCAGTGGAATACCATTATCTTCCTAACACTGAGGGAGGATAGGAATTCTAGCACCATCATATAATATCTTCAACAGTCTCTGAAGTTTTAGAAAGAAACATAGTAAAGCCACAACTTTCATTCAATTCTGTTTCTAGTAGAAAAAATGTGGTTACATCAAATTTGGTAACACCAGATGAATAAATTTGATGAAGTGGACAGTGACTTCTCTCTCAACCCACGCCTCAAAGTGTCTGCACTGTACAGATCATCTCATTGTGTCTACACCAAGGCTGAGACAAGGAACAGGTACTGAACAAAAGAGGTCAATCGGTACTTATTTGTGTAAATAAAGAGAAGTGCTAAGCTGACTGGTACACACTTTAAATAAATACAAATATTTTAAAATTACAGCTTGATTCACAAATAGTCCTAGCAGGGTGGTGGATTTGATTCATTCTACCTACATGAAATGCACAAAAAAGCATCTGAGTCTGTGTGCTCCCTGATCCCAGTCCACAAGGATCAACATTAAATTATTCATTAAATTAGATGCTAATCTGATCTCTCTTCATTCCCTAAGAAAAAGAGTTTGACTGACTGTATGCAACTCAGGCTCCTGACTTACACAACCAAGGTCTGGCAAGTATGAATTTTGTTCCAGAACATTCACTGAATACATGCTGTCAGCAATGCCAACACTGGAGACAAAGAAACATTCTTTTGAAAACACAGAAGAAACCAGGACTGACTACAAAAAGCACAAATGCCAAAACTCAAGAATATTTGGCAGAGCTCAGGAGATCAGATTCACAGAAAATATTCTCGCACTAAGTCAAAATCAAAGCAAAAATAACAGTTAGTGTATTTTTATTAACTCTTCTATATAAAAAATGCCTTTTTTGCACACACACAAAAAAATTGTGAATATGCACACCCTGATACTTATATAAATATGTGTGTGTATATACAAAAATTATTTAGTGGTATTCTTTTTCAATTATATATATTCTTTTTTATCAAAAACTATGGCTTTAACAAACACTCAAATCTTCTTTCTTTTTCCAGTCCCAAAGACGAAAGCATGTGTGAAAGTTATCGTTAGAGACATTTTTAATCCAAAGTAAATTTGCAGCAAATAGTATCATAAAATTATAACTACATTCCCACTCCAGTTTTGGGTTTTTTTGTTTGGGTGTTTTGTTTGGTTTGGTTTTTTGTTGTTTTGGTTTGCACTTGTCCCTGTCCTGTGCAGCACTCAGAGCCGGACGGCTGCACCTGGCCACAGCTCCATGGCTCGGGGCTGTGCCGAGGAGCCGGCGCGCAGCTGCGAACGTGCCCGGAGCGCGGATCCCTTTGCCGGGCTCACGCCGCCCGCAGCCGGAGCGGAGCCGCGGGTGCCGCAGCGCCTTTCCCGGCACATGCCGGCAGATGGTGCTCCGTGCCCAGCCCAGCACCCAGAGCCTCTCACCGCCCTCGGCCCCGCCACCAGCACGGTGCCGCACCACGTCAGCGTGGCTCGGTTTTCCATTCAAACCCAGCATGCTGGGAGGTCACGGCATGGTCTGGCCATGCCTCTTCTGGACAATGCTGGGCTCCTGACAGTGCTGACTCAACAGCTCTGCGGGAAGGTCGTAACTCTGCTAAAAATCCTGCACTGAAAGACACCCAAGTTTTAGAAACTTCTACCACTGCCTACTGAGATTAAGGCAAATCTAAAGCTCAGTCTGCCCATTAGCTTTGGTTCCAAACTTCACACAAAACACACGGCTCTGGGTCAAATGAGCTACTTTTAATAAGTAACTTGCCCAAGGCAAAACATCATGCAGACAACTGATTTTGAATAGGCTGTGAAATTCTACTACAAAGTTCTTCAGTGGCATTTTGATACTCGTCTCTCAAGATTAACATTAACAGACATGAGGCTGTCTGAATGTGCATTTTCTTCTGAGTTCTTCTAAGACAAGTTATTGTCGGGATCTCTAGCTTGTCAGAGTGACCCCGAGAAGAGTTCAAAAGTCTCTTTTCCCAGCGTGGCGCTTGAAGAAGGAGTCAGAGCTCTTCATTTCTCAGTCTCAAGGTTGTTTATTGTATCTTATCTATAAAATTCTTTCTCCTGCCCTGCCGAGGTCCACCCAGCAGGACAGTCTGAGGCACTCTGCCTGCCCCCAGGGTGGTGTTATGTCTTTATACTAAAAACTACATGTACAATATTTACAATTACTTTCTAATACCTATCACCTATATTAGACAGTGAGCTTCTACTCTAAACCAATCTGTAAGTGCCAACATCACAGCAGAAGGTGGAGGCCATCAAGAAGAAGGAGAAAGAATGGACACGCCCAGATCCCTCCATCTTGCCCCCCTTAATCTCCATTCTAAAAACCCCAAAACCTATTTTTTCACTATCATTCTACCTAATTTTTAATGGCTTGCAGATCTTCATCTAAGGTTGGTAATTTGCTCCATGGGTCATAATCAAAACCACCGGCATTCTGGGCTCTGTGCCAGGGTCTCTGAGACCCCTGGCAGGGGTCTTGGCTGCTCAGGACAGCCAGAGGGATGTCCTGGGTCCTGACAAGTTGACAAGTTATCACTGCTTCTTTAGTTTAATGTTGTACTGAGGTAGCACAACCATGATTAAATTCAGTTCCCCATCTTTTCCCCCTTCCAGGAAAAAAAAAAAAAAAAAGAAAAAAAAAAAAGTGGCATCAATCAGACCTCAGTAATCCTAATTAATATATTGTTTTTTACAAAATTTTTAAATCAAGCAAACAGCCTCCAAATTGGTACACCACTTCAGTACTTAGGAACCCAAATCTTCTTCAGCCTCTCTAGGCTCCACAGAAACTTACATTATAAATCAAGTTACCTGATTGCTCACCTTAAAAATCTTCTTTCCCCATTGCCATCACCTTATTTTTTACCTTTTAGCATAGAGCTCTCCCTCTCTCTTGCTACCATCCCCATCCGGTCTAAATACATGTGAGACACTTACTGTCCTATTTTATACTTGCCAGAACTAGAGGTCATCAAACTGCTTTAATAACAATACTTATTCACAGCTATTTTGCAACAAGTGATATACCTTAATGAAAACTACACCAAACCCCCCACTCTGTTACTGGACACATCCAATGCTTCTACAGGCCACTCCACTACCAAAAGGTGATTTAAATGCATTGCAGGAAATAAGCTCACAGATGTATATGTGCAATAGTAACAAACTGAAAGAAAGAATATGCTTAAACCACCACTGCTTGTTAATCATGCAGAAGTTTCCCCCAATTTAACGTAGCAATTCAGCCATGGTGCACTGAATGTGAAGCTTCAATAAGCTGCAGGGAAACATGGCAGGTAATTTATCACTACAGAGGAGTAAGTCTAATAAAACTGCAGTGGCCTATATGTAAAGGAGGTATTTCTCTGTTTCTTAAAATAACCTGAACCTGGTGTTCAGTTTCTGGGGCACAGGATGTCCTTGGGACTAACTGAGGCATTGCCTTAGTACTGACACGAAGCAGAATGCCAGAAAAAAGGGCCAAAAAACACCTTTGCTGACTGGCTCAACTCTCAGCAATACCTCTTTGAAGACACTGCACACTAATACAAAACCTGGTAACTTCAGGAATACAAAAACTTCAAGAAGTAAATTTTGGCACTTGTATTCCAGGTAGGTCCATAAGCCTACTGTTTCTATAAGTTTAACATCTCCTAACATCTACCATCAGCCAGGAATATTCTAGTTAAATCATCTGGAAGATAGCAGTTACTCACATGCTGGCAGACCTTGCCCTAATTAGCTATGCTATTTAAATTAGTTGAAAGCTACATAACAAGTAGTTATATACTTTCAATTAGTTGAAAGTATATAACAAGAAAAAGCAGCATTAAAAAAATCACCCTAATGAATATGAAGCCAAATCACTCTTCACTTTGCTGCTGCAGAAATGCAAGGGTATTTCAGGTAAACTGGCAAATCTTTAAAATTTGCCTTTAAATTAGTTTCAGAATTTCTTTTGTCTCAGAAGAAGGGATTAAACAGCACTAAACACTACATATAGCAGATTTTTTTTCACTTATATAGTTCTTGTATTGTTTCTTGGTCTTCAAAATGGATATTAACACCTGCTAATTTACATATGACATTAAAATGACTGCAAGTACCTTAAGGTCTTGCCTGGTTGCCAGCAGCTCAGACTCTTTGCCATAAAGATCCAGCTGCAGCTTCTCCATGTTTTCTTTATGTTTATCATGGGCCTTCTGTAAATCTGCCAGCTTGCCTTTCTCTGCTTTAAGCTCCTGTGCTGACAAAATGGACTGCTGTTGTAGTTTATTCTCCAGCTCTGCCTGAAACATAAGCATAGAAAGTTTTAGTTAAAGTTACAGACAGTAATGTTAGCTTAAGCATTTCAATAAAATGTATTTCTACTGCAAGAAGAGAATTTTATTCTTATGGAATAACAGTTCAGTAACTTGATATTTGTGATTTTACAGTAATGTTTTATACCTCATTTAACAACAAAGTTTAATTCACTACAAAAGACAAAGTGAAACACATTAAGACTAAACAATAAAAATAGGAATAATGTTTCCAAGTGTGCTGGTTTTGGCTGAGGTAGAGTTTTCCTCATAGTAGTTAGTATGGGGGCTGTGTTTTGGATTTGTGGTGGGAACAGTGTTGTTGTGACAGGAATGTTTTAGCCACTGCTTAGCAGCAGTTACACAGAGCCAAGGCCTTTCCTGCTTCTCACACCACCCTATGAGCAAGAAATCTGGAGGTGCACAAGAGTTTGGAGAGGGCACAGCCAGGACAGCTGATCCCCCTGACCAGAGGGAAATTCCATACCATAGGACATCATGCCCAGCTTATGGAGCTGGCAGAAGAAGGGAGGAGGGAGTGTGGAGTGATGGTGTTTGTCTTCCCAAGCACCAACAGCTCTGTGGTGCTGAGTTGATGGCTGGGTTAAACCACAACACCAAGACCAAATGTTTCCACAGGCTGTCTAAAGCACAAATATGAACATGGAGCATTAGGCAGCCAAAGCTGGAGACACATTTAACAGTGCATGGCACACAGCACAACATTCTCTAATGTTGTAAGACATTTGAACTCTTCCCATTATGGTTTATGAGTTTTACACTGTCACTCAGATAATTTTGGTATAATATGAGAAGGCTTGGTTTAAAACTGGCATGGACATTTTAAAACAGTCCAGAGTTTGTCTAAAAATACTCTCACAAAATTCTACTGCTTTATAAGAAAATGGCAGCTTTTGCTTTGTTCCTGATGCAAAAAACCCACATCCAATCTACGTTATTTTATCCCTTTACTAAAATTCAATTCCTATGGAATTGATATTTCAGCACTGGTTCTTTTCATTATTGCTGTTGATGTTGCTGTTTTTATCTCCAACAGCATCTGAAGACCTTACTTCCATATCCTGACCTTACCATTTCCAACAAGACTACAGCAAACAGAGTTTATCACAAAGTTATTGACATAAAAGCTTCAATATTTATCAGAGGAATTTACATTCATTTTCTTGTAAGAGTAAGAAAGGACAGTCTTACCTTTTCTAAAAGGGCAGTTTTTAATTCAGCTTGCAATGTTTCACTATGTTTTTTCTTCTGTTCAAAAGATTCTTTTAACTCTCTCAGCTTTCCCTGGAGATGCTGCTCACTTTTTTCTTTTTCCTTCAGAAGACCCTGGATTTCCAGTACTTGTGCTCTTGCTGAATCAAGGTCTACAGACAACTGCTTAGAAATCTATATTCAAAAATATTAAGTAACTGTATATAATTTAAATTTAAATCACTTTTTGTACATGCTGTTCACAGAACCAGACCATCCCACTGGTTGGTGCCACTGCTGTTTCATAGCTATGTGGTTGAACACTGGCAAGCAGATTTTAAGAACTGCCATAACACATTAAAATAATCTGTTATTTCCAAATTTACTACCCAGAGATCAACAGCAGTCGTTTTTATCCATTCTAAATTAAGATCAGGCAAGTCTTCTCACACCAGCAGTGGTTTGGGCTCTCCTGCTGCCAACCATAGCACACACCAAGCTCATCCTTCTGCACTTTCCACTGAGCACCACAGCACTTCAGCTGAATGAGTGGGGAGCCAGGGAAGGAGCAGCAATAGTCACAGAGCAATTACCATCACACCTGCACAAACCTCTTTCAGACACTAAGTGTCCATCATAGTCTATCACACTATGTCCATTGATCAAATCTTTTCTGAGTCTTTAGGGAACAGAAGATGCCTTAGGTAAAGAAATCCATGAAAGCAGATGTGTCCTCAAGGCTGCCAGCTGCACTGCATGGTCTGAATGCTATCTTTGAAAAAGAAGTACATTTGGTCCTTATGTAGTCACAAGCAACTTACACAAGTTTGAAAAAGCAATTCAATCCTTGAAGGATATCTGAAAATGTCCTGCCAACTACACTGAGAACATACTGAATAAGCCTGAGAATAAAGTAGATCTAAGGATATGAAATAACAACTTTTATTGTAAGGAAATGCAAAAACAAAAAACAAGGACACAGTAATACCACATACCCATTTCACTAATGAAAAAACCTGAAAGTCTAAAATCCCCTGCTACGGTATGTGGAGCACTGAAAACTATGACTAAAACCTATATTTTAAAGCTTCACATTACCCTCTAGGAAAGTTTTAGTATCACCTTATTTCAGTGCCAAAGATAGTATACAATTTGAGAATTGAAACATCTTTATCTCTTATCAGTCCCAGCAGGTGAGACTGAAAATCAATCTTTTAAACATTTATTATTATTGGTTTTTAGATTTTTGAAACTAAGCAGACAACTTACCACCTCTTTTTTCTCCAGTGAGTTTTTCAATTCATTCCTCTCTTTAGCTACAGACTCTGTTTGTATCTGAAGTTGGTGTTTTAACTCTTGGCAAGATTTTTCCTAAAAAACATAAGACAAGGAAATATTCCTGTTAGTTTCTACGACTGTGTATGGAGCATTTTTGCAGGAGTTCCACATTCTGAAAAATACCGCTTTCATTTCCAATGAAAAATTTTGCCTTCTCAACTGCAGACACTTTTAGCTCAAAACCTCTCAAAACTTTTAAGGGGCAAATCTAAGCCACACATTAGATGCCCTATACTAATAAACTCAGCCAGGTGCCAGAGTTTCTCTGATTAGGGATAGCCTCCCTGTTTGAAGCTTCTCCTTCTTGATGAAATAGTGGGCTCATTGGTCTCGCTCAGGATCTAAATTCCTTCATGTTCTAAAACTCAAAAGCAAGTAAATTTGCAGACCTCCATGCATATGCAACCATATGTTAAGTCCAAATACTACATATTTAAGACAGTGGAGAGCCTCTAAAAGACTCCAGAACTAGAAGCAGAATCTGGACTACTGCCTTTAAGTCTAAACTGGGGAGAAAATCCTTCAAGTTTTTAGGAGAAACAAATCTTTAAACAGCAGTAACTAAGAAAAGCAAAGAAAAGAGCTTTCCTTCAAAAGCTGAATGAATAAGAGAAAAATGTTCTTTTTAACTAGGAGCACATCAGAATAAAAGCAGCTTTGAATGGGCTCTGGAAAATGGTGACATATAAGATGGGAAGAGTATGAGGAAGACAGCCTTGCCACATCTGAGTCAACGCTGTCAGAACAACTGTATTCATATAGTGCCCATTCATTCTGACCAAGGCAGAAGAGGTAAGAAAAGCCCTAGTAATAGTTTATTTTCTTTACCATAATAGGTTGCTCTGGTGGTCAAGTACTTGTTATACTGTCACTTGTAAGACCTTTCTGAAATTCAAATAGTTCTAGTACTCCAATAATACCTTAAGCTAGGCATTTTCCAAATGACAGACAATGTTACTCTCTGCCTGCAGATTTCCAGCATGTCCAGACAAACACAGAGGAAGTTCTATATACGAAGACTTCAGAAAGGGAATTAAAATGGCCTCAGAAAAATAACTTTTTCAATACAACAGCATTTTAGCAAAGGTTCTAAAACTTTGTGTTGTTATAATACAGTTGATGCATTTTTTAAAAGAGGATGTTTGCCATCAAATTGTTTCACCACCATTTGTCATCTCCATTTAGTTTCTTCATTATGTTAAAGGTGTGCAGGAAGAAGAAAGGATTCTGTTATGTGATATGACTGATGCTTACTACTGTAAATATCTAGGCAAAATGTAAGGTGGGAAACATGTATGAACTACTAAAAATCACAATTTGGTTTTCCTCACAGTACTAAATATTCATGCATTTTCATCATATGTACACTGTTTTCAAACAGAAAGCAAAGTCATTTTATCAGAATGCATATACATCAAACTTAATGCCTAACTAAGGAATCTACTAACCATTTCTGCCACAGCTGCTTTTCCTTTTTTAATTTCATTTTCTAATTCCTCCTTTCTTTTTTTGAAGGATTCAGAGCTTTTTGAGAGCTTATCTTTGGTATCTGTAAGGTCCTTTAATAGAGTGTCCTTCTCTAACTTCATTTGTTGCAGCTCTGATGTGGCTGCCTGCATTTTACAATCAAGTTCCTTGAGCTGTTTACTTGTATCTTGATTTGATTTCTCAAGGTTTTGTTTGAGACTGGCCTTTTCTGCCTCCTGCTTTTTAATTTGTTGGTTTGCTTGGTCAAGGGCCTCAGATTTCTTCTGCAAATCCAGTTGAGCATTAGACATCCTGCAAATACAAAAGGATAAAACATATTTTTTAAAGTTCTTTTTCATGGGTTTTTTTGTATCCTTAAATGTCTCTACTTTCACCCATGGCCATTACATCTCTCCAGTTAAGACAAAACAGCAATTTCAGAAACTAGTTTTGAGATGGTTCCTTCTTCCTCAATTATCTTGAACAGAAACTACCCCTTTGCTGCTTATGCAAAAATCACAAATTTGTATTTGAAAAAGGTTACAGAGGTATAGATATTTCAAGATGGACCTCACTACATCAAACTGTTCAGCCATTTAGCTGACAACAAGCACAGTGAATAAAATGAAGAAGTGTAGTGAATCACAGCAGTCAGTGACTCCTGTGAGAACATGGCAGATGGAGTGAAAGACAACAGGTGGGATACAACACAGTTCTTGAAGCAGAGGGGACACAGCACTTATTTACGAGTTGTTGAAATCACAGGAGAGAAGCAAAAAATTTCAACTCTAGTCCAAACTGCCTCAGTTTTATGTCTGACTTTGAAAAGTGCTATAATACAGGAAATGCATACGCCTCTCTTGCTGCTTCAAGTTGTTTACTCAGTTCTGCTGTTCGGAGATCTAATTCTTTGTTCTGATGTTGCTGTTGCTGTAACTCCTGAAGAGCTTGGTCTTTACTTGCTCTAGCATCAAGAATGTCACCTTCAAGTTTCTGAGAGAGAAAAATAAAAAGATAGAGCCATCAGAACACAACCAACAAAATAAAAATAGCAATAAAAAGCAAAGTCATCTAGTCTGTGAGTGCATTAACTGTAGAAAGCAGTGACAACTCTCACATATCATCTGTTTCATTACTTCACAATTTATCGTTCACTGTTTAGTTCCTGCTAATCACCTGCTCCTCCAGAATTGAACTATTGTGGTAAAACACTCTAAAAGCATCTCTAAATAAAAGGCCGAGCAGGCATTTTATTGCAAAGTAATAGACAAAAAGCTTTACAGCAGAAGCAAATACACAAACTAAAGTGGTGAAGAAATTCTGTGCTTGCCTGGAAGAGGTTTTTCTTCTGTTTTTTTCCAAAGCTACTTTTTCACTCACATGGAATATAAAGAACACAGGAGCCTTCAGTAAATGGGCACTATTTAGACTCTTCAACATACTGACTGTTTTACAGGCACTTCTGCTTTCACACAGAGGCCACAAAACAAAGTGGCCAAGTTTCTCCATAAAATTTCCTGAGGGCTTTTTGTTTTCAATTTTTTTAAATGCCGCATATTCAACTGGAATAATCTCAAAGAATGGTGAAGATGCCAAGACTTTACATAGAATTGCATTCCTGTTGACAGCATCAACAACCCTGCTCAGTTTCACACTTTAGCTACCAGGAACCCCCATAAAACCATACACAAACACGCTCTGTATTTCTCCCAAGCATTTGTGTCCATTGGCTATTTGTGAAACTTCAGCAAAAGAATTAAAACTAAAAAGACAAATCAAAGTAGGCAAGAAAAAAACCCAGTGTCCAAAAGAAGAGATGCAAGAACAAAATAATTATGCTGACAATTAAATGCATGACAGCTTTAATTTTTAATAGCATTGGATTAAAAATTTTATACAGAGAAAACAATCTTCATTCTCTTCTATAGAGCACAAAAGCTAGGAAAAACACCCAACTCAGTCTTGAGCAAAAACACTACCAACCTCCCTCAGAAGAGACAGACAACACTGCAAAACCAGTTCTGCATGGCTCCCATGATCCCTGAATCATATGCTTTTGTGTGTTATGAATTTTGACTACCAAGATTTTTTTTTAATAGTGAACAAAGGTCAAAGCTATCTCCTAAATTTTAAAGCTCTCAAGCATCAAGACTAATTCATATCCTTAACTGAAAATACTAGTATATCAAAACGCCATGAAGTTCTGCAAAACTTCTGCCAGAATTATGTGGACTTTAAAATAAAAACTGATTTCAGAAGTGGAATGCAAAACTCCAGATCAAGTTAAGAGATGAAGAGTGAGAAATAAATCTTGCTAAAAAGCCTACTGAAAGGCTTCAGAAATAAATTAAACCAGACAGGCAGTGTTAAGCAAGGCTAGCCAATGTAACACATATTCCCTGCTACTACTTTTAAAGTGTGCAAGTTCGACTTGAAAACTCTAATTTTGGGGTATATTCATGTTCCTTAACATAAAGATTTCCAGGTAGCAGAAAGGCTGGTAGAAGCACACAGACAGGAAAATGACACAATAGTGGCAGTGTCATAGACCTACCTTCTTAATGTGAGATACTAGCATGGAAGAAGAGAACAGGATTAAATGGTGAATCAGGAAACATTAGTGAGAAAGAAAACCCACAATAGTGATACTGCTATGATCCTTTCCCCATAATTTGAGCACAGCTTTTACCACATGCTGCCTAATAACAGAGAACAGTTTCTGTAGGTCCAGACATTGTGTTCAATACAAACCTTAAGCTGTGCCTCTAGTTCTTCAGTTTTCTGTTCTAAAGAAAGGCATTTTTCTTTGTACTCTTTAAGATTGGCTTCCAGCTGAGTACAGTACTCCTGCTTGTCATTCAGCTTAGCTGTAACCTGATCCAACTGAGCACTGACCTTATTTAACTCCTGGGTAAAACAAAATACAATGGTTGTTACTTTTTAAGTAACTTCAAAAATTACTAATGTCACATATGCTTTAAATGATCTAATGTGTTCAAATTAAAAAGGAAAATAATGTTTATTTTTTATTCTGAGGGGCAGGATACTGAAACAAGAAACACATACACATGCACAAATTCTCTCTGTTTCTGAAAAAATAATTTAAAAAATTATTTAAAATTAAATAAAAATAATTTTATTTCACTGAAAAAAATAATTTTAAAGCCTCAATATTCTCTCAAACCTTACAGGCTCTGGGCTAAATGTTAACAAAGGTGTTTGAAGTTGTAAATGAAGAGGAACTGTAGGTAATAAAGGTGCTAGATCCTCAAGTTAGTACAGCAGTGACTAGAAAATGACATTAAAAAACGGGGATAAAATTTTTGATGTCTTTGTCACAAAATCAACTATCAAAGAGGAAAGCCAATAACATGGAAATGCTCAGTTCCCCACATACCAGGGAGGATTTCAAAACATTTTGTCCAACACAAAACAAATAAATTCTGCAAGAGACACAAACACATTCACCTAGTAACCGCTATGGCAACAGGTACATTGAAGTTAACTGTTCTCCAACCAAGCTGATGTATTTAGTTATTAATTAATTCTTTAATGGTTGCAAAAAGTTGTCTCCTGTTTACAGTAACTAATTGCATTCCCATGCTACAAAACGGTGCCATATTAACATCTGCTGGTAATGTTTCCATGAAGACCACAGCAGCACTGATTTTAACTATGCAAATATTTGATTCAACATATGGTAAAATGCTTCCCTAGGATTAAAACACATTAAAAACATGTAATTTTATCACCAGCCTTTTGGCCCACAGAGAATTATTTTTGAGTACCAGCCGCTGATAGGAAATTTATCTGAGTCAGCAGTAAGAGTTAGGAGTTTTTGATTCTAGTAAGTGCGTTCTACAATCTTTTCTTCATGGCATACACACAGGAATTGAATAATACCTCCAGAATGCCTAAGGAAAGCTTAGATTCTAAAGAATAACCCTACAGCAAGGAGCAGACTCCCATGTAAATTCCTTGCACTGCAAAATATATCTGCTCCAGAGCAGCAAAAGGAATTGAATGCATGCCACATGGTTAAAATATTCTAAATTATCATTTCCCAATGCTTATTCATATGTTAATTGAATTTGTAAATAGACTATTTTTAGGTTTTTAAGCAGTTTTTAGGTAACACAGAAAATTTATGTGTCGTCTAATACCTGTTGTTTATCTTGCAGTGCATTCTGGGCAGTGTCCAGATGGTTCTGTAGATCTGCTCTCTGAGCAGCTTTTGATGCTTCTGCTGAAAGTAGCAATTCAGTCTTTGCTTTTACCTGAAAGATAAATTGTACTTCACTAAAACATCTGTTTTACCATAGCTCATTCTAGTTTTTTGATAGCCATCAGTAAGTTTAATAGTAAAATCAGCAGTATTCATGTGTTAGTGCATATATTTCCTTGTAGAAAAATTCACCTTTTCCCAAATGGGAAATTACAACCAGAATTTTTCATCACCATAAAATACAGAGATCCATTACCTGCACATCAAGTTGTGACACTTTCTCTTTACTTTCATTTAACTGACTGGTTAGTTCAGTGATGTTTGTTTCTAGGGAAAGCACACGATCTTGAGCAGCTCTTAGGTGTGCCTTTTGTTCCTGCACTTGTTCATGCAAATTCTCTTGGGCTTGTTTATGACTTTCTGATTGATTTTTCAGCTTTTCTGTCAGCTGAGTTACCTGCAGTGGAAAAGAAAACAACATGAGAAGGCTGGAACAGCATGTCCAAGGAAGTAAAAACTTAATTTTAGTGTGTCTTATTATGGCTCTGGAGACTCAATGCTATCACATTTCTTTTCCTGAACCATTACAGTAAAGATATATTGTTCACAACGCCAGAGTTTAAATAGGTTACCAGCTGAAAATAGAAGCAAAATAGAATTGTCAATTTGGCCTTACTGTAACAGAAACAAAATACTAAGGAGACAACAGATGCAGGTTAAACTGAATTTTGGTGTTGAAAGCTGGAATCAAACCTCTTTTTAAAATGAGTGAAACAAATGTATCTATTATTTTATTTACATATAGTTATAAGTATATTTATAGTTTTTTACAAGCATACACATATACAAATAAATATATAAAGTTATGTGTATGACTATTTGTAAGTACATATTACTAGCATATGTACAAATGAAATATCTAGGAATCCCTTTCCCTCTGCTGATAGCATGGAAGTCACCAAAACACAAGTCATGTGAAAATTACAGTTAGATCATTAAATCAAGTTTAAAGAAATGAAATAGTATAGAAAGGATTAGTGTCATATCTGATGGGATAGAAAAAAAAAGGAAATAAGATTCCAAAATGAGAAAGAACCAGATCTTGACATTCTTACCTGTATTTGTAATGCATGGTTTTTCTCTTGTAGCTGGTTAAGAACTGCAGTTTCTCCTTCACCAGCTTGAATTTTTGCATATAAGTCCTCTCTTTCCTTTTCTAGCAGAGAGATGTTGTCCTTACTTTTTTGAAGCAAAGCCTCAAGATTTTGAATTTTTTGGTCCTTATCTCCAATTTGTCGTAGTACTTGCTCCAGATCATTCTAGACAAGAAGATAATAGTGTTTATTTATAAACACTAAAAATTGGGCCTAATGCATAAAATATTGGATAAATTTATCAAACACCTTCCCTATATTCTAGTCCAGATTTAGAAGTTAATTTCTTGAAACTAATATAATTCCTGAAAGTCACTTTTAGACAGAAGAAGTATTTAGCATAATGAAACCCTGGAACCCACTTCCACATGAGGATACATAACTACATTACCTGGGCTTCTCGTAGTTTTGCTGTTGTATTTTGCTGAAGGGTCTGCTGCTCCTGGTGCTGCTGCTTTGCCTTTTCTAATTGATGTTGTAATTCTGTGGAATTTGCTGCTTTTTCCTTTAGCTGAAAAAAAAGCCCAAAACCAAATACCAAACAAACCAGACTAGTAAGTGGAAAAAAAGCACTACTCAGTATGCCAGTTGTACTCAATGTTCACTCTAACTATAAACTATTTTAGTGTAAACATGGATTTTTAAAAATTTGTATAAAAACAAAAATCTGTAACACTAGATCAAAATCTAATCAAAGCATTCATTACAATTAATTGGTGAGATTCTATATCACAAGCAAGAACTATAATCAGATGCATGTAATTTAGCTCTCAAATAATCTAAAACAAAAGAAATTTTTAGTATTTTTTTGCAATAGTTGTTAAGATGTAACATGACTGATAATAAAGATTCCTGTAAAACAACATTATTATTACCTTTTTTGGCAATTTCAGTAGCAACTGTAAGTCATTATTTTAGTAGCAACTTCAGTTTAGCAGTCTCTCCACTTCTATACTAGTCAAGGCTTTGCAAATTAGCTACAGAAAAGTTTAAAGCTTTGACAACATACCACTCAGATATTTGGCCAATCCCCCAACAGCCAGCAGAAAATCAGCAACATATACAAGATATTCATTAAAAAAAATTAATAAAACAAGTGTTTTCTGCCCATCCAACCCACACTGATTATTAACTATCAATGACCTGCTGTACTATGCTTACTTTTTCTTCATGTAGGGCTTTATCTTAAAAAAATATCTACATACCAAACTACCTATATGGGCCTTTGTGCACCTAAATTAATTTTTCACAAGACCCTTAGACAAAGCTCATAAGTGCAAAATGCACAACTTTTATTTGTTAAGCACCACAAACACACACACATCTGTGAACACAAGCAGTGTCTAAGCAGATTTTGATAATTTTACTGTAAGTCCTTGACAGTATTAGTCAAAAGATATTCCCATGAAAACAAACTTCATAAACTGCACTATCACCACAAGTGTGTGTAGATATTCACAGAGAACAAACTATAGAATCATATCATATTCATAGAGAACAAACTATAGAATCTGCATAAAAAGCCCTACCTGCTCTTCAGCACGAGAAAGCTTTAGCTGTAGGTCAGCCACCTGCTGCTCTCTGTCCATCAGTTTCTCACTGGACAGCTGCCTCTGTTCCTTGAGCCGCCCGTGCGCTTCCCCCAACTGCCGCTCTGTTTCCAGGAGTTTACTGTGCAACTGCAAAAAGAGTCACCCAGTCTTCAGTCATTCCTTAGCCAGCAGCAATACAGACTCATTTCGTGCAATGTTCATGTGAAGTTTTCATAACCCAGACCAAAACAAGTTCATGACCTCCTGAAGTCATGTATGTGCCTCATACACCTCAGAAACACAAATCATGTTAAAAAACAGCATCAACGGCATAGGCAAGAAGAAATATTTTAAAAAGTGGGTTGGAAGGACCCAGAAGCATCTTCATTTATCTACAGGAGCTATTCAAAACAAGTCACAGAGATTTAACAGAAAGAGGGGATCCTTCAAAAGCATAAGGACTGTTGTGTAAAATAATGATGTGCTTTGAGCCATCTTGGCTTATCCAGTTCACTACCTGACTCCTGTAGATCCAGTGGCTGAAGCACCCTGCCTTTACCTGCTCCACTGCCTCCCATAATACACTGTTCTGCTATAATATTAAGAGTGTAATTTTTAGCTTGAGCTGGCTACATCAATGGCATTCATTCTCTGCACTGAAGAGATACATGAACAGTCAGTGTAGGGTACACGGCAGCTTTGGTGGCTTATAGTCCAGCACTTTCCAGCAGCAAAGATTAAGTAGGTGGATGTGCTCTTCCAGCTGGACACAAACCTGCTTCATGATTTTATCAGTCAACAAAAGCAGTACTGCACCATCTTCCAAGTGCAAGGATGACCTTTTACAATTCACTGTTCTAAAAAGCTCTTTTCATAAAATCAGCTTACTCTATGTGAAACTGCCGCTATAGGTCCTGGGTTGCCTCCTGCCTACTTCTACATGAACATGTTCAAGAACACAATGACCTGTTAACTCAGTGCAAAACCAGAGAAAGGATCAGACCATGCAGCACAGCAAGAACTTTCCATAGGTTGTGGGAAAGCTGTGAATGAAGCTTGCTCCTCCTATGCATTTATGTCCAAGGCCCTTGAACCACTCACCTTTTAACTCCAGGTCCTCCCTTCAATACCCCTAAACCTTCCTCATGCTTCCCTTAAACCCCTACTAATATCTATGCAAAAGGCAGCCCAATTTTACTGTTCACTGCAAGCAATCACTGTTTGACCAACTGGCTGCCCAGCAGAGCAGAAAAGAGAACAGTAATTGTGATACCATTACACTTTCCACCCAGGTGTTAAGCTGGAGTGAAGCCTCTCTCCTGCTGCCTGTTTCCCAAAGAATTTAACACTGAAGTCCTTTGGGCCATGTGTCAAAATTTAGCTCAATTTATCAAAAATTGCAAAAGTTTAAAGGGTTTGGAGACAGAGAAATAAATGTATCTATGACTTACCTGCTTAAAAAATCAAACTAAATTATCTCCACACAACTACAAATATCATGAGTGAAAAGCTGTTTGGCATATGGCCAAGATGGTGACTGCTAACAGTGACTGTACAGTTAAAAAAGACATAGGAGAAGAGGGAGGATAGGATGAGGAAAGAGACCATATCTCTCTTACAGTAACTAAGAACATTTGCCTGTATTTGCAGGATCACCAAATTATAAATATTTCCCCCTCACTAAAAATACAAACAAGAACTGTAGGAAAAAACCTATTGAAGAAAGGGTGCAACAAGATAACTATTAACTGTCCATTCCTATGCTGATACTGGGAGAAAATGTTTGGAAAGAGGGCAATCAGTAACAATATTTTACACTAGCTACTTTTATTTACAGACATGGTTAAGTATTTTTCAAGAAGTTTAAGATGACATTTAAGTAAAAGGGACCATAAAATCCAGGATTAACCTATGCTACAGAATGCAAAAAAAAATAATGAGAAAATATCTAGACTTTTAAAGATACAATCAAGTAGATTCAAATTTCTTAACAAAATTTAGTAGCAATTAAGACTTCTTCAAAACTGAATGAGTCCATACTCTCTCGTCCACACCCTCCTCCTACTGCTGTGCTGGAACCACATTATAACTGAAGTTTCTTCCATTAATATCACTTCTTCCACATCACCGCAATTCTAACATGTACAAACTTAAGCAGATATGCACTCATTTAAATGAATTTTGAGAAGATGACAAGGATTCTTAAAAAATGTGATTTGACTAAACAACTCTACACATACCTCCATAAACAGAATTCATAATGCTAAATGTAAGCTAATGCATAAAAAGGTAACTCCAGTGAAGTACCAAGTGAATAAATATGAGGAATTTAGTCTTTTCATTGCAATAGTAAATGAACTCTCCTTTGCAGGAAGAAAAAAGAGAATAAGTTTATGCTTAGCTTTTCTTTTCTTTTATACCAGGTACAAAGGATTTTTTTTCCTGCACTATTTTTTTACCATACAATTCTAAAACACATCCTGAAGTTCAGTGGCTTGTTAGGTTGTCTTCCTTCCCAATGGTATCACCAGAGAATGTGTCATGCCTCCATTTTCTATCATAGGAATTCATTCAGCAATGCTTTACTCACCATCCTCCTCCTTAATTTTCCCACCCCAAAAATCATCTTGAAAATGTCCTCTGAGGCTGAAGACAGATTTCAGCTCAACCTCTTGGCTATGATTCTGTTGCCCAGGCAGTTTCACCAAATGCAGATAACTAACATAATTACCTCCTCTCACCCTGACAGAAGACTGATGGGAGAAGGAAGGACATTCTAGGGATGTAATACGCACATAAATGTGGTTCAGCCAAGTCCGAGATAAACTATACATAAGGAGCTTGCAACTTGATATGTTTCAGATTTTACAAAGGGTTGAAAACTCAGAAACACTCACTTTAACATAAATAAGCTTCAGCAAGATTAAAATGAAGTATGTCATACTAACAAATAAAGATATAATTTTTTACATCTCAAGTCTGAACATGATTACTGATACACACATATTTCTCCAGTCTAACACGTTACTCTCCAAAAAAAGATAAACTGAATTCAACCAACCTCAAGTTTCAAAATGCTCAATGTTATATGAAAGTCCTACTTCTCTAAGTCATTTGACTCAGCAGAATAACAGATTCTGGTGGGGGGAATGTATGCTCTGGATGCTTTCCCAGCTATCAGCAACATAAAGAGAAATTGTCTGGGGAGAAACACTAAGGAAGCAATAGCAAAATTTCACATTACCCTGGCTTTTCCCACTAGGTATTCCCTACTACATTCACTACTCAGACTTTAATCAAGCACTGTTCAGTTCTAATGTAAAACCGAGACTTGCTTTTCTCAGACTTCCTACAGAGTAGTGAAATACAAGTGCTGGTTAATTACTCTCCTTCAAATAAGGAAATGTAAGTGCATGTTCATAAGAAATATGCATTTACATTTAAATATGCAGGTTTTTTTAACTTATGAGATGGTTTTAAGGAACCACTCCTAGACCATCATGGGCTTAAGGAAACTTACCTGACTGAGCTCACTTTGGAGTTGCAGGCCATGCTGCTCTTTTTCCTCCCTCTGCTGCTGAAGCTGTTTACATTCTGCCTTGAGATGCTGGTACTTTGTTTCTACTTCAGATAACTCCTCTTTAAGCTTCTGGCTTGCTTCTGCCTTCTCACCTAGCTCTGTCTGCAGTCTCTGTATCGAGGCTTCAGAAGCAGACAGCTTTGCCTGAAGCTGTTGGCAGTCCAGGTCCTTCTGGTGAAAACTTGCCTGCACATTCTTCTTACTCACAGATACTTCATTGTGTTTTTCTTCCAGCTGGGTGTAGTCCTGTTCTTTCTTCAGCAGCTTCTCAGTTAGACTCTGTGAAGAGAGTTACACAGCAATTCAAGTACAATTCCATTTGCAGCTATTCAACATATTATTCAAATTTCTTTGTAAGTGTTCATGCTGAACAGTGAAGAGCTTGTTCAAAAACAGTATTAAAGAAAATATTAACCTGTATCTTGTATTACACACATTGGTTCTAAAGCCCATACAGCACTTAGTTTCAACTCAAAATACTGTTTTTCATATTCTCACATAAATTTACTTCCTCTTACTGAGAACACACCACAAACTCTATTTCTGTATCCTGAAAACTAATTTGTTTTCCCTGAATGTTCAAACCAACTTAATTCCAACTGGAATTGCATGGGGAAAAATTGAAAAGTTTTCCACGCTAGCTATCTTCTGGGCTACAGGCCCTTACTGGCTCTGCAAGGCAAGCCAAGCCCCATAATTATTGTGCTTTAAAAATGACTGAGAGAGAGCTCCAGCTGAGCTCAGAAAACTGATCCTATATACTTATATATACCTCTGCTTTTCTCAGTATAGTTCTTGAAAATATAAGAAACAGCTTTCTTGCTTGAGGTTGTGCATGAGCTTGAAAAACTTCATATCAATGCACAGAAATATCTTCTCACACTGCAACTGGGTTATAAACCAATGTTCATATCAAATGTATTATATTCTATATATTCTCCATATAATGTGCTCTATCATGAATTAATGACTCCTCCCTGATAGATTTTTCAAGGATGACACACTGTTCAAAGTGGAAGCAATTTCTCCTTCTGTAAGCTAGTCTTACCTTTTCCAATTCTAGGTCCAACTCCTCCAGGGCCAAAATTCCATAGCTAGCACATAATTCTTATGGATACCACCTTACAAAAAGCTGCATTAAAAGATGGCTGCAAACTGCTTTAAGTCACTAAAACTGTAAGAGGAAAAGCAGCTCACTGCCACTTCTCCTCTTCCAATTCCTCAGGTGGTGTTTGACATTAACCTGACATAGCAGAGGACTCTCTCTTAATGTGTGGTTATCTTATGCATCAATCTGTTTCACTCCTCATTGTTAATGAAATTCCAACAGATTCAGGAAAGGGCTCTATATTGTGTAGCAACACTTCTGCCAAAAGCTTGATTCATTGTTGCTGGTCTATGGAAAATTACAGCATGACAACTCTTACTTTTTCAGTTCCACACTTGATTTAGTGAGCCAAACAGAGTCATCCTGCTAAAGGTAGTTTCTTTTACCAAATTTTAATTTCACCTTCTTATATTTTTTGCAAATGTTTTAATATTAGATTACATCAAATACACTCTGTTTTGTCCCTGGCCTTTCCTTTTTCCAAAGCTGACAAGGTTCCTAGTAAATGCATGTATGTAATATCCAGTTCATATCCAGTGTTACATGCAACATGAAGCAGTACACATCTTTGTCCTTGCTTCCTGTCCCCCTTTAGTTCCATTTTTACCCCCACAATACATGACTTCTAAACACAAATACAAAATGCAGCAAGCTCAAAAGCTCTGGTAACAGCTCTCAAAGAATGTAAGTTGAGAAATTTCTGGAATTAATTTCCATTTTCTACCATTCATTATGCCAGTAAATGGCCTGAAAAATATGATGAAAGTATAATCTAAAAGCTAAGAAACTAGAAAACCAACAAAGAGAACTGAGAATATCTTTCAAATTATGATTTTTAGGCAAATGTATTATTTCCAGAGGTACTACTTTTAATGTGTGAGATGGCAATTCTGCTTAATGATAGGCAAGCATGAACTACAGCTATTAAAAATTTGCAATCATAGCAACCTAAAGAATTTCAGTTGTAGAGTATGATGATCATTAAAATATGGTGTTTGCTTGCACATTATAGTAATCCAATTGTTAAACAAAATGGCAAATGAATTCTCAACTTCTGCAAGAAGATAGTCTTCAGTGTTTCCAAAGGCATTGTGTGATGTGGTTCCATTTTAATGTGAGCTGACAAGCATAGGAAATAATAACATTCTCACCTGATTCTTCTGTTCTAGCTCTTTGACTGAACTTTGAAGTTTTTGCAGCTCCTGAACATACACAGCTACTTCCTGAGGTCCTTTGGCAAGTTCAGCTCTTAATTGGTTAATAGTAGCCTGAAAAGACAAACAGAAAAATCCACATTTAAAATAAAGCTTTCCATGCATAATCCAACAAAAGCAAGATGCCTGGTAGTAAAATAAAAATACATTTTCTATACAAATAAAATGCCTAGGGAAAAAAATCACCAGTAAACTAAGCTGAGAGCACCATCAGAAGTATCACTGAGTGTAATTTCCCAGCTGAGACTCATTTATATCCTGTTCTGGAAGACAAAAATCTGACTCAATCCAAAATGTCAGCAAATGCCAGCTTGAACCCAAAACTGATGAAAATCATAACAGATTATCCATTGATAATTATCACAGTTCTAGCCAAAGGTGAAACCTTTCCAGGTCATTGCAGTTACATGGCCAAAATCTTGGCCCCTCTAGGAAGGGAAATGTGCTGGAAAAGGCTCTAGAAGCAAGAACATCTGGCATTTGATGCAAACTTGCTGTGTGACTTTTGGACACATCAACCCTGCAGGTCAGCATAATCAGAGGAACAATACTACCCCATTAAACAGGATCAGTACAGAACAAAATATATCAATGACTGCACAGTATTTGAATACAGTAATGGAAAAAAGCAAGAAAAGCACTTTAGGGCATAGCTACCCTAAAACATGTTGTGTATTAATGCACTCATTTCAAATATACTACATAGCAGTGACCTTTTATGAAGAAGCTTTCTTTCCTATTGTTCCCATAAGCAGAGATTTCAGCACAAATGCATAAATACTGAATCCAAAAGTGAACTAAAGCAGAACAGAAGCAATAGACAATGACCATCTAATTTACAACCTTCCTAGAGAAAAAGGAACACCAAAGAGAACATAAGAACAATTTGCATATAGTGCATATAGTTTACTGACTTTCTGTAACTCTCTGCCTCACCATGCTGTCTCATAACAGAGCTGTTAGCTAAAACATATCCTTGGATTGGTCTTTTTTGGCCAAACATTCCAGGGTGTTATCAGAAAACAGTATGGTTATTTCATACCGAGAGAATATAATGCAGAAAATGTGCAGGTAGCTTACAAAGGACACCACTGCAGCCTTTCCAACTAGAATCATAATTTAAATGCATAAAGATCCATTTCTTGTTCACAATTCAGTAAGACAATCTCACATTTCTTTCTTAACAGGGAAATATATCCTGGGTAAATATTCAGCCCTGGTATTTTCTTGCTGATGAGTCTGTATGAATAATGAACCATTAAAAAACCAGGAATGCATCTGTTTAATAACATCTTGAAATTGTCTTGATATGACAGAAATTTGCTATGAAAATTAAATGCTTCGAAAAAAAATTACCTCAAATGTGCCTCTATTAGAAAGCAGAAGGATAAAATGGATGGATGAAAGACGGAAAGAAGCAGTTGCAAAAGCTGCACACTTCCTCAAATTTGTTTTATAAATATTCCAGTGTTTCTAATGCCTTTGCTTAGTGGGAGGGGAAAAAAAAACCTCAAACAAAAAAAACCACTAGTCTTGGCTTTATTAAATTTACCCTCAATTTAGGCTACTAATTTTGTTTACTTCTTTGGGCACTCAAGTTAACAATCAAGCCTAGCTGCTTCATTTATTGAAGATTTATAAGATACTGAAACAAATCCCAATAAGCAGAGAGATTCAATAGCAATGCTTAGCTCCAAAGCAGTGCAGCTGTTTTCATTACACATTCACAATGCAGGAGCAACTATAGTGAAAAACTAAAGATGAAAGGAACCGCTCAGTATGAATATTCATGTGAAAGACGCAGATGCTAGTTTCAGGAACAGCTCTGAAAAAGATATAAACACCCAGCAGATTTGGGTGACAATCGTAGACTACACTGTTCTTAACATCCCTCTCCTGCAGTATTTGAAGATGCTCATATAGGGCTAATATGATTTTTGTTATTTTCACCCATACTGAGCATTTACCTTATTTTAAAGATATGTACTTTGAAATCAATATTAATATGTATATTCTCAGCCAGCCTGTAAAACCAGCCAAGAATGGTGTATAAACCACTTTGAACTTTCAGTCCTTGATGTGTTCTTGAAGAGCAAAGCTGAGATGAAACATGGCCAAACATTTATGTCAAGCACTGCAGCCAATGTGGCCATGAAGGACTTCCAGTTCTTATTTTCTTATGAGTAACACTTAGCAAAATTGTGTTTTAGCCAGGAGCTGTTTGAGACGGTTTGAGGAGTGAAGATATCCTTAAAGATCCAAATCTGAGATGCTCCCTCCCTTTTCTTCTGCTTGTTATGGAAGTGGAAGTTGTAACTGATGGAAGAGCAGAATAACCATAACTTTTGAAGAAGCGAGAAGATTCAATTAAATGCTTTTCCATTACGATTAATAATCATAATGAAATAATTAATCATAATGAAATATGCTTTTTCATTATGATTAGTTATTATTTTCCATTTTCACATGATAATCGCAGCAAAGCTAGAACACACATCTTTATGTATGATTATTACTATTATAATACATGATTATTGTACCTCAGAGTTAGCCTGCTCAGCCTGCAAGTGCTTGCACTCATCTTTCAGCTTTTCAGATTCTCTTTCACGTTCAAGGGTCATTTTATCCATTAGTGTTTGAACTTGGACCAGCTCCTTTTTCAGGACAGCCACATCTTCCACACCAGGCCTTTGTAGCTGAAAAGTTGGGAACAGTGAGCAACAAACATCACAATGGCAGACATGCTTCAAGAGTCAATGGCATTTCTAAAAATCTATCTAATAATCTACTTATAGACAAGGTGACATATACAGTATTACAGCTAGGCTTAATAAATAAAAAAAGAGATAAAAAGCCTCCCCCAAAAAACCACCAAAACCACAGAGAGTGCTTATAATTCCCAAAGAAAACAGGATTTAAGGGCTAGTTTTTAGGCTTTGTCTGCTAAATTTTGAACTTGCTGATTGATTTCAACCAAATCTGACAAAACAAAACTTGTCTCAAAGATTTAATTTTTGTAACTTTTATGTAGGTAGATGGATAGATTCAGGATACTGCCCCTGTCTTCCAGAATTATTTCAGAAAATCACCACAGACAAAACAAAAGGGCAGCTGAAGGCAGCGTCTTGAAGGTGCTATCAGATGTGGCTCATACCAAACCCACGGGCAAAATCTGTTGGTAATTGCATCTCAAGCACCATAAATCCCTCAGCATGAAACAGTATGGAGGGAAAGGAGAGGGGTGGCAACTAGGAGCACTAAAGAAAGCAGAGAAAAGGAGTGTTGGCATCTTTAGAAGAGAAAAGGAACAGAATAAATGATAAGGAAAAGGCAACACAAGAAGCAACTGAACAGCGAGGAATGGACAGGTCCAGCATTTGGGCAAGGCCAATAGGCCCTTGAGGGCAGTCAGCTACAGGGAAGAAGGGAGATAAACAAGTCCTACTTTCCTCCAGAGTCTAAGCAGTAGCTGAGTGTGAGAAACTAGGGAATTCCTTGCATTACTGCTTTAGAAGTGGCCCAACTTGCTGAGTCACTGGGATTGCTCCCTGGAGCCATGGCTGAATATAAAAGTCATCAGGAGCCCAAATCCTGGAATACACACACATTGGTATTATCAGCCAAGCACAAGAGGGACAAGATTAACATAGGCATGATGATGACAGCTGCCAGATTTTCAGCCACCATGTCACAAAACACCTCTCTGAGCACTTCTTAAAAATCCAGCTACCCAAGGACAGTCAGAGCATAACACCTCATGGAAAAAGTGACCTAAAGATAGATTTTGAAGTCAGCAATGGCATGCTCCAAGTTCAGGTCTGTGCAGCACATCTATATGTGTAACATACTGCAGAAATGCTGAATGGTAGAGCATCAAATGAGAAGACTACAACATAATGCAGGCTGGATTTTAATACGTGTCAGAAACAACATATAATTTCTCACTGGAAAAACACTGAAAATGCAGATCAAAAACAAGAGTACTCTGAATTTTTTCAGCCCACAAGCAGACATCTTCAAGTTCGACAGAGTTTGACTACTTTAAAACTGTGTTTGCAAGCATTTAAATAAACGCCTCCCTTGACTTGAAAACAACAAAAACATTAATGTGATGTGAATACCAGCTCTGTCTTTAAGTCTTCTACTGTACTTCTCTCTTTCTGCAGTTCTTGTCTCAGGTTTGTCACCTTCTGCTCTGCACCTTCCCGAAGGCTGATTTCTTCATCATACTTTGATTTAAGATCTAGTAGGAAAGAAGTTGAATAAATGATCCCTTTCACAAATTGCACAAGAAGAGAATCAGATCTCATGCTAATACACTTACCCACAATTTCAGTGGCCAGTTGTGCTGCTTTTTGCTCAAATAAGTCTTTCATTTGCTTAATGTTAAAATTTTCTACTTGGATCTCTTCTAGTTGCCGTTCTAATGATTCTATTTCCATAAAAAGAACAGTATTATTTTCTGGAAGAATTAGGACAATACAGTTCCTCATGCCCATAACTAACCATGAGAGGTGAATATGTAATCCAAAATCCCTTAACATCCAATCATCTTAGCAAAGTGAACAACTTTACTGAAGTTAAATATCTGCAAGCATGATGTCACTGTCACTAGCTGAGTACTTTGCAGGATTAAGTACATATTGCTTTTCACTGGTCACAAACAGCCCTGCAGATCACTGTGACATCATGTTAAACTCCAAACCCTGAACTGTAATTAAAACCTTTAATCAATATCAGTCAGATAGTTTATGCACAAATAGGGAAAATTTTATTCTGTGAGAGCCTCATGGAGAAAAACGGACCAAAAATTATGGGTCATCAAAACAAACAAAAATTCACTGTTTTCTTTGCTAGCAATGAGCACAGAAAAACACTCCATAAGACCATCACTGAAAAATGCTAGAGTTGATATAGTATAGTGCTGTAGTAGTGCTCACTGCTTGAATATATGAAATTATTAAAGAAGTGTTCCAGATGCCTCATTAGAACTGCTTTCAGATTCAGAACTCCTGTTTTACTTCTAAAAATTTCAAACCCTGAGCCCTTGGAACATTTCCCCAGACCATTGCTTAACATAAATAGCTCTTTATAGATCTTACAATTAACTTTTTGCCAGTAATTGCAACATTCCAGCTTTCTAGCTCTTTAATTTACCAAAAGTGCTAATTTACCTAAAAGCTAAACCAAACTAAATTCCAAAGCAGTGCAGAAATTATTATAATAAAATGTTAGCCACCTGTAGATGTAGCTGTTGTCAATCCATCAGATTTAGATTCCTTAAGAAAACAGAATAAATGCACCATTAGACAGTAGGAATAAAAACTACTACTTCCAAAGTTCATCCATTTTTTGGAAAAGACAGGGAAACAAGGACTTCTGTGCTCAAGTACTGCACAGCAGTATAAAAATACCTGAATTCAAACACTTATATTTGGAAGACTGGAAAAGGCCAAGATGACTTTTCATTTCATATATCACTACACTATTAGGGTTTCCACTCATAAGGCTCCAGAACCCTCCCCCTCCCTTTCCTCTATATAGAAATCTGTCCTAAAAACTGAGGTTACAGACATCAAGAACATCCTGAGAGGGAGCTTTGACAGAAAGCAATTTCTGAGGTTTGTGACTATCCCACATCTAAGCAGCTCGTAGTAATAAAAAAAGAAAGCTTCCTTTAGGGCACAACACACCACAATTTGCCTTGCATTATTTTTTGAGCTCAGCTGGATACTATGAAACACCACTGCTGTTTTCCAAAAGTTCTTTACAAGAAGGACTCCATAGCCTTTTTTCATAAAAGATGAAACACCGAATTCAATTTACTTTCTTTAATAAACAGAGTTCCGAATAAGCTCAGCAGAAGTAAAAGTCTGAACTGAATTTGGAGTGAGTAGTATGGAAGAATCATTATCTATTCTGACTTTGTTCTTTACATTTCCATATATACATTTATATACACAGTTACATTGTGCAGAGATAACTAGCTTTGCTTGCAAGAACACGTCAATATTTAAATTACAGAACTAACTAAATCAGGCCACGTGCCTTACAAAAAAGGTTTTAATCTTCAATGTCAATGCTGACGATAAACCTGCTTCAAGTATTTTAAAGCAATTACTTGCTGCCGCTGCCCCTGCAATTTCTCTAGTTCTTTCTTCAGCTCTTCTGAATACCATCTCTCCTCCTAAGGGGGAAAATGATAAAAAAAAAAAAAAAAAAAAAAAGATGGGGAGAGAGACTATAAATTTGGTTGCTCAAGATAGTGGAACACTTCAATTTGAAATAAAGAACCAAGTGCAAGTAAAATACATTTCCAACCTTCAGTGAAGCTTGCAAGTCCTGGACTTCTTGTCGGAGCAGTGATACTTCATCTCTGAATAAATATATCCACAGAGTGGAGAAAATGAATACACGGTGGTTACATTTTGTCAATTACATATAAGTTGTAATGCATGTTAAGTAATCAGACTGATAGCTATGTACTACATAAATGTAACTTACATCATTATAAATATTTATTTTTAGGGAACTTTGCACATCTCCTGAAAAATGCTAAACATATTAAATGGATAAGTAAAGAAATAGATAAGAATAAAAAGTCTCACGAGAACAGAATGTAAATCTAAATCAGTGCATCAGCTCATCCACATGAGTTCAGAATGACAAAGCTATGCATTGGAACATTTAATGGGTTTGCATGCCTTTGTTAAAAAAAGGACAGGTTTCTTCTCCTTCACTTTCCATATCATGGACTACTGGTAAGCAACAGCATACTATCTTACTCCTGAAATATGCAGTTACATAATTTTTCATCCACACAGCAATTTGGTATGCCCCACAGACATATTCACTTAATGATCTGAATATTTAAAGTCTTAGAATTTTAAATTCTCAAATTTCATGCTCAAGCCTCCAGCCATACAAGAACACACAATCCAAGGCTATAACTGCTAGTAATTGATTCACACAGAATCCTTCAAAATCACAGGTCTCCTTACAGAGTTGCACAACTATACACACAAGATTAATGTTGCATTACTGAGATAGACACTCCAAATCAAGAATACAAGGGTCATTAAAATAATGTTAAAATATTTTTTCTTACTGTTAGTACAGTGGCAACACTAAGGGTTACACAGAATATATATGTCAGGGTACCAGTGCCAACAAATCCTCTCAGTTTTATACCATATAATTTTATCGCTGCTGGTGTGCATTACCCCCTCCTCCACAGATGTTCTTTCAAATTATCTCATACTTAGTAGAAAATAAACCACTGAAACAAGTTATTCCTTAGCTGAACTGGTGAGGAATAAATTCAATCTACATTAGCATATTAACTGATGTTAATATGTTAATGTAGATTTAATTTATTCTTCACCAGTCAGGGTGAGGGTCATCAAGTAGCAAGTGAAACATGCATTTGAACCAGTGGAGCAAGAACTCCAAGGTGGACCAATTTTAATGACAAAACAAACATGGGATATTGGGAGATTTACTTTTTTCAGAGGAAAATTTTGTTATGTACACATTATTCTGCCTGTGTGACAGATTTACTGGAGGTTTGCAAATACAACTTTGCTGAGGCAGGTGTAGCTGCATTCCAAAACCTGGCTGTGGGTGGAGAAGAGGGAGCCACTTTCTCATCAGTACAAGTCAATGAGCTAAGACTCAGATCTAAGATTATAAATAAAAAAGCAGGTGGAACTGTCAGCTGTATTGGAAGTTGGACTGAACATATACCACACCTGCAATACCAAAGCATTTAATATGCCCTGGTCTTCACAATACATCAAAGGGGTTGAGTTGTATAAAGCTAGTTTGTAGTAGAGATAAGGGAGGAGAAAAGAATGAGTTTGCAATGTAAGGGGCCTTCTATGTAGTTGCCTTCATATCCCCAATAAAATTTTGCTAAACCATTCTAAAATGAAACCTGAATTTAGTTTAACCAGTGGAAAGTGCATGGTTGGAGGGGGTGGGGGGATGGTTTGAGGGGATTTAGTGTAAGTGATTGCTACAGGCACTGTAACTTTGGTTTTCTTACCATCATCCAAATCCTCACCAAATCTCCTTTTCTGCTAGCACTGTGACAATTCCTTCCTCCTCTCAGCACATCTGAGACTACCAACTGGAAAATCCTTAGTGCCTTTTCATTATGGTCCACTCAGTTTCCCACTTGTAAAGCCAGTGTCTCCACCCTAGTATCGAGTTCTGATGGCCTTGCTGAATCACACTGGGGGAGTTACATGATTTACTCTTGAAACTTATTCATCATCATTTACTGGGGAGTGGGAGGAAGAGAAAACTGTGCAATTCCCAGTACTTAACTTTTCCTATTGACTACATATGGAATTTCACCTCCCGTTCTTGGTCCTAAGAATTGCACATAAGCTTCACACATGGAGAGCAAGTGGGATGGCTCCCTGCTGCAGGCTACAATATTTCTTTAATATGGAATTCCAAGGCATGGAAAAACATATTTATGTTGAATGAGAGTTTTCTCAAGGAAACAAGGAAATGAGTAGCATTAAAGAATGCCACACTAATAGGAAAATGTAGCTCATGTGTTACACAATGGCTCTCACCAGACTCCATTTATTCCATCTAAACTCCCAGACCTCATCCACTTTTTCAATTATGTGAGAGAAAACAAAACTACTTGTCCTTAAACTGTCAGGAGCCAGGGAAAAATAACTAAATTTCACCAGCCAACATCTGGCTGACTTTGGAAATTTGCAGGCATAAAAATAAGAATTTCATAAACTATATAAACAATATAATTATGACCAATAATTCTCCCACATGAATGCTATTATCCTACAAAACTATCACTTCAGGTCTAAGCTGAATTACTCCAAAAAGACTTAAATCAGGCATGAAAAGCATAGTCATTATTGAATAAATGTGTACATCAGAAGCCCAATATGACTTCATTAGTACCCTACCCTGTATAAAGCCTCAATTTTGATTTCTTTTGATGCAGCAGCTGAGAGAAAAAGCAGCTATCCACGAGGAAAGAGCCATCCAAGACCTCTGCTAATGCTGGCTCCTACTGGCTTGCCAGCTTTGCTCAGTACTGGCTTGCCAGCTTTGCTCAGATCAAACACAAATATGCATTTGGGTAACAACTGAAACATGTTATCTTCCACACTCTTTTTTCACCAAAGAGTCACCCTCTCTTGAGTTAGTTACACAAATATATGTATTTCTTTCAATGTAATTATTTGTCACTTTGGCCTATATTTCTGCTTGTGAGAAAACATTTGAACTGTTTACTCCCCAGGATCAGCAGAAGCCACAGGGTCATGTGTTGTGTACCTCCATGCTGCTCGCTCTGAATCTCCTGTGTACAAACCAGGGGAATGTGACAAAACGGCAGCATGGATTGCTCTTTACAGCAGCACAAAACAAGCACTGAACAGAAAAGGAATTAGCAGGAAGCAAGAGGAAACCCATAAAAATGTTACGTCCAAGAAAAACCTTCCCAAAGCAACTGAGACTACTCAGTTAATATTTCTAGATAAAGTTTCACATTATCAATTTCTGCTACATACCACTGATGTCAAAAAAGAGACAACCTGATATTCTTCCTAGGGAGGCATTTAATAATAAAGTTTTGACCAAAAAATATTCAATAAACTAGTTAAGATTTCTGAAAATCAGCAGGGATTTTCTGAAACACAGAAGGAGACGTACTGGCACACATAGAAACTTCTCAGATTTGCAAATAACTAGGTAATTAGGGAAGCTATTTAGGCAAATACTGATATTGTAATTCCCCAGTAAGTATCCTAATTAACTAAGGACAAAACTGGGTTTCTTCCCTATCTTTAGGGTTGTCCTCTCCACTCTCCCATGATGATATTTCAGCTCTATGTTAGAAATTAGGAGAAACCCATATTTTTTTCTGCCACACTTCTAAAAATCATTCTGGTCTATAATGCTGAATTGTCTGCAGAATCAGAAACAGGTGGCTTAATATCATAAACATATGTATCTGATTTTCACCTACTGTCAGATCAGTATCAGACAACATAAGCTACAAGATGCCTTTTAATTCTAGTTGGAAATGGGACATGAACATTTAAACACTTGACTGCATAAGTTCAAATTAATAAAACCTTCAGTGTAACTAGAAGCAGCTCAACACCAGCACAAAGGCACATGCACAAATGAGTACTGTTTCACCTTTCTGTTGACAGATGACCTTCCCCTCCGTGACTTGAATCAATGCCAGAATTATGAACTGCTTCATAGTGCTTGAACAGCTCCTCTGCTGATCCATGAGACTTCATACAGAGAGGACAAATAAAGCCCTATTACAAAAAGGAAAAACAAACAAAAAAAAATGAAATATATTTCTTTTCCTTCTTATTTTTATACAGAACTGTAAATTTTGTTTGCGCATTTAAGTAGTAAAAGCAATTTCGAAGATTCATACTAATTCTTTCATGCTCTAATAAGAGTTTTTGTAATTAAAATGTTAGAAAATGCCTGCAAAAGGCACATTCCATTATTCAGTGAGTTTTTCCCCCAACAGTATTACATACCAGCAACAAAATTTTACTTAGCAAAACAGAAAGGACTGTTCTGCAATTCCTTCCCCCTCCTCCAACAAAACAATTTTCCACACAACTTTTCATAAAATCACATTCTTATTCCAAGTAGAAGGTAGCATCTGGAGTTTGGTCTTTAAAAAGGAGATATAACGATCCACTCTAAAGCACAGTTATTAATAAACCAACTATCTCCATATTGAAACTACTGATTTTAATATGGGCCAGACAACTAAGAATCACTTTTTACCTTTCATATAATTAATTGGTAAATGCCATTCATCAAAAAAATCAGATCTCTACAGCCTTAAGAATCAAAAATCCTCAGTTTTCTTTCCAGCATACATACTACAAGCTTACCAGAGTGGAAATTTAGCAGATCAATGCTCTCATTCTACCCATTAGCCCACAAATGAAAACAGTGTTATGTTCCCCTTTATGTATCTCTAAACGTTCATGGAGTGTTCAAGCTGCCACTTACCAGAAGTACCATCCACCTAATTTTTCACCATTTATTACATCTGGTGTTGAGTGCTGGACTACACACTGACTCCTCACTCCTGTGGTTATCATGCCAACTCTGAGCCCAATTCCCATCCACACTTCAGCCCATAACAGCAGTGACACTGAGACATTCCCAGAGTAAGAGCTAAAAACCTCGTCTCACATTAAAGACTCCCTGTAATTCCAAGCAGTGCAAAAGGGACCTCATGTAAGTGGGGTGCCTGTCTTTTGCTGTTTTAAGGCCCCCTGTCCCCTTAATTAATTTCAAATATGTATTTTTACATTTATATGTTATCCTTAAGTTTCTTACGCCACTACAAACTGTAGTGTATGCCAACATTACACCAAGGCTGTCCAGCATCCAAGATGAGAGCACTCCTCTAAATGGGATTATCACACTTCACCTAGCACAGGCTCACACATGAGTTATGGAGTACACATGAAGACTTTTGGCACTTTTCTGCTCTTAACTTTGCATCTGGATGCTAATAGATTTAAATATTAGGACAAAGTGAACATAATGAATGCATATGTTGATAACCACAAACAGCGTTGATTTATTAATTTGGCATTCATAGTATTTTGTTTCACAAGTCACCAAGAATTCAACAACATTTACGTGGTTTTAACCTATGTAAAACTACCATGTTCAGCTACTCAAATGTAACCCCAGCTCTAAACAGAGCCTTCATAACTTCTACTATTTATTTGTGCTTCAGAAATTAATTACTAAATACAGTTGCTTGTCAAGTCCACCACATATATGGAAAACTAGTTTTGTCACAACTAGACCAAACAAGAGTACTCTTTCCTAAGCAGGAAACAGGCATCAAACCTTAACAACCATTTATTTATTTGCAGAGTTGATCAGCACAGTTTCACTCTAGATTAAACCAAGTTAACTAATATATAAGTATAGGTACAGAATTTGTTCAGCTACTATGTTCCTAGTAATGTTTATCTGATACAATTAGCATAGGATGCCAGTGAGAGTCACTCTGAGTGCAAGAACCAGAGGGATTTACTTGGCACACCCTCTGTGGTTACAGCGGGTCACAAAATATAGGATTGGGTTTTCTCCTAGTAAGCTTTATACAGAAAGAAGTCAATTTCATACAATGACAGTGCAACGACAGCGCAACACCATCCTTTCAGGATGAAACTCTACTAAGCAGTTTTCAGTGTTGTGTTTAGTTTCTCAGTGTTTAGTTTCCCAGGGATGGGAAGGTCTGCTGTTCATAGAGAAAAGCTGTTCATAGAGAAAAGCATGTGTTCCTCACAGTTCCAGTAAGTGCATCTAGAAAGAATGAGTGCAGAAAATTGATCTGGCCTCTCCTTCCTTTTGCACTTTATCTCTTTTCATTTGAACAGCAAAATCTGGTTTTTTGCTTGGGCTTCTTTTTTGTGGTTTTATTGTGCTTGGGGTTTATTCTATGCAAATAGGGGCCCTAGAGAAGAGGAAAGAATAGATTACATGTGCAATTAGCCCAGGGGGACAGCAATCGTTCATCTCAATTATTGGGCAAAGCCAGCCAAGATTTCCAGGCAGGCAGGGAGGCAGATTTGAAAGCAAGGTCCACAAGGACAAGCAGCCAGAGGCAGAGCAGAGCTGCTGAGCAAAGGGAATGTGCTGCAGTTGTGAGCCTGCAGGGTGGATGGGAGCTCTTGGGAGACAGGCATACTGCCACTGGCAGATGGGAAACATGGACAAAACCTCCTCCTCTTCTTTTTAGAAACTGCCTTCCTCTCATACAAGCAGGGATAAAGCAGGCATCACCCACCAGCCACAGGCTCTCCACCAGCACTGTCATGATTGTGGCTGGCCTCAGTTTTGGGGGACACTTGGAGTCAGCTCTCACATGCAGCCTTATGCTAATGCAGCTTTTGCTGGAGGTCTGACACACAAGCTCTAACAGAGTGAGCCGTCACCCTTCAGCAACAAGGTGCCCTTGCCATGGGAAGTGTCATCTTTCCTGTACAGAGGTGGACAGGAACACCAGCTCCTACAAACACAGGCAACCAGCACTCATACATCAGAGCCTCAAACTGCACAAACCCAGGAATCAGCTGCACCTCACAGACTGATAATATCCAATGTCAACTCTGATGTCAGCAGCACCAATTCAGTTGCCTTTACAGTAGGAAAATCAGAATCATCAAGATCCTTCAGGCAGCAGTCAGTAACAGGTAGAAGCATGTAAGTTTCCTGGATCTGTAACTATCAGCCCCAGTGACAATCTTGTTTGGGAAACTGGGTTGGTGGATCACTAACTTTATCTCTTAAAAAAAATTAAAATTAAATACAGCCAAATAAAAACATTTCTCAGTATCATCTTGAGATGAACTGTAAATATGTTCAAAAGTGTATTTTATTATTCTAAAGACAAACATGTAAGAAGAAGGGAAGAAATCTGATAGTCTGAGATGCTTAAATTCAGTAAACATTTCTGTCAGCTTGCAGGAATTTACATCAGGTCCAACATATTCCTACATCAGGACCTGTCTTGGATAAAGAGGAGATGGAGCAGCTACAACCAAGAGGTGTCATCAGAGCCTGGGGGAGGAGCTGAGACATCCTTGCCAGTAAGCCTGCACCTGGATGGATACCTTAACTAACAGACTCCTTTACAAAAGAAGCAAGTTGAAAGTATCTTGAATTTTGGTTTCCTTTTAACATGTACTTAGGGATTACTTTGCATAAAGCAGAGCCACAGAGAAGCAAAAGGTATTTCATTTTTCATTTAATAAAAGCAAAGACACCACTTACAGCCCTTACAGTGCTGCACTGTAACTCATGATTCCCTAGCTGATGTTTCTGGTTGGGTTTATCTTTCACTTTACACAGAAAGGCCTAAAACAAGTTAAATGATGATTACTTGGGTTTGTTTTTATATCTTCTCACCAAGAAATGACAATTTATTGAATTCAAAGACTTTTGCAGATGCCTGACAGTTTCACAGAAAACAAAACATAATCCACAACTACATGCACTAGTTTTTATCAGCAAGAAGTTATTGAGATCACCACAGAATTTCTGAAGCCATGCACAGAAAGAACAATTTTTTTTAAAAGGCATTCAAACCAAACTCCAATATACATGTACAAACAAACAACTAGTAGACAGCACACAATTTACAGCTCAAAACAGAACCTGACCCAATAGTCCAGGCATTCCAATGAGAATGAGTGAGATGCTAAACTTCAAATCCCAATTTTCTGATCCCACAGGAAACATTCTTCTTTCAGGGGGCCCATGGGCCATGCCAAGCACCAAGCACCACCAGAGATGCCAAGCTTCAAGCACCACCAGAGTACCATGCTGTTTGTAGTGGGACAGGCCTTCCTCAGTGCAAAGACTCCAAAACACATGGGTTTCACTCAGAGCAGAACAGAAACTGCTACATAGCTGTTTTGTAGGAAAGCATCTTGCCTCAGCTTGAGTTATAATGCCAAATTTCACTAAAGATCTCAGACTCCATGAAAGCACCAGAAGATTTTTTTTACCTACCTTTCTCAAGATAGACTTACAAATAAGCCCAAAGAACAAAAAACTACTTATCTCCTCTAATAGTTGAGATTTATTTTCAAGCTTGATAATGTTAAGCTTCTCAGTGTTCTATCTCCTTAAAGCCATTCAAGGTAAATTATTTCTTTCTGGTAACATTAATATTTGTATGAATCATTAAGACAGCATTCTTTGGGAAGTATGCCAGGATACTAAAAGCAACACTAGAAGGAAAATCTCACTACAAAAACTAGCGTGGGATTTGGGGTTTTTTTGTACTAAAGTAATTTACAGAGCTATTAACTATTGGAAGAACTTTGACCTACAACATTGAAACACAGTGCCCAGCAAAAGCAGGGCACAGACCCACAGGAAGACAAGTGGACAACCAGACCAACTGCAGGCTACCATAGAGTCCTCCTAATCCTCACACAAACTATTCCCAGTTTAAAATCATGTAACAGGAAAATGAATGTGTAGGACTGAAAGGTTTCTGCGTTTCTCTCTTCTTATATTGCTCTGTAGGACTAGGGGTGATGGGGTTGGCTGTGTAAAGAAGTATTTCAAAATGTCAGCTTTTTCAGAATATTGTCTTACTTTTAATGATGTTTTTTTCATTAGCTGAAGGCTCCCAACTGAGGTTTAAAAAATCCCCAACATTTACATGTAGATGTCTACTCCCCAATCACTACCAATGCAGAGCTATTCAACACAATTAATGGAGCAAGAAAACAGTCACCTGACTGAACAGATGTGCATACCTTAGGTAGGGTCAGCATAACAACTCCCAGGGCTCCATCATCAGTAACTGTAACTCAGACACCTCCATACAGATGCTTTCAATCTCTCTTCTTCTGCCAACTGCTCTCCTTTTGCCCTAAGCTTTAATGAAATGGTCTTTTAGAGCCAATATGAAATCTTGCCTTAATTAGTTAATGAGTGAGGGCACAGCTTACTTTACTCAAAGTTCCTCTTTCACAAATTAAAACTGGAGGACGGTTGAAGGACAGTCCCATGGGCAAAACAATTTTTACAGGATGGAATTCAGCTGTGCTCAGGTCCTTAGAATCCAAGAAATAAAGCACCTTATTTAAGTTTTAAAGTCACAGCCATAGCAACTCAGCTTCCTTAGCACCTTCTAGCAATATCTAGAAGATGATCTAGATGATAGTGAAGTCAATCCCATTTTAAAACTGCATAGAATTGAATAAGTACTCCTATTTAGGATGCTACACTTGCTGCTGATCTACAGCTGTGTGTGGTAGAGAGCCATATAGCACAAATAGCTTCATATAGCACAGAGCTGCATTTACTAATACAAACAAAGCTCCTGCAACATCTTGTATTTTTATTCCAGCACTTACAACATGGGTCAAGCTTGGGGAACCATGGAACTTCACTGCTTCACTGTTTTCCATTCTTGGAAAATATTTAAGAACTATGGTAAACAAAATAAAACAGAACAAAACAAACCAAAAAACACCGAACCAAGAAAGTCCACACTTTGACCTCACAACCCCAGAGAACCATTTCAGGATAACTGAAACTTTACCATATGGAAAACATTCATGACTATTTTACTATATACATGCTATAGGACAGCTTAGCCCAAACCAAAACCCAGGATGCACTTTAACATGCTTGGCATTCACAGGACTAGGCTTTAAGTTTAAATAGATTTGAATATCTAAGTTTCACTATTGGCCTTCCAGAAATACCAGGCCAGCATTCCTAGCTACAGCCTGTTTCCAGTGAGCTGCATGACCAAAAAGCCAACAGCAGTGACTGAAGCCCAGGGCTGCACCATCTTCTGGCCATGACCTATGTCTGTCCATCTCTCAGAATACAGACTTATTCTCACACAGCTGTACTGTACAATAAGCTGTATGCTGTGAATAAAGTCCAGCATGTTTAGAAAACTGAAAGTAAGCTCACCATTCGTGTTTCTTCCACTGTAGATGAACCTCCACAATTTTCCTCATTATAAGATACACATCTTCACCGGCACTCAAACAGTAAGTCCAAGCTAAAACCCAGATATTCCCCAGTTATACAGTGATTTAAATGATGAAACATTTTACATGATGGAAGATCAGAAACTATATATTTAGGGCCAGCGGAGAGAAACATAAGTCATATTTCAGAGCTGAAAGATGTATCAAGTAGCTTCTAGATCGTATTTTCCAAATATATATCTAAGCAATTAACTGAATCCTCAGGAAGTTCTCAGAAGCAGCTTAAACAGTCTGCCTAGACAGCAAGGGCAAGACTGCATTTCATAATTTATTTCAGAAGGCCTACATATTGATTTAAAAAATCATGACATATTTTAAGTTAAAGAATAAAAAAATTAGGTCACTCCTTTTATATATTGCTAAAAAGAAAATACAGTTGACATTTTTCATGTCTTTCACCAGATAAAACCCTTCTCTCTGTGTTTATGTAAACAGTAAGATGACAGTGGCTTTCTCAGATAACATCTCTATTTAATCATTAGAAAAGTAGGTAAAAAGGTCATGTTGAGTATAATTAAGACCTGCAGTCCATTTCAATTTTACAAGTATTTAAACTTCTGGACAAAGAGAGCAAAGATGTATTTATGTAGTATTTTATACCAGAATGTAGAATTGATTTCTTCCTAGAAGAGAAGCTGGATTCTTTCTGAAAAGAATAGAACCAACATAATTTCTAGTTCAGTTGTCTTATGTTTTTACTGCTGTTGATGAGTAAGACTAAAATTGTGTCACAACCTGCAAGACTACAACTTTGTCATCAGTTAGAAATTCTAATCCAGTGGGATCTCTATTTCTTAAAGAAAAGTCATATTCCATGGCCAAGTCAAATCAAATCAGTATCTCTAATTCTTCATTCTCTTAATACTGTTCAGATGCTGAAGGAAGTTAATATACTAATATAACTCAATCAATAATTTTTGTTCATGTGCAAAGCAGTCGAGTACAAATTAGGCACCACAACCTAATTTGAGAAGAAACTGAAAGAGAATAAAATATCAGCTTTAAAGCACTGACATTATGTTCTGTGCAATAACAGTCTGCAACACTCCAAGGGCATGCATAGAAACAGAAGATTCAATCAATTGCATCCACAAGAAGAGACAATCAGGGGGAAAAAACATAAAGAATGTGATCTTTTAAAAGACTGACTTAAAAACCACACATTTTTGCACAACTACTATGCCAATTTACATTCTCTGTAATTCTGCTATGAAAAGCCTATTCAGAAAACATCAAGGCCATATCTTGCTTGTACTAGCCAAGAAATACATTCCTACCAAAAGTCTGGAAATTTATGAAGACTACCCAAAAGAACTGTCTGAAAATCGCCTTAGATTTAGCCCAATGATGGATAAGACAAAAGATATTAACAGCCACTATATTCTAATGATGCAGGGGTGTCATTCAGTGGTTGCTTTAGATGCCTCAGAAAAACAGCACAGGAGGTCTAAAACTATGCCTCTGTACTGACTCACTGTTTAGATCTTCTGAACGTCCAACAGAGACTGTCAGGAAATGCAGGACACAGTTTAGAAATGTATCATTCCTTTCAAAGAAAAGAAAACAAAACAGAAGCCACCACACAGGTTTTGTTAGTGGCACCACTGTATACATGGAAGTTGGGAAACAATGTTTGGGAACTTGGCAATGTGTGGGACATTCATACATCATTTGTTTGGTTAAGTTGGCTATACATGGACAGACATTTGCCAATATTTTGATGGTTATTCCTGCAGCTGAATAGGCCACTGTATTTCACAGCAAGGCTTCATCACACCTTGGGGGGCAGGGGGAAGTATTACACTGACGTTTTCACCAGTTATCAAAGGTTTCAACTCCTACTTTGCAAAAGAGGGCTGCAGAGAGCTGCTCAAGAAGATGGCCATAAATCAGGCTACAGGTGAGTGGCAAGAAATCTTTCCCACAACAGGACACTGCAGGTGAGAATGCTTGTTACTGAAAAACAAAGACAATTCTCACTGCATGGAGGGCAGAGAGGAAGGAAAAGCAAGGAGAACATAGGCACTTGCTAAAATTTTCATCAGCTGATAGGTGTATCAGTGGAAGGAGAATTAGCAAAGAAACTACAAGTAAAATCTAAAGCAAGGTACAAAGGCTTTTGTTAACTGTGTAACAGTTCTTCAGGTCTCCCAAAGTGTATCTAAACACTGGCCTTGCAACACATCCTATCTCCTTGCTTAAGGAGAGTTCACTAGCAAAAATCCTGAACTCACAAGCTTCTTCAGCACTCTTTCCAACAAAAGGTACTTGAACTCTTCCCAGTACTATGTACTATCCACAGTACTAATCACAAGAAATGCCACTAAACATTAACAGTTTAAATAAGGCAGACTGAGCAATGTTTCATCCGTCTGCTACATAAGATGACACTGATAACATTTTATCATTGTTATAACGCTGTCCCAGAAAGGGCAGAGACTGAATGAGGTGTGACAGCCTGGCTGTGTTGCTTTTTCAATGTGTTCGCTACAAATGCAAACTATTATTTCCCAGCAGAAAACAATCAGCTTGCTTGTTGACTTCTCAGCAGTCAAACATGTTAAACTTTTCATACTAGTATTGACTATAGTTATTAACAGAATTCCCCACTTTTTCAATGCTTCTAGGCATTCTCACATAATAAAAGATCAAACTGAAAAAAAAACCCACATATATTTTCTTTGTTTCTCACCTCTTACAGATATTTACTGAATGACAGTACAAAGAAACACAGCCTTAGCAACAGGAAAGAGCAACAGTTAGAAACAAGTGAATTTGTATTTCAAGTGCTACACTCAATACATAGGTTTATCAAGTTAAAAGCTGTAATCAGCTCTTCAAGGGAAAAGTACTGACCAAGCAACTGACAAAAAGTCAGTGGAAAAACAAAAACTCAAAGTGGGCAAAAACCCAGCAGTCAACTCCATAAAATATGCTAAGCACAAGCAGCTTAAATAAAACAGTAACTTCTTCAGGTAATCAAACCACCTCTGATGGCTCACATGCCACAACCTACTGACACCATCACATCAGGAATGCCACAGCTTATTCAAGTACAGCACTTGCATCGTGACCAGATAATAAAGAAAATAAGAAGTTGACTTGACCACAACAGAGCACGACTGACAGCCTCTGCTTCAACAAGAGGCAGTGAGGAGTCCATCAAAAGCCATACTCAAGTTGCCTTGGCTCTGAGAGGTCCCACACCACTCCAAGAGAGCAGCACAGGTCAGTCTTACCACAGATCTTCCTCACTCTATCAGCTGACACTTCACACTTGAAATGACATCTCAAGCTATCTCTAGAATAATCAATGTATTGACTCCTTTCATCATTTTTGGTTATAACATCCAACAATTGTCAGTTTTCCCTTCAAAAAGACAGTGTAAATACACATCAAGTATAAGGAAGGAAAAAGGCACTATCTGGCCAGTATAACATCAAACCAAATAAAATCACATCACACACACATCCTAGAATAAACACTTAGATGTCAAAACTCAGCAAAAGTAACATTGGCAGAAACAATGGAAAACTTCCCCTCTATACAAACCCATTCAGTGCACAGCAAGCTGCCTACCCCAAGAAGTCTAATCTACTCTCTCAAGGTTTGCAGCAAAAAGAATCAGACAGCCTTGTGCAGCTGGAGGCTCTTAACTTCCAGACTCTAACTTCTTCTAGTTCTGGATAAAACCATGTACTTTGTTTTAAGTGTGAGTTTTACACTGCACAATTGGAAGAATTCAGAAATGCACTACAATTTACATCTATTAACTGAAACAGCATTTACATTTTCTTGGGGGCATAAAAAAATCCAGTAAGATTATCTATTAAATTTTTTTCCTAATTATTATTATAATTTTGCTGCAATACATAAGCTCTTAAACAGGTTCAAAAAGAGAAGTTTCTGAGTTTTTTATATTACCACCCTCTGTTCCCTTTACCCAATGTACCTATCTTGCACTAAAAATCCACTTTTAAAAAAAGTTAGCTAATAAGAACTCAAAACACTTCTTTTCACAAAGGATGTGCCTTATCCAACACCATGTTTTATCATGATACTGAGTTTGATGTGAAGACAATCAAATAAGGAAACAGTCTTTTTAATAAGAAAATCAAGCAAAAGTAGTTTAAAAAGAGAAGTGTATATATCAGTGACTGCAAGTCTTCCAATACTGCAAATATTTCATGTGACAGACAACTGCAAACCACAAAACTAGACATGAATTAATTCTTCAGGTGAATGTATACTTTGGAATCATGCACATGAGATCAAATTTTGTTTAAGCAAGGAATCAAAACAAACAATTTAAAAGGCTGACACCAGGAAAATATGTCATTCGTTTAAAGCAGCCCATCACCAAAGCTATTTAAACAAAATAAACAAGACCCACACTAGCAGCTGGGAGGTCACGAAGCTCCTGTCTTCCTTCTGTCCCAGTGTGCTCACTCTGGTAATGTTCAGACAGATCAGTGGGAGTTACACACACTTTCATACACAATGGACAGATGAAGCCCTGTGAAACGCATATTTGTTTATAAGAAACTAATAAAGACAAAAAATGCAGATCTGGAATCAAAAGTTTGAATTCTTATGTTGAAAGCTCTCTACAATCACCAAAAGCAAAGTCTGTTTTCCTTTTGGAGAGAGAATTTTTAAAAACCATAGCAATACCATAGAGAAAGTAAGAAGGAAGAGTTATTAAGGACATGAAAATAAATAAATCTAAAACATGCCCTAGAAACTAGGACCATGCTGCATACCACTATGTGTTTTCCTTACACTCTTGGTGCCCCTTCATGTGAAAGAGGAACAAGCTGCATAAAATATTGTGAATGAAGCATTACAAGGCATTAAGCCACCTCATCAAAAGGTTTCCCATAAGGGTGCTCAGATGTTTCATACAAAGAGGGAGGAGTGGTGCAGTGAGACTGCAGAAATGCCTCTATAAATTAATAAGTAAGTTTGCAACAGCAGCAGCAGAGGCTGAGGCAAACCTGTCTAGTTAACACAGTTACATTATACTAAGGAAAGCACCATCTCACTGGCAGACTCACTGCAAGCATGGAATATTTAGCAGCCCTGTACTGTTGACAGCTGCACTGGGACCTAAGCTGCAAAGGTAAGAGAAACTCAAATGTTTCCTCCCTGGGCAGATTGCACAGTGAATAAAAGACTTCATTATATGTCTGCCTGGGACCTGAAGTGCCAATATGGTCACAGAGAGGACATGAGCAAATTTTTACCTCTTCTTGAGCAGTTTGAGCAGTGTGAATTCAGACTTTCTCACTCCTTCTGTTTCATACTACAATTCTCAAAAACCAGGATTTATTTCAACCAGGCTTGAGGAGAAAGGAAACATACAAATCTGCACAGATTTCATAATTATTCTCCATTTGAATCTTGCAGCAATACAAATTTAAAAATCTAGCCAAGAAACTGAAGTGAAAACAAGTTAATGGACTTCTGACTGCAGTATAATGTGGAATATCATGATAAAACAAACAGCAAACATTCTGCAGAGACCAACTATAGTGCTCCTGAAGAGAAGCTCCAGGAGAGACAAGACCTCAGGAATGTGAGGGAAAAGGAAGGCTAACAGATTCGAGTAGCGTTACATGTGAATTTAAAAACCCATCACCAGGTTCAGAGACTACGGAATTCAATGCTAAGGATAATACCCAATGCAAATAATGATGGAATTTACTTTTTTTTATGTAACAAATGCATGTCAAGAGTGACAAGGCAGCCTTTGGTCTGACCCAGTTTTAACTCAGTAGAAAGAACAGCCAATGGGGCAATAGTGCAGGCACATCATCACACTGAAAGCTCATCCCATGCCAAGAAAACGCCGCTCCGTTAGTACTGAGGTGCCCTATGGCACCCACAAGCTGTTCAGTCAGCGATGCTGCACTCATATTAACAGAACTGTATCATTTTAACCAAACTTTAGAAAGGAAAAATCATCCCAATGCATGTTTTTATGCCTTCATCAACTACAAAAGTAGTAAGATTTTTAGTTTTCAATTTAAGAATATTTATTTGCTTCAGGGATTGTTAAATATGCACACAAAACAGACTAGGACTCAAAAATGTGTGCCATGTAGAACATGCAGCAAAATATTATGGAATGTCTGATTACATTGACTGCAATAAGGCATTAAGAAAGTAGAAATAAGCAGATGCACAGGTAGGATTTTAAACAGCACAGTGAAAGTTTCTCTTATGTTGTATCACACATTTTACTCAGTGTAATAAAGGGCACTTTGCTCCATTTAATGTTGCAATAGGGGTAATTAACCCTGCACTGTGTATATATGTTAAGCTCAAAACATTTCCAAGATAGGTAATCAGGCTACATTAGCACAAATGAGCTTCAACAGCCAGTGAAGTCAGTTTGCATTTTTCAGAGTTAATGTCAGACAACACTGTAAATACAAAGACATTAAAATATGGGATTGCAGCAAGAATAACAACTTATTCTGCTGATTAAGTATGGCATGCAGCACATGAAACACTGATAGGATTTATACTCCAAATACATTTATCTACCAAATAAAATTCAATATATTTGATACTTCACATGAAGGAAGAGGTTTCCAGTATACATTATAGCTTAGCAGAAGCAAGGTGAAACTGAAGTACAAGCGTGATAAAATGTCAATCCTTGTTTTTTTCAGCTCTCATTAAAGATTTATTAACAAGGAGTCTTAAGCTTACATCTCATTACTTTTAATTTTAATAATTCATCTCTAGAATTACAGGAAGAATTGCTTGTGATTACTTGGATAGATAAGCCTAATTAATAGTTACATATAAACATGGCCCGGTCTTCTTTTTTATTTAAATAACAAACAATTTTTAGAATATGACATTTGCAACCTGATATTTAAGAAGGGCATCAAAAGTTACTCCAACAGCTCCATGGCAGCAGCATCCAAGATTTAAGACACCAGCCCCGGGAAAGTGCACAGTACCTCTGAGGAGCCATCGTTGTTCACGTCCACGGCATTTCCAGGTGCGGCAGATGAATCTGAATCCGAGCTCTGAGACCCACCTCTACCTGGTGTCTGAAACAGATGGGCAAGACAAAAGTGAGAGTCTACATTTTAATACTTAATAAATATTTAATAAAGCACAGTACATATCCTGTGCAAAGGCCTCTCTTCTACTTGCTGGAATCCAGAGGTGTTTTTTCCTCCACAAGAAGTGAACAGGTTGACAAGCAATTATATAACTTTTAGCACAACACTTCAAAAAAAGCTTCTATCCAATACTGTCCATTCACAAAAATCCAAGCAGATACCAGAAGCAAAGGCCAGGATTTTAAACCACCTCCTTTCATGAATGCTCACAACAAAACAAAAACTTTGGCTAAATTCTGCCCTTGTATTACTCCTGGTGATGTTAAATTAGGTCACTGTATCCTACAGGAAAACAGTAGAAATTACCATCTAGAAACTTTCATTAGTAGTAAATTAGTATTATCCTACTTTCTTGATAACTTGTCTACATTATGGACAAGCCCTTTAATATATGAAAGACGGAAAACTGAAGTTTGAGAACCCTGTTGATTCAACAAGCACACAAGCAGGTACACTGTCTTGACTGGAAAAAATAAAAGTAATAATCAAGCCTGTGGTAAATTTAAAACATGCTAATCAGTAAGACAACCTATAAAGACATATTCTATGAATAGGCTAAAAATCAAAACTACAGTATTGATTTGAAATTACAGACTTAGATAAAATAAGTGAATAAACTTTAAATACTACATGATTCAAAATCTGAGTAGATGGATTGTATCTTACAATCCTTATTTAAGTATAGCTTTGATTTAAATTTGTTTTAATTTCTCTTACTCATCTCCAGAATGTCACTGCTTAACTGATGCAGAAGAGTAAGCATTCTCAAAGGAAACATCATTAAAAAATTATCTCAATATGTATATGCAATCCTAGTTTCAACAAAGGACAAAAAGTTCATTATCTAGCTCCAGTTTGACAATCTCAAATGGGATAAAGTAATGCTACAGCTGTATTTTGGCCCATCTGGAAATACTTGCAATGCTATAAAGGATTTTATATTTTAATATAAGAGGATAAAGAATTTAAATATATAGATTGAAACCTACAGAGAGAGGGACAGAATTTTAGAATTTTCTTGATCTTGGTGCCTCCAAAATCTTATCTGGAAAAGAATTCTCTTCTCTTGCTCAAATAGTTCCTTTTTTTGTGATGACAAATCAGTTATATAACCTATTATAAGAAATCTGAACACATTATTCACATTCTTTGAATATTAAGTATATTTTCCTTCTTTGTTTTAAAAAGATGTTTTATTTTCAACTTTCACAGATAACAAAGATAACAAAGATAACAAAGCCTTTTACTTTTAATCAAATCTAAAAAATATGTCATAAACAGGTCAAGTTTACTAATTAAGGACTTAATTCCCAGTTACTTCACTTCAGTTAATACACTTCAGTTTAGGAAAGGCTCTGAAGACTGGCCAAAGGGAAGCAAGGAGTGAAGCACTAAGCGATGGGGCTTGGTGACAGTAAGAGAAGACAACCACCTCTCCTTATTCCAGCCTTCTCTGAAGTTATCAGTTACGTGATCAACATACTCTGGTTTTCCTACTCCATGGCTTTTTCACTCTAGCTGTATTGTATTGTATTTCTAAAGAAAGTATGAACACCACTTCCTTCTAGCACAGCATACAAAAGGAATAGGCAAGGCAATGCAAGCTCTTCAAGGTAATAATATGAGAGGCAAAAAAGGGGGTAAGCATCCACATACAAAATATGTCAAAGTGAAGGCACTGGCACTTCCTCCCAGGGTTGCTGGTACAGACAATAAGCAAGGTGCATCCCAGCATGGACCATGAGGAGGTGCACACTCCTCAGGCTTCAAGGTGACAGCAAACTGAGAGGACCAGCTGATACACTCAAGGGCAGGGCTGCCACTCAGAGGGACCTAGAAATGCCAGAAGAAACAGCCCAAGGGGAACCCTATGCAATTCAACAGGGACAAATGCAGAGTCCTGTGCCAGGGAAGGAGAACTCCTGGCAGTAACAGAGGTCTCTCTGCTGAAAAGGACTGAGGCCTTGTGTCAGCCAGCACGCCAAACAGGAGCCTGCAGTGTGCCCTGTCTGCAGAGACGGCTGCCAGGAGCCTGGACTGTGCTAACAAGGAGTGCAGCCAGCTGATCAAAGGAAGTGATCACTCCCCACTGGCCAGCAGCCAGTGCAGCACATCAGATACTGCTCTCCCAGTCCAGGGTGAACAGTGATAAACCAGCACGAGTTTAGCAAAAGGCCACCAACACATCTGGGGATGAAGCATCTGACCCATGTGAGAAGCTGAGGGAACAGAGCCGGCTCAGTCTGGAGGCAGAGACAGCTTTGGGAGTGCCAAACAGCAGTCACATCACCACTCATGGAGAGGCCATCAAACAGAGGAAGCCAAGCTGGTCTAAGTTTGGGAAGACCACAGTGGGAAGTCCAGACACAAAAACTGTAATGAGAGATTCCTACTGGATGTAAAGAACAGGTTTTCCAGTATGAGATAGGCCTGAGCAACTCGCTCTTGACCTCCAAGCTGATCCTGCTAACTGCTCAGACCAGGGAGCTCCTGAGCTCCCTTCCTGCCCCAACTGTTCAGTAGCGCTAAGAAGTGCTGCCCACAGAAACACACACCCTGCAGGAAAGCTTTGAAATGCAAGGTAAGGAACTCCATGAATGAACATGTGGGTTGTGTTCCATTGACAGTCAGAAGAATAATATCTAAAACAAATGGTAAGTTGAAGCCAGGTCTCCCAGGAAGACAGGTAAGTTAGAATACTGCATCTAATGTTTCAGTGGCACTAAGACATGGTCCAACTGCGTCTTTAGACAGGCAGCATCTACCTCCACTTTTGCAATATCTGAACAAACACTTTCAGCATACCTAATGAATCATTTTGTCCCAAAACCAAGAATCTTCTGTAACAATTAACAAAAAATTTTCTTCACCTCATATCATAACTCCTTATCCAACACTACTGCACATTTTTAATTGCCCATCCCATTTCACCCCAGAGTTGACTCCATTTTGCAATGAGATTTGCATATTAAGTTTTGCTAGTTCCAGCACTACAAATTTGAGATTATTACAACCTCCAAGTTGCAAGCTCTTCTGTTATTACTCCATGGTTGCTCAAAGTACTTGCTTTATGAAACACTTCGGACATGCTATAATCACATTAATAAGCACTGGATGGCATGTCTCATTGCATGCATTGTATGACAGAAGTTATTACACAGTACCTGGTAAAATCCTTTAACCTTTCAAAAATCAATGTGTGCTCTTGAAAAGAGAAAGCATAATTCCAGGCTAGATTTAGAAAGCTTAGTACAAATGGTGACATTTACTGGTGAGTGCAATTCATAGGAAAGAAGAGTGAGAAGGAAAGAGGTCATTAAGTAACTTTCAAGTTATAGTTCATAGCATTCATTTGCAAAATGGATACAAAAAATTAAATTGAAAAATTGGAAGAATGTTAAGGAAGCCAAGATCAAAACCAAAATTAATTTATCTTTCAAGGTTGTAATGTAATTTAAATATCCTTCACCTACCAAATAAAGAATGGGACATTGCAAGGGTGTTTTTTGAATTGATCATTGCATCATCAAATGGGTTCACACACACAGTCATGCTATGCTCATATACTACTGTGGTATCACATTCTATTAAACAAAAAAGAATCATAACACATTGAACAATTTGGACTTTGTGATCTATGAAAGGACTCAGAATGATGTTCTTTGTTTTCAGATGGGCTACACAGGGGAGCAAATAAATTACTTACTAATCCCAGAGAAAAAGAAAATTTCCACACAGGCTTCTGTGTATGTATAGTTATAAAAGTAGCATTTGACATCTGAAGGCATACCCAGAGTTGAAAGACTAATGCAAAGTTAGTCTTTGATCCAGCATACTTCTCTCCTAGCTGTCAATTATATCTGTTGACTCTGCAGAGAAGCCTGTGTTTCTACTGCTAGCCCTAGAGTTGTAGAAGTAATATGCTAAACTTCATCATGCTGTTCTCTATGTTTTCTCAAAACTGCAAGCTAATATAAAGAAACATCATTAACAACAAAAATTATGACAATGATTACAGCTTGTTTTCTGAAAAGGAATAGAAAATTATATAATGAGTGAGTTGAGTTAATGCTTTAATATGAGGGAGTATAAATATGGACCACTACTGTGTCATTTTTGCATAGTCTTTTATCTGTCTATAGCTACATTCCTTTCAGTCAGAAGACTCTTTTCAGCAATTTTAAATTCAGAATAAATTAAAACCTTTGAAAAAATATGTAAAGCCTTGAGAAAATGTGAAAAAATACAGATTTAACAGTTTTTCCAGCACAGATTTAAATATGACTACTAAGGGTACTACTACAACCATAAAAAGGTCTTGAAGCAACAAACAAGGCACAAAAATGAGAAGGTAAGAGGGCCAAAGCCCTTGTTGCCAAAGAACTCTAGGTGCTCAGAACAGTGTATCTTGCCATACAGAACAGTATCACCATTTACTTCTAAAACAGTGTAACACTACTTTATGACTCTCTAAAATGAAATTACTCCGGACTTCAGAGGGCATAAAACTTTTCTTTCTCATCATGCCATCAGTTTCACACAAGCACACTTTGTGCCCAGGAAGAGGCACACATGCTCCCTTTGAGGAGAGGGCAGAGGCACAGCTGCAGATCAGCATCTATCCAAGTAAATATGCTATCTAGTGAGCCCTGCACTTATAAATGTGAAAATTATAAGTCAGGCATGAGATGCAATGATTTCAGACAAGTAAATACCTCTGTGCCTGAGCTTGGAGTAAGAGAAAAGGTGACTGTACTACCTGAGCTACAGAAATGCCTGCAAAGCCCTGTTCTCCCCCAGACACCAAGATCTCAAGACCCAGAACTCGAGCATTAGTTAGAAACAGAAAGCAATAGAAGAGCAGAGAGCACCCAACAGAGCAGAGCAGCCAACGGTTGTAGACTGTTAAAGACAAATAATGGAGACAAAAACTAATGCAAAAGTAGTCACACTGCTCCAATAGATGAGTCGCCCACTAAAAAATCATGAGCAATGGGAAGAAGGCTCAGAAGGAGGTCAAAGTAATCAGTTTTCTACCAGCTGAAAATAAATGACTCCTCCTTGCCAATACAAGAAATGAGCTCTGCTTTAACAGGCCAGAGGCAACTGCCACTGTCCCACAGTAGACTAACAGAGAGATGACACAATGCCCACAGAGGGCACAATAAAAAAAAGACTACTACACAAATTATTTGAGCAGGAAAGGTGCATCTCAGACATTCCATGCAGATGCCTTTGGGAAAGACTACCTTTTTCTAGATCAGTATGATGAACAATGCATGAAACCAGGAAGTGACAACAACATACCAAAGGGGGTGTTATGGTGCAAACACACAACACAGGTGGATCTCTGAGATGCCATGCTGAAAACACACATAAAATTAGAAACTTGTAAAAAAATTTAGAAGCTTGTAGGGAAGATGTAAAATGAGAAGCTAGTTGAAGACAGCATGGAGATGCTAACCTCAAAAGCCAAATAAGTAATGTTTAGTATATAATACTTTCTACTTTGAAAATATGTCATTCAAAGTCACAGTGCAGATGCTTTTAAAAACAGAAATTACAACTGGGGATGAAACAGAAAGGTGATCAAGGTAGAGAAGTAGTATAAAAAATAAACATTTGAGGTTTAGAAACTTCAGGAATCAGAAACTATAAACCATATCTTTGTTGTCTTCCTCCTTTGCAGCTTGTCAGCCAGCTGAGTTACAACGAAAAGGAATGTAATAAAGAATTCCATTTTTGAAAAAACATGCTTTTGTAACTCAAGATGACCAGCTCTCTGGCTAGAAAGAGCAACATGACCTATAAGCATATAACAAACCAAACAGATACACGAGAAACTATGTTTCAGTGACAGAAAGGCAGGGGGTTTTTGCCAGCTATACAAATGCTGGACAATCAAATGGTCAGGTTCCTTGCCCTTCAAATTACTGCACAAGACACATGAAAGATATTAATAATTATGTTCTTTATTAAAATGTCTGACATATACCTAAGGTTCATTTTTAATATCAAAGTACAGAAGTACTTTTCACAGTTTGCCAACCAGAGTGCAAGTCAAAATGGTACGTAGGTACGAGGTTGTGCATGCAATCACAATTTTTACAAAGTGCCTAAAGCCCCTTTTAGTATGAGGTAAATTTTTAAAAACCTAGTTATTTTCGGCAATTAAAGGTTAGCACCTTCAAAAATCTTGGCATTTCTCTGTTTAGTTTTTAGGCAGAAAGAAGTCTGTTTCACCTTTCTTGACAATAATCTCATAATTTTCAGGAGCAACTGGAGAACTATTTGTTCAATCTTTTAGGAAAAGATGTCTGTTTCTCACACAGAAACTTTTGCATTGACTTTAGATGTTTATAAGATGTGTTTAGCAGAATTCCTACTTAGGGGCAAATATCCTTTGGCACTCTATGAAGCTTTTTCCTCTTTTACAGAAGCCTTCCTTGATGGCCTGGTGTTTCTCAGAATCAATAAACACCCAGTTAACTGCTGCCAATATTTAATTAGGTCCGTACTAAGTTTCCCTGCTTGTTAGCAGGGCTTCCCATTAAGCTTCAGGAAGGAAGTTCTTCCTTGTAAACACGAAGCTCCAAATAGACCAAGATCTTCACATGCTCAGGGTCTACGACTGAAAAATAACCTGAGATGTGTTTTACACTGAAAAAGTTGGTGGCATGCTTACTTTATTTCCCCTAACTCTCATTCTTGTAACAAGGCTTCTTTGTAAGGCAGATAAGGAGAGCAAGCCAGCGTTTCCAATGAAACACTCTTTCGCAGAGGTGTTACACAGACAGCACGCTTTGGAAGCAACAGCGGATAAAACGGGGAGAGCAGCTGGTTTTCGCTCTAGCCGTGAGCGCCGCCTGCGTGTCACGGACCCGGTTCCCTGCCGGTGCGGGATGTGGAGCGCTGCCTGTCCCCCGCCGCCGTGACTCACCCCTTTTGGGCGCATTCCCCGCCGAGCCCGCGGCCGCACGGAGCCGGCACTGCGCCGGCACCTGCCCCGCAACAGCGCCTCCCGGCAGCTCCCCCCGAGCCGCAGGCCAACTGCAAGGGGACCAGCACCGGCGCGGGGACCTGGGCAAGCCAGAAGGGTTTCAAAAACGAGTGCCACAACTTGGCTTCGCAAGCCCGGCAGAGCTGCCGGAAAAGCCGGTTCCTAAAACACGGGAGGCGGCCGGACGGCGTTAAGAGTCTGCTGCCTGCCAGCCCCCGAGGAAATCACCGCAGGTCCCGGCGGCGGCTCTCCCCAGGCCGGGCTTCCCTTTATCCTGCCCTATGAGCGGGCGGCCGCAGCCGCGGCGACGGGCGCAGGCGGCGGGCGGAGACGCCGCCGCGCTACGGAAAGGAGCCACGCCGGCCAGGGCCGCCCCTCGCCCCTCCGACAGGCCGGGCCGCGGGAACCGCCCGCCGTCAGCACCTCCGCCCAGCCCGGGGCGCGACGCCGCCCCCAGCCGGGACGGCGGGCCCGGCCCGTCCTGTCCCGTCGGGGCTCGGGCCGTCCCCCAGCGAGAGGACGGGGGCGGACAAACTCACGGTCTCCGGGGCCGCGACGGCCCTAACCCGCACCCTGCGCCGCAGAACGGGCCGGACAGGGCCGGCGGCTCCGGCTCTGTCGCGGGGAGCGTAGCTCCGAGCCCGGCCGGCACCAGGAAGCGACACAGGCGCGGCACCGGCACGGCACACCGCCCTCGCCGCTGGGGCGGGCCTCGCTGCCTTACCCGCTGCAGAATCCGCCTGAGCATGGTGGCAGAGCGCGGATGCCGCCGGGCAGCCGCGGCCAGGCCGAAGGGAAGCCGCGGGGCCCCGCAGGAGCCCGGTGCGGCCCGCTCGCCCCGTGACAGCCGCCGCGGCCGGGGAGGCGGGGCAGCCGCCGCGCTCCGCCCCGGGGAGGGGCGGGTCCCGCGGGGAAGGGACAGCCGCCGCCCGGCCGCTAGGAGCGGGGGAGGCAAAGCGGGATAGAGGTGCGGGATGTGCCGGGGGCTGCTCCCGGGACGGGATGGGGTCTGCCCCCTGATCGCTCCGCGGGGCTCGGGCCCCGCTCCTTCCCCCCGTACCGGGCCCAGCGCCGCAGCTCTCGGTCTGTCCCTGCGCTGTGCCCGGCGTCTCCGCTGCCCTGTCCTGGCTGCTGAGGGCAGGGCGGGGGCTGCGGTGTGTCTGCCCCCTGCCCTCGGTCATTCTCCCCTCGGGGGCCGCCTCAGGCTCCCGACAGCTGCGGGCCCCTTGCTGCTGGCATCAATCTGGTATCGGCCGAGAGAAGGATAAGGGCTGTAGTTTGAGCTTGTGGCTGAGGGCTCACTGGAGGAGGCAGAGCGCAAATGCAGCCCTGTGTTACTTTATCACTCGTGCGGCACGGAAAGTACTGACAAATGAGCGTTCAGGGAGGATTGTTGGAGTGAACTTGTTTGGATAATTAACCTCAAATTTAATTCTGATGAAGCAGCTCCTTACTTCAAGCACTCAGATGAAAAGACGACCTTGTGGTATGACCGATTAGGTATTTTTTAAATATTAGAAAAGAACATTTTACTCACACAAACACACACCTACCTTAAAAAAAAAATGAAAGAAAAAAGAGTACAAAAAAGCATCAGGTTGAAAGGAGTTAGAAGGAAGTATCTTTACAAAACAAACTGTGAGCCTGATGGTAGGGGGACAATAAATTCTGTACACATTCCATTAATTGACACAGACTGTTAGTCACTTAAGACTGCTAAATCTCTAGTTTCGGAGAAAAAAAACCAGAGACACAAGGAAAAAGAAAAACAGGAGGGGGGTATACATTAGAAGGGAGCCTTAGGTATTCGGCATCTTAGGTATTCAGCGTCTTATAGGGAGTCTGTACCTCTCAAGTACCTCAGCCAATGGGGAAAGACAGAGAGAAAATGCAGCCAGGAAATTAGGACAAAAAGGAGGAGCTGTGTCCCCTAAAAATTTTGAGAGACACCATAGGTAATGCCCCATGACCTCTCCCTTTTATTTGAATAAAGTTACAGGACTCCTCTGTCTCCTTTTTGCACATAAACCTCTGGTGTTTATGGATTAATTTTCCTGACAAGTTTAACTAAGAAAGAATCAGTATCCGTAGGTGCTGAGACAAAACCCCACATCAGACATGACAGGAGAGTTACTGGAATACCTGTACCCTCTAGAATATGTAATTCAACAAGTTACAATTCTCCTTTCTGTCCAAAAGCTGCTATTTTCACATGTTGGATGCCAGGCAAAGGGTCATGAGTAAATAATAAACTTGGTCAATGACTAATTGTGCCGGCTAGAACAAATATCACAGCAGAGCACCAGTTGTGCTGTAAAGATCAAAAGCATTTTTCCACCCAGAGGCTGACATTTCTAAGTACTCTAAAATCCTCGCACATGGTGTGAGTTGTGAGCACATGACGAGAAGAATTTGGCTGCCACAGCTGTAGATTTCAAGCATGGCAGTGTTATGTGACTGCACTCAGTTTGCTGCAGCTACAGGTTCCAGTGTGTTTCATGTTCATGTCATTGGATCCACAGCTGAGGCACATTAAGAGCACACACACACTTGGTAATGGCTTCAGCTGAGTGGTGAGTTTGGTCACACCCATGACATCATTTTTATGTGTCCATAGTACAAAATGATTTTGAAATTTGGCAGGTAGGGTCTTTGGAGTTTTGTACTTGGGATTAATAATGGGAATAAGATTGGTTTTGTACAGCTGTACAGATCTTTAAATATTTAGGCAGACCATAGATACTTACTCTGAATCTAAACAGAAATGACTGCAAGTTTTATAGATATTTCAACAAGAGTGACAGCCTACACAACAAACTGCCAGACTGCTTGATTTGCCAGGCCTGAGTAACTTGACCAACCCATCTTTGTAGAATGTATTTTACTCTCCTAGGTTAGCAATTCCCAGGTGCTCAGAGGAAGATGATAGTGATTTGAGGACACTAGTTAACAGTCTTATATCAGAGGAAGCTTTTCTTAGCAAGACTTGAAAGGAAATACATGATCCTTTCCTTGTCTGGATGCTAGAACACATGCACCTGTCTCCCTGTCCAAATATCACTCCCTCAGTAACTTGTTAATCTGTGGGCCAATTTCAAACACAACAGAGTCAGATAAGGCTCAAAGATATGAAGTTCCTACAAATTTAAATAGTTAGCCAGGGAGAAGAGAGACCCTATTGAATCCTGGCCACAAGGAAGGACTGCAGTGTGGCTTCTTTTACATACCAGAGAATGCACATAAAAACTCATCCTTGGGGCAGGGATCTAGGGGGAAAAAATTAAATCTGTCTCACTTATATGGAAGTCCTTGGTTTTAACTATTGTGTGTATGGTAATATCTATGAATTCATATCATGCGCTCTCCTAAAATTCAATAGAATCTTTGGCTGTTGGTAAATAGGCTGTGTCCTCAGGCATGGGAGCTGTAAACTTTCATTTTGTCCAAGCTCTGTTAAGGGTTTGGTGACAAGAGGGTTAGAAGGTGCCTTCCTAAAAAGTCAATTGTTGGTAGAAAGTCTCAGAACACAACCACAGCAAAGATTTTCCAAAACCAGCTGGAAACAGGTACCTTTTCCTTTAAACACAAGCTGAAGGCTGAGTCTGAACTACAACAAACTCTTATGTATCTGTCAAAGCCAGCTTTTTTTTCAGTACAGAACTGAAATCAGTCTTTTGACTGTACAAGCAGCTTTTAGGATGGCCCAGTGTGCACTAGCACTTCTCAGATCTTTCAATAGATAACTGCAGGGTTTTGTTGGGACTTCAGGGAGTTGTTGTTTGTTTTTAATGGCTATGCATATAGACAAATAAAAAGCAATGATGTCTGGACCATGGTTCACAAAAATTGGTGTTCACACAATCTTCTACCTCAACTGAGGGCTACAAGGAACCACTGTCATTTGGTAGAAAATGGCAAGGAACACGTGTGATATATGCACAGTACATATGCTTCCTTATACTTACAGCCTACAAGTTTCTGGGCTATTTATTGCCCTACATGTTTTTAGTGTTCATACAGATGACTATTTTCAGTCATATAAAATTCCCGACTTCAAAATGGCATGGTCACAAGCTCCTTTGGTTCAAGATGTGCTGCGCTGGAAAAGTATCCCATTTTTTTCAAGATGTTATTTCTAAGTATCCTGATATCAGCCTCTGGTTTGTTTTCTTTTTCCTAGCTCTTCAACTGTACACTTTTGACTGTCCCTGTGTGCTGTTCTATATATTTTCAGTAATGAGCTTTCAAAATTTACCCCTATCTTTTGCTGAAGCTCACTCGTTTCAAGTTGAACAGTTTGTTAAAAGAATATGATTTAGTTTACATGGCGATATTTGGTCAAAGGTTGGACTTGATGATTTTGCAGGTCTTTACAAACCTCAATGACTCTATGAAAGATGTACGACAAAATTTAGAAAATTTATCAAGAGCAGATTTGAGCAAAAATGTATTTTCAGCTGAAGGCAGAGCTATTTAGCAGCACTTAGGGTAGTTTCAGTCTATGCTTGAACTAATCACCAATAGTTCCTGACCCATTCCCTTCTCACTACAGTTTAAAATAACAGCTCTCCAATTCTTCACTCATGGTACTGAGGAGGTTGGCCAGAGCACCAGTACTTCCCTCTGCATGTATTATAGAGAGTGTGTTTGCTCAGCTGCTTCAGAACCTGGCTGAGTCTGTGTTGATGTCTCTAACAAAGAGCTGGTGACTCGAGGCTGGTTCCTGTGCAACAGAGAGCCTCTTTCCAGTCAGTGCAATTGCTTGCATGAGTAATGAGTGTGTGTGCTAATAAAGGTTGCATGGCTAGCATCAATGACAAATCCAAGAGCTCCAAGTCATGACTTCATTCTAGTATTACAGAATGTTGGAAAATTTGCACAGTTCTCCCTTAAGAAACCCTAATTAGGACAGAATAACAAAATTACCTCTTTTATCAACGAAAAAATTCCTTCAGTCACTGATTCCTTTTCCATCCACCTCAATACTGAACCCCTGTAGCATATGTCATGTGGCTTTGCTGGAGTAGCTGGAGAGGCAGGCACTGGAACTAGAGAAAGCCCAGCAGCATGCAAGGAAACTTAAGTCGTAAATATGTATAAGTTAATGCAAAAAATAAACCTCATATTAATATAACCTAAATCTGAGATGGAGAAGATCTGCTGCTGAGTCATGCAGAGCACTCTTAGCCAAATGCATCAGCTAAGAAATTATTCTGCATAAAGTTGAAAGCCTGCCACAAAAGAAACATTTTCTAATTCCACCATAAAAAGCTGTGGTGATACCATGGCCATTCTGATCCCATTACTCCAGAGACGTTAGGAATTGTTGGCAATTTGCCTGGGTACTTTCCTGTAAATGGCACAGAAAATGGGTCAAAGGGAACAAGAAAGGGCCTTTGTGGAATTCCACTGCAGAGTAAAATTAAAATATTTTGAATAACAGATTCTTTGGGATTATCTGTTCACCTTGGGATGTGCTAATATATATATGTCACTTCTCTTTCCCTCCTCTTAGAAACAAACTTATTAATTTCAATCAGTCTAGGCACATTTGAGACTATTTCAAAGATTTTTAAGCGAAATGGTTTAAATGCCAAATGAAAGAAGTAGGGGAAATAGTGATCATTTGCATGCCAGTATTAATGGTTATTAAAATTAACTTTAGTAGTGCTTTCCCAGTTACAGCAGAAACTAGGAAATCAGAAATTAGATAACTTTTCAGTGTATGAAAATTTAATGATAATGGTTAAGGACATAATTTTGGTCACCCTTCTGCATAACTGCAAAAACTGCTGAAGTTCTGACATGGGTTGGTTTTTTTCAAACACAAATCTAACCAAGTGCAACAACAAGCTCCTGCTTGGGTTATTTTGTTTGGTTGGTTGTTTTTTTTTTTAATAGAAAGGTCCATGGAGCACTGCTTCAAACATTGTCCTCCCTCTCTCTGAACATTAATGCACTATTTGTTCATGGCCTTCTATGTAAGTAGATGCAATAAATGTTGGCTTTATTGAGAGTCACTGTGTACATGTGTTGCATCAGCAATTCAGTTAAACATTTTTAAATTGTCCGAATACTGTCAGAATACATACAGGCTGCTAAATAAAGAGGCTGAATTTTAACTATACAAGGATGTTAACAGTAAACAAATAGACCCACAGCATTACACTAATCCCATAATGCTTAATGATACCTGTTATTATAAAGATAACCTCTCAAAGCCATCCAGATTTATATTTTAATGCGTACTGCATCTAGGAACTAAAATGCTATTTTTAAGGTGTACAACTAAGTGCACACTGCAAAATGCTGGCTGGCCAGCCCTTGATTTTCTTGCAGTACTAGCCAAACCTGTCCATGAAGCAATTGTAGTAATGACTTAGACACAAGGAAGGATCTTGGGTATAAACAAAGGAGGATTAAAAATCTTTCTCAGTTAAGCTTTTTTTTTTTCTTTCTTTTTTTTTTTTTTTTTTTGTTAGCTAAAATGTTTGTACTAAAAAAGTAAAGAGCAGGACCTTTCACTCATCTTCTTCTGGCATAGAGCAGGTACAATTTGCAATTTCACAAAATACTGAAGCAAAAAGGAAAACCCAAACCATCTAATTTATTAATGGAAAATAAAATGCATGTACCAAAGCCTAGGGCGAAGAGGCACTGGGTATCAGTGAAGGAAAAAGTAACAAATGCACTTCCTGTGACATGATGAAATGCCACATGGTTACGCAGTTATCAAGGATCAGCCATTCAACAGCTGATGCTCCTTTCAATTAATGCCAGCTAGATGCATTACTGGGTCAACTAACAACACAGATTTAATCTGGAACAAATACACATGCACCACTGAATTTCTGTATCATCTAAGCTAAGAAGAGTCTGGGTTATAGTGTTAGAGCAGTTTTGCACTTTCTGTTGACTGCAAGTTGATTGCAGGCAAAAAATCTTCCACATCAAATTCATTATAAAGCTGGCCAAAAGACATTAACTGCTTTAAAACAATGTTAATACATTTTGTTAGGTAGAATAAATTTGCAAAACACCTGAATTGTGCTGTTTGTGCTGGTAGCTTTTCTGATCTACAGTTAAGTACTCTGAAGTCCTATTTGCCAAGCCATGTAACCCCAGCCTGGCCTCTATACCTCTCTTCTCTTAGATGAGTAAGAGCAATGCCACTGATGTATCTGCTCCAAAAATAAATATTCACTCCTAACTTCCAGCTTGGCACTAAAATGGCTTGCCCAAAACTGGATATGTATTGTAGAAGGTTTTAGCATGGACCATGTCTGCCTGAAAAAGTTTTAAAACCAAAGAAGCAAGAAGAGCATCATATAAAGATTTTTTTTTTAAGATTTAATATTACAAAAGGAAATAAAATCATCAAACCTAAAAAATGTCTCAGTGGTGGTTTAACTACCTGACTAGAAAATGTGTTCAGGGCACCAAAACCTCTTGATGAATTTGTCAGGTGATTTGAATGATCAAGAAATGGAAAATCAAGTGAACTCTTTGAAGTTAGGGCATTTTATTCATATTAGACATTTCTGATCAAATATAGAGATTTCCCATAGGGAATAATAAAGCCCTTTTTTTGGTAGGCAATTGGACAATACTGATTTGTTTGAAAATCTTAAAATTTTAAGCTTGTATAATGTATTCCCAGATTCTGGCAGTATAGTTGCAAAAATACAAAGGTTAAAATGTCATTTGTCTTTAGGAAGGAAGTGAGGATCATCTACTTCTACATCATTTCCCAGCTGCCCAGAAATATTATGGTCACTATAATTTGTACAGAACATCCATGTTTGTAGCGTGGCCCAAGGCAGAAAAAGAAATGAGGAGGCATTCAGTGTTTCAAGACATTCAAAGAAATCTCCCAATATTAAACGTTGGAGTCTTGGCTCTCTTGCACACAGTTGGACCTGATCCCAGTATGGTTTTGAAATCAATATTCCATTCTACACTAAAGGAAGAGAAAACACACTATGCATGGTTCATGACTGAGCAGGGCTTTTCTGGTCATCCTGACTTTTGATTCCCATTAAGGACAGGCGCTCCTGTTAGGGAGGAACACAGCTTGAGGCTCTGTTGGCACGGAAAGGTGGACAGCATGAGGTGTTCCTGTCAGAGAGGTGCATGAGACCATAACCATAGACATGGTTGAGTATGGGAACCAGTGGGAATCCTCTAGATGCGCAATGAAATGGCCTGGCTCTGAAGTTTCACAAGGAGACCTGAGATTTAGAAATACATGGGAAAAGGAAGGGAAAAAAATGAATTGAGGGTCACAATCTTATACTTTAAATATTGAGATAACAGATATGGAGTAATCTCAGGCTCACTGGAGCTTTGCAAGGAAGAGCCATGAAACAGAAAGGGATTTTATGAAGTGGTGGGCAATTAGTAGCAATAAGCAATTTACTGAAGTGATCCAAACAGCTTATTTTTTTATGGTTCCTTTGATGTTTAAGTACTATTCTTATAAATGTAAGAAATAGCAGATAATAAAAGGTGCTCTCCAATCCAAGCAAAAATTGATGCTGAATGAGGTTATTAAACTGAAATATATTTTATGAGTATTAAAGAGACTTCAAACTGAAGTCACAGTCAGAAATTCAAATTGCTGTTTCTTATTAAAGATATTGGTTTCCTGATGTCTGCTACTCACAAAGAACAAGTGCTGACTACTATAACTATCTTTGCAAAAACTGTTACAGATTATTATATCAGGTCTGTCCCCTTTCACCTGTCAAGGCCCAGGCTATTTCCTCCCAAGACAAAACTATGTAAAAGCTAGAATTTTGTACAGTTATTATTTGCTTCTCCCTGAATTTTTAGGATCTTTTAGATGCTATTCAGAGGATGGTTGGGATTTGAGCTCTACAAGTTACACTTCTCTGCATCTGTAGGGTCATCACACAAAATGTGAACCCCCACCAACAGCCTGTGATGGCTGGGGAGGCCTCTGGACCTTCTCAGCTTTTCTCCAGGGCTGTCCCCCAGCAAGGCTTACTCTAAATCTCTGCTCTCACTGAATCCTCCCTTGAAGATGCCAAATGGAGTTTTGCTATGGTCTTTAGTATGCCCTCCTTCTCAAATGTCTTCTTGTCTGCTCTTTCTTTGTGATACCACTGGGAACATCTGCTTCCTCCACAAGGATTTCTGAAATTCTCTGAGAGCTGAGCTGACACAGGGACAGATCCCAAGAGCTGTTCCACCACGGCAGCATGCTTCTATCAAGTGACCACATTCATCCAGCAATGCACCAAGAGGGCAAGATTCTGTCTCAAAATAAATCCCATTTCCTTTCCCTATATCAAAGGATATTTTTAAGACCTAGAGCTGATGGCAATACTTTTTCTAACAATGGCAGCCCAAGACAAAAAGCTACTTATCCAGTGCTAGGCAAAGATGCTGAAAGAAAACTATTATCATACATTATTTTACATCACCTTTGCTCCCAGCTAGAGTCAAACATGAAGTCTTGTAATGCATGGGTTTTAGTATCATTACACAATCAATTACTAGTTGGGTGCCTTTTTACCTCTCTCACCCCTGCCTCCCAAGTGTTTGCCCACAGCAGAGGTTGGTTCCACTTTCCAGAAGCTAAGGAAGGCACTGGTGGGAGAGCAGAGGACCTGCTGTCCAGCAATATGTAATATAGAGTCATGGAGGGACATGTAGGAAAGCTCTCTGTTCAGAATGAATGAGAAAGATTATTTAGGAGAAATAACAGAAAAAAAATTGATAACAGCAACCATGCTTCAATCACTCACCACTAGAAATGTCCCCACATGTCTTACTCCTCATCCTCCATGGAGGCCCTGTAGTTTCTTTTGCTTTTGTGGAGGAATGAACAAATGCCTAGTTCAATTAAATAAGTTGGATGCAGTAATAGAATACAGCTGTATTATCCTCATATAATAGACATACAAACATGGAAAGACTGATTTAGGAGGGTATGGACTGTCTTAACTATGGCATCCTGCACCAGTTGAAAACTTTATCATTTGGCATTGATAATAATCTTTCACGCTAGTATTTTTAATGCAGTTAATACACAAGTGTGTCAATCAGTATGTCTGTCTACATTTAAAATAGCTACAGATACATTTTTTCCCACATCACATTGAAAACATTTTACTTATTCACTTTTTTCTGCCTTTGGCAATTCCAAGTAAACAAGACAATTTATTTCTTACCTCAGACCCATTCATTCTCTTTCCAGGAAGCTGTCAAGAACCTTCCAATTTACTCTTACTACTTTTTTTTCCTTATTTCACTGTTCTATTGACATAGTCCTATGCTCATAAACCAGGGTGAAGTGCTGTATGCACAACATGTCCAACACCACTATGGGGCTAAAGACAAATTGGGGGGGGTGGGCTTCCTCCAGCCCAGAAGCTGTTTTGCTCTATCCCTTGCCACAAGTCAGTTGCCTACCACAAATCCTTCTCTTAGTTGAATTTTGAGTAAAGTTCAGGCCAAATCCATCTGCAAAACAGTGATTTTTTTAGAATAATATAAAACTAAGAAATCTACCATTTTTCCAAATTATAGCTATACTAGGAAGATGTGAGGAGTAAGATACAGAGGGCTCCTACCATTATCTAAAAATCTACTGAAGTCTTTCTGGTCTTGCCACAGCACATGGGCTGTGAGTCACAACTCCCAAAGCTTCCACTTAACAACAAAAAGGGAGAAATGATCAATAACATTTTTCTCAGTGAGTGATTAAGACTGCTTTTAACAATGCAGTCATGCATGCTATGTACTAAAAGGGATGATTCATTAGTTACTTGGAAGAGGAGCATCTTCTTTTCTCAGTTCAGAAGCCAGAGAGATGAGCTAGTGCCCCATGAACTGACTGGCTGACTAGCATGTGCAAAGAGAGGAAATACTGGCTGCTTTTGTCCCTGTCTCCACATCTGCAGAGCTCTTCTCACTGGGGCAAGAAAGAAATGGGGGAATTTTGTATTCAGAAGTGTCATTGTTTTAGTCATGCTTTGCATGAGTCTGACACCAGAACTGCAGGCAGCTACTGGCAGCTCCCTCCTCTGTCCTTCAGTCACAGGTGCCTGCCCCCAGCCCAAAGCATGATCTTCATGGCCCCACTGAGCAGCCCAAACAGACATACCAACTGATGTTGCTTTGGCACATACATGAGAAATTAGTTTGTCCTGATTTTTGTGGCAGTTGTCTCTGCTGAAATAAAATGAACACTTACATGCAGAACTGGCAAAGAGGATAATGACAATAATGAATTTTTATTCAACCCTGTTGTTGCTGAAATGAATTTTAAACCAACTCCTCCCTTTCCATCATACTAAGTTAGCTAATGCTAATCTTCTTTGAGATCATGCATACAGTAACAAATACATGACTCCCAAGCCTTGTTAGGTTTGGGTAGCTCTGCATTGTAAGGCATTCTTTGCAACACCCTGGTGGTACAATACTGTAGTGTGATGGCATCTAAAAGGTAATGCTGGGTTGTCTTACAGTCTTCTTCCTGTGAGGAGAAATGATGTTGCCAAAGACTGTATGCAAAATATTTCTAACAAGCAGAAACTGACATTGTTGTATTTTAATCACAACAGCTGTTTATTTTATGGGCAAGTACAAAGCTATTTTTTTTTCCCCTGATAAGACTGATCAAAATTGTTACATAAAAGACCTACATTTCTTTGCCCTTTTCTTGGGGTCTGAATATCAGATACAAGCATAATTTGTGTGCCTCTTACTGCAGACTTGTAATAATCATCTGGACACACTGCACTCAGAAAACTGGCAGGGATTCGAAATTGGTGTATGTGACAGACCTCTGGCACCAGCCTAGAGATGGTCAGTATCTGCAATGCTAGTATACATACAGTGCCCTTGCATCCAAACAACAATCACACTATTCCTAAGTACACTTGTATCCTGGATTTTATCAATCCCATTGAAACGCTGCTTCACTCATCCCTAGGCTAAGTCTTTACCTAAATGGTTCTCTCTCTGGTTTGGTTTAGCCTTTCTTTTGACCTAATCCTGATTACCCTTTTTTGCCTTTCACTACTCTTCTCCTCTGTCACAGGTTGCCTCCTCAGCAGCCAGCACCAGCTATTTAACCAAAATCATTCATCTCCCTTACTCATGCCTCTGTTTTTTTCAAGAGGTCAGGGTGGGATGAAAGGAGATGCAGCCTCCACATGCCAGGGCAACCCTGACCCACATGAAGAGGTTAGCACATCTGAGGGGTGGAGAGGAAATCCCTGTCAGTACTTCCCTTCCCAAACACACTTGAGCAATATCCTGCCCTGAACATGGCCTACCCTCAACTCTCCTGTGTGCATTAGTATTTAATACCATCCTTTTGTTATCTGAATTCCTTTTTATTTCACCTTGTCAAGTGCAGAGTATACTTCCCATAGTATTGGGAATAGAAAAAGGGTCTCTCTAAGTGCCTGTCTAGCTAAGTTCCTGATAAAAAGACTTCAGGGATTTTGGTTAAATTATTCATTGTGTGAGTGTGCTTAAAGCCTTGACTACATAAATTCCATGCAATTCAATTCCAAACATACAACTTTAAAGAAATATTTTACTCCTGAAATAAGAAGAGTTTTGAGAAAAAAAAAAAGGGGGGGGGGGGTTGGTTGTTTTTTCTTTTTCGGTTTTTTTTTTTTTTACTTCAAAAAGATGGCATTTTGATCTAAAGCAAGGATCATTTTTGTGGTTTTGAAAGCCAAAAAATGTCTCTTGAAAACCAAACAATTGACTTGAAACATGGACGGGGTTCTTTTCATTAAATAGTGGAATACATTGACCAAAAGAAGGATCCTCTATAAAAAAATTCTCATCTTCAGTCAAAAAGTTTAAATCTCCTGAATAAATGCACAGCACATATTAGAACACCAAATGGAATCATCTTCATTAGACATATATATATATATATATATGTATATAACCACTGAAGAGCAATGTGTTTCACATAAAACCAGAGCATTATTAATTCCATATGTGAGGTGTTATGTAACTTAAATTATTTTCTCTTTCACCATTATGCTTCAGCTTTCACCAGAAACTTCAAAGACAAATAAAACATTAGTCATTTAACTGGTGATATATAATACTCCCATTTGTCATCTCTGGCAAGGTTCTGCTTTTAAACTTAAGTTAAAGCAATTAATTTGTGTCCTATGAGACATAAGAACCTAAACTTCATTGCAGCAGATCTCTGATAATGCTGAACATAGAGCAAGGTCAGACCTTGGGAAGGAAAACTGAGCACAGTGTTGAATGACTGCTACAATTTTTTTTTTTTTCTGTAACTCCTGAAATCTTGTATGCTACTCTGCTGACACTTCCTTGGAAATAGCTGCATCATTTTAGCTAAAACATTTCCTGCCTTCTCCCCTCAGCAACCCACAAGAAACAGCCAGAGGCATTTATTTAGCATTGAAAACATCTGAACAACATATTCACATTTCAGAAAGTATGGAAGAATTGAAAACAGTAACATTTAGTGGAAAGAGCTGGGTCGTTTTTTCCTAGGAGCTATTACCCATGCTCTGCATAATGGAAATGTTGCTATTTTTTTTATCAGTAACTCACTGCTTTGTCACGCTGCCTCTCTCTAGAATGGTTAATATATAACTCACCAATGTGTCATTTTTTCCCTAAAGTCTTACTTCAGGCAGTGCAGAGGAATTCCCTTTGATATCTGTGCCAGAGCAAAGGTACAGTGGCAGCTGTAGTTATACAAAAGGGGGACTCAGCTGCAAGGACAGCTTGGGAATGTCTGTCTCCCATCCCTGCCTTGCCTCCAGCTGCTTCTTCACACTCCTGCTTCTCTGCAACTCTTTTTGGGTTTGTGCTGTAAATCAGGTCACTGAGCTGATCCAAATTACAAGTGGGCTTTTTGTTTACAGAGTTGTTCTTAATACAGGTTGCTTTTCTTACCAGAACAATGCCAGAAATGGCAGTGCTGGTGCAGCTGAGGAGGCAAAATCCTGGGACAGAGAGGAGAGAAAGGCAGTTGGGATAGAGGACACTGGGGAGGGAGCGTGCCTGAGTTCATGGAACTGCTGGCTCAGATGGTGTCTCTCCAATTAATAAGGGTAAGATGCAGTCAGGAGGTTGTTGTCATAAACCATTAACAAACAGCAAGTTCACACAAAAGGATCATGCACCTGCTCTAAAAAAAGACTAAAATTAAACAAGTAAAACAGCTCCATATGTGACTTTTGCAGCAAAAGTAGCTATATACATGGCTGTTAGAGAATGTGTGTGGGCATATGTACGTATACATGCACCTGCGTACACACACAGATGCATATTCACACCCATTTACACACACAAAAACCATCTCTAAATTTAAAATAAATGCAAAATACATCTCACTTCAGCGTTTTTGACAGTCTTCAAAAGCATGCAGCTCTGTTCCCCTGGATGGCTGGTTCATGAAAGCAACAACCAGAGAAGCCTATAGAGGGAGCAGGCCGCCTTCTTTTCCTCAGCAAGAGGAATTTACAACCTTGCTGAGAGAAAGGAACTAGAAAGGTAGAGGAGGAAAATGTCTTAAGAAGCAGAGCCCTACGCAAGGGCCAGAGCAGTTGCCCTGCAAACAGGGCTCGGGCAGGAGAGCTGCAGGTTCACACCTACCATCTTCCTCCTCCCTCTTCGTGTCCCACTTTGTGCCCTACAGGGAGTCAGGAATTTCTTAGTGTTTCTCCCGCTCTCTGTCCCAGCATTTCAGCAGCTTCCCTGCACATTGCAGGATGGAGATTTGTTTGCCTGGAAGTTGAGTAGAATTTCATCTTCCAACACCTACAGCCAAAGTAACAGAGTAGCGCCCAGAAGAAAAGGAAAGATGCCATCAGAAAAACCTGGCATTTCCTGTTGAACAAAAAGAAAAGCTGAAAAAAGGCTAACCATGTCACAGACAACATAAGAGAAGCAGTATTAAGCAGAGCCAATTCAGAAGATAGAATATACAGCACTGTCATAGTTAGTTATTGTCAGTAGAGGCTGTGTGACTGAACTGAACATTATGTGTATTTGAATTCACATGTGCATACACAAAAATGTTTAAGTCTTTAAGCCATGTATACCTGTACTGAAGGTCCAGAAAGCTGGTAGTTATTTGTATGGCTGTAAAGCCCAGAAGGCCGATGCTAGACAGGTTTGTGTTTGCTGAGCATGACACAAATCTGTACCAAAAAACTCTACCTTACTGTGTTTATTATAGTCCAAAAAAACAGAGGATAAGAGCTTTTTCTTTTTTTAACAGATAGAGAGCTGTGATGAAAAAGAAAGTTTAACAGAAACTGGGTGTTATTAAACCAACCCAGTTTCAGTCTTAGAGACCAAAGGACTAGCAGCTAAAAACACCTGTTCAGAGCTTGATCAATCAGTACATGCATTCCTAAATTAAAAATAACAATCAGAAATCAAAAACAGAGCACAATGCATGCCAAACACACATGCATTATTCACCATGTTGCACCGGTGAGTTCTTGTAGAAAGACTGGCCACCAGAGTGTATCAGATAACTTATCTTTTGGTAAAAGTCTAAGGATGGGTATAAAGTATGCAATATTTATACATAAAAAATTGTACTAAAAGCTTTCCCTGCCATGCACTTAGGTCTAATCATACTTTAGTGTGTTTCTCCCAGGGAGCAAGAGCAGGTCTTAGCACTGCAACATAAATAGTTAAGCACAAGCCATGTAGCAGTAAAAGAGAAAAAGAATACACTATGCCCTTCAACTCCAAGGCAATGCAGCATGAGAAATACAATAAAATAAAATAAAAGGATACTATTACTTTTTCTCATAATATGGTGCATCATTTGACTTTTATTATAGGTTTGCTGCTGCTTTCTTTTTAGTTGTTTTTTTTTTTCTTTCCATCATTAGAGAAAGGCCATTTGAGGAATATGCTCTGCACAGTGATGTGATTCAGCAACTTTCTGGAAAACAACAACACAGCTCTCTTTTTGGTGCACTAATAAAACACAAATGGCACTAATTTTCATTGAATTGAGCCTAACTGAAAGCAGGCAATGTACCATGTTAGCTAAAGCTCAGTGGTCTTAGATCACAATATTATTTTTCATGGGTTTTTATTCATTATGTGCTGAACATAACCTGCTGCTAAATCAGGCCAATGATAACAAATAGATTACCGTGCAAGCTGTTATGTTACCAAGAATGGCTCAGTAAACACATTTGTCTTTTTATCCAAATTCTTGATAGCTTCTGTCCATACCAGCATGTGAGACCATTGTTTCTGAACATCTCCTAAGGGCACGTCCTCAGAAAGGCTGTCCAGCAGTTCCACAAAGGCAGAGTGCCCTGTCACGAGCTTGCCATGTCAACATTTTTTCCATGAGGACACTAAATGCTACTCAGACACACAATATAATTTTACATATTTTGTATTCTTTACCAGTAGTGCTCCAAGTCTGGAAAATTAAATCAAGATCAAAAAGAGCTAGAAAATCCCCCACAGTCACACACAGAGTGGTGAAAAGGATTTAGGAAGCCTTATGTTTCATGGGTGTGTTTCCATTAAAAATATCTGAATAAAGATATTTTCACCTATCTAGTCTGATAGAGAAGTCCTGTCTCCAGGCAGGCCTGATGTGGTAGCAGCCATGAACAGCAGTGAGTGCCTGAGCTGGGCTGTGCTGCATGTCCTGCCTTAGGGCACGTGCTGCTTTTTCTCCAAGCAACATGTGGAGTGACAGGCAGCATGTGTCCCATGTACCACCAGGATCATTCCTGCCTAGAGCCACAGAGGAGCTGCCACTGGAGCTTTGCAGCCCACAGTGAGTGCAGCTGGGTCCCACACCCTCTGTGAACTCACCTGAAGATGAAAAGTGCTGCCTGAGCACCCGCCCTTATTGTTCCTGGCAGAGCTGCGTGGGGACACTGGCACCCAGGAGCTGTGGGCTTGGCTAACCACCAACCAGCACAGAGCCCCTACTCTTAGAAGCACCGAACAGTGTTGCCCAAACATATTGTCATTTGCAAAAGAAAGAGTCATCTTGACAACAAAGTCCCCCAGTGACTAAGTGGCCATGGTGCTGCTGGCACTAAAGAGCTGGCAGAATTTCTACCATAAGTATTTCTATCAGGCTATTGTATATCAGCTCTAAAAACTTGCTCTGGGCTGATATTTGGAAAAAAAGACCCAGCAAGATAATCATTTTTTTAACACATTATCCTATTTGAGTAATCTACAGGTATGTCAATGAAGAAATTTGCAAGTGTAGACCACACTGACACCTTTGCTGATTCTTCTTTGCTGATGCTATGGCCATCAGGCTAAGTGCGCACTGGCCATCCCTAAGTTCTTGGTCTGGGACTTTCCTTTTACCTCCAGATGGCCTCAAAGGTTCAGATAAAAATGCTGGGGAGACAGGGTAGAGCAGACAAGCTGCTGTCAACAAGGAAGCATGCAGAAGAGCTCCCCCAGGAGAAAAATCCATCTCCTGAGAAAGCAAAATATATAGCAATATATGGGTCACCTTTGCACACAGGTGAAGAACAGCCACTGTTGGAAAGTTCCTGAATCCTGCCTAGCCATACATGCCTCCTTCCAGATCTGGAGTAAACCAACTTTTCCAGGTAAGTGAAAGAAAAATTGCACTTATTTCTATCTCAAAGGAGATTTCTGCTGTTGCTTCCAAATTAAACCAGCTTCTTGGTCATAAAGCCATAACAATGTACTGGCCACACAGCCTTCTTGTTTTAAAAGGTTTCCTGTGTATTTCAGCACATCTGACATACACTTTGGTGGAAAACATGTCAACTGGCCCTTGTGAATGGAGATTTCCAGATGTGCACAGAATATGCCCAGGAGAATTAAGTGGTTATATGCACCAGAAATTAAAAACTCAGTACCCAACAAACAGTAGCACCTTTTCATGTATTAATGATAAAGTATTCAGGATTTCCAGTTAGAAATACTTTTTTCATTGATTTCATTATTAGAAGTCTGTTACATCTAAGCATTTTTTTAAATGCTGAATCTCATTTCCAAATACCCTTAGGGAACAACAGCCACAACAACAAAATTAGAAACACATTACTGAAGACAAAATTAGAATAACTAAGCTCAACACTCTACAAGGAAAATGCAGTGTTAAAATATATGAGGTAAAATTATTTTCTGTCATTTTGTTAAACATCAGTTTGTCCTTGGAATGAGCAAGGACAGAAATTTGTGACATGCTCTTAGAGTATTAAACACAACTTGCACAACAATATGCAAGTTATGTGCTAGATCAGTATATTTTCTCAGTATAGCTAAGGCTAAAGAGGTTTAATTTTAATTCATTTTTAATTAACAAGTCTTTTTTTAAAAATGCTTTTAAACCCTCTCTTCCTTTGGGACCATGATTCCAGGAAGTTCTGAGAAAATAGATAGTTTATTTTTCAGTACTGCTTACACGGGAAACCTAGAGGGATATCTCAAGTGAGAGAGATTCCTCAGTAAGCATGGAAAAGCCACTGCTATCACACCTATCACACTGGTGACAAAGCAGCAGAAGGTGACAAATATCCACCAATCTGTACTGGGACAACCCCTCAGATACTTAGTAGTATCTGCAGCTTTCCGAGACTGGTAGGACAAGAGTTTCAGAGCATGCATACTGCCATGGCCTGGGTTAGAGATGGGCTTCCCTTATCACTCCTGAACAAGGTCTTCACAAAACAGACATTCTCACACCACCTGTGCATAGCGCACACACATGTGCACGCTGGACAATGACAGTTTCTTATCACAATGTTGTTGGAAAATATATTCCTTTCCTTTTTTTTCAGGAGCAGAAATAGAAACCACATATTTCCAAAACCAGAACTGTGTCATAATAGCCAACACAGGACAAGAAGGAAAGGGGGTTGTTGTGGTCTGCAATATCTCCTCACATTAGTAACCTTCCCTTCCTCCCCCTCTTCCAGCCCCAAACATGTGGCTGTCATAAACTCTTTAAGGCAACATTGTCAAATACATTCACCAAATATTCTGATAAAAAAAGAATCATTCAAATAAAAAAAAAATGGTGATGAAAATACTCTGTTTAGAGTATTGCTTCATATTGGTAAATAGCTCATTTGCTATTCCTGGGTATTAGAGCTCAGTGCTTTTGTAGTAGATATTTTAAAATAAAGGTTAAAGAATATGTTTGTCCTATGTTACATAGCTGAAATGCCTGTGGAAATAAACAAGTACCCTTCTTAGGGCACTACCTACAGTAGGGTTTGTAGGTCTTGAAACAAGCAGACAGGCCAAATACACATGGGTTTCACAGATCATTCTCCAGCAAAAATCTGCGCTTATGAGCTCACTCCTTATCTCCACTTCAATCAAATGAGCTTATTGTTAAAGTTTTACAAAGCAACCCAGCAGCAAGGTGAAAGATGAAGGGATTATTGAATAATAGATAAGAATATTTTTAGTCAGCTCAGATGTATTCATGTATCTGACAAAGCACCAGGAAAAAAGCCCTCAGAAAGGTGCTGGCTGAATTCCAGCAAAAGCAACCTGAATGTCAGGGCCCTGCAAAGTCTGAAGTCTTGCCATGAGAGATGGCAAAACAGAGCTGCTGGGGAGGCACCAGGAAAGTCAAGGGAGTCCCAGCCCCGGGCACTGGGTAACTCTGTGGGGACATAGGCCTGTGGTGGTCCTAGCCTGGGGCACTCACAGCTGAGCAGGGCTGTGGGCAGCTGGAGAGTGCCTCTGCTGAAGCATCTGGGGCAGACACCAACAGCCCCAGGGGGCTGACACAGGATCCTGGGCTGTAGGCAGTGTGGGGAGAGCCCCAGAGGGCTGGGCAAGGCTAGTCAGAAATGGGGGTGCCCTCAGGGCCCTGATATAATTATGCAGAGATGCAACATTAGTACTAAAAAGGTTGTTCATATTTCTGGTCCTGCAATTGATTAACTTTTGCTTCTTTTTCACTCATAGCTTTATAAGCCAACAACCCTGCCCTTAAATTTGCAGCAGCTGGAACTGTAAACGTATTCCAAGGTCATTCTTCCCATCAGATTTCCTACAATGTAGTTAAATGTGGGGGCAACAAAGCATTTGTAATGATCTGGAAAGCACCTTCCCCATGCACTAAAGAAGAAAACTACCAATTTGTCTGATTTCAGCCCTGTTCAGCTTCTTACCCTGCATCCATTACCCAGTGAGAGTCACTGTTCTATTATTATGGTCTGAAGAGACAAAGAGTTTAAAATATCTTTTTTCACTGTATGAGCCAGCCCTGTCCCTGTTGTCTTTCCCTTCTAATGAAGATCACAGTGTAGCTGACATCTTTGATCCTGAGAGCCTCTGAAGAAGTGAAGGTATAATGACATTATTCACTTAGAAGCTAGGGAGATACTGACTGAAACAGCATCTACTGAAATAAAGTAGCTGTGAATAATGAAGTGTCACTTGGATATTCAGAACTTCATTCATTAAAAAACATTTCTGAAGGGAACTGGTTCATGTGTCCCTGGAAACACTAACACAAGACATGCCAGGCTAAACCAGACTTGGCATTTAGTCTGGAATCAAAGTACTTGAACATAGTCCATCCTGCCACAACACTGACTACAGAGCAAAAGCCCCTTCTCTTACCTTGTGTACAACTATGAGACTATGCAGCAGTGGGCTAGAAAATCTCTTAAAAGGCAGGTGTAAACAGAGAATACTGATTTCAGCAGTATTCAAGAAGCATAGTTCCTCACAATGTAAAGGTATGACAGCCCTCAAAATACTGTACCGTGTGAAAAGAACCAAACTTTTGTGTTTTAGACCAGGAACAGTCATAAACTTGCAGCACCGTGGAGCTCATTGCTGCTTAATCTACCTTGATTTTTTTGACAGGACTTTTTATTAACTCCTTGTTCCTTAGACTGCTGTAGGCAACTGAGTTAACATGTCCAAAATTAGCTTGAATGTGTCTAAGTTATACCTTGGGTCCTGTAGAGGAAGAAAAGATACAAACTGGGAGTTGAAACTGCAGCATTGACATAGCCCAGTATTTTGGACCTCTGTCCAGAAAGGCGTTTCAGCACACATGTAGCTATAAGGCTCTGAATAGACTTGGCAACTGCTTTAGCTTAATAATGCTGAAGCATGTTGTGAGCTCCCCTCTGGGTAGGAAATTGTCTCTGAAGGTTTTTATAAAAGGCAGTAGAGTCTCAGGAAGCAGGAAACAACATTTATTCAATTTCTCTCCTCCCAACCTGAATGCACTGGAACTAGGATATTTTGGCATAAACTGAGATATATTTAAGCAAATGTCAGAGGCCATCAAAGGCTCAGCAAGGTCAGTTTTGGTGGGTATGGGCAGGTAGAGAGAGGGTCCTTTCCCAAAGCCACACAAGCCCAAGTGGCAAGTGACAGAAGTCAGGATGAACACCAGCAACATGGAACAAGGGGCCACGTCATCTTTCTGTGAGGATTTGACAGGCTGTTGTGCCACTGCAGAGTGCAGGGCTCAGAAGTGTGCTGCAAGTAGCACACCTTCCTAAGAAAATAGCAGTAAATAAATCTGTGTGCCATGCTCTTCTGGACAAACCAGTTCAAAAGAAACCTACAATAAAGGAGGAGAAGAACAGGAGAAGAACAGGAGAACATCATGCAAAAACCCATCTGTGCACACTCACAAACACACAGAGATACCAGCGTATTTATCCAAAACAATCTCACATAGCATCTCACTTCAGATCTTGTGGATTACATGGAGGCACAGGGTCATCTACATGCAGATCACTACTTTTTCAGCCATTTGGATCTTCTGTTTCCCAACTCCCTCAAAGTGAAGTTTCAGGCAGACAAACACTGAAAAGTCTCCCTGCCTGCAGACTGCAACTTTTGGAAATGGCTGTGTCAGCTGATATTCACCCCCTGTAATGACACCATTTGATATTTGAAGCTGTGTTTTCATTCCTGAAGAATAATGCACATGCCTCAACTCCCTTCTCAGACGTGTCATCCCACTTCTATTCCTTTCTTCTTTAAGCTACAGTTTGGTATTCTTTTAAGTGAACATGATTACCAATAAAGCATTCCTCACTTTCTCCCACTCCCACAATTTCTCCCAGATCATCTCTTGTACTGTGCCATCATAAATATTTGTGTGGCTGCATGGTTAACCAGATCAAGGAACTGATCCAGATGAAAAACAGCCCCTGGGAAAAAATGTGCAATTTTTGCAATATAGTTCCCCACAAAGTCATACAAATGCTTATGCTGCAGTTGTCAGAAGGTTTCCATAAGAATAGGGATGGCTGACTGAGAAAAGGGAAGAGGAACAATCTGGTTTTTTAAGCAGTTTTTCTGGCCTTTATGTGGTGCCATGGTTTGGCATCTGCTTTCACCAGCATTTGTCCACAGAAAGCACATAGAAATTCCTGCTTTGGGGAGTAAACATGCAGAGCTATTGAAAATTTCTTCTGAACGCACAGCAATATCTAACTCTTGCCAGTATTGGTGCCCAAGTCCATAAAGTCCAAAACAGTGTTCTTCCATTTGAAGAAGAGCATTCTCCTATTAATGACAAGCTAAGGATCCTTTGGAGGCAACTTAGCACTTTAGAGGCAAACAGCCTATTTCTCTTTCCCTTTCTCAGGATTCAAGGACTGGTGAGACAGAATGCTGCCTGATTATTACCTATTCCACAGCCCTGTGGTGTAAATGGGAGAGAAAAACATGGAAGCATTACCATTGGATTGCATTTTATCAAAAAGCCTTTTGAAAACAGCTCCCCATTTAACAATTTTTAACAAACTAAGCCTTAAACTAAAGACAGAAAGTCCTGACACCAATTCCCTCAGTTTCACTTCTTTTTTGTCTTGTTTTCTTTCTTTACAATAAAGTGACAGTTCCCTTGCTGATTTTTCTCAGGACCCATGTGATAATCTTTTGTGAGACACTTGAAAATTGCAGTTATATCCAAGCTTGTGGGAAAATGAATTTGCACAGAAGGCAAAAATGTTACCTCCTCCACCTAAAAAAAAAAAAAAAAAAAAGAGAGAGTCAAGAATTACTGTTTTCTCCCCACTAGTTTGTGGTGTGAGATAGTGGGGATACAAAACCAGCTGATGCCATGAGTGGGAGGACTGATTACAAAGAGAACTCTTATTGTTTCCAGTAACTGTACAATTAACTTAAATTGTGGCTATCTTTTCACCAGGGGCTTAACATATGCAGACTAAGGATAGTGTCTAAGTGAACATTACAATTTCCTGGAGAGACTGCAAACCAGTGATCCTCCCTGCAATTGTATATCATTGCTTACCCTTCACTAACCCAAAGCACGAGGGCTGTGTGTTACCATAGGCTAGGGGACTTCCTCCAAACAGTGCCTGTGCCATGGCAAGCCTAGGGACAGAGCTCTGACACAAATGCTGGCCCTATTTAGCATCAGGCACTAAGGATCAGGGGAAAATGTGCAGAAAAATAACAGAAAAGGACTGATCCTCATCACATCTACTATTTGGGTAGCTCTGCTAATTTTGACGAAAGCCGAGAGGGACTCAGCTATAGAACTGCAAGGTGAGCATTTTTAGCCATTAAAAGTGTTTGAACTCTGGGAGCCCAGAGAATGTAAAATCTATTGCTGGGCAGAGACTGCTTAAGAAAGTTAGAGGCCTGTTTTTAACACATCCTCAGGAAAGCTGGCAAGAAGAATTGTCTTTGAATTTTTCCACCCATTGCCATCATTCTGTCTCTACTTCTGGTTGTCTTCACGTGGTTTTTGGAGCCATAATGGCCTGAGAATGTGACCAAGGCAATATTTGTAAGGGCAGGCCTTATTTTTATTAAATTAAAGGGACAGGAACCAGACAGATTTTCAGGCACACAAACTCATCTCCATGCTTGGAAGTGTGTCAGAGCTTTTTCTGTCTATACCTGTCTAGGAATACATGACATTCCCCTTCAACACCCCTCTACTAGATCTGATGCTCAGCTTTCTCCCTCCCCAGTAAAGCTTCCTCTAACCCTATCTCCATTCTGACAGCACTCCCAGCCTTGTCTGGATGCACTGAGTTTTCATACCCTCATTTCCACCTATCTTCCCATTTTCTCAGCCTGCCCCACCACCTCTTCAAGGCCTCATTGAGCCAATCCTCTTGAGATCCCCAACTCTTATTACACTGAAGCTCCTTTGACAGGCCCTTGTCAGGCAGGAGCAGCTCCACAAAACTCAGCCTTCTAAAAGACAAAGCCATCAGAGAGGTTCCCATCCAGCCAGAGCCACTTTTTCTGCCAGGCACTGCCTGATAACTGGGTGATGGTGCTGTCCTGGTGCAGCCATCAGGAGTATAAATAACCCTCAGAAATGGAGTTCCCTTCAGCATTGGTCGTTTCAGCAAGAGGATTCAATCCACTTCCTGGCACACAGTTGCAGGGACAAAGCCAGCAGGATGAAGCAGGGGTGGGAATGAAAGGCTGAGTATAGGGTGAAGGAGGAAAGTGGTGAGGTGAGCTAGAGAAATGCTTAGGGTGCCTCTGCCCTGTAGAGATCCTCAGGGGGTCAGAAAGGAGTATTCGCAGTAGCACGGAAGCAGCCTGTGTACAACTGGTATTATTTTTCCCTGCATCTCATAATAACATATTATTTTGTGAGTTTTGTCCACAGCTGCTGTGCAGAAAATATAGGAGCATTTTGCAATACTTTTAATCTAGTTGTGTCATAATGTTCTTCAGTTCTGCATGAAGTTAAAAGGCACAAGAACAGATTAGGACCCAGTTGAATAAGGGGAGAAAAAAATGGCAAAGGAGAGAAAATTGCCAAATACTAGCCTCAATGGGCTATCAAGAACTGAAGGGGCAGCCTCCTGCAGACACGCACAGGTTGGCAGCACAGCAGGACCCATCTGATACTGTGCTTCTGCAACTGAAGACAGTCTCTTGAAATGAGGGGAAGGTGAGGGTTGGGCAGGAGAAGGAAGAACTTCTAGTAATTTACTGCTGAACACTGAATCTCCCCATTGTCAAGCTTGGCTAAGGGCAGAGAGTGGTGAAGAGTAGGAATACCTCAGATAGGATGAAAGGAGAAAAATAATGCCCAGCTTTCTGTCTAGCATGGATGGTATAGAGATTTGAGCTGCTGATGAATCAACATGAATCAGCCCTATTACACTCCAGACCACAACCATGATGTAAATTGAGGTGATGCAGCAGCTGACTCAGAGGCACCTTGCACATCCTGGGTGAGGCACAGAGCTGGGGACAGCAAGCTATCAGCAATACCCAGATAAACTCATAAAGCCTGAGCAACAGGCCTAAGGTATTTTGGCCACTCTAGCTCAAATAACCAGTATGTATCATGCCAACATTAAATGTGCAATGGCTCCCTGCCTTCCTTTAAAAGAGCAAGTTGTCCTTCAGGATTGCTTTGCCTCACCAGTGACATCACTGACAAGTGGAGGTGCTGTGATTACAGCCTGGCTCACCCCACTCAGGGGAGGCAGGGACTGCTCAGTACACAGGATCTTCTCCCACCACCTGGAACACCTGGAAGCAGAGCCACATGAGGCAGCAAACCACACAGCAAAATAATACACATTGTATTGACATTTTAACATTAATTGTCCTGTTTTTACTTTCATGCATACTAAAAAGAATTTTATGGGGTTTATTCAGTTGTTATTGTGCAGGCTGCTGAAAAAGCATGGTACATCTCTTTTAGCCCTGGACAAAGTACTCCTTTTTTGGCCTTGGATCTCTTTGTGCAGTATGTTGTGGTCTTTTTGGACAACATCTCATTGGAAAATAGCAGGAGCTGACAGAGTTGGAATCCCAGGGGGGACACCAGATGGATGGAAGCCATGGACTTCAGCCTTTCTTTGGTATCTGCATTACTGCAGCTAGAGTGGTGCTGCCTTCTCTTTTGCTCCCTCTGCATTTTGCACATGAGGCCACACACCTGGAAAGGAAAAGGGCTCTCAACAACAGCTTCGTGGGAAGGAAGAAGGGAACAGGTATATGTTCAACATCACTATACAGCCTACTACCACTACACTGTGGCCCTGATCCTGAGAGATGATACCAGAGCTTTCAAGGATAGTCCCATACCACACAAGACACTGCCTACTTTGTCATTGGCTATGTAAGAACAGGCATGTGTATCACAGAAAATTTGACAGGGGTACAGGGACAGGGTTACCTGCTGTTTGTACCTAGATACCACCCTTTCAGCTTTCACAACATTTACAACTAACAAATTGTAACAAATCAAAATTCTACGGCCTACATAGTGCAATAAGGCAGAAACGAATAAAGAAAAGTTCTTCTTAATAAATACAAATTGTGTGGATGTGATCTGTTTTTTACTGTGTTGAGCATACCAAATGTTGAGAAGGCCTCTGTCTCTGTTGAACAGTTTTGATCTTAGCTTTGTATTTGTGCTGAATGAAATGCATGCAAATGCCTGATGGAGGGAAAGGATGCCTGAAACAGGATTTAAGTTTGAATCATAGAACCACAAAATAATTAAGGTTGGAAAGGACCTCTGGAGCTCACCTAGTCCAACACCCTGCTCCAAGTAGATCCATTGCCAACACCATATCTGGCCACTTGATCAGCTTTGCCTTTGCTTTCACAGCACTTTCCTGGGACTGAGGCTTTGGCAGCAGTCTGGTGCTTTTGCCAGCTGAAGCCATTCCTACTCCACCTCCAATCCTGGTTCTCACAGTGTCCTCCCAGCACAAACATTTGTGTAGTCTCCTAAGGAAGTGAATCAGCTGAAATATAATCTGTACCACCAATAATAATTTTTTCTCTCCAGAGCAGTTCCTCAGTCCAACATATTCTGTAGTCATATTCATAATCATGGTGGAGGAAGAGCCAGACAAGGACAAGCAGCCAAGAGGATGAAGGGAAAGGAGGAGGAAAGAGCAATGAAAATGCCTGCCTGAGCCAGAGCTGCAGATTAATGAATTTTGTGTTAATACCAACCTTCAGATAAGCAAGATTCAATTCCTGTTCAAACCTCTTCACCACTACAATTTCCTTTTCAGATGTGGGGCAGGGTGATTAAGTATTGCTTATTGAATATTTTCACATACCTGAACTTGTTGGGAATACTCTATCAAATGTATAGGAACCAGGTGAGTCTGTACATGTGTCAGAAAGAAGAAACAAGCTGAAAGTTGACCTGAACAGAAGAATGAAGGAAATAAAATTTTCCAACAGGAGTAGCCAGACTGGCTGAGCTACAGAATTTAGGATGTCTCCACCCAACATTTTGTGGAAAAGTGTTTGCTTCAGAATTAGATCAAGCCTGAACAAAGCTGGAATGAACTAACCTACCTTCACTCCAGGTTTCCCATCTTCACAGTATTTCCATATTTGCCAAAAGGACTCAAAACATAAGTTAAAATAACTGACAAGAAGATCAATCACTGACCAAAACAATCTGAGTAAATTCCAGACAAGGACTAGATTGCTGAAAATTAAGGCAATTGATCCTCATTAGTGCTACTGCTGACATTAAAAAAAAAATAAAAAGACCTGATTAATTCCATCTAGCAGCATCCATTTAATGCAGACACCTGAGTCAGAAACCAGATCACACCAGTCCCTCTGTGTAATCCATGAAGAGTAGCAAGCACCTCCTGAAAATAATTCACTGCAACATCTAATTTACCAGCTCATCAGAGGTCAAAACTGCCCTCCAAGCAATACTCAAACATTCACTGTCATCACTGACCAATGAGAGGCTCCATGCACTGTCCTGTCACTTTTTATTTCAACCTCAGTCTCTCATTTCTACTGGTCAGAGTTCAAATGCAATTTGAAAGCCAAATACAGACTGAACTAAAACTTTGGACATCAAAGAATAACTCACTAAAATTAATCCAAAACTGAAGCTTGAAATAACATTTTAAACAACCTAATGACATTTGTGCAGATTTAAAGATAACACTCCTACTCAGACTATAGTATTCCAATACCAATTCAGCAGAAGCTGAAGTCTCCAACCATTCCTGACTCTCATCATTACCCTGACTTTAACATTAAATGTATCCTTATAGACACTTCCAGTCCAACCAAAAGTGGGAGTAGCAATAAGTTCCTGGCTCCTAACTGTCAAAAATCCTAAGTCATTTCCCCACATGTACCACAGAACAGAGGGTACCAAAAAGCCACCTTAAGAGCAAGGAGTAGCTTTATCTAGAGCTCTGTGCCGAACCTTTACCCCCTGTCTGCAGTTCTGTCAGTGATTACAGGTTCAAACCGACAGGTGACTTGAAGAGCCACAGCCCACAGATCAAAGCTATCCAAGTACGCGATAGACACAATGCACATGTTGTACACACCCTGACATAAACCAAACTGTACTGACAGCACTTCTCACAGTAAATGTCAAGTGCAGAGCTGCCTTCCTTTAAAAATAGAATACAGTATTTAAAATCGAGATATTCCCTACCTAAAGTGTTAAGAATAACTTAACTTTCCAGGATTGATTCTAAGGACAAGACCTGTATAATAAAGGAAAGGGAAAATGTCCTAATTCCAATTCCTGCTAAGTCCCATCCCACAAATTACTGCCTTATTCAGGAAGCCAAACTCACCCTGCTAATTATAAATTATTCTCCTCCAATTAGGTAATGGAAATAATAACAAATGTCTTAAGTAACTAATCATAGCTAACTAGTACAGCTTGTATTATGGATACCAAGTATTCCATACTGCAAAAATACTCCCAGAACATGAACAAAGAAAGTACAGTCAAGTCTGCATGAACTCCATAAGACAAAGAGGCTACTGACCAAAATGTAGATAATTATTTGGGATAATCTGAAATGCATTTAATATATCATCATTGAGAAGCATTCTAACTCCACTGTGTTACTTCTTTTAAAAGATGTTATATGGGCTGTTTTCTGCCTTTGTACCACGCCACTACAAGATTGTGTAAGTGAGCAGTTAAAGTGAGCTCTGCAAGACCAGTGAGTAGAATGCATGCAAAGGGAAAGACCAGACTAAAAGCTGATTACACTGCTTTTAAACATGTCCCTGAGCATCATGTACAGTCTGCACAGTGACTTTTAAGAGACACATGGTTATTATATAGAAGCAAGCTAATCTTTTGTGTATATTAGCTTCAAGCTTTCAAACAGCATAATATCTCTTCATGTTACTAGTCCTGAATACAAAGAAAAATGTAATAAAAACTCCAATTAGTAGTACTTCTGGATATGAATATGCTCAACAGGGTTTTGCAATTTGATATCCAAGTGCTAGCACATTCATTTTAGAAATTAGAAAATTCTGGCAGCTAACTAGTGAGATTACAGTAGGGCAGCAACACATGAAGGCAACCTGCATTCTGCCCCCTCACTAGCAGATTATTTATAATAGTTCATGTATGAAAGGACAGGAGAAAGATACCAAAACTCTGTCTTTGCGGTGTAGTATTAAAATACTCTTGTGTGCTCATAAGCAGAACTAGAGTTACCACAAAAGAGCCGGAATTAAGAGGGAGGATTTAGTTCCCCCCTCTGATAAGGAGGAATGGCCAGGGATTCAGACACTCACCTCTAGTCACCCAACTGACTTCGATTTCTTGTCAGGTCAAGAGACTCACTGATTGTGCCTTCTGCTGTAAAATGGCAATAGCAGAACATCATGGGCAGGGCAGAAGGAAGCCTGGAGACAGAGAGGTGTTGAGATGATATGAGTACAGCCAGAGGTGTAACAGAGAAGATTTGTTTGCTTAAAGCAGTGGCTGGGTGCTTCAAGACACAATCGTCCTGCTCCAGCATTTTCAACCCTTCCTTGTCTGTTTCCCTTTTCCCATACACAGAGCTTCTACACAACAATACCTTAGATTCACTATCTATCTACCTTAACTTAGTACATGCTTTTCTTATTCCTCTTGGTCCCATCTCACAGCTTTATCTCATCATTCTCCCGTAATTCGATTTCCCGGGTCAGGGAACCAAAAAATGTCATGGTTTGAGCCTGGCACAGAGCCAGTGCCCCCCATGAAAATTCCTCACCCTGGTGTCTGCTGTGAGATGTGCCCAGGAATAAGCAAAACAGGCTCTAACTTAAACATAAAGAACATTTTATTACTTAAACTACAGGAAAATAGGGAAAGACTATAAGGAAAAGAAAAAAAAGAAATTGAAAACCTTACAAAAAAACTTTCCTCCTCCCCACTCCCTGACTTTCCCAATCCGATACATTCTCCCAAAACACCAACTGCCCAGCCCGGCACGACACTTTAGTATACTCAAACTGCAGTTCATGAAGAGGAAAGGAGTCCTTCTTGTTCCATAGGCTTCTCCTGGAAACACACTGAAACCTCGTGTGCTTCCTTGTCACTTCGGCACCGCCCGGAAAAAGTCCTTTTGCCGCTTGTGACATCTTCCTTCCATGCCCAGTGCTCTCACCACTGGGACATGGCCAGAGCTGCTTTTAGGGTTGTCTTTCAAGGATGCCTTGTCTCACTCCAAAAGGCACAGTCTCTGCTTTGGGACATCTGTCCCCCCCATATTTTTCCAACCCCCTGGGGCCGGGGGGTCCTCACGAATGAACCCTCCTGGTTTTGAGCCACTGCCTCCCCCTAAATGCAGTCTGTGTCACAGGAACAACTGAGTCCATGGCCACAAGAAAAGTCCAGCCAAAAAGCCACTCCAAATCATCTCTCCCCATCCAATCATCTCCACGTTCTTCGGGCCAGGTCCTTGTCTCATCTCATCTCTTATCTCCCTTCTTATTCAGCTTCGAGGAGGATTAGCATTTTTGCAAGGCCCCAATCATGAAAGAAAGGGTTAAAAGTTTTCAGTCTTTGTCTGTCCTGGGACGAGATGATACTCCCACACGTGCTGCTGCTGCGGCCGGCCGGGCTGCACCCTTTTCCCCCCCCCTTTCTCTTCCTGGGCCGGCTGCTATCACCGCCGACTCTCCCTCTCTCTCCCTCCTGGGGGGGGGGGGGAATTGCTGCCCGATGTCTCTTGGGGCTCCTCCACCCTTCCATCCTTGAAGGCCCCTCACCTCCCATTTCTGTCCAGGCCCCAGGCCTACCGCATGGCTGGCCCTCCCCTGCCCAGCAGCAAGGCTGGACGGGGGAGAGATCTGACCTCTTCACAGCGACGTCCCAAGAGAGCGTGCCAAGGGCAGTGCCCTGCTTTTAACCCCTGTGTATTCTCGGAGGTGTGTCCAAACCCCACTGGCTACACCGGGTGCCAGTCTCAAACCCAAAACCTTCATTGATTTGACCACAGCTTCCCAGAATTCCCACTCCTTCCTGGTCAAACCACCACAACACCTCAGATGCATAGGCACAGAGAAAAGGAGAAGCTGCTCTGTGCTAGGAGTGAAGATCAAAGCCTCATCCAGAGCTCCAAGAGACCCCAAAAGATTGACACGGAGCTCGCAAACATATAATAGAACTGGAGCTTGATATAATTCCTTTTTAAAGACTGAAACAGTAGCAGACCAAATATATGGGCAGGGAAGTTTACTGCCAGCTAAGAAGAATACCCTCTTTCCCTTACCAGAGAAGTTATTAAGTCTTGGTTTCAACTGACTGCACAGTGCTACCCCACCAGATTCGATACTGTTACTCAGTTTATTTGCAAATAATATCTTCCTAATCTATTTTGCTTTCATAACATGCTCCAAGGACAGCCTGTGCGTTTAAATAAGGGTGTACCAAGTGGCCATCTGCAGCAAGAGAAAGCTTTGGATCTGTGCAGTAGAACTTAATGAAGACATTATTGGTTGACTAGATGCCTATGCATCCAGTGGGGCCCAACAGAATATCCAGTACCACATTAAGAATTGTTGTTAGTTTTGGAATAATGTTCCAGAAAATTATAACCACTATGTTAGCAGAGTTACAGCATATACTTCTTGTCCTAGGGTGACGTTATGATGCTTGTATCCCCAGTGGGGTGCTCTGTTTATGCTGGATATTACATTCTATGCCTTCAAGGCTGGTTCTGAGAGTGAAGTTGGGGAGAAGAAGCAGCACAGAGTTTGTTATCAGAGACTGCTCTCACTCCTCCACAGTGGTGTCTGGGCACGGACAGGGCAGAACATGGCTCTCTGTTGGTGTTTAGTTAGCTCAGCTAGCTGAGGCAGAGAAGTTCCCTGGACTGGTTTCCTTTCCCTTTCTTTGGAGCTGTTTGAACTTGCTCTGGACCGGGACCCAGGGAGCACCAAGAGCTCACACTTTGTGGCCTGCCGGGGACTGCTCTGGGCCAGAGGGATTGATAGCAGAGTGACCACCCACAGGAGAGACTCTGAATTTGCCATCTCTTCAGAGTAGTGAATGAGTTTTGTCATCCAGTATTGTGCATTTTGTGTGCTGGGGAGTGCTTGGTCTGTTAAATAAACAGGTTTTTTTCCACTTCTCTCCAAGGAAATTCTTCCAGAACCAGTTGGGGGGAGGGAATGCGTGGGTTGGCTCGGGGGGGGCCTTTTGGAGGTTTTCTCCCAAATTTTCCATAAACCAGGACAGATGGCAACCAGGACCCTGCTCTTACATCTTACCCCTGGGAAAGCTAAGGCTGTCTCCCCTTGATGCACAGAGACTTTCTCAATCTGAAGCATACCATGCACCTCGCTGGGGGACTCAGGAATATTTTCCTGATTACCACTAAGTCCATCTGTAAGAAGGCAGTGGTATATACCTACAACACATCCATCATTTTCCTGAGTCCTGGGTAAGATCTGGGTGAATACAATTAAAAATATGCCCAGAAACATGCAGAAGCAGCAAGGACCATCATGAGGCTGTTGGCACCACCCCTGCCCACCTTTCTCTTGCCAGCTTGCATGACAAACCCTTCACTTAGAGCAGGATCCCTTGGGAACCACTGTCAGTGCACATTTGGAGCACAGCCTGTACTCATGACTCTGGCTCAGTGGCCAGGTGTCCTAATTCCTCTGCTGCCAGGCCCCTATGGACTGACACAAAATTACATTATTAATGCCTGGCTATAGCTCTTGGAAGCAGTGAACCAGGTTTATTGAGCAGATAAATGCACCACCTTGAAGAAGAATGTATACTTTACCTTTCACAGTACCTCCCCTGCAGTATTTATCCCTGGGGTGGTGAATTACACTGCATGAAGAAGGCAATCAGACCATAAAACCTGTATATATTCCTATACAGTGTGATTAACAGAGAAAGGAAACTGCAATTGCTCACACCTGCTATATACATTTTTCCAGATGCTCAGAAAGAATGGTGATTGCTGTTTTTCTCACTTTCGAAAGATAAAGAATATCACCTGTCAAGCTTCAAGAGTAAATTAACCAGCCTCAGGTGAATTTCAAAATAGCGGTATTCAAAGGGCAGAGAGCACATCCAGAAATATGTGCTGCAAAGCTCCCAATACACTAGAAGTGCAATAAATAAATGATCATAACAATAAAGCTGTCTTGCATGTAAATAACAATTCACCTTGATGTTTAAATTTAGCAAACAATATTTCCCAGTGTACACCAGTTTTGATGCACCTATGATAAGCCAAATCATGAAGTGTTGTTCTGATGATCTTATCATCATGGTGCGAGGAATGGCACATAAAATCTAGATAAGGAGAATTTAGAAAACTGAAAGAAATAAAAATATACTCCTGGGAAATTAAAACAACACAAAGTAAGTGTCTTCATGGCAGTTCAGAGAAGACTCAAGATAATCTATTAGCTGTTTAAAAAGTGATATAGGAAGGATAACTGGCATCACCCAGTTTTAGGCACTTCACAAGCATGCAATTCTCACCATATCCAGCAGAGAGGAAGTTCCTTCACTGGCTGATCAGGACTCTTTTAACTCAGGTGGTTTTGGTTGCCTGGTTCATGGTCTCATGCTCTGCTACCTACAGAAAAAGTTTAGGTGGCCTGGTTGGCTGATATTGTGGATGAAACCACAGGATTCAACAGCTGGGCTGCCTCAGACATGAATGTTTGCCCTAAGCATTTAATGCAAATGAAAAAAAGTCTCTTCTTCCTTATCTAATACTGCATTAATCTGACAGTCTTTATTCATATATTATTTCTCAAATAAAAGGTTTTGAAATTAATTTACCAATTTTGTTTGGATGTTTTGTTTGTGTGTTTTCTGAAATTTAAACATGCCCAGTGCCAAAACAATCTAGTAATATGAAAAGCAGAATTAAATAATTCCATAAAAGATAGTTACATTTTCCCCTGACACAGTAGCCTACAGGATCCGAGGGGGTCACTGCTTCCCATCAGGCAGCTTAAGAAACTTCAGACACTTTCTAGAAAAACGAAGACAAAATCTGAGGTCTATTTTTTTTTAATAGCTAATAATTCCCAGACATGTGTTTAACTCATTGTTTTACAGAAACTTTTCATTTGGTTATAGCTCTTCTTACTGAAATTCCATTTTCTGCCTTCTTCCAAAGGTTTGGTTTGGTTGTTTTATCTGGCACATTGAAAAACCCTGATGGAAATAGGACAAGGTAGTCTCACAGTGCTGAAGCTGCCTGGTCTGGAGTGTCCCAGGCTGCCTGCTCCAGTGGGGCTGAGCATAAAGCTCTAACCCATGTCTCCCAGACCATCACAAACATCATCATCTAAAGCCCAAAGCCTTACTCCTCTCTAATCTTTGGAAATCTATGGAAACAAATGCATAGAATAATGTTCAGGTTTGTAGCTTAAACTATACAAACAGAGAAACAAAATGTACTGCCACCAAATAAATGCAGCCAAAGGGGAAAGAGAAGGAAACTGGAGAGGTCAAGAGGACCAGAGTGGACAGCACCCTGCACAGAAGCAGTAAGAATGCAATGTCCTTCCTTCCCCTCCTGCTTTACAGCTGGGTTAGGTTACTTTTACTTATATAGACTCACTTTCTAGAGTTCTGTAACCCTGCTCATTGGTGGGAATACCAAATTCCAGCAAAACAAAACAGATGCTCAGGTAATGGCCTAAGCAGGTACACATGAAGGGTAAGGGTTCCTATGCTCATTCTATGCAAGGACAGATGGCAACACAGGGCTGACCAGAAATACAAGCCCTGATACTCCCTTCTGAGCACTACTCAGTTTGGCTCATCCATAGTTCAATCCTGCCCAAACCAGCTATATTTTCTAGATGTCACCTTCTGCTAGGTGTCACCTAAACCTGTAGAGCATTATCCCTTTTACTCTTCATGTCCATTCCCTCACCAGTCACACTCTTCACTTATTCATAACAATGTGGTTTGGAAAAAAGCATTTCTTCTTAGTTGGTATTTTTCCAACTCTGTGTCATTCCTATTCCACTAATATTTGCTTCAAGAAAAAATATTCAGCAGAACATACAGTATGTATTCAGCAGAAGCTGCTGTGTAGTGTTCTCTGCTGAAGAGAGAACAGCAGCTAAAGACAGAACTGCAGCTCACACTGTTATCTCTGAATTCAGGTAACTAAAGAGTTTTCATCACCAGCTTATTATCATTATTGCAAGGAACACTAATTTCTTTTCTAATTTTTCAATCAATATCAATTTGATTGTCTGGTTTTGTATATAAATGCACCCAATGTAGATGTTCCATGGTTTTAATCCATTCTCTAGGACATTTTTCTTTCTCTTCCAAGGCATCCTTTTTTTTGTTTTTTCACACTGTTCCAGTTAGGAATATTTTTTCTTAATTCCGCATTTTCTATGGTGCATCTAGATTAAAAAAAAAAAAAACAAACAAACAAAAAAAAAAAAAACAAAACAAAAAAAAAAACCCTGTAAGCCTGAAAACCCCAAACTGGCACCAAATTGAAGTAAAAAGCTTTTTAAATGCTTCTAAATTTTCTTTCAAGACAGAAGCAAGATTACAATGTTTTTGTTGGCATGCCATGTTCGCTTTGAAATACTGAGACTATTCTTGATATGTTCTCATTTTCCTTGTATTTTATTTTTACAAGATATGTCCTTTGGGAATGCATCATGAGTCCCTTTTCATAGGTTGTCTCTGTCATCTAACTGTGGCATCTCTCCAGTGCCAAGTATGCAATGTATATTTTTGTTAAATGTTATTTAAGTGAGGTTGAGAAATTTTCACAGACCTACACAAGTCTCACAGACTTTGACACCAGATGTGATATCTAGTGGCAACCCCAGAAAAAAAGAAAAAAGTGGTTTTTGCAGGAAAGCCAGGTAAACAAGTGTTGGAGATGTTGAAATAACATGAAAACCTTCTTGAAACAGACTCACTGAATTCAATACAGTTCTCAGTTATGAGCTGCTCAGAAACGTCACAAGTCCCAACACCCTGTTCTAACAGAACGCTAAAAAAGCAGTTTCAAAAACTTGACTGACAGGAGATAAAGGAATGTGGACATATGGATGGAAGGAGAAAAATGTGTTGATAAAGATGAATGCATTTGATCAGAAAACAGTGACAATGTGACCTTAAAAATGCAACTTAAAAAATCTGTCCCCTAAATTCCACAGTACCATGATTTTTAAGCCAGTATCAGAATCCTTCAAAGGGCCACACTGTTAACCTTACAGAGACTGGGCTGCCTGTACTGAACACGTATGCATGGTGAGCAGTCCAAGCAATCCATTGGTCAAATACAACTGTATGACTGCTTCAAGGCTTTCTAAAGCTTAAATGTGTTCATGGATACTGGACAAGGGAAACAAACAGCTATGTAGTCTGTTTGGAACAAATTGTTACATTAGTCCTCAGAGATCCTTTCAGTTGTGGATATAGTTTAGAGGCTGAAATTTTTCCGATGTATAAAAAAAATTCAAAATAAAATTAGTCTGCACTAGCAGGAAATTAAAATCTTGACAGGGATACTTCAGGACATTCAGTGAATGTGACAGGCAAACCATTCATCCAGCTTGCTGGCAGCTTATGTTCAAATCCATTATTGACACTCTTCTATTTTTCCACAGTACAGCCCTTGAGGATCTCCTGAACAAAAAAGACCCCAAAAAAACAACAAACAAACAAAAAAAATACTTCTGGAATGGTTATGATCTCCACTTGTAGTTTCAAACAATTCAGTTTCTCTTTTCTTCTCTCATTGCTTGATGCAAATATAGCGCAGAGTTCTGTAATGCAAAACTATATTCTCAGTTTCCCTTTGATACAGCTTTCTGGACATCCACAGCATATGGAAATCATGTGAGTTTTCTTGCATGTCAGTTCCAAGTTCAGGCTGTCTTGGAATTTTGAAACATTTATTAGAGAATTGTATCATCCTATTGCATCCCTCCCAAGCTTAGTCTTCATTTCCATTTTTCCCCCCTTCTTCTCCAAATACACAAAAATTAATAGTTATTGTTGCTATTGATGAAGAGGATGAATTCCAGGATTATGTGATATGGCAGGTAAACAGAAAAACTATCCTTCTTGTGCAAGCCACACATACATTATGCTAAATTTGGTACAGAGAAAGCAAACTTCACAAGTTGTTGGCAACCTAGTTCTACCACTGCTTGCAGATGGAATGAGATGCCTGGTGGTGGTAGGAAGGCTGAGAAGAAGAGGGGGTTTTAAATGACACACACTTGGTAATTCATTGCAGAAATTGGGCCTAATAATGGCCATTCATGGCTGTGAAGATGTTTCACACGGCCAGCACTGCCCTTGACAGCAGGTGGGGTTTTGGATAAACAGCACCAGGAAGCAGCTAGCAAAAGACAAAAGAAACATTCTTGGAAAAACTATGTTGGAATTTGATCAACATGTTTTCCAGACAGCTCAGCTCCTAAGAGAAACACAGATTATTTCAGTTCAAAAGCAATATCCAGCTGGGAAAAAAATCCCAAAGATAAAAAACTATACAGCAGTAATTCTTGGTCAGAAGAGTTTGAGCTGCTCTTTGTGTGATACACATCAGCCACTGCTTCAGTTTATCATCTGAAGACCCAGTGTTAGACTTAGCCTGAAAAAGAAGAAAGGAGGGATATCCCACAGAAATGCTGCTTCCAATGTGGGCTCCCCCTGGGAGCACTCTAACCTGGGTTCTGCCATTCCTCTCACCACTGCATGCTGCAGAGACACAGCAGTGCAAGAGTGCAAGGCAACATTCAGCTGCAGTGACAACCACTCCTGGATGGGCACAGGTCTAAGACCTGTTTTAATCTGCAGGGTTGCTCCCAGTGCATCCCTGTTCCAGAGGGGTTCAGACATTTGGGACCTCAGACACTCATTTGAACAGCTGCCTGCAGAGAGAGACAGGATGAGGAAAAACAGACAGTAGCTTCATTGTGCAGGTGCAGCATGATTATCCATCTACAAAGAAAAGCTCTGCAGAAAATAGGGCTTTCCCAGACCAGTTTCAGATTCCTGGATGAGTTTCCACTGGAATTATCTCCAGCACAAAGCTCACTATCTTCTACTCTGAATATGAGTCACACACACACATACAGAACCACATACAGATAATATAACTATTTTAAAAGAGGCCAAAAATAAAGAGAGCACAAAAGTCCTCTTTAGAATAAATGGGAGTGGGAAAGCCATATCTAGCAGATGACAACTGCACTAGTTAATGCACTTCTGGAAGACATTCAACCCTGTGATGTGCAGCATATAAGAAACAAAACAAAACTTACATAACATTGCATTACATTGACATAGTTTTCTAGGTAGAGGCACTGGCAGGAATTCATATAAACATATCCATGGAAAAATAATATTTCATCCACATGTACAAGATTTACCAAATAAGAAGAAGTATCACAGTGCTTGGCAATTATCATAACATGCACTTCATAAAGTATAGCTATGAAAAACAATATCCAGTGTTTCCGAATAGGAAGTAGCTAATATGGGAGAAAGTGGGTTTTATTCAATTGTCTCCTGCCTTGCAAGGAAACAATTTTATCCCATGGATACTATACAACACGCCCCACACAAGTCTAGGCTTGGTAGCACTCCATATTTTGATTTTGATGCAACACCAGCACATATTTCACGTTGTCCTAATTCTTACTTTGCTCCATGTAAAGCTACTTCGGAAGCATTTAAATCTCAACATCCGAAATAGAAACTTCAATTAACATTTCAGCTATGAAGACTATTTTTAAAAGAGTTATGGTGCAGCTCTTATCCTGCTAAGCAAAACTTCAAAACATTCAAACTGCATGTTAAACATTACAAAACAGAAAGTGAGGGTCACCAGCAGCCTCGTTTGTAAGCATGTGTAAGTATTTTTGTTCTTGATAATTAAGAACTAAGCAAACGCTTACCATGAGATTTGTCAGCAAACATGTATAGTTGCACAACACCTTGGAAAAACACCTAAATAAACCCAGCCTTTGCTGAGAATTTAGAAACATTGCTTCCATTATATTTCAGGGTCTGTATACTTTCTTAAGAGTTCTGAATCAGATTCTAATGACTTCAACATAAACCCTTGATAAAGATTTGAGCACAGCATTCTTCTCTTCATATTTTTCCTCATGTGGTGAAACAAAAGGCATGAAATTATTCCAGAAACCGTGATCCAAATAGTTAAAAGGAAAGAACTGAAGTGCCTGATATTGCAATAGAGTTAATGTAAAATAAATTTAATTTCCCCAGCCTTTGATTGCTCCTATTCAATACAGATACCTATGCTTCTTCTGGCCCTTTTGCTACCACAGCAATCTGCTCAAAGAATTCTCTCAAGCTGTGTCTATAGTGTGGGAACCAGCAGTGTTTTGTAAATCTCAGGTGCAGGCGTATCTGGCATGTCTTATCTTGACCTGGGATGTATCAAGAGCCTGAGCCACTTGTTGGTATCCAGCTTACAAGGAAGGAAAGGTGTACAAATTGCTTTCTTTTCATTTTTCATCCTGTTATAAGAAGAGAATGTAGGCAGGCAGAGTGGGAGGGCATCCTTGTACAGCAAGAAACTGTACACGGAAATAAAAAAATAAAATTTACTTCTTCATATCCTTAATATGGTGCTTATCCATGATTTCGCACATCTTTAAAGCACTAATCACTCCACAAAGTTACAGGCAAAAACATAACTAAATTTCAGTCCACACAACCTTTTTATGAGGGCACATAGTGATAGGACAAGGGGGAATGGCTTTAAACTGAAAGAGGGTATGTTTAGACTGGATAGTAAGGAGAAATTCTTTACTGTGAAGGTGGTAAGGCAGTGAAAGAGGTTGCACAGAGAAGTTGTGGATGCTCATCCCTGGAAGTGCTCAAGGCCAGGTTGGATGGGGCTCTGAGAAACCCAGTCTAATGAAAGGTATCCCTGCCCACAACAGCGGGGTTGGAATCTGTCCCTTCCAACACAAAGTATTCTATGATTATGACATCTTTACTAGCAATTGAATAATCCCTACGTTGTGAAATTACTTTAAAAGAAAAGAAACCAAAAGAGACTCTCAAATCTAGTTACCTGAAAGGAGATAACAGAAATCACATCTTCTACACCTGCAACATCAGGCTGAGCAACTATCACGAACAATGACACAATGGTGGCTCTGAGCGAACAGCTTTAGTGTCTGGAGTAGCACAAGACTGCACAAGAGGAATCATGCGGAATACAGACACATTGATTTTGGAAATCACTGAGACTTATCACAGCAAAACATTATTCAGAACTGCATGATCATAAATGAAGTTTTCATAAGCATTTAAGAAATTACATATTAGCTAATTCTAAAAACTGGTTAGATTGCAACCTAAGATACTTCCCTTATTTCAAGACATGAAAGATGAAGTGGTTAAGTGCGCCACCAAGCACCTTTGTTCTTTGTCAAATCAGGAGCACAGTCCACAGAAAAGGAGTGTGTGCTCTTCACTTACAGAGAAATATCTTGATGCATCTTAAGCTGTAAAGGAGGAAATGTAAGTTCTTTATATATGTCTGAAGTAGGAAAAAAATATCAGAACTCCCTGAACATACCAGACAATCTGTTGGCTGTCCAAAGCTCTGCAAAAATCAAATATTTTAGGAATAGAAGGCCCTTCACTTCAAAATGGCACTTAATTTATTTCAGTGAAGCCACTACAACTTACTGTGGGAGGAAAAGCATACAAAACATTTACAGTTGGAGATGCCTGAGATCAAAAGTTCCCAAGAAAGTCCAAAAAGGGCTGGCAAAGCCAGCTCCTCAAAATTGCTAATGTAATGCTAGCAGCACTTCTATTATTACATAATGGATTTTACAGGTATTCAGCCATTATTTCTTCAGGAAGAATCAGAACTATTTACTGTCTTATGAAAGTTCCAGATGTGGAAGAATGTTAATTAAACAACAGTTTTCAGCTCTATAATTCTGATTTCAGTCAAAACTGACTAATTACCCAGCTTTATCAGTTGAAAACAAACTGTTATCTTACAGAAAGTTATTGAAACCATTTTTAAAATATCTCCATTTGCTCAGCCAATCTAAATATCAGATTTTTTTTTTCCAGAATCATAGAAGATGATTTAACTTCTTTTCCTGGAACTGAAAATCAATGCTATGTGCAAGCAGGGTATTAAACATGGTTTAACATCAGAGCAAGAATTACACCACAACCAGCAAAAGGCTCTTGTAAGACTGCAGTCAAACCAATTGTGTATTGTCCCTTTCCAAGATCTCCACTGCTCAGAACCCTTTCAGATTTGTAAGACATTCCTGTTTGGCATATTCCAAAAATAGTGTTATAATGCATAGCTCTTCACCATGATTAAATTTATCCTTTTTTAATGAAGAGAGACATAGAAACTTCTGCTCTAAATTGTGTGTTTTCTCCAGTTATAAGCATAACTCCATCATTTTTGAGGCAGCTAAAGACTCCCAAAGGCCACCATTGCCCCTTAACCTGGTGGATTCCCTTCCATAGTCCTCTCTTATTTCTTTTCTTGTTCTGCTCTGAATATGAACATTTTTAAAATCACTTTTAGAGTTTATATTCAAGAGAAACTTGGTGATTTTTTGCCATGAAAAAACATTAACTACAAAATTCAATATAGCTTCTGAAAGGAATGTAACTGTCATTACAATATATCACTGTTTCCCTTTTCCCTTCCCCTCCCTTTCCTCTCTCCTCTGCTCTCCTCTCCCCAAACCACTCCTAATAACACTTTACCCTACTACTGTGATGAACTGTGAAACTCTTAAAAGAGTGACTGTCACACAGCACATCCACACAAATTTTTGTCATGCTATCTACTCCGTCCAGATGCAACGAAATCTATTTTTACTACATCTGGAAGTGGGTTGAGATTAGGTCAGATGGTTAGAGCATAGTGCTAATAATGCCATGGGTGTGGGTTCACTTCAGAGTCAGACTTGAGGATCCCTGTGTGTGCCTTCCAATTCAGAATATTCTGTGACATTAAAGTGAATGAACAACTGTTAATGACAATTGATACAAAACTATGTCTGTCTTTATTGTTCATGCTGTCAGTCTGATAATACTGCTCTGATTACAGGACTATACTAAAACCAATGAAGTTATATTAAATTACTACCTGTTGCCACATCCTAAAACTTGCATAACTAAGGTTTATGAGCTGCTGCATGCAACATCTTTGAGTTCTGAAGTCTCTTCTCATGAAAAACCTGCAGAACCTTCTTGTGGATTTCATACAGAGAAAGTAGAGGCAGATGGGATGAGCTGAGCAAATATACTTGGCAGAATTCATGCGCTAATAGATCCAAAGATAGAAAAATGTAAATTAGTTTTTTCTTTTTATGTTGGAGTCATAGATTTCAGTTCAATACTTCGTGGATAGACTCAGTCCAGTTCTTCAAGGATAAACTTCCTCCACCTGCCCTCTATCTAGGGAAAATACTTATTATCATTCAAAAATAATAACTGACCTTCCTTGTCATAATTTCAGGGATAGATAGCAGCTTCTCTGAACAGGACAGAACCACCAAGCATGTTTGTTGGTGGGTTTTATTAATCTCAAATCATAGTCATTACTTATCCTGATACTGGTTTGTATTCACACACTGACTCTGCTGCTTGCTTACTGCAAATCTTTGGTTCTTCTTTTGTTCACTTACTGATTCTGCTGGCTCTGAAACTTTGGCACTCTGTCCTGCTCCACCTTCTCCCCTGAGTTTCCTTCCTCTCCTCCCTCTAATGATTGGTTTCCCTAAATTCCATCCATTAGAGAGGTCAGGCATAGACAGCATCCCAGCCACATGGAAAAGTGTTTCCTCTATTTCCCATTTTAGGATAATCTCTGTTCCAGATGTTTACAAGCATTACCTGGTTGTGAATTGCTAGTGTGCGGTTGCTGTAAAATGGCAACAGAGTGTAAGAGTATTAAATTGCAAAACACTGAGAGAAACAGCAGAAATTGCCATGTTGGTTGTTACAGCTGTTTGCCACACCTATAATTAGCATTGTCTCACAATTCCCATTCAATTATGGGTTTTTTTTAGTCCTGAATACTTCACCAGGTCTCCATCTCTGTAGCTTAAATTTTCCATCTGGACATCTGCTTTGAGGCAGTATTAGTTGTAATGGAGCAACAATGTGTAAAAATGAATCCAAATAAAAGTCTGCCTTGCCCACATTTTGCTCATGTCAAAGAACAAAAGTTAACTTTTTCCTGGGAGCTTTTATATCCCCATATTTGGAGACAAGTTTGAAGCTTAGCAGGGAATAGCCTGGTATAAGAGAACTTTTTCTCACATACATGGGAGGAGACATGGAGGAGGGTAGCATGGGACAGAAATTCTGACATGGGACAGAAATCTTAATGATTGAACTTTGGAGGAGTAAAAATGTCAGTGAAGAGAAAAAAGCTGTCTACACAAGGCAGAGGGATCAAAGCCCTCCAAGATGTGGTCCCCTTCAGAGGAGGCATCTCACAATTCTGCTGTAGCAAAGATGACACAGGCAAACAAACTTCCTACACCCTGAGGAGTGCACACAGGAAGGGTGGGTCCATGTCCAGTTAACCTAAAGGCTTCAGATGGCTCACACAGGGATCCATATAATTGCCATCAGGGTGCAGATGCTTCTTAGTGTTTTAAAATCTCATTAAGCAGGGCATATACTGTGAAACATTTTCTATTCCTCTAAAGCCCTGAAATGGCACACAAGAAACCTGTCACAGAAAAATAATCTGAGACTACAGAAAGGAACAAGGAAATCTTGCAATTGCTTGCATCACCCTATCTTCATTCCCCCTGCAACAGAATACCTTTTCTTTACAATACAGTTTTCAGGAACTTTCAGTATGTGTACTGCAGGAATACCTATCACTGGTTTGCAAAGACCCTGTACCCCATTCGATGCATACCAGACCATACACAGAGATGCCTTCCAGAGAGCACTGTTGGCTCTTCAGGCTTGCTTCTTCTTCTGCAGAAATTGTAAAGCACGTGGTAAAGTAGATTTATATCTTCCAGAAAAGAAGGGATCATTCCACAGCTGAATACATCCAAGAATAAATGGATTCTATATTTGTCTCTGACACAGACTTCCACAAAAGGTACTTCATGGACCTGTGTTCTTTCAGAGATATGTAGAGCTCCTTAGTACATGTAAAGAGTGAAGTGCCTGAGTTTAATAAATCTCTTGACTATGCTTGTTTTTCTGCCTGTCAGCTGTCTTGTCCCCAAATAACTCAACTGGAAGCCTGAACCTCTGCTACTCAGAACACAGGCCAGCCAGAAGACTCAGAACTGGAGATGGTTGAACTGACATGTCCTGACTCCCAAAAATGTGGGAATGAAGTCAGAGTCTGCAAATCCTTCAGCCCCGCGGCTAGAAAGAGCAGCCACACTGAGGTCCAGATACTTTTCCTGAAGAAAGCATTTAATGACTTGCTCTTTCTGGTAAACCCGGACAGCCACTGCATATGAAGCCTCCTATCAGATTTTCAAGGCGACCCTAAAGTCTGGGAAGAATGATAAGCAGGAGTCCATGATATCAGAAGGCTAATTAATTACTTTATTATACCATATTATTATATACTATATTACACTACATCTAAACTGAAACTGAACAAGAACTGAACTGCAAAAAATCTCGTGACACCTGACGAACCATCAGGACACAACTTGCAGAGATTGGTCAAGAAAACAAAACATTCACACCAGAATCCAATTACCAAATCCCTTCAGGTAAACAATCTTCCATAATGCATTTCACTTGTGCACAAACACAGGAGCAGCAAATGAGATCAGAATTGTTTTGATCATTCTCTCCTCTGCTTCTCTGAGGTTCAGAGAATGCAAATCCCACAGCCTCCTATAGCTAAACCACACTTTTTCTTCTTTGTCAGGGTCCTAGGTGCAACAAGATTCCTTACCGGTGTTGATGAAACTCACCTGGGGCCCCTCCCACCACCCTGCCCAGGGCATAGAACTCCATTTCAACTCAGTCCAGAATCATCAATCCGTGAGCTAGAGATGCAACAGGAGTGCCAGCCTCTAGCCCTGCCTCTTGCCTGGACTTTGGATCCTGCAGTCTTCTCTCCAACCCTGTCTCTGGCCTCATCTCCTTGTGTTCCCAGGTGGATACCCTGGATGAATCCTGGATCTGGGTCATCACTCCTTCAGTCTGGAGCTGTTGATGGAGCCTGTTACCAGCACCTAGCTACGCCCATCATGTTTGGGCCTCATTGGAAAGCAGCCCATTGGTTAGAGCACAGCCTGACGTGGGGTGACTGTCAGCCCTGAGGTCCCTGTCCCACAAAGGAGAATTCTGCTAAGGAGTAATAGACAGCCTACACTTGGGTTCACTTACAACACACTCAGTCTCCAGCTAAGAAATTGTCAAGCTGTGACAAGAAATCATTCTCCAGAACACCAGGTAAGACAAGCACTGCCCAAGTCTTGCCTCTCCTGGACACAGGGCATATGCCTAATTAAATTCCTGTTCTCTTATTCTTCCATTCTATAACTACTGTTCCCTTACAGGAGTCAATGCTCACTCTAAATTTGAGAGCTGATGTTCCTCATTCATCTCCCACATATCTCCCCTTTTTGAAGAGTACAAAGTACCTTTTACAAAATGCTTTGGCAGTGCATCAGATCCCTCCAACCCCAAGCACCTTTTCCTTTCAGAAATTACATCTGAGTTGGACACTGACACCTATAAAAAGCACTCTCTTGAGTGCTATCCATCAGTGGCCCTTCACCAGGCTACAAAATAAGGGCACTGACAAACATGTGCCAAAACACAATGTACGCCAGTTTGAGCATCTACAAAAGACATTCCCTGTGATATAAGCAGGGCAGAAATCCTATATGATTCCTCAGCCTCTTCTGCGTCAGCCTCCTATCAGAGTTGGCATTCAGTGCTGGCTTTCCACCTTTTTCCATCCGTCAGCTCTGACAAAGAGAGTTTTATCTGCCTCTGCCAGTTTTAACACCAGAGTCAAGATGCTGAGTGGCCACAATGAGTGCAAAACCTGTGATGCAGTTTGAAGCAAGTAGAGACAATGTTTTCCTGGAAATATGTATCCAAAGCAGACATAAGCCCATTGAACCTAAAGCACGAGTCTGCAATAGGACTGACGATAGGAAAAAGGCCTGAAAATTAGGATGGAGCTCTGCTACTAACATGCTGTGTGACCTTGAGCTATTTCTCTCTCTGCTCACCTCTGTCCTTCTGATCACCTTGGCCATTCCAGTTAGAAAGTTAACACTTTCTCCAGGTACCTCATTTGACCAATGCTATTACCTTTCCCAGGACATTTTAGGTGGTGCAAACACCTCCAGTGAGATGGCACATTGCTGCATGGTGAGTCCACACCAGGCAAATACGCATAGCTTGGTGGTGATGGCTGTCTCCTGGAAAGAGAAGTGTGCATTCTTGGCAGTAGCAGCAGCGGTTTCTGACTCCGTGCTGGCTAATGGGCAAGTGCAGGAGGAAATGTAGGGGTGTCTGACAACTGCCAGAATATCTGCTTCCCATCCTCTCACAGATAAAGATGGCAGGCTGAATTTTATTGTGTGCACCACTTTGACACATCTGTAGCACTGCCAGAAGGTTCCAGCTGGGGGCACCTGGTGTGGCTGGCTGAACCAGTACAAGCCTGAAAACCAGGCCACTGCTGTGGGGGAAGACCAGTCCATCCCTGCAACACCTCACTGGGCTTGTGAGACAAGGGCAAACTCACCTGGCACTAGACCAGGAATGAAGGCATGCCCTGGCCCTGCAGGGTAACATCCCATGTTCAACTGTGAAATCCTGGAAAAGACAATTCTCAGGGAGATGCAGCAAGTGTGGGGGCACCAGGGGAAAACCCAAGGGTAGCCTCCAGTAACCTCAGCAACAGAGCAGTGGGAGGAGAGGTGGTACTGAAATGGCTGCTAGGGATAGCAGGCAGTAAAGCCACAGAATTAATCAGCACATTTGACTAAAGATCTTGATCGCCAAATATATTTCCAACAATCCCATGGGAAACTCTTAGAAATAACATTCTTACTGAAGATGGTGCCTATTTCTATGTCTATTCTGACCACAAAGAATGTTTCATTTTATTGTACTCTTAATACTGAATGAGCAAAGAAGGAGTGATGAAGCAGAACAAGTGAAAACTGCCTCTGCAGAGACATTTATTACCCATACCCATACATTTTCTGCAGTAGTTTCATGAGTAGCCATCCCTGGGAAAAAGAGACAAATTACGAGGTTGGCACTTGCAGGTCCCAAGACTTTCCTCTGTGAAGCTAATACTGTTAGTGAGAGGATATGATATACAGTGACATGTCTCTGGCCACCATTACATCAGGAGTTCAGGGACCAGAGAAGGGATGAAGATAAATAAAGAAAACAGTTCTAATCTGAGATTTTAGGCTATGCGGTATAAAATTAACTACTAAAAACAAAATGAGAAAGTAATTATAGTACACTCTTCCAGTGTATTATTTTGCTTTATCTCAAAATTTCTCTTTTCTAAAGTAGATACTTTGGATATTTGAAGATTTGTAGCTTCTCTTATCTCCTGTTTTGATTAGAGCCTTTAAGAATAGCATTAAAATAAAGAGTCAAAAAGAAAAGACATAGTGGGAATTCAACCACTAATCCCAAAATAGAAAAGGAAAATATGTTTGTCTTGTTTCCTGACATGAAAGGTCCCAGGAGGAAAGACAGCATGCTGAAAAAAAGAGAAAAACCTCTTCTCTCCATGACATTTTTCAGATTTTTCCCTTTTTTTTTTGGACCAAAATATTGTCAAAATCAAATCCTTCTCCCCAACACTTTTGCATTAAAATAGCATTTTCTAGTGGAACACTTCTGTCAAAATGTCATGACCAACTCTATTCAGCAACTTCTGTTGCCATGGAGATCTTATCAAGGTTACAAATGCAGCATTAGAAATAATATTTTCTCAGCCAAGCTGCTCCTTGCTTATCCAGCAAAGCAGTTTCTCAAATCCTTGCTCCCGAGAGCATTCACCTGCAAGGAGGGTGGGGTAGGACAGCCTGCAGATTGCAACACTTCTCAGCAATGTTGAGTCATTTTGAGATATACCTAGCCTACTTAAAACAGTTATTCCTGGCTTTATTTTTTTAATTTATCTTCCTTCCTAGCTAAACATATCTCGGAATCTCTAGGCTCTGAGTAAATATTTGACAATGTTTTCCTCTAAAGGTAACAAGCCAAACTCCCCATGCCTACATCTGCCTTTTAAGCTCCGCCTCCTTTTTCCCTTGGAAAGAAAAAAAAAATCGATCCAGTCTTTTTATGGTTTCAGTTTATATTGCCTCTATCTCTGTCTATTTTTAGGGATCAGGGAATGGTAGGCAGCAGATAGCAGTTGATACCAGGCAGTGCTGAGTGAGAACCAGGCTCCAAGGACAGTAATTAAAATGTATTTCTTAGTAGTACTTCCAGTTTGAACCTTCGAAGCATAGATCACACTCATCTGGACATAGACAATTCAAGTTTCTCAGACAGTGACATGGTTTTGTCTGTGTTTGTACACATGGATGTACACACCTCTTTACTCAAGTAACAGTCACTGGCTGCATCACCCCTCCCCTGATAAAACCAATGAAGTAGGGTTCTTAAAGCAGTACCTTTTTTATCCCTTTGGGGAGTTACTCTGGGACAAGTCTGTAATATGAGACAGACCCACATTCCGCTTCCATTCATTAAGAAGAAGGCTGCCTTTTTGAATCCAGACATCCCTTCCTCCCTATCTTTACAATGTAGTATTCATGAAGCTCCCTGATTACCAGCTCCAAAACCAGATCCTCTGCACCTACCAGAGAAATGTCCTCACTATTCCTTGCCCTAAATGCACCCAGCCCCACTTTTTCTGGTCTACAAACCTTCAACAACATGGTAAACTCTCCTCTAAGGCCACAGAAAACAGACCCAGAAGTGCCACAGTCACGGAACATTACGCACTCATCCAGTATAAATTCACTCTGCCGGTTCAAATGAAATTAGAGAATTTTTGTTGGATTTATTTTGACCTGGCAGATTTTATGCTAGATCAAGTACTGCCCATCTTTGCACAGCTCCTCTAAAGTGTGACTAAACACACAAAGCCAATATCCACACCAGAATGCATTCAACAGGAATGGGATCACGTGCCCACCCATAACTCAGCTCAGGTTTGTTACCCCATGTGATCCAGGAAGGGATCTATTGGGCAGGAACAGTCATAGTACCAAGGCTGGGAGGAATTCACAATCCATACAGCGGTGAAAGATTCTCCCCTGGATTGTAGGATTATGATTGGGTCTGTGGAAACTCCAATTTAAACCAGGACAACCTTTGGTTTGCTCTCCTCATAAGGGTGCAGGAAAGGGCCCACACCCCAGCAGTGCAGGCTAGCTGGTTGTACCTTGAGAGTTTGGCATCAGTCCTCTGAAGCAGGGCAGTTTCCTCATCCTAACCGGACCACTCCTTAGTGACAGTATCTGAACTCTTCAGATCAGAATATTTACAATGATTAACAGAGTCTGTCATTCCACATGCAAAGCTATTGATGATAGGTTTATCACTCCTCAAACATGTCTTTAGGTTGGAGAATTTTTAGCCACTTGTGGTTTTACAACTTTCCCAACCTTTGACCATGCTATGCTTAAGCAATTCAATAAAAATGACTGTTTCAGCAACACCTGAAGATAGGAAGTAGGGAATAACCAGTGTGCTTTCAATACCTTAGTGGTATAATAGTGGAATAAAAACACTTTAACTTCTGCACAGTGTGAACCTAGAATGCTCTCAAAGTGGCCTTATTGAAAAAAGATGGTTAAAGAGTAATTGTGCAGGGTGTCTTTTATGTAAGCCCAAGGAGGCAGCAAGGAAGCAAGAAAAGGGCTCTGCTCTTGCTAGGGAAGATGGAAAATTTGAGAGCATAGTTTCACAGTAACCAATTTTCAGCAAAAATGTCCCATCCTAGAGTTCCATCTATATCTCCCATTGAAGGTCAAGCAGGATCTTCACAACTTCATTGTGAAACACCGCACCTGCACCACCACTCCTGAAACCCTACTGTGAACTCCACAAAAGAGCCAGAGTTAAAAACAAAGCAAAGGTTAATTTTCACAATGGATTAGTTCCTTGATCTGGCTCATGCTTTCTACACTGGCTGACTGATGAGCTAGCTCCTTGCAATGCAGGGGAAGGAAAGAGTACATGGAGGCAAGAAGAAGGAAGCAGAAAACCCGTTATCTGTCACTGCCACAAAATGCCTCATATTGTGGAACCACAGCCTAAGGTCCCACTCTCTAGGAAGTCTAACCTCTTGAAAAGAAGTCTAACCAACACCCAAGAAAATAAATCAGGCCATCTTGTGCTGGTAGGTTTGAATGTGGCACCCTGATACACCACTGCACACTGCGGTGTATGACTGTCTAGTAAAGAATTCTTCAATTTATTGTATTGTATTTTGACTAAGACTCGTTCTTTGTAAAACAAACAAAAAATCAAAACCTCTCTCTCTTCTATGTTACAAATACTTACAATGACATGGGAAATGCCAAGGAAAATGCTATGAGACATTAACAGTTACTTAAAAAGAGCTTGGACACAAGGGAAATGTAGACTATAAAAAACTATAAAAGTTTGTTTCAAGAAGCAACAATAACAAACTCATAAAACATCTAGTTGTTTTAACAAACAGCAAAGTGATTGACATGCTCTTCAACCTCATCTAGGAAATTGATCTTCTATCACCTAAATCTAAGAAAAACAAATAGCTAAAATGCATGTACAACTCTTCCTTAAGTCACCAAACTACTGAGCGGTAGTGTATCATTATTCAATGTAGTTGCCTGAAGCTTTCCATTCAGCTGTATGACCACTATAGAAAAGCATTGTGAACTGTAACTGCAGTATTCAACAGATTATAAGCTCTGATGAAGGACTTTATACCCCCAATGTAGGTCATGTTACTAAGGTCAAGGAAAAGAGATCTGCTCATTTTTATGAGCAGATCTCTGCCACGTCTTTATTGAAGAAATAAATACCACCTTCAGTTTTATGCACCTGTACTCAAAAAGGGAGCCAATAAAACTCAGGAAATCAATCTTCAGTGTTTCTCAATAAAAGTTATCTGCTTGTTCAGATCTGCTTGTCAGGTTTTGTAGGCTAGTTAAAAATAATCTGTGAGGTGAAAGTGTAAAAGAGAGAGCTTGGCCTTTTACATGTTCTGTGCATTAAACTCTTTGAGCATTCCTTCTTAACCTCCATTCTGGAGTAGCCTCATTAGTATAGTTTACAAGTCTTTAATTCACCTTGTCAATATTATCAGAAGTTCTCTTCTATACTTTGCCACCTACTACCTGTTCAGAGGAAGGACAAACCTGGCACAGTTACAATAAACCAGTTCAGGGATGTGAGTTGCCTTCATGCCTATGCTGACAGTTGCTCTGCTGTCCTGCAAGCTCTCCTATCACTTACCCTGCTTCTGAGATTTGGAAATTCGTGTGTCCACACAAGAATTCAGACCCTTCAGATGGAGGGCTGTGTCAAGCGGGCAACCTAGTGTAAAAGGTATGAACAGTCATACCTTTTGAATTGAATTGAGGATGAGGAAGAGTTTCATCAGAAGGGAGTTTCCCCCATCATCCACAGCCTACCCATGCCTTAACTTTTAGGCAACACTCGTCATCCATCCCATTACTAAAGGGCACACTTAAGCACCTAAAAAGAGGATATTCTCATTTAGCATTCTCTTAGCATTCTCATCGGCATACTCACACAGCCTGGGATAAACCAAGAAAAAGAAGTAGGGTTCAGACTCGCTATGTAATTCAGCATTTCATGTATGATGTTTTAGGTAGTTGCAGACTGCTTTTTATTTTACTGAGACACTTGCTTTTCAATGGGGTGCCATGGAGCTACAGGGTATAACAGCAGGTTGTGAGTTCCACCTGGGAAGTCAGGATCCTGCAAGGTAAAAGCCACTTTGACAGTGCTAGTGTCCCTGGCAGATTTAACCATTGGTACCAGTGACAGAAATAAATAGCTTTTACTTTCATCTGGCAGAGCTACAGTAATTAAATCCACAACTTATTTTTCTGTTAATTGTGTCAGGTAGTTTTCTGCTAACAACTACTTGCTGTGCTCCCTCTGGGCCAGATTTGTCATTTGTCCCCCCCTGATACCAATGCATTTGCAAGTCATATTCTTCACGGTCATAAACCTCCTTAATGATTAAGTTAACGGCATGAAATTCCAACTTGTAGGACTGACAAAACTGGACTTTGGAAAACTACTGCCTTCTTTTTTCCATGAGGAAAAAAGGTGCTGTAGACATCAAGTCATGTGGAGATGCTTTCTGTTTCAGTTTGTTGATATTTTTATCCAGTGTTCTTATTTTTGGACAAAATAAATAATTATAAAGATAAAAAACCATCCTTCAAAGCAAGCTCTGAAGTATTTTGGTTAAGAAAATGAATCTTTCCTATGTCTTACCTTCCACAACACTGCTAGATAAAAATAAAATCAGGCTATGCAGTCCAAAAATAAATAATCTTGCAGAAATAAACTATTATATTGCTGTACATTTGAAAAATAGAGAAAATATTTTAAGATATAAATCTAGAGATGCATGAGAAAAATATTTGTGTTTTATCAATGCTCAAAAATATAAAAAAAAATTCGTTTCATTCCAGAAGAAGACCCAGCAATAAGGAGACCAAGCATGCTTACAATACAAGCCTGTGTCAAGCTCTACACCTGCATATGATAAAGAGAGCCACATGAAAGGATAAGGTCATCAACTAGCTGATGATAGAGACTTAAGCCTTCTAAATCACATGGCAAAGATAAATTAGAACTATCTGCCACCTACATCAGATGGTGAAGGAGGCAGGAACACAATGCTCTGGACACCAATTAGTGGCATAATGGAGCCAGTATCTCATGTTCTAGTGTGTCAAATTCCAGCAGTGCCAGTGAGATCAGAGCAGAAGTCACAGCAAGGTCACTGTGATCTGTCAGCAGGACAGCTTCAGCCAAGTACTGCATCCTAATCCCCATCTGCTGAGAATCTAGTGGAGGAGAGATGCCTGCAGTTAAAATATGCCTACAGCAATATCCTCCAAGGGCATTGGGCTGGAAGCAGAGTAGTGCTATACAAGATCATAAAATGCAGCTGACTCTAACTTAAACAAGCAGTTTTTGTTTTGATACATGAATGTGTTGAAGTTTATCTGCTCACAGAAACACCAAGGACCTCAGCAGTGTGTCAGGGACACATTACAGTACAAACATCTTCAAATCACACACCTCTTCCCCCACTTCCAGACTGGAAGAATGACCTCTGTATGGAAGGTTGACTTTGCCTGTACTCATCCCTTTGGTAGCTCACCACAAAGAGTCACTAAGTTCACAGCATAGTAGCTACACAAATGCTTTATTCTCCCAGCACCAATTGTCAGGCAGAAAAATAATGTACCAGGACAGCACACAAGTGCAGTGCAGTGCATGAGACACAAAGCAAAAACCCTTTCTTCAATGCCAGAGGTAATTAATCAAAGTTATCCACACACGGCAGCCTAGCCTTCCACAGTATGGTCACACTCCCAAACCCACATCTGTCATGCTTCACACCTACCCATGCTGTACAGAGCTCCAACAAGCCACACAGCTGCCAGAGCAAAGATGGTAGGGAATACAATTTTTCTAATACACTCAGAGTGGCTGCAAAGTAGGATAAAGTCATATGCTTGGGCTGTGCACGGGGCACTGGGGTTGCTGCTTTGTATACAGATACAATACTTATATGCATGATACAAAAATAAATAGTCTCCTTTTTTTCCATGTGCACTGAAAACCCTTGAGGTTAAAAAAGTAGCTGCCTAACTTGGTCAAAGTATGTGCAAATATAATAGAAGGACCCAGTCCTAGGGATTAGGAGACACATTAGTCCCATCTTTGTTCTTTTTGAGGTTCACCGGCTCCTGTTGTTTATTCATTCTGCCATTAATCTTCTGTCTGCTGGGAATTATTCTTAGAGGGACTTATCCTCAGGGAAGCAATTTGGAGTTAAAATTAACTTCTGATTATTCAAAACAGTTGTTGGAGTAAAGGAGGTGGGGAGGTCAATTAATAGAAGACATAGCAGCAGTGGCTATGCAGTGCCCTTCTCAGACTTCTGCAGGCTTCCATTCAGGTAAGGTTTCACTTTGCAGCTGGCCAGATCTTGCTGCTACAAGGAGTGGGCTGCCTCCTCCACCATTCCTTTCTATGCATTCCTGTTCCATCACTTGTGTGGCTTCACAGCTTGAGCTGCTCCGGTTCACTAAAGCCTCAGAAGAATATGTACTTGCTCGTGTTGAATGAGGGGGTTTGCGTGTTCAGTGAGATGAACTGGCCTACCAAGGGCAAGAGGACTGCCAAGAAAGAAAAGGGGAGAATTGTGCAGCTCATGACAGGAGGAAGAGTAGGAAGAGAGGGAGAAATTAAAGAAACCAGCTTTGACATGTGATGGTGACCTTAAAATCTGCTGTACTGTAGTATGATATCTGACCCTTACATACCAAAATCAAAGAAAGATAAAAGCAATTTAAAATGTGTGAGGTTCCATTTGTACCACCAAAACTTATCTTGAACTGAAGGAGCTAAGTGACAGACAGACACTGCAAACTACAGAGGGACACCAGAGATGCTCTTCTTACAGCAGAATCACTGTCTGGATGTCTAAGCAAGTGGAAAATTCTATCTTGTTCCTCTCCACAAAGAAATTAAGTCAGCTAGGCAACAGCCTGATATTTGAGGACCTACAGGTGGTGCAAACAGGCACCAAGTGATTTGAACAGGTAGGGAAGCATGCAGGCATCTGGAAATTTAGATTTGATGAAGAGGTGGACACAGTGTTTTAAGTTGGCATATAAAGGCTTCCAATTTTGAATAGGCCAACTAATTCACCTGCTGCAAAGTGCTAGATTTCCTCATTTTTTCCTATTTGCAAGCTATTTTGAAGTGCATGAAGCAAATAGGGACCCCAGAAATTAATTCAGAGAAGTAGCATATACAATTCCAGCAGAGCCACTCTACCAACTGAGAGCTGTGGTCATGTGGAAAATCTATCCAACAATAAAATGTTACTTGCCTTCTTTGCCACCTCATAACTAAGCCAAACAGTCTGAGCAATGTGATCAGGATGAAGGAAGAAGAAAATGGAAGAACCACTGGCAAATGAGCAATAGTTAGGCTTCCAAACAGAACACTGAAGGCAAACCTTCAAGATCATACAATCATCAAGTATCCTGCCCTGGAAGGGACCTACAAGGATCACTGAAGTCCAGCTCCTGGCCCTGCCCAGGATATCCCCAAGAGTCACACCAGGTGCCTGAGAGTGTTGTCCAAGCCCTTTGTGAACTGAAGTTGGTGCTTTGACCATTTCCCTGAGAAGCCTTTTCCAGTGTCCAGTCCAACCACCCTCTGGGTGAAGAGCCTTCTTCAAATATCGAAACTAAACCTCCCCTGACTCAGCCTTCTGCTGTTTCCTCAAGTGCTGTCACTGGTCATGAGAGTGAAAAGAGCAGTGTCTGCCCCTCCACTTCCCCTTGTCAGGAAGTTGTGGGCTGTGATGAGGTCTCCTCCTCTCTAGGCTGAACAGAACAAGTGACCTCAGTTTCTCCTCACACACCTTCCCCTAAAGGCCCTTCACCATTCCATAGTTCTCCTTTGAACACTCTCCAATATTTATATATTCCAATATTATTTATATTGTGGCACCCAGAACTGCCCCCATCACTCGAGTGAGGCCACCCCAGTGCAGAGCAGAGGGGACAATCCCCTCCCTTGCCTGGCTGGTGATGCTGTGCCTGATTCCCCCAGGACACCCCAGGCTGTCTGGTGCCTCCTGGCTGTCAGGGCACTGCTGGCTCATGTTCAGCTTGCCATCCACCAGGAGCCCCAGATCCCTTTCTGCAGCTCTGCTCACCAGCTTCTCATTCCCAGTCTTTCCATACATCCAGGGATGCCCCATCCCAGGTGCAGAGTCTGGCAAACACCTTCGGTTTGAAACTGTCCTTTGAAACAGGAATAAACACAATTGCCTCCATCTTTTTGCCCTGAGAGATCGAATCCTAATCTGTGCTGGGCATAGTCTTTGCATGACATACATCTTGTGTATAAAAGCTGAGTTTTTTCCAAGGCAGGGGAAGGCCACTTACCTCCCACAGTCTTTCTCTGTGTTCTTTGGAGTGGACTGGTCTTTGACGATGTCATGCTCAAAATGGATACCTTTACCTTTGCCCCATGCACCCAGGGAAGAACAGAGAATTCCATTTCATGGCTGGATTTTTTCCCATTGTATTTCCAGCTACTACCTGCTCAGGTCTCTTTATCTTAAAGCGGCTTCTACACTGATCTTCAGAATCCCCAATCCTTTGGTAAAACAGCATCAGCTTGATGTTCAGTGTTCCTCTTCATTACTAAAGAGCAGGTTTTGCTCTCTTCTGTTCAGACTGACACCAGGCATTTGATGTGCTCCTACAGTCAAGTGATTTGTATGAAGATTTTTGGATTTTTGAGGCCTCACTGCTCTGCTACTTAAAACGTATAGATAAATTGAAATTAGAAGACTGTAGGCAGGTTGGGATACTAGACACCAAGCTCTTATGTCTCTTTTTTCAGGCCAATGATGCAAAGAGTGAGCCAGCACAGGTAAGTAGTGTATTGGAATGAGTGCCCAGAGGCTTAAAGGCAGGTGTTAAAAGACTCATTATTGCTTTGTGTGAGTGCATGCCTTCAGTGAGGACACCTGGCACTAAAAGCTGATAAAAAGCCACCAAGGCAGTCATGACCGAACTTTCATGTGTGCCTCTGACAGCTGCTTTAGATTAAACACTATATCCCACGTGGCAGTGGAAAACCCAGGTTAAATACAGAATTAGCAGGTCATGAAGATAGGATCTGATGGAAGAATCTCTCCCAGTAGCTGAGTCTTCCCTCATCAGCAAAGCTGAGCAGGAATATTCCTGTCACGGTGCCGGTGCAGACTAATTGAAAAGTGAGGTGATCAGTTGTTAATTTCATAGCCTCTCTAGTGGCCATAAAAGTGCATCTTTGTCATAATCCATTCATAAAACATTTCCCATTGTGCCAGCACAGACAAGTTCCTATGCTGTGGTACCTCCTTGTGGAATTAAAATCAGCAGCACAAGAAGTCTGAGTAACTGAGCATGAAAAAAATTCAATAGCAGGGACAATGCCATACTGTCACAAAAACTTACCACCATGAATAGCTCCCACCAGAGGAAAAAGCTAATTTATAACTCTGCTTCAGTCTCAATTATAAAGGCTGACAAATGAAGACTCCAACTTTTTGTTGGAGTCTTGCTCTTGATTAAATTTTGAATTCAATTACTGATCACTTGACAGGCTTTTCTTTAGATCTACTCAGCATTCATTTACTACTTAAAGAGTATCTGATACTGACAGAAACAAAGATTTTGGTAAATAATTTAAAACTAAGACTATCCTCTCTAAAATAAGTGCACTGTCTATTGCTCATCATGGTAGTCATTTATTTGAGGAACAAAAATGCTAATATATGAATTTATTTCAACGTAAAATGCCTACTCTAACATTGTTAATGTAAGGCTATTTTTGAGAAGTTCGGCAGATGGAACTAGCAAAGCCTTCTGAAAATAATGATGACTTCAGAGTGTGACACCAACTCTGTGCAGCTCAAAGTAGTATATGGTTACACCAGACATCTATTTTGCAGGGATAGGTCTCATGATAGGCAAGAGTGTGTTACATGATGAATCCACACTGAATGGTGTCAGTAGAATGGAAGCTGATTTTGGCTTCTTCACTGTTACAGGAAACTGCTCAGCTGACCAGAATTATGCAGTATCTAAAAACCAATCCCCCACAGAGCGTGTTCAAAGAAAAATCACTTTCTGGTTAACAAGTGTAAGTACGTTGATAAAGGCACTAACTTGTATCCCATTGGACAGTAAACATTCCCCATTACTCCCAGCATTCACATTCTGGCATTCTAACCAGCTGCCTCAATAGGTAAACAAGATAACTCCAAGACAGACTAGAAATATGCTCAAAGATGGAGAAGTTTAAATCAAGGTCTGGGGTCCAGGAAGTCTCAGCCCTAATTATTCTTCTACCACTGCAAGGCAAATGGTCATATGGCAAGTCATTACAGTGCCAACATCAATACCACCATGGAAAGCAAAGGTGGCTCATCCTCCTAGAAAAAACAATACCAGTTGCATTGCCTGCTATAGAGAAGCACTGACTGAGAACAGTAATTAGGGCATTATTCTTTTATTTGATCTTTATTCCAATGTATTTCTTCCACTATGTAACAGTATGTCCACTACTAGTGATGAGAATTTCACAGATGTAAAGAGCCAAATGTTACAGCATAGACCTCACTTCCCAAATCATAGCTTTTTTGGTTTTTTCACAGGGTTTTTTTTCACCCTCTAAGAGAATCTAATCATTCTACTGCAAGGATGAAACAGAATAGATCATATGCTCCAGTGAATAAAATAAAGTAGGAAAAAAATAGAAAAAAAAAAAGACCCATACATGACTAAGTATAGAGAGTTAAGAGAAACACAGCAGCTACAGAAGAAGATCAAAAATAGTAAAAAGACAAACCCAGTGACTGAAAATGTGAGTTATGAAACAGACTCAGAACATATGAATGAATGTTTGGCTTTCCCACTGGAAAAAGAAATCTTTTCATTTAAAGAGACAGAATTTTTGGCCAATTGTTAAAAAATAAGTGTTTATAACAATAACTGCCCTTCTCTTATGAACAACTGCATGTTTCCTTCAGTTTGCTGATCCCTTTCTCTAGTTCCAATGCCAACCTAAACAACTCCCACCTTCTTCCCACCCCTACCAGCCTGGTCCTGCTCCCTTCTTTCTAAGGGCAGACATTTAGGAGCTCCCAGGGCAAACAGTTTTCAAACTGGTTTCGAACCCCAATCCCCACCTAAACCCTGGTTTTTTCAGCTGCACAAGCAGCAGCTGAAAAACTTTGGAATTACAATAACTTGCCTGAAAGATGGGGCTGCTGTCCAGAGGTTGCTTAGGACATCTTAAACACATTTGCCATCACTTGCCTTAATTCATAATTCAACAAATGCTTGTTTTAGGATCAGCTGGCTCTGCCTCTGAGACAGGTAGTCCCTCATCTCATGGGTCCACTCTCTCTCCCACCCTGTGTCTCCATTTCCTTTTGGCAGGCACAGATGTTTTTCAGTTTCACAAGAAACAGGACTGAGGAACTTACCCAGCGGAAAAATCGATTTTGCCTTTGTTTTGCTCAAGTCACTTCTCAAGGGATGCATCTTCCATCCCTTTCACCCCATGTGTAGACACTTGAGAGTGCGAGCTGCTGCCTGGGGACAGGGATACAAGATTCACTCTGTCCAAGACTGGCTTAGCTCACGTGTGTGTGTTCATGGAGTTACAGTGCAGCAGACACTAAAGCTGTCCTCTTTAGCTGTGCACAGGCAGTCACTTGTTTGCTGTAACTGTATACACAATAAGAAAATTATTGAAATAGCAACTCACAAATAAACAAACTGTCTCTCATGTCCTCTAGTTACTTCTGTTTTGGGTGATTTCTTAATTGCCCAGTGTGACAATAGATACCTGTGGAACCTTATTGCTTAGAGTCACTCATAATTAACATGATTCCTGTCAGCAGAGACAATCAGAAAATCCAGCTCAAGACAGTTTCTAAAACATCCATGAGTAGATACAGTTTGCACAAAGCTAGAGATGATCCATCACTCTTGCCTATTACTTAATGCTCTACTCTTTCTCTATAACAACTGTTAAATGCGAAAGCAAGAAAAAGTTTCCTGCTATGATGATAGAGAAGATCATTTGAGACCTCTTCAATCAATATGGAATGTCACAGTACATGAGGATTAGAAAGGGCAAAGAGAATACACTGCTGGAAAACAACATAATTGTTCAAGTCTGACAGAGAAGTCAATCCAAAAGCAAGACAAAAGAGAAGAAAGACAGTAGAGGCATTCACTCATTTAGCCTAGGTAATGGGAATTTGAAAAATATGAGGGAGACAAGTTACCATGATCTTATGAAAGAAACAATTCACAACGTGTTAGGTAAATGGGACAAACAGCACAGCCAGTGCAAGGCAGAAACTGGTGAAAACACATAATACTGGCAAAGATCCTGCTGTCTGACCTAAGCCTGGTCCTGAAGTTTCACACTGAGCCACCGTGACAAGCCATGGATTCTGTCCTCCAAAGGTGACACCAGCTCCTCCCTCCATGCCTACTCCTGCCTTTCTGTTGCCTTTAGCACTCATCCAGCCAGGGGCCAACTCAGAACAACCAGATGACCCACATGAAAACTCATCAATATATTGCAGGTAGGACCATTATTTTGAGCTGCAGCATGGTCTTAAGCTTGCTGGGAAACCATACCTGAATCTATGGCAGGTGTCTGAACACCAAAAATTGCCTACAATATATATACAGAATTGCAACCTTTGCACTGCATGGAAATTATTTGGGATTTTAAGAAAGGCTCACTGCTTCTTTCTGTAAATATATCTAGTAAGGGAAGGCTTCCCCTAAACCCTGTAGGTCTCTAACTCTGGCATGATGCTGGACATCTACCAAATGACTAATCAGTGAGAAGCCCTACTGGGTTAAATGCATGGGCAACATGATGGTGATTGCAGATTTCAGAGTGCAGATACTTTGGAAATAGATGCTGGGTTGAAAAAAAAAATGCTGAAGCTCTATCAGAACATTCAGAATATGCATTTAAAAATATATGACTTTCAAAAAAAATAAAAACAAGCCAAAAAAAAACCCCAAACCCAACAACAATAAAAAAGTGTCAAAAACCAAATTAAAAAACCTCAACCCTGCTAACTTTGAACATGCTATTGTAGTTATTTGACTGCTAACTCTGGGACCCTGTCCTGGGTTGACTATATGATGCTTTTATCCCCAGTCATCTCATTCTGTTTATGTTGAATAATAAGTTTTGCCCCTTTAAGAGTGTTCCAGAGAGTGAAGGGGGGGAGAGAAAAAGCGCACAGTTTGTTTTCAGACACTGTACTCCACTCCTCCACATTCCTGCTCCTGACTCTGTTGTCTGCAGACAGACAGCGGGACAGAGCTCTTCTTTTGCTTTTTAGTTAGTGTTAGCTAGCTGAGGCAAAGAAGTTCCCTGGACTGGTTTTTTTCCTTTTCTTTGGACGTCTTGAAACTGCTCTGGACTGAGCACCCAGGAGAGCACCGGCAGCTGCACCTGACGCCCACCGGGCCAGGCCAGGCCTGCGACAATTCCAGCACTGAGGGACTCACCAGAGACTGAGTGAGCTGAGTTGCAACCCAGGGAGGGACTTCCTCAGTTTGTCATCTCTTTTGGAGAGGCAAGGGATTTTATTGTTTGACATTGTTTCGGTTTTATTGTTTAAAAAGTTTTTTCCACCTTTCTCCAAGGAGGTATTTTTTTTCTCCCGGACCAGTTGGGGGCAGGGGCCGATTTGGATATGTTTTACCACTGGAGCTCCTGTGGGGAATTCTCCCCCAAATTTGCTCTAGACCTGGACAGACCCTCAAGGTTCATGAGGAGAAATAGCAGTAAACAGAGAGGCAGGGTGTAAGTCCTACAGGGTTCTGTAATTTACCTACTGTCTTAGAATTTTTAACCAGAATAAAAACTCTTAGATCACTGAATGAGGGCCAGCAGGCTAAAGGAGACACATATGCTTCTACCTCCTAGAACCTGAGGAAAAGTATCAGAGGGGAGCTCCCAACAGGAAGATTTTCCTCACCCAGCTCTTGGCAAAGGCTATCAGTCCCCCTCTGCTACCTCATTCTTTATTTTAGGAATAAAGATGATTACTACTAATCAGCTGTGCAAAATTTCAGCAGCAATTTTTGCCATGTCTCCAACAGCCATCAAATGTGTTCTAGAACAAGCTGGACACTTTCACCTGTATTGTATTTGCGGGGTTCCCCAGACAGAGGAAGGAATGATGAATTTGACTCCATGTGCTCAGAAGGCTAATTTATTATTTTAATATACTATATTATATAAAGAATACTACACTAAACTAGACTAAAGAATACAGACAGAATACTTACAGAAGGCTAAAAAGATAATGAAAACTCGTGACTCTTTCCAGAGCCCCGACACAGCTTGACCTTGATTGGCCAATAAGTCAAAACAATTCACATGAAACCAACCAATCAACCTGTTGGTTGGATAAACAATCCCCAAACACATTACAAAGGAGCAAAACACAGGTGAAGCAATGAGATAATTGTTGTTTTCCTTTTTCTGAGGCTTCTCAGCTTCCCAGGAGAGAAATCCTGGGCAAAGGGATTTTTCCAGAAAATATGACTGTGACACACCTGAACATACACCTTATGAATACAGCTACAGTACTTTCCTACAGCACTCTCCAATCATTCTACTAGCTCAGGGACCAACACACAACAAATAACTTCATAGCACCCCAGAAATAATATAAATCTATGTGACCTAGCTAGGCTACGTTCAAAAACCAGGAAGAATGATGCAAACAAAGGCTTGTCCCTCTCTCTCTTTGAAGTGACTTTCAATATATTTGAAGACCAGCACATTTCCCCCCAGTCTTTTCTTCTCCAAGCTAAATAAACCCTCTCTCATTTTCTTTCATCACAGGCTGTGCTTTTAAGACTTCTGATAGTTTTTATCGCATTCAAGTAAACTGTAGCTATAAAAATTAGTCTTACTCCAAGGAAATGTTGCAACTGTGCTGCACCAAAACAGCAAAAGCCTTAAGCAACCTCCAATTTTACTGTCAAACAAGCTTTGCAGAAATCAAAACTATTCTGTGAAACAGATCTTGTTGGGTTTTGTAAGAGCAAGCCCACAATCCTGCACTGCTTTAGAATCAAATCAAGGCCTTCTGGCAAAGGATTTTCAGTGGAAGAGAAGGAGACACAAGGATCTAATATTCTAAAAGTACAGCAAATGAAAATGTTCAAAATGTTTTTCACCTCATGAAAAGTCACAAAGAGCTAACTGTGAATCTATCAGCATGACACTGTAGAGGTGTTTAAAAAGAAAATAAATAAAAGGAAATACAGAGTCAGAGTATTTGTTCTGAGGTAGGAGCTGAAACTGCTTGTCATCATAAAGAGACTTTGTTTACAAAGGACGGGTTTCCACAATGACATTTACTGCTGCCACCAAGCTAAAAGAGAGATCAACTATTCACTCAAGGAGAGAAATGTCTTGACACTGACATTTCATGGCTTAATCAGTACTGCAGGTTATATTAAGTTCAACTAACAGGTTTTGCATTGAAGTTAGTTATTCCTCACATAGCTACCTGACATCAGACGTACTGACTATCTACTGCTTCTACAAACTGAAATTTAAAAAAAACCAAAACCACAAAGCAGGAAAAATAAAATTCTGGAGCTGTCACGAACTATATCTTTACTCAAAATCTTCCAAGATGCCTCTGAAGCAGGGAATTTATGGTTACTTAGTCTTTTCTTGTTACTTCCTGTAATCCAGACACACTCATTAAACTCTAACTTCCTTCCAGTTTCTTAGGAAACAACCAGTATTCTCATCTTAGAAACCTCGAAGTTCAAAGTATCTAATTGCAAGAGAGATCTGGATTTTAAAGCATCACCAGCCTTGAAGGCAGGCTAGGTCATGCACAAGAATTTTATTTACCCAATTATTTGGTTCCTAATATTTTTCAAAAATCAAAAATATATATTTTTTAAGAAATCTTTATATTTTGTTCATTCTAGCAAAACCTGCTTCTGCCAACACTTCTATTTTCAATAGATAGCCTGCTGAACTGAAAAACAAGCCTATAGGAAATATTTCTTTCTTAAGATGGTTAGAAGGTAAAATTGCCTGTGGGTGTAGGAGATACCTTGGAGGATGACACAGTCATTGCTTTAATCAGATTTTTTGGTACTGTCTCGCAACATGTTCATAATCAAACACCTGACTATTGTCCAAGTACAGATATTGTATGCTGACCAAAAAAAAAGTTGGAAAACTATTGAAAGAGTAATTTTCACTAGGTTCCTCTAAGTAATTTCATACACTAAGAGTACCTACATAGAGTTCCTCTTACACAGGTGCATGGATCTTATTCTGTTTCCATTAATTTCTTGGCTGCTAAGGTAGCAAAAACACCTTTCAAATGAAAATATGCTGAGCAGTATTGCAAGCACCACACTGGCAATAAACAGGCCTCAAAATGGCCTTGAAAAAACACAAGATGCAATTCAGAAATGGTAAGTTCAAAGTACTACACTCAGGGAGAGCTAATTGCACAAATACATAGTGGGCAAAAATTCTGAAAAACAAAAGTTGTGAGTATAGGAACCACAAATTGAACATGAAGTAATTCATTGCCATGATATAGAGAAAGCCAGAACTGCTTCAAATTAATTCTCAACAGTATGGATAACCTTAGGCAGCCACTATTTTTCTTAAAACCGCATGTTTACTTATGCTTCTAGATAGACACATAATAGTTCTGGTAATTCAGAAAGGAACAAAAACTGAAAACCACTCATTCCCTAAAAAAATTAAATCACAAACATAACGTGTCATTTCACAGTTAGTATGAGCAAAATTACATCTGCCAGCTTGTGCATGAAACACTTTTCTCCCTTTTTGGTTTGTCTGAGAAGCCAGTGCATTATATTGAGAAATTCAGGGAATGAGATCCTCACAGTGCAAATGCCAAACCCTTCCAAGAAGATGAGACCCACATTTGTGCCACAACAGTACAAACAGATGTAGTGGATGCAACTGAAAGGTATCTAGTGTTAAGTGCATGTCCTTGTGAAGTCACTAAAGACCAGCTGTTTAAAAATGACATAAGAATGCCTCATTTAATGGACTACAAATAGGCATAAAGCCAGGTTACCTGCACAGATATTTTTCCTTAGTCAAACACCAAGGTGTCTAAAAATGTTTAAGTAAAATAAAACCTGGAGGTTTTGTACGTCAAGTACAATACATGAAAAATAATGCTCCTCTGGTACCATATAATCATTAAGGTTGAAATAGACATCTGACATAACCAAGTCCAACTATGACTCATTTCTTTCATCCGGAAGAAATTGTACTTCAAGGATGATAGTTTTATTTGTCGTATCTTAAGTTTACATTTTCCACAGAGATCAGCCTGACACGGGAAAAGATATTTGCACATAAAATTTGTGCAGTTGGATACATTAGTTTCAGAAATGCTCACTTAAAAAAAAAGAAAAACGTTATTTAAATCAACTCAAATACTCCTATGTTATCTGATGAGCAATGAATGGAATCAAATTTGAGACAATCTTCCATCTTCTTATTCCATGTATTGTAAGCAACTAAAATGCATCTTCTATTCTTTTGCCTTTCTGTAATTTCAAACTCTAATCACATCTTTAAACTCTTATTCACAGACCAGAATGATTAAATGTAATTCTGATGTTGGACAATTCCCTTTATCTACTTCGTTCTTCAGTTCCAATTATGATTATAGAACTGAGAGAAAGCAAGCCTACAGATCTAAATATCTTTTAGTGTCAAAAGGCTATTAAGCCTTCAGTTCTTCCTAATGTAAAAAACCCAAAAACCAGGACAAGAGAAACCAGTGGAGAACACGGCCATTGAGCACGATGTCACTTGCCACAAAATTCAGACACTGCATCCAAGGAGATTCATCAATATCATCCCCCAGCTCCTCTTCTGCTTCATCACCTGTAGCTGGATTCCACTGCAAAAAGCAAATGCAGGAAGCTTTAATTTCTTGGATAGTACTTCATCTTTCTTTTATAGGGACAGCGAAAAAGTGGCCAGAGTTCTTCAGGGAAGCAAGTGAAACAGAATCTTAAAAACATAAACCAGGATTCAGTCACAGCATATATCACAGCTGAGACACCCAGGATAAGAAACCCACAAAGCATCACCATACAGTTCCACAAGGCTTGACCCCATACAGAACAACACCACACCACTTCAGACATCTGCTCTTTCTTGTTCTTCAACAGAACCTTTTATACCCTCAATATTCATGCACTGCACCTGTATGACTTCTGTTCCCTTTGGTGATTGGTCAGTACACCTGGGCACTCCATGTCCCATTGCTTTCAATGCTGCTCACCTGCTTTTCCCAGCTGTAGCCCATTGGGGATGAGGCTCAGCCACAGCCCCACTCCCAATTACCACAAACTGTGTGCCTACAGGATTCTCTTCCCTTTAGTCAACATTGAGCAAGACTGAATGCTCTGGGTGAAGAATAGCAAGATGTGTCTTTGGTCCATCAGATTCAAAGCGTGTAAAACAAGCAGTTCAGGACAGAGCAGGAACATGGGTTTCCTCCCTGGCAACAGCACTGTTTCACACAGTGTGAACAACTTCTCCATCTTAGATCTCTCTCTGTTCTGCCAGCCTGGATGTTTGAGCTACCAAGCAATGAACTCGACCAGAGGGCTGATCTATCGGTAAAGCAACTCAGCAAAATAAATGGTTATTTTCAGGTGGATCCATTCTGAGTCTTGTTAAGTGTGCAAGTGCCCAAACAGATCTGACAGCACAATGGAAGAAGCCCTGAATGCACATGAATAGGAAGCCAGGAGCGCTGGATTAAGTTGATAAGCGACAGTTGAGAAATACAGAGAATGACGCTTAAAATACCACGAGGATAAGAAAGCCTGACATAACCACAAAAGTACAGGTACTCCAACACTGATCTCAATCATACAACATCTCAGATCCAATCCAACTGGAGGCAACCCAGGAAGTCCCTCTTCCTTCAGCAGCTGTTTGCCTGTTTGTCAAGTGTGCTGACCAAACCCTTTCTATGTTGTACTGAATATTGGTTCAACAAAAGCAACTGGAGTGAAAACAATGCCTGAAAGAAAAGGAAGACAAAAAGGTATGTAAGACCTGAAGGAAATCTCAGTGTAAGACTGATTCCTATTATCCTTATATCAATACAACTAAGCTAGTTTTAATTCTTCTTTTTCAACTGTGCAGTGCAATCTGTGCACTGGGACATGTTTTAAACAAAAAGTTCCCAGATATGATGTGGCTCAAGTTCTTTTTTATTATTTTGCATCTACATAAGAGAAACTAAGGAGCACAGCCAAGAAAAATAAGGTGGCTACAATGTACTGTTTCATCATGCCCAGGGAAAGAAAAACAAGCACTGGTACATACATCTCCAACACCCAGACATCAAAACAAGTATTTTTCTTTTTCAATTCTGTTTATTTGGACAGGCTTAGGAGGCCACCCATTTCATAAAACAGGAAAGCAACTTTAGAGGAGTTATCCCTAGTTACCCCAGAATACTGTAAATGGTTTAAGGCAGATGACATGCACCATTCCATTAACAACTCACCACCCTTCAGGACCAGCCCATGTGAGAACAATTGTTCTAACGCGAGGAAGGGATCATATGAGCAAGGGGGAAAGAAAGCAAAAGTACATGAACCCACACCCAGGTTTGTAAAAAAGCACAAGAAGTTATGTTCACAACTTTTCTCTGAAAGTCAATGAGATTTCAACATCTGAATTTTCCATTCTGTAAAATCATTATTTTGTAGTATCTAAATTACAACATGAGTTGACACCCAAGCTTTCTGAAGGACACTATCATGGTCTCATAGCTCAAACATCACACTACCATTGTATACCTGGAGAACAGAAAATTGATTAAATGCTCATGACACAGTGCTGAGAATTGTACATGAGAATTATGTAGTTACAACAATGAGAAAACTGAATTTTCAGAAGAAATTAATCCACAAGAAGCTTCTGCCAAATACATGACAGTACCAACCACCTGAATTCTGTCCTAACATACTAGAATATTTTATTGTACAAACCTCTTTTGTTAGAAAAACCACTTTTTTCTTACATCTAATTTCTGTGTACTAGAAGAGAGCTTCTTTAATATCTACCAGATAATATTCTCAGTGCATTAAGGAAGGTTTTCTTAGACTCTGTTTCTTACTATTCACACATGGTGCATACATAGCATAAATGCCCCGTAAAGAAACCAACATACATTCCAAAACACTGCGTATAACACTTTATTGACTGTGATGTCCAACCAGTATTTTAGAGTGTTTAAATATGTGCTTAAACACTGTCCTGAAGCTTTAGCAAAACCAAGTACAGGACATTTAGATACAGACTTACTAACTCCCAGATAATGTAATCTGAAATTGATAGATATTATCAAGATTGACATTACAATTGCAGGACTTGATTGCAAACAGTAGCACAGACACTATATGAAAGTTCCATTCCAGAAATGAAAATTTAGATTAAACTTTTTGAAATTAATGACAAATAATGTGCAAGAAACTTAATCACAATGATTACATTTGTTAACATTTCAGCTGACTGAAATACATTTTCTATCTAGGGTTACAGCCTGTACATGCCTTTCCAGTCAGTTTGATTTACAAGATAAATTATTTTAAATATTATTCTCTAAATTTTATTTCTCCTATATTCTAATATAATTGTTTTGAATAGTGTCTCTTTTCTGCTAAGAACACAGATTTCTTGTAATACACTTAGCTGCAGAAAACCTTTTTTATTCAAGAGGTTCACCATATATTGAAAAAAATCTGTAGCCTGCAAGTGACTGAAAAGCAGCCTGTAAAATGCTGTGCACAAGGACATAATTCCTGTAAGATTTGCAGCCACACTAATCTTACATCAACCTTTGCAGGTTTTGTGAGTAGTCCAAGTAACTCAGTTTTGCTAAATATGACAGGTTGAGGCAATGACAGAAAACACATACACCTTAGATTTAAACAGCCAAAACCACCTCACTGGAGTTACCAGCACTGGAAAACAGCTGTAAGAGCTAAAAGGCAAGCAGAAAATCTGAAATGAGAAATTCATGTTTAATTTTAGTTCTGGTACACAATTCACTGCTTAACCTTTAGCACTGAGCCTCTCTGTGCCTCAGCTTTCCTATACAGAAAAACAGGGATTTGCACAATTTTTCATGGTGTATCAAATTTGATCTGTTCCCAAGCTTCTGCTAATAATAGCTCTGTGTGAAATGGAAAGTAGCCAGTTTTAAGAGCTGAGTGCAAGTAAAGAGCATCTGTCAGCTACATGAAAAGAAATTCAAAACATTTTAGGCAAGGAAAGCATGACCTAGTACTCTGCTCAACAGTAATTGTCTTTCTGTCTGTATGTGAAGCTGCAGCATCACTTCTGATCTGTCCTCAGATTTTAGAGGAACATTTCATTCTTACTGGCTGAAAACTTGAAAAGAAAATGAGAAACCAGAGGCTACATCCACTGACCTAATTTTTTTTATTCAACCCCTTCCATATTAGCACGAACTTCCAGGGTTCTCCAAGGAAGTCATTAATATCCCCTATCCCTCTCATCCTGTCTGGCTATCCCAGCTTTGCAAGTCTTGCCCATCCTTGAAGAGACAACTTACACTGCAGGTTGGGAGAAGAGAAAGGAGAGAATACTTAGGGAGGTGACAGTGGGAGAGATGCACAGCATTGCTGCTGGAGAAGCCAAAGGGGCTGGAGGAGCTCCCAGAGCCACTGGCTGTGGGAGAGTCTGCAGGATACTGGGAGCAGTGGTGGGAAAAGGTGACCTCTGGCACGGGAGACTGGCAGATGGGATGGGGTGCATGGAAACTAAGGAACACACAGAAGCCCTGACTTGGAGATGGATATCCAAGGACTTTTCCCCCTGCAACTCCAACATAGCAAATAGAGCCCACAGGCAGATAATGCTCCAACTGGCAACCTGCACTGACTCAGGGAGCAGGAGAAACCTGGCAGCGCTGGGTGAAATGGAGATACCAGATGCAACAGCAAAGGGGTGTGAGCAGGGAGGGTTCTGAAGGAGTCCCTGTCAGCAAGTGAGCTTGCTGGGCTCTATAGAGCCTGTCCTGTCCTGCCCAACTTGCTCAGGGCCTGTATTCTGGTTTCTTACATATTAACATTACTCTCCATTTAGCAAAACTTTTCCAGTGTTGATTTGCCCTCATCAGTCTCCTTCTCCACCCCTTCAGCTTCTGCCAGCACATATTAAAAAAGATCTGGTATTCTGTATCCAACCCCACACCCACCTGAGAGGTGTCTCCAAGCACCCACCATCATTGGTAGGTTGCACAACTGCTGTGCAACCAGCACAGCAACAACATTCACCTTACGCATATCAGTGGTACAAATGTACTGCAGTTTCGGGCATGCAAATTTGTTTTGGTCAGACTTTAAGATGCTCCAGTATCTCTACCCTTTGTATGTTTTTGACATGGTTTGCAGCCGGTCTGCTCTTGATTTTCTTACTGATAGTCACAGCTGAAAGGTCTTATTTGGAGTGATAAAGCTGAGGGTTTTTCCTGTTAATTTTTAAACTTCCCTCTATTCCCCCTTGCACTCCCCTCATATCAATAAACATCTGCCTTCCTTCCTGAAGGCCACCCATGCTAGTGTATTCCAGCAAGATCCTGTTCCAGGTCACAGCACACAGCCCAAGCTATGCACTTGCTTCACCTCTACCCAAAGGGTTTTAAAGATTTAAACCTCCAAACAATCTGGAAAATCTAAGTTGAACATTTACTGCTCTTAACCCCACAAAAGATTACACTGGGTTGATATGCATAAGTAGTTACAGCATTTGGAAGCACAGACTTCATCAAATGCATATGCCACCCAAGCAAGATATTTCCTACAATTCAAAGTCGGCATGCACCACTTAAATTATTGTCCTTCCCCCTCATAATCACCCTCCCCTCACATATATATTACTTGGCTTTGTCTTTCTCCCAAGAGAAATTAATGGGTTTGATTCTCAACACTATCAGTGAGCCTTAGCTCACTGCATTTAGAGTGCCCAGACAGTGCAAGGACAAACCTGCAGGAACTTTCTGAAACTGTTTTGAAAACCAATCAAATAATAATTTTTTAAAAAAGGCTAGAAACAGGAATCAAGACAAATCCAATAATTACTGCACAAGACCCAGTTCAGTAGCATCAGTGAGCAACATGCTGAGGAAGACTGCCATATCCAAAAAGATAATCACCTTTATATCAGTAAAAATCTTGTGCAAATGAAGGAAGATCTTGGCTGTTAAGCACTCTTCTTCATCATGCACACAAACCATATTAATACAGAGAGGATATGAGATTACCAGAAGCTGAAAAGAAGTCACAATATTAATACTTCATTCCCTGCTGACGGTCAGCCAGGACAACAATGACCCAGAAAAAGATTTGGATATCAGGACTCACTTTGACAGCCACCGCCATGCAAGAGCACTGACAATTTTTCTGTCCTTTATCTCTTTCGCCTCCATGGTGGATGGATTTTTCCACCATTAGCTTAATTGACACTTGCTGCTCCATTCTTTTTGAGATTATTTTGATGTGGTAGTCACTGCTGTTTCAGTTCATGCCCCCCCTTAACCTCTCCCTGAGCCCACAGCCTCAGCAGCAGTGTCCTGCACTGTTATTTGCATTCAAGAACTATGCAAAGACAGAGGATGAACAAGGGCCCAGTTAGTATACAGAATGGAAAAAAATGTTTTGGCCCCCTAAAAGCAGCTAAACTGCTGATTCTGAACGTGACTTGGGGCATTGTGGATAACAGCACAGCTCCTCCACTGCTTTCCTGGACAACTCCAATAAAGGAAAACTGTCACAGACATGTTTTATGAAAAATCCTTTCATTAGGATTTTTTCTCCTGAGAAGCTGAGAGGCCTATGTAAACAATAATTATCTGCTAATTACAGATACAGGTGCATCTTTGATTGGTTTCATGTGGTTGTTTTTAATTAATGGCAAATCACAGTTCAGCTGTCTCGGACTCTCTGGTCAGTCACAAGATTTTATTGTCATTCCATTTCTTTCCTTTACATTCCTTGCTAGCCTTCTGATTAAATCCTTTCTTCTATTCTTTTAGTACAGTTTTAATACATAATTTCCTTTTAATATAATATATATCATAAAATAATAAATCAGCCTTCTGAAACATGGGGTCAACATTCTCGTCTCTTCTCTCATCCTGGGACCCCTGTGAACACCACCACAGAAGTCAAGCAGACTTCTGTATATGTAACAGTCATGCCAAAAGAGGTAAGTGAGGTGCAGACAGTGGCCAAACTTTCCTTGCCTGTTTACCTGTTCCCTGACACTTTTTCTCCCTGACACTACCTAAGCATAGGGGCTGTTTCCACTGCTGGCAATTCCACAGCAATTAGCAGTGCCTCCTATGTCAGATTGCTGTGCTCCTCTTTCCTGTTGAGCTCTCAGAGTTACAGATCTTGTTCTACTTCCTGGGGGACATCTTTTCTAAGATTCATTTGCCTGTCCCATTCTGCTGTTATGCTCCTGCTTCTCCACTTTTCTGACTTTATTGACAAGTAATGCTTAAGCTACAATACTCTTTAGTCATTGCAAGATCATAGTATTTCAGAGCACAGTTAGAGGTGGAAAGGAGTATATAAGGGAGCCATTTCTACTATTTGTAAAGAAAGGAAGATAGGATGAATGAAGATAAAAGCCAGGGAGAGGAAAAGTTCAGGAACAGCCTAGTCTGATCAGCCAGTACCAACCAGTTCCATCTGGTAACTGGAACGAATTACGCAGTGCACCGTGTTGCTTTACTCTCCTGTCAACACAATCAAGCAAACTCAGCCACCTGGCGAGGTGAAGCCAGTGTGTTTTCAAACTGTCTGCTTCTACAAATGCTTGACATTCTTGATAAAGTTGTATCCTCTTTCAGTTACTGGAGAGATGTTGTTAATGTCTATAGCATTTGGGAAAGGCTTATGGGCATCAACTGTACATAGCAGTGCAACACTGGACATGCAAAGAACTTGAAAAATGTTTTGATTCCTCTTCCTAAAACGCTAAAATATGAAGGATTTCCAACTCCTAATATAACAGTAGATCCATCTGTTTGTAATCTCATTGTTCTGGGTATTTCTTCTTGGCCCAAAGACACAGAGGGAAAGTCGGTGATATTTTCCAGAGGGTGGAAAATAATTTGTCAGTGTTACAGCCTGTTCCACTGCTTTCCTCTAAATGAGTCCACAGCTCAGGACTGTCAACTCAGCCCTCATTGTAGTCATTAGCTTTAGGGTATCCCATTTCTACAGATAAAGGTGAAGAACTATCTGTGCTAGAGAGGAGGTTATTTTTGATAAAGTTCAACTTGCCAGCTCTTTGCCATACTTGCACGCTACTTTAAATGAGCAAAAATACAAATAAATCACTTATTATCCCATCTTCTGTGAAAGTTCAGACAAATTATCATATTTCTTGGCCACTTAATGTCAGTGTTACCACTGATAGCCATCACACTGTAGAGTTAGGGAGAAGCATCCTTACAAGACACAGCCTGCCTGTCAGGGCAAACTGCAACAGACTGCTCTGTTTCTACAGCATTTCTGGTATTTGTTTCTCAGCAAGGGAGACTTGAGCACCTGCCCTGTAGGGTCAGCCCTCCACCTCCAGATTCAGCTGATACAAGGATTCCTTGCCTTTTACAATAGCAGTTTCCTGAAGCCATACCTATCAAGCCCCTAAAATGGACCTTTTAGCAAAGATGAACATGATGTTTAATCTTTAATGCTAGTGCTTCCACTGAACAGATATCCAGAAGCAATCTTCTCCATCAATTCTATGACATTATGGAACACAACTGATTTTCTGGTGTGCCAAAAATAAGCTTTATATTTATGGCTTTTAAATAGAAGTCATTATAAAAATCAAAATCCTCCCACTAATGTTTTCAAAAGGTATTTCACCTGAAGTCATTTTCTCTGTGAGTTAAACTCAAAGGAGTGTTTAAGGTGAAGTAATTTCCAGCTCCTGGAAATACTAGATCACCTTTGTCTGTCTACAAAAGTTTGGGTTCTGAACAAAGTTAATTCTCCTGTTAAAATGTTCCTACAGTCAAATCTTTATTTCCCATCTGAGGATCCCATTCCTTCCTGCCTGCTTAGATGGACATGCTCTGTGTTCACGTTTGTCCAAACAAGCCTGTTTAACTCATAGCCCCTTTTGCATGCAGACAGTACTCTAAGGATTTGTGCTAACCTGGACAGTCCTCACAGAAAGAGAGGTCTAAAGGAAAAGTCACACGTGCAGTTAGGCATGTGGCTGTTTTCAGAACAATCAATGAAGAACACCCTCTCCACATCAGCATACAGATCATACTCACAGGGCAATTCCCAAGTCAAGAAAAGCTGAATATATCTAACGTCTTCCAGCAACCAGAGTAAGAGCATCCAAACTGTCTCATACAATTTTCAGTCATCTGGTCTTTTTTCTTGCCTTGTTCTGCTTTTCAATTAACTAATTTGTCTTACTAAAGAGGCAGAAAACTAATCTAAAGAATATAATGGAAAATCAGATTTTTCTCTGCTGCTTCAGTGAGCTGAATCAGCATGCAGGCAGCAAAGTCACATAAGGGAAGAAGCAGAGTCATGCAGCCAAGAGCAGGAGACTGAAAATCAGCATGCCAGCAGGTCCCCACCCCAAGGCTTTTCATTCCAGTAACTAATAATGGACAGCCTAAGAAAACACTTGGCCTTTTGGCCTTTCCACCCAAGCCGAATATGAAGTCCAGAGAGGTATGCTTTGCAATAAAATAAAAAGGGAATTTTGTATACAAAGTTTCCTGATATTTTTATTTCATGTTAACCCATCCAATCATTCCTAGGGCTAATCACATTTAAGCAGGCAGTTCCATTATTTCAAGTACTTTATCCTTATTATAGTTACTGTTATTTATCTTTATTATAGTACAGTTGACAGAGTCCCAGAGCTCAGCCATCCTCAGCCTCTGAATGGACCCATAGTCTGGGGGAAGGGATACCAGTCTGAAGCTTTGCCAGAACTCCCAATCAATCAGGCACTCTGCTAGTTCCTAGCCAATGGCTGACTCCGGGTGTTACTCAGTTTGCCAGGTGAATCTGTCTACTCATAGGGTTTCATGCTGAAGAGTACTAAATAAGTATTTCTTTCCCAGTTTCTGATATATTATTTTCCAACATGATTCAGATCAAATCAGGAGATTCCAGCACCTACACATCAGTACAAACTCTGTATGCTTTTTAGGTTTTGATACACTTGTAACATTTTTGCATAAGAACAAAGTGACATTTGAGATTTAGATCAGAAAAAAGCTGGCTTCTTATGTATCCAAGTGGAATCCAGGGTAAAAGAAGGAGATAAGGGGACCAGGGAAGTGACAGATATAGTTTGTTTTTCCCGCTCATGGTCAGTCCACCTTTCTGGAAAATCTGAAGATATCTCTTTGCTGGCCTGCCTTCCTTCCTCAGAAGACACAAGGCAAAAACAGACAGGCATTCCCTTTCCAGTTTCTTGTTTACAAAACAAATAGAATGTGTTACTCCTTCAAAACATCTGTTTGCACTCCTAACATGAGAAAAAATGTTGAGACTACATGTTTGATAACAAGTCATGACCTTTGCTTTGGCATTTGGATTTCGGTTAAACTCAGCTTGTTAAGTTTTCAAAACGCTGTTCTTTTTGGAACTTCATTTAAATAAAGTCCACTTATTCTAAATTGAGATTATTTCTGTATTTCTGGTTTAAAGATATCCACAGAGATTATTAAAGAAGTCTCATTACCTTGCTTTATTTCTTTTTACTTCTTAATTACACTAATGGATGAAATTCTAGCTAGTGAGTCAGAGTGGTTTTAGTGCAGGGGTGGTGAGCTCATGAGCTGAATACAGCACACCAAGCAGCTCATCCAGGCTACAGCTGAGTCTTAGCACCATCTCACACAGTGTCCCTGAAGCACAGAGGCAGCAAGCCACAAATCAGGTGATCACTTGGGCAGCCTGAACAAACCATTTCTTCTGAAGGTGTCACACTTTCCACTGTGTGCCTTCACCTCTGTAGCCTAAAGAACCACAGCACAAGAAAAGTGCATGGTGGGATGAGAAGGCACATCCTCCAAGACAGCTGTGCAACCTCTGGCCAAAGGACACGCTGTGCAGCGGTCACAGGACAGAGCAAACCTGCGTGGCCACGTGACAGGGCACACACACAGCCCTCAGCCAGGACTCATTCCACGTGTACCTGCACATGGGGCAGCTAGGTGACAGGGCAGGTAGATTTGGAGAATGTGACATGTATACATGGCCACTTTCCAACAGGGGAAAGGACACACCTTTCCTTATCCCACAGTTTTCAGAAGCCATGTGACTGTTCAGGGAGAAAGCGCAGGCATAGCTGCCTCAGAGCAACTCTGGTTATGGCAAATACACTGCTGCTCCTACAAACAAATTTTTTTTCTTTCCCGTCCTTGCAGATATTGTTTACTATACAGGAGAGTGGTCTGTAACTCCAAGATAACAAGGCAGTCCATCTTATTACATACTAATGAGGATCAGTACAAGGTTTTCTTTTATTTTCAACCATTTGACTGATAGTGAACATTCTTCACATAGGCAGAATGCTGGTGGGACATCCTAAGTCTCTTTTCATTTCTACAAGCTGCTTATAAAATCACAATAGAATAAAACTACCAGTGGAGAAGAAAATACTAAAATAATAGCTAAAGAAATATGCATAATTGTCCTTCACTGAGTACTTGTTCATTTGCTTACCTGATTTTCTGAAGTGTAATTATTGTTCATGGTCTCTTCTAAGGGGAAGGTCTTTCTGAAACCACAGAAAGACTCACTTCCAGCAGTGGCAGGAAGGGCAGGGAAGCAGCAACCAGACTGGTTAAGGATTCAGCTGTTTGTCTTTTACAAATGTAAAGTCACATCTGGCATAAAAATACATCAATAGGGTGAATTCCCACCCAAAAGTTCAATGATTGTGAAACAATTACAGAGTGAGCACCTTCTTGGCAAAAGATCAAATTTCTCCCAGTGCAGAAACTTCACTGGAAGCCAACAGAGGTAATTCTACATTTGGAATTGCTTTATTGAAGCACTTCTGACTATAAGTTTTCACATTGCTATGATGAAAAGCTATGCCTTGGGAATATGCTTTAATCTTCATGCATGCTGTATCCAAACACTGTTCTGAAATGCACTACCTGCAACCAGCTGAGGTAAAAGTGAAGGTCAGTGTCTTTCCTTTAGGATCAAATGTTGTTTTGATACCTGGATTAGGTTTCTCCACACAAAAGCAATGTGCTGCTGTTAACATTAAAAACTTATCCTCTTGATACGAACCAGTAATTTTCAACATGAGGGTTACAAATTCCAAGAGGTTCATCAACCATTGCTGGAGAGTCTGAGGAAGGTGGCTCAGAAACACCAACCAGAAAAACCTCTTGGAAAAATGGGCAGTGTGTCCATAGATCCATACTCCCCTTTTTCTCCCTGCTGAGGTTTCTGTACTTCACACTCACTCCAATTCCTCTCCTGGTACCTCTTGGTCCTGCAGTTCAGTTCCTCATTTCTGATCTGCCTCTTTAAAATAATTCCCTTTTACCTTTGAATCCCTCCACTCTCCTTTAAAAATACAAAACTTTTACCAATTAACTACTGAAAGGAAATTTTCTGTACCCTCCTACCCTGAGCAGACAGAGTTGGCCATTCCAATATAACAATTCAGCACCTCTTTGCTTTAAATGTGTTGCACATTTAAAAACAAAGCCTGACATTCATCTACATAACTGTAATAAATGACTTTCCCTCAGATGTTCCCCTCCCAAAGTACAATGATAGGTAGTGAAGTGACTCTATGCATGCAGTGACTCTGGCATACCTGATTACTCTACTTGTTTGCTTCCAGAGTGTGCAGGGCTTATTTCATAACTTGATTGACATTCATAAAATGTAGCATTCAGTGGAATGGCAGAGATTAATCAGCTGGAGGAGAAAAAATTTATTTCTAGTCTTCTATCTACACTAACAGCCAAGTGCTACATCTCTGAGCACAGGACTCACAGTTCCTGACAGTGGCCAGGCTGCACCTGACCTCCACAAGAACAGGCTAGGAGAGATGGGCAAATCCTCCCACTGCATTAAGTCACAAAGCCAACAACAGCTGTCTTGCCACAGGCAGGAGCATGCTGCCCACTGAGTGAGACTTTGGAATGGGCTAAGGAAAAGCAGGCTTTCTTCAGGTGCTGAGAGAACTGCCATTCCTATTTATGCACCAACCCAGCCACATGGGCCACATCAGGTCAAAAGAGTCACAGATAACAAGAGCATGTGGACAATCCAGATTCCCAGAGGAATGTGGGAGGAAATACATAAACATGCCTGCTGTAGCAGCACTTGTCCACCCTTATGAACCCAGTTTGGAATAGTCCTCTAATATTATTGTGTTATTTTGTATTGTGCAGGTAGAACTTGCTGGATAGGAAGCAGAGGCAGTAGCCATTAGGATAGGTAAAGTGAACACATTTAACATAAGAATAACAGTTAAAAATATAGAAAATTCTGGTCTCAGGTAAAGACATTTCTCTGAGTAGATTCACATTTTAAAATGAACTTGCAAAATAAAAGCAAAGACTCATGTAATTATTTTTATTCCAATCCTTCTGTAGCAGTAGCAGCAAAGGACACATTATAGGAAATGGCCTGGTGTTCACAAAGATCTGAAGCCAAACTTTAAGCCTGTTTTTCTAAGTATCTACCAATCTGCAAAAGCACCTGAGTTTATTACATGATGTTGAGTTTAGGATTATCTGTACACTGAGTTAAGTTCTTAAAATACATTATTACATAACTGTTTTTGGGGGCCCTTGCCTTACTCAGTTTACTACATGACTTTCCTCTGGGACAAAATCCAGACAAAGTAGTGATGAAGACTGTGCTTTCTGGACACTCATTTTTTCCCCCTATATCATTTGTTGCAAAAATTGGCAAGTGATAAAAGGCAAATTTGAAGAAAATAGAAGGCCTCACAATGAAAGCAAATGAATGTGGCTTTTTGCCATGGAGCTCTTCTGCAGTGCCAGAGAGACCATTTAAATCACACTTTTCACTGTTCTTTAGCAACTGCATGTTCCTCATGTTCCCATATGTGGCTTGAGATTGTGGGTTGTAATTTGAAGCAGAGTTAAAGAGTCAGCTTGTAGTTGATTTATGTGGATGCTTTACTTTGAGTATCAGCAGTACTAAACACTGAGTACTCTGAAATATCATCTCCTTGGCACATCAGCCATAAAGTAGTGCAGATAACAAAGAGAGAATACAAAATCCCCATCATGTCATGGGAGTTTTATGGAATAAATTCCGTATGGAGGCACAAGAAAAGAAAGTGCATTAGGAAACAATTCTCTCTAATTTCAGAGCAGACTTTTGTCTAAGTAACTTTGAGACATTTGATTTTACAGTCTTTGAGTATAATTTCCTAGTGTCTTCTCAAATCAAAGCCTGAACAGAACAGAACTAACCCTACAACTCCTGTGTGCCTATCACAAGTATCTACCACCACCCATGAGCCAAGGCTCCTGGACCCAAAAGCACAGGCCTCTGAGCCAGACAAGCTGCCTTCCTGCCAGTAAACCAGCAGAAGAGGTTGCAAGACATTTGCTTCTTCAGGTGCCATTTACTACCATGAGTGGCTGATAGAAAAGGTATAGCAGAAAGAAGAATGTGTTCTGACAGGTAAAACTCCCACCCACTCATTTTGGATTTTGAGGACAACGCCCAGCACTTCCTATCTGTCCTATGCATGCATAAGGCTTTCTGTAATAGCAACTCCTCTTTCTTCAGCAAGCCTCTTATATCAGTCCCACTGCCCTTGTTAAACCATTCTCGGCTCTCTTTCTTTGCCTTCCCTCCAAAGTCACTGCTCTCCCAACAACTCCCAGTGCCATATCCTCCCAATTTCCTGCTCATATATGGATAAGTTACTTCATTCCTGCTTTGCCTTCAATGACCCTGCCCAATCTCCCTTTCTCTCAGGATTTTTCTCAAGCAGCTTCCATCCTTGACTTTGACATATGAGCTCTCTTCTACATCCCTGTGGCCACCTGTCCTCCTTTTGGCTTACTGGAGTCCCAGCTTATAATCATCTCAGTCATTTTTATCTCCAGACTCTTCTTGCACCGTCTCCATGACTCCTCTCTGTCATCAAGCTGCCTTCCATTCCTTGTCTCATTTTCCCCAGTTTCTAGGCCACACTAGAACACAACAGAGACAACTTTTGAGAATATTTTTTAAGGAATAAAGCAACATATTCTTCCCTCAGCTTTCCTTTTAGAAATGACTCAATCACTTGGCTGCTATTTGTCAAAGTTTTTCACCTCAAGTTTTCCATCAGCAATGGAAAAGTGCAGCCAAAATTGCTAAAGCTTCTCAAAGTTATGAGCAACTGATACACAAAGCCATACTAGGATATGCTGTGGAGACTTAACAACACACAGTGCTATCTGCCTCTCCTGGAACTGTACTTACATACAGGTTTTATGCTTTGATTTAGATCATTGGCTTGAATAAATTAGCTCCATTAGCTTTAACTTTGCTTCAGTAAAAAATACTGACCCTGGTTACATAGGAAGGGTGGTCAGCTCCAACCTATACAGACTGCTGAAAATGCTTGCTAAAAAAGCCAAGCTTATGCTCATGGTGGCTATGAGCCACCTCCTAACAAGGAACAGAGCTTACTTGCCAATGTCATACTGTTGCTCTGCTAACAAATCCTTGTTAAAAAGTACACATTAAGTTATTTGACCCTAGCATGTCTAAAAGTTACATGATCTGACATTTCCAAAATGTGTCTTGCATTTTTTCTATATGTAATTTCTTTTTATCTTACCAATGAACCTTAGAACAATTGTTAGTAGCTTTAGGCACCCTGAGCTATGTGTCTCAGGTGTGTCTACAGACATGAAATTCCCAAGCTTTCAAAGTCCATACACAAAGTGCAAAAATCTTTGTTGAATGCATAATGATAATGTTTTAAGTACTTCTTTCCAAAATCTTTGCTGAAAACTAAACAGACACATACGCTCCCACACAGTGTCCTTAAAAACATGAACATTCTGCTTGTATCCTATGCTCTTTCTTGAAACAATTTAAAAGTTTTCTTATATTTCTCAGTAGTTTTGGTAGGAAAAAACTTGAAATTAAAAGAAAAAAAAGCAACGTAGACGAAACCAAACAGTTGTGACTGTTTTAGTTTACTCCTAAAGACTAAAAGTCTAAAATAAACTTTGTGTTTAGCTCACTACATCAGCTAAGAGGAAAAAAAACTCTCATCTTTCACTTAGTTTTTACTTGCTTGTCTTCATGAAAGCTTAGAAGTTACTGGTGCTGCTTTCTTTCATTTCAGATTTCCACAGACCAGAGAGAAACAGTGCAAGTGAAATGCCAGGGACAGTGAACTAATTTTATAAATAAAAGTGTGAGCATGTACAATATATAAAATACATGAGTTCAGATTTGGTCAGATAATATTCTTACACCTGTTCATTCAGGCTTTGGACCAAAGCACTTGCAGAGCCAGTAAATTATGTTTGAACAGAGCTGGGTAAAAATAGATTTGTTCTTGTAACATTATCAAAAGGATCTGACCTAAGAGATGACAACATCTGATGGGGTAAATCATCTGAATTGGATGCTTCCTCATGTTTTAGGATTGGTTAGTATTATTCAGTATGCATAAAATAGCTGACCCCTACTACAGGTCATACTGTATTCATGGTCCATTGCTTACTTTTTCAGTCCTATATCAAGTTCATTCCATAGTCCTATTTGTATTATACACCAAAACATTCATGGCAGTAGTTTCATTTGCAAAGTAATCCATAAATACAAAATAAGTTACTTTACAAGATTAGTGCAGAACTTTGAGAGACAACAGCCTGTAAACTGTTTCCTCTTTTCTGAATGTCTTCTATATCTTATGCATGCAGCTATAAATGCAGTTAGGAATAGTACTCTTTCCATTCTAGCAGCTTTTGCTTCCATTGATAAAAAAGAATTGATCCAGTATTCACTGCATTTTAGCTCTTTATGCTGCTTTGGGACCAAGGCTGCTGTCTGTGAGCCCACTTAGTTTTGCCTGCATGGCTGAGGACTGTGCCCTCTCTGAGAACTATCCACCAGTGCTGTGGTCACTCAGTCCAATAGTGTGGATCAAGCCCACTCTCTGCAGTCACCAAGGAAGATTAGCAGTGGGAACAATTTAAATCTGTGCCATGGGGATAAAAGCTGTGCATGTCTGTATCAAGCAGGGAGGCAGGAGAGGAGGCTGTGTGCACAAATGACAGTGAAAGCACAGGTTGCCCTGTTCAGCCACTTTTAATTCTTGCTTGAGCAATTTTTGTAGGCACTGGTGACTACAAATACTATTGTATACAAATACTATACAATACTATTATCTAATACTATCTGTACAAATACTACTACAATACCACTGTATTGACACACAATAATAAGGCAATTGAGGCAATGCCTCCTTTGCTCAAAACCCATAATGTTTTTTGTTGACTCAGAGTTTACATTTTGCTTCAGTTCACTGCATGTGAGACTTGGAAACCTTGGCTGAAACCTCCAGTTTTGTCTATACACAGAGCACAGTATCAGTTTAAATTGAACAGTTTGTCAAGCCAGTAAAAGATCTGGTGGGCATGGATGACTCAAGAATGACATCTTAGCATTTGAATCACTCTAGATTTCAATCAGTACAGTCTTTGCCAAGCCCAGGGCTTCAGTTCTGAGGCAGTGAGATGGGGTATATTGCAGAAGAAAGCATTTGTAATTACAAATCAGTTTGGGGGGTTTTTCTCCAGTTTCATGACACATTTTCCAATGTCATAATTTTTGTAGTCTGTACTGTCAGTGTTTTCCATTTGTTTCTGCAGGAAAGGTGGGTTTGTGCTAAATTTTAAAATTTTGGCTATTTGTAAGCTGGGCAGTGAAATAAGGTATTGTTACAATGCTAAATGTTAAAAGTTCTTCTAACTCATTTCCCTGCAGCTGAGACTAAAATTAAGCAGTTAATGACTGTACCCGTGGCTTAGAAATACCTCTACAGAAATACACGCTCCCTCCTGAACCCCTACCACAACACCCTCATTGACTAGCTAGCATAGTAGCCAACATTCCAGCAGCCTAGGAGATTGCAGCACAATATGGAGCTCCTAGTAGTCAAAAGAAGTAGAAAAATATTAATATCTCTTCAGGGCAAGCATTAGATATTCCCTGGAAAAACCTAAAGAGGAAAAAGTCATCTAAGAAGAAAAAAAATACCAGGTTTGCCAGAACCATGTAGCTAAAATATGGCATCTCTTCCAACACGGGGAGGATCACTCCTGTCACCTTCTTACTAAAAATATGGATGTTAAATGAAATTTCACCCTTTTGTGTGTAGTGTCAGACAGAAGTGCTGCAAATATATGCCCAGGAGAATACATCTGACAGAAGTAACTCAGTTCTGTATCCAGCATAGATGCACCTGGAGGCCTTTTCGAAATCCTTGTCCATTTTCACACCAGCAAAATGAAGATCGATCTCAGTCTTCTTTGTCCAACTTCGCTACAGAGATTAAGCAGACATCAGAATACTTCACCTTCTACCAGTGTAACACAGCAAACAGGCTCTTTTCTGGGGTAGAAAAACTCTTAGAAGGGCCTAGGGCAAAACAAAGTGGAGCACCTACAAAACCTTTCACCCTGCACTTATCACTGGAGGCTCCCCCAGCAAGAGAAGGAAGGTAATTACATATTCTCAGGTGCCTCCACTGTGGAGTTAAAGTGTCATGTGCCGTCCTACACCTACAATAAAAAGTAGAGGTAAAATAAATTTTCCTTCTATAAGAATAATAACTCCCACCAGAGAGGAGAGAGATCCCAAAGGTTTGCTTGAAACAGATTAAGCATATATGCATATATATATATATACATATATATATATATATATATATATATATATATGAAAAATACATTATTCAAAAATATATTAGGATAATGAAAAATCCTATCCTATGCAGTTAAGAAACAGGAGAGGAAAAATCTCTTGTATTGCTTTTGTATTAATCAGGCTGGTGATGACAGTCATGTCAGCTGTTCAGCTTATAGCAAGAGAGCACTCTGTACAGAAGCAGATTCTCCTTGCAGATGCCTCACAACAGTTTGCAAAAGCAGGTAAATGCTAAATATAACAGCAACTTTGCAAATACAGCAACAGAAGAATGGAGTAGTTAAGGAACTCAATTACTTTTTTTTCCATGGGTTATTGGCTGACAAGCACAAAACAAAGTTTCCCCAAATTCACTCCCAGCCTAAGGTTAAGCCAGTCAGCTGCAGGCATTTGCCATGGTATGCATGAGTATGCATGTAAGTTCCTTGAAGTTAGATGATTTGCATGTACCCACTGAGCCACCTAGTAGCAGGACTTTAAAAAGGACATATTTGCAATTCCTTGCCCTAATAGACCAGGACTGGCCAACAGATCAAGTGTCTACCATGTTGGTGTCTGCTTCTCTTTAGACAGAAATGTTAGGGAAATGTTTAGCAGAAACAGTCAGGCATTTGTCCTTTGGCAAGTAAAAAATAAAGAAATGTCTTTCTTTTCCTTCATATAAACTGTGGCTTGAAGCTTTTTTTATTTGTATTGCAGTCACATTAAGTTACATACACAAATCAAACAGCTGAGACTCCTGGGATTTTCGATTCCAGTCAATACAAACTAATTGAAACAATGTGTGCTAGGAGTGGTGCAATTCTACATGGCAATGGGACCTTTGCTTATCTTGTAGCTCTGTGTGCACAGCAGCATTATCCTTTCCATATTAAAAGGTGCAACCTTTCACATAAAGAGCATCTCCTAAGTTCAGTTTGAACTTTCGCTACTCTTTTTAATGATAGAGCATTTAGGAGATGAGTGACTTGCTCTTTAGGAACTCAAGTGATCTTCTGGTTTCCGTGAATAACTTTAAAAGAAATGCCACTCTGTTAGAGGCAATCCGAACGTGTATGACACTTACTATACACGAAAGTGTTTCTTGTACAACTGCGCGGGCACCATGCCAGCCAAACTCATCCATCAGGCTGTCAACACCTTACTCTTTTTCTGCAGTGACCTATGTGGAAAATTCTCTTACAAACAGCTGTTCAGATAATAGGCAGACAACAGGTTGTCTTAAACGCCCTTTTCAATTGTGCATAAATGTTTGTGAATTTCTAGTTCTATCTGCAAGATAAACATGAACATAATGTTCTTTTGAATTACATTTATTATTTGTTTATATTTTCTATTTGCAGAAACTCTTCTGGACCTCCTATCTCCACTGCCAAAAAAAAACTTTTAGTTCACTGACCTTTTCAATCTGATGTTTTTGTTAGGATGTGAATCCTGCAGATGGAATTCAATTATTTTCTACTTGTGCTTTTTTTTTTTCTAAAGGGTTCATCAGCAGATTGAAAAGATAGTTCAGAATTATGTGACAAAAGCTCAGCAATGGATACTGTGAATGTAATGAAGACTTGTATTCACAAAACAGAATTACTATTTTGTTATGTAAAGCAGTGTCTTTTCCAAAAGCACTGAAAATAAACACACTGGAAGTGCCAGAGTGACTTAGGACCCTATTCTTTTGGACCTGCAAGACTTGGACCTTAGACTACAAGCCAAACTAGTTATACATTCCCTAATTCCTTGGCAGAAAAATTACTTCTGAACAAATCTAGGCCTTGGAAGGTGCCAAAAGAAATAACTGATTGATGGCTGTAGGTAGAATTTCCTGAATAAAGCCCTAGATGGCCATGTGTAATCATGTTGGATTAGATGTGTGAAGAAAAGTCCTGAGCTGGTCAGCAAAGACACTATTGACCTATTTTTGATGTCCCCTTCAGGATAAAGTGCACATCTAGGTCATCGTGCATACTCTAAAATGTTACCACTTCTCTTCCCTGAATTCAGAGGTATCTCATTTCCAGATACCAACCAACACTTGATGAGATAAATCACCCTTTCAACTCAGTTTTGGAAGTAGGATTTAAGCCTAAAACATTTTCTCAATCTTTTAGAGAATTAATCTGATCATTTTTTTGCTGTCTAGCATAGACTCTTAATCCCATATATAGCAAACATGGCATATAAGCAATTTTAATAACAGCAACACCAATTTTAATAACAGCAACACCTGTCATTCAGAAGTGTGTTCTCAGTTCTTCAAAAGCTTCACCAGAAGCACCATTTCTTCTTTTTAAAGGTGAAAGCAGAGATGCAGACATATTCTTCATATTACCTGGCAGAAATATTCAGCTATCTGGCTGCTAAATAATAACTCCTCTGGGAGCAATTTACAGCAGCTCCTTAAGTTAGCCATATTTAATCCTATTTCAGAAGAAGATATTGTTTGTGAAATTAACTGTGCTTGCAGTGAGCCTTGAGAGATACATTCAAGTTTGCAGAGCTCTAGCAGTCCTCAAACTGGATTAGATTGTATCACATACTAATGTCCGATTTATGATCTGTAGTAACTTTTTCCTCCTAATGTGACATTTGCTTTTCTGCCAAGAGACATCCTCTTCATTCTTTTATTCAGGCACAAAGATTATACAACATTCAGTAATTCATACTGCTTACTCTTCCTTACCATTTCAACTGAGTCCCATGACTGTAGTTCAGTGCACAGAACATTCCTTTCCAAAATGTGGGGGCTGGTTTTATTTGTTTATCCTTTCCTTTACACACTTCCAGAATGTCAACCCTGACATTCTGTATTTTTTAGTTCTTTGTGGTCTCAAAATTATGGATTGCAAGCTTAGTCAGAGCTATTATTGAGGGTGAAGTTAATCAAATACAAATGTTTATAAACCAGAGTTTTAAATGCTACAAGCAAAAACATTTTTCCACTTTTCTTCAGGCCTCATTCTATTCCATATAAGCACATTTCTATGGCTGATTCTTGTGCCATCAAAAACTTTGAGTCTTTTTTGTGCAAAAGTGTAGCAAATGCTAGTGGGAAGAAGGTTCAGTTCTGGGTGACTTCAAGAAAGTCAAAATCTGCCTAGGTTTCAATTCTCTTGGTGACATGAGGGGCATAAAAACAATCTCCAGGGAGTCCCTTTCATTGTTGTCCATATCGATTGCACAGAAAACCCCTATCAAAGGGACTCATCTCAATTGACACAATTCTGTGAATTCAATTAGAAAAGGTGTGGTTACAGCATGAACAGATGTTCATATCATAGAAAAAAGCACAGTCCCAAGAAGGGGAGGAAGGCAATGGAACCAGAAAGGTCAAACTAGCTACTCATCTTACATGGCAGCCATAGAGATGAAACTAGGGGAATATTGAAGAAATTCAATAGATATACCAGAATAACTGACACTGCTTGAATCAATTAATAACCACCCTCAGTTTTGTCACTGTCCTGTTCAAAAAGTTCCACAGTGTATAAATTCCCCAAAGTCCTAGTCTAAGGAACACAAAGAACACATATACCTCTACCATAAGACACATATGGTTTAGATCACAAGTTAATTTTTCAATTCCTGTTCAAACAAAAGAATACCAATTTCTGGCTGCTTCTGCAACTGTTTTACTGCTCAAAATGGCTGTGAGTGCAATACATGGCTTGGTGTATGTGTATAACATAGATATATATATATATATATGTATATATACACACACACACAACCTGTTTAAACGTCTAGAAAACCTCAATTTGCAATATCGCACTAAAATGAATTTCAAATTTTAGGCACCCATGGGCAGATTCATATTTGTATACTTTGTGTTCATAGAATTGGCCAACATGTGGATATTCCTTTCTAGATTACCCAAAACATTTTACTCATGCTAAAAAAAACGGTACTTTGTTCCATGTCTAGAAAATACACTTTCAGTTAAAATCATAGAGGAAAATTTCCAAATCACAATGTCTTTTCAAAACCCAATTTTTAAACTTTCTAAGTTACAAAATTAAATATGCTAAATTGCCATTATTTTCCTTTTAAAATAGGAACATCTTTGAGCATGGGACCTAAAAATTATTATCTTTATGCCTCCTAAAACTGCATTTTGGGCAATTTTGGTATTCACAAAAATGACCACAGCCTATAAGTTAACATCCCATACACAGGATTGCCACAGTCTACTTTAGCACCCAGAAATAAGAGAACAGTCACAAAACTTTTAAATCAGATATAATAATATCTGATATAATGGGGAAAAAATAGCATGTTTGTATTATTTCTTCACACCTATCCCAAAAGAAGTGCTCATAAAAAATTAATATACTATTAGGAAATGTTGTGCATCATGCTTTATTAAAAACCAATAATGAGTTAAGAGATTGTGCAGTGAAACCTTTGGCAAAGTTTTTCTAAACAGGATTTACATTGTTTTAATAAGATAAAAATATAATACAAGCATAGCAATCAAATTATAGCAAGGGATAGTGTAGGAGAACCCATAAACTTGAAATTATTTTTGCTCTTTGTGAGAAAGACGTTTATGGGAATATCCTCCAGCTTTGTTGTCAAGGAGTTTGGATTGCTTTGCAACACAATGTGTACAATACTGGGGGTTTTGGTGCACTGCTGATATCCCTTACAAAAATGCAGCCCCAGTGCTCAAGCTCTGGGAAAGTGGTACCAGTATTACTTAAGTCTCACTCTTGTTCCTTGCTAAAGTTAACCCAATATATTATCATTTAGGAAAAAAGCCTCTTCAGTGCCTAATAAACAAGGGTGAGTTTTAAAAAAAATACCATAGCTTTCAATTTAAGAAGGAACTTTTACCTGCTTTGTGAAAAAGTATTTATCTAGGCTAAATAGCCTTCAGCCTTCTTCAGCTGCACTACAGATTTGTATTTCTATCATTATATGAAAATACAAGATTAGAGTAATTATTTAACAGAAAATCCACATCCACTTGTACTTACCTGACAGAGGTTTTAAATCCTCTCAAAAAAATTGTATGATTTGTTCCTCTCACACTACAGGAAGTTCAGTAATTGGCATGTTGTTGGTACCGTCATGTTAATGAGTTTTAAAATTAGACTAGATCAGAAAATTAAACTGACATAAAGAAGATAGCTTGAAATTGCAAGGAGATATGGACTCTGTGATCTACCCAATGTTAATGATTGAAGGGACATAATTTTTAAAATAAGAGCACTGCAAAGGATTTGAATGTTCTAGTGCTGCAAGACATGTCACAGACACTGAGTACAACCATGACTATTTTAATTCTTCTGACCTCAGTGACCCATGCAAGTATCACTGAGGAGGACATCTCTGAGGGTGTCCTCACCTTCATCGTGTGCCCAGTCTCTCACAGAACGCACTGGCATGATTTCCTTCCTACAGCAATGTCCAGTTTGTTTTTCCAATCTGCTTCTTCTCAGATTACTCAGTAACTGACAAACCTTGCCCTGGGTAATTTTGTTTGCTGGATATGCTCTCTCCAGGACAGTTTTCACTAGGAACTTTTCCAAGGATGTGTCACCCTGAGTTTGCCTTGGATGTAGATGTTAGGTAACTATTTAAATCACACCACCACAGCTGCTTATTCCTGTATCAGGTTAATGAACACTGTGCACCCTATCAGAGCACTATATCAATTCAAAATAAAGGAGAACTTGATCAACAGGATAATCATAAAGCAGAAATTTTCTCAGTGTTATAAAAGGGCAATTAGGAGAAAAATGAGCAATGCTTTGAACTAAGCAAGGAGAAAAGAATTTGAACAATCTGTATGATTAGAGCACCAGTTCAAACCCACACAGGCAGACTGGTACAAACCTCTCCTTGAATATCAGTGAGCAATTGAAACCTGCCTCACAGACAAAGATGCAAAATACAAGATTACCCTTACTACAAGACCATACCCTCTTAATAAACTAAGTTAATTTTAAACTGTGCCTTACACTTAAAAGGTTGTTCTATTCATATTTTTACCCACAAGCAAACCAACAGTAAAGTTTTCAAGAGTCCTTATCCTTGGCCAAGTGGTTTTTGTTCTTATTTGTGCTGTACAACTACCTGTATAGAACCATTGTTTAATACCATATCATCTGAACAGTCAGAACTTCAAATATGGAATGGGAATGATTTTCAACCTGAATAACTTCACTGAGCAATTTATGGTCAGCCTCACATGGATACCACAGTACAGCTGAAAGAAAAGAGTAAACAACAACACAAGTACAGGAACAACTGGTTCACCACTTAGACAAGAGCTGAAGGTGGATAAAGATATTTCTAGTCCTCTGGCTGTAGGCTAATGACAAAAGATGTTCACTGAAACAACACAGTTGTTCCCCTCTGCTCCTCCTTCTGTCATGCCAATGAAATTATTTGTGGGGTTATACTGAGCAGTAGATCAAAGAGCTGATCTGCATCAGGAATAGCACCTTCACTCTGACAGGGTTTCCAGCACCACCACGAAGGCAGAGCACTCCCATAAAAGCTGTGTTTTTATCAACATCCCTGTCTCATCAAATCATGCCCTCATTTCTGTGTATCAATGGACTTTGATGCAAAGGTCACATTTCACCATTTGTCTTTAACATCATAAATAAATTGGAATCAATATTATGGTAAAAATAGCTAACTGAGGAATGACATCCTCTATCCACAGAACAACTTTAAGTCTCCTGTAGACATGTCCAGTCTTTATTTCCCTTGTGAAATCACCAATACAAATACTGTTCATAAAAGGGCTGTGGTAACTTCATAAGTGGTGGTGAGCTTATTTAGCCTCTGTACCTAAGAACCAGTTCAACGCTACATGTTCACTTTGTGCAGCATCTAGCAGACAAAGGCTAGGCATTTTAGTTTTAATTTAAACTGGTGTTAGTTAACCTGAAGTTTAATGCTTCCATTTTACTGACAATTGGCTGAGTCTCCAGGAGTGAAAAGATCCTAGTTACATCCACACACTCCTAATTCAGTTCAGCATACCATGCTTAGTTTGCTTGAAATAGGAAAAAAATTACATTTGCTATGTGTACTATGAATTTAGTACAACTGGTCCATTGATGATGGTCCTAAGGGGGCAAAAAGAGATCATCAAAGCTAGGATAAGATCAACATGCAGAATGTGTGTAATCCACACTGCTGTCTGTCCACTAGTCTGTGTCATTAACTGGACATTGGAATTGAAATAAGTAATTAATTATTTCCTATGCAATGACAAGATAGAGAATCATTCTATAGGCAAATCTAAATTTAACCTTTCCACTAATTATGCTTGTTTTTAAAGGGGACAATCTCCATTTGTTATTTCATACTCAACTCTACATTTCTTTCAAATCCCTATAGGTAGTTATAAATACAGCACTTTAGGTTCTCAGTACCAAGACTTTTCCAGCCTTCTAAATCTGATTTTTACAGGCTGATACAGAAAGACAAGGCTGTCCTTCTGTCTCATGCTGACACTTCAGTTTCATTAATCATGGGATTTTGGCTGTGTAATTCTTCTCTGCCCTCTCTGTCAGTCATTTGTTTTGCTTAGCACTGGTGCTCTTTCCTACCCCACATGCAATGACACATTTGCACAGGGTTTCCAGAGCTAAACTAATAGGTCCCTGAAACTATGAGCAGGAGGTCATGCTTCTGCTCTTTATCTCCTACTAGCTCTGGTGCTCACCAGACCCTCCTTAGAGATAATTTAGTGTGCTAAAATGGCATAGTAAAACACAAGGTTGGATCATTTTCTGCTGTTCTACTTAGTGAGCTACATCTGCTCAGGAAGGGTTTGACAAATACTGAAACTGTTCTCCAGGTGGGGGAGAGAGCCAGTGCAAAGCACAGATCAGCTCAGGGAAAAAGTCCAAAACCTTTCTCCTTCCATAGAAGATGGTACCTTCTCCTGATCCCTTTTCATTTGCATTATTTTTAACCTTATCTGGTTGCCTGATCCAGTTCACAGTCCCCCAAACAGTTGTGTCAACAACTGAGTGAGTGACAGCCTGAGTGTAGAATTTCTTCCATCAGTTTCTCTCCAAAGGGCACATGATGTCTGAGCAGTGTTTTGCTTCAGACATGTTTATTAGGCTGGTTTAAATCAGACCATGCGTGGAGGTGTTACCAGGCATGAAAGATGAGAATCTGGTGCATTCTGCTTTTATAAAGGTCCTTCTAGTCTACTCTGCTCTACCACAATAGGAAAAATAATATCAAGTATGGTGGGCAGCTGTGGTATATTCCACAAACCTTTGTTCTCGCATTTGTCTTCTTACTTACCAGGGTTAGTCTCCACAGAAACTAGAGATAAGCTTGCACCCCTCATTATACCTAATAAAGCTTCATAACTACTCACTAAGATATAAAGAATTTGCACTGAAGCTGCTAAGAAAATTCAGAGTCTATCTCATGAATTTTTTAGAATGAGGTAAATCTGATCAGCAAGAGATAAATTACCAATAAGTTGGCTCCTTGACTTGTTTAAGGGCTACTCAGCCCCAGGAATGCATTTCAGAAAAGCACTTCCAGCTATCAGAAAATCATATATAGTGATAGGCTGCATTTCACAGTAGCAAGGCAAGTTTGATACTGTACTTTGGTTGATCATCAGAGCTGCAGAATAACAGGGGTAAATTTTCCTGACTTCAGAATAGGATGCTTCAGACAAAGTACAGCTGAGTTTGGGTGGAAATTCAACTGACATTTAGGAAAATGCCTCTAAGGCCAGCCATCAGGACTCCAGTTGTACATTCTGCAAAATTTTCTCTCCATTAGATTTATCAGCTTTGTGTGATGGCTAGACAAAGAGGTTTGTAACTTCACACGGACATGTTAGAGTGTTGTCTGTGACATTTGCCAATCTGTTTCCAAATACAGCAAAGCATTTCTTTGGTGCTTATTACCTCAATGATGCCCCTTGCTCAGCGTTGAGAGAAATTTCAGGTTATTCTGGAAAACACTAGGCATTTGCATTCCCACGAGGACCATGGATCATGGACCCAGGGTATTCAGCAGAATCAAATCTTTACTCAGCACTTCTAAACTATCCATCTCCCATCAAGTTGCAACATGCTGCCAGTGGCAAGTAGAATTTCCACCTTTCAAAGGCATCAGGAGAGCAAGAAAATGAAAATAAAGGTGGACTTCCCTACAGATACAATGACAGTGTTTTGTTTCATGTCCAACCTGTTGAAAAGAGAGCAAAACTATAAATATACAGAAGAAGCCATCTGCTCTCAAAAACTTCAATGCACTGAAAGATCAGTAGATCTTCTTAATGTAAAAGCCTGTAATTTCATTTCTTCAAAGTATTCTCACTTAAACATTTATTGCCACCAGTGTAAAGATCTCTGTGAGATTAATGTGAATATTGTTTTTGAAAAGAAGAACTAATAGCCTGCGCCTGAGATTGTCAAGCAGAGAGTCACAGTTTAATCTAAGCTCTATTGCTACATTTTTCCCATTTCACTTCCTCTGACCTGTAAAACCTAAGCATACCTGGATCTACAGTCAGTCAATATCACCTGAAAATTCAGGCTGAGTACCCAAATACACTGTACAAAGTGATTCTTTCTAAAGCAAGGTAGGGATTGGTAATATTGAGTTACTTGGCTACATACAAATTCTCAAGCAAGTCTGATTGCTACAAAAGTTTTAGAAAAAGGTTAGTGAAACATTTTAAGAGTAAACTGGAAAAAAAAAAAAGAAAAAAAAGAAACAGCAGAGTCTTGTACTGCGACTGAGTCCTCTGGATCCCTGACTGCCCAGCTCAGAGGGCACAGCAACAGCTGAGGTGCAGCTGTCACTCAACAAAGTGATCAAAATGCAGATTGATAGCAGACCCTATGTGACCCTTACACTTAATCCTTTCAGAGTTTCACAGATTTTAATACTCATGGATGCAGGATTTCTGAGAAGCTGAGAATATTATCAGATATTCATTCCAACTGGGAGATCTATATGTATATATCTATGTCTAATGTATATTTACATCATCTATATCTAAATCTATATATATCTAAATTTAGATATAAATATAGCTATTGATATGGCTATTTCACTTCCAGGTCTGCTCTGTCTTTCAGGTGGAAGTGCTGATCCTCCCCTTTCCTGTCCTTAACCCACCCCTGCTTTAGCTCCTTCTAAGCAATAAAGCCAGTCCAATAAGCCTCCTTACTGCTTAGTGCCTCTGTGAACATTTTAGTTAGACTTGCAAATGTTGCTAAACATGATCCTCGATTCCCACAAGAATTTTCCTTACTAAACTACTGACATTCACCCAGCTGACATGTTCTTCAGCAGAATCCCAACGCAGCCATAGTAGCCAATGATCCTGAGGAAACAGTAGCAAACCATTCCTCTAGGAAGTGTAAAATTCGCCGTCACAGCCACCCAAACAAAAAAAAAAAAAACAGCACGAACACAAGGATAGAGCTAACAAGCAGCCCAACATCCACCTAATAACTGTAATGAATGGTATCTAGAAAAAGCGTGACTTGGGTCAGGTATCTATATGCCTAAGAGATCAGGGAGCAAGACAGCATGTTATACTATTCAGCCCAGACTAGAAAAGGACGTTCCTAAGAGTACACTTGCTATTTTCCACTCTTTGATCCTACAAATGGTATCCAGTGGGATGATGGAGTTAAAAAAGTGTGGCTGTTGTTCTCCTCTACTATCTCAGCTCACAATACTCAGGGGAGCACCATGTGCGGAAGGAGGAGCAGAGGCTGGATACCAAAAAAACTTTCAGAGTTTACAGTTTTTCCCTTCCTGTGATTTAAAAAGAAACTCAGGAAAGTGCACTTTTATTTGTTTCTGCCTAATAACAAACCCTATTTTTTCATCATACAGTACAATATCTCTGTGGTAACTCCAGAGAAAATTGATAGTTGTTCTTAGTAAAAATACATATGGGTTTTTTTCATCTATGTAGTCAATGAAATTAACCAGGTATGTTCTGAACTTTCTCATCTATTTGCCACTGAATAAGTAGTAATCACACATGGAGAGATTGTTACAATTTTTTTGCAGAGGATTCAGTTTTGTTTTGTCAGAGATTTGCAAAACGTGTCAAAATCATGTTACTCCTGGTTTGACTGGATATAATGATGTTTTCACAAGGGCGAAGTTTAAATAGACAAAGAGATAAAAACATCAGGTCACTTAAGTGAGGCAATCTGAGCTGGAATATACATTCTGAATGTACAAATCTGTAGACTTTTTACAAGGCTTTCCTCTCAGCCCTGCACAGCTCTTCAAACAGAGAGTATCAGCCGGTGACTGAAGCACAGACCAGAGTCAGCTTTTATTTTTGGCTTGGATACAGATTTGTTGTGTGACCTTGATCAAGCAGTTTAACCTCTGCATTTCCTTATTAGTAAACAGGAATAATCACCATCCCTGACCTCATAGGCTTAATTCATGAATACTTGTAAAGAGCCTTGAGATCCTTGCCTGTATGTTGCTATAGGAACAAGAAGCAAACCTACAATACAATTGTGTATGATGCTTTCATGATCCCAGTCACAGCACTATTCAAGGACTTCAGCCTTTCATTTTAATTTGCAGTAAAACCATTATTGGGAGTGAAATAGCAGCAATGTTCTATTTCATTCAGTTTTGGAGCTGGGGAAATGAAGTACAGACAAAACATTGACCTCAAAATTGTGTTTTTGTTTAACTTTCAAATTCAGTCATACACATGGATATAGGGAAGACTGAGAAAAGGAGACTCAGACCAACATTTTCCTTAACATGAGTCCAAGTGTTCACATGTACAGATCATATAGGCAGGATGGCCATGCTGCACTTAGCTGGACATCAAAATGTATCTGCCCTTCTTGCAAGATAGCTGCTAAACACTTCTTAATAGACTTAAGACATATATTGCAAAAGCAATGCTAGCAGTTTTAGACAGCCTAGGAAACCCACACACACTTATCAAAACGTAACGTGGCTTCATGGAAACTGAGTGATCAGTCAGTAGTGCAGTTCACTCGGGCATAGCATAGGCACAAACAGGGGAGACTTCCTGCTCTGTGTCAGTCAGTGGCACAATTCACACTGACAGCAGGCAGTGAAGGCTCAGTGACCACATGACCAACTCAGAATCAAAGAAGCAAAACTGCAGCAGGTCTGTTATATATCACATTAATCATCTGCCCAACCAGTCTATTCCATGAGTGTCACTGGGAGCTGGAATTAACAAATGCATTTTTATGTTACATTTTCTTTTATATGTTGACATTTGTGATAAGATTTCTGCAATAAAGTTTGTTTACTGACAGGCTTCCTTTGTTGCTTTTTCCCCAGTCACCAACATTGCAGGCAGACAGTTTAATCACAACATTGCAGACTGGGAAGTGCTGAAATGTCTCTGCTCTAAGCCTGCTTTACAATCTACTAACAGAACACGTGGCTAAATCATCATATGACTTAATCTATTGACGTAAAAGCCAGCATGGAATTTATATGGTGAAAGAATGCTTAAGCATAAAAGAATTTATACAGCAAATAATTTCAACTGTTGCAGATTCAGCCACTCACTCACTCACTGTCAAGATGCACAAGACCGCATCTGCTACTACAGGAGTCAACTTTGAAGAGTTAGTCTATGTCACTAGGATGTACCACAGTCAGCAAGTGTTCACTATGTCTGAAAAACAGTTTCTGAATCAAGATCATCATAAAGTACAAGATTCTAAAGTTAAACCACTGTAGGACATGGGATAAAAGAGTGGAAGAAGTAATCTATCTTAAAAATATATGTTATTATATGTTTATATTGGATTTTTACAATATTTATAGAAAAGTTTTGAACTATCTTCCATTTCATTTTTTTTTAAAGAAGCTGTGGATTAAGCCTCCTTCATAAAGCCTTCATAAATATTTTTTCTACAGTGCTGTAATACAAGCATTTGACCTAATGCTCCTTTTTTCTTAGATTAGACAAACAAAACCTTGGCAGCAGTTTCTGGATACCAGTATAAACAGCTGAGTTCCCTGTGAACCCAGAGATACACTTTAGAAAAAAATGCTATTGAAGACCATTTTCTTTAAGGCCCTTATCAAAATGCTCATCCTGAATATCCCACTGGTAAGATCCAGCCCATGCACATTAGATGCACCTTATAAAAAGGTATTTTTGGAAGCCCAACTAAATTTGACAAACCAGCTCTTAGTATTATTTTGACTGTCTGCCAACACTAAGGTTTGCACAAAATTATGATCTTCAGTACCTTTGCTAAGGAACAGTGCAAACAACACATTTGCAGCCAAACCCTGTTTATTAGCATGGGAATTCAGTAGGTTGAGCTGGCAAACTGCTGCAAACTTGGCTAACACAGCTGGGGTGCTGTATGAAATCTCTGTGCTGTTGAGTAGCAATGCATGAATCAGCAAACACAGAGAAATGATCACATTGGTATGACATGTATAGGAGTCATTGTTGGTCATTTTATATCAGGCACTATATCTCTGCTCTCTTTTGTGGATTGAGTTAGAGTAATTCACATGTCCAGATTAAAACAGATAACAAAACACTGCTCCTCTCGTTAGGTAGCTTTGACTACTTTCCTTTCATCAAGGGAAAAGCAGAGCAGAATCAGAGATCAGATTTTCTTCATTTGATCCTACACAAGAAAGGAGACAAAAGGACAAGTGAAAAGAGGCTATAAGCTCTCCTGTTGGGATTTTGCCAGGGATTTCTCCCACATGAACAATTATTGAAAGACCAATACCCTGAAATTTCATAGCCTGGCTTCCGCTTTTTCCACTCCTGCTTATAAAACCTTTCTATTACCACCACAGGTTGTCTGTGACTGACCCTATGCTTTTAGCATGGGAGAGGACTTCCTTTTCTCCAGTTTTCTTTTCCAGGCTGCTTCTGACAAATTCTGAGTACTTGGTCTCTTTGACACTGGTAATTATCCCACCAATCCCAGTTACAATATGTCAGCTGGAGGCTAGAATAAAAGCAATAACTAACTGTAGAAAAGCCCTATAAAAATGTTATATGCTACTGGTCTCAGATTATCTCAGCTTTTACATGTTCTAGAAGGTGGAAGTCTTCATCTCTGCCATGCCCTACTGCCCTTTTTTCACTCTTTAGGCTTTCTAAAGCCTAGACTCATGTTCACATTTTTAAAGATTTCATGCAAGTTGCTTGTGAAAGCTGCCATATTATCACCTACTTCCCTGGCAAAGCTGCAAAAGCCAGCAAAGCTGTTATTATTATCACTCCTCGCATAGTTAAGATGCAATAGCAGTGCAAATAGCAAAGTAAGAGAATGTTTTAAAGAAAAATATTGCCCATTAAAATTTTATTACAGCAAGCCAGGCTTTATATTATTACAGAAAGAACTGCTGAGAACTGGAGTGCCTCCATGCTCACCAGCAAAATTACATGTCCATTGAGTGGGTGAGGAAGGAACAGGAAAGGATGATGAAGATAGGGGAGTGCAGGGAGGTAGAGATGCTGAATAGCACTCTAGTGTGCAAACACTCTTTCCCCTTTGGAAATCCGGACAGAACATGAGCTATTCCTGCTTCCTGCTCTAGAACTTCTGCTCCTCAGCTGAATGGCACAGCTCTTGCTTTTCGCACTGGCAAGAGGTCAGTCATCACATAAGCACTGCCAAGTATTATAATTACTGTGTCCACGTGGTCACTGTGTCTTATTGCCCAGTTATTTCATAACTGAGTGTTAAGTACTACACCAGCTCCAAGCACACAGCTCTCACTGACTTCTAGGGCTCCCTTTACACATAGGTCTGCTGGAATCAACATTTTTCATGACTTTATTTACTTGACCTGTCAATATTTTGGAGAACATAATGGTGTTTTGGAACGATTGTGTATTTGCCTTGTCTACACATTGAAGCTGTACTTACACATGTATCTCTTGCAGAATTCATTCATGAGGAAAACCATACAAGTTTACAAGTTAATAATCTCCCTGAATGTCAAAATCCAGGGCAGATCAGGATGTGCATTGTGTTGGCAGTGCTGCAAACTGTGCTGTTTTAGTATTAACAGTAAATTTCAGTATAACTCAGTAAAACTTTTAATAGGCTTTGCAGCAGGTTAACAACTAGCCATGGATATTTGCCATAAGTAATGCAAAGCACAGGAAAAAAAGGCGCAACTATTAAGAAAACACTACCTTGAGTTTTCAATTCAATAGAAAGACTCCTGTGCTTTCTTTTAGATTTACACTTCTGAGTAAAACAGATATGCCACCTTTGTTAGAAAGAACAGCGATTTCCAGAACCTACTGATCAGCACATTTTAGATCCCAAATATTCCAAACCAACACCAAGTAAGATTTTGTTAAGGCTCCTAGCTGTAGAATGTGACTGAGTAGTTCACACTACATGGGTTCCAGCTGCAGCTACATAATCAATGAGACAATATTTAGGTGCATAGAGCAATGTGGCAAAGTATCTTCAGCTGCTCCATCTCACCATCTGGTACATAAATAAAACCAGCCTTGAACCAGACTGTCTACTGGGATGACTGACATCAGACACACATTCTGCCATCCTGGTTTCGGGGATAGCAACTTCTGGAAAGGAGAACATGAACACCTGAGAAAGAGTTTTTTCTCAGAACATGGACTATTCTCTTTATCCATTCTAGGAAGATAAAAAGCAGTGAGATCCTTATGGTGACTCTTGAGATAGATACTCCACAGCAGTCACTGGTGATAGCCAAGCGGAAGGAAGCACTCTTCTGGGGCTATGTTTCATCAGACACTAGAATTCTGTGATCATTCCCCTTGCCTCACTTTCTTCTGGTTATAAATTATGAGATATAAAGCATATGTAAGCTATCTAACATTCTGCCTCTCTTGTCTGTCCCTGTAACTGCCCCTTCTGCCATCCCCAAATTTTCTTCTTGCGGCTGTTTACAGAGTGAAAGTAGAAAGTAGGTCAGACAAATGGAGACTGTCAGATGACTAGTTTCAATTTATGGACAGGTTGTTGTCTCTGTAGAACCATAGCGTTGTTGTTACAAATCCCTAAAAGTTTGTTTTAGCCTGAAAGGCTATTAGACTTACTTCACCAGCAAAGGAGAAGGCTTTCTGCAGGAATTTCATCTGATTAAGTTAACAAAACTCTGCCTGCAGAGCACAGCTTCCAAACATTTGGCTTCATTTTTGTGTCATTTATCCTTTACCTTTTCCTGGTCATAATGGAAACACTATGAAAAGCCAAAACAATTTAACCACTGGGGTTTATCTTTCTTTTTGCCCCTCACTTTGCCCAAAATCTCATTCAGTCATGATAGCTTAGAATCATAAGCAGCCTTGGAAACATGTGTTTCATGTATTGATATGTCATATAGCCAGCCACATGACAGTGTCCCACCCTGCCATGAGGAGTGCATACCACAATGGCTGCTGCCAATGGCAGGGAAGGGGAGTACAATTTACAGCTCTTTTAACTCCTCCAGCAAAGACACCACCAGTCAGTTACTGTGGCAAATAAAATACTCTGACAGAAGTATGATTGAAGTTGACAATAGTCCCACAAATGTCAGCAGAGTTTCCAATAGTGTTGACAGTTTTAGTGAATTCATGGCAAAGCAATCAGTAACTGCTCCATTAGTTCCATGGTCTGGTAAGGCCAGAATGACAGTTTTAATGTTTTATTGTCAAGTCACCTGTCAGAACAACTGACTGTTGCCTCCAGACTCCTGTTACCTGTGTGAAACATGGTATAGTAAATAACCATAAGCTGGTACTTTCTTAGACTGTTTTAAAACATATTACAGCAGCAACCTCAAGCAGTGCTTCAATTCTAGTCTCAACAAAACACTAACCAGCTTTATTGGCTTAAACAAAAGAGTAACCACTTCCTCTTGTTCTCAAAAAAACCTGACAACACAGCAGAGCAGAAGTGCCAAGAAAAGAAAGTTCAGAGAGGCCAAGAAACATACCAGTGGTAAAATCTTAATATTACTAAAATCCATGGTAGTTTTGCTATGTATTCAGAAAGACCAAAACTTAACTTTTTTGCTTTTGTGTTGATCAGAGAAACAAATAGAAGATATGGTGGTCATTGTTTCTCCCATTCATATGGAAGCCCTTCAGTGGTGGGGCTGTTTGGGAGTAAATCATTAGATTGGGACCAGAAGTGGGTAGAAGTCAAGGTATAAATTTTTCTAATAAAAATCCCTTTGGAAAGGTCCCTCAGGAAATGTTTTAACTGGCAGAATACAGAGCAGCCTTTAAACTGGATGAAAATCAGAGGGAATGGAAAACTAGACCCTCCCCATCTATATTGCCCACATTATGCCTACTGCAAAGGCTTACATTTCCCACTATTTGTTTTCTGTAGATATATTCCTATATTTGAATGCATTGAAAAATCTTGCCCTAAGAAATAAGATCTCTCCCTTTTCAAAGAGAATGCTGAAATGTTGACAGTGGCTTCTACTTGGAATTTCTTTCCATAAAAATGTACAACTTTAACTACCATGGGTAGGATCTCTCTGTCCTTGTGAATCTGTCTCACCAGGTGGAAGCTGGGTGTCCATTCTCACCAGCTGCATAGGGACTCAGTAACAGGAGGAGAAGTTCTCTGATTTAAATGGGGTAATTCCTCCTATCATGAAATACACTTTTAAAAGAAATGAGATCTCTTGAGGGAAACTCAGCCTTTCTTTTAAAAAATATTTTTAAAGCAAATGTTGCTGTGATTAATTTCATTAACTCTTGGATTCAAGTAATTCATGAATCCAAATAAGAACATGAAAATGAGTGCATTATTACCACATCTGAAAAAAACGTTCTAAAATTCTTAAGCTGTAACTACTTTCCTTTGCAACAGAAACTTATAAGGGTTTCAGCTCATAAACTCATGGTAACTTGTAGCTTTTGCATCTTATGCTTTACCATGACACCTGGATATTTCTAGTTTATTGTATCTATGTGTTCAGCATGAAAGAGCTGAAGGTCTCAAGAGACCTTCCAAATTTGTAAGGCCCTCCTAGTCAGCTAGTTATATTATTAGTCATGTGCCTTCTGAAGCTAATAAACTTTCAGTTGTCAGATTTTCAGTACTGTTCCTTTAGTGCTTCCTTCCTGAACACAAGTATTTTTACTATCCCAAGGCAACAAATCCAGATATCTTTAGATAGTACATTGCTAATTGCAAGAAATTCAATGAATGCCACAGACTTAAGAGTTAATAGCTTACTTATTTTGCAGCAGCCACCAGTTCCATATACATAATCTCAAAACTTCATTCCAACCTAATCACTATTTTTTTTTCTAATCACTATTTTTTTTTCCAACAGGTTGTTTCTCATCACTAATGTTAGTGATATGACTTTGCTGATACATTATTTCAATTTTCATCTAGTTTTATCCCACTGCAACTTGGACATCCCTCCATAAAATTTCAGGAAAAAAAACAGCAAAACATGCCAGCTATATTAGGTCTCTCAAGGTTATGGTAAAAGACTGTGACCACAAGAGAAGCCCATTCTGCTTGGTGCTATCCAGACTAACAGGGCGTACTTACATCTCCAGCAAGGCATGACTGTATTGCATCAAGGTATGCATTACATAGGACTGCAGGCAGTTCAGCAGTGAAGCTACAGAACCTGGCACAGACTGCAAAGTTCGCCTGAAAAGCAAATTCAGAAAGTTAATCTGTACTGAATTCTTTGCTGCTGAATCTATGCTGATAAGGGTATTTGACTGATGTTAATTAATTTAAAGCTAATTTAAGTATTTCTATGTAAGATGGAGTCATAAAGTGATTGCCATATAATTATCTCTGTAGTAAGATACGGTACTTTCTTGTGGTTGCCAGAATTAAAGTAGGGTAATGTCATGAGAAAACAGGTGGCTTCCTTAATTTCCCGCTGAAAATGGTATCCATCTACAGACACAAACTGCCTGGCATGAACTACAGGGAATGGCTACAGAAACACATAATTTCCAAATTTAGTCTCTACGTATTTCAGAAGAAACATCTGTGGCTTAAGACAGCCAAACATACCTTGCTTTCCTTTATCAGCACAGTGTCAGCTTCCTGTCAACTTCACTTCCCAAATTCACCCTCCTATTTCCTCAGTCTGAAAATCAAAAATAACAGCAACTCAAAAGTTAGCAAAAGCAATAGCACTAATGAGGGATATTTATTGTCTTTTCAACTCACTTTAAGGGCTATGAAATCCACATAGAAGAGTTATTTCTGTAAAAGATCAACTTACTAATATTTTCTGTCCACTGCCAATTGCAGCTCTCCTGACATACCTGCACTGCATGAGTCACTTGGAACATGACATCAGACCTTCAGCATCAGGCAGTGATGGCACTAAGCAGCCACTGACCAATAGGTTGAAATATACACAGGAGGTCTGCTATGCTGACACTGTTATACAGTCCTCTGAATTTCCTGTTTCCAAACAATCTTCTGATACATTTAACATCAGCATACAATGGTCAGGTTTTTAGTTCAAGCTGGGAACTGAAAAAGAAAAAAAAGATGACAAAATCGTAAATACGCAATAAATTTTAAAATGTAACTTCTGAGGCTCCTTTGCTTCTTGCTTTTTTGTCAAGTCTTTTAGCTGACTTAAAAAGTGATAATCAACTCTACAATTGGAATAGTAACACCTCAGCCTTGAAAAACAAACCATTGAAAAGTTAAACTGAAATCAGTTTTAAAGGACAGACTGAAGGGAACCTTTTCAGCAAAAAGCTCTGAAGCAGCTTGGAAGGAAAAGCAAATAAAAGAGGGCAGAAAAATGTCTGAAATACATGTAATACAAAGTTCTGATTTAACAGTAAGCTGGCTACTTGTGCTGGTGACTTGGTTCTCAAAGGTAGGACAAACTCTTGGACAAGTCCTATACAGTGAAAGCATGGTAGTTAATGTCTAAACATACAGTTCTAATGTTTAAGTCGAGAAACTGGATGCTACCTGTTTATACACAAGAACTCAAACCTAGGAGCTTATACTCAGATGCACACACTTCATGGTCTGTTGTGCAATCTGCTGTAGACTCCTCTGTACCACCAAGTAACTCAGTAAGGGGCCAGGGAAGAAAAGGCCTAATGTGGCCAGTAAGTTTTCAAACAGGCTCCTACTGCCACAGCCCTAAATCCCACTGACATTTGCTTGGAACTGAATTCAAAGACCCTAAAAATCAACAGTAATAGGGCTCAGTCACAAATTAAGCAAAAATGTTTAATTCCCGCTCTGAACTGCTGAAGTTATCTAACACCAGATGATCAAGTCACATAATTTCAAAATAAATGTAGGGTGCTTTTCAGTTATTTTATCATTTGAAGATCTCATTGGTAGTAGAAAGGAATAGAAGCAGGACAGAAGGTAATGATACTCTAAGAATAACATTCCAAAACAATTAATTTACCCCAAAATCCCAAAACTGCTCTCAATCTATGCTCCACCCAGCCTATAATTGTGCTTAAGATTATCATGACCCAGGTGTAGGACCTTGCCCTTGCTGAAGTCTATAAGGTTCACATGGACCCACTCCTCAGGCCTGTCCAGACCCCGCTGGATGGTATCCCTTCCCTCAAGCATTTCAGCTGCACCACAAAGCTCAGTGTCACCAGCAAGCTTGCACTTGATCCCACTGTCCATGTCTCTGAGAAAGGTGTTAAACAGCACCAGTCCCAGTAATGATCCCTGAGGAACATCGCTGGTCTCAACTTGGACACTGAGCAGGTGGCCACAGCTCTGAATGTGATCACTGAAAGGAAACAGAAAAATCACAAAAGATGTGCTCGAGAATTGAAATTCAGTGCTTCAGAAACTAACCAGGGCACAGTGTGGCTGTTCAAATCCTGGAAACAGAGATGATTAGCCAGTTGCATCTTCTCCAAAAATATCCACTGTGTATCTAACAGTGTGAAGACTGCTTTCCTAACAAGCTCAAAAAACTTAATGCAGGAAGAAAGGTTGAAACACTGAAAACTTTAGGCATGGATGAGTTTGACACTTTATTCTGGAACAATCATTGGACAACAAAGAACTCTTAACCAGGAAAAATAACAGCCAGCAGAAGTCTCTCCACATTCCTGCTCTGTTTCCAATTCCCCTGAGAACATAGGAAAAAAACTGGAGAAGTTAAAACTGTTCCCATAAGCAACCTAAGTTCTCTTTTGGTCTGCTGTTATTACAATAAAGGCAAACCTATTACAACCAGCTTTAGTCAGCTATTGCACAGATTTTTAGAGCTGAAAGAGTCATCTCCAGCTCCCTTTAAAATCAATTAAGAAAACAGGTATTTAACAAGTCATTTATCTGTTTTATTTTAGGCAGTGGCATCCGGATGAGAAAAATTGTGCTGCAAAATGAAAACAAAAAGCCCTATAAATTTCCCTATTTTCCTCTACACACAATAAATGAAGTCCAGACCAGGAATTGTCTGTGTTTAGTAAAATGAATCCCACCCAGTTAGCCTGTGGCATACAGAAACTTCTCCCAGAGGCCTTTTGTTATAGCAGTTACAGTTTCTATCATTTCCAGACTATCAGGCAACAACAGTGCTTTCATGATGATCTCTAGATGTGCAGTGGAATCACAGATATTCAAAGTTCTTCCAGGATTTCTAATCCATCAGATTCCACTCCATGTACTGTATGGATCTGAGGGGTACACCTTACCATGTAAATACTCTACATGATAAACAGGAAAGAAATAGATCAGAGAAACTCTCTTTTTTCTACATTGGCTACATAAACTCCCTCCCTCCCATTGCAGAGACTTAGGACAAAACCTGAAAGATTGAAAACTGCAAGACATGCTAAAAAATTTTTTTAAAAAATACTAAGCTGCATTCTTGTTCAGAAAAGAATGATACTAGCAACCCAGAATCTACAACACAGCATGAGAAATAATCTTTGGTTGAAGACCTACATCATCTTCCTAACTCGATTTTTGTAGCAATATTGAACATTGATGGAAGAGATTTGCTATTAATCCTCCTACTCAGAAGCTGCTATAAATGCCAAGGTGAGCATTGCTCATATTGTAAGCTAAGCTTGATAACAGTCTATTATCTACAAATCCAGCTTTATTTATTATTTTATTTTTTAAAAATCTGCACATGTGATAAAAGAATTAGTCACTCTTTGGATAGAGCATACCATCACAATACTCTTTTATGCTCCCTCAAACAACTGGTAACCAGAGCAGGTGGAACTGGCATATCTCTGACTCCAACAATTACTACAAACACCTTATTTTTCCACCTGAATAGGTCCCCAAAGGACATAATAGTTCCAGAAATTAGGTAGTGTAAAAGTGGCATTCACCATCAGAACCATTTCACCTGTAGAAAACCAGACCTCTTATTAGATTTTGTGATTGAACCAAGTCTTGTCCATCCTACAACAGACAAAACCACTGTTACCAAGTATCAGTACAGCTTCACTATTTTATAGAAGGTTTTTGAGTACCATGTTCACTTTGCAGCTCCTCATCACAAGAAAGACATTGATGTGTTGGAGTGAATTCAGGGGAAGGCTACCAAGCTGACTGGGAGACAAAGCACATGATGTACATCGATGGAAGAATTGTGTTTGTCCAGTCTTTACAAGAGAGGAGTTAGGGGAGACCTAACTGGATAGAGACCTGAGCAGCCTGATCCTTTTGAATCTGCTCTGTGCAAGCAGTGGCACTAGGTGACCTTTCAGAGGCCCTTCCCAAGCTATGTAAATATATGTTTCTGTGAAATGAATGAGAAAGTGAGAAGAAGACTAAATACAGCCATGAGGAAGCAGTTTCTATGGCTTTAATGCACAGTTCCATCAGTTCTTGAAGGGTGCTCAATCAATATTCAATACTCAGAAGCAGTCTCACCTTGCTGCTTGCCAAATAATGACATGTTATATAGCTGAGTCTACACACAGACACTCAGACTGCCCACAAATCTCATCCCCCTTACAGCAAGCACGATACAGCTGTCCTAAGGACAAGGAACTGTCTTATCTGCAGACAACTGAATTAGCTGGGCACACAGCCTATCCACAAAGCAGCGAGGCTGCTCTTGAATGACCTTTAACATTTCAGCACTAACTAATGTTCTTCCTGCAAGAGAATCAGCTGTTTTCATGTCTCCCCAGATTCAGGAACAACAAGGCCCTAACAAGTGCAGAATGAACAGTTAACACATTTGGTTTCAAGACGAATGCTGCACAGCACTACAGACACAGTTACTGAGATCCTCTTGCATGCTGTGTATATTTTGCCAATACAATCTGAAGCCATGAAGAAATATATTGCCAACAGAAGCAACCAAATGTAAATGCATTCTGCCAGAAGAAGTTGCTAGGCGCACTATGCCAACGGACTGTTTGCCAGCTAGACTTCCTCATGCAGAAAAGGCCGTGGATTGCCACTGTCTTTCAGACTCTCTGTCAGATTCCACTATTAAATGGATGGATTAACATTTTGCAACCAACAAGGTGACACTAGTTATCTTCATGACTGTTTTTAGTAACTAGTAAATACTAGTCGACACTAGTCAACACATCAATTTACACCATCATCTGTACTGAACCTTGCAAACACAAGGCTGCAAATATCTGCAACTGCCTAAGTAGATACACCATAGATGTGGAATCACTTAAGAACTCCATGAGGTTTCATATGCTGCCACATATAATACAGGTTAATACTCCACCTTGTACACTCAGACACAGCAGACAAGATCCTGAAGTACCTTTGCATGCTGTGCACTAGTACAAATCAAAAGGACAGATGTCTCATACTAACAAAAATGGTAAGCTGTAGTTTATGGTTCACATTAGGATTTGAACTATGCAGTCCCAATAATAAAACTACCTTGCCAGATAACAAGGTGGTGATGCAGTGTATTTGAAAGTTCTCTGAAAAAAAAGGGTTTATTCCTTTTTACTAATCCAATGAATAAGGAACTTTGTGGGGATATACTTAATCTGATTCAACTTCTTACAAGGGTTTGAAAGTCTATCCAAAGAAAAAGAAATAGAATAATCTAAGCATAATCTGGTGATGCACCATGAAAAAGATTCAGACAAGGCATGTGATTCACCATTTTCCCAAAACATTTAATGTTCAGCATTTAACCTATGAGAAATATCTTGAGCTTCTTTTATCTTCAAGAGAAAACAAAAACAATTGAAAGTAGTTTAGATTTTTTTAAAGTTGATTAAGAGGGACTTCATTAATAAGAAGGTCTGGGAGAGAAGACATAAATGCTGTCCAACTAACAAGTTAGCAAAAGGAAGCTACTGTTGGCCTTGGAATCCTTCCTGTAGAAATTATAGTACATTGAAGAACAACATGTAATAATTTTGGCCACATCTTTTATACATTTTCATAGTGAGACATTTACTGAAAAACAAACTAACAAAGCAAACTTTCAGTCAAAGGCAACATTCTAACAGATCATCCCCACTCCCTCAGCAGAGCGTGAGAGAGGTCCAGTATAGATGAAGGACTGATTACCCAAAACCATCAATAACAACACTCAAATACTGTGATGGTATATATAGACTAAAATGTGGGATCTGTTGAAATAACAGAACAGCCAATGCCTAATGTAGCAATGGAACTAGTACACAGGAAAAAAGAAGCTACACAATTATAGAGCCCATTTCTTATGCCTATCAAGAATGCAAGCAAAAACCTAAAAAAATTATGTCCACTAGAGATATTGCAAAAATGTCATAGAAAAGCTGACCTTGCAAATCCCATGAGCAAAATTAATCAGATGGTCTCTGTCATGAACACTATACAGCATTTACAATTAGCACTAATACAGATTAATAAGAGCTACTAGTATCCTGGAAAATTGATACCAAGCAGACATATTCAGTAGAAAAATTATTCTGTCTAAATGAGTTACAGTTAATGACTCCCACTGCAATGAACTTCACTAAAATTTCTCTGATCAGGATTCTAAACCCAAGAAGGCTCTCACCTTCCCAAATTTGCTCTGATTTAGATCCCAACAGTAACTAAATCAAGCTGATCAAAAACCATTAAGGGGAAAAAAGATATGTGAAAACAACTGCTGACTTAAAAACTGCAGTCTGACACCTCTAAGGCAGCAAGATGTCTCAGGAATTGAATCATGCTTATTATCTAAAGCCTTTCAGAAACTGTCTTTAACCACCTCATTTTACAAGTTAGAGAGAATTTTGCTTTTGACTCCCATAGTTATAGGATTGGCCAGTCCTGACATGAGTTGAGACATCCATCTATTAAAGATCTGTTAGAGAAGCACACACAGTAACACTTGCATCATCACTGAAATAATTTTCCTTTAAAAAGCAGTTACCACATAGTCATGTGGAGCAGATAAAAATACTACCAAAGTAATTACAATGTAGACCAGCTCTGACTCTTCCAATCTTTGTACTTTGGTGTAGCTCTTGTTGAAAAAATGTCACTATTCAAGTCCTGTGTTGTTCAGATCACGAGAGATGGATATTCGTCCCACCTACTTACTCTTCCCACTTTAACACTGTTGTGAGGAACTATTTCTGACATCCACCTACACCAGAAAGAATCTGGTCTGCAGCCTTTTTAAATCCCACTACTCTGAAAGACATATTCAGGTAGCTGTTATAGACAGATCATTTTGTAATCCCTGCTCTTTATAGTTCTACCTATGCCCGCCCAACAGGTCAGTTCTGAAAATCTCCACTGTAGCCACTATTTCTAGGGCAGGTGCTCAGCTTTCAGAATAAGTGCTAAGATCATGCATCAGTCAGGTCTAGATAGAGGCTAGCTGAGTAACACATGGATTCAGCTAAAAATTTGGCTATTTTCATTTATAGAACTTATTTTTGTTTGCTGAGCTTATTACTTTAAAACAGGTGGTATAGTAACCCATAACTTTTATTTTGGTTACAGGAAGCAGTTTTCCCATTACAGCCTTAATAAAGTCCAAATAGGAAATATAGGCTGGGTGGGGGAAGCATATTTTGGAGAATTCTTGGGGTTAATGTTACTTCAAAGCTCCACTTCCTGTGAAATACTAGAGCCCAAATCAAGTAGGTGCAGGTTAAGATGAGATTAAATGGTATTCCTTCAGCAACTAATGTAATATTCCTTCATCACATTTTCTGGCCTGAAGGTGAGAGCACTGCCATGGCTTGGGAAAATCTTGGTCGATGTTTCCTTGTTGAATAATACATTCAGAATCTCTAAGTCCCTGAGCATTGTCTTGAGTAGACACCTCTTGTTCTATGGATGTTGATAATCACAACTAAGCTTATCTTTTGGGTAATTACCTCTTTTAATGCTTTTATTCTTTATTAGAGGCATTTCCAGGATAGCATTGGTATTATCACTTCTCACTTAGGCTCCTGGTGACTGAGCCAGGCTAAGGGTTAACACTGGTTTAATTAATGTTTGGTGTGCTATTGTGTGAGTGTAGACTTCAAGCTTGCTTAGTCTCCACAAACTTACCCTCCTATTTTAAGTCTTTCAGGGAACAGAATGCCGTAATACCTATCTGAACTGCTGTCAACTAAAGGCCTGTTTAGGCCTCAAGACATCAAACTCAAGATGACATAATTTGAGCATCTGAACAGCCTGAACTGGATTTGTGAGAATTGCTTTTTTTTCAGAAGGAGTGTCTGAAAAAAACCTGCCTTTTCTTCCAGCATGAAGTATTTCAGCTGGAAGAACCTGTTTCTACGAAAGCATAGTTTCTATGTCTGCGAACTATTATAAATTTTTTCTAGTGTTAAAATGGGTATCTACGTAAAGTTCACTGAAATTGCATATGTTAAATAAAAAAATCTATAAAGACATTTGAGAAGCTCATCTTCTCAAAATATAAGTGAGCTTGAAATATTATTCAAATCATACAGAAAGCCTTTTTAAAATTACATTCTAAATATAGCTGAGCAGCTTCAGTTTGCCATGGAAAGGGTGAACAGTATTGTTAACATCTGTTCATGCCTCGTAGCATGGCATTTGAAACGGGCAGTACTCAGGTCTCTAAAAAGCCAACGTTTATTTTGCTTTTTGAATAAAACACTTTGGTAAAACTTAAAAAGTTTGGATCATCTACTAACTGTGACCCATATAAATTTCACAGTAAAGGATGAAAAATTCTCATTGTAGTATAATTACATTCTCTTTAATTAAGGTGTGACTTGGTGTTGTCTTAGATTACTATCACTATTGCTTTTTCATACAGGCATAAATATATGTCTAAACACTAAAACTTTGAAAACTGATTTTACTGCTATTGGTAGATCACAGTTAATGTACAGGAGGACAGGACACTCAGAACCTAAGGTTCTTTTAGAACTGCCTGCAGTATAACTCTGCAATATCAGTCCAGTTCCTTTGACCTCACTATGATCATTCCATGGTTCATCTTCCTGTAATTTAAATATCTAGGAATCCTGTTTCCAAAAGTCAGCTTTATCCACTAGGCACACAGAGCATTCTTTTGTGGTGGCTGCATTGACAGCATACAAAAAATATCTGGGAAAAGGGCACTGATTTTTTATTTTTCACTACACTCAACTGTTGGAAACAGCCTAATACCAACCAGTAGCAGTGGTGTGCACTAAAAGTAATTTCTTGTAACTACAAAACATTATTTCATTCATTAATTCTATTAGGTACCTTTCTATCTCAAAAACTTAAAAGGCAACAGCTGTTGGTATACAAGCTGTTGTACAAAGTATACCAGATCATTTGTAGAATCAGTTCTTGCTCTGAGAAACATAAGCATCTTTACTTCCATCCTTAACAGAGTTTTATTCTGGCTGCCACATCTCTCCCACCCTCAATAATTTCCATATGTTATTCTACTTTGTCTCAGTGCTATTAATGGCCATTTACTGACAACTTCTTGAAACTCCTTTCAACTTTAAAGGCCCTTGACACTGCCTCTGTTAAATATCCACACAGAAGCTGACAATGTATGGGGTATATCAGTGGACAGTGAGGTGGATTGAAAACAAGAATGGCCAAACTGGGAGGGTGGCATGAAGTCCAGCTGGAGGCAAGACACTGGTGGTGCCACCCAGGGATCAGTACTGGGGCCAGTACTTTCTAACACTCTCATTAATGACATGTGAAGGGACAAGAGCACATCCACTGCAAGTTCATAATAACACAAAAATGGATAGTGTGGCTAATACACCACATGGGCCACTGCCACACTGCTTTCCAGAGAAACCTTGACAGGAAGGAGAAATGAGGAAAACCCCATCAGGTTTAATACAGGGAAGTGCAAATTCCTGCACCTGGGCTTTAATAATCCCAGGCTCCAGTACAGGCTAGAGGCTGACTGGAAAGCAGCTCTGCAGAGAAGGATCTTGGAAGTTCAGCCCAGAGAAGAAGAGGCTCAGGTGGATCCTGTCCATGTGTATAAATACTGAATAGAAATAAACAAAAAAGAGGGAACCAGACTGGTAGTGCCCAGCATCAGGGTAAGAGGCAATGGCTGCAATTAATACACATAAAATTCATGAGGACACATGAAAAACAAACATGGACAAAACCCCATTCTTTTTACTCTGTGTGAGTGATCAGACCATGGACCTTGTTGCCAAGAGGTGGTCTGAAGACTGAATCCTTTGACATATTCAAAGACAGCAGGATGCAGCACTAAGTAACCTGCCCTAGCTGACCCTGCTTGAGCAAGGATTGAATTACATAATCCCCAGAGCTTCCTTCCAACCTCAACTATTCTGTGAATTCTAAACGAGACATATTGCTAACGTTTTTGCTACCATATTTTCATATATCCCACATAGAAACAGGACTGAAAAGGACCAATTAAACCTCCAGGTTGTTATCATCTCAATGTCAAAATGTTGTTTTCTTAAACCCACCAGTCCTAAGGGAAGACTTCCACTCTCACGCCCCATAATTGAAGGTTGGGTGACTATAAAAATCTTACTGTAAATTACTTTAGTCACATGTTCTTATTCCCACATTGTTTTTCAGTCTAACTATATTTTCTCCTCCCACAGGTTTATAGAGGTGCAGGCTTATTTAGCTTTTATGGACTCTTACAAGATGCTGTCCATTCAACCTCAGAGCCTTTCCTGGCATGTGCTCCAGTGTTAATTCATCTTTTATGAACACAGAACAGTAGAATAGCACACATTATTTCTCAAAAATTATACTAATGCCTTCCTCTCTGTTCTCTCATAAACAATTTCCTCACTCTTTGTGCATAACTGCACATAACATATCCTTCATTTAATCTCACCAAACTAAATTGGAGAAATTAGTCAAACTAAATTGGAGAAATTAGTACAATAGAAGACTCAGGTGCTTACAGTCCATTCTAGTGGGACTACAGATGGAAGGCTCCTTTCTGCCTCCTCATCACAATCACAATGCTAGGTCATGCTCACTGCAGCCATTTCATTAAATCTTCCTTCCAGGCATTAATAAATTTCAGTCTGTTTATTACAGCTGTATTTCCACCCATGCACATTGTCTGAGGCAGCAGACTGCTTTTCTCAGAAAATCTTCAGCAGCCCCTGTAAGATGACCTGAGAAGCAAAATTATCTCAGCCCTGAGAGGATCTAATTCAAGTTAGGCCAGCACATACCAAACCACCAGAGAGGAGGTAAATCTGGCTTCTTTTAAACAAAGAGGAAACTGCATTCTAAATCATGACTATGAAAAAATGTTTTAAACTTTTTCTCGGTGTCTCATCCTCTCTCTAAAAATAAAATAATAATAATAATTTAAAAAAAAAAGAGATGTGGGTTAAACTTTTCAAGAGTAGCAGAATTACAGGGTCATCTGTCACTTAGGCAAATGGGACTTCAGGGCTTTGAAATTTATGTTCAAGTAAGTTTCTAAATTAGAGAAGACACTGAAGCAGAGCTTCAGCAGTAGAGCTGGCCAGTTGATAGCCCAAAAATAGCCATTAGCAAAGCAAATATAACTCCAAAGAGATGTAATCTATTTAGAAGTACTTTGGAAGGTAGAAGGTGATGGAAAGAGAGGAAAATCTAATGTAGAGACCACTTATAACTTATGATGTAAATGAAATATGATCCCATGGCATCCCGAAGCTTGGGTTATATTTGTCCATGAGATACCAGCTCCTGATCCTCTATATAGAGTTAGGACAGCATTGTAATACTACTTTATTTTGCCCACACTCCCTAAAATTTTGAAGGGAAGTGAGGTAAGAGTTATAACACAAAGTGTGAGAAATAACCCTTTTATACTGAGCAATCTGCTGTTTGGTGCTGTTTAGTCCTTGTTGCAGTTATATTGTTTTCAAGAAGACTTTGTTTCTGTCCTGACATTTATCATGTCACTACAGTCATTAACATGTGAAAGGCTTTTTTTAAATCCCATTTCAACTACCATTTCTCCTATCTTCCTTTTCTTTGTGCAAATATATGATGTGAAGAGTGTTGGAAGGTGATATTTTTTCTTTGAATATAATATAAAGTCTACAGAACTAAAATAGGCTGAAAAAAAATTCCCATTCTCACTCTTGTAACCACAATTCTACCTTCTACTTAGAGTAATTGTGCATGTTCATAGAAAGGAAGAAAATGGCAATCCAATATTAGATAAACTTACTGTAGTTAAAATTAGAGAATAAATATCAGTTCACTGAGATCTTACCCTCAATTCATTAGCAAACCTTATCCTCAGTATCCTGATATATATACACTGCTACATGTTCTTCTAATTCTCAGCAAAATGGACTTGCCTCCTTTCTCATTATGATTCTATGATTGTACTCCAACTGAATACAGTTACTCTAAAGAAAGAGATGCTTACCCTTTGGCTGAGGTTATATTTTTAGAGTGTCAGTTATAAAGATATACTAAAGCTGTAGCTCCCTTTTACTGGATAATAAACATAGCCCAACAGCTGAAAAGATATATTTACAATCTTCCCCCAGAATCCTCCCAACCCCTTACTGCTAAGAAAAACAAGTGGGCCACTGCAGCATGTCCTAGAACTATTTTGGTATTGGGGAAAGTGCAAGTTCCAAAGCAGTGTGGAAAAATGCCCTGCCAGCTGCTCCCCTCTCATTCCAATGCAGGCTTAACAGTCTTCCCTGGTCAACTGCTAGATAAAAGCACTTTCAGATAACTTGCTTCGACATCATTAGTGCCACATCCACAGAGATTTTTAGGTGTCTAAAGGCTTAAAGGTTCAAATGAATTGCTGGACTCTAATCAAGTATCATACCTCAGCTGACCTAGAGCAATTTGCTGTGGAAGTCAACAAAAAACCTGCAAAGCAATTCCCATGAGCCCAGCTCCCCACAAGGGAACACACTCCCTCGGTTACTGCGTCTGCCACAGGCTGAGGAGAGCATGGGGGCCCGCTGAGGCCCAGAAACGCGTCACCTCAGCTGGCTCTGCCCTGAGTAACACTGCATTTATATTTATAAATCTGCTTTCAAAGCTCTGGCACCTGAAAGTCATTGATGCTTTCGCTCTTACCAGTGCTGTTAGGCACGTGCCAGGTGTTCCAGCTCACTGCACGCCGAGGGCTTGGCTTAGCTGAGCCCTTCCTATCTCAGGCCTGCTGACCCCAAGCCATGGCTGCGGCCTGCGCTGCCAGAGCATGGCACACTGAGGGAGGAAGCAAGCGGCTACTCAGCCAAGGGGAACAAACACAGATTCTTACCTTGCTCTTGTTCTTTTAAAGGAGATTTATAATGTAGGTCATGCTTCTAAAGAAAAGTTTAAAAATGTGAACCTCACATGAGGTGAGTCAAAACCTTTGAGAAGTAAACAAATGTCATGTGCATGTGAATTTTTTCTAGATTGCCTGAGCTCCTGGATTCATATATATGGCATTAATGAGAGTAATAAGTGCCAGAAAGACAATAATGCAACATGGCAAAGCATGCTAAAACTGATTCAGTCAGGAGAAGAAAAAGGCAAAGTAGTTGAATGGTCTATATGAACTGCACATAAACAGAGTTTCTGAGTCGAGCTGGGCCCAAAAGCCAGACAGACACGGTCTGGCTGCTAATGCTGCAACAGTAGTGCTTCCCTGTCAAGAAGGCAGCTGTGAGTTCAAACAAGCAGTCATAATATGTAGCATCACCTCTTTAATTTTGGCTGTTCTGTTTCTTCAAATGAAAGCTTTTTATTAGTAGTAGAACCTCTTCTTTCTTCAGATTGAGTTTCAGGCTGCTGGTACGTTGCAGTCAAAGATAGAACTGAAACTAACACCAAAATTCAATAGCTATAACCAAAGAAGCACTGCAAAGGCTTCAGCTACCACACAGTGCCAGCATACAGCCCAGATTTCTACAGCAGGAGCCAAATGCAACACTTTTGTATTTTCAGTGCTGTTGTCTAGGTTAGCTAGATCAATATGCAAGCATTGCTATCCCACCTGTAACTGCAATGTAGATACAGGGAGTTAACATTAGAGCTCTGAACTCATATAGACAACAAAATTGGCAATTTGACTTCAGAAATACTTGAGACACTAAATTTCTCTTATTAGGCTAGGTTTTATTAGAAGCTATGGATCACAACTGGAAGGACATGGCAATGCAGTAAGGTGCCATGAAAAAGCTGAGAAGCACCCAAGGAATTACATCCATCTCAGTGCAAACTGTGCCAAACTTCCAAAACATCCTGTAGTCTGCTATTTCAAAATGAAGCTGGTCATTCACTATTCCACATTTCAATTGCCTAACTTAATGCGCTTATGAACTCAGATTATACTAAAATTTAAGGGGAGGAAGTTAAGCCATGAGAAACTCCTACTAGTCCACCAAGACTAATAATTTTCCCTTTATACTTTTTTCAAAAGCAATATAATACAGTATAGCAACATGAAAATCTATTTTGCAGTATAGGTATATATTAAAGGTCAACTATATTTCACAGGCTTGCAGTCCTACTGAGAAACTGTTTTGAAAAAAAAAAAATCCTCTGGTGATCCAAGCATCCAGGAAAGAATCAAGATTAACAAAATGCTAAAATTTCAAAATGCCTCAGAATTTCTGGTATTTTTATCCTCTACCAATGCTTTTATAAGCAATAATCAAGAAGCCATGTTGCAGATAGAGAGGGATGAAGTTATGAAACAGCACAGCCACCTGCCTATCAATTAACCCTGAGCACCATTGGGAATGTTACTGCCTCCATATCACCTTTCATATGTTCACATCTGGTATAACACGGATTTGTTTTAAATATGTTCTGATTCTTCTTGAGGGCTTTGGTTTTTGTCTGGCAATAAGTAAATTCCATCTTCAGTTTCCAGCTCAGGATTGAATACTGGGAGCTTCTGCTACAACTTCCATCTGCAGAACTTCTTGTGTGGGCAGCTCCACAAGAAAGTCTTCAAGGCAGACTGCAGCTCAGAAGACATTGATGGCTGTGTTTGCATAATGTAGTGACATTAGATACAAACACTGAGCATGTTTTGCATTTCATTTTAGAGCATATGAACTATAGGCATCCAGAAGACAGGACAGAAATTCCACAGAGGAAAATCCAGAGTCACTGCTGTTACCTCACCTTTACAACTATGGTAGCTATGAAACATGCCAACACAAAAATTCTGATTAAAAAACCTTTTTTTTTAATAGGGTAGAGGAGAGCATTTAGATTTAATTGCACACAAATATAAAAGAAACCAAGAAACAAGCAGCTTTCTAAAATACAATTGCAAAATGCATGCTGCTGGTTGCAGAAAGGACTATCTTCTTTAGTTTAAAAGTGAGAAACAATATATATCATACACTAACACATCTGTGGCTGATACAGAATTTAAAAAAAAAGATAGATGGCACACAGAAACTAAGGAGTCTTTGCTGTGGGTTACTGTCAATGGAAACTCAACTTGACTATCACAAAGAAGAAGCTGTCAGCAAACTCATCACTGCTCATGGCCAGAGGGCTGACTAGCATTGTTCAAACAATGGGTGGGACCAACATGAGAAAGGAAATGGAACCCAAAACGTGCTGTTTGATTCCATCCCATCCATGGTTCCTCCCAGTAACATTGTTCTGCAGCCTAGCCAGAAGCCAAACCCACATAAGCAGTGCCTTTAATCACCCAATTCCTATTGATTTCAATGGGAATCACACTCCTAAATGCCTTTGTCAGTCTCAGCTTTACTGGTGCTGCCCTCCAACAGCAGTGAGAAGCTTTTATACTACCCTGTTGCTGCTTCAATGCCTTTCCAGGGAAAAGGAAGAAAAATACATGCATGTCTAAGGCATGATTCATGTCAGTTTTCCAAAGAGATAACCACCCAACCTGCACAAAAAGAGACATCAGGAAGCATATAATTATGTATATGGCTTTCAACATATAGTGTTGAAAGCCATATACATAATGGCTTTCAACACTATGTGTTGTCAGCCATATGTTATATGGCTGACATAGTGGCTGGCTACCACTATATCAGCATACATTTTCCAGAAACTGACAGCATAGTCAAATCTTAAGGAAATTCCTAACCACCTCTTACTTTCACACATCTTTGAAAATCAGATTTAAGACTGGGCAATTGTGTTATAATTAATAGCTATTTTACATGTAAAATGTTGGGCATAGTTATCTTGAACTGAAACTGTCAAGCAGTTTCATTGCACCAGTTTATAATACCACAAGGAAATGTGAATTTAAGGGGTGACTCTCTTTAGAGTTATGTTCTGTTAGTGTTCTATCCCCCTTATGAGAGATGACTGAAGAAAAAAGAAAAATAACATATGGCAGCTATTGCCAAAGTAAATACATCTTGTTCTGAAAACCTGCATGCTCCTCAGTTACTTTAAGAGTAAAAAGAGCTTTTAAAAAATCAATTCCATTTATTGCCTCCTGGGTTTTGATTTTTTATTTTTATTTTTTTTTCTGGCAATGAGATGTTGTTGGCATTACAAAGATCTGACATTCATTAAAAAAAAAAAAAAAAAGCAGCTGTGCTGGAAATCATGAATGTCAAAGACAATTGAGAATGCTAGCACATGCTGAGTCTTACTCTCCAGCATATTAACAGAAATGCATTCCAAACCAGGTTTTATCCTAAGAAGCCCTGACCAGGGGTAGAAATCCTTCTTGCTATGGAAAAAGAGATAAATGCACAAAATGATAGTCATTATTTATATTACTTTTAATGCTTAAAGTCTTAAATGGTTCATGGACACACCACCACAGACATCACTGATTTTTGCATGCCATGTGTCATCACAGGCTGTCAGCAGTGACAGCTGACTGACAGTTTATCTCTTTTTGCATAAATGAGACATTGCTACTGGTCAGACTGTCCTGCTTCCAGTAGGAAAAAAAAATCAGGAAAAAAAATATTTCTTTCTAGAACAAGGACTTGAAAAAGTAGGACTTAAAATGTCATCTGGTCCACTGCTCTACTCCAAGGCAGGACTGCTAGGGTTTAAACAGTATTCTGACATTTTTTGACTCCATATCTAGAATAGCCTACCTCTGATTACGAGAAGATAAAACTGAAATCAAACCTCCCCATCCCAGAAGAAGCTTCTATGAAGTTATGGAAAAAAATATGGAGACTGACACTCTAGGAGTTGCACTTTAATTACATGTTCTGATTTCTGGCAGGCTGTTGTAAGCTGAGAGTTGTGCCTTGAAAGTGATGCTTTAAGTTTGAAAATTCCTGAACACATGAATGCCTAGGTCAGCAGTCCTTGCCATTGGCTTACAACGATTTGCTACACTGTTAGCACATCAGAACAGTAACCAACAATCGTCTAAAAAAACAATACAGATAATTACTACATTAATTTTCTTCATTTGTAAGAAATTTTGTATCAACATACTGATATGACTGGCTTGCAGGTGAGCAAGTAGTCCTTTCTCACCAGTGAATAATAAGAATTAATGCATAAACTATCATGTGATAGAAGTGTTATCTAAGCACCTGAATGTTTTGTGTTCCCCCTGAAGACAATGTGATTTTAAGCCTGTTTTCGTAAGATGTCTTGAATAAACTTATTTCCCTTCTGGAGATATTTATATTTCCTAACTGCAATCTTACCAATTACTTCTATGTAATAAAAGTCTCAGACTGTAAAAAAAAATAAAGCTAAGCACATTTTCAGAGTTGTTCTCCTGTTTAGTCATCACATTTTGGGAACAAAATGTTGGCTCTTGGTTAAAGAGGAAATATCAGAAATACCGTATGCAATGAGGTTCCCAAAATGGTAGCTGGTAGCTGCAGCAAAGTGCTTTCACCGATGCAAAAACAAAAAATGTTAATCCACATGGGCAGATTAAGTACCATTTTTATTAATTGCAGCTAGTATGCACCATAAAATCATATTTGTTATCTTTTTTTATTTTTGTCATTCATATCTGCCTTACCCTTTTTTCATACCTGCCTTTCCCTTTCATTTCCATTCTTTTTTTTGATGCTCGTTCTTGTTGTTTTAGTTCTCAGAAATTCTATCATTCCACTTCAGTTTCAGTTCAGTCCAGAACTCACTGCTTGCATGTTCTCAAACAACAACCATTGTGTTCTTGAAAAGAGCTGAGGAGAAAAAGCAAGAAAACAAAACAAACAAAAAAAACCCCACAAGCTAATTTACAACTATTTCAGTTTCACAAAGAGGGCAATTTGAAATGTTTACACTGCAGGAAGAGGGAGACATTTTAAAGGAAAGTTTAAAATTTTTGTATACTATTTCAAAACAAAGTAAGAATTACTAGATTTACTTTACTCTTGCAAAATAGTTCTCTAGTATTTACAGAGGCCAGTCTGGCCTAGATTACCGTTTGAAAATATTCCTTGTTCATAAAATCAGTATCGCAGCTAATCTGAGTCTACTTACGTGACTCTTGATGAGTCATATAAGTTACTACTTAAGTCATTTTGATGCTCATTTCTGCACAAGATTGCCATTAAAGTCATAGAAATAATGCTGTTAGATAAGCCAATGATCCAGCTGTTTCCAGAAGGACTTGTAAAAAGGAAAATCCTTCAAAGGATGTTGTAAGAAACCCTAATGTGACAAATTCTAGAACTGTCTGCCCATGTGAGAATTTCTTTTTAATTACAGGAAATTAATTATTTTTACATCAAAGGCTCAGACTTTATTTCAGTTATCCCAAGTTTCTACTTCCATATCCATATAGCAAAACATAGCATCAGAGACAGATGTGAGAATGTTGAGAATGTAAAATTTAATTTTGCTTGAACTTTTATAAGACATCCACATTTACCTTACTAAGTGAAAATTGTTCAGAAATACAGATATAGAGATCATTTGAGTAGTATAAAACAGTGCAACATGTAGGAAAACCACCATGGGCCAAATCCTGCAGATTTTCAATTATGAAAATGAAAAATACAGAAAATACAGGACTGATTTATTTTTTAGTAGGAGGTGAGGAGGGGAAAAGAATATTGAAGGCTTTTATGCGTGACAAGACACAAAATCCACAGTATTACTACCTACATCCATTTAATCTCTCTTAGGAGTCTTCTACTCCCTTAAAAATGCATACTGAAAATACTACTCCACATACTACCACAAATATAATTAGCACATACTATCAGATAAATATTTTATCTAACACCAGTAAAGAGTAAGTACAGCATTGTCACCAAATTATAGACAGTCACCAAGAGATACAATAGGAGATGAGAGCAGAAAGTAGATCAGACTTCCCATCTCTGGACTGCGCACACAATCAATAATCAGCTTGGCTAAAATTCTTGGTGGGAAGAATTAACACAACAGATTTATACTAAGGCATACAGCTCACCAAAATGAGGCACAGGAGAAAGAAAACAACCATTTGATCACTTCTGCCTTTTTCGGTCAGAATTCAGCCTCCCATGCTCTGCAATGCCTTTACAGCACCCATTAAATGTCTTGGAAGATCTCCTAAAGGGCAATGGACACCATTAACTCTGATCATCCATCCCAGGAAAGACGTTTCCATAGATTATCCTATCTCATCCTGTATGTTTTTATACAGTGGAATAACTCAGACATAATATTATATTTCAAGAGAATATGTTTCAAGACTTAGAACCTGTGTGAAGGAAAAACACTTGCACATCTTTTACAAGCTCATTCAGGATATTCAGTAAAGCTGTTTGAAACTGAAGAGCAATGGAAGCCTCAAAAAAAGTGAAATGTAAACAAAATGCAAATGAAATACTAGACATCTAAATCAATTAGCATCTTCCTGGCTTTTGGTTTGGGTTTTTTGTTTTTGTGGTTTTGTTGTTATTGTTATTTCTGCTGTCTGTCAGATTACAGTCAACTACAATAAAAGGTGAAGCAATCTTTGAGCAGACCAGCCCTTCCACATAGCAGAAGAGTCATAACTGCCCTTCTATGAGGAATGGTTATGCTCACACAACTTCCTTGCTGCCAAGATAACCTTATCACTGTAGAAATAGGCATAAAGGGAAGAAAGGAAGAGCAGAAAGGGAACTGGGAAACAGTGCATTCTTTAAAAGCAAGCATTCAGCTGTGTATCTCTCTGCCCTTAATAAAAATTCATTGCTCCTTCAGCACACCCAGGAAGAGTCACCCATTCCCTGGACAACCCTGTATACCTACTGTCAGGTTGGCTCCACACATTGCCTTACATGTTTCTGAGCACATTCTTTTCTCCACACTCACTCAATCACACCCTCTTCCTCCTCTAGTACTCTTCAGCTTTTACAGCACAAATATATTACTCACAAAGCTGAGTTTCAAGTTATGTCAGATATGGATGTTACCAAGTATGAATGAGGAAGGTTAGTGTGTTAAGAAGTTTCTTCTTGTGGTTGCAGAAAGAAAATGTGGAGTATGCACTAGTTAGCAGCCAATGAAGTAGAGCCATCCAATGGTTCAGAAGAAAAGTCAAACATGAAAGAACATCCAGTTTGAGTTTCTATTATACCACATTGAACAGGGGCTCCAGAGTTCTTATGATGAAATAACATTTTTAAGTCGCTGGATTCATAAAGCATTACTAAAAAAGAAAATATATGAAAGTACAGTTTCTTTATATCATTTTACATTTAAAATTGGGTTTAGTATTTAAAGTTTATTCACTAAGAATAGCAATGAGGTAATACACTGTACATCCAGTTGAAGCTCATCATGTGGAAAATGCTCAACAGCTATAGACATGAAAGATGTCTTAAAATATCTGCCAAGGCAGAAAAATTATGGTCACATCTGTAGAAGTTTACTATCCTTAACATCGGAATGAATTTTACAGTACCTTTAGAAATTAATCTACTGAAGCAGTTTCTCCGAATGAATCAAAATCACTGTAACAGGAAAAACAGTGAAAGAACCAATCTTACCTTAAAATAAACTACCATTTCTGTATAATGCACACCACACAGTATTTAAAAACTGTTGAGAATGGGTAATGTCAGCACCAATTTTAAATTTTTATAATAAATTACTTGTACTACATGTTCATTCTTTGTTATTTGCACTTTATTATATAAGAGGCCTGTACATTGAGTTCAACTGGGGACAAACTGAGTGGCAGACATTAATTCATAGTCAAAAGGGACTGCTCCAGTGTCATTGAACAACAAAAGCATGCCACTGCAGTCAACACAAAACAATTCATATCTAATTATTACTAATTTTCCAAGGTCTAGAATGAAATAGTTTTATGATCTCTAATACTAGGGCAACACTACACATCAAACTCACAACAGTCTTACCCACCATAATACCAATTCCACAACTGGATCAATTCAGGTCCCTTTCACATACATGAAAGGCCCAAAAGACTTTGCAGACCTTTGACAAAGTCCATCTGGCAGCAACTTCGATATAAATACTACATAAAACTGATACAAAGAGGATAACACTTCCCAAGGTAAAAGAAAAGATAAAAGGAAAAATCTTTGAGGTAATCAGAGAAAATCAGAAAAGGAAAGAAAGGTAAAATCTAAAAAGCACATGCTCACCATTTATATTACAGAATTTTAATTCATGTGGTCAGTTTTTATTTATTTTAGTGGACTTTGTTTGCTGCCACTTACAATGCATCTCTAGAAATTATCTGCACTTTTGGTCCTACTATCAGGGGAGAAACATTTGCAAAAACTCCAAGTATTCAATTGCAAAATCTGGTTTCAGCCACATTTCAAGGCAAGTATCTTGAGTCTAATAGATGATTTCAAAAGACATGTCACCACTTTGAATAGCAACAAATTTGCAGTTGCAAATACAACTGATCTTTTAGCATTTCCATAATCAGGATATGACTTGTGAAGTCTATGCCTTCAAATGAATCTAAACTAGATTTGTCCTCAGTCAAATTCTAAATCCTATTTCCAACTTAATTTAAACCACAATATCTTCATTTCCTTTAAAACTCAAATTGACAAGACCTGTAGTAAAGCACTGTCCTTGGTGGAGCATTCTTACAAGCCTCCTGCTAATACTAGCAATCCATGGGATCCTTGGTGTTTGTCTAGGATTAGTGTTCATCATTCAGGCAGAAGGAAAGAGTGACAAACACCAAACCACATAAATCAGGTCTATAACTGTCATTAGGAAAAAAAAAAAGAAAATGTTGTTTGTGACATCTTTTATGCTTCCAGTAATGCATTGCTATTGCCAGAATTCTCTTTCCTATATAAAGATGCCTTATGTAAACTCTTAAAAATAGTAACAGTAAGGTTCAGGAAATAATAGAAAAAATCATAAGAAAATTCACCCTTTTCCATCCTGTGAGAAATGTTAAATCTGGCTACTAAAATTAGAATAAAAGTGTACCCTAAACCCTTATCCCAGAGTTTTTGTTTATATACATGTAATTTATGGAGATACATTGTCTTTTAAGAAATTTTACCTTTTTTTTTTCACCTACCCTTTTTCCTCAGTGCAAGTATTAAGTACTCATTCAGAAGAATAATTTTTAATTTAATCAGAAATTTTACTAATTTATTACTACTTTATCCAAGAAAAAGTTATATTAAAATTTATGTTAAATGGAAAAATGAAGGTTTATAAAGTCAAATTTTAATTTAAATATGCATAACACTGCTAAAATGTTGTAAGCCCGCTACACTCCACTTGACCTGTTGAGAATGAGATGAACTCAGCAGCATCCCTGAAAACTCACATGCACAGTCACATAAGTAAGGGAGCATTGACATAAAGCTGAAAACAATATTTTAGGAAATTTTGATAAAGATAGAGCTACAATGTCATAATGTAAGTCAACTAAGATTACATGAACAGTTCTATGTAACACAGAGAGTGAAGTAACTTTACAAAGCTTGCACAAGCATGATGGAAGGATGGAATTTGTTGCATTAGTTATTTAATTTAATAGGACAACAATTGAAGTAATACAGCAAAGGTAGAATATTTTTTAAAAAGCAGACTTCAGGCAAGGCTATAATCTGAAGAGGCATTGTCTATCAATAAGAACAACAGGCAGACCAGATATATCCTAAAACAATAACAAACGTTTTCTTCCCGAGAAACACTTATTACCAGAATAGAAAACATTTTTATTCTATGGAAGAATCCAAAACAGCTGGATTTCATTCCAAATCAAGAAAATAGGGAGCTTTATTAAAACAATGGACAAATCAATTCCTACTGTAGCTCATCTTTACAAGTAGTAACAATAGAACAGGTATTAATTTACAGCATACTTACAGTAAATACTACTGCCATCAATATTTTAACAGTTGTTACCTAGACAATAGTAAAATCTGAGCCTCATTGCACTGAAAGATGTGAAGCTGTTAACAGACAGCTCAATGACAAGTTGAATTACAGAATCAAACATCCCCAGTCTTTGATTTGAAATTGTCCCCATTTATTGTTTCTCAGGACAAAGTTCAGTAACCATTTACTCAGCTTCTACTGGAAACAAACAGTAATTATTATAAAGTAGTAACTAAAGCCTGATATGCTAACTTTGGAGAAACTGCAGGAAAAAAACTTGATTTTATTCTGTGCATAAGTGCATTTTTTTTTCTTCTATCTTCCTAAAATTTGGGAAATTGAAATTACTATCAAGAAAAATTCTGTAATTGGTGAATGCTTCTCAAGACTACTGACACACAAGTAGTTGACACTTTCATACTTGTATGAGAGGAAAAATATTTACAAAAAGGAACAAGTTTCAATAGTTAGTTATCAAAATCAAAATATGCAATTTAAATAATTTAACTTTAAATAAATATAAACATTTAAATAATTCATGTGGATTGTGCAATAAAGGAAAGCACTCAGTGCACGCGTCAGAGTAGCAACTAGAAATTCCCTACTTGGTTTTTCCTAATTTGGAGCTTACTGGGTCTTAGTGCTCCAACCATCTGACCATTTGGATGATCTTTCTAAACCACAAATTCTATCCCACAGGTACTGGAAAGTTTTCTGGATACAATCTGTCAAGAGAAATACAATTCTTCAGTAAAACTGAAGTTGAAGCTGGCTAGCTCTAATAACATTCATGTTTGACTCCATCCCCCATACCAATACCATTTTGTCGTGGCCATACACAGAAAACATGTTCCACCTGCTCAGAAGCTGAGCAACAGAACCCAAAGCATATGGAAATCACTAGGCTAAAATCCAGAGCCACCAGAGTGACTTCCTACTGCTACCAACATGTACATTTATATGCAAATCTTCCATTTGCCCACAGACTGTCCTTGCATGATTTTCTGTGCACAAAAACAAACCAGGCACACATCTGTGCCTTTGACCTCAGCAGAGCCCTCAGGCACAGCTTAAATGCTACCTTCTGCTGGCCTCTTAACACCAGGAGGTTCAACTCTTAAATTGCAAACAGCTCTGCTGCATATATTTAGCAATAGTAGCCAAACCACAGTCTGAAACAAAAGCACTGAAATATAAGTGATAACACCAGGCCCCAGTGCAATTTGGTTCCAAAGCCAATAACACATTTAGTCATCAACATTCCCGTAGAAACAGAGCAATGAGCAGCTTGCCCGTCTGGATGATTTCAAGAAGCCCATAATCAATCTTAAGAGTCTTGTAATGGGTCATAAAATGACTAACTATGATTAAAATTTGTGGGTTACCTATTATAAATCTGCTCCACCCATACTGTTGTACGTATCTATCAGCATTTTGGAGTATTTTTTTAACCTAAATGATTCTATGATTTTATTATCTGCTCTTTTTTTAAAGGGAGCTTGCAACACAAAACACTAAGCCTGACTAAATGTATAAGGGTCAACAACCCTTAGAATTAAGTCTAAACCCTTTTGGATTTAAATCTTCAGATGAAAACATGGAGAGGAGCACTCAGGGTTTTTTACTGCCCTCTCTGCCACCACACCTTTGCAGTAATCACTTTTTCCATTTACCTTTGAAATTCTACCAGATATAAGAGCAAAATTTAATAAGTGTTTACTGCTCATGTGGAATTACTTTTAGAAATTATCTCAAGTATTTCTTCAACTCACAGGTACACAAAATAACTTCCACTGCTATTTAGCACGTTTCTTCATAAAACACACCTTGGTCAAGCCCCCAGTGTTTCTGCCACAAATTACATTTTTCTACAGTCAAAAAAGCTGTGCATTGTCATTCAAACTCTTCTGCTAGATTTATGTAAAGTCATATCAGAAATAGACAGGGTCAAATAGTCAGTAACCTGGCTACACAAACATAACAAAATAAACATAACAAATAACCTGTTCTATGAGATTTGAGTGCCAAGTCTAGCCAAGAAGACTTTTGTTAGATTAGGAAAGAAGATTGCGTAAATGACATTCTATTCTTCCATTTTTGATGCACTGATAATAATACAGCAACCCTTTTATTATTAACCTGGCTTGTAGTAAGTAGGTTCTGCCAGAAAGAGCTGCATGGTTTTGATGTAAGGCCACTATAAACACTTTCCCTCAGCCCATGGCTGGAAAACACATTGCACAGATTTAGCCAAACAGAACATGCGTCCATCTCTTGGCAACTCAGCTCATGGTCCAATTTCCTCTGTACATTAAACCAGGACACTGGAGCAGATGGTATTTATTACAGGCTTGCTGCTGCTCTGGGATAGATAATATCTTAACCACAGGTAGACCTCCAAAACTATCTGGGTATTTTCAGAGTTTTGAATAAGTGAAGTCCTATCTTTCCAATAAGCCAAACTCCTCAAAACCTAGACAAATTTTACCCTTTTCTATCCAAGAAACTGAATGAGGATCAACAAAAAACCCCATACTATCACAATCTTCATAGAGCCACACTTCTCATTTTCTTTGCACTTAAATCAGGATATCATTGCAATCACTTAGAAGGCATAACTTTATCACTGAACAAGTCTGTAAGTAAGTCATATAGTCTCTCCAAACTACACCCACTTGCACTATAAGTAGTCTACTACCAGAATTAAATCAAAACTTGAATTTTAAAAGTGTTATGGCAATGAGTTCATAACTAAGGAGGAGAAAATAATAAGGACCCTATTGTGAAATGCATTTTTCATGGGAGGAACATTTATGACTTTAAAACTAAACAACAGGAGATACAATTAACAAAGCTTTATGGTCTTAGGAGCTTAACCCCAAATCTAAAATTACATAATTTCACAAAAAATCTGAAATACCTAACAGTGATCTTAATTTCTACCTATTTATTTCATGGAATTTGGACAAATCCTTTAGATTTTGTATTGTCTCTATGAGGAAAATAAAATAATTTTGTATTACTTCAAAAAAATCTTCAGGTACTTTGAATGAAGTTGAGTATTGTCAAAACAACCTTATTACAGAAGCCCAATAATATATGCTAAACAGTTACATAAAATAGTACTTTTTCTATTTTACTAAAAGCTCAATTTTAAGCAAAACCAAATCAATCAGAATTCACTGAACACAAGAAAAAAAAAAAGCACAAAAAATAGGCAGTTCTCTAAATATATAAAAAATAAACATGCTCAGATGTCTACATTCGAATGAACATAATTGCATTTAATTGATTCCCTCTTTCAATTAAATGGTGACTATTATACATCCCCATTCATAAGCATTTGATATTAATCCCTATCTTTACTGGCAGGGTCACTTTTACCAGACATCAAAGCAGAGCAAACTATACTTTTTGATAAAAGTCAAGATTATAAAGCTGGACTCGCAGACAATAACAATGTAATTGCATACAGTTCATACCTGTTGTTCAGTAGCAACAAACCAAAGAAAAAAAAAATGGTTGGCACCTGTAGCAGTGGTCTAGATTTAGCTGAAAATTAGGGAGTCCTGTGGGTGGAGAATGCAACTCCTGTTATAATGAGCATGTATGTGTACTCTCCTCAAAGTGCAGCTGAAACAGCCAGGTGACAATCTGGCTCTAAGGGAAAAGATAATGTGAGACTTACTTCACAAAAGCTTCTTTATGCAGCAGCATGATTTAGAAATATGTAAGTGCTCCATTTTTCAAAGTTCTTCCTGTTCAGTGTTTACCAGAAGAGAGTGCATGTATGAATTGGCAAGCCTTTTGCATATTTTTTGGCACTTAAAATTATTTTAAGACTAATGCTGGCATTTTCATAACTGCTAAATCATTAAAAGGATAATATTTTAAGTCTGCAGGGAAGCTAGCTTGGCCCAGTTCTCACTTGCTCGCTTACCTAAAGTAATTTTTTTCCTGCCAAATATTAAAATCCCAGAAGAATCACTACTCCCTCCTATTGTATATTGGTGGAGTAAATCAACTTAAATAAGAACTAACCCAACGAATCCTTACATTTTCCGTAAACCAGATGTTCTTGTATTGAAACACGTTCAAGACTTTGTTTTTCGTTTGGGGGAAGCTGCTCACCAGTGTGGCAGTCAGGCTAACCTTTCCAGCCTCAGCACTGCAGTTATTGCAGCTTCTGCTGAAATGATGACAAGGCTGCAGCTCCAGGCAGCCCTTCACCCGGCCTCAGAGCAGCTGGATGAGGACCCACCATTCCAAATGCCCAGGCTATGCAGCACTAGAGGGATGCATTCCTAAGACACTGTTTGCTCCTGAACTGTGGCGGTTTTGTGCTTGTTTAGCTGTTGAATGACAAAAAAAATGTTATAAATGTGGCAGAGCAAATGATCACCTAGAATAATAACTAAAGACACTGGTTTCCCTAACATAAAGTCATTAATTGGATGTGCTATTTGAAGAGGTGACAAAAAATCTGAGGTATCTGTTCCTCTCCAGAGCAAATATTAAGCAGAGCACTAAAAGTACCTCCAAAGCAAATATTTCTTTTTTATTAACCATAATAAACTAAGAGTGGCAAAGAAAGTCACATAAAACTTGCCAGAACATAGTTATTGAACATTGCAGTTTCTAATCTCAGCAATAAATGTAGGTCAAGGGAACTGGAAAATCTAATTACTCTGTAAATTTTTAAACCTGTTTCTTTCCTCTCAAGGAAAAGAAAATTGTTCCTTTGCATTTAAGCAGACTTCACTTCAAAGTGTAACTACAGCTAGGTGATGAATAATTTTTGCCTGAATGTAGAGGTTTTTGAACCTCCTTCTTTGCACCTTGGGTTGTATACTCAGGTCTGGTTCACACTTGTCCTCAAGGTATCACCACTTACTTCACAATTACTAGAGGTAAACCACAAAATCCAGAGACACTCATCAGAAAAAAAGCAGAAAAAAACCCCCATATTTGATTAAAATACATCTTTGGTACCACACTGCAGCAGTTCCTTTCAGCAATATATCCCATTTGATACCCACTATTCATACACTGCCTTAAGAAAATACAAAGCAATGCATTGTTACAAATCTATTATGAATATAAGTATCTGGTAGCATTGTAAATATCAATTATTCACTTATTATATGACTTTTTCACACAGTTGATGCTGATTTCAGTGTATACACAGGCTATATTACTTGGATTTACAAGAAAAAAGGAAGAATTGAAAAAAACACAAAAACTTTGAAGATTCAAGCCTCCTGATGACTAAAAACCAAGGATTGTTTAAGGATCACATTTCCAAAAAAAAAAAAAGTCATTTCAGGCACTTAAGATGAATTCACAGCACAATGAATTTCAGCTTTTCTCTCTCAAAACAAAAAATAAAACCAAAATAAAACAAACAGAAAGATTAGAAGCTGTAACTACAGCCAGCCACTGATGGGCCCGTCTCACAGAGCTCTGCCTTCCAGCCCTTACCTCTGCAATACGTGACAAGGAAACCAGGAGTTTCACAAGAGACAGATTTGTGTGTTGTGTTCTGATTTGGCAGCCAAATGTTTTGTTTGTTTTTGGGGGCTGGGAGGGGTGAGCTGTACAGACATGGAAAACCTGGCCTAAGGTCATCTGATCTTTGGACAGTGCTCTCATTAAGTATAAATCCTATTTTTGAACCTCCTCCAAATCCATGAGAGGTGAAGTCTCCCAAACAAACAAAACAAAAAACAACAACAAAAAAAGTTGATTTGGAAAGATCCTTGTGGAAGACTAAAAATGGGTTTGTATTGAAAGGTAAACCCTGAAACACTAGCTCAAGGAACCACCCAAACCAAAATGAGTTCTACCCTGGTCTGTTTTAAAAAGCAAAAGATTGACAAGATTTTTTTTTGCTTTATGCACTTGATGAATGACATCTACCTGGTTTATAGAGATGTAAGGTGAGTCTTTTAAACTACACAAGAATTCAGCAGACTACACCACACTCCTTGCCCTGTATCATGGACAAATTTATGAATACAAGCATCAAAAGCATTCCTCAGTATTCTGAAAACCTTCCAAAATTACAATATTAACTTGGTAACCTTTGAACTAAAAATGTCAGACACTAATTAGGTATTGGTCCTTTCCTCATTATTAAAAAAAAAATAAATAAACTTACAAAGAATTTATCTTGACTGGAGATCCATTAAATCATTAAATTGCTAAAATAATATGTAGCCTGAGGCCTGACTGGTAACAAGCAGCAATAAATGAGACCTGGATCTGCACTGAATGAGCAGAAAAGGAAGAAAACTTATCTGCCAGTCCATTTGCTAAGCGGCAAAAGTGGCAAATTGGCAGAGGCCTTCTTAAACATATATGTTTATACAAGTAACTAATGTGGAAAAGCAAATTAAATATGGAGTTTCTTAATCTCTTGGTGTTTGACTTTACAGCTTATTATAACTTTGGCAGAATTGTATAACTCATTACAATTGTGCTTTCTTTCCTTCAGCTTTCATGGTTCTGAAGTGTGATGTCACACTGATTCATTGCACTTCATATTCTGGAGAAGGTCCAAATTTCACTAAGAACCAGAGCAACCAGTGATGACAATACAATCTTCTTTCAATACATGCCATAAACAGCATACAAAAAGTCTGACTTGTTACAGATCAACAAAACTGTTAAAAAAATAATACTAGGATGAAAAAAATAGGTGTTCTGTAACACCAAGAACCAAGCAGAATAGAAGTTTTAAGCACATTGCTCCACCCTAGAAGCATAAGAGAGCCTGCTGAACAGCAAAAAGGTTCAGTTGAAGGAAAAAGTTTATGGAACACTTGAGATGGGAAATTTTTACAATCACACCACTAAAATAAGGACACACAACCTTCTGTCTGCTAACACAGCTGAGTAATCTTTCATGCGCAACCACTGAAGGCATTGATGACTTCTTGCAGTCGACAGCAATCCGAGACATTGAAAGGAGTAGCGTTTTCTTGTTTTGATTTTGGATGGGTTTTGTGAGTTGGTTGGGGGATTTTTATGACAACAGTCTGACGATAATAAAAGTATGGAGCTAGTAGACTTCGTCCTAGCCTACTGGCACCATTGGGGAGGCCTTTTGTCCATCCTGAGCTCGCAAATAATATAATATAAACGAAACCAAACCAGCCTGAGCTGCCCGCACCCCAGCCTGCGTAGAGCATGTTTTCCAAAAACAAGTTATTTCCAAAAGCGGTTAACTTACAGTGCCAAAGCTACACTCTTGTTACGGCACCCGAGCCATGTGCATACCCCATGCACGCTCAGGGAACGCCGCCCCGCCTCGCTCACCTACGGCGGGCTCGGTGCCACGGCGGCTGCCGGCACAGACCGCAGCCCTCCCGCGCCCCGCAGCCGCACCGGGCACCGGCCCAGCGGCCCTGGAGCGGCGCCTGCCCCGGCCCCACGGGGCCCGCCCGCTGTCCCGGCCCGCACAGTGCCCGTCCCGCACAGCCCGCCCACTGCCCCAACCGCACAGCGCCCGCCCCGGAGCGCCGATCGCGCCCGCCGTGACCGGCGCTTCGCCTCCCGCCCCCCGCGGCCCCGCCCCGCCCGGCGCCTGCGCGGAGCGGCGCGGCGGGCGCAGGAATGCGCGTTACGGTTAAATAGTGGGGGCGCAGGGGCGGCCGCCGCGGGCGGGCGGCGGCGGCTCGGGGCGCCGGGAGAGCCTCCATGGCGCGGCGCAGCTCCCGGGGCGGCGGCACCAGCGGCAGAGGCGGCGCGGCGCTGTTGTGACAGCGGCTGAGACTGGCCTTCCTCCAGCCCCGCTCCCGAGCGGGGGCCCCGCGCCGGTGTCCCAGGGGCGCGGCGGCGGCGCTCACAGAGAGGAGCCGTGGCGGCGGCAGCGGCGGCCGGGGGCAGCCCGCGTGTCACCGCCTCTATGATGAAATTCAAGCCGAACCAGACGCGGACGTACGACCGGGAGGGCTACAAGAAGCGGGCGGCGTGCCTGTGCTTCCGCAGCGAGCAGGAGGACGAGGTGAGCTCGCCGAGCACGTGGATCGGGGGGCGCCGGGCCCGGCCCGGCCGAGGTTCCCGTCCCGCCGGCCCCGCCGCCGCCACCGCATCCCTTTGTCTGGCCGCGGGGCGCGGGCGCCTCCCGGGGGACGCCCCCAGCGCGCACGGTCGTGCCGGGGCTCCCGGCACCCCGAGAGCCGGCAGGGGCGGCACGGCGGGGCTGTGCCGGCCGGGGCCGGTGGCGGGCGGCCCCCGGGCCATGCCGGTCCGAGCGGGGCCGGGGGCGGGGCGGGCGCGCCTCTCGCCCACCATCTTGGGGCGGCGGGGTGCGCGCCCACGTGCGCGGCGCCGCCTTTGTGCGCGGCCCCGGTCCCCGCGGCGGGGAGAGGAGAGCAGGGAGGGAAGGAAGGGGACACCGAGCTCTCCGGGCGGGGCGGGATGGGCCAGGACACCGGCTGGAACTCCAGGGTTATCGTCTGTGCGCCCGTGACACGCGGAAAACCGGTTAATGTATAATGGCGCGTGGAGGGCAGGGCTGGTGTGTCATCCTAAGGCGAACCTCCTGCCCCTCCTGCTTGGGTGCGATAAAAAAACCCTGCGCTTGGAACACCTGGTTTTCCCACGGAGAGAGTAAAGTGGGGCTTAGCAATATTTTTGTGAACGGGCTCGGGAGAGTTGTTGCTGCGGCTGTGGTTGTAGCGGGTGGCGCTCCCCCGGAATTTTGTGTTGCAGCAGAGTCGGGAGGTGGCAACAAAGTTGTCCCGTATTCCGAGCCAAGGTCAATGGCACTGCCCGTTATCTGGGAGCCCGCTGATGCTTTCATTGCACAATGCTTTTTAGATGATCTCAGGCTGGACGTGTACCCTTTTGCGACTTCTCTTTTCATTTGCTTGTTTAGTAGCCATGAAGTAACTATAAAGGTTAGTGTTTAGAGGCTTTTCCTGCCTTTATCTAGATGCTGGAAGATGCTGGTGCCCTTCCCAAGCTGTCAGTACAGCGAATGTCTTCCTTACAAATCTACTAAGTAAATATAATGCAGTGGGAAGAGGCCTGATCAAAAAATACAGGCACTTGGGTTTAAGCAAAGAAAAATAATTTCCTTTGTGTTTAAGCATAACCTTGGGACCGTGCTGATGAGTTTTTACTAGTGTGAGGGAGAAATGCACCCAGCAGGAGTCTTGCAAGGTCTTGTTATGGGTTACAGCTTTTCTTTGGTCTCTGACATTCCAACACACTTCACCATTTATGTGACTTTAATATGAATTTTTGGATGCTACTCCAGACTTAATTGGAGTTTGAATACTTGAGCCACTGTTACAACTTTTTGCACCAATTGTAGTTGGAAATTCATGGTTGGGGTCACCTTTGTCAGTGATTTGTGTTCATTCTTCATTTCCTGATACAACTTCTTGTCATTCTCTTTCAGTCTTGCATCCAATGAGATCACTGGCTGCTTCAGAATACTGCTTGTGAATAATAACATCCTTTGAGGCTAAGGATGGTAGTAGCAGCTTGGCTGGGCTGTGTGAGAAGAGTGGGTGCTGACCATTATTGCACTGCAGTTCCTTGTGTATTCTGCATGGAGTACTGGTATTGCTGGCATGAGGCTGGGCCTTGGCATCATGCAGGTAGACATACTTGAGGATGCAGTGGATGGGAGAGCATCAGATCAGATTTAGGACATAGATTATGTCTGTGAAAACAGTTAAAATTGCTTTCTGACAAGTTATTTCCAAGAAAGCAGTGCTAACAGCTTGTACTTGCTTAGGAGTTGTTTCCCAAGTGCCAGCTTCCTCTGTGTCAGTACAGAATCTATTCCTTACAAGTTTGATGCCTGACTGCTGTTTGTGATTAGCTTCAATCATGAGCCATGTTCCCCAAACTGGGTGTTTGAGGCTTGCTTCTGTTTTCTTGAACACTTGTCCAGGTGATTTCTCTGTTGGTGTATTCCATGTAAATGTCTTCAGTGTTTCTTTTCTAAGTCTTTAGAGGTTGCACCATCAGTTTTCAGCCAAGCTACACCTCCAGGGTGTTTAAGTGTAGGGTAACTTCTGCAGGAAAGGAGCACAAGCGTGGTATCTCAGTGGCTGGAGAAGAAGGGAACAGGAGACTCCTGCAGAAGTTATTGGGAGGTGGAGGGGAACTACAGGATAGAATAGTTTTCGTAGTTATTTTGACTTACAGGATAAGCAAAGAGTTGCTTGACACTGGAGTTGAGAAAATAGAAGCAGCAACTGAAAATAATTTTTAGCAATACATTTCTTTTTAGGACTCTTAAAAGCAAGAAATCCAAATCTCAACTTTTTTTTTTCTAGAGATACTGTCTGCAAGACTAAATTTGGTCTATTTTTCATCTGATTAGGTCCTCTCTGGAGGAATGAGTATCTATACCAATCTTGTGATACAAATCTTAGAATTAACCTTTCTTTCTGCTTCCATTCCGACTGTCCAAAAGGCTTGTCCCTAGCCTGTTATAGCTGAGCTTAAGTTTTTTTTTTCTGCTTTCTTGCACTTAGTTTTCTGACATATCTGTAGAGAGCAGTCATTCCTTTCTTAGCATTTTTTATGAACTTTAAGACTTAAATCATCTTTTCTTAGAAACAGTTTTCTCTTGGTCATCATGGTAGCTCTTACATCTCCTTCCATTTGGAAAATGTATTTTTTAATGTGGGTGACACTTGTGGTTGCTTTGGATGGGATCATGCTGAGCTGTGTAAAAGGTTACTAACACTTCTCTAGCTATACCAGAAAAAATGTTGCAATAGGGCCCATCTCTACATGACTGTAAAGCTGTTGTGTAGTCATCTTGTGTTTTCTGGTGATATCTAAGTCTCTTACTTGTTGCCACCTCATGAGCTCTAAACTTGTGCCAGAAATCCACAGCAGTGTTCTCACCTGAGGTGATCCTTCTTCTGCAACTTCATGTGATGTCCCCTGTTGATATCATGACTTCTGGATGCTGCCTCTTCACTAAAGGCTCAGGCATGTTCAGTAACAGCTTTTTGTGCCCATTGACAAAAACTGGGCAAGTCACTAAAGCAGTTAATATCTCTAGTGTTCATCTAGCAAAATCTGCTTGTTACTGCATCCTGGTCGATTTCTTATCCATACTGCACTTCTTTTGCTGCCTGTGCAGCCTCGTTGATGTTACAGCTGAGTTTTATGCACATTGAAGTAACATGTCAATGGAAAAAGACTGGCCAAATTCATCCCTTACACTTCATTATACCTCTGTTTATTTTATTACTATTATTACACAACTGTTTACATTGAGTTTCAGTTTGCTTCTTTATTTCTCAATTTGGAACATAGGTGTGCTGTAGAATACTGCTGAGGCAAAACTCAGCCTGGTGGTTCCTCCAAGCTCCTATTTCCCAGCTCCCTGTCCAGTTTGGCTTACTGCTGGACTTGCCACTCCTTGCTGCCAGGCTTAAAATTGTTGAGTCAGTTCTCCTGAGTGTTACAGGCTGCAAACTGGGCTTCCCTGCACTCCTGCCACCTGTCAAAAGCTGCTGCTTTGAGAGCTGATGTTGAAGCTGAAAACCTGGACCCGAGATGACTGATGGTTGTTCAGCTGCACCACTGTGAAAATCATGTTTCTTCGTCTGGAAGTGCCTCCACACAGAATGATTTAGTGCTATACAGCCCATTTTGGTTTAGATTTTGTTTCCTTCATGCTGTCATAGTGTATGATTTAAAAAGAAAAATCCTTTAAAAAGGAGAAAACCCAAATAGCCAAGTAAAGTGCCCAGTACTTTAACACCCAAAAACCTTTGGGTTCTTTGGGTGTTAAAGGAGGTTGTCTCCTGGACTACTGCCATTAATGTGTTGCCTGTTTTGGTCTTAGCACTGTCATTTGGGCTGAAGAAAGAGCAAAATGGCTGGATAGGAGCTGAAGTGCTGCTTCCTTTTGTTCTGTAAGGAAATAAACGAGTAATTGAAGGGACTGTCTGCCCTTTGGAAGAAAAAACATCCTGGAAATGAAGCAGGAGAAATCCCAAAAAAAAGAAACCAGGCTGTGTGGGCATGCAGTGTGTGGGGGGTGCAGCCTTTCTGCTTTGAACAAACAAGAAGCTGGTAGGTGTGTGCAAAAAGCTGATGGCATTCAGCAGGCAGGGATGGGCTGGCAGATTGGGCTGGGAGGAAATGCAAGTTTCTCTTAAGCAACTGGGAGTGGATGGCAGCTCTAGAATAAGCCTGCAGGAGAGCCCTCTTGAAGGGCTTCCACAGGCTGGAATTGTTTAGACTTTCAGTGTACTGCAAACAGCGGTTTTACATAAAAACCCTCCTGTCTTAGGGTCTGGACAGAAGGTATGCAAGGGGATTCTTACTTTGCAATGCAGAGAACAAGGCATGCCTTTAAAGCAGCAGGAGCAAATAGTAATAAACATAATTTTTGTAGCAATTTGAGTAACTGAAATAATTTTAAAACCTAATTTTTTTCCATCAACTACATCTTATACAAATAAATGAGTAGTTATTTTTAAGTATCTTGAATATAAACTTTGAGTGCATTCTAATTACTTTGGCATCTGTAAGAGTGCTTTATGTAATCAAATATGGTACTGAAAGCCCTAGTTTAGTGTTCAGTCAGCAGTTGCTAGTGGCAGACCTAAAATAGTTTCATATGCAAAAAAAGTCTTCAAGCTTTTCAATTTTTAATTTTGCATTTGTTGTTCAGCCTTGTACATGAGATGAAAACAGATGGGAAGGTGTTTTTTTTAATATTGAGACAGTGAGGAAAAATGTATTGTTACATACTTACAGGAAATGTAGAATTTTTTTCCCCTCTGTAGCAGGGCATACACTTGCATCTCAACTATTTATCTTGTCCTTGAGTTAAAAATTATAAGTTCCTAGTGTTATAGCTCCTTTTTGGTCTGATTTAATAACTTTATTTGCTTGTAGAATATCAAGATTGATTAAGCAAGGGTTTCTTATATCTTGTTATGATGGTCATGGTTTAAACATTTTAAAAGATAGTGTTCTTTAGTTTGTACAGATGTTGCTTTATATTAGCAATGGCTTTATTAAAGAAAAAAGCAAAATGTTATTTTTATGTGCATTGGTTTAAATGGTCTGAAAGCCAGAAGGACCTTTTGTTATGCAGCCTGATCCATAAAACCAAAGCCCAGAAGTATCACCTGGCTACCCTGGCAAAATGGAGTGTTCGAGGAATTATTGCAATTAAACTTGCAGAGTCATGAAAGATATTCCATACTTGACATGGAGTTTTTCATTTGGTTTCTTTATCCTTCAGTGTAGAGCTCTCAGGTGTCAACATGCAGGTAATGTGTGCTTTGAAATAACTTGGGGTATGACCATGGCACCTCATTTAAGGCTGGCATGGTCTCCATAGTGGTGTGGGTTACCTACCTTGTTTTATGATGGTCTGATAGAATATAGACATATTTTAAATGACAGACAATACACATTTCACTGTGGACTTCAAGCACACTGTGGCTTTTATTTTCTCTGTTTCATGTCCCTGCCCTGCTAATGGACAGGAAGAGTAATTACATAGGGTGATTGCTCTTTATGATGTGTCTACAGAGGAAGTATTTGCTTATAGTGTATCCCTGCAGGCTCGTATGGGGTTAAAGCTTGCCTTAATGTTGAGAAAAATTGAATGTTAGGTTGCTGTGGTAAGATTTATGTCAGGTAACCAACTCTGGATACAAGACACTGGTGTTTGTTATGTTCACAGCAAAGCAGCTCTCTGCAGGCATGGCATATAAACTGTTTTCATGCTGGAATATTTTTCCACAAATTTCAACTACTTGCCAGCAGTGGAAGCCTGCAGGTTTAGTGAGGCTGTGGGAATTCAACTGTCCATCATGGCAAAAATCTTCAGTCTTCACTCATAAGTCTTCAGATACTGACATCAATCAAATATGAAGGGTTTTTTTTTAATTTTGAAATCTCAATTTTTTTTTTTTAATACCTGTGGTATTACTTTTCTATGCCATATGGATATGTTTAATGGGGTTGATAGTTGCTTGAAGAGGGCTGGGCTGAGGGGAGAAGGAAATATGGCTGTACTTGTATAACATCAGGCTAAGATGTCCTGTAACAAAGCACTTTTTACCCTGTTTTGAAGATGATGTCTTTTTGAGCCAGTTATATTTATGTTAAGATACTAGAAAAAATATCCTTTTAGCTTACTTGCACCATCCCTAGTTTACTTAGGATTTAAACTGGTGGCAAAGTTTCTATTTGAGTTGCTTCAGTTAACCTAGTGGGGCTCAAAACTTCCAACTTACTGTGAAACAGCAGTGGCAGACTTCTTCAGAAATGCATTAATGTCATAGCTAGATATATATATATGCCTATTTGCATACACATATATGCATTCTTATCTCTAGCTAGAATTTGTACACATGTTTTTTTTAAACATCTTTTGTAGATATGTGAGTTCACAGACCATAGGTTGATGTGTATTTTTTTCCCAGTCTTGTTTGTAGAACTCTTGAAAAGCTTACTTTAATTCGTTGGCTTTTTGACTTAGTGCTTAAGCACTTTGGTGAAACCAGTTCTACAAATGTAAATACTTTAAAACAAATTTTGGTCTTCAAAGATGTATCTCAAAGATAGAAAAGGCTAAAAGGTAACTGGTACTTGTCAAGAAATAACCTTGTCAAATCTTTACCTGCAGCTGAGCAGCTCTCAAAGGCTTGGAGCTCCTGTTTCTGACAAGTGCTTGGAAGCTGATCCCTCAGTCAAACAGATTATGTTGCTGAGTAACCAGCAAAGCCCAGTTCTCCTGCTTGAGATTAGGACGTGATTTCAAGTTAAAAAGAAATGGGCTGCAATATTAATTTAGCTCTTCCCCTGCTACCTGGAATTGTGGTTTCTCCCTTGGTCTGCATTAGCAAGCATGAGGGAGGAAGGTTGTTGGGTATAGAGGATTTGGGAACTGGCCCAGTGTGAGAAGTAAAACTCTTGCTCACTAAAAAGTAAAACTTTTATATAGGTACTTGTGGGAAGTTTCTTATTTGTTTGCAGGGGTTTTTTTTCATTTCCTTTTGTCATATGTCTGGGTGCAAGATCTGCGCCCTTCATCACACTGTGAGACCTGACACATCTGTTTTTCCAAAGCATGCTAAAGCTTAGGGGGAGATGGAATGCTACAGGTGACTTGAGTCACTTTATGTGAGGAAATGTGTTCTGACTGGCATGCCATAGTAGTACAGTGCTGTTCTATTCCTGATATGAACACTTCAGCCAAAGAACAAAATGAAGTATGTTAAATAGCCAGAGGAAGGCACTGAAATTCTGTGTCACTATAACATGTTAGCCAAATATTTGTGTTTAATATGAAATAAAATTTATTAAATATTACAGCTGTAATTGCAAGTCAAAGCAAAACTTCTTCTGAAAAAAAGCTGACACATCTCTCCTTATTGCTATATAGCCTTAAAGTGAAAAAGTCTCAAAGGAAAAATAGTTTCCAGATCTCCTTCTGGTCTATTATATAATTATACCCATATTTCTTTACCATTCATCTTCAGAATGGGGGAAAAGTAGCACTGACTGATATCCAGGTGCTGTGTTGCTGCTTTGAAAAGGGATATTCAAGTAAAGTTGGGAGGATATTTCAGACTTTAATCTATAGTGTAGACAGAACCCAGATTTCTGAGATGCATTCAAGATTTGTGCTCAAATTAATGAGCATTAGGATTAATGTACTGCTAGTTAGCCATTCCTCTGCTGTTGTGCTAGCTCCTGTTCAGTGAGGCTGAATCATCTTTTATAACCTCTGTCATAGCTGGGGACTGCTTTTCAGTCTGTGGCCTTTAAAGTACTTTAGTAGAGGCTCTTGAATTCGTACAGGCTCATTTGGAACTGGGAGGCTGCAGTGGTGCCTTCCTGCCCCAGTTTGTGCAGCACTGCCCCACAGCACTTGAACAGCTGTGTCCTGATGGCTGTTGTGTGGGCAGGCTGGACAAAGCTTTCATGGGGAATCGACTTTTCATCCAGATCAGCTTCCTATAAACTCATTATCCCAGTGTTAGGGGGAAAGTAAAGGTGTTGCAGTCTTGACTTGAATTAGCTCTTAAAATGCTGTCCAGTCTGATCCTGTAGTTTTGTTATTACTTTACAAGAACTTTGTGCATGTTATTTCTCCATGTTTAAAAAATAAAGTAATTTTGAAAATTCTGGCAGTAACAAATGAGGACTAAAAGCAGTCACTCTCCTGAGAATCTTTTCAGGAAGGCAACTGTTCCTTACTAAATGCTGCCTGTGTAGCATTGCTATGGCAAGGTTTAAAGCTGCATTTTCCAACCTCATTGCCAAAAGGCAATGGCATTCTAGGACAAGGATACCACATTAACCTATAGGGAAACTGCAAAACTGTTTCATAACTACTAAAATGTGGCAGTGATTCTTAAAATAGAGGAAAAAAGTGTTAGATAAAGGAAATCTCTTTAATTACAGTAGCAGATTGACATATGCTCTCTGAAATGTGTGCTTCTGCCTAAAAAATTTTACAGTTAAATCTGCAAATATGATCCAGTGTTTGTAAGAGATGCTTTTCCTTGCGTCTCAATAGTGTTCCTGTGTTGCAGCATTCAAAGTTGCCCCTAGTACTTTTAAGGAAGCTCCTGAGGTGAAAACAATTGGAAGTTGAAAATTTTAGGGAATAATAAAGCACTTACTGTTTGTATTCTTCCCTGAGCATCTGCTTAAGGCTGGTTTTAAACAAATCTTAGGGCTTGACTGAACCTTTTGGCTGTATTAGGATTAAACCATCTTTCTGACTCTTTCAGTTGCCTGTGACTTAAGCAGACCAACCATGTAGGCTGAGTTTCCATATTGAGTGTGTTAAATTATATTAACTCCATCAGAGTGGGTCCTGTCTTTTTTCTCCAAGTAGGCTTGGATGTTTTATCCTCTTAATGTTTCTGATGCCTATGAAAATATGCAATACATCTTAACAGCATTTGGCAGTGTTTTGTACCTGAGAGGTACCTTTTAATGCCTTACTGATCTTTTCTATCCTCTGATCTGTTTAAATCTTCTGAAATGATTTGTGTGTGCTCACCTTTGTAAAGTTTGGGAGCTGAATCCTTTGTCTTCCTCACACCTGACTTCTGAGCAGTACGCCTGGGCAGTGTGATGTTCTTTGCAGCTGAGTCACAAATGCTCAGCAATTTTTGGGAGTGAGGGGTTGATTCCTTTTCTCTTGAGCATTGCTCCTTCTAACTGCCAGCTTTGCTATAAAGAAGGGCAGACGTGACTCCATCAGGTAATTCCAACATTAAGCTGGACAGCTGCTGGAGTAGTGGGAGCCATGAAAATGGGGTGTGCAGTGGGAAAGACAGGAATAGATGGGATTAGGCTGGGAATAGAGACCTTTGACATCTGATGACAAATAATTATTGTAAAATTGGATGGTATATTTTCAACTTCAAGTTGGGGATCACTTTGTTTTGAAGTCTAAACAATCCAGCTCTGAGGGGGTCTGCTCTAGCTAATTTAAACTTTATTCTTGCTTTTTTAATGTAAATTGGTGTTTAATACAATTATTTTGGTAAAGTATCATGTCCTTCAGTTAAGAAAGGTAGAAAGCAATGATATAAACTTAAAACAGTTTCTACCTCTCTAGAGTTTAATATGAAAAAAAAATTAATATCTTGTGGTTATAATTTATGTTACTCTGAGCTGTTCCCATTTTGGTCTTCTGGAATACAGGGCTGCTAACTGTTTCTTGAGTGGTTTTGACTTGAGAACACTAAAAAGGCCAAAACTTCAGCATCTTTAGAAATTTTCAGTTGTTTGTCTGCAAGCTTAGCATTTATAGTGACCAAGTCCCATGATGCCACCTGCCCTGTAATAACCTTTTTGGTTAACCATATTATGGTTATGTGTATTGATAGGTGCTTATTACAAGCAGACTGGCTAGCAGTTTCTCCTCCTCGCTACACTCAAAGGTCATTTCTATTCCTGGACTTGGAAGTGAGGTGAAACTTGGCTGGTAACACTTAATGGAAGAATTTTTCCTTTTGTTTCCTCTTAGCTGAACTTTGCAGCTTTACTTCTTCACTTGGCAGCATTACAGCATCTTTACCTTAGTCTTTGGAGTAAGATAAGCTCAGCTGTATAACTAGACAAGCAGATTGCACTGCAGTACTCCGTACCTTTTTTGAACAAGAGTTATCGACAGTGGGTCTTAAGTCAGAGACATGGGAAAGGCAGTGACCCCTAGAAGTAATGCAACTCAAATCTTAGCCCTTGTTCTGCATCTGGGGATACAGGACACAGACTTCTTTGCATAGGAAGTACTTCTGCTTTTTTTCTTCTGAGCCTAAGGGGGTTTTGGTGTAAAATTTGGTGTGCATAAACCAGGAAAAAATACAGGTGTGTGAGGTTCTGCAGTCTTTTCTTTTCCAGTAGACTATTGTAATCTGCTTGACCACGAGCCTCCTCAGAAAAGACTGGATTGTCCAGGCAACCTAGATCATATTTCTCCTAGTTTGATTATCTTCTATTAAGGGAAGGTGAATTGCTGCATTTTTGCTGCTGATTTTTGCACTTCTCTTGGCATGTGAGTGCAGTGTCAACCAACTACAGCTTTTTGGTGTCTTCATAGTTAAATCACATTTGTATTTACACTCTCATCATTAAGTACTGGGGGATGTATCTTCTGGCCACTTACAGATGGAAGTACCTCAAAACTATATGGAATGAAAAACAGCAGAGAAAAAAACTCCAAAAACATGGAAGACTGCTTGATGTTATACTGGAAAAGTCTGTGGAATGCTTTTCAGCCTTACCACACAATCCTGCAGCTGCTAGCTATCAGGTCTTGTTGTTTGTGGAATCTGATTAGCACCAAGTATGTTTTTGATAGCATTACCCCAGGATGGATGCCTCATGCCCTAGTGGCTTCATGTGTTAATGGTAAAAAAATTGTGCATCTGAGGATCTCAGGGATATATTTTAGTGTGAGCTCTTGAATTCAGACTGTAAAAGCAGTGGGAGCACAGGACAATAAAGCATAGAGGGAAAGATGTTTGAGAAAATGCGTCAGTTCCAGGCTTATAGGTTTGGATAGTTGCTAAAATTAATTCCCAAGCTGTAACACTTGAGTATTTATTGTATATGTAGCTGTAAACCCTATCTACAAGAGTTGATGTATTTTAATGTTGATTACTTGCTAGATGTATTTGTTTCTGCTTTTTAAGAGGGTAATTTAAAGCTAATATATGTACAAGCCCAGCTTAATAGTCTATTGATCTGATTAGCAGTAGTCAACTACTAAATATAAAGGCGTAAAAAATCCTGGCTTTACACTACACTGCCAGAATGAGCAACCTGATTTATCCCATAGTAGTAATTAAGAGTTTTATGTTTAGCCTTAACTAAGCAATGAATGCTGATTTTAAATTGTTCTACCAAGCTGGGAATGATTTAATGATAATCATCCTTTTGTTTATTATTGTTGCTAGCTTTCACATGACTGGATTGAATGTTAGTTTCATCAGCAGAAAATTTTCTTTACTGCTTATATCTGGAACTCAGAAGTGAATTCATAACTTGATTTTCACAACTGCTTTTTAAGCACTGCTTAAAGTGGTTCTTTGTAGTGATATAGGTGCTCCACTAAGTGTTCAAAAGCATTTTCTAAAATTACTTTCAGTAGAGCTGTGTACGCTCTGTGAATCTTTTGTTAATGTCAAAGGATCCTAGGAAACCAAAACCTTTGGCTGTAAAAATCAAGTTGAGATGCATTTGAGTCCAACCTTATTGCTTTTGTGAATATTCTTAGGTTTTTAGGTAGCTGAGTAAAGTACTTGAGTTGACTGAAAACATGAACTTTTAGATCAGATGCTAAGAATGCTTCTGTACTAAATGATGTCTCTGCTGTGTTCCTTAGCGTAGGAAAAAGCTTTGGGGAAATTAGTCCTACCCTAAAGGGTACTAATCTTGACTGCACACAAGATAAACATTGCAGGACAGTATCTGTCAGAGAAGGCTCTTCCAGGTGCACCTCAGTATGCACACATATCATTGCATGCACAAAGTATGCAGCCATCTGAATTACACTCCCAGTTCCTGTAGGTGAACCTACAGCCTATTTCCCTGAGTGCCAAAGGGACGTGGTGTAAGTGGTAATCATCTCCCTGTTACTGTCAGCAGAATCATTTTCCTATTTAAGCCAACACGGGTAAGTTTGAAGTCCATAAAGGTGAGGGCTGGGACAGTCACTTAAGTTGTCTGGCACCAGTTAAAACTCTAACCTTTAGACTTGAGGTTCTTGTTCTAGTTTTTTAATTGCTTTTCAAGATTTGAGCACTGACCCTGCCCTTTTACTCCCCACAATTGTCCTTTGACTTCAGGGTAGGGTTCATGTAAGCAATGCTTAGAATAGGAAGTCTTTTACTACACAGATGACTGAGTATGTCTTGGTACCTGGGACGTGTCTCAAATATAAGTTAAACTGCTTATCTCCAAGGGGTCCTGAATCAAGGTCTTACCTTCATAAACTTCTTCTGCAAAATTACTCCAAATACAATGTATCATAGTTTGTTGGACAGGTAGCTAACATCTTTCTGCTCTGAATATTATGAAGTGCAGGTCCTACAGACAGGGAGTTTTAAATTGGTGTGTATCAATGACAGAACCAGGTTAGAGTCAAATTAAGTGAAATTAAAGCATCTTGGGGGGAAAAATGTTAAATTTAGAAATCAAATTCAATGTGTTGTGCTTTTTCCTCTTACATAAATGTTTAAAAGAAATCAAATTGGACAAGGGCCAATGAAGTACTCTTGCTGTATCTTAGTTATGCAATAGTGTAAGCATGTCATGCTAACATAACACTTCAGTAACTAAAAAGAAGCTTGTATCTGTCTAAAAATGAGAAATATTTTCAAAGGTCTAATTTTAGCCAGAAGATGCCATTCCAGAAGAATTAGTTTAACTTCTCTGTGATTAAAATGTCTTAATTTTCACACTTTGCCATCTCTTATCTGAAGACTTAGTTCTGGAAAACATTGTTATTAGATTTTTGTTGTATGCCTTCACTCCTGTGCACATTATTCTGTATTTTCCACATTGTGTCTAAGCATCCAATGAAAGCATTTGTACAAAGAGATCACAGTGACATTGTCTTGACTTAGTTTCATAAAACACATTGGATGTTAACTGTTTTCCTCTTTTTCCAACTCCTGCTTGCCTGTTATGTTTTCTTTCTGAAGCCTGTAATCCATCTGGCTAGGTGAATAAGTGTCTTGCTGGAAAAGCAGGTAGCAGTGAGATTCCTGACTTGTGAGCTGTATTTACCAGTCCCTTGCAATTCTTTCCAGGTGCTGTTGGTAAGCAGTAGCCGATACCCAGACCAGTGGATTGTACCAGGCGGAGGAATGGAACCAGAGGAAGAGCCGGGGGGAGCAGCTGTGAGAGAGGTCTATGAAGAGGTAACAAAAACCAAACAAAATAAAAAATCCAGCTGATCTGTGCTGCTGTTGTCTTCAGATGGGAACCAAGAAGGAAGAGGGAATTACCTCCTTTATCCAGTACTTGACAGACCTTTGTGGCTATGAAATTCAAAGAACTGCAGTTCTGTGTGTTAGAATTGGGGTATAGTGTGGTGAGGTGAACTAATCAGTTTAGCTTCTTTTTTCATTTCATAGCTAAATTTCTGTCTGCCTTTATAAACAAGTCCTGGAAGTAAAACTGTGACTTTATGGAAAATGGCATGTTATACTGTTGTAACATTTCTGTGTTTGTGAAGAAAATGTTTGACTTGCAGCTCTTTTAGAACAGAGTGAAGGTAAACTAACCATTAACATGTAGCTGCATAAGAACAAGAAATCAGCAAACCTTTGAGGGCATTTCAAATTAAACAGATTAGAAACTGATCTATCTGAGCAGATGAGAATTCATACGTTTATGGCTGCTTATCTATAAAGAAAGCACTATGGTTATAGTCTGCCTTTCTATCTCTACCCCTATGACCAGGCAAAACAGAGCTTAAATCATGATGAATTCCTGCAGTTTCCCTATACTACAACACTTTAGTTTCAGATTCAGAATTCTGGGGTTTCATTTGCTGTTTATTTTTCCTAGGAAAATTGTGAAAAATATTAAGTGTTTCTTTAATATCTTAACAACCATGTCTAAACCAAATAAAACTGCAAGAAAAATCAAAATATCAGACTTTGAAATAGAAGTTATATGATTTTTTTATAAATTGGATGCATTCTGCTAAGTGAGTGAACTGTAGGATTTCAACTAGACTGAACCAGTTTTCTCATCCCATTTTGCTGTGGCTAATATTGTTGCTGATTAGTATTTGTAATGATTTTTTCTATTAGCTATGCTATTTGATGGCTCATCTTGCTTACCTTTAAAACTGGTTCTGTTGTGATGTTGAGGCTTAGGAACTTGATGTAGATGTGACTTGCACCAAGCAGTGCCTGCTATTCAGTGCCAAAATGAGATCTGTGAGCTGTGACTCAGTGACCCTTCTCCCATTTTCCTTGGGGAACAGACTGGTTCATTACTGGCTGCTCTCAGCAGCCTTCCTGCAGCAAGGTTCAAGCGTGAACAAACCTCACTGCACCAAAGGTGTTTGTTCCAGGCTGGAGGAGCTCATCCTGACCCACACAAGACATACTCAGCCACAGGATACAGTCCATTTGAAAGGAGCAAAGAGTTTGGGTTCTAGCAATGAGTCAGCAAAGATTTAGGCTTCCAAGCAGTAGTAACACCTCTAGGGAGAGTCTTGTCTTCCCACTGTCACAAGATGGGTAGGATTAAAAAGCCCAGTCCTCTGCTCAGTGTCCTTAGGAATGGTGGTAATTATAATTGCTGATCTGACTTATAGTCCAAGGTGAAGGATAGTAAAGTCTCATCTCCATGTTAAATTAAAGCTGATTAAACTGTAGTCATATGTTTGGGGTTTTTTCTTTGGTGATAAAGAATGGATGATATTGAAGGGACTGTGCTTTTTATGGTGTTTTGGAGTACAATATAAAATTCCAGCCGTGTTCTGCTTTGAACTGTGCTTGCAAAGGCATGAAGAGTTTTCACAGACTAGGGGCTTTAATAAGCAAAAACAATTTGGTTACACTTGTTCTACTCCCTTAGAATTCCTGGGGTATGATAATTTGTATAGCTGATCAGACTTAGAAGTTCATGCCATAAAGTAAAATATTCTTCAGCTACTGGCTAAGTCTTATATGCTTCCATGTGGTCAAGTGCCATTTTTAAAGAAAAAAGGGGTTTGAGCCATGGAAATTCATACTGACCTTTCTAAAGGTGGATGTCCTTTCTATTTTTATACTAAGGTCAATGTCACCTGGCAGGCTGGTTACAGTACAGTGAACTGTTAAGAGTTTTGTGAATGAATAAACTTCAAAGAAAGCACAGTGGTGCTGGTTTGAAATGTGTTTCTTCAGTATTGGGTCATGCAGAAACTAAGCATGATTCAGTATTTCTATTAATGTATTAAAATGGATAAATTCATAGTGGGAATTATAACAGCATTTTTTAATGGTAGAAGTGTTGATAGCCCACTGGCTTAAATACCCTCACTTCAACACCAACAGTAGTGTATTGAGAATGTTTTACAGCTCAGAGATCTCTGTAATGTACGTGCATGGCAGTTGTTTCATTGTCTGCCTCTGTACATGACTCCAGGGCTTTTTTACTCTTCAATTCTGTTTGTGTTAGTGATAATGATTAGTAGTGTTAGTGTTTCATTAGTTAGATAGTTAGTGTTTCATTTAAGGTTGTCTGACATTTCACAGGTTACTGGAAATTGACAGTTACCTTAATTACTTAGATGAAATAAACTTTTGCAAACCTGCAATCAGAATACCAAAATGAAGTTACAGAATAAAGCAATCCCAGAAAGGTATTGAACCTCATCAAAATGAGGAGCTACTCCATTAATGAATTTGGAGCTTTGTCTTTAATTGCATAGCATGAAAGATTAAAATAAGTTGTCTGCAAAATGCACTGTTCAAAGAAAAATGACACATGAGTGGCAAGCCAATGATGCCCAGCCTTGTAAATGGAGATGTTCTGTGAACTACTCCCTTTTCTGGCTCCATCTCACAAAAAAGAGACTCTTGCTTTGTTTGCTTTAGTAGTGTATTGAAAGGCCTATGAGAAAATATGCAGTTTTTTTCAGCCCTGTGTGGATATAGTTTCTGAGAAGAAGAGGATGATCCTGAAGATCATTTGCTGCAACTGTGAAAATGACAGTAATATCATCTAAGACTTCTCACAGGAAAAGAGGAATTAGCTCCAATGAGCATCTAATATTTGAAAAATGACCGGGTGCTACAGACTAGAACTAGTTAGACACTGCAGAAATAAATAAAGCACATTCTCAGCTGAAGGATTAGGGCAGATGTAGTCAAGCATTTTGTTTTGTTAAAGTATGCAAAAATGGGGCAGGAGTAGTCTTGCCACCATCTCTTCAGGAATGTAGCCAATAAAATGGCAACAATACTATCCTACAAATGCCAGAGTTAAAAATAACCCAAATCTTTCAGATCTTCAGCAACTTTCTGCCCTGGTAGCTGTTAGCTTAGCCGCGGAACTGCAGCGTGACTCTGGCTCCATCTGCAGGGCACGGGCGAGTCTGGCGCTCCTCCGAGGCTGCAGTGCCTCGGCAGCTCAGCAGGAGTGACCTCGGGCACACTGATCATGGCATGCACTGCTGAATTCTCTCTCTTGGGGCTGAGTTAGACCAATGCTAAAATATATGCATAAGATTCAGATCTGAGGTCCTGTTTGCAGAGCACTCAGACTTCCTTAGAGAATTGTTCTGGGCAAGTATAGCACTTAATTCAACAGCTTGTCTGTCAAAAGAAAACTGGGGTTTTTCAGGCTTTTTTCCCAAACTTTAGATGGCTTTACACACTTACAGAAGCCTATAGGATTCTGTTTACATGAAGAACCATATTCTAAGAGCCATGGGTACATAAAAGCCAAAGGAAGAAGTATGTTTTTATGAGAGGCAAAATGGTTCAAAGTCTAGAATTTAACCACTGTATTGGATTAGAAGCTTACCTTTGGGAAAGGGGGAACTGCTTTTGATGTTCTGGGGATAAAGCTGAACTATTTCTTAGTCCTCTAGCACTTAAATTTGACACATTTTGAAGCACATTACGAAAAGAACTTGAAAGAAATATTCTTGTTACTAAAAGCACTTAAAAGATGACTGTCAAATTCAAGGTACTTCTTCAACTATGAAGATTATTCAGTTGAATAATGTTTTTGGGAAAAAATCACAAGACTTTGAATTATTATTCTGTTGAGTATTATTTTCAGGAAAAAATCACAAGCCTTTGAATTACTACCTTTTTGCACTTCTCAGTGTAGAGATTTTCTAAATATACTGCTGTCTGCAGGGATGATGCTACATTTTGGAAACATGTCTATTTGAGAGTAACTAGGCATCAGTTATAGTAATCACATTTACATAGCAACATCTGGTTGCACCAAAGCTTTACTTCAAGCTTTGAGGAGTTGTTACACATGATCTAATGGAGTGCTTCTAATGGTTTCATTCAGAATTACTCAGCTAAGTGTATTTGTTTAAACCATTGATTTGCTTGGAGGGAGAAAAGAGAAAGTGTTAAGTAAATTCCACTTAGAGTTACACTGATAAATTCACATTGTGACTATGGGATACCAGTAAGTTGACAAAAGTCCTCTATGAAAGCTATTCAGTATGAGTAAACCTAGCTGGTCATGGTGGTGTTGCCATGTGTTAAATACTAGTTGTCAGACTCTCACTTGAAGTGATACTGTAATGCTGAGGAAATTAGGACTGATCAGTAAAAAACATTTCTTCAGCATGTTGCTTTTCACAAATAAGTGCTTTTTCATTACCCAGTATAAAGCACAAGCAATCTCTAGTGCCTCTTGTGGCACACCTTACTCTTTCAGCCCAAAACAAGGGCCTTTCCTAATTAATGTGCTGCTTAATCATTTATCTATCAGGTCCAGTTGTGTATTTTGACTTTATGAGCTCTAACAGGTATCTTGGCCATCACAGCAGACAAACAGAATATTGCATGTAGTTTTGCATTAACTTTTGCTCTAGCTCTTGCTCTAGATAAGCAAAATGCCTTGATAATTTTGCAGAGGCTGTGATTGGGCTTTCTTCATCCAAATGGCTTAATAAATAACACCAGCCGTCTGCTTTCTTTAAAAAGGCAGTCACAGAAAACATTCACTTGTAAGACTTTGATTAGACTTATTGCTAAAGCCTGTCAGAGTTACTCATTAAAATGTAATGAAAATCCATATGGTCCTTTATATAAAGACATAAGACATCAATAACTGTCTTTAGCTAAGGCTGGGAGTAAAGACTGAAAACTAGAAAATGTCATTTTAGCACTAATCACTTAGCCCTATTTTAAATATTGGTTGTATAACAAGACAAAAACAATCTAAATATTGTCTGTCAGTAGGCAACATATGCCTTTATGTGTCAGGCATATGGACTGAGTTTTGTTTAGAATGAGTGGAGGATCGTAAGCCATGTCCCTTGGAAGAGGCATGATATATTACTTTTGGAAAAGCAAACCTCAGGGTCTCAGTAGAAAGTAATGACCACCTTATCTGAATTGATAAAAATCACAAAGCATAGCCTGATACAGGGATTATTTTAAAATATTGGAATAAAAGTCTGAATTGAAAGTGTTTTGTAATCGTACTAGCTAGAAAGAGTTCAAAACTGCAGAGAATTGGGGATGTAAATTTGGGGCTTATATTACATGACAAAAGCTATTTGGGATATGAAAACTAGCACATGTGAAGTTGTTATGCTGTAAAATCCATGCAACAACCTCCAGTTTAATTTATTATTGTATTTTTAAAACTTGTACTTAAACTTCTGTGTAAAATAGCACTGGAGTTTTGATGATTGCTTCTTTCAGATTAATTCTAATACTATTTGAAATTCTCTTGTCCTTTCTCCTTTCCTAGATTATTTCAGTATTGGGTATGATTTATCTATTTAATAAAATACAGTACATGAAAATGTGGGAAGTAATACAGTATTTTGGTCTGGATGGGAACCTTGAAGGATTTATGGATTCTTTGATTCACTCATTAGGACAAGCTTTTGTACTCTAATACTCATAAAGAGTCTAAAACTAGAATCTCCAAAATTAGTGCAGCACTATCTAATTAAAACTTAAGTTAAAACTCTTACTTAAATAACCCTAATAAGGAGGAGTATGCTAATGTAGGATGATGGTACAGATGCTTTATATTTTATTATATTAATACCAAATGCTAACACTTTTTCTTGTTTGTTTTGTAGGCTGGAGTAAAGGGAAAGCTAGGCAGACTACTTGGGATATTTGAGGTGAGCTATTTCCTTTGAGTTCTAAAAGCAATGGCTGCTTTGTGAAAATTGATAAGCTGCAAAATCACACTTAAGTTCATAAGTATTACCTACCTATAATTTTGCAGTGTTGCTGGACCTGCTCTATTAAACAGGACTTTAGGTGTTACATGATCTGTGAAGATTTGAATAGGAAGAGTTCAAGGTACTTATCCCAGTTTCACAGAATATTCTCTGTTGGAAGGGAACCCCAAAGATCACAGTGTCCAGATTTTAAGTGAATGTCTTGTACAGGGATCAAACCCATCAATGTGGTGTTATCCAGCACCAAGCTCTCACCTGCTGAGCTAATCTCAGCTCATTTTGGACCTCTACTGGAAAGATTATGGAGAAAAAACAATCCCTAAAAACCAAACCAGTCATAAAGTTAGGATTTCTGAACCATTACACCATCCTCTTCTGAGGCACTCTTTTGACTTTTCCTCCCTAGTTAGATTTTGCTGAAGTAATTAGTCAACTTTCACACACATAAATTGATGAGTCGGGATATGAGTTCTCTTTATGGCTTTAATTTGCTAAAAAAAGGCCAAGGCTTTGGACAACAGATGTATCAAACCTTTAGCAAACTGTGTAGTTCAAAACATCTATTTGATGGTATAAACATCAGACTCTGAACTACCAACAGTGCAAGGACACATGCTAGTTAGAATTCTATTTTAGTTCTGCTCAGATTCTAGACCAGAACAGACTGTAGTTTAAATAGTCTTCAGCTCCTAATACATCCAGTTATTACTATGTTGTGCTGTATATTAAGTCCCTTAGTCTCAGTGAGGTACAAATCTTCACCCAGCTTTTATAGGCAGTGTATTCCTGACAGGGATTTCCTGTGTGAGGTATTACTTAGTCTTGTGTCCCAGTGTGTGAAGTATGGAAGCCATGACACAATTAGAGGAGCTCCTGAAGCTTTGCAGTTTTTCTGATATGTTTTGGGTTTTGAGTTGAACTGGATGGTCCCACACATTAAAAACTTGGCTGTTTTAACTCTGCTGGTCAGTCTACAAAAGTATTCTCCATTTCTCAGCTCAGACCAAAAAACCCAGGATAAGCTGTCACGTTGTTGGCTGCAAAGCACGCTGATTCCTTGATAGTTCAGGTATACGTATGTTCATATATATGGTATATATGTTCTTCTGAAGCCATTTAAAATTGGTTGTAACTTTTCTAGGTTACTTCTAACTTAAATCAAAGCCCTACTTTAATTTCTCAACAGGCTCCCACAAACTGTTGTTAGTACCATTGAGGGGGCCACACCTTGTGACTTGGGGATGAAACTAAGAGAAGATGGAAATAAATGCTGCTGCTGAGTCCTCTTATTCTAGAACTACAGCCAGAAAGGATATGTGTTATAAATAAATGTATCTCATTTAATGGTGATACTGACAAAGAACTCCTGGAGAATTTTTATTTCCTAGTAAAGCACATCGGTTCTAAACTATTTTAAGCTTGTAGTGAAATAAAGTTAAGTGGGAAAGGTTATTTGCACAAGAATGCAGTCATATGTTAGAGCAGCTAGGCCATAACATCTCTTGGTTCTTAGTACAGTTGTAATTGCAGATGGTCCTGGTTTTATTAGGAGCTCAGCTATTCTCCAAGGGGAAGGATGGTCTAATGGGCTGGCTAACACCTCAAACACTGCCACTGGCCTGCTTTGGAGTAGCAGGGAGCAATGTCTCTGCCAACCTCCCATGGGCTGGCTGCAGCATAGGGGTCTTGCCCTGAGCAGACAGCTCTGTTAGACTGTGTTTAACCTGCCCTGTGCAAAACACTTGCCTTTGAAACACGTGGTGAGTGCTGCCATCGTGGCAAACCTGCTGAATGAGCAGATGGCAGTGATTTTTGCATTTGGCATGACTGCAAGCATAGGCTATTTAATTTGCCGCACTCACAGTGTGAAACTTTACAGCCAGCATTGTGTAGATGACATGGCCACGTGATGCAGTGGTTCCATCTTGAAAAAAGTGCTTGGGTTTTTTTAAATGAACTTTCATCCATGAAATGCATTGTGGAAACAGTTTAAGCAAATGTGGAGTACCGTGGTAATTTACAACATATGTAAAAGATAAGTACTAGTAATTATCCAGGGCAGAACTAGTGGATAATGCTAATATTTAGCTGGATGACACTTTGGTCAGAACTTCATAATCTTCAAAATTGTTAGTATTGTCTTTGGTTTGGCTCAGTTTTTTCAGTCTAGTAAAAGAAAATAGCTGTTTCAAATAAAACTTTTGTTTTCCCATTATTTTGGGTCTCATCAGTACAGATGTTTGTTTAGTGAAAATAAAAGTCAGGCTTGCTGGCAACTATCCTTTAGAGGTAAGTAATTTCTATCTTGTAGTTGTGGTAAGTCTGTAATCTACTTAGATGAGAATTTAAACTTGTCCTTCTCATATTCAAGCAGAACCAGGATCGGAAGCATAGGACGTACGTTTATGTTCTTACTGTGACAGAAATACTGGAAGACTGGGAGGATTCAGTTAATATAGGTAAACTAATTATCTGTCCTTATGTGCTGCACTTAAAAATGTTGTGAGCAAACTCTTCATTTTTCTTAAGCAGTTTGTTTAATTCAGGGGGAATACTAATTCTGTTCTTGAAAAATTCAAGGCATGCTGTTCTTGTATACTTTTAATACATAACTAGGGTTGCTTCCAACATAGTGTTACTCTTATTCTTAGAATACTCTAATTGTTATAACATTATGACAAAATAAATATTGTAATTTTTTAGCGGCCAAATACTATACTGCCAAGTTGCTTTTTCCATTCCATTCCAAAAAGTAGAATGTTTTACTGTCTGATACTCTAGGGTGTTTTTGGAAGTGTCCTTGATCTTAAATAAGTGGTTTATGTATATTCAAGCAGAGTACATATAATGCTGTAAAACCAAATAAAAAATAGAATTCCTTCCATTTTAACAAGACCATCATTGACCTGGCTGTATGTATTTTCAGATACTTTGAATTTTATAGGACCAGCTTGTAAAAGTTAAGATGGTCTTAAGTGATCTTAGTAAAGTCTTGAAACTTACATAAACATGTCTGATACAAGGTATACTATTTTTTAAAACTCACACCTAACCTGAGTAACTCCATATATGGATGCATATGGAGACTTTGAGTATGGAACATGGCTTTTGAAATCAGACCAAGACATTCTCATGCATGCATGTTCAGTCTCAAGATTGGTTTTCTGCTAGGCACAACAATGTAGGATGGCAGTATCTAGTAATTTAAATAACATCACACTTTCCTCTAATGACCAGCTGGGGCTTTCGGAGCATATCAAGAGTCATATGAGTTTCTGTCCACTATCTGCTTCAAGAGAGTTACCTGAAATCCCTTCTTATGAATTGCATTTCAGTAAGCCTAAGTGAATCTCTTGGGTTAAGCAGTTCTTTCAAGGTCTTTTTGTTCACTCTTTTGCCTGACAACTTCAACTTCCAAACAACTGAGAAAAAGTGAATAACTAGATAGCAACTAATAGTGCTGTTAACATTTTATAACTCTGTTCTTTCTTGTGAATTCAGGAAGGAAAAGAGAATGGTTTAAAGTAGAAGATGCAATCAAGGTCCTTCAGTGTCACAAGCCTGTTCATGCAGAATACTTGGAAAAACTGAAACTGACCTGTTCACCCACTAATGGAAACTCTGTGGTTCCCCCTCTTCCAGATAATAACTCCTTATATGTCACTTCTGCACAGACTTCTGGGTTGCCCTCTACTGTGAGATAAACATTTGGATTACCTTTTTATTCGTGTCATCACAACAGGAGACATCTGTGATCACATGTAGGCATCTGTATAACTGTCAGTTCTAAGTGAAATACGTGAATGTGTCATAATGTCAAATTTATTTGAACATGTTTTTTCTTTTAACAGTGTAAAGTAGTATTTCAGCAAACCAAAGCCATATAGGGATTTTTTAAGATGCCTTACTAGGCCATTAAAAACAAAACTTGACTATATAAATTTATAAATTTGCATATCTGCTAAAATAAAATATGCATCTCAGTGGTGTTCAGCTTATTTAAAACTTGTGAGTTTTAGTCAGTAGTTAAAGCTTGAGCAGATAGTCTAATACTAAACTCTTATTTGGTATCCACAGATGAAGTGCTAAGACTTTGAGCTGGCAGTATTTGGGTAAATGAATGTGTTGAAGGCAGAGGTGCACAAGGGTGACTACAATAAAGCACTAAACCACATTCATCCTGTCAAGAGCAAAGGATACCAACACTAAGCACTGCTTGCCTCAATTATCCAAAAGGTTGCCTTGTCCTATGCAATCTTCACGTAACATTAAACTAGGGCAAGAACAAGAACTTTGTCTTGCAGCTACCAAAACTATCCACTAGACTGTAGTTTCATCACTTGGTCAGCTGGTGAACTGTCAGATTTGTGTAAAAAGCATTGTAGATCTTTCTTCCCCCTTTCTTTTCCTTCTAACCTTGATCCATGTTTTGTTCATGGTGTGGTTACACTGCAGGTTCCAAAAACTTCTTTCTTCAATTAGAAACATCTCATATAGTGTTCCTGCAGTGTGTTGCAATTTAGAAATGTTTGGAGGAAAGTAAGACTTAACCAGGAGCACCCTGAGGTTGCAGAGGTGTCTCTTAGCAAGCATGTGTTGAGGTGCCTTGCCCTGCGGGAGCCAGGAGTGCTGCCTGCAGTGCTAGGGACAGGAGTGTTCACAGCTACTACACCAGGAGAGAAAAAATACTCCTTTGTCCTATTAGAAGGAGTGCTGAAACTCCCAGTTTTAAATTAATTCTTAAATCCTTCAGTTCTACTGTTTGAACATCAATTTCTTTAGATTCTTCAAATAAAAGCTGGCCTCTTGGTAAAAATATAGTTGGAATAAATGAGGTACAGCTGACAACCTCCCTGTTCTAATTATTTCTCCTGCTTTTCATCCAAGAAGATGAAAACTAAATCCACTGTTGGTCTTAATATTTTTACCATAGGATTACTCTCTCTGTATGTGTGTGTGTGCATGGTTTCTTCTACAAGAACACAATCTAATTCACATGAACATCCTATTTCTGAATTTTTTCTAGGATTTAAACCCAACTGTACCTCCATTATATCCAGCCAAAACAGGTCGAGGTAGACCGCTACCTCACACGTGAAGTTTATTCTGGGTAAAGCTCGTTCTCTTATACAACATTTGAACCTTTGTAAATAGTCCAACTAGTAAATAGTGAGTGTAAAATGGAAAATAAATGTAATTTAAACCTTTTGTTACTCAATACACAAATGGTTAACTTCTACTTTTTTAACACAAATTGTGTAAAATGCTGCTATGAATTTTTTTGTGCTGTTACACTTTTTTAGGAAAAAAAATGTTGTTGCCACAAGTTACTCCTAGAAAAACAATCTTGTGCCATATGTAAATGCAGTGAAACTAGGGAGGTATATGATCTGATCTCTTAATGCTGCTCTCTTTGAAGAGGCATAAATACTACTGACAAGAGGCATGAGCCACAAAGCTGAAGACTTCTGAAACAGTGGATAGGACACTGCTTTCCATCCCTCTTAGCTCCTAGTCCAGGTCACTTCCGGAACTGGAAAGAACACGCAAGTGTTCAGGTGCACCTAAAGGTGGAAGCATTGCCAACAGCTTGTCCATCCTTTCATGAGGTGGGAGGCCAGGGAAGGAGCACTGCTGTTTCAGTAGTGCACACAGGGGAATCCCTATTTTACACTGAACCTCTTCCAGACTGGCACACCATTTGCTCAGCTCACTACTTTAAACTGTTCTGCCAGGTGAAACAGGAGAAGGAGGGGTTGAGCATAATGAATGTCTAATCTTTATTAAAATCATACTCATGGTGTGGAAGGGTACCTCTGGCTCCAAAGCTGCCTTTAAAAGAATGAATCATTTAGCTCCCTTTTTTGATCACTTTAATGCTCACTTTTTTTGTTCAGTAGTTATTTTAACACTTTAAATTGAGCAAACTTGTATAGGTTTTCTTGTAACAAGATTATATCAAAGCCATGAAAGCTAAAACAGAATCGAGAGTCTGAGGTTTTTATTCATTTAAGAAAATGCTCTGTCTCCATTTCAGATTCTTGGAATGAAATCAATCCAAGCTTGTATGAGATTTAGTGGTAATGCATGATCTTATTTTGTAACTCTTGAATTATGTATTTGATAATAATGTAAAATGTACAGTATTGCTGTTGCTAACAAACTCAGAGTTGATTGCCTATAAATATTTTTGGTCACACACATTTGAGCTGTTCAGTAGTGCCAGACATTTTTTTAAACAGCATTTGTTGTACAAATCTCTTCAGTCTCTATGCAACCTTCAGAATGAAGTTCTATTGCTTTGACTTCTACTCCCTTTCAAAGAGAAATGTTTTGTGAATTGCAGATGTAAACTGAAGACATTTCAGTTTTGCTACAGGGAACAACTGCAGTAAAGGGACAGCAGTATGGCTTCAGTACTAATGAAATCTGACACTGAACTCCAACAGAAAGAGTTGTAAAAATGGGAACAGGAGGGCTACAATTTTTCTACTACCAATCAATTTAAATGTTAGAAGCATTTTGTTTTTACATGAATCTCTCTTTGATGGGCCAAACCTATTTCAAACAAAGCAAATTTGAGATTTCTCTCATGCCAAAAAATTCTGTACAATGTGTCCAATTTGGTTCTCCAGAAGAAAAAGGGAAGAGAGAGGTTGTCATCTGCAATTGTTGGAGTCTACTTTGTACTGCTGCTTTTCCTGGCTGATGGTTTTGAGAGTCTCATCAGTTACATTATGGTGGTATCCAAGAAAAAGAGCCTTAAAGTTTAAAATCTCATGGAGACAGAATTAAGCAAAATGGACGTGCTTTTAAACACAAGAAATCCTGAGGTATTGCAGAGAGGCTGTTCAAGTGAAAAATCTTATTTTGGTGCTTACTGCACCCCTGGCTTAGCCTAGCATTGTTCTGTTAACAATGTGCTGTGAAAAGAAACGTGAGGGGCAGACACTTGATTTACTTACCAGCATGGTTTGTGAAGTGAAAACTGAAAGGAAGGGGGGAGGGTGGGAAGGGAATTAAGTTGTACACATTTTGACCTGCTTGCATGGATTTTCTTTAAAGATTGATGTAAGAATTTTGACTTTTTATATTTGAGAAATACCAGAATAAAATCTAAATTAGTCCTGTGGATGACGTAGTCATTTCATTGCAAATATTGCACCAGAACCCCATCTAAACTACAGTTTTAAGTTTCATCTAATGTTTCCTACTTCTTGCCTTGTCCCTGCACTCAAGCTTTACCAAGCTCCTTGTTCCAAAGAATTATTTCTTCTCCTTAACTTGACATGACACTCCCCTCTCCCCTTAGCACACATATCAAGTGCCTGTCCCAGCTTGAAAACTGAAAACTGGTGGCAGTGCTCAGCCTGCTGCGGAGACCTCCCTCCCCTTACCTTGTTCTTTGAACCTGCATTCTTCCACGCTGGGAGGCTGGTGAGCAGCTCCTGTGTTTGCCCCTGTCAGTATGACTTGTGACAAGCAGTTAGCACAGCTCCCTCTTCAGCTTAAGGAGTTGTGCCATAGTCCTGTCTGGCTCCTATCACTGGATCCCTAAGGCATCCAGTGACATGTAAGACTTAAGGCAGAAGTGTGAGAGCACACACATGGCAAGTAAGGCAAGAGTGATTGATTTTCCCAAGACTTGGAGAGATTGTAAGAATCTTCAATCTTGAACTGAAAAAGTTAAGGGTTTTTTTAAACTTAGCCTCTTTCAATACTCTTAGGATCTCAGTACTGCTGTGGTATTAGGTAAGGCACTGCCTCCTTGGCTCAAGTGATGAACAGCACCACATCCCCATTAGGACAATGCTCCACATAAGGAATGGTGCCACCTCTTAATGTGCAGACTCAGCAATCACAGGCATTTTCTGCTTGTGGCAGTCAGATTGCTATGGGCTATGCACCACCACCCCAAACAATGCTCTCAGACAATTTCCTTCCCTTAAATAAGCATGAAATACTGTTCAAATAGCCATTTTAGGAAGGCAAGAGGCCACTGAATGTGGCTGCTGTGTGAGCAGCTGCTGCTTGCCTCACAGCCCACACTGCTTTCAGCAGCTCAGTGGTAGCACTGGTTCCCAGCAGCTTTCCCTCATTTTACCACCAGTTCTGATGGATGGGCAGTATGAAGAAGCATTACAGCCATGTATGATGCTGGCCAAAGACCATCAGCTTGTGCACTTACCCTGCTGTTGGCTTACCTGTGGCCTAGTGCCCATTACATCCAGACAAATTTTGTAACAAGGTTCTTGTCCTAAGGGCCTTTTTGCTGTCATTCAACTGCTTCACTCTCCTAAATATTTCCTTTCCTGCTTTCTGGCTGTGACACTAATGCAACCTGTCTTTGAATAAGGTAGATGAACATCCACAGCAACTGAAGGAAGAAAAAACAGCATTAGAATCACCTTATTGTGTCTTGTGAGATTAGTCTGCCCTTGATAATTGAGCATGGGACCACAGACATTCTTCCATAAATTTACCAGGACCCAGCGTAAGCCTTCAGATTTACCTGGAAGAACACTGTATGACTCATGAGTAGCTGATGGGAAAATGACAGCAGGTATTCAGGCTGAGACAAGCACACCCACTACAGCAAGCAACAACTGAACATCACACATGGACTGTTTCTGATTTATAAATGACCTTTCAAGCCTTAGTACACAGCTTAGGTAGGAAGGTTCAGATTAGGCCTGAACCAAAAATACTCCTTCACTCTAGCTCTAAAGGCAAGAACCCAGCTTACAGGAGTATCTGGAGCAACCTTGCACAAGTACTCCAGTCAGAGATGATTTTATGTGAAATAATTTATCTTCCTAAAAAATGAACTAATAAAAATGCTTCTGTTACATGTCACACTTGCATCCATCTCTTACCATGCAGTGTGGAAATACCTGTGGTTTCTACCTGCCAGTGCTCAAGAATTCTCCTCCAGGTAGAGCACTCAGTCTCAGTGATGAGCTGACCAAAGTGACAGCTCTGCAGCAACTAACTGAGCTACCCAGGTGTGTCCTCTAGGGGTACAATTCCCTTCCCTAACCCAGGGCAGCCAGTGGGCAGTGTTCCCTGGAGCACTTCACTGGAGCAGCCTTTCCCCAGACATACTCTACTTGCTCACCTAATCCTTATCTAAGAGTTGAGGGAAGTTCATGAAAGCAAACACCACAGATAAGGCAGTCATGCTGCTTGATGCCTCTTTTCTATTGCACTTCAGTGCAACATAATTAAATATTTGCTTTAAAAGCATCCTGCACACTTCCACGGAAAAGGCTGCAATAAACTGTACAAACTCCACTCCAGCAGGCATGTGATTATTAACCTTGTTAATGCAACACAGCCATGCTCATAATGCAACACAGCTCAGCAAAGCTCAATACATTTATCAATTTGATTGCACTAGAAACTGTCCAAACTTGCAAGTAGGAAAGCCTTGTTCTGAACCAGACAGATTTGAACCAGCAGGCAAAACCTCAAAAAAACAACAAAAGACCCCACACACTCCTAAACAAAACAAAATCAAACAAACAAAAAAGAGGGTGAAGCAGGGCAGGAACTCGACACATCCTCTGGGCTGTGTACCAGAGCAGTCTCCTCTGAGGATTTCTAGGACAGAAGTGCTGCTCTTCTCTCTGCAATGTGAGGGGAAGCCACAAGCAATTGAAAAGTTGTAAGAGTAGTTAAAGGTTATCTTTCTTATTTTACCAGAAGTTAAGAACCCTTAGGAAACTTGTTGAACACTGATGGCAGCCCACTGCAGTTAAATGAAGCTCAGTGCCTAAGTAATGAATGATCACTCTTCCTTTTATTTCAGTGTCATATCACATTACAGTCAAGACATGTTATTGACAAAACCTACCAGACATTTAACTTTACCCTCAAAAAAAACCCAAAAAACAAAAAACCCAACCCAAGAAGAAATGTATATAAATAGAGATGTCACAATTTTTGATGTCACTAGTCCATTAAGATGGTCCACAATAGTCTCAATGTGTTAGAAATTACAATTACTCGAAAGCTATCAAAGCAATGTTTCACTTGGTTTAGACTAAAGTCAGCTAAGATACAAAACACCTGTTCCATCAGTTCCCAATAATCATACACTTCATACCCATGACAGAACATGGCTACATGTGAAGAGACCACCACTGAATATTTATGCAAAACCAAAAGTCTTCCTCTTGATCTACAGGAAACTACTGCAAAAGTATTTTGTATGTGTGGTTATAGAGCCCACATGATAACCCAGGCTCAACAGCTGCACAGTTACTACCCAAACACTGACACATAAAATGCAATGTCATCACTCCTGCTCAGGATTTTAGGACATTTGACACATAGCACCAGTAATGGTAGAGGAAACCCATTATTTTAAAGTTGCTGTAAATTGATTCAATAGACACATACTAAAAATGGAGATAAAACTAACATTCCCTAAAAGACAGCTGCATTTGCTTATCAGCTGCAATGGTAGGTGGAAGAGAGATAACTGAGTTTCACATAGTTAAGCAGGTGTATATTCCCAGTTGCTGAGGAAAAGCTTTTATCTTACTGCCTTCAAAGAACTTAGCCTGTCACACATTCCTTGACACAAGCTGGATCATTCCCAGCTTGACTCTATACAGGGCTCTTAGAGGTTTAAAAGTAAAGTAAGTATTATTTAATATACATTATCTGGGTCTGGATTCATTCTGCCTGTGAAGATAAAACTGTTTCAAGTGCCAGCTAAGGTCTTGTTTCTCTGCTGAAGGGAGGGAAAGCCACTCTCAAAGAGGATGCTTAGGTGGGTCTGACTGTCCTCTGGGGGTGCCACCAGCCCTTAGACTAGAGACAGAGCTGAGGAAAGCTGCATATGTAGTGTAAGATAAAGCACTAAGAGGTAGGTGAAGTGAATCCAGAGTCTACAGCACAGCTCACTTATTCTCAGCTGCCTGCCACAGAAGTCATCTATGCTAGCAGCAGATCCAGGACATAGCCCAGCCAGCCCCAAACAGACATTTGTAAGAAGAGAGGGTTAATGGTGCTTACCCACTCTGAAGAACATGCTACAAGCCCTGGACCAACTTTGGCTTACATTCAACACAGAAAGTACTTTTAAAACAGTTTTTTTATGACTGAGTTTGGTGAAAAAGTTGAATTCTGAACCATTCTTCAACCATGTTGGAGAGAACTTCGAGGGACAATAGCAGTTACTAACCACTGAAAGCACTGTCTGTTGGAAAACATAGTTTTAATAGATATGCTTCATCTTACATAACAGCACAATAAATACACCACATTTTATAGAAATTTCAGATGATACTAGAGGAAGAAGAGGTGAAAGAGGGAGAATACCAACAGACTACACAATCATGCCCCTGGACTGCATGACAAAATACTCCCTTACTGCAACCACTACAAGCTGTCATTTATGCATTTCAGGTTGGCCTTGCCAAAAGCTTTCAAGCTTTTTTGTTGCTTGGTTGTTGGTTTTGTGAGGGAGAGGGCTTGGGGAAAAGAAGAGAACAGAGATACAAGAAATGAAGGGAAGCAATTAGATGGGTTCCCAGAAGAGATACTGGACTTCTAGACAGGATGCATACACAAAAAACAAGGACAAGAAGGAATTTTTTCATCACTTTCCTTCCCTTCAATAAAGAAGCTTTGTTGCTATCTAAGCTGACCAGTTGCTCAAGCAAGTAGCTTAATAAGGCTTGTAGAGAAAAACCAGTGGTAGGAGTTGCTAGCTGTAAGGGGCTAAGCAGACATCAGTCAATGCATAAGCTGGCTCTAACAGTGGTTCTACCCACTGGAATTTCAAGTTAATAGAGAGCAGGAATTAAAGAAGTTAGAAAACCGTGCTGCTATGCAGATACTCATAATTAGTGCTGCTGTTTGCTCTCCACCTCCTACTTCATTCTGATTCTGTCCATGAAAACACACATCGACGCATTGCTAAAATTAAGGTTACAACTGTTCCATCCGAGACTTGTTTCTAAAGTCACTCCAAATGCAATTTCATATTAAATTAGCCATGTAAGGTCACCCACATAACACAAACTAATAAAAAAGTCAGGAAACAGATGAAGAAAAACAAATAAAAACCCACAAAAAATCCCTTGTGAATTCCCCTTCTTTACTGTTAAATCTGTCAGATTGGTGAAGAAAAATTGTCAATTCTGGACTCAATTTTTTTAAATACGATTGTCACAGAGAAATGAAAACACAGCAAAATAAACTATACAAAGGCAAAGTAGAATAACAAAAAATATTTTACTAAAACATAAGATTTACAGGAGATTTTCCAGACAAGCCATACAAAATGGTCACAAGCTTTTTCTTGGAGGGATTTTTCTACACTTGACAGCAGAATCACTATAGTATTAGTGAAGGTGATGGATGTTTAATGTTCCCGTTTTTTGTTCAAACAATGAAGCTTGTCCATCTACAGCGTCTAAGTTAGACTGGGCTAGAGGGTATATTCTAAAATATAACTGGTTAGCTGCTTTTACCAATGCAATTAGCATCACCATAAAAAGGGAGGAGGAGCCCACAAAATTAAAACAAAAAGCCCCGCAGCTAACCCTGCCTACCTTCATTCACAGTGCTTATACTTAAACCATGACGGGAAAAATGATTAAAAGCAGAGATGTGCTGCTGCTTTCAAACAATTTCACAACAATCCAGATGATACTTCTAGCCTCTGCTCATGCGGTACAATAGTGAATTAGGACAAGACACAGATTTGCTAATGTGCATTTAATCACCAAAGGACTGAAGATGTCTGGGCTTTTATTCTGTAATGTTTCTAAGACTGTGTCCATTAAATGCAAACAAAAAAAGGAAGAGGTCTTGGCAGAACAGGAGAAGTGATGCACACTTGATGTTCAAAGCGCATTTAAATATTATTCATGGCATATAGCCTAGTCCATGCTCTGGCTGGAAAGAAAAAGAAACACATTTAAGAAAAGATGCAGTTTTCAGGCTTGATTAAAGTAATTTTAAATTCATATTCTTAAAGATCTCTTTTACAACACTGCTGCAAGCACACAAAGTGTATCAGTTCTGGGATTTTTAAGTGCAATTTTGAATTCCAGCAGCTGTCAACTTTTATGTATTATAGAAGCAGTCTGACAGTAGTGGATTCAAAAGTGAAGAGGCATAACATAGCAACTCTTGCTTTCCACTATAGCCTGCAACAGATGCAATGTAAAGATGTACTTTCCAGAACCTGTTAATCCATTCTTTAAGCCATAGAGGACAAGCAGTAGAATGCTCCTTCATTTTACCAGAACTCCAAATTAGACAGACTACCAAATTAGGACCATTAGACAGACTAGCATATTAGGACCATCAAAATCCAAGATCAAACAGATCAAGAGAGTTTCTTCTTCTATCAGGCCTCGCAGACTTAAAAACAGACCACTGCAGGCACATTCAGGGCACCTGGACTATGACTGTATGTAGTAACGTTTTGTTTCTTCAAGTTACAAACATAAAACTAGAGGTCAGGCTTTACACACCATTCTTAAACCTAGAGGAAAAAAATCTAGAGAGTAAGCCATTCCTAAACCTAGAGAAAAAAAAAAGAAGATACATCACCTGTTTCTATGGCTTGGGCTTCATTGGTCTTCCATTGCTCAGCTACATCATTTGCTAGTGGATCATCTGGATTGGGAGCACTTAACAAAGCCTGGATTGATAGCAGAACTGTACGAATCTGCAAAGCTGGGGACCATTTATCTGAAGAAACATTTATAGCACTATGAAACACCATATTCACCACAGTCTACAGAAATAGCAAGTTTTTCCAGATTAAAGAAGAAGCAAGATATTCTTTAAACACAAGAAAACTCTTTTTAGGGTCAACTTACAAACATCTGTATTTAATATGGTAAGAAGAAAGAAAACATAGTACCACTTACCTTTCAAAATATCTAAACATATTCTTCCCAGCTTGTCCACATTAGGATGGTAAATTTTGGTCATGAAACGTACTTTAGGAGCTGCCATTGGATATTCTTCTGGAAGGAATAGTTCAAGTTTAAATGTCCCACCCTCAAAGGGGGAATCCTGTGGACCTGCAATGACCACATGAAAATAGCGTGCGTTGCTTTCATCTGGCTCTGCTTTTATCCCAGGGACTGGCTCTGCCAGCAAGCGCTGGGTTTCCTACAAGAAAAGGAGACAATGAAACAAATAAAACCCATTTAAAATAAACATAGAAACCATAGACCTGTACAAACCATTTTTAAAAGCAACAAGCATTCATTTAGCCAATATTCACAGAAACAGTGTTATGTTCCTCAAAGTCAAAGAACATCAGCAGAAAGGAGATGAGGCAGGGGTAAACTGATACCCATCTCCTCTCAAATCCTCACCTGCTGTGTTTCTGTAACACACAGTAATAGATAACTCAGCTGCCTCGATTTTCTTAACTTTTGATTGAACTATTGCCAAACTGCTGTGTTTTTCTCAATATACTTAAAAGCACTTTAAAGAATACCACAATTAAAACACCAAAAGCATTTCCCATTCTACCTTAAATAAAAACTCCCAGAAGTGAAAAGCCAAACGGATTAATCACTCACAGAAAGTGTTCAAGGCTTACTCTTAACAAGAGTGGACTGGTTTATTAAGCTGAACATTTGTACTGGAATCAGATCCAACTTTGAAGAATTTAAAGTGCTACTCTTCTGCAACACTAAAGGTGTATTTTAAGGACGTTTTATTTATTTAGACATACAGATGCATAAATAGCTTTGGTGTGAGCACGTTCAGCCTACATATAACCATGTTTAAAGTCACCATAACAGACAGCAGAAGACAGTCAAGATGTTCTGTAAACAGCAAAATAAGGGAAGGCCAGTCTCCTACAGGGACCTGGTTTCTTTGCTGCTCCATTCTTCTGCCAATCCTACCTCAGGCACCAAGCTGTGAGCACAGCTAAGAGCTGCCCACCCAGCTAATGCGCTGAGCAGACACACCAAGGCAGGTACAGCTCCCCTTTCCTCTGCTGCCTGCCTTCACAAGTCTTATGGGCACCATTCCAGCTCTTATAAAAAAAAGACCCCAAGGCCAAAATGGGCAAAAGGACACTAGGCAGGGACAAAAAAATCCTGCTAAAGCCTCATTTCCTCACACAATTTTAGTCCCGTTTCCTCTTTCCTTCGAAGAGTGCTTTTACTGTGTACACTTAATTTTTTCACCACCATTCTGTGTTGGCTTTCACAAAGAAAAATCATCCTGTTTCTACTGACAGAAGATGTCAACTTGTAGGTGTAACATTATTTCATTATTTCAATTTTATAGCATATTGATTCACATGTCTACAACAGCACTTCCAAGGATGGGGCATGCACAATTTCTCTGCACAACCTGTTCCACTACCTCACCACCCCCACAGTAAAGAATTTCTTCGTAACATCATATCTAAACCCACTCTCAGTTTGGAGCCATTTCTCTTGTTCTGTCAGTATGCACACCCTCATAGTCAACCTCTCTCCAATACAGTAAGTCTCTATACAAGCACAAAGCACACAGATTACCTTTACTTAGCTAAATAAATTCTTCAAGCCTAGCTGCACTGCTGCATTACTCTTGCAGAAATAAGTGTACACAGCATTAAGTGATATGGCTGTCCTGATGCAGTTAAATAACGACTTATTTTACAAAAACTGATCAATACATAAAGAAGTAAAGTCATTGGTAATTAATTCCAAAATCCAATTACTCACCTCTGAATTGTCAAGGTCCTACAAATTGTAACATAAAATTTATTACTATGTATATTTGCAAACCTAAAACTAAATATAACTGGTGTGCTTCCTTGTTTCAACTACATATTATCTACTTATCTGAATATAACTGGTGTACTTCCTTGTTGCAACTACATATTGTCTACTTATCTGCATAGACATTAGATGCCACTTACACACCTCACTAGAAGGCCATCCAAGCCTCTTAGAGCTGTCTACATTTACTTCTGTGAGTATATTCATATTATAAGCATAACTTTATAACTTACTCATTTGTATTCTGCTGGCTATTTACTTGTACACTAATTGTGTAGAAAAGCAGTCATAACAAATTCTGATAGTTTACATTCAATGGTATGAAAAGTCAGTAAGAAGCTACAGATAACCCCTGAAATGCATAAACCATTCTCAGTTTGTTTCAGCAAGCTGTCAGTACGAGTGCTGCCTCAGGTAAATGGGACAGTTTGGGTTTCTGCCTGTGAAAGACCATATACTGTTGGACAGCTCTGGCAGAGGAAAGTGTCTTATGCTAAAATAAACTAATGTGAGCCAACTGCAAACCTAAAAATGAGGAACTTACAGGAAAGACCAATTTTTAAACTTTTTCACCGCTAGACTCTGCCAGAGATGTGCTTGTAAGGAAACCGTGGCTTTGGTTCTGATGGGCACGCTCAAAGACTATTTTTTAATATTAAGAATAACACATTTTAATAGCTGGGCTGATCTCAGCAGTCCCCAGCTCCCCCTCAGTCACCCCAGTCCCAATACTGCATCCCTAGCTCTGCCAGGATGCCGACTGTAACTACACTGGGGAGCCAATCCTGGCTTAAAACAGCCCAGAACCAGCAGCTCTCTGGCAGCAGCACCAGCACTGCTACCTGCCAGCAGATCCGAGGGAGCAGTCCTGGCTGCGAGCTGCACACTCTGCCGCTAAAAACCATGTGTCAGTAAACAATGAGAGAGCCCAGAGATGAGAAAAACAATTCCTTCAATGCAGGCACCTGTTGGATTCTTGGCTGTCTTGAAAGCCTGGAAAAGCCCGGGGTGGCCTTGGGGCAGACGGCACTTCAAAGGACGAGAAGAGGTTTCAAATCTTTTCTCGGTCTCGGTGTTTATTAATTGCTTATCTAAAAGATTTTCTCTCGGCCCAACAGAGGTCTGCCAGCAGCCAGCCATGAGCACACTCCTTGCCCTCCGGGGCGGTCACCTATCTTTATACTCAAAGTTACGTATACAATATTTATCATTTTTCCCCAATATCTTTTACCCTTATTAACCAGTGCACTTTTAGTAATAACCAATCCTAAAGTGCCACCATCACCACAGAAGATGGAGGAGAAGAAGAAGAAGGACAGGACACGCCCCAATTCCTCCATCTTACTTCTCCAAACCCCCCTGTACAGAAATCCTAAACCCTGTGTTTCACTCTCTAATTAACTTATCCCTTCACCATTCACCCCGGTGAAATCCTCCTATCCTCATACAGGTGTCGTCTCCTGTGCAGGATCAAAGTCCAGCCACCAGACACTTCTGGCAACATTCCAGGACTCCCGAGCCCCCCAAGGGTGGTCTCAGTGACTCGGCACCTCAGTCCTGAGGTGCTGAGATCCCACAGGCACCCCGTAATACCTACGGGGCCGTACCACTGTGAGCACGTCACCCTCCTCAGAAAGCCCTTCATACCTCCACATTCTGTGACTGTGGTCACCTCGCTATAAACACCCCAGAAAAAGGGCTTGCCAAAAAGGGTGTTTGTGCCGCATACAGCCACTCGAGCACTGAGCCTCCTCTGAGCCCACAGGGGAACATTAATATTAGATGAAAATTCCAAAGAGCACACCTTGCTTCCTGCACTGCACACAGAGCTCCATCACTATCAGTGTCACTGAAGCTGTTTCCAAACACAAATGAGGATGAACACCTGCGAGGGAGCTGGCTGACACGCACCTTTCACACCTGCCAGGCTCCGCTGCAGCAGAGAGCAAGCACCAGGCTAAACTTCTCCAAAACACTCAAAATGAAAGGCCATGATCCCATGAACACACATCACTGCCTTTGTGCCCAAACTTTAGAAAACACCTCTTGTGCAAAAGCTTCAGAAAACACTTTTTGTGCACAAGCTTCGGAAGACAGCTTTTTAGAGCTGTATAACATAGACAAGCTTGTTAGACTGCAATGAACACAGCAAAAATGCTGTTTATTGAGAGAATGTGCAATGTTTGTACTTAAATACATCAATACTTCCTAAATTCTGACAATAAATAAGGGCTTTGTCCTGCAATTATGAAGACATTAACAATAATATCTTAAATATATTTGGGGAGACATCATGGAAAAGGAACAGAAAGGGAGAAATTAATCAAAAAGTTCCATTGTAAGGTCTAAGCATATAAAATGCTTAAATATACAACTAGGCCCAATTCTAAAGTGATTACAGGGACTCAATTTCCACATTTTAGGGTAAGACAGAGAGTTGCAGACATGCTGATACTAAAATAAATTTGATTTGCCATAAAACTTGCAAAAATAAGTCATATTTGAGAAAAAATTGTGAGTATACAGGCAATGTTATGCACCTAGTCACAGCATATCAACAGATCAGGAAGCTGACCTGTTTATAGATTTTAACTCTTTTAAGTGTACATTACCAATTAAAAACCCAAAACAAACAAACAAAAATAAACAAAACAAAAAGAAACACAAAAAAAAAGGCCACTGCAAAAAATAACCACCTACCACCCTGTACATCACCCACGAGAGAACGATGAGAGGTGGACAAAACAAGGAAATGTTGAACTACACATTGATCTTATTCTCTAATTCTCAGAGAACCGCTACCCAATGAAAATAAGTCTCCCAAACACATTTAAATAAATAAATAAATGCTTAATTTCTTTTAATGAAACTTTTAATTTACCACCTTTATTAACTCATCAGGATGATTGAACACATGCAATACTTGACTTCCCACGTTTTTTTTAGGTAGACTTTCTTTTCTTACACCTTTTTAACGAAGGAAGTGAGTTTTATGCACTCTGTTACTTCCTCTTTTTCCCCCAAAACTGCCTTTAGACACTTTGTCCAATTTCAACTGTTCTGTATGTTTTATAAGCTGTCAATGGCTAAGGATAACCAAGCTCAGTGCTGCTGGAGAGGAAGACATGAACAGCTCCACCACTGCTGTTTGGCCAATTTATTCCAACCAAGTAAAACCCTTGCCCAGCAAAAATCTCTGACAATAAGGATAAAAAGAACTGAAACACACAAATACAAACATGCTAAAAAGGACAAATAATAAATTCAGAGAAAACTGGGTTTTGCAGTTCTGCTGCTCACAAAAAATGTTTTTACAACAGAACAGTTAATTTTGTCTCCAACAAGAACACAAACTCCCATCGAGTTCCAGAATTGTATTGTGTAGTGGTTTTTATTAGCTCTCCTCTAGCATACTGAAGTTTCACAGAAGATATTTCAGTACATATTTTGAAAGCTCTAGAGCCTTCAGTGAAGTTTCCCATGCTGTCATAGGCAATTATCTGTCATACTCTGCAATGTTTTTAGATTGACACTTCTTCTCACTCCTGTATTTACTCCACTTTTTCCAATTCCAAGTAATGTAACAATTTCTATTGACTAAAATAAATTAATAAACCCAAAAAGATACATGCCAGTCCATACTTGAAAAAAACCACATCTGACAACCACAACTGGTTATGCCTCCCCCCTCTTCATGCCTTCCCTTTTTTATATTTAATTAAGTGGTTAGAAAACACAGAAGTGTTGAAGGTGTTTTGACAAGCAAAAGCAAAGCTTTCCTTATTAACACAGGTAGCCTGAAGCAGAGTGACAGATGATACTGATGGGACAGATGGTGTAGCTGACATTCTGCACAGCTATTCTTCTATGAAGACATTAAATTGAAAACTAATTATACCTGAGGGGGAAGAAACCCTCAACCTGTTTTTACAGTAACTGAGGATAGGAAGCCTCAGGGAGAGAGAGAGCATTTGATCTTTAGAAGAGACCAGCAGAGCAGGAGGCAGGGGTGAGGGCTTTTGAGCTTGCCAAGACTAAGAGAAGCCACACAATGAGGAGAGATGGATCTGCAGGAGAGCTGGTTTCATTCATTCTTTGAGCTATTGCTTGGTTATTCTGCTTTCAGTCAAAGGGGGAAAAATGTTACTGAAAAGCAGACATAACCACCAGGATTCTCCTTGTTCACACACACAGAGTAAAACAGAGCACTTCTTTAAGGAACTAAAGGCAACAGCCTAGAAGATGCTTCCATACAGACATACAGGAAAATCAACTGCTAATGAACATGGAGGTATGAGCAAGCATACAAAGGAGGAATCCATTACAAATATACTATTTCAATCACTTTCAGCCTTGCAGAAGTGTTTACAAAAGCCTCAAGCTGTCAAGGCCTTAGTCAAAACAACTAAAAAGATTTCTGTGTGCTACCCTTTTGAAAAACAAAAAGCTACTTCACAAGTCTTGCTTGCTATCAACAGACTGAGGCAGGACCAAACAAATAACTACAAATAGATAGTGCCAAAATACAAAAGCAGCAAATACCAGAATCAGAAGACTCACGTATGCAAGTAATTGCAAAAAAACCCCAAAGGTTATTTCTTACCTACCAGAGTCACTGCAGCTGAACTGTAAAGCTTCTCTGTCTGACAAAGACCACTACAGTACTGAAGGAACAAATTGTGGCATGGCATTAGACAATTTTACAAGCTTCTTCATTGCTTTTTAGAAAGGAGAACTATTTTTTGCTTGGAAAAATAGTGCAATTCTGTTCCCTGTGCTATGGCAATAGTTAACCACCACAAATTTTACACTGCCTGCCAAGCAACATGGCTAAAACAGTTAGGAACAAATCAATATTGAACACCCACAAAATATGTGGCCTTTAAAGCTACTGTGTGAATGCCACTAGAATTTAAGAGAAGCTTGCCTGTGAAGTCAGCACAAACTAGCTCAGAGAAGAAACCCAAGCTCCATATCTCTAGACAAATGTGCTTTGCTTAGTAATTCAGCTACCTGCATTTTACTTCCCTGATACTCCAGTTTTCTTATTTCATACTCAATATTACTGCTATGCAGATTACTTTAATAAATAAAACATGCTGCTTATTAGTCCACTAGTACTATGGTCTCAGTGAGTGTTACAATTGAAGGAACACACTATTTTACAGAATGGTCTTCTGGTCCACATTATCCTTTGATACCAGCTGTGAAATCACCTAGTGAGCTTTGTAAAATCCATTAGAACAAAGGTAGCTTAGAGAAATCATACCACTTTACAGGGTCTGAATATTTTAAGGCGATAAATGATCAGCCACCGCAGAAAGGAAAGAAAAAAACAAATTTGTGGTGCTTTTCCAGTTCAGCCTATTATGCACTTTCACTTTTGCCTATATAGCTATCTCTTGACTTCATGGTCTAATGTAGCAAGTGCCCAATCTGAAAGACAAGAAAAGAAAGGGGAAAAGTCATTCAAGAGAGAGGAGTCCCCGATGCAGTGCACCAGATGTTCCATGCAAACAGCTGTGCCAATAAAAAGCAGGGGGCAAACACATGCTCTCAGAAGGATGGGAGATGATTCCTTTTGCTGAAAGGGCTGGTTTACAGAGCTGGGACTGCAGCGTAACCACAGCAGGACACCAGTGTAACAGATTACTATTCTGTAACCAACCTAAAAAGGAAATGCAGAGCCTTCCCTCCTCATTCCAAAGGAAGAAGCTTAACTACCAACTAGGCTAATTTCAGTAACAGATGGTAAACTACTAAATTAAAAGTCTTCACCCATCTATAAAAGTCTTAAACACCAAAGACTCTGCATATCTATAACAGTTATCAAAGAACTTTTAATAACACTAAGACTACAGAAAAGCATCTTTATGGCTAGCAACTTTATGCTAGTACCTTAAAAAGAAATAATATCATTCAGAGGCTGACATATCTGTGATAAAGTTATTCTGAAACTTCAAAACACAAAACATTACTACAGGTCTCTTACATAAAGAGAAAACACTGCAGGTCTTGAAGCTATTAAATATCTGAAATGGCACAATACCACATCATTATACAAAGTCTCAGGGGAATGACTCTTTATTCATATTTTCAGTAACACATTTACTAGCTCAATTCTCTAAGCAGTAGTCAAGCAATTTTCCTTCCGTATCACACTCCTACAACTTTGTCAGGCCAAGGCAAGGTACAAGTCCTCTCTAATCCATGTCAGACACTGAGAAAGCGTAGGCAGAATCTACCCTTACTTGCAGGTTCAACTAACTCTCTTTATTCTGAACAGATCAGGGAATACAGATGATGGATGTGAACTTATCTACAACAGGAATTACAGCTTAAGTATGAGTGTTTATTGCTGCCAACTTGCCAGAAATTATCATTCTGCAAATCTACTGAGAAAGCACACCCTGAAAGCATTCCCAATGCAACTCAGGAAAAGTGAACTAGGTCTTCTTAACTAGATCTTTAATCTGAAAAATGCTGATTGACATGACAACATAAACACTCTGCTGCCATCCAGCAGAGGACAGAAACTTCCAATAGAAACCAGGGAACAGCTGGCACTGGCTGTGGATAAAAGCATCTCCCACCAGTACAAATTTTAAAAATCTGCACACCCCTTGACAAGTTTCTTCCACAGGTGCTACAGGAGAAGGTCTCCAAACAGCCAGCAACCAAACTTTTTGGTAACCCTGGCCATTTACAAAGGGAACAATAGGATGCAATGCAACACTGTAGGAATAATCCCAAAATGGCAAAAAAGAAGCATTACTTGTAAAATTAAAAAGGCACCCCAACTGAAAGAAATCCACATCAGCTTACTTTTTTTTTTTGTATTTGGTATGATCTAATTCAACTGCATTACCAACTGAGGACTTGCACAGGCTGTATGTATCAAGCTGCTGGCAGCAGAGGGGCTCCAGGGGTGACCTCTGTGAGGAGAGGCCAGGAGCTGTACCTCACCAGACACAGCCAGCTCCAAAAACATGCCAAAGGACACGGGTGAATCCATCAGCCAAGCTGGTGGCACACCTGGGAAAATGTACTTAAAGGACAGAAAACAGCACCACACAGAGAGAACAGAAGTGGTAAAAAGAAAAAGAGTGCAAAACTAATGTGAACAAGAAGGTCAGAGAAGGACAGTAAGGACAAGCTCCAGGCACAGGTGCAAAGATTCCCTGCAGTCCTTGAAGGACCACAGTGGAACACACACCCACACTGTGTCCCATGGAGTGGACCATTCCAGAGCACAGGAAAAGTGTGGAGAGGAAGAGCAGCAGAGAGGAGCTGCTGTGGACTAACCATAAACCCCCCTTCTCCACTCCCTTGCATCCATCAAGGCCAGGCAAGTTGGGGAGCAAGGAGTGAAGGACTGAAGCTGAATACTGGAAAAGGGTGGCAAAGCTGCTGTTTTAATTTTGTCTTTGTTTCTCATCATCCAATTCTATCTTACCTGGAAGCAAATTAATTAATTAATGTGTCCCAAGTGGAACCTGTTTTGCCATGATGATTATCAGTAAATGATCTCTCTTTGTCTTGTTTCCTTCTTATTTCTTCCCCCTGCCTGGTGGAGGTGGGGAGAGAGTGTGGCTGGGTGAGCACCTGGCCAAGGTCAGCCCACCTCACCATAAACCACACATTACTTTTTATTCTGTGTTTGAGATGTTGTATCCAGAACCTCTTTTAGAGAGAATGCAGTAGACAGTTTCAACTCCACAGATGATACTGAAAATTAAGAATTTTTGAGAAAGAGATGACAGACTTAAAATTAAAACCACTAGCTCCATTTCCTGCTACAGTTGAAATAATAACACTTATCACTTGCAGGATATCACATATAACAATTTATGTGGGAGAAAATGTGATGAGGAAAAAGAGAGATCTTTCAGTTTAACTGATTGCTCATCAGTTATTTCAGTATTTGCTTCCTAAGGGAGATCAGACATTTGCTGCCAAATCCTCCAGGAAGACTTCTAAAACAGATGAAAAGACACTACCAATAGCAAAAATCAGAGTTGTTTGTTTGTTTTTTTTTTATTACACCTAAGTTCCACCATTTTTTAGCCATTGAGAGTGGAAGTCCTTTGTTTCATTCTTCACTGGCTGTTGAGTTTACAATTAAGTCAAATTGCTTTTCTACCCACCATTTCAGCATGGTTCTCAGTTCTTCCTGATTAACTTCACTCACATCTGTAACTACCTCCACCATTTCCTTTCCTCACAAAATGCAAGTCTGCCCAAATGGGAAGCTTTAATTTCTCAGCAGCAGTGCTAATTTGAACAGTCATCATTCCACATACTCCCCTCATCAACCCAAATGTTTGCAAAGTCAAATAACAGATGAGATCACAGAACTGATTTGGTTTAAGAAATAACCTTTACCGCAGAGTTCTGAGCCAAATCAGTTCCTCAGCCTAAGTTCATCTCAGTGGCACAAAAATTTTTGTGCCAGCACAGTCCAAGCTGAATCTGTTGATACAGTAAGGCTGTTCAATCTGAATCAGAATCACAGAACAGCCTGGGTTGGAAAGGACCTTAAAGACCACCTAGTGCAATTCTCTTGCCTTGGGCAGGGACACCTCCCACTAGGTCAGATTGCTCAGAGCCCCATCCAACCTGGCCTTTAACACTTCCAGGGACGGAACATCCACAGCTTCACTGACCAACCTGTTCCAGTGCCTCACCACCCTCACAGTAAAGAATTTCTTCCTACATCCAATCTAAACCTGCCCTCTTTCAGTTTGAATCCACTCCCCTTGTCCTATCCCTCTGTGCCCTTGTAGAAGTCCTTCTCCAGCTCTTTTGTAGGCCTACTCTGGGTACTGGGAGGCTGCTACAAGAATGAGCCAGATTGATCACTTCACAAACTTCTGGTTAAGCAACTTCGCTAAGTGGTAACTTCTTCACTTTGTGCAGCTCTCTGCAAAACACAGAAGTACAATAACCAACTGCGGAATTTCAACTGAGACTACACACTCAGAGTAGAGTTATTGTAAGAGAATACATTTCTTTCACACTTTCATTCTGACCACAGGTAACCCTTGCCAGTTACCAATGTCATTACCTTCCAACTACATCCAACAGTCCAGATTCATTATGGGGTATGAAATAGAGACTTAAGGCTTTAGTTAAAGCACTATTATTGGCACAGTGACAAGTTATAATTACTTGCCAAATGACAATTCTTTCCTGTTTGACTGCGATAAAGGGGAAGATCACACTGATCTCCTTCACTGAGGAGTGACAAATTGCACACAAGAAGGTAAAAAAGCATGCATATTTTTGCTTTGATTTTTGAGGGGGAGGCAATAAGAAGAAGTGAAACTTATCAGTCAAAACAGTCTTTTACATATAGGGATAAAGTTGCCTCATAAAACTACGAAGATTTAATTCAAAACTTAATATTGCATTACATCACATTTTGGCACAAATTCTTCCAGGGTCTATCAATTCATTAGCTACAGCTATGCAAAGAACCGGCTGTAACCAGCATTACTGAAAACAAATTGGTTACCTAAGCAGATGTCATATTGTCAGGGAGATTTAAGAATGTTTACATTAAAATTATATAACTGTAAAACAATTTCATTGAAGAAAATCTTCTGAAAATAACATTACCTTTTAGGACAAGGAAAAAAAGAATTATCAGCAAAGCCCATTAAACTGTAAAGCAAGGGACAAACATCATAAATAGGAGGCTACACTTTGGTTCACAAAAGCCAGCCTCCACATGAATTCTCTCCCCTGCTATATAATCCCCAAGAGTCAGCATTCCACATGCCCCCACTTCCTGGGCTCATTACTGACTACTGTCTCTTGTACATTAATGCTTCTACCACCCTGTAGATTCCCAGACTCTATCACTAGCCCCAACTGTATCCAACATCACCTCCCAAAAAAAAAGCAAGGAAACATGTTCAAAGTGTCAACATGTCAAAGGCATCAGCTATTAAAAAAACCCCAAAAAACAGTGGTACAGTAGATTCAGAAAACATTATCCAGTATTCGACATACAGACAGTTGTCCAACAAACTGATATTACAGCTCTGCTAAGCAAGCACTGTGAATGAACTCTGGATTGCTCACAATCCTCTCACACGCTTCTGGCTCTCCAAATCCCATCACCACACAATTTTAACCACTGCAAAACCACTTGCAATGAGATGAACACAAATGTATTCCAAGAAGACCTTGTAGCCAAGCAGCACCATGAAGAGGGGCATTTTAAGGTCAGAAGCACCTCCCCCAAGAATGACCTCATTCTCGAGTTTTCCACGGCAGATTACAGGATTTTGGAACTGCAAATATGAGATCCTATGCAAATTCCTAAAGGATTATCTATGTGATAGCACAGACAGAGCTTTTCACAGTGCATCTCCGGCTATTGTAAAGTAAAGCAGAACTGAATTCACTAAGCTAAGAGTGTAAACCACTCCTGCAGTTATCCTGATGGAGCACATTTGCTCTGGAGGCCTGCATTCACATACAGTGCAGAGTCAACAATCGAAGTGTGGTTAATGCACACACTAACTCATACTGAGCTTCTGCCCAAATGCTGCCTATACTGGGCGTGCATGGCAAGGGCCTGCTAGTGGGGCAGGCCCACTGAGGTGCTTCTAGGAGAAGCTGCCAGAAGCTTCTCCCCCATGCCCAACAGAGCCAGCAGCAGCCAGCTCCAAGACAGACAGACCTGCCCCTGGCCAAGGCTGAGCCCATCAGCAATGGTGATAGCACCTCTGAGGTAATTATATATTTAAGAAAGGGAAAAAACCCCACAACCTGGGCAGCAGGACAAAGAAAAGAGATTATGTGAGAACAACAACTCTGCAGAACCAAGGTCAGTGCAGAAGGAGAGGGAGGAGGTGTCCCAGGTACGGGGGCAGAGACTCCCCTGCAGCCCATGGATGGCCCCGTGCTGGAGCACGTGGATGTGCCCATAGGAGACTGGGACCCCATGGGAAGCCTACAGCAGAGCAAGCTCCTGGCAGGTCGTGGTGAGAGAGAAGCCCACGTTGGAGCAGGTTTGCTGGCATAAGGTGTGACCCATGTGAACCTGTGACCCACACTGAAGCATTCTGCTCCTGAAGGACTGCACCCTGTGGACAGGACCCACAGTGCAGGAGTTCACAGAGACTGTGGGAAGGACTCATGTTGGAGAAGTTCATGGAGGGATCTCATGCTGGAGCAGGCAGAGTACAGAGAGTTCTGCTCCTAAGGAGGATGGAGCATCAGTGAAAACGTGTATGCACTCAACACAACCCCCACTTCCCATTCCCCTGCACTGCTGAGGGGTAGGAGAGAGGAAAATCAGGAATGAAGTTGAGCCCAGGAAGAAGGGTGAGGTGGGGCGAAAGCTGCTTTAAGATTTAGGTTTCATTTCTCATTAATCTGCAAGGTTTTGATAGGTAGTAAATTACATTAATTTCCCCAAGTCAAGTCTGTTCTGCCCATGACTGCAATGGGTGAGTGATCTCTCCCTGTGATTCTCCTGACCCAGGAACCTTTGGTTGTACTTTCTCTCCCCAGCTCAGATGAGGGGAGGGATAGAGTGGTGTCCAGCCAGAGTCAATCCACAACACCATCTATGCAAAATTTGCATCTTGCTTCTCATGATTAATTCACCAGTCATAACTAACTTAAAAAATGTGGTTTGGTTTTGTACTATTACACAAAACAAATTTTGGTGATACTCTGAAAGCCATCTAAACATTAACAGACATATTACAGTATAAAATAACTGCATGCAAATGTAAAGCAATAAGAACCCATTGGTTTACTATAGGTTTGTACCTTGAAGTTGCTCAAGATGGTCCAAACAGGATTATTGCCTCTGTCTGGGTTATTTGCTGGGGTTTCCCTCAGTTTTTATTCTACAGAGTCTACTGAAATCTTCTTTAAGGAAAAGGTTGTGAAAAGTTACCAGTGTCCTCTGAAAGATCTGTTATTAACACACCACATTTTCTTTTTAGACGAGACCTAACTGGAAGGTTGTCTCATCCTCTGGGCCTGAGCCTTTTCCTCAGCTTCCCTCCCCTGCCTGCACAAAGCACCTGTCCTGCCGAGCTGCAGCTCCCAGTACTGCCTGCATGCTCCTCCCACTATCCCAGCCAGCCCGGACCTTATCGCCACCTGGCAAGAAGAGGGAGGGCTGCAAAACAGCACCTGCACCATCTTTCTGCACCTGGAGGGAGGGGGAGACAGGAGCAGGGAGAAAAAGGTTTTGAGAAGAGTACAAAAACAGCCCTGAAAATCCCCAAAATTTTCACCCTTCTATCAAATTTTAAGTTATACACCAGATCAAATAGCATACAAGATGCAAAGAGACATTACATTCTCTGATAAATGTCAAGGAGCAGCGTTCCTCAGAAGTAATGTTTTCTGTGCCTAACTACCATCCAAAGAAATACCAAACACCACAAAAAGGTATTAGGTTTACCTCAAGTCTTTGTTATTTTTTTTTTTATTCAGGAAATAAAGTGGTCAGACATGTCACAGAAATTAAACAGTAGCAGTGACTTAAATTTTCATGTGGAGACAGAAGTCCATGCCTCAAAAATCCAAAGCTTTCAAGAAAAAGTAAGAAACTTCAAGGTGGCTGCCAGTAACACTTTTAAAGAACTTCTAGAAAGTTCCAGTTGCAGACTAAATGTCTGATTTATACAGGAAAAAAACCTCAAATCTATAAGGCTGATTATACTGGCCTCTACTATAGAATGCTCTAAGAGCCAAGCATCACACACACCAAAAGAATCTCCATAAATGCTCCCAGAAATTTTACATTTTGAAGCAGCATTTTGTCAATCCAAATGTTCTCAGAGTTTCAAAAAATACAGCAAGCAGGAGTTCACTGCAGATAGTGGAAATAGCTTCAAACAGTAAATAGCAAGGAATGCATATCTCAGACAACACCACAGTATTGTGCAGGGGAGGAAATCAAAGTCTCTGTAATTTAACACTGATAAATTCATTAGAAAAAAAAAATCTGAAGTAGCCTCAGCTACTGCTTCAGATGGTTGCTTCATGCTAGGAGCAGCTGCAGTGATTGTAACAGAAGCATTAATAACAACTGGCCACAGTCAACTTAGAGACCTGTGCATCAAATCATGAATGATGAGATCACTGCAGCAATGAAAACAGCAGAGAAAAAAGCCCTTTAAAAGATGATATGGGACAATATTATCCATTCCATTCACATACTCTGACTGCACTTGACACAGCAACGAGGTGGATTGAATGTCAGCCAAGAAAAAAATTCAGATGCAATTCAATTCCTTACCTCGACTGGAGGTACGTGACTTTGCAACATGGGAAAGAATCAATGTAATAAGTGCTTGAAAGTAAAAGTCACTGGGCTTATTTATTGTCTGTTGCAAAGGCTCACCTTTTAATACTGGAAATAGACACTTTTTGGAAAGAAGTTTACAGCATAAAAACCACACATCTGTGACATGCGCCAATAACACATTTGAATTTTATCTTACATTAATAGGTATTTTTGGCCAAGATGATTCTCATAGGACCCTCGGTGTTGAACTACTGAAGAAAACAAAAATACCTCTTCTCTATTCACAAGACACAAGGTTTTCCAATTCTGATTACATCTTTAAAGATTCAAAACTACATCAGTGTCTTCTACTCACCATTTGTAATGTGCTGACAGTCATAATTCTAAAGCAAGTAATCTTTTGAACTTACAGACCATTCCCACACACGCTTTATTAAAGTCCGTTTCTAAGTAATCTGAGGACCGTAAACTGGGAATAATTCTGTATCTTCTGCATCAACTGCTTTACAACACCCCTACCGTCACCTTTTCATTGACTTTGAAGAAAGTATTGAAAACATAAACAGAGCTGTTGCCACTGCAAGGAAAGCTCCTCTCTCCTCCTGGGCTGGAGGACAGCCTGCACAGAGCAGAGGCGCAGGCTGAGGAGCACAGGGCTGCAAGTCAACCTGAGCCCGGCCATCTGCCAGCAGTCGCTCAACACAGGGAATGCCAACTGCTTCTGGAGCGGCCAGCCAGGCTCAGGCCTTCATTACAGTCCAAATACACTCTCCCAGCCCCAAGCAGCCATCCATGGTCTCTCCTGGACGACAACACAAAGGGGGCATGTGGCAAAAACGGAGAAAGGTCTTTTCCTAAAAGTATCTGTGCCATTTCATTATCATTAAATTTACTACTGCACGTAGCATGAAGATTTAATTTTCTTTACTGGAGTGATTTTACCGTTACTCAGCTTACTTCCTATCTTTCTCTTTCATTTCTTTTCCTGATCTTTCAAATTCTCACTAGCAACTGAGTTCACTCCCTCCTCTCCCTCTAAGGCATCCAGAATAGGAAATTTAACATTAAGGTCAAAATAGGCATGACAATCCTCACTGAAGACTTTAGCAGGCATATTTCTGGGACTGCAACTCTGCAGCTGTGATATTTCAAGATATGACTTTGCACATTTTTGAGGCTGTAGTAACTAGTCCGACTCAAGTCCTAGATCATAGGCACATGTGGCAACCTAAGGTAGGCACAGCACAGGAGCTGAAGAGTTGATCATATAACACAACCAAGCCAAGATTTAATAACTCTAGACTGGCTGCAGACAACTCCAATGCACACACAGAAATACCCAACCCATCATATGTCTAAGGGGGATCCTTCATAGAAAATCTGGACTTTCTAGGACTCTTTTTAGCCCTTCATCTTTCTTCTTCAAGAGAAAAAGAAAGTCCCACATCACCACATATCTTTGAAGTGAGTTGTGTAAATTGTGCCAGCGTTTTTTTCTAGAAAAGCATGAAGAAAACAAAAGTACCAAGAAAAAAATTTACGCACCAGCAGAAGTAGGTGCACTTCTCGATTGTATTCTGGGGAGGTGTCAAGAGCAATGAAAATTTAACGCAGACACCAGCCTCATGACTGAGCTCTTACTGCAACCCTGTGATAAACACCAGTTCCACTGTATTATGAATCACTGCTCCCTATCACACCTGAAATACATTCAGATTAGCATGCTGTGCACTCAGGCAGCTGGCTAGGTGTCAAAATCTGTAAGATTTGCCTTCTTTAATTTTACTACTTACAATTCTGAGCAGTAATCGTAGTTTAGCTCTGTTTCACAGAAGAGAAATGCTACTTCTGCCTTATTTTACCTCATCATCTCTATCAGTTACTTGGTAACTTGACTTATAGACGAAATAACTGTATTTTTTTATCCACTATTTAACATTTAATGAATTCATTTATTTACAATGGTTATCAACCGAGAGAGCTCCACAGTGTTAAAAACTAACATCCACTCACTGTAACAAGTTATGAGGATGCTGTCATTTCCTGTGAGGGCTAACAAACCTTACTGGAATCGTCTAATAACTTTTGTAAAGAGAATGATCACCATTCGAGGGCTGCATTTCGCACCACTACAAATTGAGTAGGAGACAGCAGCACAGCAGGAGCACCCACGTGAGCTACAGGAGCGAGCTATGTTCTCATAGCTTGCAAGACAGCTACCTGTATCTCAAGTAAGTGACCCCAAATTACTTATGCCTTAAGCTGGAACTGAATTCGGAGGATCTGCTGAAAGTACCCCAAAGTTAAGAACCCTTGCAAAGCTGGGCAAATCAAAGTGGAAACATGATACAGAACGGCCAGCACGGCACGTTAATGGGTAGGGGCCCACAGCTCCGAGCAAGTACAGCAGGAACCAGGCTGTCCCTCCCAGCGTGTACCACCGGTGCCGATGTCCCTGCGGCCCAGAGTTACTGCTCGCCGTGGCTTGTCCCTCAGCACACAGGAGGAAGCCAAGCACGGCGCCACCGCCGCCCTCCCCCGGCCCAAGCACGCCGAGAGCCGCGCGGGGAAGCCGGGGGCTGGCGGTAGCCCCCGGTGAGGAGCCGCAGGGCGGGCAGAATGGAGGGGGGAGTGTGCCTGGTGCCTTTCGAGCTCCAGACCCCGAGGGGTGCGCAGATACGAGCGCTCGGCAGCACGGGGGGCCGAGGGGCGCCGCCGCCGCCCGGGCGGTCGCCGCAAAGGGCGCGGGCCCGCGCCCGCCGGGAGGGCCCGGCCGCTCCCGCCGCCCGCGCACGCCGACACAGCGGGCGGGGGGCCCCCGCGGCGGCGGCGGGAAGCGGCGGGGGCGCGACGGCAGCGAAGCGCCCCTCGCCCGGCAGGGGTGGGAGGAGGCCGGGGAGGCGGCCCTGCCCTAGCGCGGGCCTGCTCCCGGGCACCGGAAGCGGCGGCCGGCACGGCGCAGCGCTGCCCCGAGCGCGGGAGCCCGGCCCGGCGCGCCCGGCGCTCCCGGCGGGGCATGGCGGAGCGGCGCGCGGCGGGCCGGGCGCGCGGCCGTACCTTGATGATCCTGCGGGGCAGCCCGGCCATCTTGTCTCGTCGGTGCAGGCTCGGGGCGCGCCTCCGCTCGGGGCGCGCGCACGGCCGGAAAGACCCGCGCCGCGCTTCCTGCGGCACCGCCCTGCGCGCGTGACGCCGGGAAATGTAGGATAAAGGGAGCGGCGCGCGGGGTTAGTGCCCCGCACGGCCCAGTGGAGCCGGCGACAGGGGCTGTGTGTGCGCTGTCAGCGCCAAACGGCTGCCCGGCCCTGACTGTTAGCTGCCGTGAGAGTCCCTGAACCTGCCTCAAGGGTAGCTTAGAACACCAGCACCTAAAGGACAAGGAGCTCCTGATAGAGTCCCGCAAAGGGCTACAAAGGCAATGAGGGGTCTGGCACATCTCTCTAACGAGGAGAGACTGAGGGAGCTGGGCCTGTTCAGTCTAGAGAGGAAAAGGCTGAGAAGGGATCTCACCAATACATAAAAATATTTCAAGGGTGGGCTTCAAGAGAATAGAGCCAGACTTTTCAGTGGTGCCCTGCAACTGGACAAAGAGCAATGGCCGTAAAATAAAACAAAAGAAGTTCCATCTCAGCATGAGGAAGAACTTGAGGTGGAGGGTGGCAGAGCACTGGAACAGGCTGTCCGGGGAGGTTGTGGAGTCTCCTCTCTGGAGACATTGAAAATCCACCTGGACATGTTCCTGTGTCACCTGCTCCTGGTGACCCTGCCTTTGCAAGGAGAGTTGGAAATAGGATCTTCCAGCCTTAACAATTCTGTGATCTTTGTCTCAATAACACCTGATTAGTGAACCTCCTTCCTTTTCAGTAGAAAGAGGAATATTGTAAATGTTGGAGTATAGCTACTGCATGAGCATACTAGGACATTACTACAGCTTCATAGTAATAGTAACGTCTAAGAATGTGCATCATTATTTATGGGAAATAAAAGCACAGAAAATTGAACTAATTTCCCATAGGTTACTAAGCAGGCCAGCAGCACAGCCAGGAATAGAACCCTATGTGCATAGGATTGCCTGTCAAGTGTTTTCTTCCAGTTTGAAACAGGACATAATTTCTGTGTACTGGTAGAAAGTAAAATTCTCTGGCAATGGCAATTCTAGGAGTAACAGTCCATGACTCCAACCCTTATTTAGATATCAAAGCATCTTCACTGGGCCATACGCTCAAGACAAGAGTAATTGGAAAATTATGTATTTTCTTACAGTGCATGCTAAATTACTTCTCTTTCTTTGTTTCTGCCTTCACCCCCCTTTTTTTTTTCTCTTTTACACTTCTCACATAACATTGTCCATTCAAGGACTGGCATACGTGGAAGAAAACACAGGCCAAAAGCTCCTTGAAAGTCTGTGAGACACAAGAACAGAGTGAAGCACAGTTGGCTCAAATAAATGCTCATCAGTCTTGAATTCAGTGGTCCCTTTCAGGAGTTGTAGACCAGGAACCTTGCATCAGTCAGGAGCTGCAGCAAGTCAATCTGGCTTATTATGTTTAGACATCTTTTGTTGCACAACAAGTGGTCTGTCACATCCTGGGAGTTTTCATTATACCTCTCCTTCTGGCTTCTTTTATGAAAGGGCTTTTGAAGTCCACTTGATCAGGAGATGGCAGTAAACAAAAACATTGATTTCTGTTGTTATATCTACAAAGATTTAGATTGTTCCCCTAAGCCATTTTAGCACCCAGAAGGACTGCTGCAGAGATCCCTGAGTACCCATATTGGGCTGAAAAAGCCATCCAAACTGGCTACTCCAGAATACCAACTGTAGACTGTCGCCTGTAGTCCCCATTCAAATGGGCATTCATTCCTATAGCCCAACTCCAGCAAGGCCTGCCTCCACAGTGGTTATTGAGTGTGTAGTTTCATGTCAAGGGCACACCACTTTTTATTTGCATTGCTGCTGCCTTCCTCCTATGGCACACACTGCTGCTCCCTCAGCTCACACCATGATCTCACCTAAGATGAGCTGATCAAAAGCACAAATGGTTCCTCAGTGAGCTGCTGTGAACCACAGGCAGCTACACAGCTGTACAGGTAAGGCATAAAAAAGGACAAGAACTCATGCCTGAGGGTGTGAGAAAGGGACACTCTATAGTCCCCTGCATTAGGGGTAGTGTGAAACCATGTACTTGAGGTTAGGTTAAACCAAACAGCTGAGTCAATCTCTTAAAAAGAGCGTTTCTTTTTTCCCTTCCCATCTCACTCCTACCTTCCTTCCTTCCACATGGCATTTTTCCCCACTGTTCATTCTGCTGAGCTGATGCAGTACACTAACTTGGCAGAAAAACAGCCATTCAGTCTAGCCTTCTGCTGGACTGGTGAATTGGTTTGTCTTACAGTGGGGTCTGGCAAGCCCCAGACAACAAAAGGTAGTGGGAGTGAAATTGTACCTGTACCTGTAGTGTCCATGACTAATTAACTCAGCTTTGGATGCCCCTCAGTCTTTTGGAGAAGCTGCAGGCAGCAGTGAGGTCCTGCTGCCTTTCCCTGCCCTGTATTCCTGATCCACTCTTGTCATTGGTATATGTATCTACTGAGGCATAGGGGGTTGTTGTTGGGGGTTGTTTTGGGCTAAGTTACCCTTCTGACTAGCTCACTGAGGCATCACAGGTGGCACAAGAGAAGCAGCAGGAAGCAGGGTAAGATGGTGCAGGTGTAGGACCAGCCATCCCCTCCTGCAGCAGTGACCTGTTCTGTTGGCTGATCTTGGCCCACTGCACAGGCCAGGATGGAGAGCACAGTACTCCTCCCACAAATCTGGGATTATCACACCATTGCTGGGATTACAGTGGTTCCAAGAACAAAGCTAGGCAACCACCTTATTCACCAACAGGGTTGTATAATGCTACTATAGGCAGGGAAGGTAAGAAGTAATTGCAATTAGGCAATTAATACACCCAGAACAATTCAATACAGCTGCTGACCATCTTCCTGTGACAGCTTCTGCTGTCATCGAGTTACCATCGAATTACTCACTGAGTGGGTGCATCCAGGCCAGCTGAGCCTGTGGCTGACTAATCTTATTTCCTCCTCCTAGCCCTCTTTGCAATCTTAGAGAAGTTTTACTGTAATTACAACTCTCTTTCAAACCCCAGATTCTTTATTTTTGCATAAAAGCATTTCTATATTTTTACCAAGTATTGTAGAAAATTTGTTCTACAGCAAAAACCAGATGGATGTATGTACAGAAGCAGAATGAATATTCACAGTAATATCCAAATTTTATATTAAAAATGCTCAGTAAATCCCAGAGTAATGTCACAAGAGTTGCTATGATGCCTATGTACAAAGGGGGAAACTAAGGCACAGAAGTGCAGTGTTTTTCATTTAGCAGTAATTTAAAGTGTCATTGGACAATTTCAGAATTATCTGAACTGGCAGGACTAGGTGAAACTGTAATGAGAGAAGGAAAAAACCCCACCAGTTATATGTTTTACCAACTTACAACATCAAAATGGGATGCTACGAGTAGGAGCCTTCATTGTAGCAAATAATTTTTGATTTTCTTTAAGTGGCTGCTTGAGTAGAGACAGTGTTGTTTCCTTGAACTATGGTAATCAACACAAATTATTTAGGCTGCATATGACTGCTGAGGCACTGTAGTCTTGTCATCTGTTATTTACAGTTGCAGCTTCCTCCTTATCAGTAACAGGATGGAGCAGTGATGAGATGGTGTGAGATATGCTAAAGAATAAGGAGGGCCTACTGACATAAGCCTTGATGTTTACTCTGGGTGTTTACAGACTGGCTTAATATAGAAATCTGTCTGTCTACAACATAACTTGAGAAAAATTGAGAATTAAGACCATAACTAAACTACAGTGTCTCATTAGAAATTTGATTTCTACATTTACAGGATATCCTCATAGAAATTAAGAGACAGCATTTAAGGAGTGGAGACCCATCCATCCCCATTGTTAAGACACAACCTTTGCAGTGAAACACATCCATCCCTTCACAAATTCAGGTCCACTTCTAGGTATGATTGTGTAGTACCTTGCCAGTTTAAAAGGAAATAAAGGAAGCCAAATGCTTATTCCTAGGAATATTTTGAAACCTTGTGGTTTCTATGAAAACAATAAATGTGTATTATATTCAGTTTGCCAATGATCTAGCCTGAATGATTTTCCTAAGAAGCAATTTCCTAAATATGTCACTGCAGCAAAAGAGCTGGAACAGCCAGGTCCTAATTTTCCATTTCTCAGAAGGGCTGTCTGTGTGTGTGTGTGTGTGTGTGTGCAACTGCTCACACAAAACCCACGCCAGTGCAGATGATATCTCTGATTTATAACTTGTTCATCTAAAACCACCATAGTTCTGCCCTCATTACTACATAGCGTCTGCAGCCTAACTATAGCTCAGCCATCTGATCAGCTGGAGATTTCCTGGAGAAGTTTGTAATTGACTGTTGGAGTAAGAGCAGGTTGATGGTTTATCTTCACTAAGAGAGCAACCTAGAAACAAAACTTCCCAGGTTTCCAGAGACAGGAAGTCCCAGAGGTCTGGAACTCAGCAGCAGTGCCTCCATCATATCTCCAGAGGAAACAGAAAGAACAATCCTCCTGCTGAGCGCATACAGACTGAGCGACTCTCCCCTTTGCTGTCTACAAGCTGCTGAGGCAGGCAAGGGCCTTGGCAGTTATTAATAACCCCATCTCCAGACATGCTGGAGAAATGTGCAGTCACGCTTCTGAGCTGTCCTTAAGCAATTCCCATCTCCCTTTGGAAAGCTGTAATCTATCAGAACATGCTGCTAAGAATACACTTGCAGAACATTATGCGTCAGGGAGGGGGTAGACCTCATCTACTATCTCCTAAAAATCTTTTTATAGAAACTGCCTAAAAATAGCCTGGAAGCCTACCAGGGTATGTGGTTCAGCTTTTAAAAAATAAAAATAAAAGTTCTGTGGTACCTTCAATTGCAACTTTTCAGAACTAGGATTTAAGTTACAAGATTTGTCATTACAGGATGTTCTAAAAGCGCACATTGTCAGAATAAAAAAAGTATGCCTTACCAAAAAAAAGTATGTCATTCAAAACAAGCAGTACAGACTGTAGCTTCAAATTAAAGCTTTTGTTGATCTTTACAATCTCATTAATGAATTAGCTTCTTAGCCATTAACAACTCAATGCCACCAGCCTATAATATCCCACCATTAGGAGACTTGCTGGTCACATTCATCAGGAACATTGGAAACTCTACTTTTTCAAACTTGTGTCTGAGGAGAGCACACATATCTGCAAGTGTGTGTCTGTATGCAGTCCTCAGGAAGTACAAATGGCACTGAAGAGTAAAAAATTGTCTTTATTAAAGCAAATAAATTGATGTAGGAAACTGTAATGTAGGAGCACCACAGAAGTCTTATATTGTAATCATGACTGGTATACTCAAGCATATCAAGTTTTAGTATTTTGTATTGGGAGACAATTTCTAAGGAGCTAGGGAGGTTTTTAATTTTTTTAAGAAGTTACAGCTCCATATAGAAAAGATTTTTAAAAAGTGTCTCACACCGGAGAAAGAAACAGGTGAAATTTACAGTGGTCTTCAGTTGTGAAGAGAGTTAATTTCAAGTTTTCCAATGCACAGCAAAGGATTTTTGTCCCCTGTATGGGTGAACAATGTCCTTCTGAGAAAACAACTAAGAATCAGAGTTGTCAGCCATATCATCCCTGAGTTGTCATCATCATCCCTGAGTTTAGGCAATCTTTTAAAGAAGCTATGACAATTAAATCATAAGCATCTTCAAGAAAAGTCAGAGAAGCCTTAATTTTGCTTAGTATTTCCTAGGAAGGAAATGAAGGCTTAATGTACTTCTCAGAGGTTCACACACAAACGTTCACAAGTAGCACACATTGCATTTGCATACAGGTGTGTCACACTGCAGCTGACCAGAAGAAAGTGGAGAATCTTGAGCAGTTCCCATCCTGAAAATACTGAAATAATTCTATTTACCACCACTATGCTTATGGACAAAATATTCCTGAAGCTCCCTCTTTATATGAAAATTCATTTCTTTCTTTTAATTTCCAGAGTGCATTTCAGACAGTTTATTGCCATTTTATTTTTTCTTCACTGTTCTTGAGTTTAAAATCCTCAAAGTGTTTTATTTGTCCATCAGTAGAACCACTGTCTTGCTTGTATTGGATGTTTACTTCATTGTATAGGATGCTGCCCTCATCCTATACAGCACAAGGATTTCCTTGTGGGAATCATAAGCTAGTACACAGCAGAAAATAGATAGAACTGTGTTGCTTCTGTTTGGTGCATGAGCCCAGATCAGATGCCTCTGTATCTGCACACAGAAACTTGCTGGAATTACAAAGTGAGTTTATCTCCACAAATCTGGAGGAGCTTTGTAGGGGAGATGTGATTTCTCACCTTGGTTGCGTCTCTCTAAGTAGTATGTAAAACATTTTGGCCCAACTGTGCTCCCTTTTTCTATGGTGTAATGAATCTAATATTGCAGGGAGACCCAAAATGGGGGTCTTCCATCTTCCTTCGTATAGAAAAATACTCAAGAAGAAAGCTTTGTCAGTGCTACTGGGAGTGATCAACTCCTGACTACTGATTTCTGGCTATACTTCTGCTATACTGCTGGAAGTTATTAGTGTAGCTACACTGATAAACTTTGCTGAAGTTGTGAGGCTTTCACTGATGACAACATGAAATTGCAGTACCACAGTCAATGACCAGAAAAGATGCGAGCCTTGGAAGCTTTCTGGAAGAGGTTGCTGCCTTTCAGGAGACAATACCAAGAGTCTCCAAAAGGGTAATGCTGTGACAGGAATGGAGACACAGTCTGCTGATGTGACTTAGAGGCTTTGTGGATGTGTAAATGCCTGAAGTGCTGGAGACATTCCAGATACTAGAGCAGCAGGTCAGACAATTGATTTTTGTCTTTTCTTCTTGTCTTTTATCAATATTGTGTAAATATAACCTTGTCTTTGAAATGCTTTGTGACTCAGTCTATGAAAGAAGTACAGCAGGTAACCTGAGAGAAGCAGTGTGCCTGAGACATTCAGGTGAGTTTTCTGTATGCCTTGAATATTGAAAACATGCAATTTCATCTACATAAAATCCACAGGCCTTCGCTGTGGAAGATTGTTACAGGTACTGTGAAGATCTGGCTGGCTGAACAGAGGAAGCTGCTGCAGCCACTGTGTAATTTAACCTGGAAAGCAAGCAGGCTAAGTTTGCAAGCTTGTGAAATAACCAATAGAGATGTCCCTTTGAATTATGGGATTAGAAGGGGTTATTTTGCAGCTAATATAAGACTATGGCACGCTGGCACGTTCCCAGGACTGGCAGGTGCACTGCTGCCCGTTGCTGGGGCATTGTGCCCCCTCCCACAGCCGAACAGCTGCTGCCAATGCCGAGGTCGCCTCAGTGTCTCTACTGTGGGTTTGAGCCTCTCCCAGCACAGGGACCAGCAGGGTGAGCAGTCAGTGTTTGACCAAGGGTCCCTTGAGGAGCGCTGAGGGAGCTGGGGGTGTTTAGCCTGGAGCAGACTCAGGGGGGCCTCTTCTTTCTCTACAACTGCCTGAAAAGAGGTTGTAATAAGGTAGGGGTTGGACAACCCGTGACAGTGTTGTCCACAGTGGTTAATTATTGGTTTATTGCACACCGGGTAATGAATCTGGGTTCTTGGGGACAGCAGCACAAGAGGAAGCGGCCTCAGGCCAAGGGAGGTTCAGGTTGGACATCATGAGGAACTCCTCCACACGAAGGACTGTTAAACACTGGAGCAGGTTCACCAGAGAGATGGTGGCATGGCCATCACTGGAGGTGTTCAAGAAACGACCGCACATGGCGCTTACTGCCATGGCCTAGGTGTCAAGGTGTACAAAGATGGGTCAAAGACTGGACTGGATCATCTCAGAGATCTTTTCCAACCTAACTGATTCCGTGAATATGTGTTTGTGTGTCCGCTTGCTCCCCGGCCCGGCCAGCCACGGCCCGGCCTAGCCCTTCCCGCATCCGTATTACTATCCAGCGGCAGAGGGCTCGTTGCCCGTGCCGGAGCAGCGCTGAGGGCAGAGGGGCGGCGGGCGGTGCCGGTGCCCTCTCGCCGCCCGCACTACGAGTCCCGGCGTGCCGCGGGCCGAGCCGCCGCCGGAGCCGGAACGGACGCGCGGCGCCGCTTCCGCCGCCGGGGCTGATGCGGGGCCCGCGGGGGAGCGCCGGGCAAGGCCGGAGAGGCTCTGCCCACGTTTGGAGGGGCTGAACCCTGTGCGGCACGCTCAGGATTTCATAACGGGTACTTGTTTCCTTGCTTTGATGGATTAGTGACTTGGTTTGTTTGTAGTGCTAAATATCTTCTTCAGTTCTGAGCCGCGGGTTTCGTGCTCCCGCGTGTTGCTGGAGTTTCCTGCGCGCTGTCTCAGGGATGGGGCTGTTCCCATTCAAACCGGAGCGGTCCTCGCAGTGGGGCCGGGAACGGGCCGGGAACGAGCTGAGCCCTGTCAGGTGCCTGACCCTGACCTTGGACCGAGATCCGCCGCGTTCCTCCAGATCCTCCTCCTTCTTTGTTCATGAGCCTCTGAGGGCAAGTTATGAGCGCCTCTGTAGGTGCTGCTGCTCCCCTAACTTCAGCAGCATTGGCACAGATAAAAAGAATGCTGAATAATAATTATCTGTCAAAATTGGAAAACACGCGTTTCTGGTGATGTTCTGAAGCCCAAAATTTCAAGTACTTTTAAAAGGTTCTTGTTTCTTTTTTTTTCTTTCTTTTTTATGTGTTTGTCTTTAAACTGTTTCCAGTTACGTTTTTCTAGGTTTCATTATAAGTTTCTATTTAAAGCAGGTTTTTTTTCCAGTAGCAGTAGGCAGTGAAAACATAAGATGTCCTTCTGCTTCTGTGAAATTTAGGTAACATTTAAGGTATTCAGGTCTATTGCTGAGATGGATGAAACCAATTAACTACAGCAAGGGTAGTTTATAAGTATTTCTATTTTTGTACGGGCTGATGTTATTTACATAGTTAACAAGAAAAGCATATTTCATGAGTAATTTTATGGAGTGTCAGAAAGAAGGATGCAAGTTTTAGGTGGGTGAGTACCAGTAGAAAAGCCTGTGAGAAGGCACAGGCATGGAAGGTTTTTTTTTAAAGTTTAACCTTCAGTAAATAAAGTCTTGTGCTATTTTTGACTGTTAAGGAGACAGGTACCATTATCTCAAGTGATAAGGATTTATAAACAATTGATAATGAAGAATTATGTTGCACAATCTTTTCCTTAAGATATTCAAGAAGTTTAATTGTTAGTCTTTTGCATCCTGAATAGTTACAGAACTGGTTTCTTTCAGAGGGTGTTCTGCAGAGAAAAAGTTCTTTGAGTTCCATCTGTCCAGGACTGGTTTCCTCTCTGCTGTCACCATGGCAATGTCACTTAGAACTGCATGGCCCAGCCTCCTCAGGATGCGTTCAGCAGCAACCTGTAAGCAGGTCCCACTGCAGAGTAAGTAGTGATGAAATTGTGGAAGTCCTATATTAAAATTTGTTCCTTGAGAGCCTCTTTCCTGTAGGGTTTAAAGTAATGAAACATGGAAGTGATTTTTCTTTTTGAACAGAATCAAGTATGTTAGTCTGTGCTCTATTCTAATAGTAATCTAAAGGATATCCTCATTTGTTTTTTTCTTCTTTTGTGCTTTGAAAACCTTCATGGTCCAAGTAGGATGCACCCCAAATTATTGATTAGCTTGTAAATACTACCCTCTTACCACTGATTATCATTGAAGATTTAAATTGATTTTTTCAGACTTAGAAAAGTGGTGAGAAAAGGCTATAGTAAAATCTCACTACTTAGCATAAACAGAGATCAAGTAGAAACAGACAGTACTGTTTCTTAGATTTTTGTCCATGTTTTAGATGTCAAGAGAAGGAAATAGGGAAGATGGTAAAGGTGGTAGAAAAGACAGTAATGGAGAAAATAGAATAGACATGTTACCTTTATAGGTAAGTGGGCAGGGAAGGGAAAGAAATTTTAGGAAGACATACAAACTAATTGCACTTTACCAGAACTCAACTCCTTAATAGCTAAGAATAGTTTAATTAGAAGAACTGAAGAGTGGAAGTGCTAAGAGTAATTCTGAATTTAAGAGTTTGCATCTAAAATATTTCTGAGAGAACAATAGCTGCACAAAAGTTTCTTCTTGGCTTTTTCAGCCTTTGCAGTCTTGACACAATGAATGCTCTCTCCCTGTGCTAGGAGCAGCCATGAAGAATCCTATTTGTATTAAAAGATGGTCTAAATAAAATAATGTCAGATAAAGTTGAAACCTTTTTATGACTTAACAGAAAGCTCAGAACATGTGAAGACTTGTTTCTTGTGATCATAATTGTGTTCTAAAAGCACAGTTGTTGAATAAAGCTTTACAGGACACAGAAACTTCCATGTGGATTTGTCTCAGGTTCTGGCAATTAGCAAAGGGCTTCTCAGTGGAAGTCAACTCCAGGCACTTCCCAGGCCCACCTTAGGCCTGGATATCTGCTTTGTTGTGGAAGGCAGTGCCTACAGGATGATTCCTGTGTGAGGGGCTATGAACACCTTAGATTAGTTGTGTTTGGACTCTGTGATCTTTAAAGTCTTTTCCAGCCTAAATTATTCTATGATCCTATTAAAACAATGAGAATCAAGCCATGGGGAAGGGACTTTGAGTGGTCTGTGATCCAAGCTCCTGCTCAAAGCAGGGTCAGCTCTGCAGTCATGTTGGGTTGCTCAGGGCTTGCTGGGTCTTTGAAATCTCCAAGGACAGAGAACTCACAAACCTGCCTGAGTCCTATCCCCTTGGCTTGCTGTCCTCATGAAAAAAACATTTCTCTACATATCCAGTCAGAGCCCCTCCTTTTCATTTTTATAATAAATATTGCTATGAATGAAAATATGACCTTCCCTCTAAGTCCTAAGGTTCTTTGCATATATAAAGGATATTTCCTAATGGTGAATTCTATAGGTATTTTGTTCATATAGTGATTTTACTCAGGAAAGCAATACAACTAGGAAGGTAAGTATAGATCATAGCTGCCTGCACACTGTTTTTTTTTTTGATTGCACTGCTAGAAAGCTGTGTACTAAAATGAACTTCTGTTTAGATGGTATTTGGGTTATGTTAATCTAAAACTGAATATGATTATAATCCCTGATTAAGACTTGAAATAATGAAAATTGAAAATATAAACTTTCTTAATTGGGCACAGCTCTGCTTGTTTCTACATCAGAGTTCTTTATTTTTATTGCAGGTGGAGCTGTGTATCATGCTTGCCATAAATCTACATACTCAGTTCTCCCTGAAGACTACAATTGGTATGTAAATGTGCTTTGCTCTGTGGCCTTTTCATGTAATGTTTATTCCAGGGCTACTTTCTCTCTCTGTCCTGAAGTCATCATATAATAGTATCAAACACATCTATTGCCAATATTGGATATATGTAATAATTTCAGCTAAAGTACTGTCTCTGATAGTAATGGTTATGAAATTAATGTTTCAATGTAATGAAAAGTCATGCAGGACTCATTCTAAACATGTTGATGACTCCCAGTACCCCTGCAGTTTTGTTTGAGAAAGAGCAAAATTAGCTTAGAGTAGTAATTTCCATTGATGCTTGTTGTTAAGACAAGGTCCAGGTATTTTTGTGCTGCTGCACGGGGAATCTGTGTAGAAATGAGAAAAGATGGTACAAATACAGTGAGAAACACTGAATTCATGTCACCACAGTTTTAGGAAGCTAAATGTCTCATGGGAAGGGGAAAGAAGGTGAGAAAAGTTATATTCTCACAATGAAACTCTAAGTAGGACTTCTTGTTCAACATTTTTTACATAATAGAAAAGTTAGAACCCCAGAGTTTGTGTCCTATTATTTCATTACAGATGCCATACATCTTATAAAGACATGCTGTCCTAGAGATCATTATCCCAATCTGTTTAGAGTTTTATATGGAACTATTTAAGTGTTTTAAGATTTTTTTTCCAACTCATATGTCCAGGTATTTTAATAATTTATTTTAGCCCTTTTTTCCTCTCCATGAAAAAAGAAAATGGAAGATGACTGAGAAAACAAAAACTTGGAGGTTTGGCCCGAATGTTTATGACCCTTATTTTATAGAAATTATGACAGATTCTTAAATGCAGGGTCAAATCCAGTTTTCTTTGGGACATGGGCTGCTCAGTTGTTCAGTACTTGTGAAAGTTATGAGTTTTTTATTTTTATAGCAAAGTGGAACTTGCAGTGACATCCGATTTGAAGACAATTGTCTGCTACCACCCTTCGCTTGAGATCCCATACGAGCATACAAAAGTATGTCCAAGTATATTTCTTACTCTTGTAAAGGCATTTAGTGGTTCATAGGTTTGAGTCTTTAGAGCATCTTTTTTAATTTGAAATTACTTCAGCACATCCGTGAAGTAAATAACTGATGAATATAGCTGCTGCCACAAGGAGGAGTTTACTCTTAGTTGAATTAAGGGCAAGTTGAAGAGTGAGAAAAGCTCAGGTATCACAGCATACAGAAGCTCTAGTTGAATGAAAGGCACTAAAACACTTGTGCACTACAGAGAAAATAGTGTCTGTCTACATGGGTACTACTCAGAGAGGATGATTGGAATGCAGGTTATGGCTCACATGTCTTCCTGCACAAGAGAAAACAAAGAAATACTGCTGCTACTGTTTTCAACTCAAACTTTAAGTTCCATTCAGCATTGAGTTCATACAAGCCATAAAGAACTATAAATACTGATTTTTATCTATCAGTAGTACTTTCAATGTGATCTTTACATTGCTGAAAATATATCTAGTGTTGCGATTTAAAACCTAGAGAAATTTTTCTAGTGTACATTTTTTGTTTGAAGTTCCTGTTCCCATGTGCTAGTAAAATACTGCAGCTGGCAGCTGTGTTGCTGAAGTACCCAATGTGAAAGTTCTCATTGAAGCCTAAACCATTTTAGCACTTTTTGCCTGCAAATTACATAGCAGTATTTTTAAATCTGTCAGTTGCACATACCTCAAGAAAAACAGGTGTAAAAGGATAAAACAAGGGAAAATACTTGTAATAGTGGTAGTAGTTACATTTCCAATTGAAAGCAAACAACTTGGTCTTACCTGTTGCATAAAAAATTAGGAAGTGACATTCTTCTCTAAGGTACATGTTTTAGCAAAGATTTTTAGCAATTATGATGGTTGCTGTGAATAAAATTCTGAGTGGGAATGGTGTGGATACTTCTGGGTTAGTGGAACTGAAGCTGATGATTCAGCTAGTGAATTGTAAGATTGAGATCTGCAGTAATGACTACAGGAACGCTGGTTTTAGGATCACCAGTTGTAGAACCTAGAGTAAAAAGGTGTTTAGACATATCTGCTCCACAGTGGTGTGGTTTCATTCAGGGTGGGAAGGTGAGGACAGTAAACAGCCAGTGTAATTGCAGGTATTTTTCTGTATTTTTTTTGTTTCAGCTGTTAGATAGTACTAAAGATTACTCTTAGTAGCTTGGCTTTTTTACTTTCTCAATTAAATAAATCAAGGAGAAACAGGACATACATATACATTACTGTTTTGCTAGCCCATACCACGGCCAGATCCAGTGAATAATAAAGAAGAAAACCTTGATCAAGTTTTAAAATCCAGATTGAATGAAAAAGAGCTAAAGAACAGTAGAGGTCCTACAATGGAAGAGCTCAGCAAAATGTTTTACACAACAAAACATCGCTGGTATCCTGTGGGACAGTAAGTATTTTCAATTTGTCTGTTCCTTTTGGAAGTAAGGAATAATTTAATGACCAGATTCAACGTAGGATGAGTCATAGCATACAAGATACCTCTAACATTTGGGCTGCTACATAAAATTTTCAATGCAGTGTTGGGTGAATGGAAGACTGTATATAATGAGAGGTTTTTTTAACACTGCTCCTTTGATAGCCTTTGCCACTTTTTTCTGTAAAATATGTGACAGTGCAGAAATTTCTCATACATCCTGTTAGCTACTGCTTTGAGTCATTTACTAAGTTCCATAACAGAATCTAGTATGTAAAATACCCTCAGTGGACATAACCAAACAAGCTTAGAAACATGCATTGCCTATTCCTTAGCAACCTCAATGGGATGATTCTCAGACTTAAGAGCAGTAGAGGTTTTTCATTTGGAATGGTGAAAAGTGCTCTTTGGTGTGCCTTGTATTCAGAAATGGAGGAGGAGAGGTGCACATATACACGACTGAGCTTAAAGAGGAACTCTGGGCATTACTAATGTCAGCCAGCAGCATTCTGGTGTGTCTTACACCCTTCCACTCCATGGTACTCTGTCTTTCAATAGCTGTTAATTTTGTAGCTATGGAGACATAATACAGGCAGTTTTTAAATTTTTTTTTGTTGCTATCCACAGAAAACTTTTTAATTAATGTGCTTTGGGAGTAGATATAATGAATGGAAAGATAGGACTTTCATGACCAAAGGGTAGCTGTCACTTCGATGAAGATCAGACAGGATCTGCCTTGTTTAGCATGCATAATTATGAGGAAAGTGTGGTTCATTATTTGTTCAGAATAATTTGTTTTTTAGTTTTTCTGCAAAATATTACACTATTTAACATACAGTCTGGCACAGCTCTTTTGAACATCTTTGTTCTATAGCAATCATTTTAGCCAAAGGCAAGGCTGACCATGTAATAAAATTAACTTCACACAAAGGATTAAGAATAAACAGCAGCCTTTGTGCCCATTCAGCTGTAGAACTGATTGGATTATTGCGTGCTTGTAGCAGATGTAGCAATAGAAATGAGTAGCATTATGTAACTCCACAAACAACAGAGATGACATCTAATGAGTGGTGATGGATTGTGCTTGTGTATCTTGTATTTCACTTCCTTGTGTAACCTCTGATCACTCACTGGGGGCAGAAATACCACAAAAATAAAGGCTGTCCACAGCTTGCACTCACTGCAGTGTGTTTTTTTCTTTTAGGTATCATAGAAGACGCAAGAATCCTAATCCTCCCAAAGACCGATAACCAAGATAACTTCTTGTTCATCAGGACTTTGCTGTTAATTTTGATTGGAAATAAAAGTTACAGCAGGTGACGTGTGGCTGTAACATGCTTAACTTGATTTGACTGTTATTTTCTACTAAAAGCAGCAAAATGGCACTGACAAAACAGGGAGTCAGTGAAGGCAGTTGTGCATTCCTGGTCAGCAAATGGACTACTCTTAGATCAGGATGTAACAGGGATGGAGTGCTCTGATTAAATTCAAGAGGTCAGAGGCTTATCATTGGTCAAGTGAATTCATACAAATCTTCTGTCAAAATGGAAAGTCTAGAAGTGGATGTGTTAGGGTTTGGTGGTTTTGAATGGGATAGTATTTTTTTATTAATTTAGGAATCTAGTAAGGTGAGCTTGAATATTGAAGTATTAATTAAATAGTTTTTATTAAAAATATTATGTGAGGTGTTTGTGAAAAAAAACTGGTTTTCTTCTTCTGTTACACCTGTGAGTTACCTGGCTCCATGTTTAATTCTACATCAGCTAAGTGATTGTAGTTAAGCCTGTTGTGTATGGAAAACTGGCCAACTTCGTTAATTTTTAGCATCCAAGTCACAGTAACTTGCTTTTCTAAATCATCCCCCATTCTCAGATATCTACAAACTTCTGTGTGCATTTGTGGTTCGTGGAGGTTTTTTGTTTGTTTAATCCCACCCGATCTACCACTCAGTGAGGACGCTGTGTTCCTACATAAGCTGGAGCAGCTGTATCACAGTAGGAGTTTGGTCTGATTCTACTTCATTGCTTTATCATTTTGTAGTGCTTAAATGTTCTTCCTCCTGTATATGTCATGTAGCTTTTTTTCCTTTCAGGAAAAGGGAAAAAACCTTTGTTCCAGTCTACAGTTTTAGGCATCAGCCTTCTAATAGAAAGGGCTAGCTTGGAACATTATGCTGCTGCAGAGGTACCAGTGACTTCATAAAGCCTTCTTAGTAGATCCTTCTAAATAATCAGAAAATTATTGTCTCATGTACATCATATATTTTTATTGCATTTCCCTTCCAAAGCAATTTGGATAACCTAGGAGGGGGTCTGTTTCCTCTGTTAGTCTAGTGTCATTTCACCAGCATGCATTTTCTACAGATTTTGCTAGAAGTTGAGTACCACTCATCTTCTCAGTTGAGATGTAGAGAAACTACATCTCAGCTGTTAGTTAGTTTCTAAAGATACTACTGAATAACCTTTTTTCCTTTGAACATCCTTTATTTGGGAAAAAAAAGCAATGTTGGATGTGTGTAAAAAGGCTGCCTTTAAATACTTGTGGGAATTTATACAGAAAACTAGTGCCAGTGCATTTTTAACTCCAAATGCTGGGTAGCTGATAATGGTTTATCATGGCAGAGCATGAAATCCTTTTGCTCCTTCACTCTGTTGTGCTTATAAGATATCAGAGTCTGTGCTCAAGCCAACATGAGCCAAGTGATTTTGGCTTCTTATTAATGGTGTGTTGCTCACATAATAAGTCTGCTATTGTGAAGTAATGTCTGTGGGGTCTCTGTGAAGGATGGCTGCTTAACTCTGTAAGTTCAATTGCATGAACATAATAGTGGCTTTTTCTGCCTGGAATATAACTTTTTTAATAGATTGTAGCAATTTGTAGTACAACAAATTTTGGTATTTTTATTAGTATGTGGTGCCTGGTGAGGACTCTGGTGAATAAGTAAGCTTACATCTTATGCAGTATTTTATGTTCCAGTGCAGAAAATTGAGTCCCTTTTATTTTTGGAAAGCTGAGACCTAATTTGTCACCGTTTGACTTCAGTGTAAGAAGATATATCCTTGGACTAATTTAAACTTAAAATTATTTTCCTCCATCCTTTTTCCCATATTTTTGCTTACTGCTGCCTAGTGCTGCTAAGAAATTTTGCTTTACAGAGAAACCTTTGCAGTCATAACCTTCTGTTTGTCAGTTCTTGCCTGTCAAACCCTGTTTGTGATCAAACATCCACAATCACCATAGAAATACTGGCTTTCACAATGTTTCCCAAACATTTTGGATGCTTTTCAGGCATTTTGAGAGCTAAAAATCTATGATGTGCTTGGCTGCTATCTTTAAAGTACTTCCTCTTCTGACCAGTGGCTGGAAACTGTCTAAAACACATGTTCAGTACATGTACCCTGTGCCCTTTTGTTACTAATCTGTAACATTGATGTTTTAAAATCTTTCCCTGCATTGTGATGCTGCTTTCAATCTTATTGTGTTTTCTTTTACTAAATCTTTTTCCTGAGTTACCTGAGGCATGACACAATTAAAATACTACTCTCACAGTAATCTGAAGCTCTCTTCTTGGTTTTCTAGGTCTCAAACAACTGGCTTTGTTTCTCTTCACTTGGAATTCAGAATTCATCCACTTGATTATTGTTCTACTTCTATGCAAAAAAAAAATTTGAAAGTTAGTTTGGGATTTCTGTTTTCTGTTGCCCTTGTTCTTTGTAATTGAAAACTTAAGTTGCATGAAATTTGCAATGTTAAGTCTGTTGTGGCACTTTGAATCCCAGTTTGGGCACTTAGCCATTTGTTTTGTATCTAGTAGCTGTTGAGTTCCAGAGCATCTTAGGCTGCTTGCTGTGGGTAGTAGGCAGCTGGGTACATCTTACTGAGGGAATTTTGGTGTTCATAAGTCTCACTTAAAGTCTCCTCAAGCCTTGCTTGGTCTGTATGCCATTAGAAAACTGTTTCAGTCATGTATCAAAAGTTTTGCCCTTAACTCACAGAATTGTTAGGTTTGGAAGGGACTTCTGGAGATCATATAGTCCAACATTTCTGCTAAGGCAAGGTCACCTGCAGCAGGTGACAGGAACACAGCCAGGTGCATTTGGAATGTCTGCAGAGGAGAAAACTCCACAACCTCCTTGGGCAGCCTGTTCTAGTGCTCCCGAGCAGGAATTCGGACCATTTAAATCACAGTTCAATTAATCTGAGTGCCTCAGCGAAAAGAAGTATTTCCTCTCCTCTAATTATCCCCAGATTAAAGCAGAGCTGATGCTTTGAAGAGGCTTTTTCCCTTCGGTGCGCGCCGCGGGAGCTGCCGTGCAGGCTGCGTGCGGCACCACCGGGAGGCAGCACCGCCCAGGGCGGAGCGGGACCGGGACCGGGACCGGGACCGGGGTCGGGATCGGGATCGGGACCGGCTCTGCGGCAGCTTGAGCCCCGAGAGGCGGCCCTGGGCTGCTCCCTTCCTGACGCTCGGGAGCACTGCGGCAAAAAGCGCTCCTTAACACCTCCCAAAGGACTTGCACTTAAAGGATCAAAGGTTTTCTGCCGGTTTAACTTTTGTAGGGTGTCTCAGAGACAAAAAAAAGCTCCACCATCCCAGTCTGGGGAAAAAATGAGTCGATAGTGGGGCAGTAATAACAGCGCAAATTGGCAGCAGAGGGTTGTGCCAATGCCTTGTCCCTGCTGCTGTGTTCATCCCTGTCCCTGTACCTGTCCCTGTCCCTGCACTGTGGCAGCCCCAGGACAAGCAGGATCAGGAAGTGTAGCTGGTTTGCTGATCAGCCTGGCTGGAATGAGAGCAGCCAAGTGGCTTTGGCTCATCAGTTCCTAAACTGGTTTCCCCACCAGACAGACGGACAGACGCTGGGACTGGCACACAGGAGACAGGAGGAATGTGCTTCTGGGCATGTGACAAATGTCATGACTTTGTTTCACTTCCCCAAGATTGCAGTGAAGGCAGCAGTTACCCTCCTGCCCATCTGCCCACCCATCCTGCCATCCCTCCCCTGCATCCAGCTATGAAGTTCTATAGGAAACTTCTCTCTTGCTGCTGTTATAATAGGTCTGAACTTCATCTGTCATGTCCAAATTCTGCTGTGCCACAATAAATCCTTGTGGCAGGTCATTATAAGTCACAGTACCGACTGCCTGTCAAAGCCAGCGCTGCATTTCTCAGTTTCTCCAGTCTATGAATTTTAGCAGCATGTAATTTCTCACATGCTCATTCCATCCTCAAAGCCAATACAACGTTATAAAATGGAGAGATAAAATAGATGTAGGCTGCATTCCTCATCTGTAATAGATGATGTATATTTTGTTTTAATGCTACAATGTAACAAAATTGACCTAGAGCAAACACACTAGTCACCAGTATAAAGGAACAAATTGTGTACCTACAATACATAAAATTTGGGGTTATCTCCAAGATTGAGACAGATACTAATTAGATGTCTAAACCTGAGTCAATCTTCAAAGGCTCCCCTTATGGTCAGTCAGCACAGAAAAAGTACATGCAACAGTCAGGTGATCTTATTTTAACATTTTATTGGCTAGAATATGTCACACAATTGTCCTCTGAAGATGCATTTTCCTTTTCTGTGAAGGGAGGATGAAGATGATATTTTTTTATCTATATTGGGGCCTTTCTCTTTTTTTTCAATGTAGGAGCACAACTGTGCAAAATACTCTTAAAATTCAGATAAAACCATTTTTGATGTTTCTGTTAGCTTCAGTAGTATGTAGTCTGTATATAGGAGCTCTTAGTTTTCTATATAGAGTAATTCACACACATTTAATTTCTAAATGTACACTGTGTAAGAAATTTTAATTCTCACTTTGTAATTAATCAACCCTGTAATGCTAAAAATAATAAGCTGTTTGGAGAAATAACATAATTACTTATTTATATATCTTTCTGGTACCTCTTATGAAATGAGCGTGTTATTTCAACTGTTATCTTTTGGTGCTTCTACAAAAGCAAGCATGATGAATTATGATTTACTGGGCAATTTGCACGGAATTACCTGAAACTTTAAATACAATTCATTCAGAATGTTAGTTCCACTGTGAATAACTACAGCTGTTGGAACACTGCAGATCAGACGGTGGGAGGTATGTGGAAGCTGCATGAACTAATCAGCATGTTTGGTCAGCAATTTTGCATCTCCTGGCTTCTGGGGGAGTAGAAGCTTATGGGCTGGCATGCCACTTTATTAAAGGTCATGATGTAGGTGTATGTATCATACAGTTTTTCGTTGTATGGAGACAACACAAGATGTTGGCACAGCCAGTAGAACTAAGAAGCTTTGCCAACTGGTCTTTATCAAACATAAATACAGAAAAAGGTTGTGCTTATATTCAGCTTTACTGCTTGTCAAGATGAAAAACAGTGTCAGGTCAGAGGCAGTTTACCTCTTAAATAAGACCAGTTTTGACTGCTACCAAAGTTTGATTACTCAGCAAAAGGATCCCCCTACCAGGAAAATGTCAGATGATTTAAAAAATTCTGCAAGAACTGGTTTTTAGCATCTCTTCTGCTAAAACTAATAAAATGTTGACCATGAAAGTTACAGAGAAAAATTCAAAGAATGGTGAAAAGTAATTGCACTGAGCCATTACCATGTTGAATAAAAATTAACCTAAGTAAAAGATTAAACTATTGAAGCATGACCCTCCTGTATAAACATGTATTTCCTACTCACTAATGGTAACAAAACAGAGCTTAATAGTTTCATCCAAAGATTAGTGTTTCTTAAACAATCCTAGTCATTAGCACCAAGTTTTTTAAACACTGCTGAGGTTTCTTGTCTTAAACACTGCTAGTTTCTCATTCAAATGTGATTTGTTTAAACAAATAATATGCTAAGTACTGTTTTTCTGAAGCCAGCATCTGTAGGAATTACACTGCATCAGAGCTGTGCTGCAGGAGTGGTCTTCATTTGCTTTAGTTAAGACAAAGTAATGATTTTTACTGAATAATAAACAAATGCTAGGAAAAAAATTTCCTGGACCCTTAATTATTTGGTTGTTATAAGTAACAATATTTGTTTGGTTGTTATAAGTGACATAAGGCTTCATATACTTTTAAAAATTTATTATGTAATTTTTAATACTGACTGGCTTCAGTATAGGTTCATTTGTTATTTTCCAAGAACATGTGTTAACAGAATTCCCTTTCCCCCATGCCATTTTTCCTACAGGTAAAACCCTGGCATTAGTGATGGAGTAACAAAGTGGTGGCGAGTTCCACAAAATTTAGAACTAGATTAAGAAAAAAGGATTTCCTATCCAGAGTAGAAGCACAGAGCAAATAAAATTCATGGAAAATTCCTCATAAGGAGAGGTCAGAAAAATGACAGAGAAATTGCCTTTCTAAAGCATATATTTGTATTTTAATACTGAAAGAAACACGCTCTAGTTTTGACTGCATGGGGTTACAATTGACTGGCTTTATATGGCCATATTTGTTTGAGAAAGATTTGAAGTAAGACTGGTAAGGCTGAAAGGTGCCACCATGGGCTGTGAAGAGAAGAGCAGCAGTGGTTAGTACCTGCACAGTGCCTAGCAGGCCTTGTCCAGTCCAGGGACAAAAGCTTGAATTGTTAGAACTGGGTGAGTTCTGTTTCAATACAACCAAGATTCTAACTCACGACTTTGTGGAAATGATGCAGGAAAAGCCGTGTGTTTCTTTAGCAGTGCTGCATTTATTCTGCAGTGAAAGTACCTGTGTGACTCTGGCAGGTGAAACCAGGGCCCTGGGCTTCCCCACACCGAGGTGGCGCCAGCAGCAGACACACCCTCAGGATCCCTCTGGGCACGTTGTTATGGGGCAGTCGGGGAGCAAAGCTCAGGCCCTGCTGCTGCTGCCACAGCTCCAGAAGCCCTCCTGAAAGCCATGGCTTCCCACTGCTGCAGGCACAGCACTCCCAAGGTCTCATCCTGCCTGACTTCACACGGTGTGCTCTTCTAAACCACCCGGGCTGGCTGTGCCCTCAAAGCTTACCGCATGCCAGGAGGTGCAGTGCGTACCCTCCCTCTGGGGCCAGGGGAGCACCCTTCTCACAGGCTGAGGGACAGTTTCACACCATTGCACAAACTGAAAGGCAACAGAAAAATCACAACTGCATGGTGGCTCTAGAGCAGCACCAGAAGGAGTCCAAGGAGCACTGTGGGATGTGAATACAGGAGTCTGCTCTAGAGGGAACTAGCACAGCTAGTGTGAATATAAGCCATCTATATTCCTCTTGCCTCCCTCTTGACATCAGGGATGTTTTTTTTAAATGTAGAAGGACAAGCTTGCTCTCTGAAATCAGGTAGTGTGAACCCACAGCATTTTTAGAGATTACCTTATCTTAAATTACCATTGTTCAGAGTACCAAGTCTGAATAAGTCTGGCACGGGCTTATACACACAGCAATTCACACATGTAATTACTATTTTCTAAACAGTTTCAGTCACCAGTCCAGAGTCTCCCATTCAGAGATGCCCCAGTTGAGGCTCCTGTAAAAAGAAAAGGATTTTTCTTCTGAATAAACAATTATGCAGAGAAGAAGAAAGTGCATTTCTGTAACACCAAACAAAATCTGCATTTAGGAGTAAGCATCTTCTTACACATTCAACCTTGGAGTAAATGAACCACACCAAAGGTCACTAAATGTCATTGTTCTGTAATTTTCAGTCTTTGGAGGATCAAAGAAATCTGAAGAGTCAAGGTGAGACACATGGCAAAATAATGAGGTGAAAGTCTTCCAAAGTTTTCTGGAGGGAAAAAACCCACAGTAATTGGATGTAATTCTTAAAATGCTCATTTAGGCATTAATAAATACAAATGTGTATCCTCTTTAGGGTTCATGAAATGTCAACAAAAGAAAATAGTATAAAAATCAAAAAGCTGTTTTTCAGTTATTCACTGGGCATAAGGGGTTTGTTTATTCCAAGATCTGTGACACTGGCAAATGAGCTGTTCCCTTTAAATACCTTGCCAGGTGTTGTTTTTGTTTGGTTTTTTTCCCTGTTCAGCTTGTATAATAAATTAATTTTTCTAGAAATACACTACCATTTCAGCATAGATTTTTTTAACCATTAATCTTCTTACCTAGCATATTTTGCCCTGTTAGAGCAGCCCAAGGAAGTGATCTTAAAATGCCCAAGGAGATTAAAAGATACACTTCAGTCAGTTGCTGAAGAGTAACTCAGAAGCATAACTGATCAGTCATTTGAAGAATTTCATTGTTGTTGCTGTGCCTTTTTGATCAGCCAGTCCAAAGGGATTTCATTAACATCTCGCTAAAATGTTTCTTCTGACTAAGAAGAAATTTTGAATAGATTATGAAAGCCTCTAGAAATAAGCTATTTTAAAGTGCTAAGCATATAAATGCAAATTGAATAGAAACCGCTGTTATTTACATTCTGTGGACACATGATTTCACTCCCTGATGGATAGGAGAAGAAGAAAAGCCACTAAAAAAATGAAATGCCCTTAAAGAAATTGGGAAAATGGGGATCTAATAAAAACACATGCAATGAACCACATTGTTGGGTGGTATGAATTGGTAAAGCTTTCCAGGTTTGCCACCATAACACTACATAGCCCGCCTGCCAGGAGGTCTTGAAGAGCTCTATGTATTTCTTGGAGAAAGTGGAGGTACGGGTTGAAGGAAGGAATATGCTGTAACAAAGCCATATGAACAAATTCCTGTTTCAGCCTGTTATGCAAGGGCTAGCTGATAACCTGGCATTTTCAAAAAGAGTCTCTCAGAAACAAAGCCCCCATTCACAATAAGATTTTGCTACGGGCTTATGTTAGTTTGAGATTATGTTCTGAAAAAATTATAAAAGCTCCTGAAAAATGTAAGCAGCATATTCTTGACCAGTGTGCCTGAAAGTAGAGGACTGTGCTGGAGGGAAAAGAAAGCACAGTGTGAAATTTGCACCCTTCATGAACTCAGGCTTTTTACTGGCCTGGAAGAGGCTCTCCTGTGTGTCCTCCATTTACCTGGAACAGGTCCCTGCTGTCACAGGTTCCACTGGAAAGCTCATGCTCCCTCCTGCCGGGCCTGCTTTTATTTGTAACATCACCAGCAAACACCTAGAGCAGAAAGAAAGAATACTGTCCTCAGGAAAGGTAAGGCTTGTTTAAAAATGTACACAAAATATGGCTGCTAATTTGGCCCATACCCACTCATTTCAAATTTCAGCCTGGGACAGGGAGTTAAAGGTGGGATTGTTTTGCTGGCTTTTCCTTGTAGAAGGAAAAGGAGCTGACATACTAACACAGCTAAAGCCCAAGCACCGCAAAGGCACTTCATTCTTAAGAGCCTGGGGAGTGATCTTCTCCAAGATTAGTCCTGTTTGACTTAGGATTGCTTTGTGCCTGCCAGCACACAAAAGCTCTCATAACACAGGCAAAGGTAGGACAGAAATTTCATTCTTGTTCCATTTTAGGTACACTCTTACCTGCTGTTCTGTGTTATGCAAAAGATATGTCCAATGGCTAAATGCATCCTTTCCTTCCTCCCCAGAACAAAGGCTGATCTACAGCAGCAGGTTGTGCAGCTTCCTTCTGTCTGGCATCATGTGGCATGAAACGCTGGGGAAAAATTTTGCTGTGCCTCAGGCATCTTTCCAGATCACATTTATTCACAGAGGGATAATTTATCAGAGAAATGAGCTCTGAAGAGACTACTAAAATTAGTGTTAAATTTTGAAATGTAGGGCAATGGCACTGAAAGTCAGAAAATATGTCTAGCCCAAACTCACACTTTATAAAATGCTTTGCATATTTTGTAATAATTATGGGTATTATTTCCCCTTCTCCGTTCATTTATAAGGACAGAGAGAATAACAAGCAAATCTGAATTTGGTTACACAGAGCCATCTGTTAATTCTGGTATATGGCAGTAGAGGGCATCTAAGGACTTCAAGTCATATATGGTAAGGGATTAAAATCAGATGGCTGAAGGAGTTATTACTCTCCCCCCAAGCCGTTCACCCCACCTCAGGACAGAATTGCCATCTCAAGACCAAACAGCTCACGAGGCTGCTCCTGATGGATGGCAGTTTTGAAGCCACACTGAAACTGGAATTGTTCTTAAAACACCAGTCTGAAAGCTGAAGTTGTTAAGGAGGAGATGCATGAGTTAATTTCTCTTCCCGGCTGCAGGCAGAGCTCTGTCAGAGCCACAGGATGGTTTTGGGTACAGTACAGGGGGAGATACTGCTTCAAGCAGCCTGTCCAATTTTATCTACTACTGTTTGAGCTTTAATTTCCACATACCTGGAAAAACTGCTTACAGGGGGAGCAAGCAATTCTGGGAATGGACAGGCTGTGCCAAGAAAAGGCAAGCTGTGGACCAGTGCTCTTTCCTAAACCAGAAAGAGTAGCCCTATGTCTGTTTCCTCTCCTGAGCCTTAAAACTGACAGCCTGCCTGGCCAGCATTTCATCAGGCTGCGTCCTCCCAGTGTGCCAGTCAGATACAGGACGAGGCGTGGAGCCGTCCTGACAAAAAGCAAGCACTAATCCTGACAAACAGAGAGAAGGTAGTTGGCGGCCAGCACTGTTTTCTTGTCATCTCTCCAGGTTTGTATGACGTTCCACATGCAGCCTCTACACTGAAGCAGGGAAAGCAGCCATACCTATCTTGAGCCAAAAGAAGCCAACACGTCAGAGGCAGGTTAAGTTCATTACCTGACACTAACAATTAATGCACTGATCTGAAAAATGTATTTGAACCCAGCAGCATATTCACATACAACAGGCAACCTATTTTCAATTAACTGGAAGAAGTTTAAGGTTATATAAATACATTAGTAAACGTTGATTATCCTGTTATTCAAACTCCTAAGTACAGCAACACGTCAGGCCTTATGCTGAAGTCTATTATAGCCTTAGCCTGAAATTTAGAAGTGGCTCATGCCCAAAAAAAGGTTCTACAACTCATTTAATGATTCACAGTACTCCTAAAATGATATTCATCTGTCTGCTCTCCATGGCAGCACTTTCAATCATAAACACTTAATTGTAGGAATTCATCCTCAAGGCCAAATAGCTCTGGGTGAATTAAACTATCCTTAATATAAGAACTAGAACAGTGACTTAAAATTAATCTTTTTCTGATGGGAGGCCATTTATTCAGAGACACATAACCCAGTTTCTACTTCACTTTTCACTCAAAAATCTCCCTTTTAGAGATAGGCACTGCATCACCTGTTTTAGTTTTCCTTATTAGTTTCAAAATTGACTTTCTGCCAACAAAGGAACTTTATTACTTATGGATTGGCAAAGCATAGGAGAGCTGCTTTCATGCTGTCTGTCAGGAAAACTTTTTTCACAGACATTACTTGCTCTCTTTTACTTTGAGGCGTAGGACTTGCAACTGGCAGAAAAACATCTCAAGCCTCCTCAAGCATAAAAGGCTTGTTTTTTTCTGGCAGCATCTAGGACAAGAATGCAAGATTTCACAGTGCTTTCAGCTGTGCTATCTCTAGGATTTTGCTAAAAAAACCCCCAAAACCCAAGAGTGTATGTTTCTCTAAAAATCCAAAACTTCAAGGAGCATGGTTCTGAACATGTGTGTGCATAGGTGTAGTGCACGTATATACCTATATGCTCTTTCTCAGACAAAAAAACAAGGTAAATAAATATTACAGTCACAGCATTTTATGCTATAATCTGAATATTAAAATCCATATCAAATATTCTCCTTGTAGTTGTTTGAAGACTGTACCAAAATTGGTCCTTTCCTTTTTTCTACCTTGTTCGTGAGAAGGAAGCATGAATGAGAAGAAAATGCTACCAAAGCATGTATATTAACAACTTATTCTCCAATAACTTTCACCAATTTGGCTACTTTTAGTCAGAGTGAAACTTGATAATTCACAAAATAACACAGTGATAGACCAGAATTCTGCTGTTTATAAGGAAGCTTAGCATAGCATAAAGTAAAAACTGCTGTGTAAATTCTCCTTGTTTTTTTGTACTTAGTACCCTGTGTCACCACATTCTACTTTTCCTTTACATGCCTATTGAAAGTATTTTTATGTTAATTTGGTTTTACCTTAAATTGTAAATAGTAAATTGGAGAAACTAAGCAAGCACTACATTTAATTTTTTTCACTGAAGTTCCCAAGTGGATAGGTAACCTTTTACTCAATGCAGGTTAGGCCTTTACTTATAGACAGTAGATAGCACAGGATGAGAGATGGACTTAAATGCCACCTTTTTATGGTCAGTTTTGTGCTTGACAGTGATTATCTGTCTACCTATCCACTGAACCAAAGGGAATGATCCTTCTTTTTATCAACTGTCTCTGAAAGAAAAGAATCCAGATGTTATTTCAAAGTATTACTCCCTTGATGCCATCTTTTGATGTTTGCTTTTAAATCACAAGTGCTGCTTTCCTTTTAGAGCACCCCTGATTTATAGAAATTATTCCCTGAATTATTTTATTAATCTCCTTTACCAAATGTATAATAAGAAAAGCAAAGCATTCACATGTGAATAGATAAAAATAGCAGAAAATAAGGTGGCAGCTGGTAAAGAGTAAAACTGTTTGGTATAAATCTTAATCTATTTCATCAAAACATGCTGTACCTCAGGCAGTTGGAAAGGTCAGGATGATCCCATACACTGAAATATTTGTTTTCCTTATGTTTTATTTATTATGTTTTAGGAACTCTTTGTGAAATAAGCAAACCTTTCTCCTAACTGCTAAGTGAGAAATCCTCAAAGAGTTCACATTGCAGACCTTTCTCGTGCTGTGGCGTTACAATTAACACATTCCAATCTGCTGGAGCCAAAGGCTCAATATTCCCATTTCTCTGCTCAAGAACCAGACTGCAACCCCAGGACAGGGAAACCATGGCAGCTGTACATTGTTGTTTAGACTAGTTCAGGTAAACAGTTGTCAAAATACGTTCAGTAAGTAGAGCGAAGTGATAAGCAATAGCTGTCCTTTTAACTGAAGGGGATTTTAACTGACCAAATGGTATGCATGGATAACAGATATTCTGTGCTACATCTTTGGGAAGTTAAGCATGCAGAGAGCAGGGAAAGGCCCCTTGTATTCTTCCAGGTAGCTAGGTAAATCTATCTTAATAGATCAGTAAATGTTTTCAGTGAATCAGAGCAAATTTAGCAAAATCAGCTGAGTCAAAATCACATTACCCCCCTCTGCTCACATCATATTATATAAATAAATCAGTGTACGAGCTCACCAGTAAACTTGGCATGCTTTTCAGGAACAAAGTGAAAATCATTTCTAGTAACAGGCACTTCTCAGCGCTGTAAAAATGTTGTTGCCTCCTTCCTTGGTCATGAAAGGGATTTTTGCCTAAAGGAAAAATAAAAAATAAATTTATTCATCCTTCCCTGTCTTAAGCATATGCATTTGAGTGCATTTGAGCTCAAACAATATATTCTGCTTGTGATTTTCAAGAACCCTTAATGTTCATATTTTCACTACTAATATGAAACTACATTAAAAATATCTACTATATGGATAATATACAGTCATAACCAACATTCATGAATAGTAGTATCAGAAAAAAAAAGAGATTGCTTAAGTTGGTGCCTTTCATCTCCAGTTGGATGATATGCCTCTAAAACTGGCTCAGAAGCATTCATATTTATATATGTACAGCAATATTTCTCCTAGAATTGCTATCCCAAAACAACAGATTAAAAATAAATAAAGCATTTAGTTTGAATTGCACAAAAAAATTTTAAATCCTCACTTGTATATAATTTTTGTATTAGTGACTGTTTAGAAGAATTCCTGTTTGTTACATGGCAGATTAAAAAACCCTGTTTTGGAAAACTAAGTTTTCTGAGTCTGCTCCTTCTTTTCTCTTTCTCCATTTCACATCTTTCTCCTACTCCATTCTGATTTTTATAAAGTAAAACTCTTCAGGCAGACCAAACGTGTATTAAATATCCCAGTGCCAAAAAACTAAAAAGTAGCTTTAAGTAGTTTCATGCACTACGTACAGCCCATAGTCCCAAAAGTAATTTCATTTAGTCACCTTTTCTTACCCTTACAGTTATTTCTTTTCTCTCTTGTGACTGTATGGAAGACTTAGGCAGACAGAGCAGAAAAAGAGTAAGTAACATTGTTGAAAGAAACAGTAAAATACAAACATAGTCCACCGAGCCTATAGCACTTTCAGATGTCTCAAGCCAGAGAATAAAGGTGACTGCAAACCAGAGCACTCCTATGAGGTGCCAGGATTGTCATTTAAAGATCCATTTGCAGTTTTTAAGTTGGAATTTCATTACTCTTGTAAGTTTATCAGATATTTAGTGCTATTTTAAAGAGACATTAGGTTCTCATGAAAAAAAAATTGAACAGAACTCTGTTTAGGAAAGATCCTGCTGATATATTGCCTATTTAATATTTATGCTACCTTTCTCATAACAATATTTGAAGTTTTAAGTAACAAACATTTATTACATTCTTCTGTTCTTGTTTCTCATTCACCACATAAATCATGGTCTTCCTCCCTCTGCCTTTATAGCAGCCAGCTGTGGTTTTAGAAACAAATTATTATGACTTCAAGTGACGAATAAACAGCAGAAGCAAAGGAAGTCTTGAGATACTATCCACATAAAAATCCCATTAATAAAATAACATAGGGAAAGCAGCTTTGCATCTAGACAAGACGTATTCCTGTTCTCCAAGATGCATTAATGAACTTCAAAGAAACAGCCTTAATTTGAACACTGTGATATCAGAACAAAACACTTTTTGAGCAAAAGCTGTGTGCCTACATATACAGAATTATTTTAGTAATAAAAATAGATCCATATTAATTTTTTATTGTTCTCTGGAACATAGTGAAGTCAGTGCCATTCTGAAAAGTAATGGAGGTTTTTTGCAAGATTTTATGTCATAGGTAGCTGAACTGTCAACTAAATTTCTAGGGGCACAAACTCATTCTCTCCCCTCTTCACATCAATCCAACGAAAAAACTTAGTGGGAATTCCACAACTGTCACTGGAGCCTGGATCTGAGGCTATCTGAACTTCACAGACAAAAACAGGAACAAGAATGACCTTCAAGACCTAAATTGTTTTAAACCATTTCTGAGAATGCTTAAGAAAGCCCGTGTTTGTTCCTCAGACCTCATTTTAAATCTGTGCTGCTGCCAGTGATTTAAACCACCTTTTTTTCATAAACTGAATAAATTAAATTCAAAAGCACCCAGGCATTACAAACAGATGAAATCATGCTGGCCAATAATTTCACTTAACAAAGTAGATTTTTTTTTCTCTGATGAATTTACTTAATCACTAAATACAGAACTTAATTTTTAAGATAACTATTAATTCTCTTATCCTCAGATGCTTAAGAATTATAAGCAATAACTGTTACAAAATCCTTCAGGATTTGTAATCCTTCCTCAGTCCTTATTTTTTCTTTTTTTTTTTTTTTTATTTTTTAAGAAACGTTGCATTTCAGACGGTACTGGGGAGTGCGACCCAAGGCAGCGTCTCAGCCTGGGAGCTCTCTCTGTGCAGGGGAGCTGCTCCGCTCCCTCAGCCAGACAGGGCAGCCTCATACATATTCATTTCCCCTCTGATAACAAAGGCTCCCTCGCCCCTCCCGCCCCGATTTTTAAAGATACTATCTTTTATTATGCTATAGGCTTGGGCTTCTTTCCTGAAATCTTTAAAAAGACACCCCTTAATCCTTCTGCCGTCAATTCTCCTTCTCAGATACCCCCGTACAATTAGCAGGGAGCCCTGACCTGCAGCCAAGGGCAGGAGTGAGACTATTACGGCTACTTTTGCTTTGTTTTCCCTCTTTTCTTTTCTCTCTTTTTTTTTTTTTTTTTTTTTTTTTTTCTCTTTTCCCCTCTGTGTGTGTTTCTTTCTCAAGTCGGCTCGGGGCCGCTGGGGCAGCGGCGAAAGGTGGCTGGTTACCGAGCAGCACCCAGGGCGCAATCAACCATCTTTACGCCGAAAAACAGCTTCGTGATTATTAAAAAAAAAAAAGAATAATAATTAAAAAAAAAAGGGGGGGGGAGGGGGAGGAAATCGGCGCGCGCAACGGCGGGCAATGGCTGTTTGTAGCAACGAGGTATTTAGCGCCGGAGGGTGAAGGGGGGTGGAGACCAGGGTGGGGTGTCCCAGGAGCTTCGGCCGCCGCAAGTCCCTGGCAGGGAGCTCCTGGCACCGGCCCCCGAGCGCTCCCGGCCCCGCGGGCGGGCCCCGCCGCCGCGCTCAGGTGCCCGCGGCTGCCGGCGCCGGGCGGGCCGGGCGCCCCTCGCCCCTCCGGCCCCGGCACGGGCGGCCGCGCTCGCCCCGCTCCCTCCGGGGTCCCGCCGCGCCCGCGGGGCGCCCCGCGCGGCCCCGCCGGCCCGGTCCCCCCGCAGCCCCGGGCACTGACCTGCGCGTCGCCCGCGGCTCCGCGGGCGCAGGGGGAGGAGGCGGGGGGGCCGCGGGGCAGCGTTCGGCGGCCGCTGCCCCGGCGTGACAGGGGCGGCGGCTCGGTGCGTCGGCCCCGGCTGGCCGCGATCGCGGCGGAGGCGCCGGAGCGGGTCCTGTCACATGATGCGGTTCCTGGAAAGTTCCTGGAAAGCAGCCTTTGTATGTAACCATCCCGGGAGGGGGGAGCGGCGGGGGCAGGATGCCCTCGCCTCGCAATCAAAGGCGAGCAGACCGCCCGCGCCGGGGAGAGGCGGGGGAGAGGAGGGTGTTGTTTCCCCAGGAGCACCATCTTCCTCCGGCAGCCTCTGTCCGCCCCGGCACAGCCTCGACGCTTCTCCCCGGCGGCGGGTGCCGTGTCCCCTCGGCCCCCCGACGCCGCCGGGAGCCAGAACAACCTGACCGCCCCACCTCCAGGCGGCGGCAGCGGCGGCCCCAGCCCCGTCCCGCCGAGCCCGGGTGAGTCCCCTTGTCGTCGCCCCCCTCCGCACGATGCCGTGCGTCGCTTGGAGAGCCGGCAGCCCGCCGCCCCGCTCCCGGTACGGCTCTGCCGACCGCCGGGATGGAGGCTCCCCGCAGCCGGCGGCGGGCTGCTCCGGCTCTCCTCGCCTCGGCCGGGGGACGCCCGGCTGCAGCCAGCCGCCGTCGCCTCGCCAGCCTTCCGTCCCCACCGAGCTCCCGCGGCGGCGGCGCTTCACGGCTCGGCGCTGCCGGAGCCTCCTTTCGCAAGGGGTCGCGCCCGGACACCGCTGGCAGGGCTGCTCCCACCTGCGCCCGTCGGCCCCGCGCCCGCAGCCTCTCCCGGTGACAGGCGCACCTGCGCCCGGCCACCGAGCCGGCGGCGGGAGCGTCGGCGCGGGGAAAGGAGGGATGGGCTTTGTCGAGGGGTTCCCGCGAGTCTACCTACATCTATTGGGATAGAAACCCGTCAGAACACCCTATCAGTTGTCACTAGAGTTTAATTTGGAAAAGTTTCTGAGCTCCGCCGCGGAACTTGTTAGGGGAGGAACCACCTCAGCATAACCCCCTCACCTGGCGGGTGCTGCGCACCCGCAGGCAGAGACTGCCCGGTTCGCAAGCACCGGCGGGGGGCTCCCGGTCTTCCCGCAAGCCCCGTCCCTTCGCTCCAGCCAAGCCAGCTAGGCTCCCCCTCTCTGGTACTGCCCGGCTTTGTGTCGCTCCTGATGTGGCGGTGCACTAGGAGAGAAGAGGCTCTTTTTGTCCCTCTCGTTAGCTTCGGCCAAGAGGAAAGATTTTTTTCCCCTCCCTAATATCAGCATTTAATGGAGCGGGAAAAGCATATTTCCTGCTCCGCGCTAATTATAGCGCGTCCTGCACCGCGCTGCCCCTTCCGTTCCCAAGCGGCCGGCGAGCCCCCGGAGCCGGCACTGCCTGCGCACTCGCTCCGCAGCTTCTCGGGTACTGCTCTACCCGAGAGGAGGTCTCCCATCCCGGGAGCATGGCCCACGCCGGGCTTCCGTTCCCGTTCCTACAGGTACGACTTCGTGGATGACCTTACTGGAAGGCGTCCGTACGCACCGCAGCGTGGAACCCGGGCAGCGCCGGGGCTGGGACCACTGTCCCGCTGGTTAACCCTCCTCTCCCATACGCGCTCGGCTCTCCCCACGACCTCCTCCCGCCCCAAAAGTCCCAGAGCCGCCGGCCGGGCTCGCCTGCCCCGGCCGAGGGAGCGGGGCATCAGCGGGTTCGCCTTTGCGACAAAGCGAGACCACCGTCTCGGGACGCCGCCTCCGCCGAGTCCCCGGCGGAGAGGAGCCGAGGACAGGCTGGGCGGCGGGGGGGAGGAGATGTCCCTCCCCCGCTCCGCCGGGAGGTGATCTCTCGCCTCGCGTCCCTCCTCTGGATGCTGGGAAGTTCCGAAGCGGGATCGCCAGAAACGCGCTCTGCGTCGGGAGCGCCTCTCGCGGGGCTCGCCGCTAACCACGCTCTCTCTCCGCTCGCAGGCGGCGCCCGGGCCGGGGGCCGGGACCATGCGCCCAGCGCTGCGCTGAGCCCCGCGGCGGCGAAGCGGAGCCCTCTCCTGCCGGCAGCCCCCGACCTGCGGGCGAGCGGGGCCGCCCCCGCCGCCGCCGCCCATGACCCTGCGCTCCGCCGAGTCCCTGGAGAGCGCGGAGAGCTCCGGGGAGCGCTGGGGGCGCCCCGGGGCGGCGGCGCCCGCTGCCGAGGAGTGCCGTGAGGCGGAGCAGCTGGCCGCGGCTATGGAGGAGCTGCGGCGGGCAGGTAAGCCCGGGCGGCCGGGAAGGGGAAAGCGCCCGGGGCGGCGGCGCTGTCCGGGGGGAGGCAGAGCGGCGCGGCGGGGATCCCCACCGGGCCGAGCGGAACCGGGCGGCGGTGCGACGCCTGGCCATCGCCGCTCGGCGCTGCCAGGTCGCGTTCCCCCGGCGGAGAGGGGCGGCGACGACTCCGACCCTACGCGGACTGCGGCGGTCGAAGCGAAAGCGGCGGCAGCGCCGCGCCCCAGCGGCAGCCCGGGATCTGCGGCCGGGCGAGGGCCGGGCGCTGCCGCCGGCCGGGGCGGCCGCATCCCCGCGGCCCCGCGTACCTGCGCTCCCCTCTGCGGCGCGGCGGCGGCTCGCCCGGCCCCGCAGGACGCGGAGCTTGCTTGCGGGAGGAGGGAAGGGCTTTTTGTCTTCATCGCAGCCGCGCCAGGACCGCAGCTACCTCGCCGAAGTTGTTTTCTTATCCCTTCGCTTTCGATCGCTTGAGAAAGCTCATTTCAGCAGCAGCCTGCTCCGAGTTCCCCACAGCGGGCGTTGTGCGGGCTGCCAGCCCGTGCCTTGCTCTCCCGGCGGCAGAGCAGCGGGGAGCCGCGGGACGCGCCCCTGCCGCTTCAGGGGCGGCCCGCCGGTCGGCGGCTCCGCTCTCGGCCCCGCAGGACGCTGCGGGAATGTTTGTGCATGTGTATGCATACATGGGTAAATAAAAAGTGACCTGGAAAGCTCTGTCAAAACGAGATGCATTGTAAAACAAATGAATTTAAATAGCAAATAAAAATTTACTGTGCCTGCAGGACTTTAGCTTTCAAACAACAAAAGAAATGGGTGTCTAGAAGTACATCAGCTAGAGAGCAGCTTTTCAAACAAACAGGAATAAACAAATCCCTTCTTTTTCTCATCTTTTAACAGGATGGTACTGGGGCAACATGACTGTTGCTGAAGCCAAAGAAAGGTTACAGGATGCCCCCGAAGGGACCTTTTTGGTTAGGGATAGTTCGCACTCAGAGTATCTACTGACTATATCAGTAAAAACGTCAGCGGGACCGACCAATCTACGTATAGAATATCAAGATGGCAAGTTTAGACTGGACTCTATCACTTGTGTCAGATCTAGACTTAAACAGTTCAACAGCGTTGTGCATTTGATTGAGTACTATGTTCTCATGTGCAAGGATAGAACTGAAACACCTTCAAATGGAACAGTTCATCTTTACTTGAACAAACCCCTCTATACATCTGCTCCATCTCTGCAACACCGCTGCAGAATAGCTATAAACAAGAGCACAAATCAGATCTGGGAGCTGCCATTACCAACAAGACTAAAAGAGTACTTGAAAGAGTATCAATACCAGGTATAAATATATTTTCTAAATGCCTCTAACACAGAGTAACTTTTGAATGCAATTCTTAAAATCAGCCAAAGAACTGAGTAACCAGTTGTACAACTCAGCATGGAATTCACTATCAAAACAGTGGCAGTTCTAGGGGAAAGGTTTTTATTTCAGATGCTACAAAGAGAGACTTTATGTAAAATAATCCCACTTTGCATCCTTGGGGGTTCAACAAAGTGGCATGCTATTCTTGCAAGAGAGAGAAGTGAGGAATCTATCCAGATTGTGTTGCTTTGTCAATAAAATGCTGCACTTACTGTCAAATGCTTTCTGAAGCAGTGGGACCGGGAGAGACTTCATAAGTGGTCAGAGACGTATGAGAGTTTACAAGTATCTCAGTTGTCTGATTCTAAGATTAATTTGGTGCTGGTGTTCATATAATCCTAAAAGCTTAACTAGATCACACACTGTGATAATCTTGCTAAAGTTATGCAACTAATCAAATCCAATCAGAAAAATTATCATGTATTCAGTTTTTATTGAACTACTCTCCTGCTTTTCTGCAAGCAAAGGAGTACTGTAAGTAATCAGTCTAGAACATTGTTTTTCAAAGTTCTCTGAAAGCTGACCTTAAGAAGAAATGCCACATCTTTCACAGGAACCCTGTATATTGCTGATTATACCAGATTGGTATCCCAGAATCCTTAATGTGTTAACATCTTCACAGTGGTGATGTATCCATGCTATTATTATTAAGCCTCTTTTGGTTGAGGCTTTAGAATTATATACTTCAGACTTGCAGTTCCAATGTCAAAACATGGGTATCAGCAGTTATGTGTGTCTTCTACAGTGTAGAATGTTTTCTTCAGCCTGTTTCCCAAAATATGGGGAAATACGATGTGGATTTTTTTTTTTTATAAAGGGGTTGGTTTTTTCTTTTTCTTATTTTTTTTTAAATTTTCTTTTTGTTTTTTTTTTTTAATTTTATTTTATTTTATTTTATTTTATTTTATTTTAATTTTATTTTTATTTTATTTCTAAACTTCCTATTCACCATTGTAGCTATCAGATGATTACTCAATAAAGTAAATCAAAGTGCACAACAATCTCCCAATCTTTTTATGTACGTATTTCTACCATTCAGGAAAGAGTGCTCTTATATAGGAACTTATATAATTTCCCAGCTAATACTCAGATAAATGCACATGTATCAGTGAGGATGAATAACCCTGCTTTGCCTTTGTGGTGCTGCTCAAAAGTATAGCTGGATTACATTCAGATTAGTGGCTTAGAGGCTGCCTGCTGAATTCCTGTAGTTGGGTATTAGCACAGGACATTGCTTTTTCTGTTTCAGTAGTCTTCTAAAGAGGAAGAGGGGACTAAGACCCTCAGTATCCATTCTTCAGCCCAAAGGTAAAGTACTTAATAGAAGAAATGCACAGGATGAGAAAAATAGGAAAGCAGTAAGAGAGAAACAAGGACATAGACTCACCCTTAGTCAACAAATTAAAAGTTTTAATTCTTTCCCAAGCTTATTTGTTGATTAAAGCCAAGACCTGTGCTTGAACAAGGAGGGTTGTCAAGACTTGCTGTAATCTAGCTTTGCCCAGGCTGAAATAGAAACAACATAAAATAATCTTGTTTTCCTTGTGACTTAACTGCTCTGTTGTACTTTCAAGATGTTCTGTCCTTTCTCATAAACTCTGGGGCCCTGACCAGCTTATTTGTTGCCTCTAAACTCCCAGTGTTACACACTCAGTTCTGTCTGTCTGTCTGTAACATCCTGGCAGAAATGAGTAGCAGAGCCACTGAGAAATAGAAGGCACCAAGAACATGAGGCAGAGTGGATGGTTCCTTGATATGGCATATTCTTTATATGTTCTTGTTCTTTCTATGGAAAAGGTGGGTTTCTCCTCTTCCATGGCTCAAATTTTCTGTCCCCATTTTAAACTCAAGTTTTAGTATAGAAATAGGAAGAGTTTTTTTCTGAAAAACAAATCAAAATATTTTTTATGTAAAATTTTCCCCATGTCTTGCCAAGATGTATTTGGAAGTCTTTCACATTATATGGTGGCCACCTTTTGGTTGCCATGCCCAAGGAGCTCTTGTATTCTAGGTATGTGTCATAACTACATGGTTCTTGTCATCAGTCTTGCTAAGATCTGCCACCCTCAGGCTGAGGAGCTTTTCCTGTGAGCAGAGCCTGTCAAAAAACTGTGTTCCTGGGAACACTTTTCATTCTGATGAATCTTTTCTTACAGTTCTTGCCTAGCTCTCTCCTGTGGTGAGAGAACTGCTGTATGGAATAACTTCCATCACAGTGACAAACCCTCTAATCTGCTGCTGTGTTAACATTCTACTTCTGTGCCTTTTCAGCCAGGATGATACACTTGGGGTCTCAATGGTAAACACATTCTGCTGAGGACCTTTAAAATAAATCCCTGGGGGTTTCACATCATGAATACCAGTGCTGGAGCAAGCAGATTGAGAAGATAAGAGCGTTGGGGTGCAATGAGACTGCTATGCTGCAAATATAAGAAATGATTTGTGGCTTGTTGGTGTGAGCAGTCACAGGCCAAGTGTAGCCCGCAGCAGAGCCAAGCTCTGAGGAACAACAAGGGGCAGATGCAGGGAAGCTTGCTGGGTTTTTTAAATAACAGTTCTCCAAAGCACAAGGGCAATTGGCAGGCTGAGAACAAGGAGTGCTGGCAAAGTGAAAGGTGGTCATTCTTGTAACTAATCAAGTTACTGTGATGTGGAATCAAGTCACCAAACATTGAGCATACCGACCTAGACTTTGTATCATTTGCATCAGATCCTGTGAGGAAAAGTAGGCTCTGTAACTCTAGTGTGTGCTTGAAGCTGTGAACAATATTTTAAACAGACTGGAGGGGGAACTAGTCCTCTTTGTATGAAAGCACAGTTCTTGTCCTCATTAGGATGCCAGTCCTAGGGTGATGCATTGCACTAGTAAAACTAAACCACAGTTTAGCTTGCAGAAAGCTTGGCTTCTTTCTAATGCAGCACAGAGGAATTACTTGTTCTGCTACAAAAAATCTGATGATAGAACATGATTAGATTTCAGCAGTACAAAGATCTTGCATGAAGACTTTGTGAGTTTTCAGACAAAAAATTTTCAGACATGTTGTTCAAACATTCAAAAATTTTTTCAGTGCCTTTTTTTTCTTTACTCTATGGATGCTGTATCTTGTTTGCAGCACTAGCTTTTAAATTGTGGGCCTTTCAGATTATAAAAATTACTTCTAACTGATATATATCATCTTGAATTGCTAGTACAGAGTGTGCAGCAAAGCCAGTTTCACAGGTTCAATGCCCATGAGTCAAATCATGATAAGGACTTTATTCCTAAGCCTTTTTTCACCCCATGTACTGATTTGGTTTTTCTTTTTTGAGTCTTGGAGTTTCAGATTTTCCAGTTTATACCTGGAATGTTAAAAAACTTCTTCACTTTACTTAAATGAAATCTGAGAATCCTACAATCCTAAAAGGTGATGCTTAAAAAAACCAACCAAAATAAACACAATTGTAATATGAATGATGAAAATTGAACTGGTGATAGTATTTAGTTTAGCACTAAACCTAGCAGAAGTGTAAACTAGGGCAGTATTTTAGTTGTGTGGATATCTTCCTGCTGGCAGTATCACTTGAGACAGAAAATGGTTTGAGTACAAGATGAATGGGTAGAGTGGGAATGTAACCAAGAAGCTGTGCTCATTGCATTAGAAGTAATTTTATTTTAATCTGATCTTGTCATTATTGTCCTAATTGTATTTTATGTAACCACATTCTAGATAAACAGTATCAAATTATTAGCAAGAAGAAAAAATTGTTCACCAGAATATGGAGGGCAAAGGGAATTTTTTATATCTTACAACAATGAGGAATTTACTCCTATAATGAGACTAAGTCTCATCACCTTGAGAAAACAGAATCTACATTGCACAGGGAGGAGAGAGTTCTGTAGTTGTGTGGATTTTGTACCTTAGCCAACTCTCATGTTTTAGCAAAATGTCCCTGCAGGTAAATTACCTCGTTAAAGATTGTTTAAAAACCTTTATTTATTTATATGCTCTTTTCAATAGCTTTTTCTTGTATTCTTGATAACAATCCTATTGATTTTTCCTTTGGCTATAATCTTAGGCACTAGTGGAAAGTAAGTCAAATGATATCAGGGCTTTGCTCTCCTTAAGCCAAAACACATAATGGAAATAGGAAGAGATATCTTTAGACATTGGTATCATGTCTAAGAGTCATTTAAAATAAAGTAAAATAAAATTTCTGCCAACTTTGCAGTCATTAAAATAATTTTAAGTATTGTATTTACTGCTAGAGGAAACAATGGCTTGAGGGGTTTTAAAAACTGCATTGCTAATTCTCAATAACAGTAAAAAAACTTTGTTGAAAGGAGAAATTTTATTTTAAAAATATAGAAATTAATGAAACTTTTACTATATAAACCAAAGAATTTCTAAATAGAATAACAGAAGTTAGTTGAACAGTCTGAGCTGGTTAGTTCTGTATACACAAAGGAAATGGGGATGACAAGCTGCTGTGGTATCTCAGCCTAGCTCCTGAAAAGCACTTCTCTATTAGCATTAGATTCAGCAGGTCTCAGTATTTTGCTAAGCCATTAGCATGACTGAAAATGCCTGGAAAGAACATTCCACTGACACATAACTGGTCTGTTTACAACAACATGGCCATTTGCCACAGCATTGCTAAAATTGGGTCGTTTCTACAACAGGCTGAATATCAGTCAAAGGAAGGGGGAGGCAGACTTGGTTCAGGGGCTGACCATCGCTGGTCCTTATCTCCTGTCTTACAGAGCACAAGCCAGGTGAAACACAGCTGCCAGGAACAAGATGAGAAAATATTCTGCTTTCTGAGGATTACTTTGTCTGGCTTTCATGTCTGAGAAGGGACTAAAGGGAAAGGACATGGAAAAGCCAGCAGCTCCTGTGAGAGGTGGTACTTGTCACAAGGTGTATCAAATAACTAACCACCTGGATGAGTACAATGCTGAAAGGTGTACTAGTAGAGATTAAAGGTCATGGGGAATAACTAGTATCAGTACAGTTTGAATCCACACATAGACAAAGTCTGGCTAGATTGCTCAATTTTGAGAAAAAAAAATTAGCTTATGGCAAACTCAGTAAGTCCTGGTGCCAGGGTTACCAAGCAGGAGAGGGATTAACTGTGTTTATTGATCAGGTTATCTGCAGGGCTTTAAATTAGCCAGTGCCTCTGAGAAAGTTTACAGAAATACAAAAATATATCACCATAATTTTGCTGATTGAGCTGCCTGATAAGTTGTGTATCTCATTCTACTTAGAATCTATTTTTTAAAAGGGATTGCACCTGTGTTTCATTTTGTTTTCTTCCAGAATTGGAGCCATTATTTTTCCAGGAACTGAAATACCAAAATAATACCACTCCTTTTTATGCTATTAAGGAGGAATATAATGCTGGAGCAAAAGCCATTTATATTAGCATAAGGAATGAGCTGGCATTTAGTAGGAAAAACTTCAAACAGGTAATATCCAGAAAAAGTTTAGTGGTGAGCGCTGCAAAGAACAAAATACACTAAAAAAAACCCCAAACAAACAAATTCAGTGCTTCTGTCTTGATTTCTCTTTCACTGGAGGGCAGGCTTTATGTAAGTAAATCCTTTTGATTCCAGTCAAACTGTTCTGTAACTGATGTTTCATAGCTGAGGTTTGCAACTTGGTGCACTGTTAGCTAACAAATATTAAATGCAGAGGCATGTTAGACACGGGGAAAGATTCAAAGCCCAGTGCAAATTCTTCTTCTATTTGGGTCAGGCTTGAAAACAGGATTTTATGAAAAATAGTTGTAAATGTGGTAGCTGAAAGGGCAAAAATCCCCTTTCAAAATGCTTTGTTACAATTTAACTGTCTTTAGATTGCAGCCCTGAAATAGGATCTGTTGGGCTGACTCACTGTACCCACACTCTGCCCCAGGGGGAATCTCCAAATTTGAGAGATTGCTCTGGACACCTTTTTAAAAACACATTTGTTTTTTTCTTACTCTGGCACATCTGGAGGGCAGAATATGTTGTGGATCAACTCTTACTGTTCAAGGGATTTTGAGCTGGTTGATTTTCTGTAGGAAGAGCACTAATACTGAGCTGCAATTTATCCATCTGTAAAGCAGTGGACACAACATTCTGTAATTTCTCAGCATGGGGTGAAAAGTGGCTTATACTACAAATAGCATTAATAGGAACTTAAGCTGCAGTGAGGGCAATACCTCTGATGGCTGCACTGCTAAAAAGAGAGAAGTAAGTTAGGAAAGTGAGATCCTTGTCCAACTAGATTGCAGTGGATATGGCACAGCTCCTTCCTGAGCTGGAATGCTTCAGACGTGGTTTTTCTGCGAGGGAAGCTGCTTGTGAGAGGCTTTCTGGAAATTTATCTGGTTTTTTTAACTCCTCTGACAGAGGATGCAGTGCCTACTGCAGGATGCTTCACAAGCCTGCAGGCAGGCAGGTTTCATTTTGAAAGGGAACAAAATAGATGAAGTGAATTTTTAATAGAAGAGTATTTTTTGTTTGAAACAGGATGCATGGGAAAGGTATAAGCAGTGACAAATATCTTGTGAGGCTATCTGTAAAAACATTGCATGAATCATTGCTAGCTCCTGAAGTCTAACCTTACAGTAAGAACCTTTCAAAATATAATATATGAGTTTGTCCAGTTCAAATCCAGGGAAAGCAATAGAAGATTGCAAAAAGCAATAGCTATTCTCCCCCTAAACAAAGGCAACCTTCCAGTCTTTTATCTAAAATATTAGAAAACCATTTCATATGCTGTATTTTGCAAATAAAGTAAGTTGGTTTTGTGAAAAGATTTCAGACTTCAATCTTTATTTAGTTTTAGTTATTTACCAATGTTTGATTTTCAGGTTAATTAGTGAATTTTCTTTGTTCTCATATTAATAAAATGGTGCTTTACATTTAAAAATAATTTAATAAGTCTGGAATAAATAAGAAATAATAAGAAGCTTGCAGTATTTCATCTGTCTCCTCAATGAATCTTTAAATTAAATTTAAAAATAGAGAACTACATTAATTCATATATTTAAAGGACTACAGATTCTGAAAAATACTGAGTCATGCTTTGCAAGTATTAAGTACACTATTTTTATAATACACTAGATTTTTAAAATGAAATGTTTACTAAAGTTTTGCAGTGGATGCCTGCTTCCTTTTTATAACTATTTCTCACTCAACTTTTTGCTAGAGATTATTTGTATCATGGTAAAAAGCACTAAGAATTCATTGCAGTACTGCTAATAAACATTTATTTTTATTATGGAAACAAATGTAAATGTATAGACACTACAGAGTCACTTCAAACTCTATGTTTTAAGATGCTTTAGAACTTTGTGTGTTATATTTTATCTACGTGCTGGACGTGCCTTTTAATAAACTACTACTTTTGAGGAAGTTAATGACGTGTCACCTATATTTTATATTAATTCCTCTCTTTGATCTGCATTGAATTTAAAGTCTTTATTATTTTAATGAATAGAATTTACAAAGTATCAGAACAATTACACAGCAGCCCAAGGTCTGATCCCTTTCAGTGATGTGCTTCAGTCCTGCCTGCCATCTATTTTAGGAGGGACAAGGAATCATTTTTCTAGTAGCAAAAGCCACCTGAAGAGCCGGACTCCTTCCCAAGTGACCACCTAGTGCCCTCAAACCCTGCCAGCATCCAGCACAGCATGCCTAAGATTTGGTCTACAGTTTGGGGAAACTTTCTATCCCAAACCCTTCCCTTCCTTGGCACCAGCCCGGTTTTCAGAGAGTGGCACAGGAGATTTGGATGTCAGCATTACAGAGGGCAAAGCTGCAAAGGGGAGGGCAATGGGGGCCAGGGTGAGGAGGAAGAGAAGAGGGAGGAAGGGAAGGGGTTACTGCCTGGGACAGCAGTGGACAGCAATGGTTTGCAAAACCCTCATCTGGCCTTCAGGCCACCCAGTGTGGCTCACCCTGACTTACATTCTACCACGGTTTTTGAGACATATCACTTACAGAAATGTTTTCTGCGCTCTTCTTTCTAAAATTGACAGGCAAGCATACAAGATACGTTTCTCTTTTCCCTTCCTAATTTCTGAGGTTTTGTGAGAGATTTAACCAATTAGATGTGCTTTTAACAAACAAATCTAGAGGCTCCTATTTTTTCTTTTGTCTCTAAAGCTGGAATGCTGTCCTGCAGACAATTGAAAACAGCCCAATCCTAATACATTAAATCTGTTTATGCCAGTTTTAAGAACACATTTGGCCTCTTGTTATCAGCAGAAAACAAACTAGTCAGTAGAAAACAAATTACACACATGCTTGGATACAGCTTGACTCTAATTAGCATAAAGGATCCTCTATAAAAAGCATTTCTTAAAAAACTCACTATTCTGGTACACAAACCTTTCTAAAAAGGTTTGTGACTTTTAAGTGAGCTTTCAAAAGCGCATAATAAATGTAAAAATCTAGGATTATGACTCGGAATAACCTACATGTAAAGTGAACAGCATGTGAGAAGAGATGCTGCTTAGCTTGGTTCCCACAGGTTTGGACTTGTGACCCTGAATTCAGCAGTCCTTAAAAGTGTGGCCTGATGACCACTGATGGCCCCTCAATATGCAGAACCAGACAGAACAAGCTTTTAAGACAAAAAGTCTGAGGATACTGATGTGCAGGGCTGACTATTATGGTCCAATGATCTGCAATCTAGGAAATGGCTTTTTAATTCTACATCGTTAGCTTTGAGATTTGAGCAGTTAGTGGGGCACTGAGTTGACACCAAACTGGCTCAAACAGATATAAAATATATGTATGTATTTGTCCTTAAAACTGAAATAGAACCAAACCATGTCTCTCAAGTTTTGTTGAACTTGGACCAGAATGGAAGTGGAAGACCTTTAGTGAGGGCTGAACCCAAATGGGACCAAAACAAAGAATTTAAGGACTTCTCTCCTTGGATTTAAAGTATTAGGACTGTGTGTCTTTATCCTGTACCTGTACTATATAATGAAAACCTGGCTGCGTTGCTAAAGTTGAACTCAAAACACCAGTAGCGTATTCAGTTTCCACTAAATAAATTTGCAGCACTAGTTATTAACTAGTGGAATGAAAAGGAAACGCCAGATTTTCCCTTACTGAGATTTGGACCTCTGGTGCTGTCCTCTCCCTTCCTAGGCCTATCTGTTTCCCTTCACTGCTTTCCTTCTTTCTATCTCTGTTCAGACTGCAAGCAAATACGTGACTAAATGCTGACTGTGTAGCTGCTCTAATTTCCTTGGGTGGAATCTGGAGTTGCTCTGTGCATATCCATATGTTTTGCTAACTTTCTAAGACATTCTTGGATAGTATAAAATTAAAAAACCCAAATTGCCTCATCTGGCAAAAAGATACAGTAAATGAAGTGATGTAACTGCTTGCTCTAATTTTCTGTTTTAAAATGCAGCCACATTATCTGCAATTAAAAGCAGCTGTCAGGATTGCAACGTTGAGATTCTCTGAAGTCTCCAAGTTTGGTCACTCCAATTCCAGATATAATACAGTTCCTTAGATCATGACTGAAAGAAATAAAAAAAAAGGCAGCAGTGACAATCAGAAGTATGAGAAGCTGGGACAGGAAGCTCTCAGTAGCTTTGCACTGCTGTGCTGAGGAATGATCATGCAGACATTTGTGGTGTCTCTGCTCCCCAGAGCTGCTCTGGACTGTTTACAAATGCATCTCCTCACAACTACTATTACAAACGTCACGGCAAGAAAATTTAAAACCACCTCAGCTGTACTTTGGCTACAACAGCAGCATACTTCTTGTCTTGGAGTTACTGATGATGAGTTACTTGTGTGGCTCCCAGTGTTGTCAAATATGTTAAAGCATTGCTCTGAAACAACCCAGAGGAGCATTTAGATATTTTTATGTCTGCATTCCTAGAAGACTAACATGTGCCTGAGACAAAAAAAAAATATTTACCTTGGTTTATCAGATGTAATAAGATATTATTTATCAATTATTCACAAGCAATTTAAACCCCTGTATCCAATTTATTACCTGCAAATAATTGCAGATAAAAGTGTTACGTCATCAAACAAAAACACTGCTTTAAAACTGCCAAATAAGTAGCATCTCTGCAGAAGCTAGCCACATGATATGTGTATCCATTTTTTAATAACATTTCTTAAAACCAGCGTACAAACTTTGCCTTTAAGGCTGATTTACATTCTGTGTCCACATAAATTCTCAACTGTCAGCCACAGGAAAATCAAAGGAAAAGGATTTAATATTCCTGAGTGTGGCTGCCTATCTTTATGCAAAATCTTGTAGATAAATATCATGTTAAGTACAGGCAGAATGTGAACTCTGCTCTTGGTTACATTTTTCCATGGCAAGTATTTCTTGGGTACAGTATCTAGGAAAGGCACGTAAAGGTTTCCACCACCAGCTTCCAAATACCCTTAAGTATTTCAAATACCCTTAAATTTGTATGATTAGTCTAAACAGAGTGTACAAATGGGATTCACAAGGTGATGACGTTTCTAGCAGCAGTGCAGCAACCACCTTTCCTGCTTTTCCAGAGGGTAGGTATCAGCACGCTGTGCAGACCACAGCCAGCTTGCTGTGCCTGCCGGCAGCTTCAAAGGTAGTACGTTCCAGCACTGGAAGATCTTTTTTTTTTTTTCCCTTTCATCGCTATTGCGGTCCCGACATGAAAGAAAAAGGGCTGACACCACTCAATCCCACGTGACACCTGACACCTATGCAAAGATGGAAAAAAGTTATTTCATGATGTGTGAGTGAAAGTGACACTGCCTCATTTTTACAGCGCTGTGAATCACCGTCTTCTCTTTTCTACTGTATTTCAGTTCCAGGCATCCGTATAAAATTAAGTGAATAATACAGTATTCACTAATAGAGGAATAAAACAACAAGAGTGTGCATAGCAATGCAGTAGACACAGGCCAGCTCAAATTATTAACTTGAACAAATTATTTTCATCGATTAAAGCTTCTTCATTTTTAGGCTGTCCAGATGAAAGTAATGAAGCCAAATGTGTACAGAATACGATATAATACTGCTCTGTGTTTGATATGAGGGTGCCAGCACCACGATGAAGTTCAGCGTATCGCATACTCAAAAACAGGAACCAGTGTGCCTAGAGAGTAATGAGATCAGCTGTTTCTAATGTCATTAAAATTCCAATTTCGTAATTTCTGATTTAATTTTAGACACAACCCCTCCCCTCACTAAACACCCCCACCGCCCCGACTCCTGAGAGCGCAGCAGGTCCTCCGAACTCCGAGAAAGGCGCCTCCTTGCCGGAGACACCTCCCGCCCTCGCCCCGGCTGCGGCACCGAGCAGCGGCGGCGGCACCGAGCGGCGGCGGCACCGGGCAGCGGCGGCCCCGCCGGGTCCCTTCCCGCGGCCCCCTCCCCAGCCACGGCTGCTGCCGCCCGGGCCCGGCTGCCCGCAGCTGACATGGCGGCCGCGGGCCCCTCCTGCGCTGGCGGCCCGGCAGCGGCCGCCCCTCCTCGGCCGGCCCGCAGCAGGGCGGTAGCGGCGGCGGCTTCCGGCCGAGCCCTCCTGCCTTCAACAAAGATGGTGCTCCCCGCGCAAGCTCCGCGGGCGCCGGCGCGTCCTGGGTAGCTTCCCGCTCCCCTCGTGTAAGTACGGGGCGGGGGCGGCGGGCTCTCCCCGCATACTGCTCGCTCCCCGCATACTGCTCGCTCCCCCGGGCGCTGCCGACGGCTCCACTCGGTTCGTTCTGTCCCGTCCCGCCCCAGGCGCCGTCGAGGGGGAAGCGGGAGAGCGGTGCCGCGGAGCCCGTCGGGGGCCGGGGCAGGGGCCGGGCTTCGGCGGGGAGGCCGGGCCGGGGCGGCGGGGCCGCCTCCACTGGCGCAGCCCTGCCCGGCGGGAGGCCGGGACTGGAGGAGGGCGGGGGGCTGCTGCTGCCTGAGGGGGCTCGGGCGCCGTGCGGGCAGCTGGCGCTGGCTGCTACCGGAGGAGCAGCTGCCTGTCCTCGGCAGGGAAAGCGTTAAAAGCAAAACTTGCTGCTTCTTTTTTTTTTTTTTTTTTTTTTTTCCTCTTCCCGGCAGGGTGGGGGGATGTGTAAGACTTTTGACCCACAGGCTTGCTGTCAGTTGCCAGAATAATTCATGGGTTAGGCAGGTGAGTGCAGTGGGTGTTCCAGAAAACGGTGAAATGTTTCTAGCAAGAAAACTGAATGAATGTGCCTTTTTAATGTCAGAAGGGGTTCTTATCAAAAGTTTTGTCCCCATTCATGGACAGTTACTCTGTCAGATCCAGAAAAATGCAAACCTGCTTGTGTTGGTGTGGGGATGAGTCAAGGACTGTGCTCATTCAGCAGGTCGTGGGCTATATTTCTTAAAATTTGGCTTTATAATGGAAAAGGTCAATTTTCAGACATATCTGGGGAATGCTTGAGTCATATTTTTGGTAAATGGACATCTCATATTTTTCATTTTCTGTAAAATTACTCGACTAAATTTAATTCAGAGCTTTACTTTGAACTCCTAGGTACAGGCTGTGATTAAAATGAATTTGATAATTCTGTGTTGCACTAAAGCTGTTGCACTCTGTCCCAACACTGTTACTCATCAAAATCCTGATACATTTCTGTATCTAGCTGCTTAGTTCCTAACTCAGACTTTTGATTCTCACAGTAAACACATACAAAGAAATACTTTATCTTTAAAAAGACCTTAGAAATCAGTATGCTTCATCCTGGAAATTTACCAGGCCAGTGCCAGGACTTTAAACCCTCAGTTGTGTGCACTCTGCAGTCAGCAAGGCAAAGGGCTTTTACAGCAGAAATTCTCCCTTCTGATTCCTGGCTTGACATTGCTTCTCAATGCACAAAGGTGCAAACCTTTGATTTGTAAGAGCTTTATTTTTGAAAAGTGTTGGCTGCTTTGGTTGGGAAGAAGATGAACTTGACAAGTTCTGTACAGTCATCCAGCATGTGAGGAGGCTCCTGAATGGGGACTCTTGGGGCCCATTCAGAATGTGAAACACAAAAATTCTGTAGTATCTGAAGCAGTTTTCTGCCTGGGTTTAGATGACACCCTCAGAGGTGCTGCTGGATGCATTTCTTGAACTCTGCAAGTGCTTCATGAGCTCAAGGGTGTTCTCCTAGAAGGAAGAAGTAGTAGGATTTACTGCCTGAATTTTGCTCTAGTCCAGAGATTGCTTTCTGTAGTGTAAAGGTTCTATGTGTTGGAGACCAGAATCTTCAGCTTCACCTGTCCAAAATTAGCATTCTAACATCAAGCGGGAAAATCCAGTTCTCTTTCCTTCCTGCTCCTTGTCTGTCTCCTGGCTTGCACTGCCTCAGTCCACGATGGAGTTTGATGTTTGAACTGTGCTTGGCAAGCTAGCATTTCTTAGGGACATGGGCTGGCATAGCAGTGTTTGATTCCCACATGATCCCTAGACAGAAGGTAAGCACCTTGAGATTCACTTCAGTAGATGAGAAATGCACTGAGTAGCCCAGGAAAGATGGAGTCCTCCAGGAAGATGTTTTCCAGCAGTGCTTTTGACTCTTGATGGAAGTATTTTTGGAAAGTAGCTTTGTCAGAGGATATCACAGACAAGTGCCATCCAGTCTCTCTCTCATGACTCTGTGCTCTTGTGTTCTGTCCAAGGTGCCGTTTACATGCCAGTATGTTCTGTTGGTCACCCTCCTGGATTTTAACAACCAGGCCAACCACACAATTTTGATGGGGCCCTGGGAGTCAGCAGGCACCTCTGATGGTAAAAAGATCTCATCAGGTTTCATGCAAAAGCTTTGAAAATTCTGTCTCTCCTTGCTTGTATCCTCTAGCTCAGCGAAGTAGAGTTTCTACAAGGTCTAGTGGTTCAAACAGCAGTGTCTAGTTTAATTGTGAGAAACCCTCTTGGTAATCACACTCAACACTTGCTGCTATTTTTTGACTTCATTATTTAGTAATGAGAAGGTATTTAATTGTGTTGTCCTGTCATTTTCTTTTTCAAATGCCATTAATGGGCCTAGGGGTATGTTTGTCATTAAGGACTGGCTGAAATACTTTGATTTGGTTTGAAAGTCTGGCATGGACTGCTGACTTGATCTTGGATGAGCTGCTTGGTCTTCCTGGACCCTGGTTATTCTTTTGTAGAGTGGCTATAAAATGCATCTTTTTCAGTTTTTGTCTAGTCAGAGTGTTAGTCAAGTGACATGGAAGCTGGCAGAGGGCATCTGATGCCTTCCTGTGAACACATTAGAAGAGAGGGAGAAGAGCTATTTAAGCTAAGGAACAGTTTTGGCAGAAGAAATGCCTATAAATAGAAGGGGATAAATTTGAGGTGGAAATTCAAAGAAAGTTTCTTCTCATCAGAACAGCTGAGTTCCAGAGCTGTCTTCCAGGATGATTCAGGGGTGAGAACGACCTGATATTTAAGGTATGTTTCTACCCCTCTTAATCTTGAATTGCATCTTGCAGGCCAAAGCTACCTGCTGCTTCTGTCCCTGCTGCTTCTGTACTGCTGCTGCTTTTGTAATTGCATCAGTGGTCAGGTGTGATATCTCGTTAATTTTGGGGGAGTTACTGTCTCTTAAGGACTGGCAAGTGCCCTCGCTGCCTTTAGTATGGACCTAAACTAGCAGGGTTATTTGGCATGGGTTTCACTCCAGCAAAGGACTGGTCTTTGCAATGCCAAATGTTCTATTCCTGTCTAGTATTTCCCAGAAACTGGATCATTTTACCTTGTGTGACAGTGAAATCTGAGTGGAAAGAAGGTGATGGGGATCATTAGTAGTTTTGCCAGGTTGGTGATTCTGAGTTTGGAGTTTTCTCTGAAGGTTGACAGGTGTCAGACATCACTTTTGGATGTTCAGATATCACTTCTGGATGTTAAAGGTTGAAGTATTTTAATCTTCACACATTTCCTTACTCCTTTTTGCACACTCTAGGTTGCCAGATGGATGCCAGAGACAAGCAGCTTTTACGCTCCCTGCGCCTGGAGCTCTGCACAGAGGTGCTGGTGGATGGACTCGTTATTCAGTATCTCTACCAAGAAGGGATTCTCACAGACAGTCATGTTCAAGAAATAAAAGCCCAAACCACTAGTCAGAGGAAAACCATGATGCTCCTTGATATTCTCCCCACCAGAGGACCCAAAGCTTTTGATGTGTTCTTGGACTCCTTGCAGGAGTTTCCATGGGTTAAGGACAAGCTGATGCGGAAGCGTAAGGAAATGACAATACAAGATCCTTCAGGTAAGGCCAGGGTTGCTCTTGCTGCTATTTTGAAGGTTGTTCTCAAGCCATAATTTCAAAAGTATTGAATATACCAGTAATTTCAAGTTATGTGTCATGTAAACTCATGATACCCAGAAAAGGGAATAGCCTTAATTTCCTGGAAGCTACACAAACACCAGGAAATATTGCAAAGTTTGAGATATGAATGGGGCTGAGTTTCAGGACACAAGGAGACAGCAGGAAAGGTTACCTTGGGAGAGGCTAGGATATAGGAGGACTCATAATCCATTGCCTCAAAGGGAATGGACTATAAAAAGTAATTTTGACTAGCTGCAGAACAGTCTCTTTGCCATCCATATCAAATACTGTTTCATTTATGTATGTTTTACAGTGGTTTGTTCACAAATCATTTATATTTACAGAGTTTTTATATGTTTACTTTTATTATGATTTTAAGGTAGTTTTTATTTAGTAGTATATGCTAATTTAGAATTATTTAGTTTATTATATTTAGTGGAGTGCAAATATCTAGGATCATTACTTGCAAAATTACTAGCCATTGTTTATTTTTAAAAGAAATTTAGGAGCTAACTGATTATTTAGTATAATCTATGGCTTTTTGGCATTTAAATGTACTTCTAAAACTAGTTTTCTAGACTAGATGATGTTCAGATGTGATTTCTTTACCAGTTTATGCGTGCAATTGCTGAGCTGTTTTGAAGTCAAGACAATTGCTTTAAATGCACATTTCTTGTCCCGGATTCTGGCAGCATGCACTGGCTGCTGACCTCATGTTACCAGTAAGGTAGTGAAATAGTCCTCACTCGGGAACATTTTTTCCAAGCAGTCTGATTAATGTTTCTCCAAGCCCTTCCCTCGTGCTGTACCCCCATTTGAGTGTGGTCATACCTATTTTGATGCACATGACCTGTGATTTTTCCAGTGTCAGTGTGCTTTGCGTGAGACTGAGAGCCTGTGAAGAAGGGTGGCTAAGACCTGTTGACCATCATGTTCACCTGCTTCCAGTTAGCTGCATGTTCAAGAACATTTTGTCAAGATCTGCTGGACAAATCTGAGATGATCTTACCTTAGGACATTTTTAATGGAATATTCTGACAGCTGGTCTTTGTGTTGGTCTCTGTGTTCGTTGGTGTGTGAGTGCTTGGAAACGAGTAAATAATTTTCAAAATTTGGGAATAAACCACCTATGCTGCCTAAAAGTTCTCAGCATAATGCAAACTATGGCATTGAGTGTGCTGGAAAAGGCCTTGCTCACTTAAGTATTGTCGTGCTAGTGCTCTTTTATTTGCCTTACAAATCAGCCTCTTTATTTGATAATTTCTGCTTAAGCTGCTGAATAACCTTGTGTATGTTCTAGACATACACAGCCATTAAATACCATCAGGATCTCATGTAGTTTGTTACTGAAAAAATTGTTACCAATTTTTGTCCTTTGGATTGTTTTGTGGATTGCTTGTTCCTGCTCTTGATCACTAGTGTGACTAGTGTGCTGGATTCCTGCATATCAGGTTCTCTGGTTTTGAGTGGGCTGACAGTACTTGATAGTCCTATTGCCAAATTGTGTTAATTAGAAAAGGCTTCCAGGTTAGATCAAAGGTTACTGTTACTTTTATGGTGGCAATACAGAGAGTAAGAACAGGACAGGAGGCAGAAAGCCAAGTTTGTTTTAATATTTAGGCATGTTCTTTAGAAACCCAAGAAAGAGAGCACCATCTGTGCCCTCATAAATGCTGAGTGCGCCCTGGAATGAATTGGAAACTATGGTGGCAGCATCAGGGCTGATTACATGCAAGAAAATGTGGTTTGGGATAAAAAGCTTCGCTTTGCATTCTAACAACAGACTTGGAAGCTTTTGTCTTGGCCGAGTACACGAACATATGCTTAGCCTTAAGCATGGAAAAAAACATTGGCTCTAATAAAACTATAAGCACGTTTAAAATTAAGTGTGTTCTCTAGTGCCATGCTAGATAACTTAACTTCTGCCTTATTGGAAACTCCTCTTCTAACTGATTATTTGTTAATGGTAATTTGTTTTAAAGAAGCCATTTGTGGTGAAAATAGCTTGCCACATATACACTAGTCTTCTTTTAGACCCTAAAACTTTTAAAATGGAGGTTGGTTTTAAGTCCCCAGGTTTTAATTTTTTTTTCCTTTGGATCATAAATACTATGGAAATTGAATACTTTCTGTTCACTTGCTTATGGTCACTTAAGATTCTGTTAAGAAAATATCCTCTGTTTTTACAGACCATTTTGCAGGACTAAGGAGTGGTAAATTGATCCTTGATGTAAGGTTTTATTTTGCTTCTCTGAGGTTACATGTAGGATTTTTAAAGTTAGCAATTAAATAGACTATTAGATTATGTCTGTCTGAACCTGAAAACTGGGATGTACACAGTGATTTTTTTATGTAGGCCTTTGAATTATTTTGCATTTTATTCAAAGAGATCAGGCTTTCTGTCCTTCCTACAGCTGAGAAGTATAGTTGGTTAAAGAAAATCACAACCATAATTATTTAGAAACTTTTAGTTTATTTTCTTTTCCTAGTAAAAAACAAGCCCAAACCAACAAATCAAACAAACAGCAATTTCAGAAAGAAAAATATTTTTGTTGATACTGTATAAATATGATCTGGTGGAGCAAGCAACTGCAAAATGGAAGCCAAAGTCTGAGATCTAGGCAAGATGCTGCCACTGACTCATTGTGAATCTTTGAGCAAATTCGTTCTAGGCAGTGGATTTATTGATTCCCAAGTTTTGTAACTGGGTGTGATGTTCATGGAACAGCATAGAGTAGAACTGTAAATTGGCCCAGGATTCAACCCAGACTATGCTGTTTGGCTGCTTGCAAATAAATGAACTTTAAAACCTCTGATATCCTGAGTTTTATTGCTGAATATCAGTTGACTTAAAAATAATAGTTCTGTATTCTGTCATCTGATGTAGTTCCATTGAGCACAGAAGACCTTAATCCTGCAGAGCACAAGGAGTAGTTTTTCCATGAGAATCAGGAGGGTGATGTGCAGGCAGAGAGGGCCACTTGCACATGTGTAACTGACGCAAAGAGACCAAAATTTCTTCCCCTTGCTTGTTTACTTCAAGCCTTTTGCCTAGGGTCCCCTTTCTCATAAGGGGACCCTCATTCCTTTTTCATAAGCTGCGGAAAGCATAGTTGTAAAACTCCAAAATCTCAAGAAGGGAATTTAAAGTCGTGCTTTTGGAGGTAAGTATTTACGACTTGAATTGATTTAAAGGTGATAGGGTATCTTTCTGGCTTGTATAGCAACCTGTGATAAGCCAGTTCACCCTGTGCAGAGTGGCATTGCAAGACTTAATCATTATAAACATCAACCACAGCATGAGTTTCTGGTTTTGAAGATCAAAACTTCTGCCATAGTAAGAGTTAACAAAAGTAATGTGTGTCTGTTTCATTGGGAAATGACTGTTCTGGTTTTTCTGCCCTAGTTTGGATAGCTTTATGCCTTTGTCAGGAGCATAAATCTTCAATATAGTCTTAGAATTCCTATGAAAAACTACAGCTGTTGGCAACAGAATTCTCCTCTTTCTAGGAACAGCAAACAGCAACAGTTACCCAATATATTTTGCACTGAATAAAAAAAATACAAGTTTTGATGGTGTTTGTTTATCGGATTGTTTTTCTAATCTCTCTCCGCTTGGGAATTTCTCAGCCCAAGTATTATATTTCTCTCCATAATACATGTGTTGTAAAATAATTTACTTCTAAAAGTGTTAGTACTGCACCTCTTTGTAGTATAGATGACTTCTTCATTCCACAGGAAATTGCAGCATACTGAGAACAAAAAAGTGAGATATGGTGTTTGCCAAAGGAATCCTGGAGCAGCTGCTTCTATCTGGCAAATGCTAGTGAATTTAGGGCATTAGAATTGCCATGGGAAAGCTGTACTCTCACAACTAGGCAGGGAATATTTTCTAATGCATAATTTTGTTGTGGTACCTGGTAAACATTAGCGTCCTGCTAGACTTGGGTGTTCATTTGAACAAATTTTAGTCCGGTTGAGGTTTTTCCCTGGATGTGTGGGGAGTGTGTGTTTTCGTGTAGCTGTAGAAAGCTTCACGTTGTGTAACCCTTTGGATGAAGCATGCAGATACAAAGCAAAACAAAACATGTACATATCCCGAGAAAGCCAAACATCCCTCCATCCCCTCCCAGCTTTCCCAAAGTCCTTTTTCCACAGCTGGGTTGTGGATTTCTAGGAATTTGGATTCAAATGCAAAAGCATTAGTACATAATTTTAGTATCTCTTCTTACCTTTTGTTGGCTGCTTCCTGCCTTCTTCTGTCCTGCTTCCTTTCCCATCTAATGCAGTAAGGAAAGAGCCTGATCTCTTGCCTTTTCCATTTAGATGTCAGATAGGAAAAGCAGCTGAGGAATCCCTTTTCTCTCTCTAAAATGGTGGACAGAAGAGTGTAGTTTTTTTCCTTCTCTTTCCCTCCCCTCTCTTGTATAGTCTAGTGGCAGAAGGGGGAGTTTCCTCCCATGTATGTCTGAAGGAAAGGGATGGGCTTAGCAGCCTTGGCCTCACTTGCTTGACCTGGAGATGAATGAATGCCCTTGTGCCACATCCTAATGCCTGGAGACTGCAGGAAATGTTCTCTGGTTATCTGGAGCTGTTCAAAGGCATCATCATAGGAGAATTTCCCAAACTCTTTTCCACATTCCCATCTCCCCTGAAAATCGGGTGTTACATTTATGGCTTTGGCTGTGTTCCTGACCGCAGCAAGATCTGTGAAGTCTGGCAGTAAAGGTTTGTGCACACACTCAATATGAACCGTATGCATCACGACATGGACAAGTCATTGACATCTCTGCTACTATGGAGCATTCTATGTTTGTATTTTTGGTTTAATATGTGTATAGATTTTTTTTTTCCTTCTTTTTCTTTCCATTCAAGTAGCATCTGCTTGCTTTCTTTTTTTTTGTCATGTTCATAAGTAGCTGGCTTTATGCTGCTTATATCTTACTTTTTCACTTTGAGAAGCCTGAATCTTAGGCATTGCTGTTAGGAAGTCTTGTTTCCAGCCTCAAGCAGTTTCTTTCAGGTAAGTTAATGGAAAGATATACCCATACTTGGTCTTGTACACAGTAACACAAATATGTGAGGCTAATAATAATAATATAGATTTAATAAAACCTATAGACCTGGAAACAAGAAAGGAGGAGTGAGTTCTGGCATGAGAGGTGTTTAGACCAGCTGCACTCAATCAACTGCTCTTAACCAGTGCCACTAAGAGGAAGCAATGGGTAACTGGTATTGAAGACTCCCTGGTGTAGGAAGTGCTGATATCCATGTGCTGACCAGACTTGATGCATTCCGAAGTTTGCTGCTTCCCAAAGGACTGGATCACAAAGGTTGCCAAGACCTGGCCAATCATCAGACTTTGCTACTCTCTCATATTGTTATAATACTTCAGCAGATTAAAGATGACTGTAGGGCTCGGTGATCTCATATGAAGGAATTGATTCCAAGCAGTGTTCTCCACAAATCCATGGAGCTGGATGGGATATACCTGAGGGAGCCAGACAGTGTCTTTGAGAGGCTGTTTTCTGTCATGTTTGGTAGGCTGTGGTAGGGCAAATGCACAAAATGCAGTAAAGTAACAGGGAGCACCCACCTTGGGTACACCACAGGTAAAACAAGCTTAAGCAACTTGATTCTTGCCTTCTATCATAAACAGCTGCCTCTCTGAATAACAGCAGCAGATTTCATTTAATTGATTTCAGCAAGGCTTTCAGCACACTCTTGTAACATTCTTGTGGCTAGCTGGGAAAGTATGGAGTGAATGGGTGCCCTGCACAGTGATTGAAAGGTTGGACCACTGGTCTAAGAGGGTCGTGGTTGCAGCTTCAATGTCCATCTAACTGGTGGCTAATCAGGAGTTATGTTTCTCAGGGCTGACAGTAGGGCCTGTTGTTTGCAGAGATCTGATGGGATCTCAGAGGGTGATGGGAGTGACTATATCTTCAGAATGTTTGTAGGTGAATTAGCTTTGTTTGCTCACTTGTCACTTAGTGTTTCATGACCTTCTGAATGGTGCCTGAAGCTGGAAAACAGGATAACTCCATACCTTGGGGATAATTGGATACAGGAGAGTGGGACTGCCTCTCAGAGGGACCCCAACAAGCTGGATGAATGGGCCAGCAAGAGCCTCGTGATGTTCAGGAGAAGGAAGTGTGAAGTCCTGCACCTGGGATACAAAATTCTCACAGAATAACACAAGATGAGCACTGACTGGCCAGTTGCAAATGTAGATAAAAAACGCTGGTTGTCTTGATAGACAGCAGGCATGATGATGAAGACTAACCACACATGAGCCTCTGTCAGCCAGAGCAAAGCCAGCAAGCAGGCTGAGAGAAGTGATTATTCCCCTATACTTGGTATGAGAAGGTTGTACTGAAAATACTCTATCTTCATGCCACCAGTACAAGGGAAAGATTGATAAACTAGAGTCCTGTGGAGCACTACTGAAGTGGTTAGTTCAATGTAAGCTAGAGGGAAAGGCTGAAACAACTGAATTTGTTCTTGGAGAATAGAAGGCCAAGTTGATTCAGGAAACATGGAGTCAGACTCTTCCTGTGGGTGTGTTGCAAAAGGAAAAGAAGTGGCAGCCACAAGTTGTAGTGAGGGAAAGTGTGATTGAATCAAATTTTAAAAATTCACATGACAGTTAAGCATTGGCCACAAGAGTTTGCCGACCAAATAGGATTGCCCAAAGAGGATTTGGAATCTCCATCCTCAGAGACATCTAACACTCAACAGTACAAGACCTTGAGCTGTGGGGGGATAGTATGTAAGAACATAAAGATAGTGCAGAAGACAATCTCACCCCTGAGGAGTTGCAGCTGTACTAATTATCAGAGATTAGGAACAGGCCTGCCCTTAATAGGCCACAGCTGTGTCCAGTAATGATGAGTGCTATAAAAGAGTGGGTTAGCTGGATGAGGAGAGAGTTGGAGTTTGTTGTCTGTATGAGAAGAAGGAGTCAGTGCTGTGAGGAGGTGCCCATGAGAAATCACCAAGAAGGCGTGGAACTTTTGCAATAAGATGACAACATTGAGCAACCTGATCAGACTTTGAAACTGGCCTTACTCTGAGGTTGGACTAAATGACCTCCAAAAGTCCCTCCCAACCTGATTTTTTCTGTGATTTGTGACTTTAATATCAAACTCTCTGAGCTCGGTATATGTATTTTATTCCAAATACAACAGCTGCTGACGCAGGGTACTTTGTAGGTAAATGTGTGACTGAGTTCAGATTAGGAATGTGTTTTTTAAGTGAATGAGAGTGTTTGAATTAGATTTCTTTCAGGCAAATCTAAACTGGAAAATGGTCTCTGGGTGCATAGGACCAGACTAGAACCAGTTAGAGGTGGAACATTCCAGCTGTGTGTAATCTGAACACCAGACCCTCAGCATAATCTGTATCAGTGTATAGCTACTCTCCTATTGCTCTGTACTGCTTTTTGATACAGATGCAGCCTTCTCTGGCCAAGGAATGAGGTATTTTTGTTCATTAATGGAACCTGCCATCTTGGAATCCTTTCTTCCCAGAATTCTGTATTCATGCATCCCTATAGATGTAGATGAGCATCATATCAGGGATGCAGCAGCATGCAAATAAATGTTTTGGTTTTTTCTCTCTGATTTTTAAACAGAAAATTCTGTTTCCCAGAATTTATAGTGCTGTTTCTCATCTTGGAGTATGTCCATTCCAAATGGCTTACAGAGTTCACTGCCTGTAGTTTTCTATTAGACAAAATGCCTTAATTCTCTGTCAGTATTTCTCAATATGATAAAATCATTCCTGTGTTTTATATTTCCAAAAGCATGCATAGATGCAATCCCCTATGATCCTTGAGATCTTTTGTTAGTTGTTGCCAATGTCCCACAGTTGGTCTTGTTTGCAGCCATTGAAGAAGCTCTAAAGAGATAGTGGTAATTGTTTTCTGGAGCAGTCTGGAAACTTTCTTGTAAGGACTTGATCTTGCAGCTTGATAAAGCCACTTGTAAGCATAAAAAAAGAAGATGCAGTTGTTATTTTTGCCTTATGTCATCAGTATAGGCATCCTGTCAATACTAATTGATGGCTCTTGTGGCCCATGCTAGTATATGTTCCAGAATAAGACTTTCTAGTTAGATTGTCTAGGCTTATTTTTATGAATTTTTTTCTTCATTAATATTCTTCTTCAGAGCTGAGCAGTTCCTCTTTTAGCACCTTCACAGTTAACTTGTAGCATCATCTGAAAATGTTTAATTTTTGTATTTTTATTGCCGTGGAAATTCTATTGTCTTTCATAAATTAAGTCTGTGCATGGTGTTTAAAAACCAACCAAGCAGACAACATATTCACCTTATCTGGGTGTGGGGTCTGCATAACTTCCCAAAGTCAGTAAAAATGCTAAGTAGCACCTCTCAGTAAAAGCCTTGACTCCAGTGAAGTCAGAGGCCAGACTCCTGTTGACCAGAGCAGGATGAAGGCGTTGCCACTGAAGACTAAAATGTTCTCTTGGGTGAAAGAATGGGTGCTATGTTGTCTTCCCTGCAGCATGGCTTGACCTTCAAAGAAAAATAGCTTCCACATTTGGAAAGCTATTTCTAGTTTAGACTCCACACTCTTTTTGTCTGTCGGCTGAGAATATCAGCAGTAGTGACTTAATTCTCACCAGGAAATGTCACTTGTATGGCAAAGGTCAGGAGGTTCCTCTAGGATACAGTTAATTACACATGGTTAGAGCATCTTGAAGCCCTCCCTGCACTGCCATATGCAACCAAGTTTTCATTCCATATCTGTTTACAGTCATATATTTGTTTATGTGAAGGAGAACTAGAGCACCCAAATATCATTCATTACCTCTTAGTGATACTGTTTACCTTGTTAGGACATTTATTGTTTTGTATACAAGACTTTTAAAGCCAATTTTTATCTACTTTGCAATCGTGTAAATGGAAAACCAGTCTTGTTGCTTCTTTTTCCCATTAGGCCATTGTTTCAGTATAATGTCAATTTCTTTCTTTCTTCCTGCTCTTGCTTTTTCTGTGACTAAATTTGTTGATGCTAATTAATGTCCCTTGTGCCCCTCAGATATACACTAACACATGCTCTAGAGTACCTGAGAAAACTTGTGACTGAGTAATTCATTCTTGGGAATGAGAAAACCTCAGATATTGATGTATTGGTGAGGAGTGGTACATGTGTTTTGACTGTCTCCACTGCTGCAAACTGAAGTGAAGCTTCAGTGTTCCTTCCAATTTACATTCAGAGAAGGAGCCAATTTGATTTATATAAGGTGGTTTGTATGTGCAGGAAATAGGCATTAATGCACTGGATCAAGGTAAATAAATCCATACTAGTGCACCACTTCTTCTGTCAGCCTTCTTAATCTTACTGTTTCATCACTTTGCCTGAGATTTTCAAAAGTACTCATCGTTAACCCAAGCTCACTCAACCCTTCTCCTGTTGAGGTCAAGGGTAAGCTCCCCTTGGCTTTAAAGAAGGCAGTTTTAATCCTGTGCATGTGCTTTCAAAAGTCTTAGGTTTCATAAGTAGTTAATGATATGCTGAGTTTTTTAACAAACAGCCTATTTCAGTTTTTGATTTTTGTAATAAAATATGTGCTAGGAATGAGTAAAAGGACTTCAACAGGTGAAGCCCCAGGGATCTGTGGCTGGCTCTGGTGGCAGGTAGGCTCCCTCCACATGCAGGTACTGCCTTTAAGCAGGGGCATAGGAACCCTTGGCAAAGTAACCACTGAGAAAGAAAAACTGGAATGAAAAGGAAAGCCAGTACTTTTTAGAATCTCTATGCGATGAATGTATTTATTTAACTATGATTTTATTCACTGTAGGCAATGGCTTTGTTTGCTCAGCTTTTGAAACTGACATGTCCTTTATTCATACTCCTCTTCCATTTAATTAAAAAGTCATTTATTTCCTTGTCATCCAGTTCTCCTACATCCCACATAAGATTAGTTTAATATCCATATTCTTGACCAGTGATTGCTGCAGTTAGGGTGGCAGAACACTCTTACATCATCCCCTTGGTTAATGTACTTTTGGTGGATCTGGTGTGTACATCTGCAAAGTGCTTGTTTTAAAAGTAACTTCAGGTTATAGCTAGAAATGCTATCCAGCTGTTTGCAGTAGAAATTAACTCAGGATTCTCAGGGCATTCCTCTTGCAGGCACACCTGGATTCTAAACGGGGAGCCCTAAATCATTCCCCAGCAAGCTGCTGTTGTGCTTTCAGCCAGGTGCCCAGGCACTGCAGAGCACCCCAGACACTGCAGAGGCTGCTCTGGGCAGGTCCCAGGCTGCCTGTCAGCCATGCCAGCAGTGCAGTGCCTCTCTCATCACTGCTGGTGGGTGCATGGCCAGGCCTTTCTCTGGCCATTTCACCCACGGTGCTGAGCCCTGTGGGTGTTTGCAGCACACCCCTGGCAGATAGGGCTGTCCTGCCAGTGAGTTGCAGCTCTTCACATGGAATAGTGTCACGTTGACATCACCCCACAGTGTGACAGGTAGGATACCTCCTTGTGACTTAATGTCTTAGACACTTCCCTGATAAGCTCATCTATGGTTTATATAAGCAGTGCCCCCTCAGCTGTGTTTGTGTATATTTTGTGGAGGCACAGCTCCAAGAGAGAGCTCATATATTGAAATTTGGGTAAAGTCCTTTCCTGTAATTGAAAGAACTTTTTTATGTCCTAGGAAGAGATAGGGTTGAGTTCCTCTCCTTTTTCATCTGGGCTAGTTAAGGCAGCTTCTGAGTGTGTGCTGGCCTTTGTGAATCCCCTCCTTAATTCCCCTAAGTTTCCTCAGAAATCGTGCATGGATTTCAGCAAAATAATTTGGACCTGTTCTGGGGTAAGGGGTTTGAAGATAAACCTATGTCTCTGCCTTGCACCTGAATGGAGTAGAATTGATCCTGTAACTAAGAGTCTTGCTGTTGTTTATCACTGTTTGTGTTTCATTCATCCTAGTTCTCATACATAGCAATGCTAAATGGATCTTTATGTTGTTTACCTGAGTGCAACACTGCTTTCCCTGTGCAGAGGGTAGATACGCACACTTCACTTGTCTCTTTAAAGTTGTTACGTACGTTAGAGATTGTGCAGCTTCCAGTATGACAAAGGGGTCAAATATAGAAGAAGATATTATTAATACCAATGTCTATTGTTTATTAGAAGGCTGTTACCATGGTGCTGTTGAGATAAGATGAAGTTGTGCAGCTCCTGGCATGGCACTACATTGATCTGATAACCTTGCTCGAGACAAAGTCCTGAAAGGAGCTCCTCAGTCTCCAGAAGGCAACAGTCATCTTGCATGCTGTCCATATTCCAATTAGTGGAAGCATGTGCCCTGCTAAAATTTAATTGGAATAGCTAATTTTAGAGATCTGAGTTAATATATTTGTATTGTCAGACTCAACCTGCAAACATTTGTTTGTGTGACTGTATGCTTGTTAGCATGCTCATTGGCCTCAGTGGGATTACTTGCTCCAAGTTTACTTTAATTAGCCACAGGATTGGGCTATAATGTGTGTATAAACAGAGTCTGTAGGAGGGAAACCAACTGTGTTTCCACTGAAGGAAGCACAGGGAGTCCAGGGGAATATTACAGGGTTGTATGTGTCTTGTTTGGGTTCCGTTAGCATTTTTCTTTTGTTTTGCAATTTTCCACCTACAGTAGAGTAAAGATTAAACATCAAGTCATTTTAGAGAAAAAGCATGGTGCCTTTCTATTCAGACTAATATCATGAAGCACTGGAGTGTAACTCTGCTGTTCACTTGAATGTCGTGTTCTAGCCTGCTGCATGACAAGGTGTTTTCCTGGCTAATGCTGATCAGAGACATTCCTAGTGTGATTAAATGTCCACTCCAGTGTTCATTTTGCCATTGGTATGTGCACCCTTTTACAAAATTCTTGGCATACCAGGCTCTGGTTAAGAAAATTTCTCCCTGGTTTTGTTTGGTCTTTATTTTGTTTTGTTTTTGTTTTTTCCCACAAAGCCAGATATGAAGGGAACTGTGATTTGCTGCCTTGAACTTATGATTTAACAGCTTTCACTACTCAGTACACCTGGTAAAATTCCTCCTGTATCAGAGTATTTTTGTTGTCTGATTAAAAGGGCCTTGTTCTGGTGTTTCCTTCTCTTCTTCTGTATGCACAAATATATTGTTTCTCCCAATTCCAAAGTTCTTTGACAAGTGCTGAAATTACTTAGGCACTTGCTGAAAAATAATCTTGATAACTATAGCAACAGTAATCCCATTACTTTCTCTGTAAGTCTTCTGTGTTTAAATTACCTGTAAGTGTTAGGAAAGGCAGAATTAGCTTTTTGCTTTTCTGTATAAGCCTTTTACATAGGTCTTAGATTGTGTATTTGTTAGTGTCTAGCTCTGGTAATAGTGCCCCTCAAGACCAAGTACACTAACTACATCTTGGTTTTTCAACTTCACCATGCTTTTGTTAAATATGATCAGATATTGGGTAAGTTTTGTCTGTGAATCTTCAGAGCTCCAGGATGAAGAAATCTAGAATGTCTATATCTTGATACTGTTTTAATGCCAACTGGTTCCTCCTGGTAGGGTTATGAATTATTTGTGCAATCATCATTCCTAGTACTTCTTGTATTAAATAGTATGCTGCCTACTTAAAATTGCAAACTCTCCCATTTATGTACATACAGACAAACACTATTTTTGTGTGTTGTCTTTAACTTACAGGTTCATTCTGGGACAGTTGTCATGTCAGCAGCATAATCTGGGATACACATATCCATACAAGCCTAGAGCTCTTCAGGCTTCATAAATAACTTGCATTACTGCCTGTGCATTAATTATGAACTCTTTCCACACATGGCTGGAAAATACCAGAAATCCTGGAATTTGGGATCTAATAACTTTAATTAATTAATTAATCCTGGAACATCAAAGCATGCCTGTTCTTGGTGGGAAGAGGAAGGTAGAAAGAGATTCTGTACTTCCAGGTATTAATTACCCTTCTGATTTGGCATCAGCTAACATTTGTATACCTCTCAGATATGTACCAATAAACAAAATCCTTTTCTCCTGTTCTGTGCTGTAAGTGTGAGGAAGCGAAGGGAGACGACCACATACTGATTGATCAGCATCGAACTCCGATTTATTGATCCAGCTTACACGCTTTTATAGTAGTGTTAATTAAGCTTATACATATTACAAAACCCGAGCTCATCATTGGTCACAGACCACACACCAACCCCTCCCTTGTTGCCAATACCTGTGGTTTTCTTGTTGAGGCTAATACCTGTTTTTCTCATCCTGTTGTTGACTTGTTATTTACCATTCTCAAGGCCTCCATGTTTTTCACCATGCCTTTCTCATCACTTTACTCAAGGACATGGTGTTTATTGTTTAAGGGAAAAGCCTGAGAACTTGCTGCTTACAGCTGCCTTTTACTTTTTAACCAGCTGTATGTGATCATGGCCTCTCTATAAGCCATGTCTGATCAAAACTCTGCAACATAAGTGTAGCTTTTTGCTTTTATTATTGCTCAGTTTCTGTTGACTCTGAGCTGTTGCCACAACCCTTTTTCTTCCCATAGAGCTCTCACTATTTAGTTACTCAGAGTCCTAATTTAATCTTGTGCATAAAGAAAAGCATTTATATCATCATGTTAAAAATGAAGAGCTACTCTCTGAATGGGTTAGGTCCTGTGCTTATTGAGTAAACTAATACAGGAGCAGGATATAAAATCCTATATCCCTTACATGAATGTACTCTTTACATAAATGCCCCCTTACATGAATTCTTAAGAGCCTCCTTTCTCCTTACCTGATTCCAGTCATGCCTGTACCACAACTTTTGAGCCTTTTCTCCATTCTAGATAGATTTTTCATTCTCAGTTTGCTCTTTTCCTGTTCATAACCATTTTATATATCAGTCAACATTTTAACATATAGTTGATTTAATTCTGGCATGCAAAGCATATTGGTCATGCATGCCAGAGAAAAGCTTAATGCAATTTCTGTGAGTAAAATGAGTGTCATTGTATTGCATCTTCAACGACCTGAAAGCAAAGTTATTAATTGGATCTTTCTCTAGGATTGCATGTTCTGCCTTCATAAGGGTATTTGGAGTGAGTACATTATTACTTCATGTTCTTTCTTGCCACCTTCTGAGTCCAGTGGTATCACAAGGTACAAAAAAAGTCAATGTCACATAGAATATATAAATTATGAAGAGCTGTCTGCTTTGCCTCACCATGAGGTACTGCTGTGAGTTATTTACATGGTTATTAGGAAATGACATTGAAATGGGATACTGTGTTTAAGTTTTTGGATATTATTTCTTCCTTGTGGGAAGAAATACCAAATGACCCTGAAGTAACCTTCTACAAAAGTGTTCATCTTTCTTTTGCAGGGTGACATTCAAGCTTGCTGAGATGATCTTTTATCTCTTCCAGGATGTTATATATCAAATGCAAATTCTAATGTACTGTTACAGTTACTGCTTTTTTCTTACATCATTGCAGCTGATACCCACTGATTCTTGACCACAGTTGATGGGCTTACTCCTCATACTATGCTTTACAGATTTCCTCATCTTGGTTTTAAAGAAAGGGCTTTCTCCAGATGGAATCCTTGTCCTATCCTATCCTTGTATAAGCAGCATTACAAACTTACCAGTGTTTTTTGCCTTGCCTTGGAGTTGTAGGGATGTATAAGGCTTTGATGATTTTTTCCCATCTGTAGGATCTATTATGTTATTTGTAATATTCCTTCCCCTATAGCAAACTTGCAGTTGCTCTGAAAACTTGCTTAACCCATCAGCTCTTAGCTGTAAAAAGATGCTTGAGGTTTTGTTCAGCATTTCTGTGGTATAACCACTGGGTGAAAGGACAGCCGTGCTGGGTCTGTTTTGTTTAATACACCTGTGATGTCAAGGAACCTGTTGTTAACCTTTGCCAGGCTCTGTCAAGCTGAATATGCACAGAGCCATGAGAGGGAAGCTTGACTGGGGGAATCCTAACAGTGTGATAGGACCTCTTTCCACTCCATTTTACTGTCCTATCTCCAGACAGAAAAATGGCATCAGAGAGGCCTTGCTTCAAACTGTTTGGCCCTCTGCTCTTACAGTTTTTGAACACCTTGACCTTCAAGCCTCTCTTTTACCTTGATATTCATATGCAGTAATTTTCTTGGTTTCTCCTACCTGTCCCAGGTAGGAAATCCAGTCAGGACAGTAGTCTAGGAAAGGATAAGGGGAAAATGAGCATTTAACTGAAACTCAGTGTTTTCAGTGGCTGCCTTCTTAGGCATAGGTTTTCCTACTTAGTTTGATTTTTTTCATTTGACTGGAGGTAGCTAATAAAAATTCTGTCTTTTAACATCACAGTGATAACTATTTTGATGCAAAGTGATAATACAATATGTATGTGAACAAAATGCATATGCCACATCTGGAACACCAAAATTAATTACCTCGTGTAGAGGCAGAGGACAATTACTCCAAACAATGTGTGATTTAGGATTAAGATATGGGAAATGTGCTATTACAAAGTTTTCCCCAACCATCTCAGATTTATAAAATAAATATTGGCATCTGCAGACAAATACCAGAGAGCATGTAGCAATTTGACAGAACTGCAACCAATTCTACACTTGTTTTTGTCTACAAGTTATGAGGAAGTGATGAAAGCTGTTCTCAGCTTTGAGTGGGTCACCCTACTTTGGTAGCTTGAATTCACATTGTATATACATACCTAAGTAGTTTATTTCCTATGGGAAAGGAATATATTTTAGTAACTGAAATTACACTATTCAAGAGAATTGATGCTTCTGGCAGACCATGATCCTCTCACCTTGTGGTGTACTAAGGCTGGCTGGTGACCCTTTGACTATGGGAAGAAAAGCAGCTGAATCTGTTGCTATTCCTGGTGTTTTCTAATGGGGAAATCTGCATTAAGTGAATGATATTCAGTACTGAAGAAAGGTAAATGGCTTTTCTTTAGAATTGTTTTGCACCACTTACTTTTTTCCCTCTGTACAAGTTGGTTGTTTTGCTTTAGGCAGCGCCCTGGTGGGCATAGTCTTGCACTGGAACAAACAGTACACAGCAGCTGGAGTTTTTTCCTGGTACAGAAGGTGTGTGTCTGTTACATTTATACTGTAAAATGCACCAGAATTTAATTTCAGGGTAGTTTTCTTCGTTACTAAATCCAGAGGAAAAGCTGAAGTTTGCTTGTTGTCTGCAGCTGTTTTGTAGAGTTAAAATTAATCTTCAAAGCTCAATAATTGGTGTAGTTTCATTACAAAGTCTTGAAATGGAACTTTAGAGGATCTTTCTTGTTTGAAGATAAAGCCAGTCCTAACTCTTCTGCAAGTTGAAGATTTGAGTTTTGGGTTGTTTTTGTTGCTGGGGCTTTTTTTGAGCACAAATGAACCATTTCAAAGGAAGATTAAGGAAAAGGTGTTCTTGATATACAATGTTCCTATTTTCTTTTGTACCATAAGAAATATGAACCACAGGTAGAAAATACCTGTTTATCAAAGTTTTTTTTGGTAAATAAACACATTTCTATGAATCAGGCAAGGCTGTCTTTTTGTTGCCCCTTTGTTTTTCCACAATATGATTTTCTGCTTTTGTTCTTACTGGGGACGAAAAGGTAAATCGTAATCTGTAAAGGAAAATAGTGAAGGACCTTTGGTTGGTGACATGAAAAATCTTTTAATTTGCTAATAATTTATTTATATTGTTGTAAAGAATCTTGCCTAGTGAGTAGAAGTCACTGCAGCATCTGCTGGCTTTTATTATGTATATCTAGTTTGCAGGTCTGCTCTGTGGCCTGGCCAAAGGAACATATATGGGAAATCTGAACTTTAGAGCGGTTAGTGTTAGGTAACATCTCAGAGTAGAAATGTGTCACATTCCCATCAAGCACTGGGACTAGAGAAGGAGCTCTTGTTAAGGAACATAGCTGTCAGGCATCTTAAAGGCTAGCAATGATGTATTTGTTTGTCAAGTACATAAATATAAACATTGAAAGCTTTGATCTTGAGTAAGCTCTTTATTGTTAGGCTTTGAAGCTTTTACTGTAGTTTGTGTTTAAAACTCATAAATGAAAATACAACTGACTGCTATAATACTGAAGGTCCTTGGGACCCAGGGGCCCTGAAGCATGATGTTTCAGAGGGTGTGCTTTCTAGAGATTTGAATTTTTCTTGCAAAGCACCTCTTGCTGCTGGAGAGGAATTTTAACACCAGTGTGAACCCAGGTATTCATTACTTACCACCAAATCTTTGCTAACTGGAGCACAGGTTTTTAAAGCTTCCAGAAGATTATGATCAACACCTTGTATTGCATTGGGAAAAGAGGAAACTAGTGTGACATGCACATTGTCATTCTGCGGAGCTCATGGTTTCAGTAGCTGCTTAAACCTCCACTTTCTTTACTCAACCTATTTTGATTTGTCTGTATGATATTGCACATTATTTAAAGTTTTTGTCTTTCCCCCTTCTTCTGGGACTGAGATGAGATTTGCAGCTGGTAATGTCTGGTTGTCGTGTTCTGTCTTGAATTGGTTACTAAAACTGACAGTGCATAATTGACTTTTCAGGAATAGTTGCTCTTTTAAAGGGTTTCAGTTTGCTCTGTCAACAAGCATCATTGCTGCTTTATGCCATTTTTTCAGAATTTCTGATCCAACTGATTTATGACAGATTAATTTTCCAAACTAATATGTAGTTTGTGTGGCTCTTAATCTTTGTCCAGGACACAATGACTATCCATAAAAATTGTTTGAAAAAGGAATTTCCGCTTTTAAGTCAACAGCAAAAAATGATGTAAAAAAGTTCATTGTTTGCTCTGTTCCCACGGGTGGGTGAGATGGGTTGCAGTCACACATGCCATCTTATTGTTCTCCTCCTAAAAATATTACCAAAGAAAATGGGGTTTAAATGATTGTTCACATGACAGTTGTGCCTGCAGAAGAGAGATTTAAATGGGGAACTCTGGTCCCGATCTGGACCATGACTAAATTTTGTCTAGGTGCCAAACCAGGATCCCAAAAATCTTCTCTCTGCTGAGGCCATGCATGAGACCCGTTGCCTTTCTGCCTGGCATGTCCTGGAGGGCTGTTTGGAGCAATGCATGGTTTAGTTATTCTAACTCTTGAGGGTTAACATTTTCAAGTCACCTCTTCCTTTTCTCTTGGTGGAGAATTTAGGGCTTTTTCTTCACAAAAATCAGGGGCAGCCAAGGTGTTTGGCAAAATGATGCCAGGACCTGGGCATTAGGCAGAGCAACCAAAAGTGTTTTTCCTATGGGGAAAGAGCTGCTGGTGCTGGGTCAGTAGCAAAGGTGAGGGTGGGATGTGGACAACACTTTCTGGAGCCTGTTAGCTCCCTCTTCAGACTGCAATCTTGCTGCCCCAATTCATTCATCCCTTCCTTGACATGCAGATCTCCATTTGTTTGAGGTAAATGAACAAGCTTTGTGTTCTTTAAAGGATCTGGTAGCTCTGTGCATTCCTCCTTCTTGGCTCTCTCAGCCAGGCTTAACTGTGCCTTTTACATCCCGTCTTGCAGGTCACAAGCCATCTCCTGACATGCTGTTGTTGAGTTGTCTCTGAACCCTCTTTGTGGTCTCATCTACATTTTGATTTATGTTTTAGCTTGATCCAGTGCATTTACCCAAGTGCCATAAATCTCACACTTGTAAAGACTGATTGTCACAGTCTGAGGACACTACAACTCCCTTCTCCTTTAAGACTGATGAATTTAGTCCCTGCCCTTATATCACTGTATATGGTCTCTCCAAAGACTTCCTCCTCAAGCATCAAAAAGCTACCCTAAGAGCCTTTTGATTACACTTTCAGTAAATGGCATTTTCAAACCACTCCCAGATGTGCCATCATCCAAGTATCAAGCTGATTAGTTTAAAGCTTCTTGAGAAACATGAAAGAATCCCTGGATTACTGAGTTATGAATAAAACTTCACTGTGTGTGTGTTGGTGCCCCCTTGGTATCAGTTTAAGCTGTGTTGGTGCAGGACATAACTCAGCAGAGCATTAACTGGGTGGGAGGTTGTTTCCTTTAATCATTCACATTTGTTGCCTTTTCACCCTCACTATATATTCCCTTTGTAATGGATTTAAAGATCACTCTGAGTAGCATGCCAAGGTGTTGAAACAACTCCCTCAGCATATTGCAGCAGTGACTCCTGTATATTTCTAACCTACATTTATAGCTCTGATTTTCTGTATCCTGCAGATGTCTGACTGGGGCATGCATCTGAGCCTTGCTGTCTCCGTTCATTTCTGTCATCCTTTCAACTACTCTGCAGCTCCTTTTCACTTCTAACCTTACTGAGTCATCCTGGAGAGCTGTGTTCTATGTCTGTGGGAGTGTGTACATATATATACATGTGTGTATGTATATACATAAGTATATAGAGAGTATATGTACCGTAAGTAAAGAAGTGGTTACTGCTGGCCACAGTGTGCCTGCATTTTTCTTGAACTGGTGTGCACATAATTCCAGGGCTTTAAAATTACCCACTTTTCTCTGGGGATTATCAGCAGTCCCATTTTAGGTGAGTGCTTTGATTGAGCCTGAATGCATTTATTTGGCTGTTGTTTGCTTGGTCACAATGCTCCTGTCTTGAAATAATTTTCCCTTTACACCAAACTGTAAATTTTGTCTGTGTGCTGCCTTTTTTTTTTCTTTTTTTTTGTGTTGAGATTCACTGAATGGTGCCTAAACCAGGAAAGCAGAATGATTTGGGAATCTTATTCCCAGTTCTAACACTGATTTAAAGCATTGCTTTGGGCAAGTTACTGCTGGTCTGCTTTCTCTTACATTTACTGGAGGCAATGATATTCATTTATGCATCTCCTGGAGCTGCTTAGCTGGGCTGTGAATGCACAGGGTGGATGAACCCACAGTACCCATGGTAGCTAGCTAGAGTGGCTGTCATAGAGTGCTTCTTAATTGCTTTCCATATATTTTATTGTCCCTCTCCCAGACCAGGTGGATTTGAAAGTTATAGTTCTTAGAAACTGGATGTCTTTGCTCATGCTATGTGGCTTTTTTCCTCCTTCTTTCTTTTTTTTTTTTTTTTTTTTTTTTTTAATCAGTATCTAATTTAATAAAGGTTTCAATCAGCTGGTATATGTACTTAGGAAAGTGGAATAAGGCAGAGGCTTCCAGAGATGCCAGGCAAATGAGCCAGCTTTAGGAGAGAGAAAGAATGAGAGAGCTGTAAAATAAAAGATATCTTAGCAGTTAACATACAGCTACCATCAGAGACAAACAGTCTGCTTCCTTTCTTTGTCATGCTAGAATGTGATGGTGTTTCAGACCCCATTACTTGTTTACTTCAACGGAGGATTAATGCTTTATCACAGGTGACAGGTTTGATGACATCTGTTTTACTCAGATTAAGGGAAAAAAAATCCACCTGCTTCTCCTTTTATTGCGGGACTGCAAAGGGTTAAGGACTTTGAATGCAGACATATATGGTGCTGTATTGATATTATGTACTTTGTAATAGAAACCAGAACTTTCCAGGTCAAATATCAATAACATTCTATAAGCCTTTCTAGGAAAATATAATTAAAACCATTCAAAGCTGTTTCCCATAACTGAATTTACTGTTTTTATTGATTTCAGTCTCACATCTACAATAGGATATTATTATTGACTTTGAGCTCTGCCTTTTTAAAAAACAAAGAAAACACAAAATCAGGTGGTAGTATTCCTTTTATTAGAAATCTTGTCCTCCTTTCTCCCTGAAGCAGGTATCATATTGAATTGTTTGAACAAGAAAATGGTGGGGTAGGTCTTCAGCTGGTTTAAATTGTCTTAGTCCCACTGAAAGCAGCTAAACAAGAGGGCCATCAACTGAGAATCTGTCTAGGTTCTGCATTTAAGCCATTTATTCCTTTGCACCCAAGGCCTTCAGTTACAGCACTATCTCTGGCTTTATTGACTTGTTTTCATATTCTATACTGTGAGTAGGATTTAGACTAGGAAGCCACTAAATTGCTTAAATATTTCAGACAGAATGAATTTGCTTTTGTAATTCTGTCACTCCCTGTCCTTAAAGCAAATATTTTGTCATGTCATCCACATTTAAATCGGAAGTATATTCCTCCAAGCATATTATTTGCAAAATAAATATATTTTGTATATTTGTTAAGTTTTAAAAATCTATTTGTTAGCACAGCCTCTTTATAAAAAGAAAAGCATAATAGTCTAAAAATTTGAATGTTTATATAAAATAGCTAATACTGTACCATATTCATTAATCATATTTATTTTGAAGACTTTTACCAAATATTTAGTATGTCTGTGTTTTTACATAAATCTGTCAGTGGAATATTTTTTAGCTATAAATATTAAAAATATGGAACTGTTTCTGCAAACATTACAAAAGCCTAAGAAAAATTCTTTCTGAGAATAGTTTTATTGTTGTTGGTTGTGGGTAGCTTGGCACTTATATTAATCACAAAATATCTGATCAATATTTAAGATTTGTTAAGAAATCAGGCGTATGCAGATGTCTAAAATAGATTTGTGTGCACATCTACCCACATATATATCTATATAAAGAAGTGTATGTAGAAACTTACAAAGAGATTAAAATAATAAATTTCCATAAAGTTCAATATGCTTGTGTAATATTGGTCTGATTTTCCTGAAATCCAAAGTTCCCAGAAGTTTATAGGGATTGCATTCTAGAAGAGAGGGAAGAATTCAGACAGCTTCCTTTCTATTTGAATCGCGACTCAGAGTACCTAGATTTAACATTAACTTCCTTTAAAAATGTTCAGACATGGATATTTATTGGTTGTGACAGCCTGGCATATTTTTAGTCCATTAATGGCTTTTTCTAATGCAGTTGGGACTTAGTTGTTATAATAAGGAGCACCCCTCACGTCCCAAGGCAGACAGTGGCAGCACTTAGAAATATCTGATGGTCAGTGGTAAATGTATTCTGAAGGAGATGAAGTAAAAGAAAATAAGTCTGAAAGTGTTAAGAGCTGAACAGGCATGCTGTGTATTGAACAACAAAAATAATTTTTTTTTTCTCCGTCAGCAAGTACTTAGTTACTTTATAATAAACTTTATATATACATGTGCAGCTGGGAGACAGAAAGACTTCTGTATGAACCATAATTATTCCTTCTGCTCTCAAAATTACTATAATTCTGTGCCTGAGTTTTAAAATGACATTCAAAAGATAATATGAGCTATTGTCCTTGTTGCTGTTTGATTTGAATACTCAAATAGGAATTCATTTTGGTGAATAGTATCTTAATTTATTTTTCAGGTCATTTTAAGTCACCTGCAAATTGCAGGCAAGTCTGAGCAATAATTTTTGTATTTAATTTTTTGAAAAAGATATTAGTATTTCAGTTGAAAATGCTGAAACTTTTTCACTTGAATTATTTGTTTAATATTGTAATAACTGTGTGTTTGGTTGTCTGTGTTTTCTGCTCATGATATTAGAAACTACATTAGCATGTAAGAAGAACCAGAATAAATAATTTAAAAATCTGTAGAGTTCTTGCGTCATTTTCCTTAGTCAGTCCATGTAATTTATATTTTCTTCCTGTCTAGCTTAAAAATGGCTAGGCAGTTTGATTTTAGATTGATGCATGTCCTTTTTTAAAAAAGATAGTGGTGGTGGAGTATTTATCAAGAGGAATGTGTAGGATTTTTGTGGACTGTCCTGTTGTTCTCTTACCTTTAAACAAAACTGCTTATAAACACTCCAGAGCAGACTGGGCAGTGGATATAGATTTTCAGTCCCACAGCTCCCTGTTTTTCAAATCTGTGCTGTCCTGTGCCATCTCAAGAAGGATTAATGTTTATGGGCATTATGGTATCATTTAATGTTCTTCATGAAAAGCTCACTGTTTTAGCTTACAGGTGGCACCAGGAAGATGAAGCCAAAGAGATGCATATTATTAAGAGACAACAGGAAAAACAATCTGATCCTGACCTGCATCACTTGTTTTCACTGCAGCTTCCTTTTGTCCCCCATTTTTCACACAGCCCATGAATACTTAGAAAAAGACATAAATAAATCAATTTTTTACACACATATGTAAATTTGGCAGAGTCAATTACTTGCCTAGGCCTGCCACTTTTATATTTTTAGCTCTGATCATGCTTGCCATGTGAGAAGCATCACTGCAGTATGCAGAGAAATTGTAATTGCAGTAACATATGCAATGGAATATTTTTTCCAGCTTAAATTGATTATTCTCTTTATCTTTAGAATTATTGTGAAATGCTGTGATTTTATTATCAGGCCTCTTGAGGTAGTTAGAATATTGTGTAATACTTCTATGAGTTCAGAAACCAGACTTTACTGTATAAGAGCGGTTAATGCATATGGATACACCCCCAAAGTTTCCAGTAACAATTACATTCCAAGAAAGGTGCTAAATATATTGCTACCAAGAATCTCCTGGATTTTTCCTCCCTCAATCTTTGATGTCATTTTGGAGAGCCAAGAATTTTCATTTCACCTACTTAAAACTTTTAAACGTGAAATAAAAATTCGCTTTAGATTTTTATCCTATCCAGGAAGCCTGATCCCGTAGCTATCACCTGGCAGAAATTCCCACTGTATTAAATGCAAGTCTTCCTTGTCAGGGCTGCAGGCACAGGGCTGCAGTTACAGTCAGCCGTTTGTGGGGAAATTACTCCGAGTCCACACGAGGCTGCTGATGTTGTTATTCTAGCTGAAAACTTCACTACAAAGGCACAAACCCTTGAAAATAAAATTTGCAAGATTCCTTGTTCACATTTTATAATTCAGAGATGTAAACTGGTTGGTAGTGTTAGGATTGCTGTTTGTTTTAATTTAGAGATATGTTAACCTTCTAAGGTTGGGGATTTTGTTGGGAAACAAGTTCTTAACGTCATTTTTTTATATGCCCAAAGCAAAAGCTGTAAATGGATTTAAAATCGTAACATACTTCTCCAGATCAGCGTTATACTTACTACATGGTTTCTACCCACGTTACTTTACAAAGTGAGAGCAGATGATAATTGGGGTAGTTTGCAGGCAATAACAACCTGCATTTTCTCACAGGAGCCTTACTAACAGTGTGACATAAGGAAGGTAAAAGCAAATTGAATTAGAAAAACAGCAAACATTGTGTTTTATAACCCAAAATAAAATTCTTCAGCAGCAACTAGTCCTGTAATGTAATCCAATCTGTTTTAATACTGAGATTTTTCCAAGAAAGCAGGAAACAGTAAAGGGTAAGGCTTTCAAACCTCTGCTGTTTCGTTTACAGATCCCTTGTGTTAATTTAATGCTTCTAGGGAACTGGGGCTCTTTCTTTTTTCTCAGAATCCCTTCTCTAGGAAATACTGAGTGGTGTGGTGCTGAGAAACAGTCATGGTTTACAACAGATAAGCCAAAGGACCTGGCTTCAAATTCCACACTTCTCTGAGAAAACAAAACACTCCAATGCGTGCTTCTCTCTAAAACGGACGATTTCTTGCTAACAGGCTACAGAAAATTTACCTTAGAAGGACCTTAGCAGACAACTTGCTGGGCCTTGACATTTTTCCCCTTCTCCTTCCCTCCAGTGCATGCACCAGCATCTAGCAGTTCTGTGCAGTCAGGCTTTTTAAGCATAAAAGATAAATATTTACAGCTATTACTTTTGGAGCATTACCCTGAAAGTTTTACTGGCACAAAATTCACAGTCCTGCTGGTGTGACTCTGCCAACTGCAACCCAGCAGATGCAGCATTCCCTTCCCACACCCTGCCAGTGCGTTTTCCCCATGCTTAAAGCACCCCCTCTCTTTCCCCAAACCAGAGATACCCACCTGGATAACTGGATTTTGAAGCTAAAACTGATTTCGTCTGGAAAAGCCAGAATGATTTGCTTGCAAAAGCCCAGCCTGGCTGATGTCAGCCGTGTGCGTTAGCAGCCCAGCTGCTGCAGCTTTCGGGAGATGCCTGGGCAATGCGTGTTTTGGCCTCTCGCCGTTTCTTTCCCTTATTTTGCTGGTTCAAAAGAAGGGCTCACAGTGTGATTTCTGAAATTACAACAACCCTGGCTTCTGGGGTTTTGCTGTCAGTGGGGTTTGGGGTGTGAGTTAGGAGCTTTGAGTGAGGCTGTGGGGTGCCCCATGGAGGGTGTCAGTAAGCAGCCCCCACTGCCAGGCCCACCTGTGCCTGGGGAAGAGCAGCTGCCACGAGCAAGCAGGAGGAGACATCTGGAAAGGGACCATCACTAGGGCCACGTCTGTGGGACCACTCCTGGTCCTCAGAAGGGCAGGAAGAGCAAGATGTGGGGAGAAGGAATAATGGAGGTACAGCAGAAAGGAGTAGCTGCCTCCCCCAGCTGCCTGTGCTGCTTGTCCTCCGGCAGACTGAGGGTGATGGAAAACAAGGGAAATTGAGGCTAGGAAGGGGGAGAAGTTAATCTCCTCCTCCCCCCACCCCCCACTAATATCTGAATCAGTAGAATTTTGAGTTAATTGGCAGTGAAATTAATTATGTAAAATTCCTAGCATTGGGACTCTTTTGCTTGCCAAGAGGAAGAGCAAAGCAAAGATTAACAGGATGCTTTATAACCAGGAGGCTCTTCTGGTTTTTTGTCTGTAATTTGCCTGGCATGGCATGACATTCTCAGGTATTTTGTTCTTGTGGTACAGAATGCCCTGATAGACTAATACTTTTTCTATGGTCATTGATTTTTTCATTACTATGAAAAGGCAGAGAGAATATTCAAGGCTGAGCTGTATCTTCTCCCAGGCCCAGGGTAGGCCAAAAAGATCTCAGATTGACATGGTGGGAGCAGACTGAAGAGAAGAACGTTGCCCTTTATCATAGAATCTTGGTGCCAGTCCTACTGTTGGTGCCATACAGCTTAGGAAAGGAAGTTTAGCAAGCAGTTGTAGGTGTGCCAGCAAGAATCCTATTGCAAGCTAGGGCAGGTGCAGCTTCCCCAAAGTCATGTTCATGGTTTAGGCTTATGGCTGTGAAATTAAGTGGTAGTTCATGGGATTAGCACCAGAGTGGGATGTTGTGGTACTCCAGAGATGTCCCAAAATCAAGGAAATATTTTGAGAATCTTCTTCAGGTTACCTCCATATAAGCAGAGGGAGAGAAGTCTCAATGATGCAGTGGATAAAACACTGCCCTGATTTTCTTCCTAAGCCTTTCCTGAGTTTTGATGTAGGAGAGAGAGCTCTGCATCCTTTTCATCAGCAGGTTCAGTTTACACTTGCAATCTTCATTATGTGAGCTAATATTGAGGAACACCAGAAGAGAAAAAAACCCAAGGAAATTCCAGTCTTAGGGGGTATAACATGCTGAATACTGTACTGATGCAATTTGTAGCAGTTTTAGAGCTTAAATTTCCTATGGCAAAAGAGCTTGAATCCTGCAAAGAATTCTTGATAATGTAAAAATATCACCCCTACCAATTATGGAAACAAACTTTGAAAAACAAATTAGCTAGTCAAAAATTTGTAAGATGAACTTCCTCTTCTCCCTCTGCTATTTCCAGATTTTTATTTTGTTTTGTCATTTTGTTTGTAAACCCCTCGGGGTTGGCAGTATTTTGTGAAGTTATCACTGATTTCTACTAAACCATGTGTTGACTCTGAAGAAGCATATTGTGTGTCTATTTTTTCTGTGTGTGAACAAACTTTGAGAAAATACAAACATAAAAATCATAGAATAACCATGGGGTTGGAAGGGACCTTAAAGATCATCTCATTCCAACCCTCCTGCCATGGGGGCTCATGGGGTACCTTTCACTAGACCAAGTTGTTCAGAGCACCATAAAATCTGGCCTTGAACACTTCCAGGGATGGGGCATCCACAGCTTTTCTGGGGAACTGGTTCCAGTGCCTCACTACCCTCTGAGGAAAGAATTTTTTCCTAATAAATAAATGTTAGGAAGAGTGTTTGCATGCAAACATCTTCTTAAACCTAAATCTGCCCTCTTCCAGTGTAAAGCCTTTCCCCCTTGTTCTGTCACTGTGCTCTAGTCAAAAGTCCCTCTCCAGCTCTCTTGTAGCCCCTTTAGGTACTGGAAGGTGCTATAAGGTCTCCAGCAAGCCTTCTTTTCTGCAGACTGAACAGTTCCAACTCTTGCAGCCTGTCTTCATACAATTCCAGCCCTGCAGTGATCTTCATGGCTCTTCTGTGGACTCATTCCAGGAGATCTAAGGATGGTCATATGAAGGCAGACCATCTGTCTCAGCAACTTGTTTCCCGTGAGGATAGTAGCCCAATGGCTGAGGGAAAGCTGCTAGAAGACCTGTCCATAGCAGTAGGTATCTGCCATGCCTTTCCTGGAGACTGGAACTTGGAAGCTTCATGAGCTGCAGTTCGTGTCTTGGTGTTGCATGGCCTTTCATGATTTTTTCCCTCCTTTAATTTGAGAACATGCTTGTTGGAATCTGGTGCCTGGAGATTGTGATAGATTTAACTTTTGATCTGCTTTCCCATTGAGTTGTGTTTGATGCACTTCTGTTTCCCAAACATGGTTGACTTAAAGGAGAGAGATTGGTATGCTCTCACCAAGGATGCTGCCTGTGGTGGCCATGTAATAAAACCATCAGCCTTCAAAGGCAAATTCCAGTTGTATAAAGAGCTGTATGCAGGAAGATGCTTTCTCTTTAATCTTCATCTCCTCTTCATTCATCAGCATTCTTCCCAGGTTCAGGAGACCTATGTGAACTTTTTTTGCTTTTAGGATTGGATCTGTAAAGTCAGGAATGCTTCTGATGAAGAATAATGGCACATGATTAGCTGAAGCTGTCAGTTTGGTGTTATTTACAGAAAGCCTTGCACAAAGACCTGAAGCATTTCCTTTGGCCTGTGTGCAATGCATGACCTTCCAATCCACCTTCACATGCAAAAAGGCAGTGTCTATCTGTCTGTCTCCCTTGTATAAAACAGTCCCCAGCAGTGTTACCGTGAGTGGCTGCTTTCTGATTCGCACACTGTAAGCATTGGTTGTTTCTTTGCTTTTCTGCACGGGATTAATCTGCTCCGTTCACGTAGCCATTGAGCAGTAACCCAAAACAATGTGTGCCCTGATGTGAGTGTTGTGTAACGTGGGCAGTCTTCCAGATCTATCCAAAGAGCTGCTTCATCTCTTCACTGAATTTTTTGGCAGAAGGAAGATAATAAAGCTCTGCTCTCTGCATACCAGATAGGTACAATCTGTCCTGCATCATATTAAGTAGGGCTTATTAATGCATAGCTGCTGGGATTTTTAAGTGAAGATCAAAGTTTGTAGGTGTTCAATTCATAGGAGGTATAATGGGTTTCCTTATAGGTGTAGAAATAATAATAAGCAAGAGAATTATGAAATTCCATGGCAAAATATGGACTAAAACAAGTCAACCTTTATGCAAATGTGAATTTGCAAGGATTACCTTGTTTTTTCACATAAACTTCTTCAGACATGCAGCAAGGTTTTCTGCTTACACTGAAATCCTTGGGGTTCATCCCATTTCCTTTTGTTATGTTGGTGGGAGATACTGAAGTTGTATAAAACAAGCATTAAAAGAGACATCTTAAAATATAGAGTATATTCTATGAAAAGATATTAAAGATGTAGGTAATGTTTGTTTAATTTTTTACTTAAATCTAAAGAGTGTGACTGATCTGGACCTTTAAATGTGAAGACTGGAGTTACTGATATGAGAGTTTTGTGACTGACTGTGATGACTGGTTATAGTTGCACTGTCTTCCATTTACTTATTATTCATTTACAAGCCAGAGCTTTGATATTTCAGGTTGATATAGAAAGGTTGACTTCTGTCATGGTTGGATTCCAAGTTGTAGTGTGATTTTACTTGTAAAAGCACTGCTTAGTCTGTTGCTAGAAGCCAGCACAGTGGGAATAAACCAGCAGAGCCAAAGTCATCCTGCATGATCGATTTGCTGGTCACAGTAACATGAGAAATGTAATATGAGAACCAGCCCTGGAGTTCTCAACAGTCACCATCTCCATCTCCAGGTGTGGAGACCTTGATATATATCGGGCAAGGGAAAAGAAGATAATTATTTTACTTTTACAGCTAGCAAATTAAGAAGTAGAATGAATGGCTTCCCTAAAGTTTATGTCAGGTTCAGGAACTGAACTGTTAACTCCCAGTCCACTGTCCAAACCACAGATGGTTTTTCCTATCATCAATTTTACCAAAATACATAACTCCAGAATGCATGAATTTTGGGCTGTTGCAATAATCCTCATTTTTATAGTTATCACTGTTCCTAATGAATTTGCTGCAACTTATTTTAATGGGCTTTCAGTATGCTGGCTAGGATTCCAGGATACTTGTTGTTTGTACTTCATAAAAACACCATGTTGTCTTTCAACAGAAAGGTTTTTCTTTTAACAATCCTTTTAAGTGCATTTCATGAAATAACAAAGACGGCCATTAAAACACAGCACTGAATAGCTTCTGCCAAGTCTCAGTGAACATTTTTTTAAATTTAAATTAGGAATGGAAAACATTTCCTGATCCTAGCATTTGTTCTCTCACTATTCCAGGCAACCTCCTCCTGCTATGCTATTTGCAAAGTGATCAAAATCCTGTTAAGTTCTTTGTCTTCACTGCTGTCATTAAAATTATGTTCCAAAACCTCTGTGCAGTCAGGCTACAAGCTTTCTTCTAATTTCAGACTGAATTTAATTGTGGCCTGTTTATATCCACTTGTTCTTAAGTTAACACTCTTGTTTGGCTCAAATAGCTCTTTTACTGCCTTTGCAAAATATTTATGGAAACAAACCTTGTAGCTCTCGTAGAAGTCTACCTCTTCCAAGGTTAACCAAGATTCCTCTTCTTGTCTAGGCCAAGCTTATCTGTTCTTTTGACCACCCTGGTAAGGTTGCTCTGCACCAGTTTGAGACCAGTTTCCTTTAATATGGGTAATGAAAACCTTTGCTCAGTGGTTGAGCTGAACTCTTGACTTGTACAGCAAGAGCACTGCAGTGACCTTTGTCTAGCAGAAGCACATCTGATCCACTTCCCACTTCAGCAGTGTCATTGTCTTTTATGATTATGGTATTTCCAGCTTATGTGTTTCCAGTTTATAGCATAAATTTGGCTTTCAGTCCTTCTGTTCTTGGTCTTGCTTTTTCAGTTATAGTTCTGTAACAATGCCTCAAGACCTCAGATAGTTCTTCCCATCTGATACCTCCTCAGGCCAGGTGAATATTTAATAAACTATTTTATTTTAGTTTATCAAAATTGCCCCTTTGAAGTCCTGAACTTTTATTACAAGGATTTTAATTATCCCTCTGTTTAGTGTAAAAAAAACCCCAAATAATGGTCTCACAACTCATTATTTTCTTAATCTAATTGTTTTACAGAAAACTTTGCTACTCCCAAAATCAACCTTAAGAAAGCCCACTATCCTACTTGTTTAACTGTTTTTAATGAAGAACATAGAATCTCACATCCAGAGATAACTGGGCCTCTGCTGCTACTAGATCCATTTGTTTTGTTATTTCTAACTCATAATTTAAAATCTCGTTTCCTACTATGAATTGTCTTTTGAGTGTCAGGTAAAAATTTCTTTGGGGGAAAAGAGGAAGAGATATATTTCAAAGGAACTGAGAATCTACTGCACAGTGTCTTCCTTCTAAAAGGATTTTGTATTATTTATGTTATTCCTTCTCGTCTCATTGCCATTATTTATGTTCAGTTCTTGTTCACCATTTTTAGGGTTTTTTTCAGCTTTCCCAAACATAGTTGTGCTCCAATCCTGATTGCATTTTCTGTTATTCCTGCAATATATTGCTTCACATTTAGGATCAGCAATTGAAATTCCATTTTTTTTTCTCTTCTCTATGACCTAAGTATTGGTACACAATCATTTCACTTGTTTCTCACTAACCACATCCATTTCCCGTACTGGATTAGGCATAATCCTGTGTTTCCTCTCAATTACTGCACTCTATAGTATTGAATCTGCACTCTATAGTATTGAATCTGTTTTCTTTCTCATTCTTTTTTACTCACTAACATTCCTTTGCCCACTGCCATATCTTTTAAGGGCAGTGTTGTTCAAAAACTTAACTCCAAATTCCATATCCATTTGATACGCCATTCTTATTTACAGATCCAGTTAGATGACAGGTTTTCAGCTGTTAAGGACAGCCTCCCATCATGTGTAACTCCTTCCTTAGGTAAAAATCCTTTGTCTTCCATCTTTTCTACTGTCAGTGGAGCATCCTGCTTGCTCATGTTCCCTCTTTTTCCCCTTTTACCATTTTCCTCATGTTCCCCTTTCCCTCTGCTGCTCATTCTTTGCCTACATGATCACCTTTATTTAGGAGATTTTTCATACAATCATGGAATCATTTAGTTTAGGAAAGACCCTTAAGATCACCAAGTCCAACCATTAACCCCTACCATCATGTTCACCACTAAACCATGTCCCTAAGCACCACATCTGCATATGTTTTGAGTACTTCCTGGGATGCTGATTCCACCTTTTCCCTGGGTAGCTTATTCTGATGCTTGCCCACTCTTTCAGTGCAGAAATTTTTCCTAATATCCAATCCAAACCTCCGCTGGTGCAACATGAGGCTGTTCTGTCCTATTCTTGTTACTTGGGAGAAGAGACCAACTCACGCCTGTCTGCAACCTCCTTCAGGCAGTTGTAGAGAGTGATAAGTTCCCCTCTAAGCCCATTTTGCTCTGGGCTAAATAACCTCAGTTCCCTTAGCTGTTCCTCATAGGGCTTGTGACCCTTAACCTTCACTGCCCTTCTCTGGATGCTCCAGTGCCTCAATGTCTGTCCTACAGTGAGGGGCACAGAGCTGGATACAATACTTGAGGCGTGACCTCACAAGTGCTGAGTACAGAGGGACAATCACTGCCCTGCTCTGCTGGCCACACTGTTGCTGACACAGGCTAGGGTGCCCTTGGCTTTCTTGGCCACCAAGACACATGTTGGCTCATGTTCAGCTGCCGTTGGCCAGCACAATCAGGTCCTTTCCTTGTGAGCAGTTTCCCAGTGACTTCCCCCAGCCTGTAGTACTGGATGGGGTTGTTGTGACCCAAGTGCAGCCTTGGTCTATTAATCCAGCCTGTCCAGATCCCTGTGCAGAGCCTTCCTGCCCTCCAGCAGATCAATCCTCCTGTCTAACTTGGTGTTGTTTGCAAACTTAACCGAGGATGCACTGTCCAGGTTAAAGTCTAGGTGGGCTTTGACACTTGTAAGTTTCTCCCTGCATAACCTCACAGCATCCTTGTAATCCTCCTTAGTTGCTTACCCCTTCTTCCAAAGGTCATAAACTCTCCTTTTTTTTTCTGAGTTCCAGCCAAAACTCTATTCAGCCTGACCAGTCTTCTTCCCTGCCAGCCAGTTGCTGAATTGCTTACTAGAAAGATTTAACACTGGACAGTTGCACACAGCACAGTAAAAGTTGATAAATTTATATTGTTTGCTGTTGTATTAAAGGAACATCTGACTACAGTGCATACCAAAAACCCCCAGCATAGCAGCACTGCAGGAAAGCATTTTAGTATTCGACTGCCTGTATTAACAAGCTGCAATTGCTAAGAATATGTTCCTGAAAAATAAAGATCCTTCTGTAACTTGACTTTTACTGTCTGAAGCCTTCAAAAAGTCTAAGTAATAGATGAGGGCAGCATATTCCTTTAATATGATTAATTCTAATATGATAAATTCTGGTTGGGCATTTGAGCCTGAAGGTGAAGGAAATGTTCAGAATTATTTCTTAACATTCATGCAAATATTTTACAGTAAGTGGGAAATTATTAAAGGCTATTTGTTGATGGAGTCACAGAGCTTTAAATTTTTATTCTTTCTCAAGACTGAGAATTTTTTTTTACTGTAGAATAGGAAAGTTTAAAGCTTTTGAATAATTAGTGGATGATCCTCCCTCCCTAACAAAACCCACATTAAGAACATATTAAAGTATTGATGACCTGTTTCAGTTTGATAGTTGAGTGAGAGACCAAAATTTCTGTTACAATTGCAGGTGTTTCCTGCAGCTGAGTACAAAATTAAGTAAATTTTTATTAAGTTACAGTTGCTATTTGTTGAGCTTTTGCTGTTCCTAGTTTTTTTCTTAGTTACTGTTTTCCAGGAATTCTGGAACTAAGAAATGTTCTACTTAGAATTTGAAAACATAAAGCCATCAATTCATTGAGTTTATTTTTAAGCATGGAAAGCAGTGAAACAGAGATTTCTAATTTTTTACTCTATGTATTATTTTCAAATTGTTTAGTATGGTTTAATTATACTTCACGGGGCAAAAACCCCACAAACAGTAATTGCAGATTTGTTCTTACTACATTAAACAAACAAGCACTTCCCTCTGAAAGAGAGTGATTTTACTAACAAAACAAAAAAAGGAAGGGATAAGTAAATAATTAAAATAGAATTTTTTGAGATACAGAGATTAGGTAATAGCTTGTTGCCATTTGCTGTTCTTCTGTTAAACATACTGGCTTTTTCTTCTCACTGACTTCTATGAAAGTAGAATGTTCGTTCTATCCTAATTTTTCTAATTACTTTCTGCATTAAGCAAGCCAATCTTTCTCTCATTTTATACTCTTACCTTTCCAGATCTTTCCTTAGGTGTACTCTGTCTTTAGTCTTTTTGTGCAATTTTCATATTCTCTCCACTCTCATTGTTTTTTTCTCAGGGCTTAAGTCCAGTGGTGCTCAGTATTCAGAGGAGACCATGGCAGTATTTTCCTTACGTTTGCACTTCCCTATCCTGCTCTTAATGAGGAAGTCAATCCCTCTGTCAGTCACTGGAGGCTGCAAGTAGAGATTTTTTATTATTGCCTACTATTTTACAAATTATTTTAAATAAAAAAAAGAGAGAGAAGAGGGAAGGAAACACAAGACTAGTAAATGCGAAACACAAGAAAATATCACATCAGCAGAATTCAAGCTTGTTTTTAGGAACTGAATTTCACTTGCTCTGTTATCTCAGAATGTGTGTGTCAGCTGCCAAACTTGTCTGGTTGAGTCCTAGTACCCAGTGTAGCTCTCTTTCTCTTTTCAGAGTCGCAATAATAACTCCTAGGAAAAGCTGAAATAAGAGGCCTATGAAACTAAATGCAGTTTGAGGTAAATAGTCTGGTTCCCACATGATGTAAAATGATACAGCTCTGTTAATCCTTCTTGGGATTACAATAGTTTCTGCCATCTGAGAGAAGGGAATAATGTCTTTGGTGGAAGACTCTGAGCTCAGCTTGAGTGGTCAATCAAGAGTACAAGTGCACTCCTGGTAGTCAGCCAGTGCACAGCAGCAAGTACTTCATTTATTATAGTCCAGGTTTATTTTATGAGGTAGAATTATTGATGTGGGCAAAGAGGGTCTTTTCCAACAGTATCTAAGGAGAAAGCAGGTCCAAAGCAGACAACAGCTGGTAGTGAAAGCTATGGAAGTGCAGGGCTCTTCCATAGCTCTGCAGAAGATTCATTATTTCCCTCTGCACCAAACCTGGCTCTTGGCAGCTTATCCAGCACGCACAGGCCACTGCTTTGAGCCTGTATCTTGCCTCCCTGAAACAGCCTTCAAAAAGCTAAGACTTGCTGCTTCCCAAAGCAATACCTTCCTGCTCCTTTTCCTGGCATGTATCCTGGGACACATTTCACACTTCTTCACTCAAGGCCCAGTATCATAGGACACATTAGCTGTGTGCTTTTAGCCAAGCACATTGTAAACAAGCAGTATGTAATTCCTGCATTTCTGCAGAATACCTTCAGAACCAGACACAGGATCTACAACCCATTTGAAGATTTAATGCTTGTTCTTTTAGACTGATGGGCCAGAAAATTGATCTTTCTGCTGCCTTCCTTTTCTGTTTCCTCACTTCAGTTTTCCTGGGTCAAAGCTATTCCTTTTCTCCAGTGGTATTTCTTCAGTGCATTCTAATGATACAGAAAATATCCTTTTCAATAGCTGGTGTTTACTTTATGTCAACCACAGTAAATTAAATTATAGTTTCAATGCTGAGAAAATGACATTGCTGACAATATGCATGCCTTTGCTTGTCATGGTGCCACTGATAGCTGTGTGTAGAGACTGGCTTGGGTCCACCCTTTAGCATTTACAGGTGACAGGAGTAACATCCCTTTCTTCACTTCAGGTAACAGATAACTTGAGTGAAGCCCTGTATTTGTAAGGTGTTTTTTCTTCCAAACCTGCAATTTCTCCCTTTTGAGGAACAACTGAGTTGGATTTTACTGCAGACTTAGTTTTAATAGAGATATCAATCGTGATTTTGCTTTTTTCTTCAGGTTCCCTTTGAGAACTAAACTTCTAGTATTTGACATTAATTATTTAAACCTTATGAGTTTTTTCACATACCACGATTCTATTTGGCAGAGTTCTCTGGCTGGCTGAAATGTGTAAAAATAGCGAGAAAAAAACCCACCAGAACCCAAGATCCCTCTAGAAAAAATCTCTGCCTGTGCTGCTGAAGTCAGGCAGTTATGGTAAATGCCTGTGCTGTCTTGGAAAGCAAATTTTCATTGGAATGATTTATTGGTAGATAATTGAAATTATGAAAGAGTATTTGCCCTGATGATAAAACATGTTTTAAATGTCAGGCAATCTGCACAACATCTTTCTTGAAAGGAGGGCCATGCTGAATCCCTGAAGCTGTACCACTCCAAAAGTGCCTCATGCAGGACTCGGTGCTTGCTGTGGTTGCCACAGTCCTGCTGGACTCACAAATTCATCAGGAAAAGGCAGCAAATTCTACCCTTATGATGTCCCTTCTTTTGCTGGCACATACTGTACTGTCTCATGCTTGTCATCCTCTTCTCCCTCCTTTTTCTTGGAACACACCACAGCTTTTTCTCCTATTCAGCTATGCTGACCACAAAGGTGAGTAAGATAAACCATCCAAAATCTCATAACCCAGAGATGCCTGGTGATTTTTCATGCTACCTATCCTCTGAATGGCCACCAGCACCCCAGAACATGCCAACAAGTTCATCTGCCAGTCACATCAGCTAGTGGGCCTGTAAGGAAGAGAGACCTCTTTCCTGCATGTGAGAGGCTGATTTAAAGTTGTATAATGAAGTTCATGTTGCATCCAAAAAAAAGGCAATGAGAAACTGCCTTTGTCCTCCTTAGTCTTTGCCTTGTATGTAGTGCAAATTCATTGATTTAGCAGAATGGTAAATCTGACTTCAGGACTGTGGTGTGTTCTGCTGGATGGTGAGAGCTGTGCTAGATCCTGATCAGCAGTGTCTCCTCCCTCTTGGTGATGCAGTGTACCCCCAAACCCACGCAGGTACCCAGCGTGGAGCACAGAGAACATCTGTATGTGTTACACTGTTGGCCTAGAGAGCAAGACACTGATGTGATGTATATGCATATGTTTCAGTGCCTTCCTTAGAGAATCTCCCCATTTCCCCCCAGCTGTCACATTCTTTGTGATTTTTCTCATAAAAACCTCAAGCTGCTCATGCTTCAACTTTCTGGTTTCCAGACCCTCAGTCCTTTCTATTAGACCCGAGTGTGGCTACGACCCCTGTCCTCACCTATCATCCTTTCTGGCCCCTCCCAACAGCATCCATTTCACTTTCCAGCATACACATATGCTGCTACAGTCTGGTGGATCTTTTTGCTGTTCCTTCCCGTTACTTTCTGGAATTAGCTAACTGCTTGGCTCATCAGTATTTTATGTATGCTTAGGGCTGTTCCCAGGCTTCAGGAGGGAACTAGCACCTGGCTTGTCTCAGTGCTTGGAGCAATGTGCAAAAGAAAATTCTGTTTCTTGTCCCCAGAATGAGGAATAGCCACTCTTCTCAAAAGAAGCTTCCCAGAACTTCTTTGTGCACAATAAAAAATGAGCTTTCTTACTTTTTGCTTGGCTGGAAGGCAGGCCTGGATGGTTGGGGAAAAATGTGGTCACAATCCTACATAATCCTTTCCAGCTCTTTTGAAGGAAGATATTTGTCTACTTTTTTCTCTTTCCTGCTATTGCTGTGCCTACCACTCAGTGCCTCACCTGGACTCTGCTTTGCAGCTTTTCCCTCTGAATCTTCCTCCTCTCACATACCAGCTGCCTACCCTCTCATCCAAGCAGCTTTTCACACCATATAATGTTTTGCTGTTCTCCTTTCCCAGTGATGCAGCTCAGGGGCTTGCCAAGCCAGGACACACCTCTGTCTGTTGGGGAATGTGGGATACACTGGGGTGGGGTTGGGAAAGGTTGTGCCTTGTGTGCTTCAGAGAGCAGAGCAAAGGGAGCACCAGGAGGAGGTGGCTAGGGCAGGGCTGGTGGAATTGGGGACTCTTCAGCTCTTTGGGGAAGATGAAGGAGGAGGGCAAACACAGCAAGGAGCATTGTGGGAATAGTGGCCAGTCAGTACCAGTCTCCAGCTGTGGAGACTGCCAGCCTACCCTCCTCCAGCTGTGGCCAGATGTGGGTGCCTGCTTCTGCTACCTCTGTGCAGTCTCTGCTGGCTGCCCTCCCCATGGTTTTCCTTGCAAGAGCAACCTTTCCCTCATAGGGCAGCCTGCAGTTTCCCATCTCTCCCTTCCTTGTTTCTCCTGCAGTCAGCCGTTCTCCATCTGGATGGGAAGGCAGGACAGGACATAAGGAATGTATCCCAGGATTGCATAGAGGAAAAGATGTTGAAGAACTGCTGCTGTAGCTCTCATTATCGAGAGTGGTGTGACAGTGAGCTGCTTATGACTTGGTGGCATGTGTGTCTGGGACCTCTGCCAGAACATCCATTTGGAGAGAGCTCTGCGTGGTGGGATGATACAAATAGCAGAGGAGATCACAGAAACCAGGCACTGCCAGCTGTATTTGCTACTTTGCTTTTTATTTTTATTTTTATTTTTATTTTTATTTTTATTTTTATTTTTATTTTTATTTTTATTTTTATTTTTATTATACAGCATGCTAGGATTTAAAAGTGACTTGAAGTACATTTTTTCAGTAATAAATCAGAGCTTCCTAAATCCAGTATTGGTAAAAAAATCCTTGAAACTTAGGTGCACTTTATGAGGTTTGAGAGACTAGAGCAGGCAGCTTAAATATTCAGAGCATCTCCCCATTCCTGAGATTCATTTGCTTATTTCAATAGAATCTTGTTTATCAAGGCCAAAATATGGAATTTCTCTTTTTATCTGAATTGCAGTTTACTTTTACCAAAACATAAAGGGAACTGGAGGCCTCTTGGGGCCCTTTTTGTCTACAGTAGATGAGGAAGGCTGATCAGTCCTTTCTTTATAAAATTTACTGGTGTTTGATAAGGAACCTGAGCTGCATTTTTTAATTTTTATGTTCAACTTCAAAATAATCTTGGGGATGCCATGTCTTTTTTGTGTGAAGGAGAGCAAACAAGCAAGGGAGAAATTGTTCCCTCCCATATTTCTTTTATTCAATATAATAATAGAAAAGAATTCTTTAAATGTTCAAGATAATAATAAAAAATAACTCTGAGTGTCGTTAAGTTGTATTTATTCACCGGCCTTATAGGAAGTGATGTGTTCTGAGCAACATAAAAACACACAGCTCTCGGATGTGTTGAGTTATAAGAAAAGCAACTTGCATACCCAAAACAACACAACAAACCTAAAACATCTAACACTTCAAACCACACTGCAGCCAGAGTGGGAATCCCTTGCAACACTACTTATTCTAAAATTTCCTATCCCCACATTACAATTTTATTTTCCCTCCAAAGTATCTAAATTAAAATGAGAACAGGTTGCCAATCTAATTTATTAATCAGCAATGATGAAACTGGTTAGATCTCTCTTGTCCTTCTTCCTGCAGTCCTCTTGACCTTAAAGCACAATGTAAGATACTCTACAAATGTAGAGTACAATAAGATACTCTACAAATGTACTTTACAAATGTAGAGTGTCTTACATTTGTGGTAGCCTGGTGCCCTGTTTCTGCTAAGAAGGTCCTATAATGAAGAAAACAACTTGTACTTCCATTATGGTGTGTTGTGCATGTCATACATGTCCAGCCTGTTCTGTCTGTCCTATGACTGATGCACATCAGTGGCTATCTCAGGATGATGTGCACTGTAAATCCACATGTATGTGTGAGAGCGACCTCAGTTTTTGGCTCTATCTGAACATGTCCAGGAACCTTAGTGTCATTTTCTAATGTCCATGTTTAGGAGTTTGAAATGAAAATAATTTCCTAAGAGCTTTATGAGTGTAGACCAAACTGATTGTGAATTGGTATCTGTGGCATAGAAACTCTGTGTATAAATAAGATGTAACTTTGAGGGTTAGTGGGTATATCTTTATTAGTAGGGATGAGCAGTGAAAAGGCAGCCAGGGATGTCTGCATTTATATTAGTCTGGCTTGTTTAGCTGATTTTGTTGCTCTAAACTTTGTCCATTTACTGAAGAGAATTCAAGGGCTTCTTTGCATGATACTCTGACCCTTGTTCAATGTTCTTAATCACAAGCCAGACTTCAAGCATATGAATAATTCCATTTATCACCGGTGTTGACAAATCCATTTCCGAGAGTCCATTTGCTGTCTTCTCTAAATATAACCACTTGTATTTTCTCTTAGCATAAGAAGTTCATCCAGTATTATTCTCCTCTTCCTGCTTTTTCACCCTGAAAACCCATTATGCTCTTTTAGACTGGAAGGATTTAATTCCTCTTAACAGAGTGAATGAGTTATGGAAAAAGAATGTTTATTAAAATGGCCAAGAGAACAATTCTACAGATCATGAAAGTTTCAAAAACCAGTTTGCAGTGAAAGGCAAGTGATTGCTCAGAGGGGAAAAATTATATCTCTAATGAAAAGAGTTTCTGTTTTCACATGCATAGTCACATCACCACAGAATGATTGAAGGTGGCAATGACCCTTGGACATAATCCAAACTAACACCTCCTGCTGAGATCACAGCCAGACAGAACATATTGCTCAGTACTGTAAACCATCAGATTCTGAGCATCTTCAAGGGTGGAGACTCCACAACCTCTCTGAGCAGCCTGGTCCAGTGTTCAATCACTCTCTCAGTGAGGAGTATTCTTGTGTTTAAACTGAGTTTCCTGTATTTGAATTTCTGCCTGTTGCTTGTCATCCTGTAACTGGACACCACTGAAAAGAGCCTGGCTCCATCTTTTTTGCTTTCCCCGTCAGGAATGGTTAGGCTGAATAGGATGCCCTTGAACTGAACACTGCCAGCTCTCTCAGTCTCTCTTCATTTGTCAGATGCTCCAACCCCTCGCAATCTGCCTGGTCCTTTGGCTGACTCAGTTCACCATGTCTCTGTCTCTCTTTTTTGGGGATCTCAGCACTGGACCCAGCCCTGCAGCTGTGTCTCAGCAGGACTGAGGAGAGGGGAGGGATCATGACCTTGACCTCCTGGTGGTGATCTGCTTAATGCACTGCTGGACACTGTTGGCCTGCTTTGCTGCAGAGGTGCATTGTTAGCCCAGAGCTTGTTCATCAAGATGCCCAGGTCCTTCTTTAGGGAGCTGCTTCCCAGCCTGTAGTGGTGTTTGGAATTATTCCTGCTAAGGATGTGGTATTTAATTTTGTTGAGCTGCCCAAAGTTTGTGTTTCAGGGTTTCTGCACAAGGTTTTCTGCTGAATTTCTTCAGCATGTCCATGTCCTGGATGGCAGCAAGGTGCTCTAGTGCATCAGACACTGCTCCCAGTTTTTTATCATCTGGACTTGCTGAAGGTACCCACTGTCCCAGCATCCACATCATTGATGAAGAAGCTAAATTGTCTTGGCCCCAGGATCTTCTGCTGGGGTACTCCAGCTATGTCTTGCTAGGCTTGGTGCTGCTAACCACAACCTGTAAAGCTCAGCAGGTTTTTTTGTAGTCAGTTTATCTCCCTGTCCACTTATCTGACCAAACCACACCTCTGGCCTGCTGGGTTGTTGTGAGAGACAGTGTCAAAGGCGTTGCTGAAGCTGAGATAAGCAACATCCTCTGCTCTCGCCTCTCCACTCAGCAGTCATCTCCTTTGAGAAGGCCTCAGTTAGCAGGTTGTTGGGAAACCACTGAGGATAGAATGGCTAATACCCTGTTGCATTAGTGTCTCAGCCAGTGAATTTGCTAACTAGCTGCTCAAATGTCAAATCTCTCAAAGCTGTGAAACTCAGTTGTAATTTTAAGCCTGAATCTGGCTACTTTTAAGATGAAGAAATATATTTTCAGTTAATTTAACAAATAACCAGTAACCAGTAAAACTTCTCAAGCATTTTTTATAAGTTCTAGTTAAAAAAAAAAAAAAAACAAAAACCAGTGCAAAAATAATTTTGGAACTTTGAATGCAGCAGGTTAGCAATAACATGTGAAATCTTGAGGCATTAAAGGGAGGAAGGCCTTCCTTCCAAGTAACATTGGAATCTTATGGCTCTTCAAATATGATTAAATTTTTTCTTACTTCAAGTGAAATCAGAATAAAATCTGTAGTTTATGATTTTGCATAGTTTTGCTATTCCAGTTGGGGTATTTTTTGTTTCCTTTTGTTAAAAATAATTTCTTTAACTTCCATGCTAGTTGATAATTAATAAGTGCTCAATGCTGTGCTAGATTTACAGAGAGTAACTGTCTCACTGCCTGCATAAGTAGTGCTCTTTTTCCCCCTTTTTATAAAAGCTTGAACGTGTTGCAAATCTGTGGCCACTATTGAGTCATGCTGTGTAACCAGGCCAAGCAGAGATGTCTTGCCTATTTCTGTCTTTCTAAGGATATTTCTAACATTTGGCTCTGATTAAGAGAATGTAGAAATGAGGGACAACAAGATATTTTTTACACTACCTCCAATTACTTAAGGAGAATGGTAAACTTAACATTTGAGTTCTCTTCTTAAAATGTAACTAGTGTGTTGGTCATTTGTAACATTTAAGTGCTTTCATGAGGAGAAAATATGTGATGCAAAAATAAGGGGTTACTAAAAGGTCACTTTTACCGGAACAGAAGGCATAACAGGAGTCAGTGGCTAGAATCTGAGACCAGAAAATTTCAAATTAGATGTAGGGTTCATATTTTTAATAGGAGAGGTCACTAACCTCTAGAGGAAACTGCTGGTTGACAAATTAAATATTTCTATTTAGTAAGGACTGAAAGATCTCCTGGTAGATGCACTGTAGCCAGACATAAGTCTTTCCTGTATTCCAACACAGCTGAACCTAGTGCAAGGGCAGCAGTCTGTGATAAAAGAGCATGTGATAATGCAAAATGCTAGAGAGAGCAGGGAGGTTCAGCATCAAACTTTATTCACATGTGGCCCCTTACCCAGCCTGCCACCCTCTGTTGCTGTAGCACTCATCCTTTGTGAGATGGGGTAAAAAGCAGCAGATGGGGCTGATACTTAGGACAAGAAACAGTGGTCCAGCCTGTAGACCACTTTACATCTGCTCCTGAGGTTTGGCCAGAGAGCCCCTTTGGTGCTGGTAACCTGTCCCCAGGTCCCTCTGGCCGAGGACAGTGGAGAGTATGAGGAAGCCCAGCTGCAGCCCTGCTAAAACACCACACTGGTGCTTGGAGTTAGTTCAACTAGTGGCACACTTGTCTGTTTGTAGTCTGGGATTAGATAGGGGAAAATGCTGAATAGGGCAAACCTGAATACAATGATTTAGACAGACAAAGGGATCTACCCACAGAGAAAATCTGAAGACTGGAAAATCTGCAAAGAAACTCATAGAGAGTTGCTGTCACTGGAATAGTGCAGCCATACAGGAATGGAGCTGAGGAACCCCATACTTGCCCTTAAGAGACAGAAAATGATCCAGTGATAAGACCGAGGCAGAAAGTGTCATTTTAAGGCTGGGGTTAACAGGAGAAATAGGGAGTTAGATGGTTCTGTTTAATCTGTCCTCTCCCATTGTTGTTCTGTATTCTGCACAGTAATTCTTCTGTGAACCTCATCACTTCTGTTAAACTCAGTCATACTTTTCTGGAAAACAAATGCAAAAACCAAAAGTACTGTACGTCTACATGTCATTTTGTAAAATGCAGAAAACATTTGGCTGATTAATAAAGGCATGGCAGTGTGGATGTGATACTCTCTGATCCCCAGATAGAAGGCACAACAATTACATATTGTTTATTTCTTGTGATCCTGGGTGTGGGTAAGTCTTGAAGGCGAGTCAGCTGTGAATTAATAATGTGTGGAGAAATTAAGAAACCCATATAATTTAGTGAAATGATCTTCTTACGATAGCAGAAAATACACTTAGGCTCCTGTAGCCAGGTCATAGTTCTGTCACTGCTTATGATCGTCCCACTGAAATCACTGGAGCAGTGGCAGTGTTTGACATCATACTGAAATGTGTCCATAGTCCCATGAATCAGAAATAACAGATTTGTGAACCAAGTCTGAGACTTCATAAAGCGTGTCTGTGCATTAGGGTTCAGCTCCCACTAAACTCCAGCAGCCTTCTCTGGAAATCTCAGGCAGATTACCTGCTGACTTACCTGCAGAAACTCCAACTATGAGAAAAGTTGGTTATTCAAATACCTCTCATAAAAATAGCATTAATAATGTATTTCAGAAATCAGTCAATTATAATTCCTAGAAACATTTGTTCAGGGCCCAGGAACAGCTCTGATTCTCCTGCATAGAGCTGGGAAGATGATAGGAATGAACACATTGCAGAGAAAGTGGTATTTGTTGTGAGGTTTAGTTTTTGACTATGACACATAGCTGTAAGATGTGTGGTTTTGTTGTTATTTTTATTATATGCCTTTTATTATTTGCTTAGGGACTAACCAGGAATCATTATGCAAATTTAAAACATCAACTTCATTTTGCAGATGGTTCCTCTTCCAAGTCATACTTGGCATAAACTCTCATATCAAAGAATAAATAATTTGATACCTAAAAGCAAGTTATTCATTTATGTAAGCAAAAAGTTGCTTTGTTACCAAAATCAAAGAGAAGATTGTTTAAATGGATAACTCCACCAGTGTTTTGAGATCCCTTTTATACTTACTTTTTGGATCATCTTGTTCTGTTGAGATAAAAAGAAAGAGTCACCATTCTGGGGGAAGCTCCACATACGTGGACTTTTATAAGCCATGTAAATCAAACCACTGGATTTGATTTTTATTATATGAACTCTGCTTTTATTACATGTACCCTGCTTTTGGATTTTGAATATAATTAGTGTAACAATAACCCTACAAATATCTTATCCAAACTTTTTATCTCATAATATCATATCCATATACTTTCATCATCCTATACCACATCACCTTCCCCTCCTTCTTGTTATATTTTATGCTGCCCAGCTGCATATGTAACATTTCATTGCTTCTTACCTAATTAGCAGGAAACAATTCTGTCTCCTGAGTTATGAAAAAAATAAAATATTTCTCTTTTAGGCCATCTAACAGAAAGTCTGCTGTGCCTCTCAGAAATCCCAACCCATGTTCACTTCAATTATTTAGCAAACCAACCAACCAACCACCATGCTCCACAGTGTGTTATAAATGTTATTTATCTGCATGATGGTAGGCCCTGAATTCAGCACCTCTGTCCTCTGAATGTTGCTGAAGTTTTGTAGGCAGCATACTAAAGGGGAATTTTGTACAAAGAGTTGGAAAATGATTATCTGAAACAAATAACAGATTTTTTTCTCCAGGTTAGCCAATTCCTTGGGGAATGGATGCTATCTCATAGAAGATGCTGACTTAGCCTGTTAATGGAGATACAGATTTCTAAAAGTACAAACATTCTTTTAATTAGTCCACATATTCGGATCCAGACTTGTATCTCTGAATTAATTTGTTTCTTATGTCACAGTGCATAATATTGCAACATAGCCTGGTGGAGATATTTAACATGAACTTGGAGTACTGTGGAAGCTGAGACAAAAGGGTAGGATTTTTCTGTAAGAGCTTAAGATCAAACGATGGGAAGTTGTTTTTTGGTTTATTGTTTTGTTTGTTTGTTTGTTGGGGTTTTTAATGGGAGGCTGTATTTAAAACATTTCCTCTTTGTCAGAGAGACTTGAAAAAAGACCTGAGCGTGGCGTTCTGGAAGAAGCTGGTAAGAGGTACTGATGGGGACATGTCGGTCTTCACTATGTCCAAAGGCTGCATTTGGATCACTGTTTTGTAGTCACTAGAGACTGTTTATCCTGTTAATATATCTAATCTGTTTTGAACTCGGTTTTACTTAACCTCTAGAATTTCCTGTGCGTATGAGTTTGGCAAACTGTAGAGTGAGGAAAAAGCCTAATTTTTTCCTTACTGTGTTCTCTTTCTAAGCAGCCTGTTGAGGTATGTATGGTAAACACCTGTGCTCAAGGGTGGTATGCATACAGCTTTCTTTTCCTTTGTTTGTAGTGAGTGTTGCTGACATGGTGATATGTCCTAAATATAAAAGAAGAAAATATTACCTAGAGGGGAGCATGAGGAGAAATAATAAAGAAGATTATATATTATCTGCACAGATGGTGGCTCTTAATGTTCACAGACTCAGTTTCAAATAAGTTAAGAACGTACTTCTTTTAATGACCTTTTGAAACTTACTGTAGCCCACAAAGCAGTTTGAGATATTGCTGTTGTAAACCCACTTGGTTTTGTATAAGCAATGCAATATCCTGTTCCATGGTGCTGTGAAGCTGGATTGGACTGTTTTAGTGGTTAATGGGTCATGTTCCACCTGGAGGCCTGTGACAAGCATGAGGTCTGTGTTGGGACATGCCCTGTTTAACATCAGAGACCTGGATGAGGAAGCCACGTGCACATTCATCTGGTTTACAGATGACATCAAACTGGGGGAACCAGTCAGTGTGCTGATGCACAGGGTTGCCATTTGGAGAGACCTGGGCAGGCTGAGCTAACAGGAAAGCAATAGGGCCTGTCATGATTTAGGGATGGCAGCTCCCAATTCAGTGCCCCCAGCCAACCAAGGCTCTCTCCCAAACCAGATGCTGCTTGCTCTCACCTCCCACTTCCCCTTTCCCTTCCTGATGCCCAGACAGAGTTGTGAAGTGGAAGCACAAAAAGGTGAAAATTACAGGTTGAGATAAAAACAATTTACTGGAAACAGCAATGAGATAAGATAATGAACAGTAACAGCAACAATATTAAGAATAAAAGGTATAAGACAAAGAAACTATTTGCAGTGAAAAAAACCAAGACAAACTACCAACTTGTTCCTCCCCATCACACCACTCTTTTCCCTGTCCTCAAATGAGAAAGAGTCCCTTAGTCCTGCCCATTGCAAATGGCATGAGATGGTATTGTGTAGCAGTAGGGTCTGGCCACATACCCTTCCTGGGTACTGTAAAAAAATTAACTCTGTCCTGGCTGAAACTAGGACAGGACCAATGTACAGTCCTGCACCTGGAAAAGAAGCAAAACAGTTGACTGACTGTGGGGTGAACTGTGTTGAAAGGGAATGTGAATATATTAGAAATATATTCAAACAAATATAAAGCCAATATAAGCAAACAAATATGAGCCAACACTGTTCTGGCAGCAAAGATGGCTGACAGCACCCTGGGCTCTTTTAAGATGAGTGGAATTAGTAAATCAAGGGAAGGGATTATCTCCCTCAACACACATGAAGGCCTGTTTTGGTCTCTTGAGCATGGGAAAGACATCAGTAAACTGGAATGGGTTCAGCAAAGAGCTATCATGATGGTGCACCTGCCATTTGAAGAGAGGCTGAGGGACCAGGCCTGGCTCACCTCAGAAAAGATGGCTTTGGAGGGACCTGACATCTGCCCCTCACTGCTTATGTTGGAGTGATGGAGGAGATGAAACCAGGCTGTTCACAGTGATGCAGAGTCGTAGGGTAAGAGTTAACAGACATGTGTTGAAATGGGGACTTAGGAGAAATGTTTTCTCCACCAGGATGGTTAAGCAGTGGTTGTTCTGAGAGGCAATGCAGACTTTGTTCTTGGAGGTTTTCAAGATTCACCTGATCTGACCTGACAGCCTGGAGATTTTCTGAGGTCCCTTCTAGCCTAAATTATTCAGAGATTGTAGGATACTTCAGTTATGCCAAGATTTCACCCAGGGGGCATTTGTATATGCCAGGCAATTGCAAGCTTGATGTGTTCTATGGGCAGGTTCAGTTCATCATGTGCACTCCTTTGGAAGGCAGAGGCCAGATTGTTTTTCCTTTTCTTATGTGTTACTGTTCCATCCTGATGCACACTCATCCACTCTGTGCATCAACTCAAGAAAACTCGAGTTTGTTTAACAGCATTGTTTGTCCATATCATTCTTGTTCTGTGTATCTGCTTCCTGTGAGTCCTTCCAATGAGGATATGAAAGAATAAAGCAAATGTGGTACAACTTCCCTTTTCTTTCACTGCCCGTGGCAGTGAGATGAACCTAATTATGTATCCAACCATTTATTTTTATTAGACTTCAAATTTGCCCTTTCTAGATTTGTTTGTGAATGGATTATCTTTTTTTCTCCTTTAATCTAATTTTTGGATGTTGCAAAATAAATAAATGAAAGTACTAATCAACTTCTTCTACTAATCAAGTTTTGTATATGATTCCTCCACATGGTTTGAAATGTAAAATTATTAAATTCCTACTGTCTTGCAGTGTGGGAGTTGGAAGTTCTGCCCAAGAGAAGGAAAAGAAACTGGAAATAGCTTAGAATATGTTGTCTTCTTGGGGTTTGTGCTCTGTCCTAAAAAAAATGCAGCAATGTCATCTCTGATGCAACCAATGACGACAAATTGTCTAGGAGCTATGATAAACATGATTAAAAAGTGTTTTTGTTAAGGATTGTGGCCATTTGTGCTGCATGGCCTGAAATAAAATCCAGTTAAGGATTATCTAGATATGCTTTGATGTGCTGTAAGATACCTCGATATTCATGAATGGGCTTCTGTTTGCTAGATGTTATCTTTGTTCCTTAGAGCTCTGACTTCAGTGCACCTGCTCTGTATTTTAACAGCAGATTTACAGAAAAGGTTTCATGTTGGTTCATGTTCTGTCACTTGACAGATGAGTTAAACTCCCGCAGAAAGTTTTCCTTCTTAGCTCACTGACTCCCAAGTTGAGGATTTGATCATTGATGTTTCCAGAATAATTTGGGAAGCTTAGTAGAGCATGCAGTTTCTGATGTGGCATTTTGAAAACATCACATCATATGAATACTTTGGAACTCTGAACCATAAATATGGTACTTACTTATGGTTCTTACTTTTATAAAAAATGCACAGTAGAGACCTTGATGGACATTGTCTCTGTCATGCTTGACATGAAAATCAAGTAGATGCCTATTAGTTTTTCCACTGGAAACATAAGAGCTTTCAAACCTGCAAACTTATGCTCTCTGCATGGACTATCTCTGCTAGCTGTTCACTCTCAGAAATTAAAACACTTGTAACCTTGCAGAGTAGAAGAGAAATTCATGAGTAACTGATAGACCTAATAGGATTCCCTGTGATGCATCTCATTGTTGCCAAAGGTGCCAATAATAGCAGCATTTTTATTCCAGGAGAATGAGTTCAGGGAAATTCATCATTGTCTTGTTGCTTGTGGTCCTCTCTTTTCTCAACCAGTTCCCCCAGTCTCCAACAGGATTTCTTAAAGCCGAAGAGAAAGTCATGACTGCTTTCAGAGATGCAAATTGGCTGTGATAGAGTTGGCAATACCCTCTATCCACTGAAACTTCAGCAGCTGGTGCTTGCTTCACAGCCTAGTTATATGTCAACCAGCAAAAGTAGTTCCACATTCTTTACAGGAAATATTGGTTATCCACATGGTCATTATTACTAGTCCAGCTTAGCCAGAACTCCACAAAGTTATGACCAAATGGATGATCCTAAGGTTTGTGCAACACGTAGCCCAATGTTGGAGAGACTGCTGCTGTGGACAGGGAGTCTGCCCTCCATCCAACTTTTTCTGTCCAAGGACATGGAGGAGATTTGTCATTTGCTGTTCAAGCTGTGGTCTGGGACTGCAGATCCTGGAACAGGACTCTTCATCTTTCCCTTCAGGTCCATCAGTGTCCACCTCCATTGCACAGCCTCTCTTTACCTCTGCTCAAGATGCTGTGGTTGCTCATGGCCTTGATACAGAGTTATCCACCAGCAAGGAACATGCCTTGCCCACAAAATCTTGAAACTTCTTGGAATTTGTTTGTTTCTGTTTTTTTTTTTTTTTTTTTTTTTTTTTTCAGAATGCTGAAATGCATGCATAGCTGTGACCTGTTTTCTATTTGGTGTCACCCTTTGCTGATTTGTTACCTACACTGAGCCTGAATTTACTTACATTGCCCTGTTCGCTTTGAATGCCCTGTTCTCTTTGAATGACTCTCTGAGTGTCTTGTCCTGCATAGTTAACTACCAGTGTTAGTAACTGAATCAGAGTGCAGCTGATTTTTCAGCTCCTGGGCAATCAAGCTAAGAGTTAAGAAAAGACACCACCAAAAAAAAAAAAAAATACCCCAGACCTATACATTGCAAATGGAATTAATTCTATCTGGAAGTTATTAAGATGTAAAAGATGCAAAATTTGAATGCAGTTTCAACAAGCCATTTTCCAAAACAAATTTCATTTTGAAGCCTCAGAATGGTACACGTTTGTTAAAAGCCAGCAAGTACAAATATATCTTTAAAATTAACAAGTTAAAAACAAACTATTTATGGTTATTCAGAGGAAGGAGCAGAATTCATAAATCCCCGCTCTGTACTAAAACAGACCTCATGAAAGTGTTTGGGTTGCTAAGAAAATTATTAAAAATTAAGAAAATGCTGAAAGCAAAATTGTCTTCACTATTTGACTCCTCATAACTGTGTACTCTTGAATTATACCACAATATGTATGTATTTTCAGCAATAGCACTGCATCATTACAGTGAAATGAATGTTGGAACATGTGAGGAGCCTTCACTTAGGTTTCACTTAAGGCTTCCAACAAAGACAGGCAGTTTTTAACTGATATTTAGTTTCCCTGCAGGAAATACACTTACCTTTGTGGTGTGGGCACAGTACTCTACAATGGCTTTTCAGTGGGTTGGATTTTTTCCTTGTTTTATTCTATAGCTAGTCTTCACACTGAGCTGAGGAAGGGTAGCATGTAATTTAATATAATGATGGTTATTGCAGAGGTAATTGTTGCATGGCTGATATTAAAGGGACGCTTTGCAGCTGATGAGCACTTCACTTCCCATTTCAAAGCTAAAAAACCCTCAACACAAACACACAAAGAAAAAGAAACTGAATCATTTAGACCTTTTTTTCAGAGAGCATTAGAGCATTCTCCAGTATGAGGAATATTCATTAGCTGTCCTTGTATGTGATTTGCAGGCATAAGCAACAAAGGAAAATAAGAGAAAGCCACAAATGCTGTGATTGAAGATGCAATGTTACTGGCATAGTAACCACTTTCTGAAGTTTGGGAATAAATGAGTAGATATTTTTAGACCTTTTTTTTCATAATGGAGACATATACCATAATTAACATTTTCCTTTTTGTGATTATTGTTCATAATCCTACTTGTGTGCTGGCTGGCCTGTATGTCCCTTTGTGAGAGTATGCTCTGCTCTTGGATTAGTAATTAGAGTTTAGCTGTATTTTGCTCTTCAGTTTGGACTAAGGTGTGTTGTGTTCATATGTGCATTGCTTGACTTGTAAAACAGCTGTGTTAGGTGGGAGGTGTGAACTGGGAAGAACAGCTTCTAGCTTCTTGGCAAGGCCTTCTAGATTTTCAACGAACCTGCATGGCTGATTTGGTTAACATACAAACTACAGAAGGTGATTTCAAGGATACAAGCTTTCAAAAGCAGAGCAGAAGAGGGCAGAAGTGCTGTGATGTTCATATATGCTTTAATGGTTTTAATAAGTGGAACAATCTGTTGCCTGCTTGCAGAGCCAGGTAATAAATTCCCTATCTTGTAAATCTCTTCTGAGACTGGGAATCTTAGTAGAGCTAGGCTTCAGCCTCTTCAGCTCCTGGGGCTGACTACAAGTCCCACAACATTTTCTGTAAGAAGTCTAAATTCAAAGCAATGGACAATATAAAATTATTTAGATTTTAGAACTTCTGGGGGAGTTTAGGTTATCAGAACATATAAGATGACAGTATTTCTCTTTACTTACCACCTAGATACTTTCCTGTGTAGGAATTGCCAGTTTTCAGTTGCCAAATTATAATCCAGATTAGAATGAATTTTAGTAACAGATAAAATGATTCTTAAACACAACTTGTGTATACACCCTTTTGAGAAACACCAAGGACTTGTGTAAATGTTTTCTGTAAAGGTAAAGTATTCAGGTCAAGTATGTAGTATGCTTCTGGTGTCTTAAATTTAGGAATTTTCCTACACTTCAGCACTGCCTCTCTCAGTGAGTCAGGTTTGGAAATGAGACTGATAGCCAACTGGCTTTTCTTTTAAGAAGATTCAGAATGCTTGAACAAACAAGTTGTGAAAGGTTCCAAAGGGAAATTGCCCAGACTGGAGCTTGTCTGAGGAGAGTTTGTCATCAAGGGGAATTCTTTGACATCTAAGAAATCTTTCACCAGCAGTAGACATCCCTTACATAGAAAAAACACTGCCAAGCACTTGTGGAAATATTTGAACTGGAAATAACTGACTAATTGATTACTGGGCCTTTTCTACCACAGCCTTTTTTTTCCTTCCTTCTTCATCTTCTTTTCACTTGTTTGTTTGTTTGTTTTCTTTTTCTTTTTAAATCATGCAGTTAAGAAACCAAAGGCATTCCTGGCCAGGATGGTTTCCTCAATTGACTGAATAGTCCCATTTCCTCCCTTGCTTCCACTGGCCCCACTGGGACAGAAGGTTCTGCTGCATGTTGCCCAAGACTCATCTCCTTTAGCAGCTCACATTGAGTTTCACTATTCATTTGCAGGCCCTTGATCAACCACTGGCTGTCAACAGAGGCAGGAGGCTAGAAAGCCCTACAAGCCCTTGGTGTCTGAGAGCAGCCAGAGGAAATGCTTCACTGGAGGGACAGAGAGGTCAGTTCAGTCTTCTGGAACTGAGGGCTGTGGTTTCAAACCTCCTTGTGAATGAATTGTGAGTGTAGGAGTGTTGTGTGAAGGGTGTCAGCAAGCAGCACTAGTTCTCATATCTCATTGCAAGGGCTATGACATTGTGTGCTTTTGAAATGAAGTATTTATCCAGTTCTGGAAGAGAATTCTAGGCTGCAAACCACGAGTGGAGATAAACCTCCTTGTGGCCCTGTGTTTGGCTTTTGTGTTACTGAGGGGCTCAGCATTTCTCATTGCTTTGTTTCTTGCTCAGTCTGCCAGCTGCTGTGGACCATGCTCTCAGAAGTCTCATTCCCCCTGTGCACAGCAAAGAGTGAGCCTCAGCCTTCAGGAAAGCATCTGGAGGTCCCATGAAAATCCAGTCTTTGAAGTCTCCCATATTGTACTTACCACTTTTCATTTGTTCAGACCTCTGTGGAACTTTCAGCTATTTGAAGGACTCTCCTTTTTATCTTTTTTAGCACACAGCACAATACCTTTCATCAGCATCTTTTCCCTGGAGTGTTGTTTGCATTTGCCTGTTTCTCTCTGGAGCTTGCTTACTTCTGAAGCTTGAAGTGCTCAGCTTGCAGTATTGGGGCATGTTTCCCACTCTGAGTCAATTCCAAGATACAGAACTAGTCTTGTCTCATTTTTTTACCTTTGCTACCTTGTCAGGCTACAGCATTTCCTGCAAGATCATCAGAGTAGATAGGTGACAGCTCCCCTGACTTCTCAGGGGGTTTCCCTTCAGCTTCCTGAGCCTCAGGAAAAATTAGCTTTTCAAAGCTACTCTCAGCATCCTCTGAGGCTGTGTCAGAATTTTACTCTACAGCTTGTATTTCTTGCTTGAGTGCTTCAGCTGCTAGTCATTTCTTCCTCTAGTAAGATCACTTCTTTCTCAGACATGCTTGACAAGAAGCTTGGAATTGTCTTCTCTTGAAATTGTCTTATCTTGATGAAGATATTTAGCTTGCATGGGCCTCAAGTGCTCAGTCTGTCAGGCAATTTAATGCTTAATCCTCTGGTTCCCCTTTAAATGGCACACATCTCTGTCTCAAAGAGCAGCTGGAGAAGAGAGAAAAATTTCCTTGTAGGCATTTTGTGATCTTGATAATTTGACAGGCATCAAGGGAATTGCAAGGGCTGCCTGTGAGACTCTACTGGGACAAGATATGACTGCTTTCCATTGCCATAGTGCTCAACACCATCCTTCTCTCTTTCCTCAGCATCTTCAACCTTGAGATCCAGAGAGAGGCTATAAATGAGAAATGAACTCAGATGAAAATCACAATGCAGTGTCTGAGCATTATCAGACATTGAACCAGTTACTTTCCTTCATTTGGAAGGAACAGTTAAGTAAAGTGAGGATTCATTTGTGTGTGAAACAGACTGGCAAGATGAACTTTATTGCTATGAAATATTACCAAGGCACCTGCCCCATACAGGTTTTCTGATATTGCTGGCAGGTGGTTTTGTGGGAGAGCGTTGCTGAGCTTCTCTGTCTGCAAGGAGGCATCTTGAAAGGGCTACAAATGGAAGGTTAAGGATAGTTTGTAGTATTTCAAACTGTCAGTTCCCAACTGAAATATTTTAATGTAAGCTTACTTAAAAGCAGTAGTACCAGTCAGGAAGAATTTTACAAGCTGAACATATATTTTTCTGACTTCCCATATGTAGGTTACAGTACTAACTGATGTTCAGTGATGGTACCAGAGCCCAAATTTGGTTTTTATCACAGAATTTGCATTTTATGGTCACAAAAGTTGGAACTTGGAGGGAGACTTTTTACAAGGACATGTTGTGACAGAACAAGGTTTCAAACTGAAAGAGGGTAGGTTCAGATTAAATATTAGGGAGAAATTCTTAGTAAGAGTGATGAGGCAATGGAACAGGTTGCCCAGAGGTGTTGGGGATTCTTCATTCCTGGAAGTGTCAAGGCCAGATTAGATGGGGCTTTGAGCAACCTGGTGTACTTAAAGGTGCCCCTGTCCATGGCAGGGGGATTGGAACTTTACAGTCTTTATGATCCCTTCCAGCCCAAAGCATTGTATGATTCTAACTAGACTGGCTACTTTCACTTTCCTTTTTAGGGGTTATTTTTAAAGTGTTTCACTTTCTGGCTCCCCTCCATTTGACCTGTGGTGTAATGTTTGGACTAGAGATGCTTCTGGGGAAACATTAAATCCAAACAAACTCCTTTCCACCCTGTTTTTCATGAAATCTTTCTTGGATGGTCACTAAAGTTCTATTTTTCCATTACATTCTCTATTAAACACAGACACGCACTAGAGATCTCATGGTTAATAACTTTCCCAAACTCAAGCAATTTTAAATGCTTTTTTGTTTGTTGTGTTTTGGAAGGCAGTTAGAAACACTGTGGTGCTTACTTGTTTTGTTTGTTTAATTTTTCTTTGTTTTGGGAATTTGGGGGAGGATTGTGAGTTTTTGGCTTTGCTTTGTTTTTCCTGAGGATGAGATGGAAGAAGTGAGGAATTGGAAACACTGGAAATCCTTGGCAGAATAAATTTTTCCCCTTGGTTGTATGTCTGGAAATGAGAAGAGACGAGTTGTTAAAGGATTGGTGTGTTATACTGTGATTTATGGAAACTTTCAGCAGTGACAATGCCTTCAATCATACCTAGGGACATATGAGTTCCTCCTTTCACAGCAGGCTGATGTGTTAGGTGCTCCTGCAGTCATACAGACTATGCAGATGCCACACAGGCAAGCTCTGGAGCTCTGGGACAATTTTGAAGAGATATCTTTACTTTTATGGAGTGTGCAGCAAAAGCAGAATGAAATATTTAGATCTCACTATCAGGAATTTAATAAATTAGCCCTCGATTACTAATCCTTCACTAGATATGTTCCAGTAAAGAAGCAGTGAAGGTCAGGAATGGAAGAGGAGAGGGGACTAAATAATATGGGTGGAATTGATGTGAAGATTTGCTGTGGCTGTGATCTGCCTGAACCTTTGTTGAAGCCTGGCTTCCCAAGAAGTTGCATTGTTTCTCTATCTTGCTTTTTCCATGCTTTATTAATTTATTTCATGTCTCATAAAATCATCAACTCAGGATGCTATAAAATCTCTGCTTGCTTTGCCCATGTCTAACATATCTATCATTTTCCTCCCCACACTCCACACCTGGGATAACATGACAAGGGGTCTCCTCATGTCTTCACAGGCTGCCTTTGTGTCAGGGTCCTTAAATCAAATAATTTGCTTTGTATCCTATTGTTGGATAAAATATGTATTTCATATGTTGCTTTGGTAGTGCAAGCATCTTATGAGACATTCTTGCTGCTGGACTGTTTTTTCAACAATATCTGGTTTGAGTTGATGAATCTGAGAACTATAATCTGTATTTTTATTATGAGCTTCTTGGCACTGATGTGTAATAAATTTACTTCGTTACCCCATCCAAGAGAAATACTGCTAAGTTGAGGGTCATGAATGTTTCATATCAATATCCTGTCTTTAATAAATCCTAGTAACTTCTGCAAAAAATCTGTCTGCTTTCTGTTTTGGGATATTCAGGAAGAAAAATATGGAAAAATGAAATATGTTAGTCTGAGACTTCCTAGCTTTTCAGTGCCTCTGTCTCTTTTGTCTTCCTAGTTGATATCTCCAGGATGTTCTAACTCATCCTGGCTGGAGCTGAGCCCTTCTCAGCCCATCAGCCCATCTGGCTGATGCTTTCCCTTCTAGCATTTTAAAACTTCTGCTGTCTGAATCCTAAATTATTTATATATAAGAGCTTCATACCCAGTCAAATATTTTTCTCTCCATGGCAGTGGCAAGCAAAAGACAGTATGAGACTGGTAGGCTTGTGGGGTAGTGGCAGAAAACCTACATGATGGGAACCATGTGGTGTGCCTGGCATGTGGCACATGATGAAGCCTGCAGCACTGCTGGTGGGAGCAGTAAAAAGACTTTCTCAGCATAACATTGCCTGGTCCTTAGACTCTGCTAGTATTCCTGTCTTTCCAACAGGCTGACATCTATGCTGGCAGCTTGTTCTGACTTACTTTGTTGGGGATGGACAAACAACCTTCAGGGTGAGCTTATGACTTTGCAGTGTGTTCATCTAAAGTGTAAGAAAGTAGATTACATAAGAATATATTAAGATTGTGTGGTTTTATTCTGGTTCATTTCGGGAGATGATCCATGGGGCCCCTGCTGGTACAAAATCCTGGTACAGGGTAAGATTACATCTTGCTGTACATCAATAGGTGTAACACCACCTGTTATCCACACCTAAAACTCAAGCTATGTTCTCATAACAAATGAAAGCTATGGCACAGTACTTTCCAAAATGAGCTGTGATACCAAGATTTCAGTTTACTTTGGAAGATGGGACGAGGATGTAATTTCGTTGGTGGGTTTTCTGGACTGTTGTAACTTGTCAAAACACACTTCAATCAGTCAGATTACTGGAATTCCCTGGGGGAAAGCAGCCTTCAGAGGAATTAAAAACATAGTGTAGCAGCACAAATAGTTTTCTTGCCTGTTGCATAATAGGGTGACTTGCTTGGTTATTCCATGGTTGGTCCTTTCCATGCTGAAAGAAGTATTTGGAAACAATCGTCTAGACTACACTTAATGGCCTGATCTTTTTTTTTGAAATCATGTTTCCAAGTAAAGGAAGAAACCAAATTAAGGTGAGCATAGGGAATTTCCTAATCATCTCGTATCCTGAAAAAAAGGTTCGCTGTTTATGTGGAAGACAGGAGGCATGATTTTGCAATTACAGCATATGATAAAGGCTCCAGAAATCTTGAGTTTTTAGTTCCACCACAGATCTGTCTACCATTCCCTCCTCTCTCTGCCCTCTCCTTTTTTAAAATTGGTCTAGGAGGACCTTGGAGTCTTGTGAGGAAGGAATCATGTTGTCTGATGTTGCAGAATATCAGGACCCATTGGTTTTGTTCTGCAACATCCCTAGATTTCCTGCCACGAACAGTAGGGTGGATCTAGAATCAGACCATTGTGTGGGTGGGGATGCAGGACACTTCATGTGCTGTATAAATAAAGATATTTCGTGTTAGTATTGCTTCAGACAGAAAATGTCTACAGTGTTCATAAACTACTCTTTGCTTTGGGAAATGGGACTGACACCAGATATTAAAACCTGAAGCTCATGACTTTATCACTCGTGGTTTGGTTTGCTTTTCAGGTCACCGAGCAATACTTTCCTGCTCTAAATACAGCTTATCACACTAAAAATCAGTGCTGCTATTGCAGCTGCAGTGACAGCCCCTGCTTTGAATGAGATATTCCATGTGGAAAGTAGCGATTCCACATAGCACAGCTCAAGGCTCACTGAAGCTAAGGAGGACTGCTGGCTTGGCTGATGCATGCTTCGTGCTGCTTAATTTGAGCTGACACCATAACATCTGACCCAGTGGTGCTTTATTGCTGGTGTAGGGTTGCTGTGTTCCAGCTCCAGTTGCTGGATCAACATTTGCTGTTGGTCTGCTGAGAGGTGCATGTGTATTCACGCAGTTGGGGTATTCCTTCCGCTATTTCTAGGAGCAAGCAAACACAGAGGTGTGGAGGAAAGAGGATGCTGGTTGTTTATCCCCAGAACTCATCGTGTTTCCAAGAGCTGTATTTGTGTTGGTTTGTCTGGAACTTGCACCAACGAGGTCACAAGGTTGGATTTCCACTTGTTTCACATTTTGTAGATAGTTGTTGAGTTTCAGGAGTTTCACCCTGCTGCTGCTCAGGGTGGCATGGAGTTACAGCTTGCTGTGCTAGTGAGCCCTGCTGTGCTGTCAGAAGGGGAGATATCCAAAGGAAGCTGTGCTGCCCTGTGGTCACAGCACAAACTTGGAGACTGATGGAAGGGTCCCAATCAGCTAACAAGCTAGCCTTATAGGACACTCCTGGACAAAAATATATGAAGAAACCCCAGCTGATGAAGGAATAAACTAAATAAGTATGTTTCTGTCACTGTCATTTCTGGAACAGTCTTGCCTTATGTACTTGCTATTGCAAGTGAGATTTGGGGTTGTTTCTGTGTCAAAAGCTTTTTTTCATGTGAGATGTGGTATGGCTAGAGTCACCTTTTACACCCGGTAATGCAGGCTCTGTGCTGAGTGAGTTTTTACCTGGGAATTCAAATTTTCATAGTAGTCTCAAAAAGCCCCCAGCAAAACAACCCTTCAACACCACCAGTTAGAGCAGGAGGATGGTTGGAGGTAGATAATTAACAATTGTGTCATGTTAATTATATAGTCTGGCTAGGTATATGCTTCTGTAATATAAAAAAATAATACTTTGAAGGAAGAAATTAGGGAGATGGCTATTTTTGCATTGGTAAAGAGAGCAGCAGTCTGAAAACAGCTGGGGGCTGGTTTGGCAGCAAAATCTTAACCCAGCAGCCATCATGCTTGCCATCTGCTCAGACAAATCACACGTGAAACAAGGCTGACTCCTGAGTTGTCACCAAGCCGGTGTGTGGTACATACACACACTGTTCTTGTCAGTGGCTGGAGGGTCCCAAACCTGCTCAGAGCCCTGCCCATCAATGTCGTTGGAAAATCAGTGGCCTCAGCACCTTTTTCTTACCAGCTGCACCCATCTGACATGCTCTCTCCATGCAGGGGAAGCCCCTGCAGCTTTTGGCTGCTCTGGTCCTCTCCTTGCTCACCAGTGCTTTCCTCCCTCCTTCTCAAACATGTGGAGGCAGTGGGAATTAACACTGGGAAGTGCAGAGCCAACTGGCAGGAGGAAAGCCTGACAAGCTGTACATCTACACTGGGATTCAGGGTTTGATTTATACAACTGAAACCCTGAAAAGAGGTTTGAAAAAATACAGCTCAAGAGAAAAATTCAAGCTGACCTCTTGCCACACAGCTGGAATCTGTGCAACGTGAAACAGAGGTACCAGGTCTCTGCTACCTTCCACACAAAATGACAGTACTAACTGGACCCTTATTTAGGAAATTTTAAATTTAAAATATGGCTTCTGAACCTTACTGGGCCAAAACAAAACAAAACAAAAAACCACCAAACAAAACAAACCAGTAAAAGCTCCCTCTTGGTGGAAAATTTTTGTGGGTTTTTTCTAACAGAAGCTGAGGAAAGCATTATTCTCTGTGTCACTCTCCTTCCTGCTCAAAAAATGGGGGAAGGAGAGAAAAAGTTGGGAAAGGAAGAGAAAAAGAAAAAAACAAATGGGTTTTTTAAAAGTAGGAGGGGATTTTTGTCATGGGAAAACTTGCAACATAGCTTTGACAGACAAGTCCACCTATCCAGCAGGAGGGCTGCATGCCTGCCCAGCATGGGATGGGGAACAGACCAGCTGCCTTTCTCTGGTGGGCAGATGTGGTGGTAGCACATTGTCCCAGCTCCAGAATCCTCCAACAATTGTGAAATGAGGCAGGGAGGAGAAGAGAGATTGAGAAGGCGGCAGAAGGTGGGAATAGACTAAGTCAGTGCTAAGAATAAGAGGCCAAAAGGAATCTACATTGTGAACTGTCCTGGAAAAACTATCACTTTGTATAAATGCAGACATCAGAATTTGATTCAAAGGTATGTTTTTCCATATTAAACCCAATGCCTTAAAATTCCATGTGAAGCAGCTGGTAGAGGTGAGGGGCAGATATGTACCTGTTTGTTTCCATAACATTTCAGCCTTTCTAGCTTAAATAGCAAATGACCCCTTTGGTTGTCTGCTCCCTTTTTTTATCTGTACCTTAATGGATTTCCATATTCTAGTATGCTCAGTTCCTTACTCAAGATTACTTGGGACAATCTATTATTTACCCTTCTGAGACCTGGTCAATTAAGTCTTTGATTAAAACTGCAGAGGTGAAGCAGGGCTCCATCAGCATCTGAAGATGGGCACCTTTCAAAGCTGTGGTCATGAGCAGGAAATCCAGGATAGATGAACTGCTGGGCTGTTGGCTCCTCTGGTGCTCTTCCTTTTTCACCTGTGTAGGCCCAGCTCTTTGGAGTTATTTGAGCATAATCCTGGCAAACTCTGTGTACATAACCTAATACATACAAAGCCTTTTTCACAGCCCACACCTGAGACTGCAGACTCCCCTCCCTAAGTGTTTGTGTTTAGCAGAACATCTCCCCTCCCAGTCACATGGGGAGCATGCAGACAGTACAGTGTGGAAGCCATAAAAGATTGTAGTTCACATACAAGAAAGGCTAGGAGGCTGATGGTTCAGGGTTCCTGGAAAGCCTGGGATGCTGTATAAATGAGGTCATATCTAAAACATCTTCAATATGTTTCTAAAGCAAATGTTGCACAATTAAATTAAGGCTGCAGAGGAATAAAAAAGTTGAGATGGATTTGTTTTTCTGTTGAGCAGCACGAAGATGTTATATATATATATATTCCCATAGAAAAATGTGGACTTCAAAATTAAAGCCACAGCTGTGTTGTCAGTCAAAGAAAGTATATTGGATTGGGACATACAGAGCTGTAGACCACTGTGTAAAACCTGAGGAGTTCTCACCTTCTCTTTCTAGCAGAGATATGTAGTTTCCTGGGCTTTCTGGTTTGGTCTAATGTGGACATTCATGCAGTAATTATCTTTTTTCTCAAGGTCAGAGACTGATAACCACTAGAGCTGTGCTGCAGATTGCTTCAGCTGCCTCCTGCTGTCCCTGCATGTAGCTCTGATCTTACTTGATAGATATTCTCAAGCTGTGTTCCTTAGGGTCTTTAAAAGAGGATTGTGTGGGTTAACAGAGCTACAATTTTTTTTCAGTTGTGTCTCTGAGACATTTCTCTATGTTGCTTGAAATTCCTTCACCAAGCTTTTGTTCAGCTTGGTTCCAAACAGTTCCAAACAGACTTGCTCCTTGTAAAATCTGTGCTCCTGCCTTACTTACAGACACAGGCATTTTTGGTTGACTGAGTTTCTCTACTTGCATGTGGAAATACTTGCATGACACAAAGAACCGTATTAAAAATGGCTTCTACTTTCTTTGCTTGTTTTACAGAGGGAGGTCTGTTGAGTCTCTTTGTCAAATGCTTTAGACCTGGATTGTTTAAAAAGGAGATGTGGCTTCTTGAGGTAATCTAAGGATACTTGTCCCAAGTCTCACAATCTGCCTGCACAGAGCTTCCTGAAAACAGTAAGGCTTTTTACAGTTTTCAGCTTGACTATTCCCATTTATTTGGCAATTTTGACATGAAAACCTTTATACCTGTATAAATGCCAAGATGCCTCAAGCAAGGATTTTTCGTGGGGTGCCTGAAGTTCTCAAATGTCTCAAATACAGTATAAATATCAGTATGTAATGCCTAGTGAATAGTATGTCTTGAAAAGACTTAGTTGTAGCAGTACCTTCATGTTCTTGTCAACCTCTTTAGAGTAGATAAGAAGCCCCCATTTTCAGTCAACAAGACTGAATAAAGATACTTAAATAGGTCAGTCTTGTGGCTTTAGCATTCAACTCCCAGGCTCTGTAACAGACTTAGAAAGCTCGTATCTCCTGAGATCAGAGAACACCAAAGAATTGCAGCCAAATTTTCATCTGTTTTCTGCACTTGGTGCTTGTAAACTTGCACATGAGCCCTCTGTCATTAGGATATTTCCACACACTAAAGTGCAAGTGGAAGGCCCAGTTAGGGGGGTGGGCATTGTGTGGTTTTGACACAGCACAGCTGGATTTTCATATGATGAGGAAGGAAGGAAGGAAGGAAGGAAGGAAGGAAGGAAGGAAGGAAGGAAGGAAGGAAGGAAGGAAGGAAGGAAGGAAGGAAGGAAGGAAGGAAGGAAGGAAGGAAGGAAGGAAGGAAGGAAGGAAGGAAGGAAGGAAGGAAGGAAGGAAGGAAGGAAGGAAGGAAGGAAGGAAGGAAGGAAGGAAGGAAGGTTGTTTAGAGTTGTGGTGGTAACATTTTCAACATTATGGAAAAAAAGCATCTTGATTTCTTTGTTTCTGAGTTTGTAGAACTTAAAAGATGTTTGCTTAAGCAAAGAAAAAATCCTTTTTTAAGATTTGCTTTCCATTGTTGCCTCTAAGAGGTTCCTGTGATGTCAGTTGTTAAGGAAATGACAGCCCTGCTGTCTTGTTTGTGGCAGGATTTCAGGTTTAGTTCCTTCAGGATCACAAACGTCACCTGTATTTCTGCATGTCTGGGACAGAAGAGATTTGCCTAGTATTTAGTTCTGCCTTTTTGTCTTGTTTCAGCCTTTCTTAGATTAGACATAGCTGTGCAAAAATCCCAAACCAAGTAAAACAAATCTTTTATGGTCTGCTGATCTTCCAGCCTTTTCATTCTGGTGTTAAAACATTTTTATTTCTGATTTGTTAGGTACAAAAGCCAAAATGATTGACATTTCAATTCTGGATCAAAGTCTGGCAGCTAGTAGACTACAGAACTATGAGGGAAAATGTTCTCTATGCATGAGACATGAAAATTAATTGTTTAAGCAAAATATTTTTTCAGATGTTTAGGTTTTGCATATGAATTATCCCACTAATACTAGCATAAATCTTCTACAAATAGCCTAAGTAATGCAAATATTTGCCAATACCTTGTTTAACTTTGAACTTACTTCAGTTCCTTTCGCAAAGTACTATTCCTGAGTGAGTAGAAAAGTAATTGGGTCCTCAGCCCTCGAGTGCATGGTTGCAGCTGTGAGTCATCTCCTTACTTTCCATGTTGTCTTGGGATCTCTAATGACTGCAGAGGATCAGCGTGCCGTGTCACCCGGCACCAGCCATGTCACAGGGCAGCCACGAGCCCGGCAGCTCAGCACATGCTGCAGGGTGTTATGTCACTGCTGACTCAAGGGGGGAAAGAAGCGCTCATCCAGTCCCTGCTGGCGTAAAGCGCTCTCTGAGTTAGGACCTCGCTTTCGGAAATTACTTCACCCATGCTCCCCTTTTCACCCTTTTCATACCAGGGTCAAGTGACAGATCCATGACCTGAATTTGTAGAAATGAAATTTTAAAAAAGGAATGAATTTGACTTGCTTGTATTTAAGACTTTCATATAGTCTAATTAAGATTTGGAAAAAATAGCGGGATTTGTGTATACATAGATACATACATACATACTATATACATATCTATATATATAGATGTATGTATGTGCACACACACAAATACATTCTAACATTTGCTTTACAGAGAACTGAAAGTCTTGTGGCTGTGACCTTCTAAAATTACAGCCCCATTGGATAGCTAAAATTGCTGTTGGACAGTATGGATCTGTGAAACCAGCCATGAGATTCCAAATTGATTTCTTGTGTATCTTCAACTGACTTGGCACTTGAGAGCACTGGTTGTGATGCCAAGCCTCCCATTCATCTGAAAAGGGAGAGAAGCAGGTGATGCTACCTCAAGCCCTCCTTCCTGACACTCATGGAAAGCTCTGTCGTCTGACTCAGGCTGTTGAATTGCATTTGGCAAGCCAGGCATAGCAACTGATTATAGCTGAGCATTGTATTTTAATACTACTACCTTTTTTCCCTGTGGATTTAGAAATGTTAAAAAGCTTACTGAAGTTCATAAGTATTTAGAGCACTGATACAAAAAATGGAAGAAAAAAAGAAACCAGCAGGGATCTACATCTGTGTTGCTTATGGCATTTTGTGGAGTCTTTTACACCTATGCAAAATGTCTTTAAAAAGACACTAAACAAACCTGTTGCACTTTGTTTATTTGTTTTGCATGGATGTAAGTGATTAAATAAAATGCCAAGCAGTGGAGGATTCAATAGAATGATAGTACTGTTTTAGCTTGCTCTGCGTGGCTTTTTCTATTAATACGTGTTTGTGGTCAGAAAGGAACGCAGTCTCACTTCACTATAATATGTGCAGTATTAATTTTGGTTTGACACCTGCCAGGCAAAGATCCTCACCAGCCAAAGGCATTCTTCACAACCAAGCTCCATCTGTTGTGCAGATCTTTGATATTTCTAGTGACTTGAGCCAAAGCAAAAAGAAGAGCCAACTTGAAGGAAAAAAATATCTTGAGGAGAAATGAATAGTTCTATCAAGGCTAAATATAATGGCTTATTGTCACATTTGGTTTAAGTCCTGTGAGGGAAACATGTGTGATTAGTTTTGTTTTAGAAGAAAATAGTCCTTCATACTAGCAGTGTCGTTGTTGTTGTTGCATAAGAGGAGCATTGATAGCTGAAGTTCAAACACATTATTTTATTGCTGAAATGCTGTAGTCTTTAGAAAGATTTCTTGATAGAAGTTGCTAGTCCCTTATTGTACTCAGCAGATTAAAAGCCTAAGGAATCTTTGATTCTTGTGTGCAAAGGAGCAGCAGGATTAACACTTGCCTCAGCTCTTTGAAAGACAACTCAGGGTTTTTGAAATAAGCATTCAAGTAATGTCTGTCAAAAGAAGATAGCTTCCAATCCCTTGACAAAAGTTGCATGATGATTTTGTCATCTCACTGACAAAACAATCATTAATTGCTCCAGTTAGCTTTGTTTTTCACTTAGAGTGGGTGAGTTAATCTGTCAGAGCTGCCCAACCCCCAAGGGTAAACATTTGCCTCCTATGATACCATGAGACATCTACAACAAATATGAATGTATTTTATGATCATCACAACTTCATACAATCACCTGCTGATCATTTATTTTTATTTGTGATAGCATGGAGAAGAAACAACTTGACTAAGAAATTATGGCTCTGTGGGCTTCAGATCTGTAATTAGTGGTTGAAAGTTCTGTATTATCAAGCACCATTCAATTCACTAGGAACTGCAGAGCATTGAAAACTATATAGAAATGCAGTGACATACTTCAGAATTTGATTTTTTCAGCATTATTTGTGGGGCTGTCTGTTGCTGTAACTGCTGGCCTGTAAAACAAAACCTCTCATCTCTACTCTTTCAGACTAGTAAGTGTCTTTGTGCTGTCTAGTAGTTCCTGAAAGCCTGAATGTTCCACAGAACCTAACCATTCAGTAGGTATTTCTTTTTTCCCTTAGTGTATTGCTGCATGCTGAACTTGTTCATGCATTTATATCAAAGATACACTGCAAAGATGCGATCATTAGCTGTGGTTTCAGTGCTCATGCATATTACTCACTTATGTATGACAATATAGAAGTTAATAAGAAATATTAAGCAAATTTTACTTCTGCTTCAGTGTCTAGAGCAACATCAAATGCAAAGTATAAGGCCACAGTATGATTAAATCTAATCCTGACTGCAATGTAGGGTCATCCTGCCTGAAAAGAGAGTAAACATTATATTGTGTTATGTTTCTGTTTACTTTGTATAGGTGCTCTTTTCCTTGCTTGCATCTGCAGCTGCCACTTATTCATGAAATTAATTATTTGATCTAACAGTATATAGTAGTAGAAAAATACTGTGTGGGATTGTAATTAATTTCTTTTCATGGAAGACAAAATAACATCCATACTATTAACTGTTGAAACTTTCTCCCTGCTCTTTCCAGTAAAATGTGAACAAAGATGTGAAAACCCGATCTCTTTCAGTTCCTTAAACATGGGGATTGTTCCCTATGCCTTGAAAAGGATGGAAATTGAATAGAGAATTAATTCATTTACAGACTTCTCTGACAATCTTTTTAATATAGATTATACTGAAGATTATCAGTACGGCAGAGATCTGTAGAGGTACAAAACCTGTAGGAGAGATTAAAACATGTTCAAGATAACTGTGTAGCTACTGAAACTGAATAGTGGGAATACAACTGAAAACTTTTGTCATGAAATCTGATTGTTTATGTTTCAGATTTTAGCAGTTTGCTTCCACATCTGCAGCTACTAGGCAGTCCTTAGCAAGCGATAAAGAATACATGAATTAGCTGCTGGTACTGAGCCAAAATAGAAACATTTGTGTTCTTGAATTGCCTGTAGATTTACAAAATTTTATGCTGTTTTTCTTCCCCTAATACCCAAAATCTACTTAATGTCACAAAGTGTGGTGTTTTAGAGCTCACAGAGGAGAAGAGCTGCCAACAAATGAAGATATATGTACTTTTTAATTACACCACCAATGCAGAGTCCCAGCAAGCTTTTGGCAGGAAGGAGCTGAATTTGGTACCTTGGGTGGATTGTGCTGCACTTCAGGGAAGTGCCATAGATTTGGTTACCAAAGGATCGTGGTCACAGTTTATTCTGCATATTGGCTGTCATATGTATGGTAGATTCCAGTTTTTTAAAAATAAGACAGAGAACTTAGTATCTTTTAATTCAAGTCATAAAAACCAGTACGATCAGGAATAATGCAGTCAGTCTTAAAAATGTATTTCATATTTGCTTTCATTTTGATTCGTGCCTTTCGTAATTTAATTAAGATACTTGGAAATGTAAATCACCATGACAGAAGTATGCTTAAGTGTGTTTTATGATCACTAATTGACAGAAGTTGGTTTTATTCATGTAAATTCCGTATATAATGTTTGCATTCATCAGATCAGAAGTTACCAAGTTACAGAGACTGTGAAGCACGACTACTCAAACAAATATAAAATTCTCCTGTCTGGCACTCGAGTCATTTATGGCTGCAGACTGGCTTATGAATTTGAATGTGATATAGGAAGAGGACAGGCATTTGCTTGCAGCTTCACCTGTTAATAGTGTTGGGAGAGTACAGCTGAACAAAAAAGCAGCAGAGCAACTGTACTAATGGAGACTTACTGTAACCTCCAATCTTCTTTTCTAATGAATCAAGCCAAGCCATCCCCTGCAGTTACCCAAGAATTTCTCTTTATTCCATCCTTCTCACCAGGATCTCCACCATAATCTTGTGGTTTACTTCAATGATCTGTAGCACTTACTGGGATCCCTCAAAATGCTTCTTCTCTGCTGTCCCTTTGATCCAGCATCTCTGGCAGCTCAGGGCAGTTGCAGCTTCTAGAAGTCTCCAGTCTCTCCATTAGTGGGAACATTACACAGTGTCCTTCAGTTCAGGTTCTGCAACCCCACCTTGCTGCTCATGACAGCCTGTCCCAACCTCATCTGCCAAGGGTTATCTTTCTTCATGACACACTCTTACTGTCTGGCACACTCCAAGGGGATTTTACCCTAAGGCAATTGTACCTGTTTATGTGCACGTTGTTTACTGTTGTGACATTCAGTCACTAAATAATTTCTGTAACATAGCACAGCTGCCAAAACACACAGCACACAGCCTTGGCAACTATGCCCATTCTGTACCCAGTGCTGGCTCTGTGGCTCAGGCTAGCTGAATGAGTGGGCTGGAGGGAAGCAGAACCTCACACTACATTCGTTATTAGGGATGTTTTCCTTTAGCCGAAGTGCCCTACATGCTACTGATGGCATGTTAGCCATGATGGTTCTGAGGAGCTTCAGAGTCCCTTTTACCTTAATTTCCTCTAGTAACCAGGGCCATGCCCTCCTCTGCTGTGGGGTGTTGTGTGTATGCATGTACCCCTAGGAGCCTCTGAACCTCTTGCCCAAAATCAAGAAGCTGTCTGTTTGTTTGCTGTTGAGTAAAGGAGCAGTTTCATGAGTGTCTTGAGAATAGGTAAGCAGCTGGAGAAGACCTGAAATCAGCTGTAGGATTCACATCCTGGGGGGGACCTGAGGCTTCTTTGGATTGCTGCTTGTAGAACCTCTTAATCTAACTTTACCACTTCTCAGGGAAGAACTGTTCTCCAGATGCCAGAAAAGATGGTTAAAGAGGGCTCTGAAATGTTTGCTTTGAACTCTTCAGAAATCAGACGAGGATCTGATAAGAGGGTTAAGTGAGGAGCAGTCAGCGTCTTGAGTCCAGATCGCGAAGGACTCCACACACCTAGCAGGGAGATGCTGAGGCCAGATGCATGCCCAAGCAGTTACTCCTCTTTATAGTCCCATTCTAATTACGCAAGGTCTGAAGACCAGACTCTCTGACATGTTTCTGATGTCATTATATAAAAATTAGAGTATTTTCCTAGCATTGTTCCTGCCAAGGGCTCTTGCATGCTCTGTTTCAGCATACTGCTTGATTCCCAGGAGGGTTTTCTCTCAAGCAGGTGCTGTACTGGAGGCTAGGAAGCATTCTTGACCTTCCCAGGGAAATCTATCTTTTTTCTGTAATGATTTACCCAGAGAAATGGACTGTGTCTGTGCACCTCAGCATTAGAATATGCAGCTCAGAGATAGCTGGATTCCCCTTTCCTCTTCCAGGGCTCCTTCTGTTTTATCCAACAAGTATGTACATGGTCCTTTAGGTGGATAAGATACAGAGGAAGTGCTGGAAGCAGAGACCAGTCTGCAGGAACACCTTTCCCAACAGACAGATTTATTAGTTATTAGATGAAAGATGGGTCATGATATATCCCTGACTCTTCAATTGTCTCCTGAACTGCCTGTGGCATTGTTCTTATAGGATTAGGCAGCAACTGACTGAGACTTTTTCAGTACTTTCGATTCAGGTGCAATTTCCATCCAAGTCCCTTTTAAACAGCAGGGACCAAAACCCAAAAAGTTGAGTTTGTGTTAAAATCTAATGACTTTGCAGGGGAGAAATCTCTCTGAAACGCCAACAAATGCTTTTGGTCATACACAAAGAAGTCACATGTACATGGAGAAGGGTCCTTAGCTAAAACTGTAAGGCACTTTGGGCCCCAGCAGTTCTGAGGGATCAGCTGGGTACTTCACAGGTCACCCAGAAATGCCTCAGCCCCTTTGGCTGCTGTCTCCTGTGTGGGCCTTATCTTACATCCTCCCATTTGTGCCAAGTGGGACACAGCTGAGGTGAGTTTGTTTTCTGTCCCCCTGATTTTTCCAGTATCTTCTTGGTGTCTCCTACTTAAAGATACAGAGGTTCTGAAGAAAAAGAAATGCAAAATGGTGACTGTCTACCTTTGCCTCACGTGTTTTTTTGTATCTTTGTTATTTGGGTGACTGTTTTGTCTGGTCTATATCTGTGATACTATTTATATCCAGCTCTGTTTCCTGTCCACACTCACCAGCACCATTGTAACTCTTGGTTTGTCCAAAGGCCTGGAAGTACAGATGTACACACAGGCCACAAGTTGTCAACATCTCCTGGTTTTTAACTGGAACAATTAGGATAAAGCTTAGTGTGGATGAGCTTCCTTCAGCAGCCATGGGGAGAAGCACGTTCCCTCATGCTACAGCTTTGACTAGAAGGAGCCACAGGTCTTTCTCTGGGTCAGTTTCAACTTCACAACCAGTGTGGAGAGTGTCCTTCATGTCTCCAGCCCTATGGAAGGGGAATTTCATGGTCCCAAGAACCAGGTGGCTGGTGGTCCCAGGAGAGCACCAGGCTGTCTCTCTCTCCAGCACAGAGCTGTTGTCTCCTCATTCCTCAGGATCTTAGTGGCTTCAGCACGAGCAGCGAGCCTTCAGCCTGTAAATCTCTGCAGTGTGCGGCCCTGGCACCCTGCAGCCTGGACCATGCCCACAGGACAGTGGCTGGACAGAGTGTTTCACTTGGTGCTCTCACTGGGGGCAACAGCAGCACAAATTGCCTTCTCCAGAGCAACCCTCAACACCCTCTGGTGGTGCCCCAAGCACCCACTGCTCCTTCCACATCTTCCCATTTTTACCAGCGCAGTCCTCGTTTTGCTAAGCGGAAGCGCATGCCTGACAGAAGAAAAACTTGACCTTTTTTTTTTTTTTTTCAAAAATGAGGTCTTAGTATCCTAAAAGTACCTTTCAAATGCAACTGCAGGATCTGCATAATTGAAACTTTTGCTCTAATCTCATTACCTCCCTCAGGCAGTTCCTGACAAGTGGAGATTATAAATGAGAGTTTGTAGTAAACGTAGCTAAAAAAAAGGTATCTTTATTATTTTTGCAATATATTCAAAGCAGTTTGGGCATGAGCACAGAGAACTCATTTCTATTTCACCTCAAATGCCATTATGTTTATTAAATTAGGAGTAGCGTTAATCCTAGAACATATCAAGATCTTTTTGTGATTTTGCATTTATCATAACTATCTCACTAAATATTTCTCTATACCCCTAAATAATATTGCCTGTCATGTAATATTTATCTCCAATTTTCCTCGGTGTTTTTGTATCAGTACTAAAAATCAGCTATCACAGAAAATAAAATGGGACTGAAATACCAGTCCTTTGTATTAAATTTAACATTTGGCTTCTGTCCCAGAGTTTTCCACATCCATATTAGAATCAGATGGTAGTGTAAGATGAAAAGATCTCCTGGATGGGTTTTATTCTGATCCTTATTAAAGGGCTGATAACAGACTGAAGGCAAGATAGTTGTTGCAGTAAAAAAGCCTGCTTAATATCAAAGGCTGGATGGACAAGCTGACATGTATTATTATTAGGCCTTCCTGCCTGATCACATTTCAGTGTCATAAAATCATTCTGCTAGTGGATGTGACGTATGAAAACTTCAGTGTGAGAGCAAAAAGCCCAGGCTGGCAGGTATTGCTGCTGTGGGTGCACAGTAGCTGACCATAAGCCAGAGAAAGGGTTTAATATCAAAAAGTATTGTTGGTGACAGCACAGTGTAGCTATATTTATTTTATTCTCAGCTATTTGCATTCATGAAAGACACTGCCTTGTCCTGACTTGCCTGTGAAACTGGTATCACATCTGGTGTGACAGCATATGGCAGCCCCACAGGTATTGCTCAGCCTTCTTCAGAAGCTGTGCATCCTCTGCCCTATCCACAAACCAGCACTTGTCCCAGATTCCTTTGGCTGTCTGGGGACAGAAAGATGAAAGAGACCTAAATATTCTTCAGAAAGTCATTTTCTCTTTACTCAAAGCAACTTTGTACAGTTCTTGTGTACTATTTGGCTGAAATTGTACAAACATTTGCAGTCTCTGGGTCTTCTATGCAAAAACAATTACTTGATAAAATGAAGGAAAGGTGCTTTTTGGAGTTTCTGTTCTGCTGTAGTGGAGACTGTGAGCATGATATTGGAGCTATAAATTAGATTTTGCAAAGCAGCATTTCTGTAGGGAGTCTGCTGCTTCAGACCAACAGGCTATAATCAGCATTTTTCAAGGGAGTATTTTGCCTGTGTTTTGTTGCAGTATCTTCAGCAAGAGAAGTAGAGCAGCAATTGCAGACTGCATTGACTCTTTGTTTCAGCTTTTGATCACAAAGGCTATCAAAGAGCAAATATGCTTTGTAGGTATTCTGCACTGCTTTTCTAAATGCACCTTTTTAAAGGCTGGCATATGGTTTGAGCTTATAGGTAGAGAATGATTTTGCTGTCACTGGCTGTTTACAACATCAACATCAACATTTGAGCTTGTACCTAATGTTCCTTTTACAATCAGTGGAGAGAAATATGCACATTTAGGGGAGTTTAGTTAAATTATCTGATTATTTTAGACATCTTCTTTCCAGTGAAAGAGTTTGTATTTTAGAAGAGTCTATTTAACTTCCCAGCAGTAATTAATCCTAGCATATTTAGTTCAGGAGGTGTTACCTGTCGTTAGGTGGGCTGGATCCCACACAGCATGTTTCTGAATACTACTGTATTCTCACTTGACTGCTGACACTTTTTTGTATTAATACTTTTGGGGGTTTATTTTAATTATCAGATTATCCTAGGGAACACAAAGAGATCAGATGTGTGTGTAAAAAAACTTCATTCAGTCCCTACAAGATTTTTACTGCTGATAATTACAGCTATCTAATGCTTCCTATGAAGGCTGTTTTGGTAGTTGCATTGATCCTGTCCTCCTCAGGTACCTGCTCAATGTGAAGTGTCTCTTTGGATCAAGAATGCATTCTTTTGCGTACGTGGACAATCCTGAGGGACTTAACATCAGGCAAAAATCTCTGAGAAAAAATGGGACCTCCTTGCATTCTCCTGAAAACATCTTCAAAGAGGTCAGATGAGTGGAGCTGTAGAACATGCATGTCTGATTTCAGGAATATTACAAGATCTGACAACAAGAACTGAGGGATAAGGAAGCATAATTTGTATTTGTGAACAGTGTTGATGCCCTGTTCATTTGGGTACACCTGAACCATGCTTATGGCTTCATTCAAATAGAGGAAAAGCCCTCAAGGCCGGTCTCCTCAAGATGAGTTTGCCATGTATGACAGGGCAGAAAGGGCTAAGTGGTGTCTTAGGACAGAATTTCCTGCAAACAACCCTCTGAAAAAAAATAGTGTAATACCTATTAACTAAGGAATCAAAGTTATTTCTGAAGTGTATAAATGGAGTCCCAGAACTGGAGTAATAAGGTATTACTGGTCCCATGTTTGTCACTTGTCACTGTATCATACTGGTGCAAGCATATTGAGGATGATGGCTGCTGGAAACAGTTCCCTGAAAATCTTTCTTGTTCAGTACCCCAAAATTTATAATTACTTTTGGAAGTCTTTGCTTTGGTGTACAGTTCTGATGTCTGGGTTACTGACATTGAAACACACAAGGCTCCCTAGTATGGTCTACTGAGCATTACTTTTCCTCTGATTAATCTTCTGGTTGATCATGTAATTAGTTTTTCTAGGTAAGTATGTATTCTGTTTCTTTAATTAATTAACTCTTTTGCCTCAGCTTTGCTCATGATTATTCCCTCCCTTGTCAAGGTCTCCCATTAACTCTTGCAGCATTGCCTAGTGACATGCATGCTTTTTCTTTCTCTTTTTTTTTTTTTCTCCCCTCTTTTACAGGCTTCCCTGAACTTGCACCTTGCATTTTGAAGATGTCACCAACAGATCAGCAGCTGAACAAGCTGGCAAGGAGGCTGGGACCTGAGTGGGAGCATGTAGCTCTGTGCTTGGGTTTGTCCCACACTGACATCTATCGATGCAAAGTCAATCACCCTCACAACCTGCAGTCACAGATCGTAGCTGCGTTTGTGCTGTGGAAACAGCGCCTGGGGAAAAAAGCAACAATCCAGAGCCTACACTCCAGTCTGATGGCAGAGGAAGTGGATCCTTCAGTGATACAGTACATGCTTGAGTGAAGCCGTGCCATTTATTCAGAGCCTCCACGGGTTTCGTTCAATTCAGTGAAGAGGATGGAAATGTATGTTGAAGATTGGATGCTTCAAGCTGTAAAAAAAAAAAAAATGGGGCCGGGAACTGCGATTTTATTAAGCTTAAACATTCCAGTTTTCTGTGACATCTTGTGAGTTGTAATTCTTTTCATACCAGATTAATTTTTAGCAGGCATTAAAAAATGGATCACTCTTTCCTGTTCCCTTTTGTGCTATTTCAGTGGGCATATAGGATGACAAAGTGCTTGCAACAGGCAGGCCTGCAGTGAGTTCAGCAAGGTTTTCGATTTCACTGAGGGAGTAAGACTTGGTTTAACTTATTTTCTGGACTATGTAGGAGCCTTTTTACTGCTGTTTCATGCTACTTCCCTGATATTGCAGCAAGAAATGAGACTAATCACCATTACTAATTTCACAATTTTACAACAGTTATTGCAGGTGGCTAATTTCACATTTATAAAAGTTTCAGCATGTACAGTTTCTTGCTAGGATAGATGGTTGGCACTTTGGTCTGCCTTTGAAAAAGGCCCTAAGTGGAAGTAGCAGGAATGTAGTGTGCCTGTGAGGGTTTCTGCTGTTATAATTTAATGGGTGTAGGTTTCTGCAGGCAGGCCCTATGTGGATATGCCTTGTCACAGGTGGGAAGTTCTCAAAGACACACAGTAGAAAAGTGACCAGAAGCAGGCAAGAACCAGGTAAACTGTGCAAGAAGCAGCCTAAAAAAGGAGACAACTTCTAAGTTGTCCATGTTTGTCTCTGCTAATAAACTAGGACACCGCGGGTGCCTGCAGAGTCTTTGAACTGTGCTCAGTATCCAGGCAGCCTTGTTTCATGGTGAGCTCAAGCATCCACAGGCACATTGCTCTGACCACTGCACACCCAATAGGGTAGGGAATTCTGCAGGTCCTTGCTGGTCAAAATGAACTTCCCACTGCTCTCCCTCCAGCTTTCCTCCAGCCACCCACCAGGCTCATTTGCTTTCCACCAGCTTTTCTGCACCTAGTGGGGGCAGCTTTGGCACTGCTATCCTCAGTTCTTTGCCAGTGTAATTGTACCACCAGTGAAAATAAGATTTTATGCAGAAAAACAGTGAAGCTTATGTTCTTCTCCTCCTTCTCTTCTGTCATGGAGATTTTATTCCTGCTGGGAAAAAATACTGAGATCTTTGCTGACCAGGCAAGGGGGAATCAGTCTGCAGGACATCCAGAGGCAATGGGAGTGACCAGATACTCTCTGAGGCCTATTGATAAAAGGCAGAATACATTTGAATTCTCCCTGAGCAGTTTGCTGTACAGTAAATGATGAACAGAATTTTGATGCTGAGTTTCAAGGTCTGTTTATGAGCAAGTTACTTTAGACTGTCTCATCTACAGAGTCATTGCCAAAGAATTTCCCATCCTGCAAAATTTGCTCTAATTTCACAGCTTAACAGCCTTGTCTGAAGTTTTTACCTGGCAAGAATGAACTTCACTGCTTTTCATTTTAAAAAATTTGTTCTTTTTATATGCAAACTTTGAAAGACATGGGAAATTAGAAAAGAGAAAGAGATTTTAAAGAAATCCTATATGCCTTGGTTTTTAGCAGCATGGAAACAGAAAATATATTCTGTCAGGATCTGGCTCCTGCAGGTTCTGAGGCAATCTGGTAATATTTTGGTTTTAATCTTCTGTATAGAGTTCTGATCTTCAGTAAATTGTGATACTGTTATACCTCACTCAGATCTTAATTAGGCATATTCTACTTCCAGAGATTAACTATATCAAAAATTCCAGATAAACAAGGTAAATTAATTTAGGGTTTGAGTTTTATTTTTTTCTTTTTCATGATGCTTTAATGACAACATATTCTTTTTTAGGTGGAAAACCATCCCAGAGCAGGTGTGCAGACATTTGGCAAATTCATATGAGCACAGCCCAGCACAGGGAGTGGGATGAGAACTTTGAAGCAATTCTGACAGTGAGATTGACAGGAGCATGGTTTGCATATTAGGGAAGAGAGGCAAAGCAGTCTTCCTGGCAGCAGTTTGGAGGAAAAAAAGCTAGAGATGGTTGACAGGAGGAACTTCTGAAAATGTGATGTAGAAGAAGAAGTTGACTCCTGGTGTCATAAATGTAAGTACCTTATCTTGCTCTGAACCAGCAAGAACCAAGTCTGAACACAGGCTGCCTTCAAGGCAGTTCATCCCCAGTTAACCCAGAATGAGCACAGTGCTCCAAGGAGGCAACCAGTCTGGGCAGTAAAGCGATGTAATGGGCACACTCACATGACCCTCATACCTTCTTCTCTGGGTGAAGTTTGCATTTCATGTTCTTCATTTAATGAAATCATAGGATGGTTTGGGTTCAAAAGGACCTCCATGATCATCTAGCTCCAGCACATCTACCATGGGCACCTTTCAGTTGCACCAGTTTGCTCAAAGTCCAATCCAACCTGGCCTTGAATGCTTCCATGAATGAGGCATCCAAACATATCTGGGCAGTCTGTTCCAGTGCCTCATTGCCCTCACAATTAAGAATTTCTCCCTAATATTTAATCTAAACCTACCCTCTTCCAGTCTGAAGCCACTCCTCCATGTCCAATCACTACATGTCCTTGCAAAAAGTCCCTCTCTAGGTTTCTTGTACGTCCCTTTTAGATAGTGGATGGTGCTATAAGGTCTCCCCATAGCCTTCTCTTCTCCAGGCTGAGCAGTCCCAACTATCACAACCTTTCCTCATAGGAGAGGTGCTCCAGCCCTCTGGTCCTCCTGATGGGGCTTCTCTGGACTCACTCCAGTGCTTCTATATCCTTCCTGTATGTGGACTCCAGAGCTGTTAGCAGCACTCCAGGTGGGGTCTTATGAGAGCGTAGAGAATCTCCTCCCTCAATCTGCTGGCCATGCTTCTTTTGATGCAGCCCAGGATATGGTTGGCCAATGTCAGGTTATCCATAATTAATATACTTAGAGTCTTTTTAATGGTTAAGAAAGCAACCTTCAGTAGGTATGAAATTTCATGCCAAATAAGGCTTCCTTTCAAGCCAGGTATCTGTCTGAGTATCTGCTATGGGGCACTGGAAACCTGATGGGTAAGTGTCATATCAGGTAATTTCTCCAGCTTCTTTAGGTGGGCTAAATGGTACAACCCTTGCACCTGGTACTAAAATTATAGGAGCCACAGCTAGACAAGGATTATAAAACCTGGCCTCCCATATTGTAGAGCAAAGCATAGAATTAATAATTTATAGTTGCTTTCGCATTCCAAGGGCCTAAATGAATGCTGTAATACTTGAGTTGCAAATATTGAAGGGAGAGGTTTACTTGTTTTATGAGATTGTTTCCATTGCTGATATTTTAAATTCATGGAAATGTTCCTATTAGACTCTTCATTTTTATTAAAGCTTGTTTTTGCACTACACAAGTGCAGGGATACATTTAAATGACAGTAGTATTTCTTTAACCCAGTGGGTTTTTCCATCCACTTAAAAATATTTTTCTTCTGTATGTAATGCTTTATTTTGCACAAGGATGCAATTAAGACAATTTAATTCTTCAGATGTATAGTACGGCCTCTTATTCTCTCATAGAACACTCAGAAGATCTTAAAATGTTTATTCTTTTCTGCTAATTTTAAGACCAAATGTTATTTATTTAAATCTCGTGGGCAAGTCTGTGACTTGAGTGTTGTTCTGGACTGAGGCAACTCAGCGAGTTTCCCTGTCTCTCCCTTTGCCTCAAACTCCTTTGTGCCAAAGTTTAGGTGATGACAGGAGACTTGCACAGGGGCTCCTGTCCTCCCTGCCCACTGTGCACCCAGGACTGGTGCAGGGGAACCCCAGTTCCTCCACTTGGAAGTGGTGAGGAGTGCAGCCCCTTTGGGCTTTGGGATGGAGCGTGAGTTTGGCCAAGGTGAGCCAGCAGAAACTGCTCTCTGACGTGTTCAGGTTTCTTAACCAATGTCAAAAAATTCTCACTAGTGAAACTGGTATTATTGGTATCTACTTATTTGTGGCAGAGTTTAGGAGCTGCAAGACAGGAAAGCATAAATGTGGCCACTGCTGGAGCTTCCACTGAAACAGATGGCATAACTTCCAGTCCTTGGAAGTAGTTGTCATTGATTTTCTTCCTTGGTCTCCAGGGAAGACTTTGACATCCCATTTAACTCTTCTAAAATGTAAAGAAGCTCTATTAAAAATCTAAAACTAAAAAAAATCTCTTTTGTACTCTGGAAGTACAAATGGACTCTTAGCGTGGCAATAGACAAGAACCTAAGAGCACTAATTCTCACCTGCATAAGCTGTATGAATGATCACAAAGGAAGGATCTTCTCAGGGTAAAAGCATGTCAGACTGCCAGCATTTAAAGTGGCTAGAGTGTAAAATGAAAATGCAGTCATCTGTGAGCCACTTCTCCCAGATATAGTGGGGAAAATTTCCATCTGGAGCCATATTTTATGGCAGTAATTGATATATAGAATAAAACATTTTGCAAAAGTCTGGAAAAATAAACAATGTCATATTATATTCAAAGAAAATAAAAGGCATGCTCATCTCATGCTAAATGTGGTCATGCTGCCAGTTTTGTTTCTTATTGGAAAGGGAAACAGTCTCTGAGAGCTAATCTGTTTATAAGCTTCCATATTCTCCATAGACATAGACTAATGTCAAGACATAGTAGAAGTAGAGCTAAAAGGACAGTTGACAAAACCTTTGTCTGTTTACAGTGAATATTCAAAATCTTTCTCCAGATTTCCCTAAATGAAAAGAATTTTAACTTTCAAGTTGCCTTACTATCACCTAAGATCTAAAGATCTAAAAATAAATCCAGTGATTTGGCTTCCCCCCCACCACCAAATGTTGTGGTTTTTTTAAACTGATGACCTGAAAAAAATGAGCATTTGCCAGAAACAAAAATAAGCAAATTTTAAAAATTAGTATGTGTTTTAGCAGAATCCACTTCCAAACATAGCATTTTTAGTTGTGAAAAAAGATTAATTGCATTTTCCTTTTGAAACTGGTGGGTAGAGCTGATGATGGTGCAGGAGGATTCCTGTCTCTTCTGCAGAGACTGCATTTAAACATCTGTAGGTGATGCAGGTACCATTTCTGAAGCTGATGTCTGCTCCAAGCCGCAACAGCAAAGAGATAAAAAGTCTCTTATTAACTTTAGTGTACTTTGGATTAGGCCTTCTTTAATTGGAACCTGCTGAAGCATGGTTCTAGCATTTACTGTCTCCTTGTGAAAAAGCAGCCTTTTTGGATTTGAGGCAATCAAAAGGAAAGGGAGTTTTGTGGATGTAGTCGGAATTCTAGGCTAGGGGGTCCTCTTTTCACTGCCACAAGTACTACTTTGCACTATTCACTTCCAAGTAAGTGCCATGAAAAAGGAAAACAAACCAAAAAAGCACAACCAGAAAAGTGGAGACATGCAGCAAAGGATATTGAAAATCTCCAAAACCAAGATAATGTTGAGTTTTGCTATGAGAATAATCCCATAAAACCTGGGATTTGGTGGCTCAGGAGACTATTAATACATTTATGGAGTTTTCCACCTTGAGATCAATGTTGCAAAGCCACTGCTGACCCAAAAGAAGCACAATGTAATAGAAATCTGTGGGTTTTCTTTCTGCTTTCTTTACAATTTTGACATCTGACTCACACAGAACCAGCCCTTGTTGTCAGACTTGGGAAAGGGCAGGCAGAATCAAATGAGCCAAGTACCTGAACTGCCTCAGGCCATGAGAGGGACAAACCCATTAGACCCTGGGGCAGAGTAGGTACTGTGCTTTGGTCTGGCTGCTGAGATTTGTGCAGAGAGGTCACTGGGTTCTCAGGATGACAGCCAGACCTTCAGCACACCAGCAACAAGTTCATTCACATGGAGAGGATGCACAGAGACCTCCTTAAACAGCTCCTTGCAACATATGCTCAAAGGCTGTTTCACTGGCTGCTGAGTTACTTCTGTCTCTTGTGAGGCTGTCCTGGGGAATATGTGCCAAGGCATAATATTCAAGTGCCTGGGGTTCTGTTCCTGCATGACAGAGTCACCTCCCTGAACAGTCTCAGGGCGGGTAAGGACAACACCTTAGCTGGGAGCACTGCTCAAGCTTAGTGCTCATCAGCAGTGTTCCTAGCTGGAGATGTAACTCTGGAGTCAGGATTAATTTTTGGTTAACAATATCACTTCTTTTCTTAAATTTAGAATTGGTCCAGCACTTCCTCTCTGGTTTGGGTTCTGTGCTGATAGAGGAAATGTTTCCCTGCCATTGGGATGCTTGCACTTGGTCATTTGGCAGCTCTTAAGTAAGCCTGCCCAGTGGCATGCAGCTCAGGTATGGGCCTCAAATATTGGCCCTCCTGACTTTGCAAATGTGCAAACATTCTACTATCTGTGACTTCTGCATGTCACTGTTCACTGTGTTTTCAATCATTAGCTATTTTATTGTTATTTATTATACTTGTCTATCTTTGCACCACTAGCTTTGGGTTATCCTGAAGACAATCATTCAGTTCTCCTTGAAAACTAGAGTGGGGTGTTTCTGGGTTTTTTTACATGTACACTGAACACCATTCTCTAGGAAGCAGAGATTCCTACACTGCTTCAATGTTTATTTTTAGCTGTACTTTCTCCATCAGGAGAGTGAATTTTCCCAGCTTCACCTTGTGAACTCCAGGAAGGGGCTGTGAATGTTTCCACTTGGTTGAGACCAGTCAGGATGAGTTAACAACTACATCTGTCACCATGGCACCTTAACAGGAGTAGTGCTGGGGACTCATGGCACAGTCATTGCCCTTGAAAGCCCAGCACAGCACCTCTGTAAAGAAAAAGGATATAAATACATACTAGCAGGAAAATACAGCATTTAATTTAATTATCTAGAGGAGGCACACCTCAGTGAAACTGCCTCTTATGAGGTGCTTTTATTTTTATGGACCTATTTGATAGGCTTTATTTAAATAAGAAAGCAATTGAGTAACTAAAGCATGTGGAGACTTCTGATAAGGATCCGTCTTTCAGGTTATTAAACAAACTGCATAGCAAGTGCTCAATTATTCTTCGAAATGCTTAAGCAACACCTTTGGTTCAGATTCCCATCTAGAATTACCTCCCAGTAAGTCGCCTCCCAGTAATTTCCAAGAAGCAGTATGCAAACAGCACACACCCGTGTTCTGGATAATAAAGACTTCTGAGAAAAATCTCAGGATTAATAAACAAGCCACAAAGGGACCTGGGAAAGCAAACCTTCTGAAGGAATTTTACTTGCCTCTCACTGGGTTCTCTGCAGCATTGGGTCTGATGTCTGCGTGTGAAATGAGCCTCAATAATTACATATTCTTGCTCTCCATTTCTGGCCCTGAATTTGCAACATTTGAGAAACCACTTCAGACTGCAATTTGTAGAGTGATGCAGACTTTTGGTGAGCAAAGTTCGATGAAGGCACAGTGAGCCTGAGATTGTGCACACTTAGGGTTGCTGTCAAAGCAAGCAGCCGTTGTACAGCAAGCAGGGGGAGCCCCAAAAACCTCTGCAGAGCAAAGAGGAGCTCTGAGGAGCATGGGTGTGCTTCTCAGTCATGGGGCAAAGCATGTCAACATGGGCCTTGGAAGAGGCAACCAGAGTTTTACGTCCTCGTGATACACTTAGGTTTTCTCACCCACTACCGAATATGTGGGTCCGACAGAACTCTGAATAAAGGAAATCCACTAAACCCCTGAAACTAGTTGTCTAAAGGAAGAGCCACATAATATCAGCAGGCAAGACTAATAACAAAGATTTGGAGAAAATCACAGTGGAAATGCTGTTGTGAGTCTGGCTGACCAGTTGGCTGTGAGTTTGAGGTCTGTGATTTCTCTGTTTCAGCTGCAGACTGGGCTCCCTGTGAGGAGTTGTTGGTTTCCCTGCTTCCATGTCATGGGCCTCTGGCAAGTCAGCTGTTGTGCATCTGGTAAAGGCAGGGAATAGCAAGCAGGTCAGAGAGGGACGTGTGTGCATGAGCATGTAGAGGACAAGAGTGAAGGGGGTCAAGAGAGGAAGGGAATATGCTTCAGAGCTTCCAGACAGCTCTCTCCTAGTGCTGCCCCAGGTCTCTACCTGCTGGTCCCCTGTCCTTAGATGCCAGCACATGCCACAGAAAGCAGCATTTTTCTTTCTCTTTTTTCCTCTTCCGAGGTGGGCACTACCAACACATCAGATTTAATTCTGAAATCCAGCTGACAGGGTGGCTCTGGGTTTGACATCTTTCCTGTTGGAAGGGACATTGCTCACAGAGCACTCAGCTGCAATTTCCAAAAGCTAATCCCACAAGGCATGCATGCTGGCAAGGTGACAAGCCATGAGTGATGAAGCACCAGTGGGCACTTGGCCAAGCACAGGCAACAACAGCAAACACTTCTGACCATGGCTGCTGCTCACCCAGCAAGGGCCGAGGGTGCAGGGCCACCTCTGTCCTACCACACAGGGGACAGGAGTCCTCTGCCAGTATCAGGACATGTACCATGCAGGGCTGGATGATGAGGCTTGGCCATCCCATCCAAGTCCTGCTGATGGTTTTCACACCATGGGCTGGAGACAGGTCTCAATGCCCAAGCTATTGGGTGCAGTTCTGGTGGAGCTGGAGGGTGTCATGGCTCCACTGGCTGGAGAAATCTGCTTGGACTGAGGATGTGAGGGGCTTGCCCTGCCCTGCCCAGGTATGGGCCTGTGAGTCAAAGCACAGCCTTGCTTCAATACACTGGCAACCAAAATAGCTGCTTCCTTGGGAACCAAATTAACAGAAGTATCAGCTGCTTCAAAATCTCTCTCAACTGTCCCATCATAGAAATGCAGGTTGTTCTCTGAAGTTTTATAAAATGATAGAATTGTGGAATAGTTTAGGTAGGAAGAGACCTTTAAAGGCCATCTAGTCCAACCTGTTGCAATCAGCTGGGAAACAACTAGACCAGTTTGCTCAGAGACCTGTCCAACCTGGCCTTGAGTGGATTGGGGCATCTGCCTCCTCCCTGGGCAACTAAGGGATGAGTGCTGGGCCCAGTACAGAGGATGTTTTCCTGCTCATTCCTCACAGCACCTCTTTGCTGCATGCCCAAGCTGGGCCTGATGATGGCCAGTACCCCTGTGCCTCCCCCACCATGGGCAGTGTGGGTTTGTGTAGACCCTCAGGGTGAACCACAGTGGCTGTGGTTCTGACAAGCCCTGCAGAAATCCAGCAGTTGAGTTTAAGCCATCCATGCAGTGGTGAATGCCACTTCCCCAGCAAATGTTTCTCAGATAATGCCATTGTGTTCTCCTATGTGAGCATGTTGGTGAACACTTATGTTTTAAGGGCTATTAAAGCAACAAAGTGGGAGTGCTGCACAATAGCAAGCCAGAAGTGCAGCTAATCAGAAGAGGCAAATGCAGGGTTGCCACATTCACTGCTGTGACCTCTCCTGGGATCACAGGCTTGGTAGGAGAAAGAGGAAAAGAAGAGTAACACCGTTTGACAGTGGCTATAACTAACATGGTAGGGAAAATCCAGACCTAATGTATGAGAGATGATCATATGGCATAACAGAATTGCTCATCTGTTAAGCATTACTAAATGCTTACTATACTAAGCATTGCTGATCTCCAGGAAATGTACCTAGGTGAAGCTGAAGATTTTTAAATCTAAAACTGATGGCATAAATCAAACTCTCTTTAGGCTCCTGCAATAAGAGGAGAAAAGGAAATTGCTTTTCAGCCCAGAAAGCATGCTCCTGGTAACTGATAAACTGGCTGTGACTCTCTGCAGAAGACATGCTGAATAGTGAGAAAGCAAATATCAGAATATAACAAGCCTCCAAAATGACCCAGGGAATGACAGCAGCTCTTGCTGGAGAAATCTGGGGCCACAGGAGATCCCCATGGGAGGGATCAGTGGGAAGGAGAGCTGCACCATTTGTAAGGGACCAGAGGGTATCTAGTTTGGAGCTGCTCATCATCCAGGGGCTTTCCTGTGTCACTGTAGCTGCCTATCCCTGGAGGCAGGAAAGATACATGAGGAAACGCGAAGGTACTGACACATTTGTGCCGTGCCAGCCAAAAGATGAGCTGTGGCCCTACTGAGGTCGAGAATGAGGAGGATGTGAGCTTGAAAAGAAACCCTACAAGATGGAGACCTGACATCTTCCCTTCACCAGCTTCACTGACTTTCAGCTAATGATCAGGCATGTCTCCTCCACTTCTCTTATGGACAGCAGAATGAAGATGGGCTCTGTTGGCACGCAGTTCAGCCCACCTGTCAGGTAGAAGTGCTTGACGACATCTAGAAGGATCTCTTTCTCACTGACAGTTGAAGGAGTGTAGCTTTGGCCAAACATTTAGTGTTATAAAGCCAAAGAATTCACCTAACTTTAGACAACTCCCATAGTGACAACTACATCAGAGCTGATCACTGTCACATCCTTTTACAGTCAAGGGAGAGAAGGCAGTGCCTTTTGGGTGCAATTTGTTTACCTTTTCTTATTTTTCCTAGGATGAGTTCTCACCCCAGTGACTATAATTGATGCCTAGATCATCCATAGGTTTGTACATTCATTGAGATCCCATCCTTTGTGTCAGATTAAATCAATGCCCCCACCCCCCACCAAAGTACTGATTTTTCACACAAGGTGTTTTCAGCTCCTGATGCTTCTGGCTGCCAATGATGGTGGCTGCTGCATTAATTCTGCCATCTCACCAGCTGTGGACGTCCTGATAAGGTGAATTTCAGGGAGGCCTTTCTGGGGGTAATAATGGGTTCATGTATCCAATAAAAGGAAATTGAACCTTGGTAGACAAGCTTCCTTGGAAAAATACCTACTCTGTTTGTCTAAACAGTTCATGCACAGCAAGAGGGATTCTGGAACAAAATGCAGCCTTGTAATCGAGTTCTAGTCGCAGCTGTGTAAAAACACAGACTGGATCACTGCTACAAAAATAGATCTTTCAGTGGAAGCCAGCAAAGATGAGGGTGCCCAACAAAGGTGATAAAATGCCCAGCAATAGATAGTATCTGTTATTTTGACCAAGATACTTGACTGTCTGCTTTGCAGCACTCCTGAGCAAATATGTTCCATTTTGTACCTTGTGAGAGGTTCAGTGGCTTGGCCTCACCCCACCAACCCCTATACCCTTTGTTGCCAGAATTTTAAAAGCTTGAATTTGGAATAGGCTTGCTTTTCCTCATGTCTGTGTGTCTCACCTCAGTGCCATTAAAAGTCATGACACATAACAGAGAAACAGCTGTGCAGGAAACTTCAGGCATCTGTTTAATATTAATTGCATGTATTCCTAAAAAGTCATAGCATGTTTTTAAAATTTCACTGCACATCTGGTGCGTCACTGCTAAGGGGTTTTTTTAGGTTTTTTTTTAGGTTTTTTAGGTATTTTTTTAGGTTTTATCTGTGAGTCACTGAGAATTATCCAGCCACAAGCTGTCCAGATACTGAGGAGATGCACAGGCAAGTAAAATAGATGTTTCTAAACAGCTTCTAAAAACCCTCACCTCTAAATAAAATGGCAAAGCAACACTGACTGTTAGCTGATGTCTGCCCATCAGCAGACACCAAGCTATAAGAAATCTCAATTTAGGAAAGGATTTTCTGTTAGTAAACACTGTGGTTTTAAAGATATGTCTTCCATGGGAATCTTGTCCCAGACTGTAGGCTAGAATTTATTTTTCAGCTAGAGGACAATCAGTTCTCCTGCAGTTACCCAAAACCCTGCAACTTGTCCCCTTCTGCTGTACCCCTTCCCCAAGTCTTACCCTGACCTATGGCTTTTCCTGCTGACTCAGCAAGTCTTGCATAAAGAAAATGATCTCTAGAGGATCAGGTGAAAGGTGTGTTCTTCAGCCGGACACAGCTCTGCCAAGCATGTCCATGTAGGAGACCCTCCCACTGCTCAAGACTGCACTGGAATGGAGGACCATGGAATTGCAGCCTCCACTGCCAGGGTAGGAACCCCAGACCCCAGGGAAGTCATGGCAGCTAGTCCTGCTGGCATCCATGCATTCCTGAAAATTACATGGCCTTTGAGAAGCTTTTTAAGAGTAAATGAATGAAAGAATGAATGGTTGATAAATGACTTTTGTGCATTTTTCTCTATATCCACCCCCAAAAAGTGTTGCTTTGAATGACTCATTCTTTATTTTAGAGATTTCTTCTTTTTTTCCCAAGAGTTCCTCTTGCATAGTGCTCATGACAGGGTGTTTCTCACTGTCAGCTGTTTGAAATACTGAGTGGTGACAACCAGTAATTAAGTCAGTAACAAATTATGATTTGAAATGTTTATTAATGCCTCTAAAAAAGCACTAGAAGGCATAGATTTGGAAAAACACAGCTTTGCCAATGTGGCAGAGCAGGTGCACCCCACAGTGAGCTCAGGGTCACCCCCCTTGCACCACTCACCAGTAAATGGCGTCTTATATTTTTACAGATATAGCTGAAATTTAACTCCTGTCAGATTGCAAGTACATTATTTGTGGATAACATTGAAGTGGGACAACATAGAACTTGCAAAGCATTATTTAAAAGTTATTTTATTTAACAGCTACATTCACAGAATGCAGAAGAAAAATAGTATTTAACCTGCAGAACCGCCACAGCCCAAACGCAGAGGCAAGGGCAGCTCTTTGTGTCACATCCTAGTTAGACACCCAGGCTGTACTTCCAGGGCTTTGCCCATCTCTATGTATTGAGGATTGACATGAAGACAAGCCCTGCTTTTGCTCCTCTCATTGGACAGGGGCAGGGAACATCACATGGCTGCTGTTGGTGGTAACAGCACATACCTTCTGGGTTGTGCTGTTACAGAAGCAAAGATCCTTCAGCAAGATAAGGAGCTATCTGGGCCAGAATTAAAAGCATCCAGGCATTCTAAAACTCTCTGAACATGGATATAAAATACCTGTTGTAGGCAGAAGGGCAAGCCTGACCCTGGAGCTCAGATGCAGTGGAGTCCTGAGCTCTACCTCATTTGCAGCCAGGCTGGTTGGAACACTGCAGAGCCAGGCTGTGGAACTCTGCATGGAGCAAATTTAAGTGCTTTTCTAAAATGAAGCAACTTTCCTCCTGATTGGTGCCCTGAAGGCACAATCCTTGGCAATTTCTACATGCCAAAACTGGTAAACAGAGGTTTGAATGACTGTCCCTGCTCCCAGACCCTCCCCGTTGCTGCCGGCGGGGGTGTCTTGGCACAAGGCAGCACTTCTTCACCCTGGGTGGGAGTGCCAGCAAGACATCCTGACCTGCCCTGGCCCAGGTTGAACCGTGATCATTGTCCAAGACCTTTTCCTCAGTTAGTAAGGGATGCCAGGATCCGCCCCAAAAACAGTGAAGGGAATAGATCTTCCTTGGCAATTACCACCAGAAGCAGGTTAAACACAGGAGAAGCTCTGATGGAATCACCCAACATGGATCTTGTGTTTTTCCCTCACCAGAGTGCCTCACCTTAAAAAACTTTCTCCTAGCATGACTTCACCCTGAGCTTCCTCTCTGCTGGCAAACAACAACATGACACAAAAGCTGAAAGCCCATCTCTAGCATATGCTTTTACTGGGGACAAGCAGGGGCAGCACAGTCGGACAGCCAGTGTCCCCATGCTATGCACACTCCCCTCTCTGTACGTGCACAAGATTTCCATGGCACTGGTGCCTGTGTGCAAAGGGGGCAGCTCTAGAATTTACAGGCTGGGGACGTTTGCCTCCACGCAGCAGCAATTGTTCTGGCAGCACAAGACAACCACGGCACTGCTGCCAGAAGGGAAATACAGTTCCCAGCACACTGAATCCTGTGGCCACTTCAGTGCAGAGCAGGTTGGACCCTGGCTAGTGTGCCTCTGAAGCCAGTGGGTGGGCAGGCCAAGGCAGTGGGGGGCCTGGGCACAGAGCAAAGGCAAGTGCCAAGACATCACAAGAGAGGGAGCGAGCGGTGCACGGCATGCATAACAAGATCTGTTCAATTCCATCAGTCAGCACTCTCTTCCAGAAGATGACCTATTGAACATTTCCAGGAATAGCTGTGCCAAGGCTGTCAACTGTTTCTTGGAAATACACTCAAGAAAAATGGCTTCCTTCCAGTAGGGATCTGCAGAAAGCCTGGACTGGATCTAGGCTGCAGTCAGTTGCTGAGGTGGTGATGCTATTGCATCAGCTCGTTCAGGAGCAGAGGATGCAGGGGGCCTGGAGGAAAGGCTGCCTTTTCTCCCCCTTCTCCTCCTGCTTTCGCATCAAATGGTAACAATGGATAGAGAAGCTGTGATTTCTTTTTTGCAGATTGCCTCAGCTCACTTGTATGCTTATCCTTACTTGCAGTCTCCAGCCATAAGCAGATAGAAAACCTGCAGTGCTGCACGTGACTGGGCTGCCAGCCCAACACACAGCCTACCTGGGCTATTTCATAGGCAATCACTAGCATCAAGCTGCCAAGGCTGACACATGGCCCCACAATCATAACTCACTCCCAGCACAGTATTCTTGGTATTCCCTTATCACATTATTGCTTGAATTAACACAAGAACATAAAGTTATCACTGTGGTAGAGAAGTTTCACTCTCTGCACCAACGGTTGTGTGGGTAGTGGGGTGGGGAGCTGGGTTGAAACATGCTGTGGGACTGTCCTCTTGTGGTGGCCCTGTGCCAGCTGAAGGGTCCTGCTGGCTCAAATGGACCAGCAGGGAAGGGGTTGCACATCGCAGGCAATGGGGTGTACCCGCTTGTACCTGTCCCCGTGGTGCACACCTGCCACTGCCAAACCCACCCCTCTTTGGCCAGCTGCAACCAGCAAAGTACAAAACAGGGCTGTGCACTGACCAGAGCTGAAATTGAACGCAATTGTGGTGCATTTACACCTTGCAGCTTTGGTGCAGCAGATGGTTTTTTCTGGGGGAGTCCAAGTCCCTCTTCATCTCTCCTCAGTCTCTTTCCACCATCGCCCTCCAGCATGCATCTGGGTGAACAAAACACCATGGAAATGAGTGTTTCCCCACTGTAGTTTCTGCTTTGCCCTGTGAGAGAGACTGTAGGGATGCCTTTCTGAGTTTCTCTGGATTGACTCCAGATCTGGATTTGCATTGGGTCCTTCCTGACGGGTTACAAATAAACCAAAGTAATGGGCTTTGGCATTGCTTGGCAGACTGTTAATAGGATATAGAGCCTTTCATTTCTGGATCATTAATTCAAACCAGCCCAGATCAGTAGTGGTCACATTTTGTTGCAGTGTAATAGCTGTATAATAACCTCTCTGAACAGAATTAGGGAGTCTATCACCACAATTTATATTAATGATAATAACTTTTGTTGGCTTGCTCAGCAAAGGAACCCAGGACTGATTATGCCCCGAAGTTGGGGCTCCCTGGAGGAGCAGGGGCAGGTGGTAGCTGTTTCTGCATCAGCCTAGAGCAGTCCCTGGGGCTGTTCCTCTGTTCCATTTACAAGGTGAACCTCCCCAGCATGCAGAGAAAGACCACCTGAGCAGTAAGCATCTCTGTGGCTATTAAAAATCAAGCTCCAGATGTAGCCTCCAGCTTAAAAAGTCTCCACAGTGCCTGCTTGAGTGTGGAAGTGTAGGATTGCCCTGCATTTGCTTTCTTTCCTTATATTCTTTACAAAGCATCTGTTGGGTAAGTCTCTGAGTCAGGACACAGGGCTGCACAAGTCTCTGCCAGGCCTGTGTTTGACCCAAGAGGGATGTTTTTTCTTTCATTTTTTTTTAACCTTCTGATATTCTGAAACCCTCAAAGGGGACATTAATGATATGCAATGTGCTTGTCTAGAATCTATTCACACTTTTACCCCTAAAGTCACATAGAATTGTATATATTGCACACATCCATCATTTGTCAGCATTTTTGTAATAGCCCAATAATTAAAAAACTCTGAATTATTTATAATTTGCTTCTGAGGAAGGAGGGCTAGACTGCTTTCTTTTTCTCTTTCTGTGTCAAATCCAGTTAGCTGGCTACCACGTCATTTCAAATATTAACTAAAATAAGCTTTCTGTTTTCCTGGGAGGAATATTTTCATGTTTCTTTCTGGGTGTGGTCAGAATTTTTGGCAGCACTTTGCTGAACTGAAGCAAAGTGTCTGACTAATGCAGCAAACAGGCTAGCACATCATGCGATTTGCAGAGATTATTCATTTCATACCATCAGTTCACATAATATGTAATTTGTTGTAGTGACTACAGAGAGCTCCAGAGCTTGATGATCAGTCCACTTTACATGTAAATGTTTTCAACACAAGACAGAGGGCACTGGGAGGGAAAAGAAGAATACTATGGAAACATATATAAAATGAGAAGGGGAAGGGGGGGACTCCTCTACGTGAGTGTCAGGGGTTGATAAAGGAATTTATCTACAAGGAGAGCTGTTCATTAATGTCCTGTCTGCAGCAATCTGTCACAGCTGATTGTTTTCTCTTCTTTGCATCACTAGCTGTGCCACTCCACATCTCATTTTGGAAAAAAATATCATTATCAAATTTATTGTTCCCTTAAAAAAGGAGCTGAGGTCCTTTCTTTATGAAATGTATGAATAGGACCATGGGCATCTCTTGGATAACTTGCCAATGTCCTTCTGGGTGATCATAACTTACTCATCATGATGTCTGCCAGTAAGGGCTGCATTTATCCCTTGTTCTTCAAGTTTTCCTGGTATAGAGGTGTAGTTTTGGGTATTAATTTTCACCATTATATTTCGGTGTTCCTCAAGTCTTGCCCTGACCTCTTCTGCTTTCTGCAGTTGCTGACTACCCATTGTGGACCCAGCCTTGAGCTTTAGCACCTGCAAGTGAGAATCAGAGAGCTGAAATGTGATGGAGGAGCAGGATTTGAGCCATGGGGACCCTCTTTTGAATACAGGGAGATTTAGAGACCACTTGTTTCCCACAGAGCTCCATTCTCAGTGCATTAACAATACAAGGGTGTTAATGAACAGCCTGGCAGCACAGGGGACTGTGGTTTTGAAGGCCAGCTTTTCCAGACAGGGACAGTAGGAAGCTCTTTTAGTTGCTATATGCAGCAGTTTAAAACTGGACACAGAATCAATAAGATCATTTGCAAATACTTCAAGCACTGGGTGAAACACTTCAAACACTGAGTGCTTGAGGAGCCATTGGAGTAGCAACCACAGACAGTATTTGGGTAATACAGAAGCTTATGTGTGGCACTATCAACTGGGATAGATTTTGGAAAAGCATACCCAGGAGCTTAGGATTTTGGAAACCAGAGGTAGTAAATAAAGTAAACAACTGGAAACCCAAATACCTGTTAAAGCCTGAATTTTGTAAGGTGTATAGATAGATCTCAGCTCTATTTAGACAATATTCCACATGTGGTGACAAAGGACAAATAAGCCCTTTGATGGACAAAAGCAGGGTTGCAAAGTTATCGTGGTCTATTTTGGAGCCTGCCATTTGTGTGCCATGGTCAGGACTACAAAATTAGGCTGATAGGAAGCTTTCCTGGGCAGTAACAGCAAAATCCTCTTGCAAAAGCCTGAACAAAGTTAGATCAATAGCTTAACCCATGATTACATAAAAATTCCTGTGCATGCTTATTTTTGGAAGACCATGCTGATTCCAACATGGCATGTGGGGTACTGGGTCATGTAGGGCTGGAGCACTGGTAACTAAAGGGGTGGGGATGATGCTGGACCATGAGCCTTGCCTTGGAGCAGCCCTGCTCCATGTCTGCAGTTCTGCAGGGCAGGTGTGACAGAGGAGGCTGTGCCTGCCCCCAGCATGAGCCCCAGCCAGGCAGAACAGCAGTTCTGCACTAGGCATGCACAAGGCACCTCGGGGTGGGCCAGCGTGAGGCAGAAGGTATCTGTGAGTGTCACACATATCCATGAGATGTGACTGCTCAGATATGGCTGGAGCAAGGCTGAGGTTGGATTTTGAAAATCAGCATTGGTGGCTGCCTGTTATTGCACTTCCAAATTCTTTCAGCAGCCATTTCTTAAGGGTACAGGAACAACACCCACCATGACTCTTCAAGTTTTAGTCTGGCTTACTTTTAAACCATGAGATTTTAGTGGGAAAAGGCTAAAAACACAACCCTTGGGCTAATTTCTGAAGCAACCAGCAGGAAAGCTAATTGTGCTGATCTTGGTGACAGTGTTGGTAATTTGAGAACTTACTCTCTGAGAAGTGCACTGGCATCAGCAACTTGTGTCCCATGGGTGATGAAACAGCCATCCTGGGAGACAAACTTTTGGTCACCACCAACAAATCTTAGCTTTCAATCCTCAATTCTGCCATCTGGTGACATGACATTGCCAAATCCTCATGGGCACCACGGGATTGCTCTGTACACAGTCTAAATGTTATGTAGGCGTATCTAGCTAGGTCAAAAGAGATAACCCACAAAGGGTAACACCCATGTCCCTTTCACCCAAGCCTTTTTCTTGACTGTACAAAACACCACCTTTGGTATATTGATCAATCCCCATTTAGGAAAGATGTAATATGGAACTCTTCCACATTTCCAACAGCTCTTGTGCAAAGCAGCTGTTGCATATCTCTCCAAAGATGGTACATTTTAAGCAGAGGTAGGAGTGCTCAGCAAGCTCCAAGGCATTTTGAGATCCTCAGCTGATGCATACTATAAGAATGGACTGTATTGTTGTTATTTGAGTACAGATATAAAAATTGTTTCCTTGTACAAGTCTGCTGGGCTAATCAGTTTGATGTTTCCCATCATTTAAAGGAGGAGATTAATTCTTTTATTCTGCCTACACCCCTGCTTGGAATTCAGACCTTTATCAGTCTCCCCTGCAGAAAACCACAAAAGCCAGATTGCAAATTCTTTGCAAATGAAACCAGTTTCTTCGTTTTATGACTAGCAGTAGGATCTTTTGTAGGTGGATTTCGTATGGTAATTTCATTTATGGAACTGTGGAATTCCTATGTGTGTGTCCCCTTCTTCATCAATTTGTTCAGGTTGATTGAATTCCACCAGATTTTACAGTGAGGTGGAAATCTCAAAGATCCTACAAGTATTGGAATAACAAGCAGCTGTGGAGAGGAAGGAGGCCCAAATTAGTTGCCTTTTTGAGAGGAAAGCTTCTATTATCACAGTGGAGCAATAATTTTATTGAAATTATTTTAAATAGCTCTAAACAGCATAGAATTTTCTGCCTTCTGTCCAGGTCACAGTGGTGGGACACTGAAAGCAGTAGGTACAGGAGAGGATAAGGGTGTGGGAGGAGTGAGATATCTAGAGCTGTTGGAGGAATTGAAAGTCTTGTAGCAAGGTGTTGTCACTGGCACTTGAAGCTGGGTGCTGGATTTGCTGTGATGCAAGGAAATAAAGGTGGAGGAAGGGAGACAGAGAATGCAAATCCCCAAGGAAGTAGCATGTCCTCTGTTTTGCTGCACCTAGAACAACATGTACCTCTGACACCCTTTACACTAATTTTCCACTCTTCACCTTCTCCCCAAACAGCAACTGCCCAACTGATGATGACTCAGAGGATTATCTATTCATCTCCTGTTAGCACAGTTTGCTGTTTTCCAGACACCCCTGCCAGCTACCCTTGACAACAAATCACCTGTACACCATTCTGTAGACCACAGATATAATTGTTTTACCTTTCTTCTTGCTGAGTGTGACATTTATGAAGTCCTCTAGGTCCACATGCCTGTAAGAAGCCCTGTTTGTGCATGCCAGCAGTTTTCCTTCCTCCTTTTAAAGAGGACTCCTCTCTCTGCACTGCTGCTCCTTTCTGAGCCATCATGATTATGTCTGCATTGATGGTGTGAGCTGCTGCAGGGCTTTTCTCAGGACCAGACTTGCCTGTGGTGCATGTGAGACAGCAAAAACAGCAGCATATTTTGGCCAGGTTTCCTTCTCCAAAACTCTCCTGCCTGCCTGGCAGACCAGGGAACCTCCAGCTGACAATGCTTCAGAGATCTGGCTCCTCTCAGGAGCTAATCCACTGAACATCTCATGTTCCCAGTGCCCTTTACTGTTCCTCATAAGGAAGTGCCTTAATTAAAATCCCTTAGTTTGGACTGAGAGACTACTTTTTAAGGAGTAGCCACTTAATTCAAGCTTCCTAATCAAATAACACTTGTATTGACAGTGCTGATGGAACATACTGGACTCACATAAAAAACATGAACTGCAGCATGAATGGCAACTTCATGCCTGTTTATGTGAAAAGCGCTCATTTTTGTCTTCTCTTTCTGCTTTTTTTCTGTGGTTGGCTTGAAGGGTAATTTTGAAAATCAGCTGTCTTCTGCCACACTCACATAAGATATTTCCGTTTGAAATATCTCAGAATTGCAGAGATGACTTTATAACAAAAAGAATTTTAAAAACCACAAGAAAACAACTATAAAAACATGGCCTAAAACCAGAGAGATTTGAATGCTGTCAACAAGAAAAAAAAATGAGCTTCAGTTCTGAGACTCATTTCAATGTTTGCCATCTCACATGAGACTAAGTCTGGGTCTGGAACAAGAGCTTGATTTCCAAGGAGGCCTTAGGGATAAAACCCTGGGAGATGGCTTCGAGCTTTCTGTGTCCTTTATAGCCCGTGGTGTTTTGGAGCAGCATAAGGACCTGAGCAGATGCTGGGTTTTGATGTCACACCCTGGCCACCCACTCACCCTTTGCACAAGTGCTGGAGTGGGTGGCATGGAAGCACATCCTGCCTGGGGCCCGTCCAGGTGCCTTGCAGGGGCCCAAGCACTTCTGTCTGCCTCTGTCATGTCCTGCTTGATGCAGAGGATGCTGTGCTGAAATGGCTGCTGGAGGCAGTCCTGAATCTTCTGCAGGTCTTGCTGCCTGGTTTTAGAAAAACACATTACCAGAGAGGTTTTCTTGCGAAATTTTATTATTGAGGGTGGTGTGCATATGCACACACATTACCACAAATGGCCACAGAAAATCACAGACATCTTATCTGAAAAATATATGAGGTTTTTTTGAGTTTCTCATTTCTTGAGATTTTCATGTTTGTGGCCCAAAGAAGATGGCATCTTCCCATTTCAAGCTACTGACAGCCACAACACCTGTTACTCCCCTTCTCTTAAGCCCAGGTCCCCACCAGCTGGTTTCTTTTGTCTCTCTCTTCTGCTGCTCACACTGAGTAGTTGCTTGCTTATCTCAAAATTACAAAATTTGTGCCTTTACTCACTGAAGCAGGTACCTGAAACAGTAAACACAGCACAACGAAGTCTTTCTCTGCTATGTTATGGATAAAGAGAAATTAAAACAAGATTGACATAGACAACACACAATGACAAGGCAGTAGCTACTCCCTTAGCAAACATAAAACACACTCAGAGAACGTGGGAAGTTTTCACAAACTCTCTCTCAGAGAGAGTCTTTCTATCTGGCTTGTTCACAGCCTTCCCTCCTGTCAAGCATGGGGTGCACCTTCTCTCCCCACAGCCCTACATATGGACGGACCCACAGAACCACACAGCCATGCAGGGGATCACACTGGACTCCTGATGCTTACCCAGATAACCTGAAGGCTGCAGCAACTTCACGGAGTCAAAGCACTTGTCCAGAGTTCTTAACAATTCCAAGGGTCCTGCATCCCCTTTGCAGGCACCTGTAGAGATAGAAATTTAGAACAGCATTTATACATGCTGGTGAAGATGTGAAGCTGCCATGCACAAAGGCTTTCTACAGTGCATGTTGCTTGGTTCCTCATGCATTTGGCAGGGAGCCTTATGCTCTTTTTCTCCAGGAAGAGAGCACAGCAGTTTTGATAGCCTTATTAAGCAAGAAGCCAAAACTTCACACTCCTGTTCAAGCTTTTACAAACATACAAGGAAGAAAGGTAGCTTGTGGAAAAATAACAATCAGGTGAGCCAGTCTGACAAGCACCTGCCCAAGTGGTAGGCAACAAAGAGAAATCTGCAGTGATTCTGTGGAAACCACCGAGACACAATGACAAGAGAAAATGAATCCTTAGGAAAGCAAAGTTCACCTCACAGAGTGCATCTCTGCCTCCACCAAGCATGTCTTCACAGTCAGGGACAAACATGCAAGAAAGTCCTTGTCCCAAACCCCATACCAACATAGACCATATGCTATATTCTGCAGTCCCAAGCCCATTCCACCACTGCCATAGTGGTCTATCACTGTGCTCCCACCAGCTTGATATGTTGTGGTCAGCACAGTGCTTACACAGCTGTCTCATACCTGTGGCAGAGGAGTGGGAGTCTCCTGCTTATCTGACAGACCTGGTCTGGAGCAGGGGTGGAGCCTAACACACACTGGGACTGCTAGTGCATAGCTCTGTTCTCTTGTTCCACCACTGCCTTTTATTTCCCTTCTGTCCTGACATGGCTTTCGCCCAGGCAGGGCTGGTTTTGGAATGGGCATGGTGGTAGCCAAGTGCCACTCCTTGGTTGTGGCTAGGGTGGTCTCCAGATTTTCTGTACAGTGGTCCTCACTACAATAATTAAATATTAGTTTAAAAAAAAACAAAACAAAAAGCACAAGAGACGAGGATCACAGCTGCTGGTTTGTGGGCTTGCTGACCTTTGGGAGAGTCTTGAAATGTGGGCTGCATTTGAGAGATACAGGTGTTCCAGGATGGTGCAGTGTCTCAAGGGAGAAGCTGCAACCATCAGAGATAACTGCTCAAACAAGAATTCCCTATTCGTTCCCAAAACCTGCTGGCTGTGCAGAGAACAGGAATGTTTGCCATCACACCCAACAATTATCTTCTCAGATAACACTGTCAGTTATGCAAAATTGCAATAAACATTTTTTCTTTTAGTAAGTCTGTAAAAACTGATGCTTTCATCAGACAAGCTCCTCTATTTAAAGCTAGTGCTAGTGAGGCAAAGCTGGCAGCATCATCAAGTAGCAGTCTGTCCCAAAACAGTCAAAGACAAGGTGTGGTTTTCCATTGTGAGCTTTTTTCAAGCCTTGAGTGTCATCCTGCCTTTGTCCTACACAGTCCCCAGCCAGGCAGCTGACTGTGATGGGCAGCAGGAGCATCCCCATCCCTCCCATGAAGCCTGATTCCCATCCCCACTTAGGGCTCCAACACTTCCAAACCCATCAGAATCCCCAGGGATTCTCAGGCATCCACTGCCCATTTCTCAGTAGCTAAAGCTCCTTCCAGTGCCATACACACCATGAATTAGAATCTCTGCCCATTAGTCAGTGAAGCTATGCACTCCTCATGGTTGCAAGTGTGGTTTCCAGTGAGCAGCTCTCTCTCACTGCCCTCCTCAGCAGGTCTGCACGCCAGCAGCTCTAAGATGGGTTTGGTGCTATAAACATGTCGTGTAATCATTCAGAGCCATGTGTGGATCATCTTTTCAGTCTATCCCCATCTTGCACAGTATGATGAGAAGTGTTTAACTACCTCCCAGTCCAGCTGCAGCCTTAAATTGGGGTTGCTATGTGAGGAAAAGCAGCAAGGAGCAGTCTTCTCTGAAGTGCAGTGTTTTGCCTGCACAAGATCTCTTTGGAGAAGTACAGGAGCTGCTATGAACACACTTTCCAAAAAGCCACCCTTTTCCTATGGGCTGGAGATGAGGCAGCAGCCCAAGCCATGTAGCAGAGGGGTCTCTGTAAAAGGGGACCTGTAAAACAATCTAATGGCTTTGAATTATCCCTTTTGGGGAGAAAGGAGTGAATAGCATGTCTCTCAGGAAAATCCAGTACTGATTTTAGCCCAGACACTCTTACACAGCCACTGTCACTGGGTATGTCCATTGGTACTGGAACATAAAATTTTAGGATGCTTTGATGATTAGCAGCCTCACAGGCTCTGGGGCTGCTGGCCCCCTTTCCCTGGCAAGGTGGGTTTTTGCCCATGTGTCCAGAGGAAAGGCTTATGAGCTTTGCCAGACGCAAAGAAGGTGTCGTGTTTATAGCTGTGAAATCTTTCCAGTGAACCAAGGAAGTTTCCTAAACACTAAAATAATCCTTTATTTCTTTTTGAGTCCTTGGGAACTGATATTTTCTCTCTTTTCCTCTGAGTGGAAATGCCATCTATTAGACAAATAAGACTACCAACAAGCCCTCTTGCCTTCCATTAGATGCCAGCAATTGTGTACCTCTTGTCACATGTCAGACATGCACATCAGGAAACTGGAGCTGCAAAACAAAAGTGGGGAACAAGTGTATCTGTATTGTTTGCTCTAGATTTTGCATGGTTCCTGAAGAAAAATGTGGCCTAGAAGCTGCAAGCACAGCTCCCTTCCCTGGACCCATGTCAGCCTGGACAAACCATATAATCTGGTCTATTGGACAATTATTTGAATAATTTGAATAATTATTTGTCTTGTGTGTTTAAATTATGAATAATAAATATCCATTTGTCTCAAACCCATGCCCAAGTATAAGTAAAGAAGTTTTTCTTCCCTTAAAAGCTTCTGGTTTTCCTGTAATGGCTTCACATTAGATTTTTAACCCACTAGATTGAAGACTTCCTCCATGCACCCTGGAAGAGAAGAAGCAATTGTCATATGTCATGGTCTGTGTAAAATCAAAGAGAAAACAGGATACATAACTCCAAACTTAATTCCAGCTTCTGTTAAATCAGAATGGCCCACTGTGCGATTGCTTGACGATATTTGAATACAGTGCTTTAACATAACTTCCCAGTTTCATCTGTTACAGTTCTAACACTCAGGCGATTTTTGAACAATAGTGATGGGGTGTGATTTGGCAGTGAGAACCTCAGGAAGCCATATATTTCCCCTAGACACAGTATTATCTAATATACTAGCTATCTCAGGTTGCAGCAGCTCTGAAACCTAGCAGAGGGGTTATGACTTAACAGAAATAATAAAATTCATTTATTGCTTATTAGACATGAAGCAATAACATTTTTAGCATTCCACCTCCCTCCTCCTACTACAGCCTATCCTGAAGAAGGGAGAACATGCCACTTGAGTTTAGGGCTCTTTGCTGGTGCTTTAGGAGCTCACTTGATGCTGGTGGCCATTCTTAGTGCAGTTGGCTCCTCACACACCGTGGTTTGGCAGAGAGCCCTCTGCCCAAGTGCAGGCTCCAATACTGCTCTGTCTGCTGTAGCAGAGGGAGGTGCTGCACAATGCTCCCCAAACTCAGCCATGCAGGATGCAGTGGGGAGAGTCCCTGGGGCTGAGCAGAATCTGGATAGTGGAGCAGCCCATGCTGGGGAGCTGTGGGGCAGCAGAGGTGGGTGGTGGGCAGCTGGTGGCTCACTGGCTGGCTTGCCTGCAAGAGAGCATTCTCTGGGACGTGATGCTTGGGGCACAATGTAGCTGTTAGGACTGGTGTACACAGCAACTACAGTGTGGCCTGGAAGGTACCAACATTTCTGGTAGAAAGTCCATTTTAGGGGCAGATATAGCCTGTGGTGTTGATGTACTTTCTTTTCTCAGTAAGTTAGTTAGTGTTGTCAATTGCTGTAGAAAATCTTCAGGCATGTCCTATGATTGCTTTTAGAAATTAATTGAGGACTTTAAAATACTGTCTTTGAAGTTATTTCTTTCTCATTGCCCATTTTCCTTCCTCTATTTCTGAAAAAGTCTTTCCATTTAATTTCCTCTCATTTCATCACCTCTTCCTTAATGGATATTATGTACCTGTTACACAAAGCCAGATGATTTCCACAAATTTGGCATTTGATTGTTTCTAATGTTGAGAAAGAACCTGAGCGTGAGACAGCGTGGGTGCTGCTGCAGGACAGATTCTGCTTTCACTTACACTGACATAAATCAAGTTGGTTTATGACATGTAGTCATGGTATTCTGTATTTATATCAGATGTGAGGTCTGTTATCCTCTGAATTCCATCATAATGTCAAAGAAATATGCTTTTGAAGAAAACATTGATTTTTTTTCCAAGTAAAAAATATTTTTAAAATCATATCAGAATTTAAAAATATTTTATGTACTTAACAGCACTGTGATTTTTAATTCAATATTCACAATGCCCATATATTATCTGGCAGCACTGCCTCTTGCCTGTTACCACAATCTTCACCCAGCACAGAAACTGTTCACAATGGGATTTTCCTTTGACTTTAACCCCTCAGATTTCCATTCACATTGCCACACACAGTGCACATTTAAAATGCTATAAAAGATATTAATAATGCCTGAATCTACAAAGCAGAACACAGAAAGAGAAAGGATAGAAAAGCAAAACATAATTCTCCCTGTTGAAATTTAAGCAGCACAAAGAGATTAATTCTCCAGCTCTTTCCAGAAGCGTCATGGGATCTTTAAAGACCACAGACAGACGGGGCCAAGGTCTTTAAGTCCCCTCAAGAGTAATGCTCTCTTCACACCAAATAAACCGTATAAAGGAACCAGCGAAGGAAAGCCTCCCAACAATTCACACAGCTGTGTAACCCATAACCTGGCATGGGAGGGTTTGTGTGCCCATGCCCCCAGCACATCCCCTGACCAGGCTGAGCAGTGTGCGGCGTGTTTCTGCCGAGGACAGACGGACGGACGCGTGGTCCTGGCAGCGTGACGGACGGTGTGGGGTGCTGCAGCCAGCCACGCCGGGGGAAGCTGAGCAGGGAGAAGGCTGTGCCTCATTATGGCAGCCTCTTGAGCAGGCATTTGCGACTGCCCAGGCTGCTGCAGATGGGTTTAATGAGATTAACTCTCTTCAAAAGAGATGTACTAACAATTGCCTGTGTTCTCCTCTTAATGAGACACATCATCTGCTTGGGATGGAAATAGAGGCACCCCAGCCCTGCCAGCCCCAGCACCACTGACATAGGGAACTGTTTCTCTGAAGAACTCTTTGTTTTCCAAGTTAAACACTGTGAATTGAGCTGTTGTCCTTCCTCACCCCTGTGCCAGAGCAGGACACAGCCATAAAGGTCCTCCTTGAGCACAGGGTCTCCTCACCTCTGCAAGGCTGAGGTGGGAAGTGAAAGCTTTTCCAGAGCTTACAGGGGAAGCAGGAGTTCCATTGTGGTCAGCAGCATACCATGGCCACAGTGCCCTTGCTGCCAAGGTCTATGGGTCCCCTCAGCCTGGAGGGAAATTAGTGGCTGTGGGTGATGCAGACACAACTCAGTACTGCTGCTGACAAAATGCCAACCTGAGCAAAACCCAGATGTGCACAGCCTTTGGGGAGAAAGAGGATGCTTATGAATGCCAGGAAAAGTGACATTGCCAGATTGATGGCAAGCTCTCTGCAAAAATACACATCTGCAGATGAAAAGGAAGGAAAGTGAGTACAGAGAGAAAAGAGCCCAGCAGCAGGAGAGAGGCAATGGCAGAGGAGCAGCCTACCCACAGGCTGGAGAGCTTACATCAGCCCCAGAGAAACAATTTCCTGGATGCAGGTTTTGCATCTCAGAGCAACTAGGCCAGGAGCTTGCACATCAGAGGGAAGGCTAACCTCCATTCAGTCTTAATTAACACACAGCAGGTAATTCAAAGAAGACAACAGCAGCTGAGTATTAAATAATTTGGGACAACCATACAATTGGACTCAGAAGAAAAAATGAAACACTGGAAAATGACAGTGCTCTGGTAACATTAAAACATATGATGAACAGGTAAGCAATTTAGTTTAAAAGGCTTTAAAATTAAAATAAAATCCCTGAAATGTCACCTATCCAAAACAGTTATACTACTCAAAACAGTCAGAAGATATGCATGGGATTGAGTAAGAGAGAACCAGGCACAGCGCAGGAATGCCAAGTCCCAAGATTTAAGAGGTAATTTGAGCCAGTCCTTCAGCATTTAGAAATCTGACCCTACTGAGGGCAATAAACAGGATTATAAATTATGGTAGGTGATAAATTACCAGGAAATCAGAAGGATCAACAAAGGCTTCAAAGGGATATAACTTAAAAAAAAAAACCCACTACAGATAAAAAGAAGTTTTCTTAAGTCTGTCGAATGTGATAGTCATTGGAAAGAATCCACAGGACTGTGGGAGCACCAGGGTCCAAAGGAAGCAACTGAAGGAGCACAAGGCAAGTTATATTTCAGTGTAAGTCTTCACCTGTGTTAATTTTGGACCTGTTCCCAAAGAGAAGATGAAGCTGTTAGGGAAATACCACAACTGAGGTGTTGGAGCAAACTGAAGAAGGTGGGAGCTGCTAATTTGAGATAGTCTATCCAAGTGGGAAGGTGCTCCCCTTCTCAAGCAGGCTGATGGGCTGAAAGAAAGTAAACTCACTGTGTGCCTGAGGACTTCAAATGGAAAGCTTATCCAGTATGAACACACATCGGGGTTAAGATATGGCAATGATCAGTAATTGCTGCATTCATGTCTCAGAACTGGTTGAAACTATCATTGAAACTAGAGCAATGCAACATCTGAAGGCAAAGTAAGTTGTTTGAATTTCTAGTCAGGTATCACCCCTGCAGATAAATAGTGAGAGTAAGAGTCAGAGTACTATCATGACAGGAGGCAGAAAGCAGTGGGTAGGACTACAGGCTTATTTTCATTACAAATATATGGTGAAACACAGAAGATCTGGAACTGGAGCCTGTATTACTCACAATGTTTATGAATAATTTGGGAATCAGTGTGAGTTGTAAGATAGCAAAATTATGGGTGATTCAAAGAAGGAAGTAGACAGAGTTAAATACAGTTGATTCTTGGCAATTGCTTACCTCATCCATTTCTAAAAGCCCAGATAGTGGAGATTTCACTGTTGCCCTTTTCCAGTCTGCTTCAGTGCTGCACAGTCCTAACTTTGCAGAAATTTTCCTGGTAAAGCAGTAGCCTCTTTCCCTTGCTGTGATGTCTGACATTACTTTTCATCCAACTCTTTGCAGACATTGATAAGTTTATTCCTTTCCAATGACTTAGCTTTTGTATACTTAAAGAATTATTTTTACATTTAGTAACTTGAGTGTGTCATTTTGAGATATTTAAGGATTCATCATCTGTCACAGTAGCCTCCTCCAAACTATCCCAAATTCCTCCAACCCTTCTCCCTAACAACCCCTAAAGGAAAAATCCATCTTAAGTCACTGTGACCTAAGTGGAGCACAACCTAACCAACACCACATATAGCAAAATAATTACATCATATTTCATGGACTGGTCATTTGTATCCATCATAACACAGCTGTTGCTTATTTTGTGTCTGAATTCTTCATTTGTAGTGAATTTGCAGACTATTATACCCCCAAGCTGCATTACCCTGCATTAATTGGGTGTCTTGGGGTGATGTTATGATGCTTGTATCCCCATTCATCTGTTCTGTGCCTTTAAGACTGGCTCTGAAGAGTGGAAGTTTTGTTTGGGTTTCTCTTATCAGGGACACAGAGACGTGCAGTACATAGGGCTGTTTTTCACTTCTTGCTTCAGCTTGCTGCTTTGCTTGCTTCCTTTTCTGCTCTTGCTTCTGCTCTGCTTTGGCCTCTGCTTATTACCTAGTTCTAGCTAAACAGTCCACATTCCTTCCTGGACTCTTTCTCCTCTCTTGTTTCTGTGACCGTCTCGAACCTGCTCCGGACTGGGACCCGGGAACACCGAAGGTTTGGCTGTAGCAGCTGCCCCAGCGCCAGAGGGACTGAGAACAGAGCAACCACCCCCGAAAGAGACTTTCTGATTTTGCCATCTTTCTCAGAGCGGTGTCATCAGGTATTGTTCATTTTGTGTGCTGGGGGGTGCTGGGCCAGTCAAATAAACAGGTTCTTTCCACCTCTCTCCAAGGAATTTTTTCCCAAACCAGTTGGGGGGAGGGGCCGTGTGGGTTTTGCTTTCTGGAGGGGCCCTCCTTTGCAGATTCTTTAATAAATTTGCCCTAAACCAGGACATTGGGCATTCTCTTTCTATGTTTCTGGAGTTTGCTATAACTGTTTAATTATTAAAACCTTTAATTTAGCCTTTTCCAGTTGCACCCTATTTCTTCCAAACAATTTCTTCAATTTGTCAAGATCATTCTACCTTCCCATCTTGTCTTCTGTCATCACTGCAGCTTCTCCCAGTTTAGTCATTAATATAATTAAAAAGCATATGCCTGCTCTCCATGTAAGTGTTGAAAATCTGGAATAGTGCTGGGTGCAGTACAGATAGTGCTGAACCTCAACAGATACTTTTTGTGAATTTGAGAATGAAGTGTTGAGCACTTATCTCTCTTATGGTTAGGAAGAACCATTACTGTTTAAAAACATGCTTTTAACCAGTAATGGTTCTTCCTAACATTTATCTACTCCTTTTTTTTCTGGGCTTGTTTGTGGGAATGTCATGCAAGGTGTGTTGAAAACCTTAATAAAATAAAGGTATATGCCATTAACGTCCTCCTTCTAAGTCACAAGCCTCCTGTTGCCTTGACACAGAAAGAAAATTATATTTGTTTGACATGACAGATCCTTGTTAGGTGTAATTTATCTGTTTTTTGTCTTCCAGGTGCCCCAAATTCTGTGATTTCTTGTTCCAGCATTTTTCTGTGAACTGAAGAAAAGTTAATTGCCTTGTAATTCCCTTGTTCCCTTATAATGATGGGAAATACACTGACCTTTTTTTAGCCTTGTGATTTATCCACATTTTCCTCTGACACTCAATTCCAGATGTGCTCCTCACTAGGATAGATCAGACTTTTACTGTAACATTCAGGGACTCTCTACCTTCCCTTAATCCTTCCTCTCTTACATTTGTTTTCTTTGTTGATCTTGCCTGCTAGATCTCTGAGTAATTTGAAGACTGCTTTCTTAAACCCATGCTCTTTATTTTGGTCTTTCCTCATTCCATTTTTTTGAAGAGTTATAGGATATGTCATATCATGGTCACACTTGTACAGGTCCTCTTCCCTTCCATGTTCTTGTGTACAAGCAAAAGAAAAGGATCCTCTCTTCTAGTTGCTATCCTCATTCTCTGCATTAACAATGCAATGCTATTCGTGGAACAGCCCAAAATCTTGAGGACTGTCTCTATACTGCTATTTTTCTATCAGATTTCTGTGTGGGAGTTAATCTCATTAATACCACCTTTTGTGTTTTGGGTGGTTTTATTAGTTGCTAAGTTGCATTCATGCATTCCTGCTATTGCAAAATCCTACTGTGCTCATGCTTCAGTAATTCTTCTCCTTTTCTATTTACTCTGCAACTTGATGTCTGTGAAAGTAAAACTGAGATCTGGATTATTTACATTAGGTAAATAAGATGTGAGTACTTCTTTCTCCCTTCTAATAATAGGTCACTGACTCGTAAAAAGCAAGAAATCTGAGATGAATAAAAGGAAACCTTTTCTTCCACAGACTTATTATTAGACCATTCATTGCCATGGGAACTCTTTTTAGCTGAGATATAAGATTCAAACAGCCACATGGGGTATGGATGTGGATAGAGTACATTTCCAGAGAGTATGTGTACTGAAAACAGCATTGAATTGAGCAGCTATACTTTATTCTCCAAAACTCCTGTCAGTCTCTAACAACACAGTGCCAGGGTGACTCATGTGCTGCTGAAGTGGCTTAGTCTCCCAAGCACTTCTTATGCAGGAGCTAAGGAACCTTTCTGAGCTCCCTAAATCAACTCTGCCACATGTGGGGCAATGCAATGGACTGTTCCTCCCAACCTGAGCACAGCTGCAATTGCCACTGCACCCATTTACAGCCCTTACACCTTCCCCTGAAGCATTTGCTGCCAGAATTTATGGAGGACATGGCAAGATTTTCAGACTGAAACAGGGCAGGAGCTGCTCTCCTATTGCTAAACTTCAATAATGTTTTGGCCCCAGTTTCCAAACCATTTTACTTACAATCCCATTTCCTGTGTCATGCATCTACTTTAGTTTGCCCTTCTGGACTCAAGAGCTCTTCTGCCGAAACTGCTGGTTTATGGCATCATGTGCTCTCCACATTCCCTTCCTCTGCATCCATATCTTCCTGTACTCCTACCTCACCCTGCCACTCCTGTCCCTCCCTCTTCAGAGCTCTCAGTCTGCTCCTTTTATCTGTTCCTTTCCTGCGCCTCCGCCCTGCAGATGCTGCCACGCTTTTTTAATTTGTGTTTGCTTCAGGTACCCCATTTCCCCACCAAAACTCTGTGAAACTTTTGCTGCGTTTTCAGAGTCCTCCTAGATTTCTGTTTGCCTCAGTCCCATATCCCTCAGTGTGTACTCCCAAACTGCCCAACTCTGCTTTGGCATTGCACTGTATCATCTATGACAAAACTTGCTTGTGACAGGCCTCAAATTTCAAGAGGTGAAGAAGTTCCTGTCAAAGGAGCTGGGATTTTCCTGGATCATTCAAGAAAACTTCAGGGAATGAGGAAGCTATGGGGATGGAGAGCTACATTTGATAATTTATTGGGAATTTTGCTGTAATGACTCATATCTGTAGGACTGGATCTAAATGCAAGTGACTTCTTTCTGAGTGGGGCAATGATGGCCATGGTGGCAGAGATGGTGCCTATAAATTTCCTTGCTCCTGCCCCCTCACTAGGTCCACCTCTGCAAAGAGTAAAAATTTGGTTTCAGGGAAAGGAAGGAATGGGATTATTTAGAAAATACCATAGAGAAAGAAAGCTTAGAATGCATTAAAATTGCTTTTGCTGGCTCTGTTCATGAAGAAGAGAAATTTTATGGCCTAGAAACACCTACAATGGCAAAGAAGACAAATCTAGAAAGTTACTGGAAAAAATATGTAAAGAAGACACTGATTAATTTCCAAAGTAATTTTCTGGGAGATTTGTCTTCATTGTCATTAAAGGTGTTTTTAATAAAGAGCCTGATTAATTTCCAAAGTTAAGACTGCCCTTGTTTAGACAGAAAATCATGTTTGCCATGTTTCCACTCTGGTGATTTACATTTTTCACTTTGGGCATAGGCCAGAAGGATTTACAGCTTGAGAAAGGATCTTCGATCTTCCTAGGAAGTTAAATCATTGGCACTGCTTCAGCTTTTCTGTATAAAGGAGATTAACATCATATTGACGTATAAGGTTGAGAGAACCACAAAACAGATGTTTGGATAGTCAGCTGAACCCAATGGAAAAATTCCATTTTGATCAGTTTGAGGTAGGCCTAGTCGTCTTGTGGCTATGCAGGATACTAAAATCTGGGCTTTATAAATGAAACACTCATTAAAAAAAGAATAAAATTCCTGGAGAAACACAACTGCTTCAGATTTCTTGTTTTATTTTTTTAAACTGCAATAATCTCTGACATGGCTCGTCTAGCCCAAGTGGAATACATTAACATTAGTTATTCTAATAATCACAGGTTTTCAGGTGACAGCCATCTCCTAATCACAACATGTCCCCATTTAAAATACTCCTGATGCCACATTGTTACCCCTTTTTGACTTTTCACAGAGGTTGCTCTGGGAAGAAGGGTGGACAGGCACTGTGAAGAGGTGTTTCACTGTTGGATGTTTACTTCATTCCCAAAGAGCATTGTGAGTGACCTCAGTTAGAGCAGGGGATAAGTACTGGGATTAGCCATGACCAGTCTTTACCAATCACACACAGAGCGAGCCATAACACAGGCCTGGGCTGCTCAATCCCTCAGCACAGTGATGCTCTCAGGTCTTTACAGCCAAGCAGCCTTAATTAGCTGCTGCTGCTGCACATGTGATTGCCCTTTCTTGTGTTTGCTGTGCTTTACTGGCATTTTCAGCCAGGTATTTGAATACTTTCCGTCGTTATGGTACACAGCAAATTTCCTTCCTTTCCAGGCTAGTCTGTTTACCAAGGAAGACTCACTGGCTTTTTCTTACCTGAAAGGGCAGCACAGTACTGACATTTTTTAATCTCACCTGTGGGGTGAAGGGGAAAGTATGGCCCCTCTACCACATTATTAAAGCCTTTGTTTTAAGCACACTTATTGTTGTTCATTTTCTCTAACATAAGGAGTTGATTTGTCAGAGCAGCAAGAGCAGTAGGGAGGCAAGCAGATCTGTAGTGTGCCTCGGTCCTCCTGTGTTGGGTCCAGCCCTTGCTCACAGCCTGTGCAGGGATGATCAAGATGCTGCTACATCTGCCACTCTTTTGGGCAGATTTGGTCAGCTAAGTGGTGAGAAACAGAGAACCAACAAGCAATAGCTTTTTTCAACAAGAATTTTTTCAATATGCAGTACTGCGTATACCAGTGTATCTCTGATTACATCACAGACAGATTGTGTTTGTTAAAGGAAACCTGGAGGTGAATCTGACCTTAAACCATTAGTAAACTGGATAGGGGAAAATGCCCAAATTAAGACTCTTAAATGGAGCAACTGAAGTGGGGTTTTTTTAGTAATTTGATCTGGCAATAGCTGTATAAACAGAGGAAACACATGATACACATTGTGATTTTTTATTAAACCTCAGAGTGGTAGCACCATCATAAAAAAATAGTGACTTTGAAGTATCTCAATAGACTGAAATACAAGGCATGTGGTCTATGGGGTGGGGAGATAGTCAAAAGTGAGTCTGTCTCTTCCAACAGTGCTACCTCTGAATTCTGCTTTAATCAAGGACATTCGAGGCCTTTCATTATCTACAAAATTTGCAGTTATGTTGACCCTCACTGATAACTGAATTACTCCAAGGCTTACACCAGAGATGAAGATGGATCTGGTGTGTGCAGAATCCTTTGTGAGCTGTTTACTGTTCTTCCTTCTGTACTTCCTTTAAGATGAGATTCATCTCCCCTGACTTCACATGATTTAGATCAAAAGAAGGAAAGACACACCAGCTATAGAGTGTAATTCATGTCACTATGCTAAATTTCCTTTCTCACCACCCTACATGAGCTTCTTGGAGTGACTTGTCCCCTTCACTGACTTCAGACAGTAGTTCTGATTAGGCTTAAGGTAAATTTGATTAATGATCATGCTAATGTTCATGATCACTCTGCACTTTCTTTTCTCAAAAAGTCAGAGAGCAGAAAAGGAAGCAAGCACTGCCAATGGCATCGAAGGTACCCAAAGCATAGCTCAGTCTGTAAGGCCCATAAAGGGAATTAATTTTTGCTAATTCTCCTCCTTCTGCACTCTTTTTCTTTGAACTCTGCCAAATTTTACTCTTTAAATTTCATGTTCCTCTTCATATTTGGAAATAAATACCAGACCTGCCATGGCTTCCTGATAAATGAGTCCTGCTTAAACAACCTGTTTCATCATCATCTAATTTTGGTTTCAACTGTCCTTTTTGTCTCTCTCCACTTCAAACACTTTATCAAGTATGCTTGTTAGCCCAGCAAATATTTATTTTAGGTCCTAACTGGAAAAGTTCCTTTCCATTCCAGGGATATTTTGAAAGTCTGGAGGTGAGTTTGGGCATGCCTACGTGGATGAGCCCAGACAAGTACACACATCTGCCCTGATCTGATTTGATCAAATGGGAGCTGGTTCTGATCTGGAAGTCATTGAGCCATTTTCCTGCAGCTCTGTGCCCAAGCTAACATACCCTGCAGAGGAGCCCACATCTGTCTGCACTGATCTGTGTAGACATGCCTTATGCATATAAAGCACTTAATTCTGGTTCACTTCCTCCTGCTGGTTGTTACTCCTGATGCACATAAATGTGTGTGCACATTCCCATTTTGCATACCTATTACAATCTGCAGGAACCCGAGGGGCACAAAGATATCACATGAATTATTTTTTGCCTATAAAAAACTATCCCTTCTGATTGGGGAGGCAAATGAAAAGCAGCCTAAATCCTCTCTTTCTGGAATGATATACTGGCAGATAAAATCAATGACCTGGTCACACGTTCCATCTCCAATTTGTGAATTGTGATGTAAGTGAAATTAATTGAAAAGCTGGCACTTGTAAATGCTTTAATCCAGGCAATATATTCCAGAAGGAATCAACAAAAGAGAAGTTTTAGCTCAAAAGGCAATCTTTTCCAGCTACATCTGAATTTAATGTTCACTCTCTGAACTCACAGACTGTATTGAAATGAGCAAAGGGAATACAGATCCTGAATTTATCCATGTGCAAACAGCAGCTTGCTATGCAGATGCAGACCGTGGCCTGAAACCAAGTAATGTGTTTTTTTACAGCCCTTGCTGCCCCGGAGTCCTTGGGGAACCTCTGGCTGGTGCAGACTTCCTGCTGGAGTATTACAGAAGGCAGGCTGGAGCAGTGGGCTCACGCCATCCTCAGCGAGTGCTCCCCTGGTGCTGCCGGAGCTGCTCCTGCTGCCACTGGTGCTGGCACACCTCACGCCCTGCCCAGCTGGCACTGCTGCCCCAGGGCTTCTGCAGGCCTACTGCTTGTGACTGGGCACAGCTGCTTTGTGGGGCACAGCTGGGATGCAAAAAATCTCCTCTCCTTTTCCCCTTTTTCTCACATTAGTGGAAAAAGAGCCTTGAGTAAGTGCTTGAGAAAGTACTTCTCCACCCAGTGCTCTCACAGGCTGCAGAGAGCACACACTGATACATGAAGTGAATGCCTATGGATTTATTTCTGCGGTTTTTGGCTAAACAATCCAAATGTAATGGATGCCTTAATTACTAAATTAAGTAATCTACTCCAATAGCCAGTGGTGTATTTACCCCCATTTGTTTGCAGTGACCATGAATTGCTTCCTGATCTTGCAGCATTTAAATAAGCAGCTCTGCATTCATACTGGAGGAGGTACCTCTGCTGCTAAGGGCTTGTCTGCAAAGGAGAGGCTAGTGTGCATTAAGTTAGGGTATGAATTTACAGTGCTCTTGGGGTATCCACACGTGATAGAAAAGCTATAAGGATGGAAAATGTCAAATTATGCCTAGTGGAATGGTTTGTTTAGCTAAACCTGGTCTCACTGGGGATAATGCCTTATTCAGATGGCAAATTTGGTCACCTGGCAGATGTACATACAAGTTCACATAGCTTTTGAATAATTCCACATCTTCTCATCCCATTTTTGAGGCATGATTTCCATTCTCTCCAGTCAGTGTTTTCCTTGGCCTTTTTCCAGATATGAGTGATTTGATAAAATCCTTGTTCAAATGTGGAGTTTCTGCAGTTGTAATCACTTTTGGCAACCTGCCCAAGAAGATAAGCTGATCTCCAAATATTAAAGAGATCGGACTGATATGAAGCTTTACTCCATAATCCTTGAAAAATCAACAATACTCACCACTCCATGAAGGGCTGTTCATGGAAAAATAAGACCTGATTTTTGATACAGAATCTGAGGGCAGTAATAGAAACCTTTCATTTCTCTTTCTAACATGAGTGATGCCATGATTCTGTATTTTTAAACCAAAATATCTCTTTAACCTTTTGGTAGGTCTTATAACTACTTCTGTACAAAGACAGAGAATTAGTAGATGTACATCAGCATTTTTACATCACTCCAGCATTCTTTGGCAGTATTATTGGTATCTACAACATCCAGACTTTGCAAAGCTGCTGTCTTCCTGAATGTGCACATAAAAAGGCTAAAAAGAGAGCCTTAGACTCACACTTACTCAGCGTGTTATGATGGAAATTCACTTGGCTTCAATGATCATAATGACATAGATGATAAAGAACCAGGTAGTCTTACCAAGTTAACTCTTTCATATAATGACAGTACCATGAAGGCTGCAAAGGACCTCAGAAGGCCTCCAGCCTAACCCTCTGTTCAAAGCAAGGTTTGGTATAAGATTGAATCAGCTTGCTCAGGAATGCAGCCACTTGGGACCTTTAAACTTTCATGGATGGAGACTGCACAACTTTTCTGGGCAGCCACTTCTTGACTGTCCTGATGAAGAACTTTCTTCCAACATCCAGTCTTTGCATTGTAGCTCAGTCATGAGTTTTCTGATTAGTCAAGTCAATTTCCTGTTATACCTCTTTGTTTTTCTGTACACTAGGGACTAATTTGTGCTTAGAAGAGTTTGTCAGTAAAGACCTGCCACTTTGCCTAAGCTTTTTTGTCATCAGAGCTGGTTTCTACATGGTACAGACCTCAGTGATTTGAAGAATCTGAAGTCTGTGCTCTCCTTAAGTCCATGGTCTTTAATCTGCTACTTTTCTTCTTCATTTCCTTCAGTAACTTTAGGTCCACTCTTTCAGTGTCTCCATGACCAAACCTGCTTTGTTAATACAGGTCTAGGGTGTGTATGATCCCAGCTTATCTAGTACCTGTGTGAAGCGGTTGGCACTGACATCTTCTGGAAACCTCCTGGCTTGCCTATATCCCTCTCTAGTGCTCTTCCAGCATACATTTGGGAAGTTAAAATCTCCCAAAAGAAGCAGAGCTTGTGATCCAGAAATATCTTCAAGTTCTTCAAGGAAGCCTTTGCCTTCTTCCTCAAGCCAGCTTAGTGGTCATTAACAAACTGCCACCAGACTGAAGCAAATACTGATTACCTGTTCCAAACCACAAGTTCTCCCCTGGCCTGCTGTCCGCCCAGTGAAGAATTCCTTATATCAGAGCTGCTCTGTCACATATCCACACCCCCTTGTCCCATTGCCTGTTATCACTGATGGGCTGGTTTTCACCCATCACAGCACTGCAGTTGTGTGAATTGTCCCAACAAGTCCCAGTTACTCAATAGTGGTGCAGTTCCTCTTCACCAGCCAGACTGAGGAGACACAACCACCTGGGCCTCCATGCCCTTAGCCAGCACCCCAAAATCCATGTCATCTCCCCAGATATGCTTGAACTCCCTGTCAGTAGTATTTGTGCCCATGTGGAAGAGCAGCTAAGGTAATAATCGGATACCAGACAACCCTAGGTCATCTCTGCCAGGTGCTAAATGCAAGAATACATCAAGTTAGCAGGCAGAGACTTCTGTATCCTGCAGCAGGATGTCTCCAGCTATGACTGATCTCCTGCTCCTCTCCATGCAGATGCTTGGATGAGAACTAGCCAGGCAATGACACTCTGCTGAAGGGAAGTCATCTCCGCCAGTCCCAGGGGAATGCACTGGATCTGTATCTGCAGAACACCAGACAAGGAGAACCCTTCTATAGGAGTCCTGAAATGATGCAGCCTCCTCAGTCATGCAAACTTTCATTTCAGTTCTCCTTTCCAAATCCAGTGTTTGGGCTCTTGGCTCTGCAGGGTTTCTACAAAGGCTCTTTTCCTCTTTTCCTGCTCACCCTCACCAATGGTGTTTATCCATTCACCTCTTCCTGGCACTTTTCCTCAGAGGCCCATGAGGCACGTGGCCCATTCCTTCATCCAATACTGACTTTGTATCAAGAGTTTCTAAGAAATATCCTTTTCTTCTGCATGAAAATCTTGTCCAGATGTGAAAAGATAAATCTGGCCAAATATAAAGCAGCTCAGAGTAGAAACATCCATTCCATGTGCATGCAGTAACCTGGATGTATCCAAGAAAGGTAAAAAATCCCAAAAGCCTTTTCTATCCCTCAACATGAAGCACGGAGAAGCCTTGGGGTTCCCAGCGCCACAAACACTGTAGGAGGTAAACTTGGCCCAGATCAATCTGACCAGTGGACCCTGGGCTGGAAGAGGGACTTTGGTCACTCAGTGCTGCAGAACTGAGGCACGGCCCCTCTGTGGGGAGAGCTGTTCATGGGCATCCTGCTATCAGTACGCCAGCCCAGACAGGGTCAGCTCAGAGACATTGGGATGGGAATGCACATGGTGTGCTGTAGAAGGAGCATGATGGACCAGCCCACAAGCTATGACATGCTTCATGGTGATGAGAAAACAACAGCACTTCTGAACACCAGCACTCTAAGAGGTAAAAGGATCCCTGGTTTCCCCATCACAGCAGGCCCCCTCTTTTTGGACTCTTTTAGTGCTTTTATATGATCTTGTCTTCATGCCAGAAGCACTGGTGTGAAGTTTTCCACATGTGTGAATTTGTCTGCCTACAAATGTGTGGAGATATGGAAGGCTGGTGCAGCAGGTGGGTCAGGCAGGAAAATGGTGGCACTCACCCTCATGGGAGCAGGGGCCTGGAATCTCCACAGTGCAAACCTGGAGACCCAGAAGCTGGGATAGCTCACCCTCACTGGTAGGACCTCAGACTGGGGTGCCTAGGGGAGCATAAGGTCTCCTCCAGACCCTAGGACATGCACAGAGCCCATCTGGTCTGGTGATGTCTTCCAAAGCTGTAGGGAAAGGGTATCAGCAGGGCTAAAGTTGATGAAGAGATACAGTCAAAAGCTCAGCCTTCCTTTGAAGTGGAGCAATACAAATTATTCACAACCAAAAGCTGCATTTGCAAATCTGAGGGGATTTCTACCTAACAAAGTAAACATACGAAAACAATTCAAACCAGTGGGATAGAAAGGGGAAAATTATTATATATAACACCCTTCATGTGTGATTTATTTATTTTACACACTTCTCCATCAGTAATGGAAATGCCATCTATGCCTTCAAGCAATATGGAATTTCCTTCTCATGAACCCCCTCCCTGACCTCTGTCTCCAGAGAGACAAAATGTCATGACCTGAAATCAAGCAAGCAATTCTAATAATTATCTGCCACTTACAGTGCCCCTTTCCTGCACAGCCTAGTGGCACCCCATCAGCTTCTTGTAACAGCTGGGGAAACCAGAGGAAAGCAAGTTAAGTGATTGCTCAGAGTCTCACCAGAACTGGAGGGTAAATGTCCTGCCCTTCTGTCCAGCCCTTGTCCCTTGGGCCATGCTGCTTCCATCAGTGATTTGGTAGTGAAATCACAGTACTGGTATGCCCTAATCCTCTATGGTTTTCACTTTTTTTAGCAATTGTAAACACCAAATCACTATCCTGGTTATCTTAGCTGAGATGGTGGACAAAGACAAGCGCTCAGAAGGAAAGAAAATAACAGGGGTGGGTAGTGTGGCTTCAAGAAATCACTTAATGACAGGATGTGGAGAAACTCAAAGACAAAAATATCAGAAGGAATGACAAGAATGGTGCCACAGTAAAGGGCTGCTGAAATGCAGGGAGCAGAGTGAAGACCTAAAAAGGCAGGCTTGGAGAAGGCTCATATAGCATCACAGAAGACATTGTTGCATGCCACACACCAGAGAGATTAAATGAATGTGGTGTTACCCTGACGTCAGGAGAAAAGCAGGATGGAGCACAGGCAGGAATATGAGGGAGTGAGAAAACAAGAGCAAGTGTACCTCACCTTTATTCCTTGCTGCAAGTGCTTTTTCACAGTTTGTGGCAATCTGCTGCCAGAGAGAGAGCAACACAAACTGCACAATGGAATGTGTTACAGACACACACACGATGAATGCCAAAGTATCGGGAGCTGCCCTTTGCATTCACCCATAGTATGCACATTCTACCTTCTTCAAGTAAACAAGCTCTGAATCAGAGGAAGCAGATTGCATGGAGAATCTCTACCCCTATTATCAGCACATCCCTGGTCCAAAACTCTGAAGAATCCTGGGGCTCCTCAGTGGGGACTAAAATTAGAAACTTATAACAAAAATAGAAGGGTGTTTCTTTTAATAGCCTAGTTTTGTTTTGAGATACTCTTTAGGGAACACCCCACTGAAATGTGATCAAAATGCCAGATCTTTGACTACATAAAAGTTGTCCTATTTGTGCAGATGATTTGGTGACTTATTTTTCATTTTTATGTAATAGATGATCATTAATAAATGTATAAAAATAAGTTGCCATGATCTGAAGAGGCTGTCAAAGCAGAGTGCTTGGGCTATTAGCAGTAAAGGAGAAGGCAACTTTCCTCCTACCCAGTGCACACAGTGGCAGCAGGCCCCAATGTCTGCTCAGTGCTGAACTGAGATCACATACCATGTGTGGAAATATCCACATGGCTGTTTCAAGGGAACCTCAGGAGGGGATAATGCCACACTGAAACCCTGGTAGATTATTGACTGCTCTGATTTGTTTCCCATGTTCTTACTAGTACAAGCGTAAGAGCTAAATAACAATGCTCTTTGTTTAAGTGAGCTTGATACACTTTAGTGGAATTTTTTCAGCCCTTTTGTTATTGAAGTCACAGTGCATTACCAAGCCTTCAAGTCGCAAATTTACGCAGATGCATTTCTGGCCATTAGCCAAGTCATAAGATGGCAAAACATAAGCCTCAAGAGCAGCGGGCTTATGAAAATATACCATTTACAACCCCTACTATGAAGTACTCTCAAAAGCCTAATTTTAGATGTGCACACTGGAATCAAATAGCAAAGGGATTGGTGGGGTGACGAATGGAGGATTTTTTTTATTCAAATGTCAATTATAATTAACCTAGAGCACAATATTCTTCTGTCCCAGGGCAATCATGGTGACATGCAACACCATTCTTGGAAGCTGGCAGGACATCCTGAGACGTTCCTTGCCTCAAGAAACAAAACCACCAAATGTTTCTGCCAATGCTTGTCCATGAGTCTTGCTTTGGTGTCTGTGCATCAAGGGCTGGCCTTGGGCACCAGCAGACCAAGCAGCTTCCCTTGACTTTTCCCTTCCCACCACCCTCTTCATTGCTGCAAGGCCACCTCAGGGGCGTGTTCCTGCACCACCACCCATGTCATCATCTGCCTATTTCATATTGCACAATTGCAAATTGTCTGCTCAGGGAGGAGCAATTGCTCTCGATATGTGAAGGAGCAGAAGCTCCTGGTGCTTGAGCTCCAGGAGGCTCTGAAAAAGCAGGAGGCGATGTCGGTCCTTTCCCATGGGAATGGTCTCATCACCCACATCCCTGGTCCTCCCAGAGACTGGCTGTAGGATGCCAAGTACTACTACTGTAGTCATAACTGGGACAGTTGCGCTCATCCTTCCTTTCGTATTTTCTTTTTCTCGTCTCTTTCCCTTACTTTGGGCAGGGGGTGGCAGCCATCTGAGAGACAAGGTGAAACCCCTTCAGCAGCAAGAGAAACTGTCAGGACACTGGTTGGTTGGGGTTTTTTTTGGTCTACTTGTGCCATAATCTCTTCCCAGAATCAAATGATTTTGCTGTGTTTTGCCAGTATACCACCTAGTAAGACAGCATCAAACCTACAGCTGTGTTGTAGCAACTCATACATAAAGCCTAAGGCCAAGAGCTGCAGAATCTGAAACCCACACTTTGGCTTGTGGCATAACTATGTACGTAAAAATGGGAGGATCCCCATTCCCCACTCCACTCCAGTGGTTTTGTGCTGGTTTAACGCTCAATTTCCATGCAATGAGGCTGTAATAAAAGAAGCGTAACGGAGTAAAATGGTGTGTGCAGGTCTCATTTACAGGGAGCCCCTGTAAATGAAAATTGTCAGGTCACTGTAGAGAGTGATAAGGTCACCCCTGAGCCTCCTTTTCTCCAGACTGAACAACACAGCTCTTTCAGCTGCTCCCCATCCAACTTGTGCTTCAGGCCCTTCCCCAGCTCCACTGCCCTTCTCTGGACTGGCTCCAGCACCTCAGAGTCTTTCTTGCAGTAAGGGGCCCAGAACTGGGCACAGAACTTGACGTGTGTTCTGCGGGCCTCACCAGTGCCGAGTACACAGGGCTGATCTTTTCCCAAGTCTGCTGGCCACACTGTTGCTGATAGGGGCCAGGATGCTTTTGGCCTTCTTGGCCATCTGGGCACATGCTGGCTCATGTTCAGCTGTTGTTGACCAGCACCTCCAAGTCCTTTTCTTCCGAACATCTTTGTAGTAACTCTGTCCCCAGCCTGTAGTACTGCAGGGGGTTGTTGTGACCCAGGTGTCACACACTTGGGCACTCAGCACTCAGCCTTGTTGAGCCTCATGCAGTTTGCCTCTGGTGACAAGCCGCCAACGGGATGTAGCTCCATCCCCTCTCTGGGCCAGGCCAGCCAACCAGGTTTTAAGAGAGCAGCTGTCCAGGCCATGGGTGGGAAGGTTTTACATTAACTTCTGGTCTATACTCATCGCATAGTAAAGCTACATCTCAGGGAGCTCGTTCAGGTGGCTTTATTGGGAGATTTGTACTTTGGGGAACAGAGCAACCAAACCACCCCAAACTAAGCCAGCATGCATACTGGAGAGACAAGGACTGCCTGGATTATTCCCTGTGATATGCAGGGCAATGACTGAAATCCCATAGGAGCCTTTCAAACTCAAAAAATATTCTTCAATCACAGCAGAGCTGCGAAAAGTCAGTGTTTGACTGACAAACCAGCAGAGGTTTGCTATGAAGTGCCTCTTTGTTTAAAAACCTTAAAAGGGGGAAGTGTAGCAAAGTACAATAAATAAACTCTGGCAATCCACTTTGAACAAATTTCTTATCTATAATTGCAGGAAAGAGGGAAAGCAGCAAGTCTGGGGCTGAGGCAATAACAACATGCATCCAGGGAGCTGTACCTTCCTTGGTAGTGCCTGGGCTCCTCTCATTGATTTACACTTCTATTTGAGTATAGAAAGCAATAATGAAAAGTTGTGCTCTTTAATACACTGAAGACTTGTTCTTTTATCAAGAACAAGAGTCTGGCATCTCATCTACATGTGTGAGCATAGGGTTCGCATTGCCATCCCAGGTAAGGACATATTGGTTTCTGTCCTGGCTGCTGTAACAGAGATCTTATTATCAGGAACCGATTATGCAGGAAAGCATGGGTAAATAATTTATTGTAGCATATAAATGCTTTCAGGAGATGGAAATACTAGCTACAAAAGTGCTCTATGCCTAAGTGGGAAAAGGCACAAATTCAGTGGCTGGAAGCCAAAACCATACAAACTCATATGAGATATAAAATTTAGATTTTGACCAATGAGGTTGTTTAACAGTGGACCACAGGCATTGATGAAGTTCTCATCTCTTGATGTCTTCATATCAGAAGTGCAAAGCTTTGCAAAAGTCATGTTTTAATCAAGTGCTTACTGAAGAAACTCCCAAAATTGATAGGCAGACCAGAATGAAAGGGTTTGAGATGGACTGAGGGACCAACTTAGGCAACTGCTTTCAAGTGACTCTATGACTCTGCGAAGCTAGCTGTCTATAATGAAACTCACCAACTCACTCCTTTGAAATCAATATATCTTCCAATAACCCCATAAAATACAATTTATTTCTTTGTATTTGTACTAAAGTTAAGTCCCAAACTGACTTTTCTAATATCTAATGGTCTTTGAAGGCTACAGAATCTTTAACTCAGTTCTTGGCTCGACTGTATCTTCTGGTTATTTCAGGACCAGCAGACATTATACAGAAAAAGTCAGAGGCTTTGCTGGCCACATGTCAGGCAGGGAAGCCCCACTCCTAGGCAGGCTCTCCAGAGCTCAGCCAGTTACAGGGCACATCAGTTTCTCTCTGAACCTGTCCTGCCGATGACTTCTTGGCCAACAAGAGACTTCTTGTTTCAGGACAACATAAGATGATTTGAAATAACTTAGTTTTAGTCATAAATAAAATACTCCTCTTTGATTTCAGCTCTCTACTCATATTTGGATTTTAGATTTATTTTTCTACATGTAGACTGATTCTCACAGGTTGATAGCTATTAAAGTAGGTTGGTTTGTTGTTAAAAGTAGCCCATAACTATAACTGGTATTTCCTTTTTGGTAGCAAAGATGATATACCATATATACACTAGATACATAGCATAAAAATGCAAAACTTGTGCTGAATGAGCCAGAAAAGTTTTAATTGGAACGGGCTACACATTTATAACAAATGATACCTTAGACAAAAAAGCAATATTCATAGACATTTAATCAGAGTAATAGTTTCTGATCAGTATGATTTTCTGCATTTTAGAACTAATAGATGTCAGCCTCTCACACCTCATTTTTATAAATTGGAAGAGGAAACTTGGCTTTTTTCAAATCTCAACTGGTTTCTCAAGTTCTATTGCATTATTGAAGTAGCTATTGGATTGAACACATCTGATAGGAAGAAAATATCCTTTCAGTAGAAGAGACAACAGATGGCCAAAAAAAATTTCATGCTTTAGCAAATTCCATTTCCAGAGTTCAGATAGTGATTTCATTAGTAAATTGACTTTTACATAGATTTCATTTAAGCAGATATATACTGGCTAAATAGTGTTGTTTACATAACCTAAAGTTTTTAATAGAGTAATATCAGGGGTCAATAGTAAATAGTGTAACCGCAGGTCATTATGATTGTTTATTTGCATGAAAACTACTTATAATAAGGAAAATAGCAACTTTTTAATTAATTTTAGCTAATTGCCTGTTGTTATATTCAAAGATCCTTAGGATCTTGAGAAGATTTTTGCCTGTCTGTGGCTGACAATTATCCTATGCAAACTACTCAGCCTTGTCACATCCTTGTGACTCACTTCTGCACTTGGATCATGTAAGGACAACTAAACAAATGCCAGTTTAGCAAGACAAGAATCTCTCCTTGACTTTGAAGCACCTAAGAGTTGAATTTCACAGATTCAGGGAGTTATACTTTCCCTTTTCTGTCCTATGCTGGTTTTTTTGAACTGCTTTTTCTCCTCCCTACCATGCTAGATCTTTTTTCATGGAGAATTTTGGAGCATTTTTTTCCTTCCTCACATATGCAACAATTAGTCTCACACTCCACAATCTTCAACACTTGAGTGTAAGGTATTGCCCTGAAAAATAGTTTTTGTCTTTAAAAGAAAACAACAGTCTTTCAACTCCCTAAATATATGAAAGGTTTGTTTACCTTTACATTATAAAGGCATTTTGCCTGTGAAAAAGTGTGGAGTCCAAAATACACATAGATGAATGAACATATATATTATTAGATATTTATCAAAAATACATATATATGTACATACAGACATGCACAATTTGTGCAAGATTAGCCAAAAATGAGGTAAATCCAAGAACAGATTAAATAAATTGCTATAAGAAAATTGACATCTGGAGACGTTTCTTCAGACTTAGTATGAAGCGCCTGGAAAAAGTTTATTTCTTTTTCTATTCTCCTTCTCAAAGGTATAATTAGTGGTTTTCTGTGTGTGAGGGCCAGCACATGTATTATATGTATGTTCCTGTATGCTTTACATCCACAAATGTGTGTGTGTGTGTGTGGGTATATAAATGTATATACACACAGATATTTTAAATAGTGTTTGTCATTAAAAATACTTTGCAGTTGAAAGTAAACAGGGAAAGTAAACAGTGAAATAATAATTATATGTATTATTTCTGTTTCTGAACTGAGGAATTCTGATAAGAATGTGAAAAATTATTCCCACTGGGAAAAGTAACAGCGCTGAGATGAGCTCTTACTGGCAGCCCTCCACGACCACAGCTCCAGCGAGGAGCCCACCTTCCCCCAGGAGCCCAGGGCCGAGCAGGACTCCATGCTGGTGCAGATTCTGCCTGCTCTGAACCTGATCAGTGAACAGGATCAAGGCCAGAAGAAAAAACTGCTCTGCCGAGGTCAATGAAGCTCTCAAAGCAATGTTTAAAAGTAAAGTTCTGCTAGGTAGCATGCTTCTCTGGGATGCAAAAAAGATAAGAAAGGGAAATGAGAGCAGTATCGGGTATAATTTACGTTAGCTTGTGCCACTGTGATGTGGCCACTTCCATTGGTTTTTCCTAAAATTTCTAAAAGGTGCATCGTGCATTTCTAATAGTGTTCAGCTCTGCTATTGCTGTTGTTAGGTTGCCTTATATATGCAGTTCAGATTTTATTAAACAAGGTCATACAGGGGTCATGGAGAACATTTTAATTTTTACTAGATAGGTGAGAGCAGTCAAATCAGAGAAGAACAATGACACTTCCTCTCAAAGGACTGTTTCTGCCTTTAGTTTTACAGTTCTTATTATCAGCCTAATGTAATTCTTGTATTGTTTTGCAAGTGAAAAGAAGTTTCATAAACTTCACTTGAAAAGGTTATACATACCTAGAAGTGAAAGAAAGATGAAAAATCAACAATCACACCCAACCTAGGATGATTCATCATCCACAGAGGAAAAGATAAAATCTCTCTTTTCTGGAGAAAGAATATGCAAAAGAAGTCTGTAAAATCATTGAGCAATATTGAAAAATATATAAAGCTGCAATCAAATGGAACATAAAATGAGAATAAGATTAAAAATGTACAGTGCCAGTAGGCAAAAGGTAATGGTCAAAAAAACAGTCAGATGAATGGAAATACTTGAGTCTAAATGAAGACATTGTTACAGGATATTGTAACGCGAACTAGGAGAAAGGAAAAAAAATTAGTGTAGCAAGAAGGTAAAAATCATAACAGAAAGCATAGCTGTCTGTTGGTGGAGAAACTGTGTCTGTGTTAAAGAAATTTTTGGCAGTCAAATAATATGATTAAGTCATCCACATCAACAAGTCCTAGGGTATCACTCTGGATTGAAATTGTGGGTTATAGGTTAATTCTGGGGCAACATCAGTGGAGCACAGTGGTGACCACGGCCTCCAGGATCAGAAACAGAACAGTAATGGAAAATTTCAGTCATTGCTTATCCCCCTGACAATGGGGAAATGTCATTGCAGGCACCACACAGAGACAGAAGTTGAAGGCATCATAAATGACTGTGTTTTCTCAAGAAAAGTGAAAAGAAACAGTCCCCAAACTGGTCTAGATGAATACTATATATATATAGGGAAAAAAGCATTATACCAGATGCAGATCAAGATAGAATCATAGAAAAGATACTCTGTAGTGTCTAAACTACAAAAGTTTGATGCTCTAAAAGGAGAAAAATGTTAAAAAGTCCATTACATTATCACAGCACTTTAAGAAGTGTGGTTAACAAAATCAGAGAAGCTTATTAAGAAAAAGAAACAAAGAAAAAGAAAAAGAAGAAGGAAAAGAAAAAGAGAAAGAAAAAGAGAAAGAAAAAGAGAAAGAAAAAGAGGAAAAGGATTCTTTGTGTCAGAATTCAGCACAGAGAGGCTTAAGGAAGTTTGCACAACAAGTCTTTATTTACAGGGGTAAGGCTGAGGGGTTATGTCAAATTGAACTGTCAGTAGAGAGGGTTTTGAGCAAATCAATAAAGTGAGTCACAACACATTGCCAGGCACAGGTAACAATCACTTGAGGGATCTAAGGGAATTCAAATATAAAATTGCTGAACTTTTCACAGGAGTGTGTAACCTATAGCTTATATTGGCCCAGGTTCCAGAGTAATGGAAGGTGGCAAATGTGGCCTCAATTTTTAAAATAATCTCCGGAGGGGAGCCAGGAAACCAGAGAATGGTAAATTTGACTTCCTGCTGAGGCAGACTGATGGAAGTTATAATAATGAGCAGAATTAGTAGACATGAATATATACAGCTTACTGAAGATAGTGGACAGGGTTCATAAATAAAGAAATTATGTCTCACAAATCCTGTACAGTTCTTTGAAAGGATCATTGCCCTTGTAGACAAGGGCAACTTGAGAAAAAAAATTACCTTTGGATTCCTAAACCTTTCTAAAATATCCCTTCCTAAACAATCTTACAGAAACCTAACGTCAGGGGGAGATTGCTGTGCATTAATAACTGCTCAAAGGAGATGGAGCAGCAGGCAGGAATAAATGGTTGCTATTCTTCCTGGGGCAGTAACTCGGGGAATCCCAGGGGGATCTGGCTGGGAATGGCCACAAATCACCTAGAAAAGTTGAAGAAAACATTGAGAGGGGAAAGTTTGCTGGTCTTTTGGAAGTAGTCAGAACAACTGAAACAAAAACATACTGAAGAATTTCAAAAGTTTTCATCAGGCTGAATGGGTGATAAAATGGAAGATAAAACTAATTCTCAATAAACTTGAAGTAATACACACGTGGGAACACAGTCCTAAGCACACTTTGACAATTATCAGATCCAAATTCACCTGGTTTTGTTTGGGAGATGAGGGACAACTCAGGATGGTTGTCCAAACACATCTTCTTGACAACCTTTCATTGTCAAAAATTTGAACCACTCTAGGGACAGACTAAGAGAAAGCAGCATTATTTTAATAATGCTGTCACAGCTTAGAGACAAAGTTGGCTTCTGTCTCAGTCTCTGTCTCATAAAGGAGGTGGAAATTATAAAATTTCAGAAAGAGAGGTAGCAAAAATGAGCAGAGGCTTCTGTGCAAAGTGAAGCTTTATATATGAAGACCGCTAACACAGAGAAAAGATCCAAACAAGACCCACCTAAGACATAAAAAAATCTTGAATGATATGGAGACCAGGAGGACCAAACAATTCTGCTTTTTCCAATACAAGAATTGGGATCATTCAGCAGAAAGTTTTAACAGCACACCTAAACCAAACAAAAATAATTTTCCACAGAGAACACAGAAAATTGTGGAAGTGACAAAGGATGCCATGGAGGTTTAGCATATGAAGAGTTTTAAAATAAAATCAGTGGCTACAGAGTGAGATATTTGAGTGTTAAACAGCAGCTCCACTCAGCAAGCCCCTAATCCTTGATTTCTAGAAACTGGGAAAATATAACAATATAAGGATTATAATCAGCCTCTTTCTCATGGACTCTGCTTGCAGCTGCTGTGGCCAGATGGGATAAATGGACCCTTGCTCTGACCCAGCATATCATCTTTAAATTCTCTGTGTGCTTTTGTTCACTTTAGCAATCTGCTAATTGGCAGTGCTGAAGAAAGAGAGAGGTGGCCTGATGGTTGTGGTGAAGCTCAGTTGCACAGAAAAGCTTGAAAGAAAAGAGCAATATTCTCTCACACTTCCTAACAGCCCAAAATAGCTGATAATTCTCCAAGCCCAAAGTCTGTCACATTAAAAGGTAGTAATCCCTCAACCCAAAATGTTGCACAGGTAGCAGGTTTGGGTAGGTAACAAGAGTATGCTGTAATCAATGGGAGGAAAATTAATAACATATGCCTGATCTGTGAAGTTCTAATGGCACTGAAAGCTAAGTGGCAGGCACACTCACCAGGCACTTTGGGATTCTCCTGCACCATGTCTAGTGTATGAATTAGCACTTTCCCTTTTGAACTTGAAAATTTCACAGACATGGAAATCCCTGAAGTAGGAATAGGGGAAAGGTGTGATGAGCTGGGTCTACCACACATGAAAAGTATTATTCTCTAAAATAATCACAGTTGTTTTTAATAACAGAAAATCTCATTTATAAAGTAAAAGGGCTTGTTAGAAGAACACAAATTGCAGCTTTTTTAAACACAGATTGCAGCTTTGTTTCATACAACAAATACTGTGTACAGTGGAAGCTGCTCTGCTGGCTGACAGCTCTTCAATTCCTGGGAACTGCTGCTCTCTGGTGCTCATCTTCCAAACAAAAATGTGGGACAAATTCGCTTTCATTCACTTTATACTGCTTTCGATGCTGCTACTGAACTGCCTCATCAAGAGAAGAATCAAGATGCAGTAACTCATGTTCAGACACACATCCTTTCTAATTAAGTGCTGGAAAATAATGTGCACTTGAATTGTAAGATGAGTCAATGCAATATGTAAATGAGATTCAGTCAATTTGCAGTTTGGGCTTTGTACGCATGGTGTCTTCTGTGCATGTGACATAAACAGCAAAGAAATTTCTAATTTTGGTAGTGGTGGTAGCCTAGTTTAAACATTTTCAACAGAGCATGTCTGGACTCCTCATTTCAAAATTATTTTCATTTTGAAATTGATGGAGGCATCTTGAAAATAGGGTTAAATAACCTGAAAATGAAACAAAGCACTCCTTTTTGCAGCTGGATGGTTGATACACTGTTTTTCAAGGAGACTGTTTGCTTTAAAAGGAGTATAAATCCTGTGCTGGGTCCCTACAGTCACAAGGACCTTTGATGCATTTTGCAAGTGATGGCTTAATTTCTGTTTTGATTTTATAGTAGAGAAACTACATGGGTGAAATAATGAATGATTTGGCAATATATCTTTCACTATTTATTGCTTATTTTCATCACGGTTCTGCAATTTTTATTCCCTCTGCAAGCCAGTACATCTTCCTCAATGTGAGAGGCTGCTGAACTAAATAAATACAAAGCAGAAACTGTCTGCAGAAAAATGTCTATTAGAAGTTCTCTCCTTTCCGTTTTAGATAATTATGTCCTATGAACTGCACAAAGGAAATAACAAAGTCAGCCAGTAAATCAGAGGCAGTAAGTAGAAAAAAGGACTGTTGATGGTGTCTTTAACTGCTGAAAATGGATATATGCATGAAACAGCAATACTTTACAAAATCATAGTTATTTCTGACTTTACTGAAATGCCTGCTGCTCATTACAAAGATTTAAGAGATTGATGCTGGGAAGGGTAACAGTTAAATTTAATGAAAGTTGCAGAATCATGCTCTCTGAGCTACTGCAATTATATTTGACAGAAACTGTAGAAACATTTAGTTCACCTTTAGCTGATCATCACAACATCCTATATTGTTGATCTTGGTGATTTCAACATCCACTAATTGTCATAACTCTCTAGAGGTTTTCTTAATACTTCTATTTCCTATTTGTGCTGCTTTGTTAAAAATGCTTGTCTTTTAATATTATATGCACCGATTTCAGCTACAGAAAAATTGTGTAAATCTACCTACCTATACAATAAGAAAGTTAAGGAGTTTAGAGGGGCTTGTGCTGGCAAAATTTATGCATACTGCTAAAATTTTAAATATACACTCATCATGTATTAACTGATAGTAAAATGTTTAGCAGAGGAGTATCCTCTTTTATTTGATTTTTTTTTTTTAACATACAGACACAATATAAATACTGCTTCTCCAAACCATCCTTACACAATCATTTTTATTGTATCTTTGCATTATATGTTCTGGGATATCTATCTCCAAAATATTATTATTTTCATACCATTTTCCATGTACAAATGTGAGCTACATTTTAGCTGCCAACAACTCAGGAATCATCTGTAGTTAAATGTTCCAGCTGAATACTTCCAAGGCATTTATATGTTGTAATAGAATTGTTCTTCAGATCATCCTACAAAATTAGGAAACTGTGAGGTAATTTCCAATAAACAATTACCATATAATTAACTGAGGAGAAAGTGGATGCAAGGAAGCCCTTGTTTCTTGAGGATTGCTATCCCTTAAATGAGCACAAGGTAAACTTTGGTGAAATGGGTAGAAGAGCATGGCCTGCAACTAACCCCAAAATACAAGACAGAGATACAGAGACAGTGTCTAGGAGGAAGGAGAAATTAAGAGTTAAATCAATGGAAATTGAAGTTTGAAAAGATGCTGAGGGCAACAGAAGTTCAGACTCATCATTAAGGTTCACTGGTGCTGCCCTGCTGATGAAGTTATTGTACTAGATACATAACTTTTCACAGTTTTTTGAGTTTATGGACTCATATAAATCCTCTCTTGTGTATCTCCATGTTCGGATTTGCAGCTTGAGGGTTTATAAGGAGGAGAGGGCTGTTGATATCTTGAGCTGGTCTGTCCGGCACCACGTCTGGCTCCAAAGCTTGCAGATGTGCTGTGATATGATGAGTGAGGTCTGGCATCATTTTGTATTCTCCATTTCCTGCTTGCAATTTTTTCTTCTGTGGTGTGGGCCTGTGGAAGCAATGGAAACAGAGGATCTGACCTGGATAGATAACATGGGAAAGGTAAAGAGCGAGGAGATGAAAGAGAAGGGGAGAGTGGTTAAGGTCTGAGAAAGCCCAAGAAGTGCCCCAAAAAGTGAGGAGTTTAGCTGAATGTTGCCTTTCATGTCTCCCCCTGGGCATTCATTCAAGTGACCCCACATTTACAGATTGTTTTGTCATGATCATGGACAGGTACTGGAAAAGATAGAGTTCTGCCAAGATTAAAAGATTAAGAAAATCCTTTAGCTTCTGATCAAATTCAAGAAAAACTGGTGGCATAAAAGATTTCCATTGAACATTGACTGCTGTCTATCATATTCTGCTACTGCAAAAATGTGATGGGACCTGCCTGGAGAAAAGCGGAGTGCTGTTTGCACAGAGCCAGCAGAAATGTAGCCACTAACTGATTGAAAACATTTCTTGTGCTAAATATTCAGCTTTGAGAAATAAGGCCTTAAGTACTAATGTAGTTTAGATGGTTCTGGATTTGGCTGAAGCTCAGAAGCTTGCTTTCTGTCTGTACAAATAAGGCACTGAATGTCCAGTCAAGACATTCCTAAAACAGAGCTTCTTACAGTTTAAAATTAATTGCTAGTAATAAGTCATTATGATTTTATGTAATAAACTAAAGTTCTTAGTATAGTTCTCATAGTTGCAGCCAATTCTTAAACTTCCATGAACTGTGCTGTGGGATGTAATGTTTCTATAGAGATTTTTTAGTTGTGCCACAAAATAGGTCTGCAAATGTACAGCAGGGTGTTCCCTCTTCTGCAATCTCTTTATCTCTCAACTGTATATTACAATGGTCTTTCACAAAACAATAGTATGTCTTCCCATAATTGTCTTTCCTGAAGATGTCTTCATGCCTCTCAAAAAGATGGAGAGCAGAGACAGAAAAATAAATGGAAATTTTCTGTTTTCAGAGAAGTAAAATCTTGGCTCTACTGTTGTTGCTTTTGCTTTTCTATATTGTTACTTCTATTCTGCCCTTTTGCTCCTGCACACACAACTTTATTTTATGTTCATATTCAACTTTGGGTTAGAAATAACCTGAGATTTAGGAAGGAGAGGTTATTAGAAAATATTAATATAGTATTGTTCACTCCATTTTAAAATAAATGGCAAGTTACTATAACACATTTAAATGGAAATAGGTTCTTTTTTTTTAAATAAACCATTTTTTGTTGGAAACTCAGGGAACTGGAAGGGCCTAATTAGTAAAGCTAATTTAAAAAATAAAAATGAAAGGAAAATTACATATGGAATAGGATTATTGATATACAATAAATATATAATGAGCTATCTCTTCAAGCTGCTAAAACCAATATGAGAAGCTTTAAGAATATTCCTAATGACTAAATTTCTGTACTTGATTTATTTTAGTGGATTTCTGTAGATGTTATGCATATTCTCTATTAAAGTAAAAGAAAATGTGAAAATAATTTTATTGGAGAGAATTTTTAAAGAAACACTGCAATTCCTATTGAAACTACAAAGCATTTTTCAAAATAATTTTAGATGTATAAACTTTAACTCTTGTGTTGAAAATCTGGCTCAAAGGACTGAGTGGATTGTGAGCATAGCATTTTTATTCTGACATTTTTTACAAGACACAGTTCAGCAAAACAATGAATATTTTAATTAACAACTTAAAACATCCTTATCATTTTCTACAGAGCAAGATTTTTTTCTGCAAATTTTAATAAAAAGAAAAACAAAACAGATTCCACAACTTCCAGAACAATGCCTTGACAAATTAAAGATTTCTAATTCATGCAAAGAGCATTAGTTTGGTTTTTATTTTATTTTTCCAGCACTACTGAGGAATATTGTTTCTGCAAAGAAAAAAAACATGAGGCAGTTTCAGAACACAAGAACTGCTGAATAAAAGAAGCTAATCTTGCAACATGTTTGTTGAGAAACCATTAATATACTTCCCTGTTTAAGACCAGCTGGAACATCATAGACGACTTTTATGAATTTTCTGATTTTAATTAATCCCTCAGGGTTCTCCATTGACCTCAGGACAGTTACACAAGGATGAGATTTGTCTTCTTGTTAGAAACAATTCTGTTTATAAATATGTCTTTAATTTTGGTAGGAGCTGGGTGGATTCTTTACTCTTTTTCAGTAGAGCACTATGAGTACAAAGCTCTTTGTCCTTGTTTGGCTGCTGCTTAATTAGACTTTTAAATTCTAACCAAGCTTGTTATGGAGCTCACCTGATGCTGGGCTTTTGTAATAAACTCAGCTTTCATCACAGGCTCACATGCTCCTGCTTGCATCTGCCACAGGCTTTCTAGGGTTTTCTAGGTAAAAGAGCCCAAATTTGTGCCTTTCAAGATGTGGGTAACCTAAGGGCAGAGACTCATGTGACGTCTCTTTTTTTTTCAGCTGTCATTTCTGAGTTCACAAAGCTGGGAGCTCTCAGAGAATTGGAGCTGGGTCTCCATGGCAAAATTAGCTGGGAGCCAACAAGTACAGGATAAGATCACAGTTAACCCTTCCCTTAAAACCGCCCATCTTTGCCTTGCCCATAAATCTTCATGTGTCACCCTAATCTTTGATCATGTTCACAGCAAGAAGCTGTGGTGGTGCAAAGAGCCTTCTCAGTCACTTAAGGAACAAGTAGTGAGTGCTGTTGAACTTGTGTATTTACATAAATTCCTATCTCTGTGTCAAGAAGCTTGATCATGTATCAGTAAGGAAAGGTGGGGAAAGGAAGGTAGGACAAAAGCTACACACAGCTACACAGAAGGTGTAATGTCAGCATTACACCTTCTCCTTCAGGGGAGGGCGAATCAGAAATGTTTGCCTTCCATACAGCCTTGCTTTGAAGTGGTTCCTTTTGGCTTGATTTGACTGCACAGGAGGCATTGCAAACCAGCCTTTGTGCTGATACTGTCAGCCCTCAGGTAGGTAAGGAATCTGGTGCAGCACTGCCTAAAACGTGCTCCAAAACATCAGTCATGGGGATTACACAATGTATTTCACTGCTGTTTACATGCAGAAACCTCACCATTGGGGTTAATCTTGTAGAAGCAAGTACAATTAGGTGATATTTTGTACGTATGATAAAAGCTGAGCCACGGGGCTCTGTGCCAGGCTCCATTCTCATAAATGTGTAAATCCAGAGCAACTCCCCTAACTTCAGTGAAGATTGCATCAAAGCTGAGCTCGAATTCATATTCCAGGTTCTCACTGCCTACACACAGCCTACAACATTGCCTAAACTGATCCCTGGCTGCCTCATTTCTGGCACCTTAAAGGAACAGTTAACAAATATGTTTATAAATATATGGGGAGTTGTATTATTGTTATTATTGTTATTATTACTTGCATATATATTCATATATATGTAGTCTGAATTATTATTAGCTGTGTTGGAAATAGAAGCCTAGCACCAAGAATTTTTTAATATTAATTTTACATTTAAATAGGTGCACCCGCACCTATGTGACATTCACACAGCCAGCAGAATTTATAGATGCATTAGCCAAGAAGAAAGGGAGGAGAAAGGAAACTTTGTCAGAACAACAGAGTGGAAGATAAAATGGCAATTTCAAGGTTAATCTTCCAAACTTAGAGCCCTGACAAGCAATACTCAGATGACTACGCTGGAGAAAATAATCAAGTGTTTTATATAGTGTGTTTTGGACCTTTGACAGAACTTTTAAGTCAGTTTTCCCATTTCCTAGAGTAGTCCTTTAATGAGGATATCCTGTGGCTTGGGTAGGCCAGTCCCACAAAAAGAACTTACAGAGAAACTATTTTTAGTCAAATTTCCTACAGATATCTGGCTATTGACATGATTACAATGCCTAGAGATCCATTTGTCTTTTTCCTTGTCCTACTCAGTGATTTTTGGCCAGTTGCAGCCATATCAAAAGAGAGTTGTGGAATCCTTAAATTAATTACATCCCTGCAGGTTTTGTGATCTTTTGGGTCTGGGTGGAGAGGAGAGATCTAAGGTAGTATTTTCGCTATGAGCTCTGAAAACTACTACAAGATATTAAAAGAAGATACCCAGGGGAAAGGAAGTTGAAATGTTCCAGCCACAGGAAATGCTTCCATCAGAGCTTGCACTCTATGAGGTGCAGAATGTCAATAGTCACTGAGGCTCAAGTAATCAGAGCTCACTGGATCTTCTGCTCAGGGACCTGCCTGGTAAAACAATGAGAAACATGATGCTTCCACTGCATGATAAGGTGTAGAAGGATAAAATCTGAACATAGTTTTAAGACATTATTCTGGTTTTCTAATAAATCACTAGTAATTTTCCAATTGTCTGTGACCCTTCAATAGCTACTTTAAAAATCTGTTCTAAAATGATGTCACTAACTTGTTTCTGTGTTTGGAATACTTTAGGGGGCTTCAAAATTTTGTGGCAAATGGTAGAACCTTGCAGAAGATTTTTTGCCTTTGGGTTTTAAATCTGGAGCTTTCCAAGAGACTTGATGATAAAATATTGACTTAAATATGATTTCTGTACTCCACACTCACCTTAGCAGATACAGCTCACATCTCTGGCTGGGGTGATTCCTGGGAACTTAACCACTCTATGTGGAAGCTCCCTGCGCCCCTTGCATCCTCCACCATGGCTCAGCATTCACTGAAGATGAAAGGAACAAGCTAGAGCTAAAGATTTGGAAGAAACTATTGAAAATAGAGAACCCAGATCTTGAGTTTGCAGCTGTCTGGAGAGTGGATGGGAAATAAAAGCTCCAGTTTCATGCCTCCTTGCAGCTGTTAACTGTAAAGTTTAAAGCTGACACATTAGGCACCAAAGACAAACAAATCATGTGTATGTAATTTATTATCCCATGAAATAAAATTGGAGTTCCTATAGCGCATCTTCAGATGGGAAAAACCAAACCAAAACCTTTATTTTTAAAATGCCAACAAGTCTCTCAGAGAATGTCTATCCAAGTATCACAGATGGCAAGCACCACACTGTAAAGTATGCAAAAGTACAAATTCATCCACTGAATCCTCCATGAGGGGGTACTTGGAAAAGAAATGTTCAATTAATTTCCAGGCAGTCAAACTTTCTAAACTATACAACTATTGATACAAGCTTAATGTTTCCAGTCAATACTGATATGCTTTCTTGGCTGCTGAAAGAGACCCTTTCACTTGGCTTAGCTGCACTTCCAGAGAGCCCTCCTTTCCCATGGGACACGTCGTGCCCCCATCCCTAATCGCTGCAATCACAGAGTGGATGTTTCTGTAAGGCCTTTCACAGTGTAGCACGCTGCTTTACAGACCTGCTTTCTGCCCGTGCTGAGATCCCGTGGAGAAAGGGGGAAAGGTGGTTCCTTTGAAAACAAACACAAAAACAAGCAAGCAAATAAAATGTCCTTTGACACCTCCCCGTGCCTGCGCTGCGTGTGTTTACTCCCACGGGCAGCACCACAGCTGAGCTGGCTAAACCAGCCATGCAGCGAGCTGAGCCGATTGCTTTCCTACCAGCCTTCCCAGAGGTGGCAAGGGGCCAAAGCCTGGGTCTTATCTCCTGGACCCTGCCCTCCACAACCACAGCAGATGGTGAAGTTACCATTTCCCAAAAGGCATCACATGGGAGCTCTCCCTGCCATCCTCACCCAGCAGGCTCCAGGGCTGCAGAGCCTCCCAGCACACGGTGACCTCTCCTTAGAGCCCTGCACGGTGACCTCTCCTGCACCCCACGGTGACCTCTCCTGCTCCCCGCCTTTGCTGAGATGCCAATTCTGGGCTCCTTTAAACTGCCCCAGTGCCAGCACAGTGCCCAGCACTGCCCGTGGAGCAGGAAACAGCAGCGGCCTCTCGCGTGGTTGGCCGCGGTGTTACTCATTATTCCAGCCGGATGCATGGCTGCAGTTACAATGATTTCTACCAGCTTGAGAATAAAACCCTAAATGTGCAATTTCCTGCCCTAAAGGCCTTGAATTTCAACTGTATTTCAAATGTGGGCCTCTCATTTACCTGAAAAAGAATAAGTGCCTAAATCTCACTCAGGTACTGGTTTTAGATTCTTCTCATCACTTTCCAAACAATTCTTAAGCCGGGAAGTTTAACAAAAGCAGGCTTATTCAATTCTATGCACATAAGCCAAGTAAAACTGGAACTGAGGGGCAGCAGTAGAAGAACTGGGGTCTAGAAGGCAAAGGCCTAATTAGCTATGGTGTGTTAGAAAATCTGATAACAAATACAAAGCAAAAGGGGTTTTAGATGATCTGCACTGACATGGAAGACTGTTGTTTCCTAACCGAGCAAAATGGTAATAAACCTCCTTGTGTGCTGGGTTCATTAGGACTGGAATGCATTGTGACTAAAGAAAATAAAAGCAGCTCTGACACTTTTAACTGATGAGAGCTTTTTTAATGAGACTAGCTGGCCTGACTTTCAAAATGTTCAATGGACTTCTCTGGATTGAATGAAAGTGGCTTCATAATTGTAATGATATTGCAAAATAAATGCAGGCTAAGTTGAACCAGTCAAATGTGATACTCTGAGTTAACTGTGGAGTTATACTTACAGACTACATTTAATGAATATGGAAATTGGTTGATATGAGATAAAAAGGTGTTAAAAGAAGATACCTTGGAGCTCCTTCTCAGGTTTGTGATTTTACACCTCTACTTTGTCACCTTGTGCCTGCCAGGTTTCTCCAAATGTGGAGATTGTTTGAATTCTGAGTTTTCTTAGAATTGATTTTAATTTTATTAATAGAGTTCATTTGGATTTTTTTCTGGATTCTGCTGTGCTAAAACACAGCTCCAGGAAACCATCAGTTTTCTAGTGGAAGAACCTTACAAAAACTATCAACATTTACAACACTTACAACACTTAGCATTTACAACAAACAGAGCAGGAATGTCAGTAAACATTTAGGATCCTGCTCTTTATTATCTTGGCAGTGAGTCTTCTGAGTTAAAGCAGGCCAAGCGCAAACCCCAAAGTAGTTTATGGAAGGTGTCCATAAACTGTAGACTTTAAATAACAATTAAAAATCTATTTGTAATCTAAGGTCCCTCAGAGTTTTCTCCTTGTTTTGTCCAATTTTTGAGTTCAGTTTCTTAACATGTAAAATTAAACCTTCTTAAGAAGAAACAGAAAGCAGAGGGAGGAATTGCTCCATCCGTACCCTGGCATCTCACTGGAGTTTACTGGGTGCAGTGACTGGTTTTGATGAATTAGGAAGAGGCTTCTACAAAGACTGCCATTTCCCACCTCTGCTTTCTGCAGGGTGGCTCCACCGGCCCTGGAGCCATCAACATCTGTGCCAGCTCACGCCTTGCCCAAAGAAGTTGTTGACAACCTTTACTCTTATGATTAAACCACAGACAGAGCTTGCAGGGGATGCACTGTGAGTGTCACTCCCTTTTCAGTGGTTTGACCCTGGGGAGCAGGCAGAGATCACCTGCAGGAGGAGAGGGGGTGCCCTCGCTGTGTGACAGAGGCCACATCACACACTGCCCACTGGACACGGCACAGAGAGCTGGTAGCTGCCAAACTACCTGCCCTTAGCTGTCCTGAGAGGCTTCTAATGAAATAGTTACTTGTGGAAAATAACCTTTTTGTTGGAGTGCATTCAAGCCAGGAGGGTTGAGGTGAGAATGCACATCCCATTCACTGAGAATGCTGTTTCACAGGGTCAGTCAGACAGTGCCCTGGAACAGACAGGCTGCCTGCAGACCCATGTACCCCTGTGCACTTGGCCATCCCAGTGGGGAGAGGAGCCCTCACCTTCCAAGACTTGATGCAGCAGAAAGGCACATTTGATGTGTTTATTTGGGGTACAAAAGATTCCTTATACCTTGACAGCAGGGCTGCCTTCAAAACCCTCATTCAAACAGAGCTGTGTTTATTGAATTCCTCTGCACTGAGTATATACATGCCTGAGATTTTAATTCTTTCATAACTGAGAAACACTTGGTCATATTTCTATCTGAGGTATCAGGATGAGAATTATTATATATTTGTGTGAATTTTGGTCTGTTTAGATCAAGACTGGGCAAGAATCAAGTATGTGGGACTTCAGAGGTTCCCCAGGCAGAGAGATGGGTGGAGGGAAATCTCTTCTCCCCAGTGGCCTGTTTTGTGACAAAGTATGTCATAAAATCTCAGACATGGAATAAAAAAGCCCACATATTGCTTTTGATAACTACTCACCCTCAGGCTTTCCGAACAGATGGGAGCACTAAACACCAAAATTCTTCAGCTTACAAACTGGCAAAAGGCCCAGCAGCACTGCTAACAGAAGGAGTTGTACGAGCTCTTCATTATTTACAAATTTAAATTCTTCTGGAAAGAATTACTGTAATATGTAGGACATGATCCCAGGGTTTTGGCAAAATGTATTAGTAACATGAGCTCTTGATCCTAGGAATTAAATTAGATCTTGGAATGTTAAAGTGTGATGTTGTCTAATGTACCAGGAACTTTACATCTAATGGAAAGTTGTTTACACCTGTTGCGAGTGCTTTAGTTAATACATGAAAGTTGGTCTTTCCACAAGGGAATTGACTGGCTGTTGCTCTCAAATGGTGCCTTTAGAAATCAGGTGAACACTTCTGGGCTGATAGCATGATTATAATACCAGTGCCTCATGACCAAAATGCTACCTATCATTTAGCTCCTATTCTTTTGTCAAATGCAAATTTTGGTCCCAAGTAACTCGTTGTAGAAACTTCCTGCAAATAATTCAAAATTTAGACACTTGTTTTTTGTAAACAGAATATTTTAAGAGGTGGTGTTTTTTGCTTTTAGGTATTATCATAATAATTTAAGGATTCAGCTATATCATATCAAAGTAAACCTCCATATGTACTACTGCCTTTGTAGCAGGCAATCAAAGAGGGCCTGGAAGCACTTGAAATAAAATGGTGGGAATGGAGGGCTCAGCTATACAGAGCTGTTTCTGTAATTTCAGGAAACTAAGGAGGTTTGGGTTCTGATGCCAGTGGGAGCTGGGAGCTGCCGATTGAGGCAGCATTGAGGCAGTGAGATCTGCTAGGAAGGGAGTGGGAAGCATCGTGCAGGCATTTCCTGCTTCCCAAGGAGTCTCTGCCAACACACTTCATCTTCTAATTTGGTAAGGAACAATCCATCTGGCATATCAGCTTTGAAGAAAGTATGCCCGCATTTTATATTGCAGGCAGCAGCTCCTGAGGGTCAGGACAGTGAGAGACACCCAGGCAGAAATTCAATGGGTGGTAGTTTCCTGCTTGCCATAGAACATCCCTCCCCAGAGGGTATCTTCCCATCAATGGTGTGTGGATGTACCTCTCTCCAAAATACCTTCCTCACTAAACTTTCACTGGCATTTCTGTTGCTTCCTTTAAATGTTTTGGTGTTGACATGTTGTTTTGTTGGAAAATTCCTGTCTGTCTCTGCTCAGTATCTCCTCCTTCAGTAAGCTGTCAGCGCTTTTTGATTTGCCAGGCTTACAGCAGTCGCATAACAAGGAAACTTGCAATATGAATCAGTGATACATAAGTGTCTCCCAGAGGATGCAAGTGATGGAAATCACAGTTATTGGTTATTATTGGACCAGTGGGAGCTTAGGTCTGGAAAAGAGATCATCTTACCAGTTTCACTGTAGTAAAAAGAGCCCCTTCTTTGTTCCCTTGAAGTCACTAATTGCAATGGCAGTTCCTTTCGGGCCCCAGTTTTGGGACCATCCACATGGAGTAAGTGAGACTGTTTGAAGCATAGGGATTATCCTGAAACTCAGTTCTTGTTGGTTTTGAGTCGGACCATATCTCCAGAAGCAGTCAGACTATGATTACTGCAATGCATTTCAGGAATATCCAAACCAGCTTTAGCCAAGATGCAACAGCACTGATTTTTTGCAAGAGTTGAAGAGAGCTGAAGGCTGCTGTTGTTGTGCCGTGTTCAGCATAGTGGGAAGGAGGCTCAGACCCTGTATCCTTGGATCACAGCGAAGGCAAACTATTTATTCAGCTGTGTGTGTGAAGGTGGGCAGGCTCTTCCCCTGCTGAGAGGTTTAGTAGATCTCTCACTGTTTTATTCTTCAGCCTTCTCTACAGAAGACCATGCAGCTTTTTTTTTTTTTCCCCAAGAAATCTTACATTTCAGTTCGTGCCAATTTGCCTGCATGGGGCATCAATAAAAAGCAACTGACTGAGTCAGGCCTCCTTCCATGTATTTGCACTTTTGCTCCTGTCAGGTCTTCTAAAAAATACACAGTTGTGTTTGACCAGTACTCTAACCAGAAAAACTCTGAAGGACAACAGTTGTTTTTGTTTAGCACAAGGATCTATGGTTTATCTACAGCTATGTGCTGGCACGTCCTGTGGCAGTTGGGCTGTGGAACTCCCTTGTCCCCCATCCTTCTGTCCCCTACATTTTCTTCATTAGCTTAATTCTTTAAATGAATATCATTCTTCCCCACCATTGTGGATGCAATTGTCAATCTGCCAAGTGCCTTAGCAACTGGAGCCCACATGCTAAGACCTGCAAAAGCTAAAGGTGCCAATCCAGCCTGCTTTTACACCAGCTGCAAGCAGGCAGGTGAGTAATGACACAAGCAAAGAGATTTTTAGTTAAAAAATGGGACATGGTTATTGTTCTGGGAAAACACAACACCCATTACACTTAAAAATGGAACTGAGTACCATTCTTCTTTTCCAGTAATGGCCAGTACTCTCCCAGTGCCTATCTAGATGCCAATGAACCAGTCCCCTGCACCAAGGTCCTCACAAGGGAAAAGCAAGAGGATGCAGAGGCCTGGAGCAGCCACAACAGCTTCAAAAGCTGCTGTTTGTCCCAACATATGGGGTCTGGAGGGGGTTTTCTGTTCCCTGGAACACAAGGTCAGGGACAGCAATAATGACGTCACATGCTGTTGTTTAACCTGTGAGTAAATAGCTCATGCAAATAAAACCTCATTGTAGCACTTCTCTAGGGGGAAAAAATGAATTAAGATGGTGATTGGACTTGCCAAAGTTACATGAATGTGTTAAGAAGAAAATGTTAGTGTTTTGGAGGATGTTTTCCTCCTGTTGGGGAGCAGATATCAAAGTGCTTCTTGTCCTTTGAAAGGAGGTAACTACCATGGACTGCTCTGGTCCAAAACCAAAGGCAATCCAGCAGCTGAGATGCCATGGAGTAGGGCAGGAGAAGGATTGTGCCTACCTGCATGTGCTTATTCACACACCCATTAGGCAGGAGACTGCTAAAACTTTCTCTGAACGATTTCAGTCAGTGTTTTGACTTCTACAGTCTGACACATTCCAGCCATTTAATGAGAATCTGGGGATTTTTATTGAGCTCACATTTAGGGAATTGAGCAGACCATTTTCCTGTGGGAACATCAGATCTGTACCTTGCACAGAAATGACATTAAGTCACCCTTAATTCCTTTCCTTTAGTTTCTTAAATCCAGGATGTGGGAGAATATAAGGGGAGTGAAACAAGGTGATATAAAACTAACAAAAAAATATGAAATTCTTCTCAAAGTCTTGACATTGAAATGCATGCCTGAAACTCATTCTTGCATAAGCTAATATCAGGCAAGTGAAAGCAACTGGCTATGAATAGAGGTAAATTTCTTTTTAAAGGATGAAATTCCCTCCACAATCAAGAACAGCTCTCTGAGGTTATTTGTCAGGCCCTCACCATGCTGCACTATAACAAATTGATTTCAGGCAGAGAATCAGTGAAATTATATCTGACTTGGCCAGCTGCCAGCAACATAAAAGAGATTATGATTTCCAAGAAAAAATTTATGATTTCCAGGATGAGGAAATGGTCTCTATCACCTGCAGAACCATGAATTGTAGGTTAGTGGCTCCCAATGTTTTGTAGGAAAGGCTCGTTGCAGAGAATTGGTAGTATTATAAGCCTTTCCTTGGCCCCCAAAACCCTGCTGCTTTTCCTCCTGTCCCTTGTCCTTTGGGCTGCTGCTGTCCCCACTCCCCTCTTCTCTGGCCATCCAACACAGGACTCCTGCCATGTCCCCCCTTCCTTTTGTCATTGCCTCTCAGAGGAGAGCTCAGAGGTGAGTGCTTTGTCAGTGGTTTTAGCTGGCACCTGCCCAGGTGTTGCAGGAGAGAGGACTCAACAGCATCATGTTTTCTTCTTTTATCTGAAGATACAATGAATATGGGGTTTTTAGTAAGTAGTTGCATCTGTTGAGATGTGTGCTTTTCATGTGCATTGTCATAACCACTGAGGACTGCAAACAAATATTCTCAGATCTAAATATACCATTAGACTACTGTGACAGTATTGCATTTATATTCAGGAGTTCCAAACAGAACAATGGCCACCTAAAATAATGAGGATAATGTGAATAATCAGTTTGAAAAAATCTGCAGTTGATTAAAAGCATACCTTAAACCACACTTCTCTAATGATGGTGGAGGACATGGCAGCAATTTGGAATAGGATTAATCGATCATCTTGTTTCATTAATACTTTTTATGAGTTTATGTAACAGCAGAGATCCGTGGTTTATTTTCAGCAAATTCCTCTCATATCATAAGAATCAGGTCTTTTAGCCCTCTATAAATGTTTGATGTCTATGAAATACTTCTTAAAATTTTCTTTTATATCTTCTTGTTGTTAATCCTGCTCGCCTGTCACTTGTGCACTTTAATAAAAAGCTGTTCCATTGCTCTTTTGTGAGGAAATATCTTGCCTGCAGCTGACTGAAGCCCACTGGCAGCTCTGAGAGAACAGTTATTGTATGAACCTTTGGATAACAGCAGCCCCACAAAACCTAGTGTCTCAGGCTAAGGTAAATCCAGGCGTGCTATAAAAATTGCAGTCTTGTATTTGGAGAAACTGGTTTTGACAATGATTTGGTAGCGGCACCCAGTGGCTAAAATACACACTGCAAAGTTTACTAGCCCCAAAATTTCCCAACTCCGTTGTGTTCGTGTGCATCCGGGAAAAAGCTTCCAGCTAAGTTCAGGGAGCTGCAAGCCAGGGGAAGCTGTTTCCAGCCTCTTTTGCGAGTATTAAAAGTGTTAGATGTTAAGGTATACCCTTGGAATATGCTCTTTTGCGCTGAAACAGCTAAATATACATAATATTTTCCTAACATTTCCTTGCACAAATGCTGCAGTTGCCATGGGAGGATTATATAACGATTTGTGGGAAGGGATGTGATCCTCATAGGAAGCAAAATATCTTCAGTGATTTCCTATATATAGTCTATGCTACAGCACACTATAACATTCTCTGCCTTTGGCACTTCATTTATTTCTGTTTACACTTGTATGTGCACCTTGCATATAATTTTTTGCATATGTTACACATAATAATGTGTGTTTGCACTCATATTTTGTAGGAAAACAAATAGGCAGACCAAGAATGTCGATACAAAGGGCCCACTATCTGCTGGTCCATGGTTTACAATTTAAAGGTTGCCATAAGGTTGCACAGTATCAACACCTCACAAATCAGACAGGTATCTTCATGTTTGTGGAGGATGCACTGGGGATGTACTATTGGCCCTCTGAAAGTTTCCATCCACATTGCATGAAGGCTTCATGGCAGGTTTCAAGGCCCAGGTCTGGGTAACAGAAGCAGCAGAGCTGCAGGGACACTGGCTGTGACCTAGGCTAACTGGAGAGGTGCTGCTATCCCTAAGTGTGTGTAGGAAAGCTCCTGCTGCCATATCATCTCCGCTGTCAGCAAAAGTCTCAGGGACTTCCCCAGGACAGGGGGCTTTTACTGCATGGCCTTGAGCCAGGGGACTGAGCCCCAAGACCCTTTCAGGAACCCTCAGGGCCGAACCTTGGGGTGTTTGTCCATAGAGGGACAACTACTCTGACAGTAGCATCTGGAAACCTCTTGCTATAATAATTAATATATTTGTATATTCTCACTTGAAGCTCTTAGTGCACCGCATAAAAGTAAAATAACACTTTCAAGGCAGTGTAAGGTCAGTACAAATATGAAAAGTGCCTACACACCCTTCACAGGAGATAATAAACACAGGTGTTGTAAGGTGCAGGTGGTTACCAATCTGTGGCCAGCTGTGGCAGTTCAAAGCAATAACTTTGCGTGCAGAAACCTGGGAATCAGCAGCAGAAAGCATCATGCAATGTTCAAAAACTGAAAAAGCTGGCTGATGTGAGAGGAAGTGAGAGTGAGCACTGTCTGAGGCTTAGCACCTCACCTGCTGGCTTGTGGTTGTAAGGACAGATGACAGATCGCTGCTGCCTTCTCAGACTCATTTGTGAAGCTCAAGGGGAAGCTGTCAAGCACTGTCACCATAAAGTGCCTAAAAAATGTTCACCATGTGCGAGTGCTATGTTGGTCTGTTCCTTGTGCACCAAGAAAAATGCCTGGCAGGACAGTTTCCAAAGTGGTTTCTCTTCCAGTTGTTCCTCTTAGTTGTCACTTCCTACCACACCAGACTTTAGCATCAGAGGGAAACACACCTACCACTCAAAATAGTTACAGATGCAATTCTCACTTTGGTGAGCTGCTCCTCCTCTGGAAATCACTGGCTGAGAGAACATCCTGCTGTCCAAACACTCACTTCTCAAGTGGAAGCTGCCGGAGTTAGGAAGAAGCAAACATCTCCAACTCCCACCTCATTTCCAGGGTTTCCTCCTCACACAACAGAACCAAATTCTTATCAGTCACCCATCTTCGTGGATACTTTCACAGGCTGGATCATGAGCTGGATTCTCCATTTTCAGTCTCCTGCTGCTGGGCAGGCCTTTAAAGAGCAGGATGAACAGGAAACTTACAGGGAGAGTTTCCTAAAGAGCCAGAGAAAGCAGGATCAGCTCATGCTTTCAGGCTCTGCCTGTATGATTAATGTAGCACAGAAGCATTTTGAGAGGCAGGAGATTCTTCCCCACTGATGACTCTACAAACAGGAGAGATAAAAATCTCTTGAGAATTATTTACTTGTAGCTCTTCCTCCATTATGAGAGAGAGGATGGACTAGAAGATCTCTCAAGGTACTCTGCAGCCCTATTTTCTATGATTTCTAGTTGAGACTGAAATTTTCAGTCTCTAAAGTTCTCTGACTGACTTGAAGGGACTTTCTACACTGATTACAATCCAAATCAAAAAAGAAAAATAAAGAAAAATAACAAAAAACCCCTCCAGTACCCCAAGAACTGTGCTATTTCTACTAGCAAATGGCAAGTTTTATTCTAAGTCCATTAAATGCAGAAAAATATTTGCTGATTAGTTAAAGACAGTTCAAAAAGTACTGATTAACATATAAAGTTTGTGTTGCTTTTACAATTGTACTTTAATGATGATTCACATCCGCTTTTCATGTTTCAGTATTTGCTGTCTTTCATATTTGAGATAATTCTTCTACCTTTAACCAACATGTATTAGTGAAATATTTTCTCCTCAGTTTTGCAAGGCAATAGTTTGCAAATGTTCTACCTCCAAAACCTTGACCTTCTTTTGCCTTGCTGAAGCTTAGTGGTGCCTGCAGCTGTCACAGCATGAGGGAGCCTTCCCTTTTCTCACAGTGGTTACAGAGGCCAGCATCCCCAGGTGGACTTTCAAGAACCTCTTCTTAATCCCTGTAAGATGCAGGAAGTCCCGACAGGATGAGAGAGTGAGAATCCCTTTTCTCACTTCCTCACCCTGCACAAAAGCCAAAACAACAGTTTGAGTGGGGAGGAATGATTAACACAGGAGACTAATAGAGAATGAGGCAAAAGAAAATGCATCCCATCATCATACAGAACGCTACTGGCTGGAGTTTGTGATAAAGATATGAAACAGGAACATATCTTGCCCAATAAATGCTGTCATCCCTCTTCCTCTTACACACTATTTGTGCCTGTCTCAGGCCCAATTATTTTCAGCTATTTTGAGTCAGAACACCAATTGCAAATTTGGTGGGACACTGTGGGACCACTCAGGCAAGACAAAATCTGCCTGCCATTCCTGACCAAGGTTTACATTCTTAAATACTGCCCAGTGACTGATCCTTTGAGACTTCACTTTCCTGACATTTCCCAATGTCAAAGCTGAACCTTACTCACTGTAGTTTTCCTGTCATGCCATCAACCGCAGACAAGGGGAACAAACAGTTTCCTTTTCTGTTGCACAGTTGAAGATAATTGCAACTCTCCTTGGTTTATCCTTTTCTCTTTCTGGAGAAAAACAAATTCAAACCAGTTCTAATGAATCCGCTGTTGTCTTCAAAGAACTATTCTGATTTTTGGCTGGTTCTTCTCCTCCTTCAAAGAGGAGAAGCTCAAAAATTGAGACAACATGTCAGCTATAGCCTTGCCACTGTTGAGTGCTCCTGTAGGCAATATTTCTGCTTACACTGAATTTTTATCTCTAAGTGTGATGCTGTTGACTCTTATTGCAGCTTGTGATAGCCTACCCTACAGACTATTTGCTATAAAACTGTGGGTTACCATGTTTCTCCCAAGCTTTTGCCTGCAACACTCATTGTTTCAGTGACATGTGGAATCCTCTGCTTTCAGGGAACATTGCTATAGCCATGGATTTTACAGCCAAAGAAATTATGTGGATTTTTATTCTCCTGTATTAAATTTTGTTCTTTTTCCTCAAGCTACTTCTCCAAATTTAGAAGATAATTTTTAATTATAATTCCACCCTTGAGGATTGCAAACAATGACCCTGGGAGACTTTTGTACATGGCTGTTAAAAGCTGACTTTTTGCTTTCACCTATGAGTCAGTTTTGAAAAGTGCTTCCCTTAGCCTGGATTGAGAGACTCTGAGTACCTTGACTAGAGAGAGACTTCATTACTTCATTACTACTGCTCTTCTAAAGGAAGTGACACATGGGCTGGCAAGCAATGTTAATAAAGAGCAGTCCTGCAAAGATTGTGAATTTTGCAGCTCTTCCTGTTGTAAAAAGTTAGCTTATTATTTTGCTTTTTGAGCCACTGTTTGACTTCCACATTCTTCTGTAACAGATCTATTTTTTGAACTGTCGTTTTGAATCCTGGCCTAACTACATGTTATCTATTAATTTTTTTAAGACAGTGATTCAAGGGATTTTTGTACTCGTTGACTAGTCACAGAAATACTTAACAGAAATTCTTATGCAGAAAACTGGTTCTCACTAGTATACATTTTGGATCAGGATGAGTTCTTAGATTCTGGGTCATTATCACATAACTTATACTTTCACAGAGTGGCATTTAATAAAATGTATATATTTGTTTTAGTGTTATGTTATCTGGAGGATTGGATGGTAACTCTTACAATAGATTATTTGGTAAATTAAAGAATATAGAGATTATGAGATAAAATTAAAAGTTTATAGAAATTATGGAGATAATGAGGTATAGAGAACACCATCACTTTTCGGGCTTGATTTTGCAGATAAACAAATTTTGACTTTATTTTTCCATCAATTCAGGCTAAATATTCTTGTTTGTGTCAGATCCTCCTTTGGGATAAACTGCTATTGCTTCATTGACCACAGCAGACTTGTGACATTTTATACCAGCTAAGGACTTGCCTCTGGTATATTTCAGCTAGAATATTAAAAGCAATATAATTTTGACAAAAAAACAAACAAAAACCCAAAAAGGGAATAACATCTGGTGTCCTTTCCATGTAGATTAAGTAATGAAAGGTTTTAAAGCATGGGGTGCTTCAATTTAAGCTCTATTTCAGTTTCATACTGTACAGTAAACATTTCATTTCATATAAGTGGTGTTATTATAATACCTAGAGGGCTATTTGGATAGGAGATTTTCTGGCAGATTATTTACTGAATTACTGAAGTTAGAAGATATGGAGAACATAAGGGATCCTGGATGCATTTGTTGGTTATGGAAAAAGCCACAGTTACTTGTAACAAGAGAGAAGGGATGTGAGACCTTTTTGCAGGTAATAAATAAGCTCAATGACATTTGGAGTTGGGAAACCGACTGATCTCACATACATGGAGGTTTCTTGCTTCCACTGACCTTCATTCAGGTATCAAATCCACTGTCCCTGCTTTCCTCTGACAATCCAGAATCCTCTGGCTTCACATTCACAATGTGGACTTCATTTGAAAAAGAAGGCAAATAGGGCATGCAGCACAGGTTTATTTTTCCAGACCTGGCACTGAACAATGTGCTAGACTGAAAGGAGAGGAATGGGGGAATCTGTGGGAACTTGGTCATAAAATGGGCTGTAAACATCTCCCAGGAGAGAGGGGATTTGCAGGGAGCATGGAGCATTTTTATAAACTTGAAGATAAACATGCCTGAAATATGGGGTGGTTAAAAAGGGGGAGAATAATAGAAGAAATAGAAATAGAGCAAGAAGAAGAGAAAGGACAAAATAAAAGAAAAAAGAAAAACAAAGAAAAAAGTAAAAAGATAAAAGAAAAAGTAAAAAAGGAAAAAAAAAAGAAAAAAGAAAAAGAAAGAAAGAAAGAGAGAGAGAAAGCAAGAAAGCAAGAAAGAGGCAGAGCAACCTCCTGTCTGATGGACTTTTTGTCACAAGAATGGCAACAATGGAAAGACTGAAGACAGGCTTTCCAAATGGTATTCCAGACTGATGTACAACAATGGCTGAGCACACAGTAATGTACAATGATGGTTGGGGTACAACCATCCACTAATAGGCTCTTCTGAGCAAATTTGTTGGCAAATCATCAGAGACAATGACAATTCAATTAGATCCTTCTCAGAGTGAACACAGTGAAGGGAAATGTTAGGAAAAAAAAAGAAACAACATCAAGCTATTCATGTCATATTCAGTGGTTTGTCCCTTTTTCTCTGAGACAGCGTTATTCAACAGCATTCAAAGGAAGGAAGCTCTTGCATTATAGTACATGTTACTAATTAAGAACAATTCTAGTTGTAATTAAAATAATTCATTCCACTGCTCCTTGGTGGCAAAGGTAGTTTACATCTTGGGTCTTTCTATTAACTCAGAGTAGGAACACTAAGAAGATTATTTGACAAAAAATGTCTTTGTAGCCTCTGGACACAAAACTGAAAGTTCTCTTGGTTAATTTCATTAGCTTAATTAATTTGGCCAACTTCATTAATTAGATTTTCATTAAAACCAACTAAAAAGAAACTAAGTACTGCTCATGTGTTGATAATGCTTTTTTTTAAAGGGCTCATTAAAAGATTGTCCCTACCCAGAACACTTTGAAAAATGTTCTCAATAGACACTGAGGTGTTTTATGTACCAAGCTTGACTTTCATTCTGTTGCCTTTCTGATTCTTCTTAGATGACTTTAGAAGAAAAACCTTATCAGCTGGCAGACCACAGCCTGCAGGCACTAAATATCCTGCAGCTTGGGCTAATTTCTCTGCCTCTAACATCCTGTTTCCATGTCTCTTCAGGACGAACAAAAAGGGGGAAGTGAGACAAAGATACACAAAAATCAACTGCCAGAATAACAAATAAGGAGTTAAACTTGGGTCAGCTTTTACTTTTCCTTGAAGACTTGCTCATGGAAAGGAGCCATGGTGTCAAGGGAGGGAAGGTCAAACACCAACAGTGAGAGATCAAAACTGGTCTGAGCACCAGAATAGCTTTCAGGTTACCCCCTGAGTGAAACCAACTTCTTTAATTTCCTTCCTAAACACAGCTAGATGCAAAGTTATTTTTCTCTGATCAACCATCCATTTCACAGCATAATTGCATAATCTTTAACTTTAGGAAACAATACAGTTATTTTTCTTTCTCTCACCAACAGGATTTCAAAATATAGTAGTCAGTGGGCAAGCAGAAGTAGATACATATGTAAATAGATGCTTAGTTACACAGTTCCTTAAATGAATATGCATTTGGAAAAACATTTTGTTTCATGTTTCAAAATCAATTTTAATTCCATTAATCTCTCTGTGTTAACCTATGTAGTACCATGCTTTTGTTTGCATCTTTGCTTACAAAAGAAAAATCCAAGATGCTTTTCTGCAGACATGTTTGACCTCTGTTTAGTATAGGCAAGTGATTTAATTTGTTAATATGGATATGTGGAGGCATGTATGCTTGGTAACAACTGAATGTCATGGTCTGTGTTTCAGATGGGACCTCTCCCACACTTTGTTTCTGGGCTCTGAGGGAAAAGGTACATGAAGGGAACTCTAATTTCTGGCATACAAGAGTCTGTGGAAGATCCTTCTCACAAACTGCCCTGGCAAAGCAGTTTTGGTAAGCTGTCATCTTGTAATCAACCTACTAGAGAATAAAAGATGTGACATCAGTGTTACACTGTTGAAGGGTGGGTTTAGAATACTCACTGAATTTAGATCCAGCTGGTGCTACTGGGCCTAATGGCAAGGAAAAGTAAGAATTCATATTATAAGTGACTGTCAGGATTAGTGGAAGGGTATTTTAATACTTTGAAACATATATATAATTATGGCTTGTTCCTTTGTTCTTAATATCCTTTAGTACTCTTCTCTTAAAGTTAACAAACTCCCCTATCCATCTGCTGCAGTGCCATTTATCTGTAATCTGATTCAATTCCCAAGTAATAATTTTTCTTCAAGTTATGGAACTCTGGCTGTGACCAGACTGAGGACCACAGCCAAAAGGTAGGGTTATAAATAAAAGTGTGTTTACTCACATCTGCAGTGGGCTTACACTAAATTGGCATCATTTGGGGAAATTAGAGAAAAGGATGGTGGAAATAAATAGTAATTGATCCACTCAGAACCTATTCTAGTCCTGGAGCATATCAGTATGTGATAATGCTACAGTGGATGGCTCTTGCAACCAGTTCTGTAATTAAAGATGATTATTCTTTAACACAGTCATTTGTTTATCCTTGAGGAAGATTACAGCATCTTATTCCCCAACTTTGAGCACTTGGGTTTTTTTCAATTTTGAGTGAGTATTCCAAGTTTAATTTGAAATAAATTTCATTAATATATTTTAGCATGCATTTTAACTTTACTATGACCTGAAGGTTCTCAGTGGAGTGACACAGACTTTTCAAATTCTACAAGTGAAAGTTTATTGAATTCAAGTGCAAAATTTTTTAAAAGTTCTCACTAGACTTCTGCATTAAAAATTCTTGATTTAGTCATTAAATATTGTGTTTGTTAGAAACTATTGTTGTTTAGGAATGGTACTCCCCAGTTCAGTGCCCCCACTGAGGTTCTCCAAACCACATGCTGTTTTCTTGCTGTCCTGCTTTGCCCCTCCTTCTCCCCCTGCAGTGGGCTGGAGGAGAGAACTGGAGGCATAAAAGGCAAAGATCATGGGTAGAGATAAGAACAAGTTACTGGAGACAGCAATGAGATAAGAAAAGGAACAGTAACTGCAACAATACTAATGACAGAGGGTACAAACAGAGAAAGGATTCACATGGAAAACCTTCGCCACGTTTACTCAACCAGAAAGAATCCCTTCTCCCTGGAACAGACTCTCTTCCCCATTCCCAGAAACTATGTGAGGTAGTAGTCCCCTCCTGACTACTGCAAAAAATTAACGCTATCCTGGTGAAAACCAAAACACAAATTAATAGGATGAGGACAAAACTGAATAAGAGAAAGGTGTCAGAGACAGGAAAACATCAAGGATTTTGGCAGATGGTGACTGCGAATGGCTGAGCTGATGCAAAGCGCTGCTATGGAGTTTTTGTGCAATAACAGATAATGTGTTTTTAATAAAAAGGTCAACTAAGAAACACTCAAAGAATCTGTGAAAAGGAAATATGCATTTCACAGCCTCAATTCATATCACTATCACCTTAACAGAGATATACCCAGACTCCTTGGTGGCTCGTCCACCATTTCCTTTGCCACTTCTTGGCAGCTTAACACCACAACCCTCTGCTCAATTTAGCTTCCCTTCAGATCTGCCAGCAGGAAAACCTACACAAGCTCTCCTACAGCTGACTCATTCATATTGGATGGGCTGGTTTAGACACCTTAAATAGAAAACATATTGACCAACTAGTGGTTTAGTAAGCCTTCAGATGAGTATCTCCTCTGCAAGTGTAAATGTGCAAAGGGGAAAAACAAAGAGGAGTTTAGAACAGATTTTTTGATAATTTTCCTTATCTACCGGCACAAATAGATGCTGCAGATTAAATGTCTCTTTGACAAACAGTGTGTTTGCTTAAGGCTGAGGAACTGACTTGATGCAGAAGTTTCTGGTTTGTATTTTGGCTCATCCAGGAAGGGCCAATGTTTCTTGCTTCATACCTTGCTCTAGGTCTTAGGCTCCTCCACTGCTTCATTATTATCTCTGACTGAACACACAGCCAGGTCAAGAGCTTAAGTTATTTTTAAAAGTAACCAGAAAGCTCCTCCAAGGCTGCAGCTGAATCTCTGCATCCTTTGGGCCTCCATGGGCAGCAGGGGCACAGTTCCTTCACCACAGTGTGCATCAGGAGCTGCAGGAGAACCTCAGCTCTGCTGCCTGGAGCACCTCCTGCCCTCCTCCTGCACTGATCTTGGTGTCTGCAGAGTTGTTCCTCTCACATATTCTCACTCTGCTCTGCTCTGAGCACAATTGCATCTGTGCAAAAAGGTGGGGTTTTTCCTCCTTCTTAAATATGCTATCACAGAGGTTTTAGTATCATTCCTGATGGGCTCAGCCTCGGCCAGTGGCAGATCCATTGTGGAGCCAGCTGGCATTGGCTCTGTTGGACAGGGTGGAAGCTGCTGGCAGTTTCTCACAGAAGCCATCCCTGTAGCCCCTCCCCACTACCAAACCCTAGCCAACCAAACCCAATATACAGTTACAACACATTGCTCCCGTGAAGGGAAGCATTAACCAGCAGCCAGAGAATTTTGCTGTGTCAGAGATGTCCAGGAATTGTGTGTAGCTCCAGCATTTCATCACAAAGGAGCATCTCCCTGGGCAAGTGGATCAGATGCATTAGTGGGAGTCCAGCAAAGCAACATTTTCCCTGGAGCCCATGGACATATCACTGCTGGCTGCTGCTGATAGCATCCCATACAGATCCCCAAAGAGTTATAACAGCATAGTTCTGATCCTGAATCTGCCATCTCCTCATTTTGAAGACCCAAAAAAATGCAAAATGGTCAGTAACTTTCAGACTAAACAAAAATCTAAAGCAAAAAAAATCTAAACAGAAAGAAACAAGACTGAAAAGCAGAACTAAAATCCAGATCTGCAAACCCAGTTTCAGTATTCAAATGCCTCTCTCAGAAAAGGAATCCTTCTCAGAAAAGCTTTTTAAAAACTGCCCAGCATTTCCTTTCTATTTTGTCAACATGCAATTACAGTAGGAAATTTTCTTAATTATATAATGAGAAAAACAGTTATTTTATGTATTACACCAAAGATAAAAAGCCTGTTAACATTAATGCTACCTATTACTACTTTGTAAATGAAAGGTTATTTACCCTTTGCAAAAAACATTTCAGAACTAAGCTAAGGTAACCACATGGATTTAATAAACAGAACAAATAAAACCTTAAGTGGTCTTGAAACTTCAAAACAGGAGAAATATCAAAGTGAAGCTACATAAATTAAGCATAAAAAATAAATCTCATTTACTAGTAATATTTTGTAAGGTTGCCTGTGGATTCATAAATTCAGAGAAATTTAGCATGCCGATGAAAAATGAGGAGGAGGGAATCATGAACTGTAGTGGAAAAGCAATTTTCATTTAATTTAGGATGTGTTCTGCCTAACACTGTTGAAGATCAAAATGAGAGCTCTTTAAATTGTAGATGTAAAAACAAGTCCTGGTGTGATTCACATTCTAACTTCAGATCTAACATGACATGCTGAAATACATAAATGTTGCTTAGGATAGCAAAGGAAGCTCAGTTTGCTTCCCTTGGTTTTTTATAAATTTTGGTTGGGGTGCCAGAGTTAGACAGCAATGCTTTGTAAAGTCTAACATTAACAGGCAGACTACCTTGTTTGCCCTCCCTTCAGTGCCTGAAAAATAAAACACAGCACAACAACAGGATAAAAATACCAATTATGGAACTGACAGCCAAGGGAATACAGTAAAATGATTTGCCATTGTCTGCTTAAATTTTATAGAAGTATCATTGAAATAGTTCGGGTTGGAAGGTGTCTTGGAAAATCATCTAGTTTCAACATGAGCATCAGTTCAGTCATGAACTGATTATGCTGTTTTCTGGTCTGCTGTGTTAATAACAAATACTACACTCTGAAGCAGTACAAAATAAACCTGTAGCCTCTCTATTTCCACAACACCAGCAGTAGCTCAACTTTTCCAGTAGCCAAATAGGTGTCTCTAGAAGAATGTGTTGAAGATAGAAACTCCTATTTACTTCAGGGGCTTTGAAAGGAATTGGGACTACTTTGCCACTTCAAGAATTGGGTCACTCCTGAGCAAAACTCCATGCACTAGCTCTCAGAGCAAAGCTGGCTCTCAGAAGCGTATGCAGAATTAAACGCTGCAAGATGGGGCTCTGGTCCAAGCTACTCCTTGCTGGAAAGAGAGAGGAAAAATCAGAAATAGAAAAGTGACAGGCAGGGAACAGTCTGCAGAACTGTGCCCTGATGGCTGTCCCTGGGACAGGAGGAATATGACATCCCATCCCATCCCATCCTGGTAGCCCACACAGCTAGACTGTTTTCACATGACAGCCACTGTATGCAGTTCAGTCCTCCCAGGACAAAAACTGAAGCAGAACACTGCTTTTTGGCAGTTTTGGCAATCAGAGAAGTCTGCAGTTCTAGGAGTGGTTGCTGTTCTCTAAGACTAGAAGAAGCTTGGCCTCGCTCATTCAAACAAGCCAGTCATTCATTGAAGTAGATGAGGCTTATTCTAAACATAAAGCCTGACAAAGAGGTGTCTGCAGTCCATGCAAAAGGAGGGATGTTTGCAGAAGAGGACCTGTTGCTGGACACATTCTGTGGCCAGAATAAGAGATGTCTTGCAGGTAGGATGCTGATATGCTTTGCTGTTTACCCTCATCAGTTTAGAGCAAGAGGAAGATCACTGACAGTTTCATATTTGAACTGAAATTAAAGTAGAAGGCGAGGTAGTGTGTAATGCACTCCAGCATGACATGTTCAGCCTCCTTTGCAAAGATGTATAAATGATATTTCTGTACACAGCCTATACTGGTGATATGGGCGTGAGGATTCACTTTGCCTTCATGCTGCCTAGAAGTTCAGTCCTCCACGGGTAGCTGCAGGCAGTGTGAGCACATAGAGCATCTCTTTGCATCTGGCAGGAGGAAAAATTGTGCAATGATTCTCTTCCACATCCTCAGCTACATTTTGCAGATTTTGGATGCGTTTTGGAGTCACTGTACAAGAGATAGGCAGATGGGCTGTGGAGAGCTCTGGATTTCATGGGAATATTTGTCCTAGACACTTTTTACTGGAAAATTATGGAATATTTTTGCTGACCAGAGCAACATCAATTCTTGCACAATAACTGCTGCTGGGGGCTGTCATGGAGAGAGAAACAAAATTTGTTAACATTGTTGCAATTCCTACTTGAAAATGTTGCACTTAACTGATTCATACAGAGGTTACTTTTGTTCTAATTTTTACAGTCCCGTTTTTTCCTGCTATCAAGCTATTTCGAGACAAACGCCGTTTAAATGGAGGGTCAGATGACATCTCAGTTTTGAACATTACATCCTCTTCACAGTAAGGCAATGGGCCCTACACCCATCATCGCCCAGAGATTACAAAAAGAGAACACTGAAATGCATCTTTGCTGCTTTTAATTTTTTAAATAAAATTCAGCAAAACGGTAATTTACTGTAAGCTCAGCATGTGACCTATACTTCACATTGTGTTGAACCTCAGCCAGCAGTGACAGAATGGGAGATGAAGTAAATCTGTTGCTCCATTCAACGTGGCCCATCCTGTCCCCGTGCGCGTTGGATGGGCATCCATCTCTCAGCAGCACAGCTGGAAAGGGACAGGTTTTTTGTGTGCCGCGCAGGACCCGGGAGAATGCCTTTGTTCTACCTCAGGCAAGACCAAGATCTAAGCAGGGATCTCTGATCCCTCAGCCTTCCCGCTCAAGGTGCCATCGGCAGACCGGTGGACGGGGGTGCTGTTCAGCGGGGAGGTTCTGCGGCGCATTTGGACGGGGACAGGACGGCTTTCCAGGCTCGCAGCGGGCGCTGCCGGAGCCCAGCGCGGTCTGACCCACGCCCACACCCGGCATCCGCCGGCGGACCGCGCCACCGGCCGCCCCCGCTGAGCACCTTCACCGCCGCCCGCGGGGGGCTTCGGCCGGGCCGGGAGTGAGGCCAAGGGAGCGTACGGGGGCCGCCCTGCCCCGGAGGGATTCCCCTGCTCCGGTGTCCCGGAGGGTCCCCGCGCGGGTCCGGGTGCCGAGCGCCGCCGGGCGAGGTGGGTCTCGCTCTCCTCCTCGTCCCGCCACGCCGCTGCGAGCGGCCGCCCCCGGCAGCCCGGCGGCCGAGGTGGGCTCCCGCGGCGCCGCCGCCGCCCACCGTCCGCGGCGAGGCGGGCCGGCGGGGCCGGGGGGCGGAGGGGGAGCGGCGGCGCACGGCGGCTCGGTGGCTCGGCAGCCCTCCCGGAGGAGCCCGGCCCACCTCTCCCGTGCAGGCACCCCCTCCTCCCCGCCCCGCCAGAGGAACTCCCCGCCCGCGCAGCCCGCCGCGGCGCAGGCAGAAGCGGCGGCAGCGGCGGCGGCAGCGCCCGGCCCCTCGCGCACCATGGCGCAGCAGCGCCCGCCGCCCGCCGCCGCCTGAGGCGCCCCGCGGCGCGAGCCGAGCCCGCGCCCATGGCGGCGCCGCCGCCCGCCCTCAGCTGGGCGCTGCCCCTGCTGGCGGCGCTGGCGGGCGCCGCCGGACCCCAGAGCTTCGAGCTGCCGGGGGCCCCCATCGACAACATCGAGGTGAGCGGCGGCGCCGTGCTGGTGGCGGGCGGCAGCTGCCTCTACGAGCTGCGGCCCGAGCTGCGGCCCCGGCGCCGCGTGGTGCCGGCGGCGGGGCAGGGCTGCGGGGAGCCCCCCGGCATGCGCAGCAACCTGCTGCTGCACTACGAGGAGGCCGGCGGGGTGGGCGTCCTGCTGACCGGCTGGACCCAGGATGGCGGCGCCTGCCAGGTGTGGGAGCAGCCCTCGTACCGGCAGCGCTTGAACCAAAGCGAGGTGGTCAGCTGCCTGCCCGACGGCTCCACCGCCGGCGTCGTCTTCCAGCAGGCTGGCGCCTGGTACCTGGCCGTGGCGGCCACCTACTCAACCAGCGCGGACACGAACCACCTGCACTGCGAGCCCTCGAAGTCCGACAAGGAGACCGTCATCACGGTGCGCAGCATGGTCAACCTCAAGTCCAAGGAGGAGCTGGGCATCATCAAGCGCAGGGAGGAACCTTTGCACTTTGTTGACGCGCTCCAGTGGGGGGATCACCTTTTCTTTCCCTACTACACGTTGAAGGCCAGGTTGGCCAATAACACGGAGCCACCCAGCATGGCTGTCCTGCGCCAGCTGGGCCCTTCAGATGGTGGCCTTACTTTGCAAGGGCACGTCTATTTGGACTGCGGGTGCAGGAGCCTCATTATTTCCTCCAGCCTTGTCCGCCAGGGTGAGCGGGGCTGGTGGGTGGGTGTGTTCCGCCACAGCCACAACGCCAAGGCGTGGAACAGCACTGCCGTCTGCATCTTTGGGATGGAGGAGATGAAGGAGCGAGCCTGTGCATCCCCACACTTCAATATGAACGGGAAAAGCTGTGTAAGTCTGGGCATCGTTTGCTAAGCTTTCACCCTGCGCGCCCTTGTTGACACTGTTATTGTTGTGGCTGGTGTCTCTGCATGACTCACGGGGTGTCCCCGACCTGGAGGCATATGAAGTTTGCGAGAAACTTCAGAGCCACACCAGGCTTTTGCACATCAGCTCTAGCTCTGTCAGCTCTAGTGATTCCTCCAGCTTGTTCTGTTTCTAAAAAGCTGATCCTTTCCCAGACTTTGGTATACTTCCCATCTACCTGTTGGGAAAGACACATCTGATGGAGTACCTGAGGGCATCCTGGGTCAGACCTGAGTCTGAGGCTTCTCCTTCAATGTGTCCTTTTCAGCCTAGGATTAGTCATATTTCATTTTATTTTCCATACAGCCTAGATAAAGCATCTCCTCTCTTATTCTGTGCATTCACATCTCATGTCATTGCAGCTACATCAGAAATAAAAAAAAAGCCCCTCAAATTGGCTCTGTGCACTGGGCTGTGTGCACTGTTATCCCTATCATTCCCTAGTTATCTGTGGCTGCTTGTTCAGTGGTAGGTATTTCCCAAGCCTCTCACGACTGGCCTTGCTTGGGAGGACTCGCACAGCCACCTCCCCAAATCCTTGTGTGCAGCAGACAATAGGTGAAATCTCTTTGTTGTTGCAGTGGTTACATTTTCACAGACAGTGGTATCCCATGGAGTTCCCCATGTCACCTACTTCAGCAACACTCTCTTCAGCTCCTTCCTCCTTTTCAGGGAGAGCTGGGCGCATGGAGGGCGGGATAGGCAAGGCTACTGGTTTTGCTGTGGCCTCAGGAGTAAAGAAATTACCTCAAAATTATATTATATAGGAAGTTAAAAATGTCATTCGGATGAAGGAGGTGCTTTTAAAAGGCCTGTCCATGCTTTTGAGTTAAGCTAGACTCAGAAGACTTTACAGTGCTGTGGCAAAGGATCACTGAAAAGTATCAAGGAGAACCATAGGGGTTCAAGCAAGGTATCATAAAGCAATCCCTAAGTCCTTTGCAGTTCCCACAGCTGCTAAGACCATCCTGGGTCTTAGCAGCTAAACTTCTGAATCCTTGATGTGCTACAATAAGAGTTTCTTCAAAATTCCTTGAAAGAAGTACAGTAGATTTACTGGCACTCCTTGGCTTTCCAAATCTAACTCATAGCAGAGTGCAGTGCTGAGATTTTTTCCAAACAGACTACCAGAGGGCATGTGTGATTCAGTCTGCTCATCTCCCTACCGAGCTGTGAGACTATTGCCAGTGTTAGAGGACGTGGTTGTGAATGAGAACCCCGTATGTGGGTGAGACAACTGTGCTGAAGTAAATAGTGAAACTCACTACGGAGCCAGAGCCAATCCTTTGATTTCCAGTGCTAGCTTACTGCTTACAGTGTGATTTCTGTGCTCCCACAAGGCAAACTTCCGCAATGAATTTGAAGTCTCATTCTGATCCCCAAATACCTATTTGCTTGTTGGAATTTTATTTTGCATTGTTGTTCCTAATTACTCGTGAAGTTTTTTTAGCAAAGTGCTTTCTGAGTCTGCTAAACAAAACAGAAAAGGAAAGCTCCCTGGGTAGTAGATCCTTTCTAAACATTTTAAAAACCTCATGCAAGAGATTTCAGAAGAGCCTCATGGATCTCGTAGAGTAACATAATGCAGGTAGGGTGAGGCACATATTTCTGTGGACAGGGCAATTCCCTGTCCCCATTGCCTCTCAGGGCCTGAATATGAAAAATCAGTGATCCACTTGTTTCAGTATTGGTCTGATTCAGACTCCTGTGACTCCAGAGTTGCTTTCATGTCCCAAAAGTCTCATCCCTCCTGGAAACTGAGATTATATTTGGATACAATGTTGAAGAATCTCAACTGGAACAATCTTTAAAAGGGTTGCTTACTTAACCTTATGTCCCTACCTATGATGATGTTATTGATTGTAATATTTTGGCACAAGAAATGGAGTTTGCCACTGAGAGAAAAGTGGTATTTTAATATTTTGTGAGATAGCAGTGGGCTCTGTGAAATAATATGACCTATAACATTATATGGCTAATTAGCTATCTTTTTAAAAGCTAATTGCATGTGCTTATGGTGTATAAACATAGAAATAAATGCATGTAGTTCAGCTTTAATATTTTTTTATACTACAGAAGGTTAGGCTAGGCTACTGCAGAATAAGTTTGGAGATGACAGGCCCATATGCTGCTGCTTCTGGGTTGTTTTAGACCAGATCCTTCAGCTGTCTCTCACCAAAGTATGGGAGTCCCTGCAATCATGGAATATGATGTTCTTGTGATGCCTCAAGTTTTAGCTATTACATTTTTCAGATTCTGCTTTAGTGTGTACTTCTGAGCTTCATATTAGGGCACAGTAAGCTCTCTTCACAGAGTAGGTAGACAAAACAATTCTTTCTCTAGCTGAGGACCAAGGACAAATGATCCAAATTTCAGGCTGGAGTGAAGAGAGAAAACAAGAAGGATGGGACTTCATAAGCTAAAGCTATAATGGGACAATTAACTCCAATATGCTAATAGGCCAGAACTTACAAAAGTGTGAGACTCCATGACAAGTCATCCATTTATGTGATGACTTTGGGTTCATCTTGGGTGCAGCCCTGGCTGGGCTCTTGTGCTGCTCAAGGTGTATCCATTGAGGTATTTTAATAAATACCTGCTTTATTCTTTATCTCCATCTAGTCTCTGTTCTAGGTCAGCCTTCACAAGGCATCACTTGGACTCGGAGGCACGTGGGCTCCAGAGCTGACAGGAAGATGAATGTGGGATGTCCATTGTGTGCAGCTTGCAGCAGTGGCTCTGGCCAGAAGGGAGTGAGTGCCTCATAGCACAGGGCTGTCAGGAGTGCTGCAACGTGTGGGAATGACAGCAAACAGCAGTACTTAACACTGCTTTAAAGTCCAGTCTTTTAAAGACAGTGTTGGTCTTGAGCAAAGGAATGTGTAGCAGCACTATGAGCACTGTAAGTGCAAGACTTCTCTGGTGCTTGTGGTGGATGGACCATGCTGAATGTCAGTCTGGCTTTTGCTTTGCAGTTACCATGTGTTGTAGGGTGCTGGGTCATCTCTGCTGGGTACACTTGAATGCAGGAGCTCAGGTGTGATGTGATGAGGTATGTGGATCCCAGACATGGACTGTCAGTTTATGTAGGAATTGAAAATACAGGGATTTTTTCACTGCAGGAATGCAATTTATAGTAAGCGTGTACATTAAGGAGTAGTGGCAGCAATGTGTTTTCCTTCTGATCTTATAATCCTTCAGATTTCTGTTATTATTCTGATTACCTTTAGGCAAGACATCCTCTTGCCCCTCTCCACTCACATTGCATTTCTCAATAGAACACTGCAAGAGGGGCTTAGCCCAGGGTATTGAATTCCCTGTTATGCCATTGCTGCATGGTGTACTCTGAACTCATTCCTGTAAGGCGCTGAGCTTTCTGGGCCTAACCCAGTAAAGCACTTAATGACATATTTAACATTAGGCATATATAAGTATTTCCATCATCTTCGTGCCCATGCATTTAAAGTAGAGCATGTACTTGAGTACTTCACTGGATTGGAACCAAATTGCTCTGCATCCTCTTGGAACTCACTGTAGGTGTGTAATCTCTTTAGCTTCGCTTTGCCTCTTAGACCAAAGTCCTCATTTGCATTAAGTTTTAATGCTGGATTAGTCTCTCATTGAAAACTAGTAATTTTTAAGATCCTTGCTTAGCAACTTTATCAAAAAGTATGTGGCTGCTACAAATTCTGTGCAATTTCTCCACATGAGATGTAGGTAAGTCCGTTTTTGTTTTGTGCAGTAGTGTACACTAAGAAGTTTGTCCTACTTGGATGTGTTTATTCAGGACATTGGCACTACTTGATTCCCAGAGACAGGATTTCTATCTAGCAAAAGGCAAGTGGTGTTTTAGTTGAAACTACTCTAAAAACATTTTGCAATTTTATATTCAGCTCTTTTTCCTTTGATCCACGTCTCTCAGTTTTGAATATATCTACTTACATGCACTATCAGGGTGTATGTGTTACTGGACTCTTTAGCATATCCTACATATATATAAGTGCATCTTCTTCACAATTTCCTTAGTTAATAAATGTGGATGTGCCATATCTCATTCTCAATTTCTTTTCAGAAACCTGAGTACTTACAAACACAGGAGGAATGCTGGAATTTGTTACAAACTTGCTGTGGGAGTTAGTGAACTTTAAGAAAGGCTTTTCTTCTGTTGTTCTGTGACAGAACAGGACCTACAAGGATCTCAGGTCTCTCGCAGACAAGCCAGCATGTTGCGAGTCACAGCTTAGTAGATGAGTAGGAAAAGTGTTCCAATTGGAGAACATCAGCAGGAGAGAGATGTAGAGTGTTACCTAACCATGATAATGACAAATACAGAAATTGGTTTTGCCATTAAAAAAGTTGCCTGAGAAGGAAAGGACTCAGGAAGATTCAAGGATTCACAATTTTTCAGGTAGAAAATGCAAAAAAGAAAAAAATTGTTAGGCGTCTATCTGTGAGAAAGAGAATTGCTGTAGTTTATATTAAGGTGTTTATTATGTGAAAAGGCTAAGTAGTTGTGATAGTTACTAAAAAATAAGTTATCTTGGTTGGATTTTGATCCGTCATTTAATACAAGTAAAGAGTTGTAGCAGTCTGTTCTTTGCACTTTTTCATTTTTCAGTGGTTGATACATATGAGGGTTGATACAATCCTAGCTTGTGTAAGCTCTACCAAAATGAGATTTGAAGTCAACAGAGTCACATCAGTTTAATTACTGCTTTTAATTTGCAGGAACAACATTTGAATTTGTGTGGTAACTCATTCCAGAGTGATCCATGGTCTTTTATTCAAGGAAAGAATTACCGACTTCTAAATATAATTTTGTAACAAAATTGATCTTGTAATTAATTTTGTAGTAGTGAAGTCAATCTCCTGAGTATTACAGACTGCTAGTGTTACATCTGATGTTTGATGGGTTTTTTGAAAGTTAGCCTTTCTGAAGTGAATGTTTCTGTCTCATGACAATGAATTTTCAGTTCATCCCTGTTGAGTGTGGGAAGTAAAGCCACCGAAGACTTGTCAACTCTCACGCTCCAGGGATGGGGACTGCACAACCTCTCTGGACAACCTGTTCTGCTTGATTGCCCTCATAGTGGTGCTTTGTCATCTCCTGCTCGCTAGAAACTTGCAGTGTTTCAGTTTGTGTCATTATCTCTTGTTACCTTACATACACTTTGTTTAAGAGCCTGGCTTTGTTTCTTTGGTCCCTCTGAAACTGTCTCTTCTGTAAGCTGAACCCGCCCAGTTTTGGAAAAGGCCTGTAAGATCATCCACGACAAAAGCATGTCCCTAAGCACCACATCTACAAGTCTTATAAATACTTCAGATTTGTCAGGCATGATTTATTCTTGGTAAATTTATGCTGCCTTTTCTCAGTCACTTTGTTCGTTTCTTGTGTCCAGAAATGGTTTCAAAGAGGATTTTCTCTGTAATTCTCCCAGGAAAAAAGTGAGACCTACTAATGTGTAGTTCCCTGAAAAAAATCTTGGGTTTTTTGAATATTGGTGCAGTATTTCTTTTTATTCAGTTGGAGACTTTACCTGATCTCCACACCTTTTGAAATAGGAGAAAATAACCTTTCAGCTTCATCAGACAGTCTCTCAGCATCTTCCTGCAGATCCCATCTGTCTTCCCTAGAACTTGTAAAATCTGAGGTTTCTTAAGAGATCTCTGGCTTAATCCTCACAGTACTTGTAGTTTCTCTCCTCCTTGAATTCTATGTGTACAAAGGACCACAAGATGTTGCTGGTGAAGTCCAGAGGCATGTCTGCATCCATTGTCGGTAAATCTCCTGAGCTATTCAGCATCTGATGTGCATTTTCATTGTTCTTTCTTTTATTGCTCATGGAAGAGCAGAAAAAGAAGAGTGGAAGCTCTTCTTGTTGTCCACACCATATCTTGCCAGTTCCAAAACCAGGTGAGCTGGGCTTTTCCTAGCACCATTCCTGCATGTCCAGAGACTTCCTCCTTAGTCCTGCTTCCTCCTCCTTTACGCTGTTGTTCTGCAGTGTAGCTCAGTCACGACTTCCCTGTTTAGGTAGAGGCCATCTCGTGCTATGTCTGCTTGTTTTCCTGAGTTTTGTGCTTGACAGAGATTGTCCTGAAAGACCTGCTAGCTTACTTGAGCTCTATTTCCCTTCAAAGCTGACTCTCAGGGGATCCCACTGACCATTTCCCTGAGCACACTGAAGCCTCTGCTCAGATTATCACATCTTCATTCAGTTCTTCCTTGTTTTTTGAGTAGCAGATCCAGAAGAGCATCTCTTTTGACTGACCCCAGAGGTTAACATAGCCTGGAGTCCCATCTTACTCACTTTGCCCCCAGAGCTTTGCAGTCCTGATCTGCACTAGGCCATGGGTTTGGTGTCCATGTGGATGTGCAACAATGGGTAGTGGTCCAAGGAATGGAAAATTACCATAGTCTTTCTGCAATGAGTAGGGTCCCCTAAAAAAACCCCAATGAATCCCCTAAAAAAAGCCCCAACCTGTTGTAACAGCATGACTGTTTAGCAAGTGTGTGCCTTCATCCCTCACAGTCACCCACCACTTCCTTTTGCTCTCTGCTAACACACTGTTCAAGCTCAGTTGGTTTCAAAGCCTTCCTTAATGGAGCTTGTTCTCTCTCACTGGTTAATAGGACACTTTACCACTTCTGTGAACTTAGATCTGAGGGCAGAGAAGGACTGGTTTTGCTGATGCAAGAAGTCACTAGTTTCTAACTTCCCCATCTCAGGAGTCTCCATCAGCATCTCACTCAACCATAGCCTCTGACTGTTCTTCCTGCCTTGCATCATGAGCCTCAGGATTTGCCTCAGCAAGGTCTCACTGAAGACTCTGATTTTCTGGTCATCCTTGATATTTGCAGGCTGCTCACCTGGACAGGCTTGTCCACTGAACACTGCTGGGCAATGCACAAATCAAAAAACTTCCTGGGAATAACATTTTGGAACAGTTCATGTTCTTATTCCTTAGCCCTAATAAAGGCTCGCTGCATGCCCCAATATTTGTTACCCTCTGATATAGTAAAAATTGATGGAGGTGGTTAAAGGATGCTGAAGTTAAGAAAGAAAATAAAGTTCAAAAAGTTCTTTTCCCCCTAGGAAAAGCATCTATTGTTTCAGTGTTGACTATTGATATACACTACTTAAAAATCTTGTGTCCTTTTGTATAGCTGCATCTGTTCTTTCACTGGGATGCTCAAACCCTTTTTTTTTACTTTTTGGACAGCTGCATAAGATGAATGCTGTGTGAGCTAAAAATGCTGCCCTTTCCTCTGAGGCATGCAATGTAAAATAATCAGGAGGAAATCAAGACAGAAAGTAGAAGTGTGAATATGGTTGCTGCAGCTGGAGTCATATGGAAATACATCTGAAAATGAAGTGCCAAACAGAAAATTAGTATGAATACCTTCCATGCCAAAAACCAAACAACTATAGACTTAGAGGGACTACAGAATGCAGCAGAGGATGAAACTGAAGAATTAAGAAAAGGGAGTTCTTAGACAGTGGTATTATTTTTTCTTTTCCTTTTCTTGTTTTCATATGTGCCTGAAAACGTTTTAGGATAGACAAACAGATGACCATGGACATGAACGACTCTTCAAGTGTAAAGGAAGTTTAGACTGTAAATGCATTTTTAAGAATGGGTTTAGCTGTGAAAGAAGCAGCTTGGGAAGGCCCTACAGTGCTGTAACCCCATTAGTCACAGTGGAAGAGGTAAAAGGGCTTGTTAAAACAATAAATGGATGTGGAAAAGTGGTGACAGAAGGGTGAAAGCAGCAGCTGCACCCTGGAGGAGATGGGCAAACTGAGGAATAGGTTTCAAAAGAGAGAAGGCAATTTTTATTGTGACTGTCCCCCCGTTCTTGTCCGTATTAGTTCAATGTCGCCTTGACCCTCCCTCCAGCAAGCAGAGGGAGGGGAGGAGACTTCCACACTTGTCAGTATTGGTTCTTCAGTCAGATCAGGAGGATACACTGATATGACACTGGTTATTTTATTAGTATGTGGGTCAAAATAAAATCTGGCAGCAAAGCTTTTCAGAAACTGGGTGAGTACTCCTCTTTTCTGTGATCTTGTACAGAGTCTGCAAGGAACCTAGGGTAGTTTATCTCTCTTACACTATTACATGGTGCACTGTAGAAAAACTATTGCTAATTTTGGTGGAAATGAAAGTGTGGAAGCTCCATTTCCTCACTCCCTAACCTGAGTGAAGACTCATTGAGTGCACAAATCCTGGAGTTTTGTTATATTCTGATCTATTATAAAGTGAGTTAGCTTCTTCCTTAAAATGCTTGCAACCACACCCTGCCCCACTTCCCTGTCTAGCACAGACGTCCAGGGTACTGGATTCTCATGGCCAAGTGAGTTTTACCAGAGTTCTGTGCCACTGCATGACACTTCCCTGTGTCTTCTTCCTGCTGCATGAAAAAAGAAATAGTGACTTAATATATGAAAGTTAATCAAGCCTTCTTTTATTCTGAGTGGCTCTTCTTTCAAGCTAATTAAAATAATTCAGATGAGTGAAGAACATTTTAATTGACTTAGGATTGCAGTTCAGAAAAAATAAAATATTTCTAGTGGAAATACTTTTGGGGATTAAGCCAGCATCATAGCATGCAGGAGAGTTGAATTCATCTGTTACTGTGTTACGGATTTGCTTCATAACTTTGAGAAATGCTTTCACCTTACTTCTGAATGCCAGTTTTGATGGTCCATTCCACACTTTGTTTTGTGCATTGAAGTGAAATGGGCTCTTGCACTCAGAGGGTTCCTGTAGGTTTAGGAAACTGTCCTGGAGGCTGAAATTCTGGATTTGGTCAGCTAGCCTACAGGGCTTGTTCCCAAGGAGCTGTTCTTACCTGAGCTCTTGTCTCCTACCTCTCCATGCCTGCCACTCTTTGTGCCAGCTCTGGTGTTTGTGCAGCCTCATGTCCATGTGATGAGGAGCATGACTCAAATGAAGATGTAGGTAGGTAGATTTACAGAGCATTTTCTAGGCACACCATTGCCTTAACTAAGCTCACTGAAAAACATTATACAGGCAAAGTGAAGTAAAGCTTGGCTGGGGTTGGACCAACTTGGAGAGCAGGTGGGATCACGCCTTTGGCAATGTCTACCACAGAGATTGAATTGGAGCACTTCAAAACCCAGTTAGCGCTTGCTAAGGGGACACAGGGGCTTCTAGGGACTCCCCCTGATAGGTGGCCCTATTCTCACACATGTGGATTTCCTTTCAACAGCCGATCATCTACAGTCAGAGTTTTTTGGTTTGGTTTTTCATTCCACAAGATACAGGGATTTCCTGCATGATGTTTTTTTCATGAGCTGCTTGCATGCGTTTGCCACTAAATTTCCTCCAGGTGGGATGGAGAATTGAGGGTAACATGTTGATTTTAAAGCTCACACAGCTACATTTATGTTCTCCATGACACAAACTTTATATTGCTTTATCTCATTTTTATGTTTATGTAATACACAAGTCTCTACTTTCTCTAGTGTCATGGAAGATGAAGGTTTGCATTTTTATACACACAGACACTGTTTGTTTGAAGTGTCTCCTTTCTCCAGAATATTTGCATGCCTTTGAAAGTGGTTGCTGAGTGTTATCTAGCCTTCAGGTGATGGCAAAGCACGGCTTTATTGAGAAGAACTGGAAATTCAGAATAAACCCAGGACTTAATGTCCCAAAAAGGAGAAATCCTATTACAAAGTAACTTACTGCTGCTACACTGAGTCTGTATCCCACTGAAGTCAGTGATTTAACAGCAGCAGATATTATATTTGTTACAGATATGACCAGTTGTCACATATGAAAAACTAGTTTTGTATGTAATTTCCAATAGTGTGTTGCTCTGAAGCTGTATTAGAATTGGAATGTTACTCAAAATGTTGTCTAAAGTTGGTTCTCCGAGAATCTTTCCAAGGATTCTTCTTTTCCTCATTGTTTTGGAGTATAGGTGAAAGATTTTTTAATTTGTTTTTCTTCTGTCTGATTCTCAGGAGGCACAATCAATCAAGAAATTACCTACCTTGATTCACTCTGGATTGGTAGCTGTTTATGGCACAGTTGTTTTGAATCATATAGTTCTCTTTTTGGGAACAGATGATGGACAGTTACTGAAGGTAAGCTGAGTGTGGCAGTTCTTCCCTTCTCCACCAGCTGCTGTTGTGTTCAAGTGGGTAAATATTTCCTTATTAATTCAGTATGTTATAAACAAATATGATCCCCTGAATCTATGGTTTTTGTTTGTGAAATAACTGCTGTATGGTTATTTGGGAGAGCAAGATAACTTTCAAACGCAATTAGGTAGTGTTGCTGTGTAATAGCCTGTCTCAGTATCCCGCTTCTTTCCCCAGGTGCCCATACCCTCTCCCTTCCCCTCCCATGCTCCTTGCTGAGTGCTGTCTGTCAGTCTTGGCATTCCAGCAAGGCCATCGTATGATTGGCAGAGTTCAAAAGATGCCTCTCAGCCCTGGGGACATTGGGCCATCCAGGTACCATTTGTCCCCTCAGACTCCCCCCCCTTACCTGGTCGGTGGGGTCCCTACCCCTTCCCTCCTCTCTCCCCGGGGTTAAAGGACACGGCAGCCACGCGGTTTGTGGTTCTGTGGGAGCTGTTGCTGCGTTCAGAGGCCTGTGTGCCAGGAATAAAGCTCTGGATCGAAACCCTCCAGCAGAACCCGACTCCTTTCCTTCACCTCACCTTAAAGCTTCTCCACCAGAGGCAAACCTGAGCTCCTGCATGCCTGGACTTGTCCCAAGCACCAGCTGCAGCATCCAGCCAGGCAAAGGTGTCTCTGAGGTGGAACCACCACAGCTGCTGCCTCTGGTCAAGCAGCAGGCCCAGACGAGCCCAGGCACGTTCCATCCAGAAATATTGGTATTTCATTCCAATAAGGTAGCCCACTAAAATTCAAGTAAACATTTCATTAAAACTCTAGTGCCCACAGTATTAATTTACAGACTGTGGAGTTCTCAGTTATTCTGCCTTGTTTTGATTTTTTTTAATCCTTGCTTTGATTTTTCCAGTAGAAATATTGTTAGATTTTGGAAGGGTGTTTGTTTGTTTATTTGCCTATGTGATGTGAAAAGCTGTCCATTAGAGAGAAGAGTCAAGATTCATTTTGCCTTAGCTTCTGCATAGTTGGCCTACACTAACTTAAATCCATTGCTTGAAAGTGGAAGCCATCTTACCTTATTATCAAACATTTCAACCATCCAGTCAAATGTCTTTTGTGCTTTAATTTTTTCTGAGTTTTGTGAAAATGTGCATTTCCTGCCTACACTGCAAAGGATGACTCTCATTCTTTGTCTTTATTAAGCATTTGGGGAGGAATATAGTAGAAACATTGAAAAGCTTTGTCCATTTGATTTCATTTTGCTTTTCATAATGAAAGATGAAATTGAAATCTTCCATGTCTCCTTAACACAGTGGAGACAGTGAACACATTTCCCTTTTTTAGTCATGAAAAACCAAAGGTGGTGTGCTTATTGACTTACAAAATAAAGTTTCTGGAGTCTCTGGTTCCCTTGAATTCTGTGCAAAGTGTGGTAGAAAATAGTAAAGTTGGGCAAGGTAAGAAAAAGAAATATTATCACAGGTGTATACATAGAGAAGCCACACAGAAATTTATGTAAATTCCTTTTTACTTTATGGGTGTCTGAATGTTAGTTTGTTTTCTGAATGCTAATACTTCCTTCTCCATTGATAGGAGTAAATGGTTGTTATTTTGGGATATAGGCATTTCTTCCACATTCAGTTTCCAAATCAGTCAGTAACAGGCTTGGTGGAAGGCATGTTTCATATGCTAAATCAGTGCCAAATTCAGTGCTAAATGTGTCTGGCATGGATTTTGTTGAAATTCTGTTCTTGTGGTCTTTTCCTTCATCCTTCTCCAGTGTGAGAACTAGTGCAGTAAGTGAATTGAATAATGACACAATAATTCATCTCAGAAGCTTTGATGTAACTGGAATTAGGCTTTTGTTTAAGATATTGACTGATCAATAAAAGAACATGGGAATAATTCAATTACACATGTTTTAGGCTATTCTTAATGAGGAGATGAAATCTAATTGCCCAGAGGTTTTATATGAAATTGAGGAAGAAACTTCCATTTTCCCCAAACTACGACTTGATCCAGTGAATAATAACTACATCTATCTGTCCTCTGCCAATAAGGTAAGTACAGCATTTAATAAAATAATAAATTCATATAAACCACTGCTTTAAGGATTTCTACCGCTTTAGAAGTGAAGCATCAGTTTGTGTCAGTTAGACTTTTAATATGCAAACTGCAGTTACCAACTTTCCATCTAATATCTGCTTATGTTGCCTATGTTTGGACTGCACTCCTGCAGAGCTTGGAAGAGCTTCTGCTGTCATGGTGCTGCCCAGTGTTGCTATGATGCAGCAATACCCTTAATTCCGTGGTGATTTTATGCCATTCTGCCAAGGGAGTGTTTGTTTCTGTTTTTCCTGCAGGCAGGAAAATGCAGATCATGCAGAGCCAAGCTTAGAGATGGCAAATAACTTGTACACTCTTTGGAGACAAAACAATCCCTATGTTGGTAGGTCAGGGTTTGCCAGTCAGTTAAGGATTTTCTAAAGTGAAGAAATCTCTTCATTTGAGAGATGGCTTTGAAGCCTCAGTTCTGATGAAATCAGTGATAATGCTGTAATCAGTGATAAAATTCCCATTGTCTTCAGTTAGGCATAGACTTGAGAAGAACAAAAGAAAAGGGCAAAGAGAAGTGAGCAATGTGTGCATAGTGAGGCCAGGGAGTTCAGCAGAGGCTGAGAGCTGCTGCACGTGAGCAAATGAGTTGGAGCTGCACGTGGAGCAGTGAGCAGCTCCCAGGAGCCAGTACAGTTGTTGCAGCCCATCTTGCAGCAGGGCTACTGAGCAGCAATCAGAAAATCCCTTTGTCTGGCCAGCAGTGGGAAAGATGGCACTGGAAGCTTAAGGGCTCGCTGTCCATCTTAGCTGAACAGGATTTCACCCAGCACTTAATTACCGTCACTTGAAACAAGATCACTTTTCTGGCAGTGAGCATGGTGTTTTAGCCTGTTGTTATAGAGCAGGGGTAAGGAGAACCCCTGACTGATATAAAACATCTATCACAAATATAGAAAGAATCAAAGTCTCAGTCAAAAGGATACATAGATATTCAAAGTAAGACTTGAATTTTCCTTAGCTTTGATAGAAGACCAAGTTGTTATAGAGGAACAACAGCTTTTAGGAATAAAAACTTCTCTGATTTTTTTTTCTCTGATTATTTTCTCTTGGAGTGAAGTAAGGCTTCTACATTGCCTTCTTAAACTTGGTAGTAATCTAAGATTATGACTGGATTCTGAATTGATTATCTCACACACTTTTCAAGATAAATTGAATTTTATAATATGTGGATGGAAAAAACAGTAAATATAATTTTGCAGGAAACAGTGTATCCTTGTTTCTGTTGACAAAATACAGGAATTTCTCATTCTTGCAAATTTGTAAAAATATTGTTTGAATTAGTTTTTCTTACTAAGATCATTAATTCACATTGTTATTAATCACATTATTTGTATCTGTATTCAGTATTTGTAATCCGCTTTCTCTTTTTCTTTTTCCTTTCCTTTTCTGAAAATGGCTGGCTAGGATATTCAAGCTGAATGTACAAGTATAGATACATACAATATAGCCACAATTATCTACATTTACTTACTGAAATGGCATTTTCATGCATGCTAAGCAGTTGCATGCGTTTGTTCTAGTGTGCACATGCAGTAACCTGACATGGTGATGCAAACACAGATGCATTTTGTTATGCGCATGCATTTTTGGATGCACCTTCATCAATCATTTAAATATCTCCATTCGGAGGAGAGGAAAATGGTGTTCTGCTAAGCAGAGCATTATTTGTAAAATATACCTCCTTTCTCTTATTATCTATACTTCACTATGCTGATCAGCCTTTCTTGCATTAATCTGCCCATGCTGGCCTTTGAGTAGTAGAACCAAATTCTTATTGTCAGAGGTGTTTCATTATCTGATGGCAAAATACAGTGTGTGCAAAATAGGCTGCATATTTCTATCCAAAGGTCTTCTGGCAGAGGGGAATCCATAAGGAGACTTCCCCAGAGGGATTGTGCTTGGTTGCTGTCAGATTTTTAATGGTAACCTTCAAGTTTCCTGTTTATGGAGGCTGTATTAATTCAATGTGTTATTGCATTCTTTGGTTTCAGGTGAGAAGAATACCAGTTGCAAATTGCGGTAGATTTGCTTCTGAGCAAGAATGCTTATCTGCAAAGGACCCCTACTGTGGGTGGTGTTCTTTCAATCAAAGGTATCTTTTAGTATTTTAGACTGTCATATAAAAGTAGAGCATTACTAGTCAGTGTACATTTTGACTGACTCGGGGCTATTCAACATCAAAATTGTATCTACTGATTTTTTGTGGAATCAGTCATAGCCATAAATGTGAGACACTTTCTTGTCATGCAAAAGGGAACTTGTGAAAGGCTTTGTAACCTCAGATTTTTGAGATCTAGCCATAAAATATATGTTGGGCTAAGAATAATAAGAGGAGATATTTTGATATATTTGTAATAATAAGAAGATATATATCTGCTTTTAGAAGAGATATTTTTGTTTTTCAGATTGAGAGAGAAAATTGTATACTTGTGCTTGAAACATCTTAATAGCTGGGAGCATTTTGTATGTGAGAAAAAGAAGAGTGCTTAGTTGTCTTCTATATTAGTAGTTCATTTTTTTGGAACCACTGACCTTGGTTTAGGCCAAAGGAGAATTTCTTTCTAAGTACTTTGTTCCCACATTTGAATCATTAATTTTGACACTAAATTTGAAATCTATTTTACATCTGGGGCCTGGACTGGAGAAATTCCTGGTTGTCAGGCCTAGTCTTAGCAATTGCAAGCAACTACATCATGTAAAACTAAAAACTTGCAAAGGACCATCCTAAATTTAAATTGGCTTTTTGTCCTTCCTGCCCTGGTTGTGCAGCTTCCTGGCAGTCTCATTTTTTGCTGACAAAAATATGTCTGCTCATTTTCATCATGTGTATGTTTATGGACAGGTTATAGTTATTTGTTCTGGTGTTCACATCACCTTTGCCTAAATAAGTTCCTCCCCTACTCTCTCACACTCACCTCTTCAATGTGTTTGTGCAAGCAGTCTCTCTCTCTCCCTTTTCATTTTGATGTGCTGAAACATTGAACTTCATTAAGGTCCTCTCACTTGACACACTCCTTTCTTACCTCCACTCCAGTAATCCTTCCAAGAAATTCAGGCATCCTTTTAAGATAAGGATGGCCAGGACTCTCAAAGTGTTCCAGAAGAGATTTCAGCTGTGCCTTGCTTAATGTTGTTTAATCAATCTGTCCAGGATGCACCTTAGTGTGTTCTGGGATCACAAACGTCTTTTTCATGACAGCATCACATTGATGGGCCACAATCATCCATGATCAGATAATGCCCCCAGCTCCTTCTCTTTCTTTGTTGTCTTTCCAACTGATGAGTTTCCAGTCTATAACACATATGGGTTGTGAGATTTTTATTGCTGTAGGTACATGTTCTTGTACTTTATGCTTTGAAATGTCATTCCATTTCAAGGTTATCCAAATTTTCTGTGTGATATTCTTATCTTCCTTTGCATGTTAATGTTCCCAACTCTGTATCATCAGCAGATGTCAACAGTGTAAACCTTCTTTTATGCCAATTTGCCAGTGATTAAAGTCTTAAATTAAAGTGCCTATAAGGTGAATTTTTGAGGAATTCCACTAGTAGCCTCTTCTAGAAGGTTAATACTGCTCATTTTGGTTTGTTACCCAATTGGTGTTACCATGATTTTGCTGAAGATCTGCTGCTTTGTGTTTGGAAAGGTAGTTACTGGAAGAGAGCAGGTATTTGTTCTGTAATACGTTTTCTTCAAACTCTGTTTTGCTCCCTTGATAGAAGCTGTGTATGTTACAGTGCTAAGCTTTTCAGGCTTTTAATTGCCTTATAAAGAGATTGTGAATAACTCTTATTACTCAGTAAATCCCCTGCTTATGAGGGGAATCACGAAAAGTTTCCATTTGATTGAAACAGAAATAATTTACTCTTTTGGAGAAAAAATTAATTACTATCATACGAGTCTTGTTCAACACCCACATAATTTTTTACTGTTAAGTACTTAATGTCATTAAATATTTGGCTTTGTGAAGAGACACCTCTGGGTGAAACTTTAGGAAAAGAGGAAGAAATTTTTAGCCAATATTTTAGTCCAAGTCCATATGTGTCCACTAAAGCAATGTAGTCCATAATAATTTTGAGGTCAATGATGTTTTCTACTTTTACAGGGAAATAAGTTTTCTGTAAAACAACATACACACTCCAGTTTTATGTAAAATTTATTAGGAATGCTCGTTTTTCATTTTAAGGACAGTGTGAATTAAAATCCAGTCCTTTAACGAAAAATGTGTGCATCTCATTGCAAGTGAAAACAAAATGAAACAAAATGTTTCCACTGTTCCTATTTCTACTCTTTCTTCCATAGGGACATATATTAATTTTCCTTTTCACTTGCCATCATTCAAACCTGTTAGTCACAGTATTGTGTGATTTCTCCTAATGTTTCTGGATTTTTTGTAGATTAATCAGATTGGCCTGAATTATGCTGAAATACAATTCAAATACAAGATATTGATGTTTTACATGCATTTTCCACATGGAAACATGACCAGAGTTACTTTTGCATGCAGTCAATATGTGGGACATCAGTAGACTTCATTCAGGGTTTGGTACATTCAAGAAAGAAGGAAGCCTCAACTTTCTCTGAAAGCATGTTCTCATTCCATGAGGAAATCAGTATGCTTTGGCAGGACAGAGAAGGCATGTTAGGATCTGTAGTTAACAAAGATTAGTGAAGCAGAGACTTAAGTACAAATTAACCAGTATGCATACATATTGTGTTATCACAGTGGAATAAGAGGAACTCAGTTCTAATTGTGTAGAGAAATCTTTAGTATTATAAAGGACTAGTTTGCTGTGGAATATTAAAAAAAAATTTTGACTCTGCTTTTCTCTGTACACATATCTAGGCACGTCTGAAATCTGATCCAAAGGTTTCATACCTTACACCTTCATACTTGTACAAGGTGCAGTTCACCTTTCCAAGAAAGCCAGACTTAGTTGCCTGAGTCTGTATGTTAATTTTCAGACTCCTGTGGTTCACAAATAATATTTATCTGCTATATTCATTCACTTGCAAGTAATATAATTTTTTTTAAAAAATAGGGGTACTACAGAATAATTTCATCTTTAGGTGAGTGTAATTATTTTGCTCTTAGCCTTTGCAGGGCAATTTTGAGAATTTATGCTGAGGGGCATCAGATGTGACTGATTCCTATGAAAATGACTGTTCTCCACAGCACACTGTTAGAGTGTTAAAGGTCAGCTCTTAAAGCAACAAAAGATGCATTTTTCCCTCACATAAAGACAAGCATGACCCTGGGTCCTGGGAGGCATTACTGGTTTTGCTATTAAACTCTCAGATTCTTCATTGCCAATTGTTCACTGCTTATGTTCCTCAGGCAGTCTTAAGAAAGCAAGTAGCTTCTTCCTGGGACAGTTGTAAATATTCAGTTTGATAAACAGTTTTTAAATATTTCAATATTAGCATCACTGAAATGCATACACTTATTTAGTGCCAAATACTAGGAGTGTGTTGCCTTGAATCTTTACCATTATAATCCTCACCCTGTCAGAAACTGTAGAATGTCTTTCTTTTGTCTTTCCTCGTTGCTGGCGTGAATTACCTGCCTGTATGTTTCTGAGAATGTGGTTTATGCACATCTGTTGATGACAGATTCTGTCTTCTGTGGCTCTAAAACTGTAGTGCTAATGAGCCTTTGTGATCTCAGTGGGGTGAAGAGAGATATAAATGAGACTGAAATTCACCCTAGCTCAGACAGTTTGAAATACGTCAGGCATATATAGTCCCAATTTATTACAATATCATTATGATCTGAATGTATTTAGATGCAAAACCTCACCAGGTTCTTGTCCAGCAGGAGCTCAGTTTCCTGAGTTAGACCACAAAGGAAGTGACCTTGTGCTTAACTGCATTCCAATTGCCAGCATCTTGATCTGCAGAGAAGATGACTTTATGGTTCCTAAGATTTGTGGGGCTATTTTGGGCATTTCAGAATGTGGTGGATATTTTTGTTGAATATGTTGTTCATTTTGGAGGGAAAGCACATTGTTTGTGAAATATGTTTTTACAGTGAGCTCCTAATGAAAAAGGCCCATACTTTGCAAGTCTGAACTAATTTCCAGTTTGTAGCCAAGGAATGTTTTATGCCAGGCAGATATCACTGTTCATAGGATTGAAGCTATATATATGCTTCTACATTTGGTAGAAAAATAGAACTAAAACTATTAAATGTTACATTTATTTATAAATATTCAATCTTAGTATTAAAATATTAAGATATATTCAGTTAGCACTTACTTGTCTTTAATTGCTAACTGTATGAAATTACTTGGAGTTAATCTATGAATTGTTCATTAGCTGTTGACAGTAGACAGCATTTTAAGGATTCACCTTTTAAACTTGATTGTCCATCTAATTTGTATGCCTAAGTTGTCTTTTTCTTATAACATGTTTTTAATGTAGTCTTTGTAGTACTTATGTATCCCAGTGTTTCCTCATTCTTTCCTCATTTTTTGTTGCACAGTGTATTTTCTATGATTTGGCATCTCTAACATTTGTATTTACTTTGAGCTATCCTAATTCTGAAATGTATTTTGTACTTGAAGACAGAGAAATCTATTTTGAACCTTTTCAAATCTGGTGTTTTTATCCCAGTGCACTGACAAAAAAGGGAAGGATTACCATTCAAATCAGTGGGTGACAAAGGAGATTAGGGAAGAGGATGCATCTCATCAACTATGCATGTCATAGTCTAGCTTTACATTTGAGCTTCACTCCTATCCCTTCTTATACCCTCTGGAGAGAGCAAGCAGCTTCTACAGTGTGGTTCATTTCATTTTGGTATGGATGTCTAGCAGGGTAGGTGAATTGTACCCTAAAGAACGCATTTCTCCCCACAGAGTGTGAAGGGGGCTGGGGGGCAGCGAGGGGAGCAGATCTAGAGCTGTACAATGGAACAGTCAAGTTGGCAACAATGAATTCCATCCCGGGCTACCAGTTCCACTGTTACTGGCCAAGCATCTCATGTTTGCTTGAGTCCCATTGACTCAATGAAAACCCTCGAGCATATATCAATGCAGCGTAATTAATTTTGATAAGCAGAAGATTTTACTGATTGTTTTCCTGAAGCTTTTTGCAGTTATAGCCATATTTCTGTAAAAAAATCAATAGTGTTCCTGTAAAAAATCAATAACTTTAAATAAGTTGAAGTACAGTGTCTGAAGTCAAAGGCACAATAAGGAGGCTAGTATAATTTTATGTATACTTTTAGGTGCACATTAAAAGAAAATTGTACACATTCAAACAGCATAAATGGTTGGTATAACATTTCACATGCACCTGATAAAGATCTGAAAATCCTGCTAAGTTTCCCTGCCAAATATCAGGTATGTACACCCAGTTTTATGTGTGTTTGTTTATTGTGACTTAAAATATGTAATTTTGTTGCTTATTGCAGCTTGTCTTCTTTTGTCACCATGTTCCATACATTAGTTCCTCTTACCCCAGCAATTGGCAAATATCTTGGAAATCTCAGTAAGCTCGATGGTTCTCCTCCTCTCCTATGAAACGTATCTTTAAGCTACACTTCATGATGCTGAGTCAAAATTTCAAATATTTACTATGCTAACATTGCTTGGAAATGTTTCCAATTGTATCACTGTATCAGCTATTTTAATATTTCCAGTAACTGTATATCAAGTGCAGTATGGAAGTTCTGAGCTTTGTAACAAGTTAGAAAACATTCACTGGGACACATATGCTAACAGAAATTCTTAAGTGCTCAATATTAGTCTTTACTCTGTATCTGTTCTCAGCACATGCAGCCTTGAATATTTGATTATCAACTATTGTGACTGGCCACCTAATCTGCACGCTATTGTTTCTGATTTCCTGATTGAATACACTAATGTAATCATATTTGTAAAGCACTCGCAGCCAGAAACAAAGGATAACTCATTACAATATAAGTTCTGTTTCATAATTAAGTGCTCTTTGGTTATGGATACAAACGATCTCTCTCTGTGAAGATTCTTAAATATTTTTTAAAGAAATATAACAGCATATAACACAGCAATATTCTAGTTTTAAACTCCAAAATTATTTAAGATTGTTTGCTAACATACCATACAGATCCATTTTATTTCTGAAAGTAAGCAGTGCTGTTACTTTCAGAACTCTTTCTGTATTGCTTCTTCAGCTGGAAGAGTCACTCTCCTTTGAGACCTTACCTAGTAAATTGTTTGCTTTCACCACAAAAATTTTCGTTTTGTGCATTTCATAGTTCATCGTTCTCTGTAGAGACAAGGTGATGACTTAGTAAATATAACAAAAAGCCCATTGTGTTTTTATTGTTTTATAGGTTGTTGTGACTGCAAATGTAAGCAAAATCCTTACTTTCTGTATGATAAAAATTGTAACAAGCGTTGAAATATTTTATGAAAACGTAGTGCTGAAAAATTCATCCTGTTTCTGCAATCTAACCACTCCAATGATAACTGACAACGGTATGTTCTACTATTAAATGTATTTAATGCTTTTTCACTGTCCTTTAATACTGGGGACTACTGTATAAATACAGGCCTAATGAGTGTGAAAGTATGTAATGCTTTTTATTAAATGTCACTGAAGCAAAATAATTCATATTTTGTTGAGTGATGTGAGTACAATCACAGTGTTCTTGGTGATTAAAGTTTTGTTAATATAGAGTACTCTGTGGAAGTAAATAGCAGACATTACCGTGTCTGGAAGCAGCTTCTTCAATTGACCCTGTGGCAGTGCAGTGCCTTAGCATTAGAATATTTATTTACATGGTGCCATTAATAACTGTCTAAGGAAACTTAAGATAACTGCAATGACAATCAAGCTGGCTGGAGCAATGGAAGCAGTGTTGGTCTAGTGCTTTGCCTTGACAAATTAACCCATCTTAACTCTTCTCTAATCTGCAAACTGAATTTGTTTTTGCAAGAAACTGTACTGGCATAAATAAGAGAAGAATCTAATTATGAATATCTGTACAATAAATAATCTTAACATTTAATTAACTGTTTCAACCTGCCTTAGACACTGTGAGAAAGTGATTGTGCAATGTGGAAGATTAGCAGAAAAATAGATGGTTCAGGGGCAATTTGGTGGGTACATCCTTTTGACTTGATTTCATTCATCCTTCTGAATTATTGGTTGAATCACATTGCAGTAATTCTGACACTGCTTTGTTCACCAGTGGTTCTCAGAGTTAGATACCTGAGCAATTTGTATTGGATGTGTGATGCTTGTGATCTGGTTTGTGTATCTAATGCAGCTACAAGTTTTAGAATGAGGTGGTAAATTACCGAATGTCTAGACCTTTGAGCTGTTCTTTAGGCTTTGATCTCAAGGATCAGATAAAAATCCTTCACAGTGGAGTCTTATTTGACTAATGGTAGGGCAACGTCCCCCTTGCATTTCTTCAAGAGTCTGTATAGAAGTACAAAGCTTTTTTAACAGAGATTGGCCTTATAACTTCTTAAAGTTGCTTATGTTAGAATGCAAGAGTTTTAATATAAACTAAGGAACACATAGCAAACACAAGGATTCCCACATGTTTTTAAGTGACTTGAAGAAGAAACAGAAAACAGACACATGCCTTGCCTTTATCTCTCCCTCAGTAATATAGCCCAAAGGACATGGAATATTGTGCATGAATCTGATTCTCTTATAAAAACCTTGGTGCAGGAAGAGGAATGAAATTTACCAGATACTTTCAAGGACCTGTTGTTTTGAAGAGCTCAGTGCTACAAAGAGCTCTCTCTCTCTCAGGGACCCTTGCCCCTGAAGAAGGTTCTTTGGAATATCTGGATCTGAGTAGGCTGCATGGCAAAAACTCCTCCAGCGTCACAGAAGTGTTGTGTCACGTTCCTGTCCAGCGTTGGGAATTGAGAAGAAAAGACTGTCACTAGAAAGTGACAGCTGGAGTGATATCCATGAGTATTTTAATCCATTAAGCCTTCTTTAGTAAACACTATTAGTGGATTTTTAAGAGGGAAATGTCCTTTATTGGCCCAGTCCCAAAAGCCATGTTGTCTTGTAATTTTGGAGTATATAGTTTGGTTCTCTGTCTTCACAGACTAAAGCTTTCTGTTAATTCCATTAGCAGGTTTTCAGAGAACAGTTGTTATGGAAGCCAGCTCACCTTGCCTGTGCTTTGTGCCAAAAATGAGCCCTTTGGCAGTGTTAACCAGAAGGCTGTGAGGTTAGCTTGTGCCTGCCAGTATTTACTGCTACTCACGTGCTCCTGTGAGCTGAGATCTCTTAGTGGATAATTCAAGTGTGAAGTAACATTGTTTATTTGTGGTATCTCCTGTAAAGTGACCTCAGTTTCGCAAGAGGATGCACTTGCAAAACACCTTTAGGTATCATTTCCTGGAAAAAACATTTTGAAAATGCCTGCTACTCAGTGCAGTCTAATGCATTTTAAAAGGTCAGTGCAGACCATACAGAAAATAATAGGTTCCATTAATTTCAACACAGACAGAATCAGGAAAGCATATTTGACTGTGTTGTTTTTAAAGTATTTATACAAGTTTAAAAGTAAATACAAGCTCTGCCAGTAGGAGATAAATTCCTTACTTTTACTTACTACTTCTAGTGAAATACTAGGAGTATTTTACTCTTTCTGTAGCTCATGGCCTGAGACCTTTCTCATGTATGGATTTAGGCGAGTGATTTAGGCAATTGTGTATCAACACATCAGATTTTTGCTGATAACTAGATTTCTGGAGATGCAAACAGGTGCTTGATGAAGGATTTCAAAATGTCTGTCTGTACTCATCCACATCTTTAATCATAAAAATGCTGTTGAAGTCAGAGTCTGCTATCCATTTAGGAAGGAGTTTGAACATGAGTGGTCCCAAGGGCTGTTTCTAACAAGCAGTTCAGACGAGTTTGCAGTGAGCACCCAAGTGCCATGCTGCCATGTGGAGGGAGGAGATACCTACATGAGCAACACAGATGTAGCCAAAGCTGGCTTTTATCTGAACAAGACAGCCTGTCATAAGGGCTGAGTTTTCTCTGTCTTTGCAAGATAGGTATACTTAAAATCCATGTAACTTTTCTGGATTAAAAAGCTAGCTACTTTCTAGCATAGAGAAGTCAGAAGAGTCTGCAAACATGGGTTTCATTTGATCCCAGGCAGCCATTCATTTCACAGACTACACATCTGCAGGCACACAGATGAAAGAGACCATGGTTTAAGTGGTATATATCCAATTCTACTGTTGGATGTGGTATTCTGCTCATAAGGGAAGATACTCTTTCATACCACAGCTGCCAGTGAATTGTTGGTATAGTAATTGCTAGCTGAAATAATGGCAAATTGACTCATGCAATCATAAAAGATTTAAATAGGATGAAAATTGCTACTGCATAGATTACAAAAGGAGACTCTGAAACCAAGTCTGTGAGACAGAAAGAGAGAGAAGTATGGTATGGTGGGGTCTCTTGCATTAGAACAGTCTGCTGTGTTAGAAGACAAGTTCAGAGTCTGGTTATACCACAGTATATATCACTCTGTGCTTTTTGAGAGATGATTTTATATCCCTGTTTCACAGTAGCATTTCCTTATCTATATCCTGACAATAACATTACTTTTATTTGTCATGCAGTGGTGGTATGAAACTTAATTAATACATGTGTATAAAGCATTGGCATAACTCAGCTGAAGAGTTCTGTGGAAGGACAAAATCTGGTTATTTTTATCAGTCAGAAGCGTGAGTGAATGTATGAGAGAAGGTGCATACCAAGTATAGAACAGCTACTTTGAGTTTTCAACTCAAATTATTTTTGAACTGTTATTTCTTCTAATATCCATCATATACCTAACATGTGCATTTTTCCAGATTGTCTAGTTCTTGAAGCATCACTGTCCTCAAGCTCTTGGAATATCACACAAACATTTCAGTTGAAAAAGTAAGAGCCTGATTCTTGTTAAAGTTCATTGTGGGGTTGTTGTGTGTGTGTGGGGGGAAGGTGACTAAAGTCATTCATCATTATTTTTTCTTTTTTTTTTTTTTCTGTATTTATCAAGGAACTACATAGCACTAAAGATAGTCAGATCTGTTTTCTTGGCCCACTTCCTCCTCCTCCTCTTTTTTTTTTTTTTTTCCCTTAAAAAGCTATTTCTTCTGATGACTCCCTTATTTAATGGGACCTAACTGTAGGAGAGTCATTACAATGACTGAATTTATGACAAGTGCCTGAAGAGATAATAAAGGATGTCACAATAAGATTAAAATTCTTTTTGTCCTTGCATGAAAGGTGGGCCCCTGGTACTCAGTGTAAGGCCTAGATTAGAGAAGTCAAGAGATTCTTTAAAATCACTTTGTGAAGCTGTTTTAAATTAGACCCAGATGCAATTTGAATATGCTCTATAGGTAACATGAATATAATTAAACTAGAAAGTAACATGTAATCTGCTAATAAGAATAATGAATACCTATTCTTCTATACACATTATTTTTCAGACTCTCTGTTGAGAGCTGGCAGAGGAAGCATTCATGCCCAGTACGTGGCCTAACACTTTATGATAGGTGGTTGTTAATATTTAGAAAGATCTGGCTAACATATGCTGTAGGTAACTACAGTGTTCCCATTCAGAATGCTCCTCCCCTATGCAAAAAGGCTCGTTCATGGGATGAGATAAAACTCTTGCTTTTTGGGAAGTGGCCCATCACTTCCCTGTCCCTGGGGGAACATGGGGAAGGAGCTGTCTTTCTCTAAATCAGAGCATTTCTCAGCGTGTTTGGAGAGGGACTGTGCTGCTCTTGGCTCTCTTCCATATTGATGGAAGCATTGCAAAGCAAAATAGACTAACTAATCTCAGAACAAGAATATTTTTTGGTAGATGAAAGCTATAACAAACTGGCAATACTTTCTAGCACTACACATGGAACAGAGGTTCAGACAAGCTGAAAAAAAATCAGTGATGGTTTTCTGCCCTTTTATGGTTAAAAAGTACTACCTGGCCACTCAATGTACTGGAGTAAATCACAGTAAAATGTAACCCAAAGTGTTTCCTCTGCTTCCTGCCTTTTTTGAAATTAATGACTCTCAGCATCTCAATACAGATTGTATTTCATACTAAATTTCTTCTCAGAATACATACAGCAGAACAATGGGCTTGGAGGGTAAACGGACTTTTATTCATCTCATTACATGTTTGCTTGGTTGTTCCCTTGGGTTTATGCTCTTTTCTGTCACTTGAAATTTGACATTCATGACTGAATCTAGATTGAGTTCCTGTATCTTACAAAAGCTCTGTTTCTGTGTTACCAGCTGCTCACGGTGTATACACAAGGGTGAGTGTGCCAGCTGTGAATGGATACGTGTCTCTCCTGTCACCACCTGCCAGGTGAAGTTTGTTGGGGAAAACTGGAATCCCCTGTGATGCCTTTTCCTTGTATTTTTTTATCTGAGCAGCAATCTGTCTCTTTTCTATCCTGACATGGTGAAATGCTTATTTTTTTCCAGGATGATTGCAGTGCAGCTGCTTCCAAGGGGATCACTGCTGTGCAGAAAACAGAGGTCAGTTAGCATTTTAAGATCAGCATTATTAAGGCTCTCTGGATTGGGGGAGAAATCTATTTAAAATCAGAGGACTTTGCAGAAAAAAATAGGGAAATGGATGAGGAGGAAGTCATTTGCAAAGGAAGATAATGTAGAATTTGGATTGATGCTATTTCTTCTTAGTGCTCTATTGGTGTTAAAAGGTACCAGCAAAAATTTGTGTTTCAGATGCAAGCATTGAGACAGTGAACACTGCAATTGTCATGTGCCTACCTCTAGATGCAGTGTTTACAACATTGCTTTAAATGCCAAAGTCCCTGTATGCTGTATTTAGTCACTCCACAGGAGCCAGCATGCTGAGGGCTGGAACATGTGAGCTGACCAACAACAACCTAAAAAAAAAAAGCAGAACATTTCAGGCTTAATATCTTACCTAGACTTAAAAGCATGTTTGAGTTCTGCTGTCACAGACAACTCTGGGAAACTAGGCTTCAGAGTCTCAAACCTCTTCCTCATTTTATGCAGCCAGATCACAGCTTCCCCTGAAACATAGCTGCCAGGGGAGCAGAAGGAAGGGGAGGATGTGCCACCCAGTTTCTGCATAACAGAGAAGTGGCTAGAGGATGAGTCCAGGAACTGAAATCCATGGGTGTTAGTAAATCTCTAGTTCACACTTTGAGAAAAATTTTCCTTGTTTCCAGGCTGTAGACAAAACTGGAGATGGATCCACACAAGCTGGATCACTGGGAAGGAAGAAGTGTCACTAGTGCTGCCAAAGTACCTGCTGAATCTGGTTACTAAATTCTCTACAGAATTCATATAGATTGTATGTGTGCATACAGTCTAAATTATTTGTCTCATAGGCCAGCCCTTTAACCTTCTGATCATAGGTCAGCCCTTTAACCACAAGGTTATCCCTTCATTCTTTATGGAACCAAAATCTTTTTATTTTCTCTCCAAACTGAGTGATCTTTTTGTCAGTGGTTGCTTATGACAGGTGTTAGGAAAGAAATGAGTAGTGGAGAGAAAACTGACTGATGAGTAAGTACGTAGAGATTTGCTGCCTACACTTTTTGGTTTCTGCTTTTCTGTGAGTGATGCACAGTTGTTATAAATAGTGACTTATCTCTAAGTGTTTCATTAGAACTACCCAGACTTTTACTTCTAAGACAGGGATTACCTGTTAAATTCAGCTGCTCAGCTGATGTTTCTTAAACAAAATCACAAAATACATCTTGTTTTTCACAGAGACATGTGGGATTGTAATACTTGTGCTTCTGAGCATTAATATTCTGGATTTGATCTGCATTTAAAGCATTATGGCTGGTGAAACAGAGGAAATTCTTCTTTGCTCTGCTTCCAAGTGCATTAATTTGACATTGGTAAATAGTTGGAATTGCCTGGGAGATGGCTTTCTTCCACATGCTTTATCTTGGAAAGACAGTGATGGACAAGGCAGTGAAAGCACCAGAGGCAGTGCAAAGGCAGATGTTTATTTAGAAGTGATTGATCCATTCAGAGAGCTTGAAATTGCATTTGAAATCCTGTTCTCCTTTGACTGCATGTGCTTTAAGGAGAACATACTGGAGAGTGGAGAAAGAGGATTTGTGTTTTCCCACAGCCCCAGCTGAGCATTTAGATTAATATACTTTTTTTCAGTTCCAGCCCCAGCCCTCCTCCTGACTCCAGCTGCTGGTTTCCATGCATGCACCTTCCCCCTCCCCTGCCAGAGCAGCAGCTGGAGTGGTTGGATTGAGTACCCTTGGCTAGGGAGCTGCTTTGGCTGGAAATAAGTGTTATCTTTCAGCAGGTTGTTGTTTGTCTGGAGCAGTTCCCCGTCCAGCTCTTCGGGGCTGTGTGTCAGCAATGCAGGAGGGGCTGTGCCAGGGAGGGGCTCCCAGGGTGGCAGACCCTGCCCAGCCTGGGCTGCTGCCAGGTACCCTGTGACACCTGCAGCCATGCTCAGCTCACCTCTGAGGACATGGCTGTTCACACAGCCCCAGGGAAGTGTTGGGCTGTCCAGGGGAGGGGGGAGGAGGCTGCAGCTCAGAAATATGGAACTCTATTGAAGCTGACAGGGCTGTGCTGATTTACATTACCTGAGGACCTGGTGCATGCTGTCTGTATGTCTCTTTGCATGTTTACACTTTAATCACATGCCTCACAACTAGTGATTTTTATAAATATCCTTCTGCCTCTCTGCTGTGGCCCCTGTTGCCCCTGGGCATTGCCCCCCCTGCCATGTAGCAGCTAGAAGGTCAGGGGCTGTCAGGCGCTGGGGAAATGAGCACTGCAGAGCCCAGGGAGGGCACTGGCTCCTTCCTGTTTTCAGTGAGGAAATCGTTGGGTTCCTTTGCTGCTGAGGCAAGTGTTGCAGATTGTGGCAGTCAGGCTGGGTGGGAGGTGGACTCTTGAGTAGCTGAGGTCACCTTGCCTCGGTGCTGTGGCTGCCCTGACTCCAGGAGGCCAAGGCAGGGTGCTGTGAGGGGCTCAGGGAAGGGGAGATTGCACAGGGGACTGAAACTTTCCATGGATAATACTTCTCGTGATTTCTTTGTGTGTAAGAAAAGAAGCAAGGCAGGTCATCTGAAGCACTCTGGGATGTGTGGTGCCTGGCAAAGAGAGCAGTGGGAGCCCTGAGGCACCACAGTGAAACGCTGCACCCCTGAGCAATGGGTGCCTGGCATTTCCCTCACGAGGGTTCACAGCCCTGCTGCAGTCTGGGGATCTCCATGTGTTTGTGTGATGCTGTGGTATTCTGGTGCTTCAGGGATCCCTGGTGGTTACCAGTGAGAACCCAAAACAGTGTTTTCCTCCTTTCTGTGCTATTTGGCTTCTGAATTTGTGTGAGGATATTGACTGTCCTTGGTGCACTGGAGGTTGGACACAAGCAGAAAGATGCAGGTAAAGAAACAGCGGTTTGTTGGCTTTAGTATCTTAGATTTCTGCTTTACTTGTCCTGTCCCAAGGATTAAACTGATTTCCAGATCATCGTGGGAGTGAATTTTCCCCCTCAGGCTGTTTGTGAGGGATTTCCTTTGCCTTCCTCTATTATCCACACAAGAGGTCATCTTGGAGGCCCTTTTACAGGACCTCTGGCCCCAGCCTTTGCACTCTCTGGCCTTTTCCTAAGGCACAAGCTGCAGCTTTCCGTCAGTGCTGACAGATGCCTCATTTGCTCTGGGGTGCTCTGGCATTCAGTGAACCGTGGCAGTGTGTGGGGACAATGTGCAGGGACCTTTTTGAAATGGTCAAAGTGTTGTGACCCCGATGGTCCCTCAGGCTACCAGCCCAAAATCTTAGTGCTGCTTTGGGTACATGAAATTATTGATGGTGAGAAAAACCTGTAGCATGGACTTTCCTAGAGACTGTGCACCAGCACCCTTAACAGGATCAGGAAGACTGAACTTCCCAGTGAATGTGTCCAGGGCTGCACAGCAAAAATCAGGATAATCGCAATGCTCTAAAAACTCAAATTAAACCAGTAGTACAGGCAGTCTAAAGTTAAGCTAAAAATGGTTTGCCAGAGCAGGTCCCAAACAGTTTGTGGTTTCACATGCGTATTTTCCTGTTTTTTTGAATGTTTCAGTTTGTTGTCTGAAAGATAGACAGAGAGGAAGCTGTCTGTGTGATTGTAAAACTGGGGAAGCAGCAAAACTGCTTAAACATGAGATGCTGTCAAAAGTATCAAGAGAATACAGTAGGGAAAAAATATCTCTTCTTGCTCAGTAGTGTTAGTAAGTTAGAATAAGTAAACATAGACAAAGAAGAGCACAGTTTCTGCAAGACTGTGACAACATCACAGCAAACTAGAGCTGTTTCTAAATGCTGGAGAACTTCTTAGCCTAAAAATAAGATACCAAAAGACTCCCCTGCAGTTGTTTTATACCTTTAATTCTGTGTATGACTTTGAAAAGTCTTTCTACTAAAGCTAATTCTGGGGTGCTTTCTCAAATTTTCATTCGAGGATTTCACCCTGCTTCCCCTTTTCAGGTCACAAAAGATGCCTTCGCTTGTTCATCTGATCTCTCATAGTGACAGCACCATGGGTTTTGTCTTGCCTTTTTTTTTTAGTTCTTCAGGGGTCACATGAAATGTATCATTTCAAGCTGGGTTTTTATGCTACCTACCTTCCAGTATGTCAGACTGTGATTTCTTTAGGCAACTTTCTTGTGAGATAAATTGAAATATAAAATATGTAGGCGAAAATAGTTGCTTTGTAATAAAGTTGTGATTGACAGTACTTCCCAGGATTAAGTTAAACAGGATTTAAAATTATTAATAAAAATGTATCCCAGTGCCATGAAATCTGTGTTTCTGAGTGCTGGTTGTTTTTACAGCTGTTGCTTATCTGCCCAGCTTTTTCATAACCAGATCTTGTTTTGCTTTCTTTCCTAATAGCATATCAGCATTCAATCCATTGAACCTTTGTGGATTTCTACATTAGGCAAAAGTGAAATAACAGTCAAAGGAGAAAACTTTACACGTGCATCAGGCATAAAACTGATACTGACTGGAATCACTGGCTGTAAACCAGACGTGTGAGTTAAACTGAAAAATAACACTATTTACTTTGCATGGTGAAAATTATATCCATTTTGCTCTAGCAATATGGTTGTGTGAACAGTTGTCATATAACTGTCCTCAGCAGAGCAGAGGATGCTCTGCACTCCTTTAGTCAAACTTTCACTTTAAATTACCAAGGGATGAAAATTAATTTGGTGTTTGAGTACAACACAAAGGATGGGAGGGTTGTCAGTTCTCTCAGTAGCAGTGGGACAGTTTCATATCTGTGGCTCTCTATGCCTTCTAGCAAGCACCAAGAAGCTAGGTCACAGGAAAGCTTCAGTTTTTGTTTGAATCTCCTCTGCTTCAAAATATTCCTCATATATTCTAGGATTCTGCTTGTAAAGCACAGACACCATGCCAGGGAATGAAATCTCTTGTACAACAGCTCCTATTTTTCTCTGTTGATGATCACACTGTGCAAGCCCCTAGATAATTAGGCAGTCTTATTCTGAATCAGTTATTTTCAGGTGCAGCTGCAATGGTTGCCTGTGATTAGGAAGCCCATTTTACATAGCTTGCACTTAAAAAGGTAGTGTTCAATTTTTGCTTCAACCATGGATTTTCAGGGAACCACTGAGAAAAAAGGAGAGAAGGAGGGTAAGACAGGAAGTAGAGAGAAAGAGGAAGGAGTGAAAAAACGGGAGAAAAGAGAGAAAAAAAAGAAGAAAGAAAAGGAAAATGAAGATTGTCATTCTTGACTAGCTCATAGAGCATGCTGTTAGCACAGAGAAGTACACAGTAAACAGCAAAATCACACATTACATAGCCTCATCCCAGGGTTGATTATCTATACTGTTTTGTGTGATTATTGTCACATAGCAACTTCATTCAAAAGATGCCCTACTTTGTCTCTTCAACTCCCTGCTCTCTCTTTCCACCTCCATCTGGCAGCTCAGACAGAGATTCAGTTCTCTTTTCTCCTTGTCTCCTGCTGTAGGCTATAGGCTTCATGTAGTAACACCAGTAAGTGGCATCTTGTGTTTCAGTGTTTGTTTTCTTTCTTCTTCAGCATTAAAGTCAGAAATGTGCTGAATGATACACAAATGACATTTGCTCTCCCACCAACACGTAAAGAGGCCAAAAGTATATGTATCCAGGCTAATGGGAAAAAATGTTCACCACCAATGACCCTGCATTATGTTTCTCTGCCATCATGTTCTAGAATTACACCAAATACCTCCTGGATCAGGTAAGTTTGTCTTCCTGTACTTTTTATGTATTTATTCAAATGTAATTGCACTGAGCCAATATGAGCCTTCTTCCTTGGCCAGACTGCAGCTGAAGCAAGTTTGGAAGACTGCTGTAAGCTTTGTGTTGGATAAATTTAAGCCTGTGAAGTGATTTAACAGATAGGGTCATAGTAGCTGCAAGATGGATTCTGTAGAATTCTGCCTACCTCAGGTCTCCTTTACAGAAGTCAAAAGTAGTCTATTCCTACTAAACCTAAACCCAAAACATGGATAGCAGAAATTCTAACTCCAATTAATTTGATTTCTTGATGCTAATATAGCCTTCATCTGTGAAACGGTATAAAGTATCAGAGGATTGGAAGGGAAGTGAAAATAATCATCATTGCACTGATGTACACAGACTTGCTTTACAATATGATTCCCTAAAGCCAGGAGAGCCCTTTTCAAGCCTTTGCTGTGTTCTGCAGAAAACTCACAGACCTGGTGAAAGACTTACAGTGGTTTTAAAGATATTCTCTGGCACAGCTTTCCACCTGTCTCTCTGCTTTCACAGTTTTTACCTGTTCTCACGTTCTGAATCTGATATCTTGTCAAGTGAGGATTTGAGGGAATGGGTTGGGCTGGCAGCTGCAGCAGCTAAGCAGCCAGGATGCATGCCCTCATCTCCAGGTGAGAGGCAGCTCAGGCAGCTGGATATTAATAATACCTTAAGCCACTCCAACTCTGTAGAGCAGAGACTGTGAGCCACAGCCCTCAGACACAAGCAGCATTGTGTGCTGAGACAGATGGTCTGAACACCGCCGAGAATGTTTCCTGTGAGGAGCCTGGCACGGAGAGTTTGTCCTGAAGAAGGCAAGAATTGAGCACAGGCAGGGCTGTGCTGGGGCAGTGAAACACCGCAACGCTCTTTCTTCGAGGCAGAGTATTAAATCATGCTTGGGTTCCTTGGCTGCATAAATAGAAAAAAAAGGTGAAGAGTCCCTGAAAAGGAGTATGCATGTGTGTGCAGTCAAGTCCTGTGGTTTTGGGGTAGCAAAAGTATTTACCATGACATTATGAGGAAAGAGTGGAAGTACACTGTATAGCTCAAATTATCTTGTTCTGTAGTTTGACTTTATTATGTTGTCTGCTACCAAAGCAAAATGCACTTGAGTAGTTTATTCACAACTGAAACCCTAATGCAGGATGTGCCTGTGGGAAGAGAGATAATATTAATCTCCCTTTCTCACCACGTTTGTTTGTGTTTTGTTTTGCTTTGGTTTTTGCAGTGGTGGTCGCAAAATTACCACAACTGGTAGAAATTTTAATGTGGTGGACAGTGTGATTATTTCAGATGACCAGAGATCAAACCTCACAGTAAGTCTGAACCTCCTTTATAATACCAGATAGAGGTCTCTTGAATCATTAGGTTGTTTTCCTAAGGTTTGAGGAGAAGAGACCTCAATAATTTCCAGCCATTTGCACGGACATGTCAGTCACCCTACTGAAATAAATATGACCACTTACAGGATTACAGTTATACACATTCTTAGTACAGACTCACAAATACACATAAGCTGCTCTCCTGCATAATTCCCTGAGCTTTTTTTATGGTCTAGGGACAAATCTGTCCTTTTTGAGTCTCCCCAGTCTCCACATTTGGGTGTGTTGGAGGAGGGGGTGCTATGCTTCCCTCTGGCTCTGTGCTGAAAGCCCATAGGGTGCCACTGCCTCAGTGAGGGGCAGCAGGCTGGAGCTGAGGTTGGGATGAAACCTCACAACCTTTCTGCAGGGAGGGAAGCACTTTGTTGACCCTTGCAGCACAGAGACCAGAACACAGCAGAATCACCATGGAGTAAACAATGACCCAATGCTACAATGAGTGTAGCAACCCCTTCTCTCAGGAGTTAAGTTAGAAAGAGCAAATTCCTAGGAGTGCTGGAGAGCTTGTCTTACTCTTCTCTTGTCACCTGCATTGAGGGGAAAGAAGGAAAATTCATTATCACAATTCCTGTCTCATTGCAGGAAATAGTTACCCTAGCAGTGAGCAATCAGCATTAAAGCAGTGTGCAGAGTGTGTGACAAATGCAGTTAAAGGTAGACATGAGCTCAACACAGAAATTTTTCCAGGTGCTCTGCATGCAGCCCTGATCTCAGAGAAGAGGTTTAGCAGGTAGCTGTGTGAAGCTAGGAAGATATTAAAATAAATTTGAGTGCCTCTGTTTGCGATTGTACCCACTGTTGAGTATTTAATGACTGTGAGAGCTTTGCTATTGCATTTCTAGGTCTCTAGGTGTCCTGGAAATGCATCTGAATATCATTATTTAACGCCAAGCCTGAGCCATGCAACAGAGGGTAAAGTTGTTGATATGATGTTAAGAGTGGATACTACCTTCATACCTTGTGTCAAATTACACTATCACCCAGACCCAGTGTTCATTAACTACCAGCTGCACACTGAACTGGATCCTGATCTGGAATTAAAAATATATGTAAGTTTTGAAATAGTAAACTACAGTACCTAATTTAAAATAGTGCTTGGAAATAAATTTTTTTCTTACTGTATTTAGTGACTGATCATTTCCTTCAATTTTTTCCCTCTAGAAAGAAAATGATAACTTGAATATTTCTAAAACGGAGGTAGAGGTTTATCTATTATATATGACTGGTGCACAGACCAAAAAGATATGGTTCAGTGTCCAAAATATTACCAAAAAGCCAGACCGTAGCACCATACTGTGCAAATTCAAAAGGGAAGGAACCGACAAGATTGACTTTTCCACTGTGAAAGTTTTCGTAAGTAGAAATCCCTTTTGTTGCAGTTCAGCAGCGTTTGAATGTTTATACAAGAGTAGTGAAATGTATCATTAGTGCTGCTGTGGTACTTGGTAGTACAGTTTTCTTCCTCATGCCTAAGCATGCCTGCCTGGCTTAGGTGCACTGACAGAACTGAGTTCATTTTCTGGGGTGGTGTCAGAGGGGAGCTTTGCAGGCAGAGCTGAACTCTCTGAGCTGAGCTCCAGGAGAGCAGTGGCAGTCACACCTCTAATCTGCAGAGCAGACATCATTGGAACAGCATCACTGTCTCCAGGAGAGCCCCTCATCTCAGATCTGTAAGCAATCTAATTCTCCATTGGCCATGAGGAAAAGGATTGTGTTCTCCCAGTCACTTTTTCCTGCTAAAGTAGGTAAATATGTGTCTCAGGGATCACCAGTGAGACAGAAGGCATTTCTAGATGAAAAATGGGGTGGAATTCAATGTGCACTGGGAAAGCTAAAATGCTTTGAGCATGTGGCACAAAGCCAGGCCCAAATATAAGGACATTAGCATGGATGTCAAAGCTGAATTGCAGCTTAAGATATTTGCTCCATGAATAAGACGAAGATACAAATTTTTTAAATGCTATGATTACCATTTATGAAGGAGAAAAATTATGCCAGACTCTTATTGCAGTGTATGGTGGTATAAAACTGAAATAACTCTATTGACTTCAAGGCATATGGCTCATAGTAAAGATTAACCAAGCTATTCTTGATTTTTTATCACTTTTAACTGATCCCCCATCTGTGGATCCTGCCATCTGAGCCAGTTATGGCATGGAAAAACCTTTCTGAGTTTGGTGTTGCATTTAAAAATCAGTGTTGCCCTGCTCTATCACATGCTCATCCTGCAGACTTCATAGGAGTGACTGTCATAGAAAGGCCAGCACTTTTATAAAGCAAATCAAATGCAATAGTTACCATGTAACATTGCACTTCTAGTACCTTTCAATTTTTTTTCCAACATAAGAAAAATATAGAAGTAGCAAATCCTCACATTTTTTAAAACCTTATGAATAGATCATCATAGAAGAAGTAGGGCCACTGAAAAAAGGATAAGATGGGTATAAAATATAAGTTTGACTGAAGAATAAATGTATTTCTGGCCTTAGTTTTCCAGAAGAAATAAGATATTGAGTGTGGGTTCAAAGACAGAAGGATCAGTCTGCATGAAGGTGTCAGAGAAGAAAATGCCATTCTTGTGGCAGAAGGAAGATTCAGATAGATCAAAGGGCTCGACAACAGGAGCAGGATCATTCCCATCACAGCACTGAGGGAAAACTGACACATGACAATGTAGGCTTAGTAGGAAAGATTTTAAATAAAACAGAGGTCAGGAGACGTGTGACTGGAGAGCAGCAAATAAAAACTCCGTATTTTAAATTGGAAAAACCCCCAAACCCTAGGCAAATGGAGGCTTGCTGATTTAATCCTAGCTCTATGTAACACTTGAGAATGTATTCTGAATTACTCATGAAAGATCTGGAGGTAAGTGAAAAATGGGATAATTGTCAAAATCCTTTTAATGAAAGCAGATCATGCTAGATATCTTCATTTTCTAAGATGAGTGTTTTCCTCAACAACAAAAAAGCTATAAATCACATGTACCTGGAAGTCATTCAGTAAACTATTTAACATGGTGATTATGAGGCTGCCAGGGGTTAGAAAAATCACATGCTGTGTGTGGGGAGCTGGCTCTGGGCAATGCTGATATTCATACAGATATTCTTTAATATCACCACTGACTTGAACACAAAAATCAGGCATGCACTGGTAACATAAAGCTCAGAGGCATTACCAGGCCAGAGAAGGTTTTATAATGTCATGCGGAAAAATGAAATTAATTTAGGAATAGGAACTGGATTAATTCAGGTGTACCTTACACAGTCTGTGATTCATAAGCAAGAAAAAAGATAAGGAAAGAAATGAGACCACTAGATAGGAAGCTTATGGTGAAGAATAAAGATAATTGAAATATAAGCAGATAATTAAGTGAATGCTTTGTCTCACTTTTCAATAAACAAGGATGAGTAAAAGAAATTTCTGCTTTAGGAAATCTTCATTTGGACATGAGAAGTCTAGAAAAGTAGATGTATTAGTCACAGGATGTGTAATAATTTAGCCACTAATGCATTTGAGCCTTGGAAAAGGGTAATGGGATCCTAGGAAGGCAAAGACCAGAAGGGCTTTGCATAGGAACTGTGAAAACATAGAAACATCAGAGGAAAAACTAACATTTGCTGAAAGAATCTGCTTTGTCTCCTGTTCCTTGTAGCCCCAGAAATATAAAGGCTGTGTCCTCCCAGCCCTGTGGGTTTTTTGCTTGCTTGTGTCTGTGTAGCTGTGATGTGAGTCTCCATTTGGCAGTCTGCAGCTGCCCTGGCTGCTCACCTCCTGTGACAAGCCACTGATTGCAATCACCAGATCTCTGCCTTCCCTGCTGTAACCCAAAATAATTTCAACTCAACCCTCCTTTTCAATTATCTCAAGATCATTTCTGTCCCTGGCACTTGGTGGTATTCTTTTTATGTGCCAAAACATATTTTTGTGTCTAGCCTGTTTATAGCTTTAGCTACCCTTTATTTATGTGCTTTTGCAGTCCGCTTTCAGATCCTCCTTTGTGAATTTTCTCCTGCCATAATTATCAGTGGTAAATGCCTCAGTTTGGCATTTGGCAGACTTCTGCACTTTCATGTATCCCTAAGAATTAATGCCTGTCCTGCCTTTGCCAAGCCCATGGCTGGGGGATGTTGTACATGTATTGTAACATGTTCATGTACATGTTGTACCTGTACTGTATGTTGCATTTTATTTTAATGACCCTCAGGAACAACGTCCTACACAAAGGGGTTGAAACTTCCTCAGAGAAATAGGGAAGAGGGCTGTAGGCCAGGTGTCTCTGAAAAAATTCTACTTCCCTCATTCTTATTATGAGTCTTATCTTACTTTTCTGCTCAGTAGAGTAACACTGTGAGTGCAAACCTGACTTCCTTGTTTCAAAATGCCAAAATGTTTAGTTGCAGCTCTGACTGCATGAGCCACTTGGCCCAGCTGGAGGCCAGATCTTGCCTTGCATTTGAGGGTCTACTTTGCAGCAAGAGCATGGCAAAATTTGGTGGTGCATGAGGACTTCTAAATTTTTTCATCATTGCTCTGTTACCCTGCTTAAATAACAAATACAGTAAAATTTAAGTTAATGTTTGTTCATGTGCATTTTGATAAACTTCTACTGTTATTCCCAATAATCTACCATTATCCTTATGTGCCTTAAATACTTTTTTTAAAATACATTAGATGTCATTTTAAGCACTGATATATTGCCTGTCCTCTATTAACACAGCCATTGCTTTTCTTCAGGTCAAACTAGGAAATTTTGAGCATGAAGTCAAACCAACATCATCACACATATATTTATATGTTCTTATTTTGCTACCTATTGTGGTGGGTGTCATTATAGGTAAGTACAATAATGTATTATCAGCTTTTGATTTGCTGGAGGGTGTGATCAGGACATAGACACTGCACATACTCACATGTCTGGAACTGTCACAAACAGACTGATGTTTTGCCCCGTTCCCAATAAGAGTGGACAAAGTTAACTCTGTTCTGGTGGTGAAATCTGAATTGTCAAAATGCAGCACATCACAAGCATGTTACAAGACAGTAACATTTCTGTCTGTTCTGCTGGGATTCCTCACTTTCACTTCATGAAGCAAGCCACAGAACTGACATCCTGGAGTCACAACTTGGTCCCTTCCAGCTGTCAGAGCTCAGCTACCCTCCTGTCCCTGGGGCAGATGTACCCTAACAACCTGCTTATCCTCAGTCAGTGTTTGTGGTGTTTCTGCCCAGTCTCATTTGGATGATTCATGAATTTGTGGGTCATTACTAAACTGAGGGAGGTAATTAGTTGTCCCCTTCTCTTCCTGGTGCTCCACTTTTTTTAATGTGTCTTTTTACCTGGTTATATATTTGATAAACTTCTATTTATTTTAATAAGTATAGGAATTTGTTCATTTGGTTGATTGCTTTTTTTAAAGTTCATTTTAAAAAGGAGCCATATGTCACGCCTTTATTCTCTCTAAATAAGCTTTAGAAAAGTTAACAATTTGTAAGTGGATTTTCTGTTCAACTGATTTTTTTATTTAATCAGTGCTACCTTAAGTAGGTTGCTATTAGTAGAAGTGGTTGTTAGAGTCTGTGTCTCACTGTGCAGGCTGTATATAACAGGATATGCTGCACTTTCAAATAAAGTTGGGTTGACGATTCAAGACCTTGCTAAAAGGAATGATTTTTCTAAAGATTGGGGTATATATATATCCAGATAACTAGGGCTCATGGGTAGTAGTACAGGGACAACAATAAAACACTAATTGTGCAAATGTACATTAATCTTTGTGTTTCTTGATAATAAATTATGTCTTGTATAGGAGTTCTCTGTTCTGTGATTTCTGTACTCAGAGTCTTTTTCTCTTCCTTTTAGCGGCATTCATAGTTACTAGATACAAATCCAAAGAGTTAACTCGTAAACAGAGTCAGCAACTTGAGCTGCTGGAGTATGAGATTCGTAAGGAAATACGTGAGGGTAGGTCTGCAGCATATTTTCTGAACTGAAACTGTCAAGAAGCTCCCATTATATAAACATTTTCCTTTTGTAGCTGTTAGAATATTTGTGTGTTGTATCAGAGTTGCTGTTTAATATTGTAAGCACTGCAGTAGCAGATAGCTCTGAGCTAATAGGATTGCATGTAGTATTTCCTTCAACAAAAAAGTAGATTGCTACTTTCCAGCTCCTAGGAGCTTCAGCTGTAAAAACAGCCCCTTTTCCCTGAAAACTGTTTTTGAAGGAATATCTACTGGGGCCAAGTTATAATTGTGATTTTGTGTCAACTAAACTAACTCTCTGGGTGGGGATGGGGGGGTGCTTTTTCAGGATTTGCTGAACTGCAGATGGATGAATTAGATGTGGTGGACAGTTTTGGAACGGTTCCCTTCCTTGACTACAAACACTTTGCTCTTAGAACTTTCTTTCCAGAGGTAAATATTTACAAGTCTTTCGGTTGTCAGCCCTGACTAATAGTAAAAAATTGAGGAAAGTCAGGATCAAACAACTAAAGGAAATACTACACAGTAATTGCACTTTGTTCTCACAAGAAGCTTTTCTTAAATTAAGAATTACGAAACAACACTTAAATATATCTCTATATTTAGCCAAGCCTTTGTGCTGTAGATAAAGCAATATTCTTGAATTTTCAAGGGTTGTGTGTGTCCATTTATTTTTGTTCAGCCTCACTGAGCTGCTTGCCTTTCAGGCCATCTTAACTAAGCTATAATTTATCCATTGCTCTTTTTTGTTCCCATGCTTTCACTTCCAATGCTATAGCTAATTAAAGTAACAGTCAGGCCAGCTACCATGCTAGCTAACATCATAACACTTCCTAATTAGATTTGTGGGATGAAGAAATGGCTCTAAGATGGTGCTGACTTTCTACACCAAGGTGGTGACAGAAATGGTAAGATGTTGATTCAAAGGGGTGCAGCTCAAATGCTTAGAAATGACATGAGTAGTTATGTGCTTTCCAGTTTAGAGGCAGATATTTTCAGTGTTTGTTGAAGCAGTTTGGCCACTGCATCAGCTGTTCTCTTGAATGTTTTACTTCCCTTACTAATTTTTTTTTTTGCCTGTGTGGCATTATCAGCCTCATAATGCCATTATCAGCCTCATAATGCCATTATGAGGCTGATAAGTGCCTTTGCCACAGCTTTCAATATTAATACCGTGAAGGTAACCAGTACTTACGAGCATTTATCCAGTTGGCAGAAGCTGTGATCCCAACTGGTGATATTTTCCTGTATGACTGGCACCAGTAGGTAGCAGCTTGGTTAGTTTAGGGCATGACTGGTATGGATGTGAATTATCTACCAGGCTTCATGTATTGCTCATCACTGCTGCAGCCGGGTCTTGCACTTTTGTCTGCACACTGATTCACTCCATTGCTGTTTGTGATCCTAGCCAAGGCTCATTGTGATAAAGTTAAATACATGTGGCAGTGCAGAATCAGGGCTTTGGTTTTTGCTTAAAACCAAATACCAGACACCAAAGCAGAATAATATTTAGCAATTACATATGCAAACTCTCTGTATCATTTGAGTCCAGTTCTCACACCAAAGGGAATATCTCTGCTGGTACTACTGTTATGCCCCCAGCCTAATTTTTAGAGGGTCACCAGGTGGTTTGAAGAAAGTGGAGAAGAAACTTTACTTCCTGTATCTCTTTCCTTTCTGTTTGTTTTGTTGCCGGGCATATTAGCATCAAAATAACATTTTATTCTTAAGAATGTACCTTTTCCTATACTTTCCTGTGTCAAAACAGTAATAGTCTGTGGAAGCTGACTCAGTGGAAATGCTGTGCTCTATGCAAATAAAAAGTTAAGAAGAAAGGTATAAAATTTGCCACTATGCTGCAGTCTGTAAAGTAAAAATGGGAAGGGCTCCTGTTCTGCCTCGGTGAGTCTCATGCCACTGCACATCCTGGAAATTATTTCAGTTGGATTTAGTCTCAGTTTGAAATACTTATCCCACAAAGGTACACTTGCTACTGTTAGCTCTCTGCAAACATACAGTGTCAGGCAACTTACTTAAACTGTTGTATACCAATTTCTTCTGCTAAGTACTTACTGTTTGCATTGCAGTAGTGTCCAAACATGCCTTGTGCTGTAAGAATGTGGCAGAAAAGCAGTGCTCCACTGAACAAATATTATAGAAGATCAGAAAAGCCAGTGGGGTACATATTGCAGCTGAGTGTCAGAAGGGTTGACAGGAGGGTCAAAGTGACAAACCACCACTTCCCTCACTAACCACATGTGTTTGAATGATGTCCATATTGCACTCTTTGTGCTCTCCAGTGTGATTGATGGGCTTTGTCTCATCTAATCTAAGCTGTTTTAGCATGGAAATTGAAACTGTTGACTGAGCATCTTCTGAAGTCAGTGCAGAGATGGGCAGCTCAGGAAAGCAATTCATCCCACTTGTCTGAGCCATCTCCCTTAGGATGGGACAAGCTGCTTAAAGAGGGACTCCCATACCTAAAATGAAGAGTGATCCACCCCACCTTTGTTCTGAGAGTCTTGCTTCCCACTGCTTCAGTTTTCTTTATTTGATCTAGTTTAATAGCTTTTAGTGCTTGTAGGTCTTAATTGGATATTATATCTACTCTTAAAATGTTCTTGATGCTTGATAAGCCTGATTTTTGCTTTGCTTGTTAAATTTGTCTTTTTATTTCTGTTTTCCCTCAGTTTCACAGATTGTTTGGTTTAATGCTCCAATCCTTGTTCCCTGTTCTCAGGCATTTTTAACCTTTAACACAGTTCTGGTTCTTTCACTCTACATGTGTGTGTGTCTTTTATTGGTAGTTGATGTTGGGCTTGCTAAAGAAGGTCTGGAGAAATGGGAATAGCCAATGGAGGAAGAGGGGGAACAGTTTGGTAGAGTAGAATAGAGCAGGAGGAATGAGGAAAAGGAGGGATGAACAATCAGATATGTAGATGAAAGATCAGATGTGAGATGCCAGTGTGTGCTCACAGCTCAAAGTCAGTCACAGCCAGGGCTGCATCAAAAAGAAGCATGGCCAGCAGGCTGAGGGAGGTGATTCTCCCTCTGTGCCCTGTGAGACCCCACCTGGAGCACTGCATCCAGCTCTGGGGCTCCCAGCACGAGAGGGACACAGGGCTTGTTAGAGCAGGTCCAGAGGAGGGGGATGAAAATGCTCAGAAGGTTGGGACACGTTTTCTGTGAACAATGTCTGAGCCAGCTGTGCTTGTTCAGCCTTCAGAAAGGAAGGCAGCCTTTCAGTTAAAATGGGGCTTGTAAGAAAGATGGAGACAGACTTTTAACCAGGGCCTGTAGTGATAGGACAAGGACTAATGGTTTTAAACTGAAAGATGATAAACTTAAATTGAACATAAGGAAGAAATTTCTTACGATGATGGTGATGAGGCCCTGAAACTCATTGTCCAGAGCAGTTGTAGGTGCCCCATCCCTGGAAATGTTCAATGCTAGATTGGATTTATGTAGCCTGGTCCAGTAGAAGATATCCCTACCCAGGGCAATGGAGTTGGAACTCGATGATCATGAAGGTCCCTTATGACCCAAACCATTCTGTGGTTCTGTAAGGAAACTAGGGGCTGCCAGCATGACAGATAAAGCAGATGACAGTAAATGCTGTAGATCTGTTGCTCAAGAGGCATTGACAAGGTGTTTGAGAACTGGGAGCTTCCTTTTGTGTGAGAGCTTTTGCTAGGACTGGATGTGTGGTGGCACCTGTGCCTCAGTGGAGACTGCCAGCATGGACGTCCTGGCGAGTTCATTAGTGGCTATTCATGGGGTGCCTTGCAATGAATGGAGGCAGATGAGCTCAAGTGTCACTTGGTGAACAGCAGCCCTGTTACCCAAGGCTGTCAGTGCCAGCCAGGAAGGATGCAGCCTGCAGCACCCCTTGCACACCAGCACATTTGCAGATGACAGTGACACACAGCTCTTCCTGGGGAGCCTTGGCTGAGTGCTGTGCTAGTGCAGCTCAGCAGCATGAGTAACACACACAGCACATTGAAGATGATACCAGGTCATTTTTGAGAGTTCACTTTCCAGTGAACTTTGGCAGCACCTTTACAGAAGTCACTGTGTAGAGTTTTTATATTGTATCTGCTAGAAGTCGACATTTCTATTGTTTTGTTTTGAGTAGTATCAGGAACATGCTTGGTGTGTTAAACGTACATGTGCTAGAAACTTCTGGTGTACTTGTGAATGATAAATATCCCCTTATATTTTAGTCAGGAGGCTTTGCATCCATCTTCAGTGAAGAAATGCCCCAGGTAAGCTGATGTAGTGTGATATGCCTTATTTAATTTTTTTTCAAGAGTGATTGCATCCCTTCTCTCAGTGCTGTCCTAGAACGCATCAGCTTGCATTTTCAGCATGTTCTCTTTCCTCCATGAGGGGGGTTACATGGGTTTTTATGTAAAAGGAGTTTGAAGTATAAGGTGCTCTTATCCAATGTGTATTTGACTTAGATAAAACAGAATCTCATCATGGGAAATGATGGGCAAACTTAACTATTGGCATTGCTTTGTGTATAGGGCAGAAAATGTATGCTCTGCATGTGTATATTCTGTGTTGTACACAAACATAAATGCATTTTTGGTAAAATCCTGAGACACCTTAAATAAATGCAAAATTCCCACTGATTTGAATGAGGCCAGGATCTTATCCCATATGTTTCTTTCAATTTTTTATGAGCATTAAGAATCCATCATAGCCAAACTACAGTTTGCTTATTTTTGTTTAACTATTCCAGAGCAGAGACCAAACGAGCAAGGATGAAAGCTTCAACATGTTGCATGCTTTAATTTGTAACAAGAACTTTCTTGTTACTCTCATTCACACCCTTGAAAAGCAGAAAAATTTCTCTGTGAAAGACAGGTATAGTATGATTATGCTTATCATCTTCAAGAAAAAGAATTAGCAGGAAGAAACAACATGGGTTGTGGCACACAAATGTATTTGGTAGTTTTTGCAAAACAAATTTGCAGTACTCTGGAGCATTTTTCCTTCTCCATCTGTACTCACTGAGGAAGAAAAAACATTGCCATTAAAACAAGCAATTAAAGAGAAATTGGAATGTTTGTACATATAAACAAAGAGGCAAAGGAGCAGGAAAGCTCAGTTCAAAACTGTAAACACTTCCTGCAGTTAGATCAACAGTTCTACAGTTTAGAAATGTTCTGTCACTGGAGCAGGTGTTGTTCTGCAAAATTAAATTTAGAGACACACATTCTGTGTTTAAAAAATAATCACAAGAGCAGATGGACTTGAATTTTTTATATTTTTGTAGCGAACAGTGGACAGTTTATGTGCCTAAGGAGGAAGAACTTAGGATATGAGCTGCACTAAAGTGTGTTTCATTTATTAAAGATGACTGGGAAGAGAAATTCCAGAATCAGAGCATTCTTTTTTTTGCCCCCACAGGTGCTTGTTTGCATCCTTCTTGACTATTGCACTGCAAACTAAGCTAGTTTATCTGACCCATATTTTGGAAGTATTGACAAGGGACTTGATGGAGCAATCGAGCAACGTGCAGCCTAAGCTCCTGCTCAGACGAACTGAATCTGTGGTAGAAAAATTGCTGACAAACTGGATGTCTGTCTGCCTTTCTGGGTTTCTCCGGGTATGTGTACACCTTTTCACTACATGAGATATGCAGAGAATTTATTGAATTGATTTTTTCCATAGGAGCTGTCAGAGGGATCAGTTTAAAGCATTCAGTCTAGCATTTAATATTATGAGTGAGCACTCTTCGAGTTTAGGTGGCTTAGCTGGCTGTCATCAGTGGAATGCAGGAAAAGAGCACATCTCCAAGCAATGATCATGTCACGTATTTTGGCAAGATTTGGGTAATTTTGTAATTCCAGCGTATCCTTTGCTCATACCAGACATTTCAGCCCAGTGAGATCTGTTGTGATCATATTGAAAGACTGATACACTTGACAGAATGCAGTGGTACCCATCTATGCAAGGGGTTGGAAAGCTACCAAGAAATGGAGATTTGAGGAATACCATCCTTTGGAAAACTAAACTTATTTCCAAACTTTTCAACCTCCAAGCAGTATTGCAGATTTCAAGATCTAAATTACTTCAAATGAAAACAAAATAAGCATTTAGTTTCATTTTAATATTTGCTCCTTTTAGTAACTTGATAGCACTTTGTTGTTGGTTTCAGTGCTTGGTTACTCTTCCTGTCTCTCTTATCAACGTGATGCTATCACGCTGTTGGTATCACTCTCATCAGTGCTTACATTAATACAGCAGCAGAATTGTTTGAGGCTGAGCAGTTCACAGCAGTTTCCTGGAACTGAGGAGAGTGCCAAGGAGCTGTCAGAGATATGTTCTCCATACACCAGACATTTTACAGAGCTGTGCTGGTGAGACGCCTTAGCCGGGCTGCAGGAATGGTGTCATGTGGAAATAGAGGCACATCCTTCCTTTCTCAGGTGCTTTCCTGAGCCCTGGGGTAAGGCAGGAGAGGAAATCCCCGGTTTCATTTCCTCTTTTGCTGATACACCAGGGTAAGTCCCACCAGCTTGTTCCCAAGACATTTTTCAGAGACAAAAAGGGGAGACACCAATTCAAAAGGAAACTAGTTGTTAGCTTGTTTTCTCAGAATACTGAAAATGGAAGAAGTAGCTGAAGTATGCATGCGAACATGTGCATGTCTCACCCCCACCCACTCTTTGGGGGAACTAGGAAGTGTCTGCCAGGTGGAGTAGGAGCAGCTTGTCTGTAGTGTGCTTGTGCACAGCAAGGGGCTGTGAGCTATCTTGCCACTCACTCCAGATGTCCCTTGCTATTTGCATGAGACTTTCACACTGAAAAGCAAAAGATGGAGGTTAAACAATAACTAGATAAATCTGCTTGGAGGGGTTTTCTTTTCTAATTGCAAGTTAATGAGTTACTTAAAAGGAAATAACACCATTTGTTACACTTCATTTTTTTTCCAGTTATTCATGCGCATTTAATGATTGCAAAAATAAATGTTTCTTGTATTTTTTGCCTGACCTAGGAGACAATTGGTGAACCTTTCTATTTGCTGGTGACAACCCTCAATCAGAGGATAAACAAAGGACCTGTTGACGCAATAACTTGCAAAGCCCTGTACACTCTCAACGAAGACTGGCTCCTGTGGCAAGTGTCTGAATTCAAAACAGTGGTATGTTTGCCAGCTCGTGTTTCCTCCAGGCATGGACAGCTGTAATGTTTTCTCTGTTTCTAAGAAGCTAAAATAAGGCTCTTGAGACACTAAGGTAGTGGTTAAGTGCCCAGATAGTAAATTGTTATTGCTGACAAAGTTTCTAAACATCGTAAGAGTTTAACTGTTTGTCTGATATACATTTCACAAATAGCACTTACTCCTCACTTCACAGCATGCATTAATCACCAAAGAGCAGGTTTAATGAAGTCTCAGGATATTAAAAAATCATTCTTATTTCAAAGTATACTACAAAAATATAAACATGCTTAGAATTTAAACTAAGCTACACTTTATGAATGAATGAAAGAATGGAATGCAGAGGAGTTTTTTTTTCTATTGTGTTTACTTGTGACTAATCTTCAGGCAATGATTTGCTGTGTGTTTCCATATTATTAGCACCAAATAATCTTCAAATTAGCATGGTTACAGCATTGTGGATTTTAATTAGATGCTTGGTTAAAAACAAGATATCTGGGAAGTCTAGCTAAGCTTCTGAACTTTACCATAGTTTTTTTTGCCTTTCTCAAAGCCCCTAAGAAGTACTTCCTGTTTTCCAGTTGCACCCAAACATCTTTAAAAGCTGGAGTTCCCTTACTGATTGTCATTGTGACACTGAGATGAGAAGGGATAGCAGGATTATTGCACTTTGGAGCATGTAAAAATTGTGGCTTTTGGAGGAGGAGGTCTGAAAAGGGTTTTCAGAATAACCAGAGCACTCTTCTGCTCCAGAGTTTCCAAGTGATTTTAGGTCTGAGAACTTAAAAATGTGTATTTCCAGTTATTTTTGTAGCTTCCTTGCTTCTTAACTCCCGACTTCCAGTCAGAGTTATGCGACACAATGAGGAGTATGAGAAGTGCTGCTGAGCAGTGGCCTTCCCACCTTGGGAGCAGAGATTGGCAGGCAGCAATGGCCACAGCAAGGACAGTTCAAGTGCTGTCTTTTCAGTCCTTTTCTGAGCCCATGGGCTAAGCCTCTGGTAGGGCTGAAGTTTCCAGGTCTGCCTGGAAGCAAGAGCTTGGAGGTGCTAAGATATAATACTGGAGCAGACTACATGACCCTGGAAAATGTGGCTGGTCAGCAGTCCCCTGAACTTCTGTCAGTGAGCCACATAGGAAACTCACTGCAATAGCGACATTTCTGTGGGTCATTTCTGACTTGTCATTCTCTAATGAAAGCTTCAAACTGATAAAGCAGTAGTCGAATCTTCTTCTTCCAAAGCTGTTGTTAGGGGCTGCATTTGAAGGTACTTCAGGCCAAGTTACCAAGTGTGCATTTGGAAAGGAAGTTTGTGACTAAAAATCGAATACATAATCCAAGGTCTTTGGTTTCCTTGTTTGTGTGCTGCCTGCTGGCATGTATTTGAGATCCAGAGTAAATTTAAATATATTGCTGTCTGTATCCATAGGATGCAAAACGCAGTGGTGATGCAGAGCAACAATTTTCAAGCAAGCTCAATATGCCTGTTACTTGTAGACTGCGCAGAGACATTTTCTTATTTATAGCACACATTCAAATTGAGAGCCCCTTGGGGGGAATAGCTGACTCTGCAACTGCTGAAGAGCCTTAAATACTTTTTCTAGAGCTACTTCTATGCATGTAGTCACTGATAGGATCTTGTGTTCAGACTGCAGTGAAGAGGAGAAAAGGTAAGTGGTCTGAAGGACTTGCTATCACTGGGGAACACTCTGCAGATGGATGAGGAAGTGAGAGCCTACAGCCCTTCTTGAACGTTGTTTCCTGCTTTTGTACTTTGTATTCCTGCTTTTGAATAGGAGATAATGATGCAGCTATAGGGTTAATATAGATCAGCTTTCCCGTTTAGGTGCAGCATTCCTCGGGCTTAGCTGAGAAGTGCTGAATGTTCCCTTTAAAGCCATCACAAAAGCAGAGAGGACTCCTGCAATAAAATTGCAGAGATGAAGTTCAAGGACTGTAGTTCTGGCTGGACTGGGAAATGGTTTTGTTAGGTGGTTTATCTGAGATTTATGCTGGAAGCTGAAACTGTGCTGTGAAGAGACTTAGGTGGAGTGGTGAGGCTTTCTGGGCTGGGGAAGCAAGCAGCTGTGCACATTTTCCCTTGAAAAATGGCATTGAACAGGAGGCTTAAGAGAAAGTAGGCAGTTTTCTTCCCTCACTAACACCACTTCAGATGCACTACATTGATGTGCAGGACCTGTTAGCTTACAGACTAGGAACCAAGTGTTTTCTCCTTACTGTGGAAGAACATTTCTGCCTAAAGGAATGCAGGTTTTGTTTGCTAAATGGAATAAATTCTGATCTGAATTTTCAAGTGCACTTGTACAGTTGCTCATTGCATTTACATTCTGAGTCTTGCAGTATTTTGTTGGTATTTTGATTTTCCTCTTTGCCCAGCCCTACAAAGCAGTACATTTAAATCTACCTCTCCAGAGCAAAGCATAAAAAAATACAGCCAAAAAGAGGGTTATATAGAGATGGTGAAGCAAATCTGTGGCCATTTGGTGTCCAGATTTTTTTAAGCTCTGTAAGCACTTGAAGATACAGGGATATATCTGGTAGGGAGTTCAATTCTCAGATCAGTAACAGGGTATAAACAAGGGTGTAGATGCTCTGCATGAGAATCTCTCCTTTCAGAACTGGGAGTTCAGTTCCAAACCAGTAAAAGCAGGATACAGACAGGCTCCTAAAAATCAGGGCGAGCTCTGCTGATCAGGAGAGGTTTTTAACATTCAGGCCATTTGTAACCAGAAAAAAAAGAGGACCTGGAAACATGTAGTGTTTGAATTGCATTAGAGCTGTTCCCTGGCAGGGCCCCATGCCTTTTTTAAAAAGGCCACAGACCTTGGATCACCCGACACCCTTCTGTTAACCCTCTCTGCAGGAAAGGGTGAGGCCCTGAACAGAGATAGGCTGCTGAAGAACATACTCAAGTGGAGGAATTGAAGGAAAGATGCTTCTAAAAGCGCTGGTCAAGTATGGGCTGAGAAGTTGTGCTTCTTCATGCTGCGCTTGTATTTGAGTACTGAGAAATAAAGCTGCCTTGAAAGAGACTTGGATGTGTCATGGATCCTTTTCTCAGGCTGAGGAAGCAGGGCTGCTCTCTCACAGGCAGACAAGCAGCTGCACCCCTCTGCAGATAATTTGTTCAGTGACTGATGAAGGAGTGTGCTCCACAGCTGAGTGCTAGCCTTTCACTGAAGAGATTCATTTTGAATAGAAAATGCCAGTCTGGAATGGGAGATATTCTCAGTGGTGGATCTCCTGTGGGAAACCAGGGGAGACTTCTTACACTGGACTAGGTGCTTCAGCATTCCTTTGAGTAGTCATTGCTTATTTTTAAAAAGGCATTTGGGCAGTTGAATGCTTTGCTGAAATCTGTTTGCATTTTTAGATGGGAAGAAATTATCTAATTCACATGTTCAGACAACTGCCTTTCATCAAAAGTGAAGCAAAGCCATGTAGTGGAAGGTTGTTTAAAGTGTTTAACTGCTTTATGAGTTAAAAGAGGGGTGTTAAAAAAGGTGGGTGGGCTGTAAAGGAGTAAAGCAGAGACAAGGAAACCAATTTCCTAATAAGACATCATGGTTGTGGTATTATTAGTCACATTTTGTGAGAGATAAGGAAGCTGTTAAAAGTATGTGATGTAAGGGGATTTTTGTCAGCAGAAAAGAACACAGCAGCCCTCACTACAAAGTGAACTGTGCAGATGTTGGCTACAGGAGAGTCCTCTGAATTAGAGACAGATGGAGTGTCAGATACAGCGGCATCAACAGCACAACCCTTCCATTGTGCAGTGCCCATCGAGCCTAAATTTAACTCCTGCAGCATTTTCTGTGCCAATTGGCTAACTCTCCTACAGCTGTTCTATAACCTCTTCACAGGTGACTGTTCTGGCTGCTGCAGAAGGATCATACAATCAATCCGATTTTTCCTGTGGATTGTATTTCATAGCCTGGGAAATGGGAGTAGTTTTAAGGCAGTTTTGTTATGTGGTATGTCCTGGTACTGGCTCATTACATAAATTGCCTAACTTTCACCAATCAAAGAGGATTTTTTGGGTTTTCTTCCATCTATCTGATAAATGGAAATATTATTTCTTCAGATGCATAGCTGATGCATAGGGTAATGAATAAGAGTCTTTGAATAGCCCAGATTATTGTTCTTCATTTCTAAGAAAATATGATACTATCACATTGCTTTATTAAACCACATCTCATTTATTATCTTCTATGGTTATTAATAGCTCTGCTAAATAATTCATTGTGTGAAATTAATTTTCAAGGAAACTACAAATCTGAAAAGCCATCTGCAAACACTGTCATCAAATGTCATTATTTCTGTGACTGCATGGGTGAAAATACATTTTTTTTAGGTTTGTAGCTAGGTTCCAAGCTAGTTCTATGCAAGTAGTTGCAGGTGCCACCTTTTCCTTAAGTAGCCTTTAACAATTCTTGCAACCCATGTTAAAGCTTTTCTGAAGAGTACTGTGACTTTGTCTTACTGTCATGATTTCTAGCGTGTGGAGTCTCATCTCTAGATATTATTAGCCTGAACCAGTTTCTATAATTTTCTCCTGAACCTTTTGCTAAGTTAATAGTACTTTTGTTTCCTCCGCAAAGTGAGAGAGCTAAGAAAAAGGCTTGATGATATTTTTTTGACTTTGACATGTCCTCCTGATTTCTCATATATTTTCTGACCTCCAGAGCTGATCATAAAAGGGCTTTCATAATTTTACAATAACTTCTTTTTCTAGTTCTACACTATGTGTCTAAGTATAGTGATTGTGACTGTCGGCTTCTGATTAATGGTTTCTAAAGCCAGGGACTGTGCTGTCAGACAGGTGCAATCTGATTTATGAAAACTTCAGCTGCAGAGGGACAGCTTAATAATAATTGGCTTTCCTAGCTCCCCATCAATTGCTTTATCACTTAAGATTAACTTCTGCAGGAAATCATATCAGCAAAACCATCTGGCTCTCATGGCTTAGAGACTTTTACATGTTTAAATATTCTTTCCCATCTGACAACTTCTTTGAGTTATAAAGCATTCCTATTATCCTCACACTGTGGATACTTTCACTTAAGCACTCCATACATGACTTGTATTCCACCTACATGAAGGATGACTTCTCTCTTTTCACAGCCCTGTCATCCTCCAGCGAGTGCAGCAGGAATGGGAGGGCTCTCATGTGCTGATGACTGAAGAGGCTGCACATTCCTGTGCAGCCTGTGTGAGAGTGTGTGCTGAAAAGGAAAGGAGGAAGAGACATAGACAGTTCCTCTTGATGGTCTGAAAGGAGTGGAAAATGAAGCAGGAGCAGGAATATGAATATTGCAGTGTAGGAATATTGTTAGAAGGAAAGGATCATCTGAAGGAAGGGAATGCTTCCAAGAGCCAAATAGAGCCAAATCAACATCAGATAAAGTGCAAGGAGCTGCTTCAGAAATATCAGTTCAGAGACTAGAAGGGGCAAGGACTGATTAAAATGAGTTTTCCAAGGACAAAATACAGTTAGTCCCTGCCCACATTTTATTCCTACAAGACCATGACTTCAGGGCAATCAGAGTCAAGGACAGAACTGCTGTCTGTACAGTTGGTCTGTGGGCCTAACCAAGCATGACTCCCTCATTGCTGTGCCAATATATTTTTTATTAATTTTCTGCATGAAATCCCAACCTGAGGCATGGTGTCCAGTCTGCTTCTCCTTCTGCAGTTCCCACATATCCTTGTCTCTTGTTCCATCTGTCCTTTCCATGGACTCATTTTCCTCACAATTAAACATCTCAGTGTCCTGATTAAGTTGTTCCCTCTTACTTCAGTTACATCCTAGTCTTTCTTAAATCATAATCTTAATAGTTTTGCAACCCTGTTTTTAATAGTCCCTTTGCTTCTGTAGAGACAGTAAAGTTAATTTTTGTTGCATTGGATTACTTTTTTTCACTAGTAGCATGTTGTAATTTCCACTCTTGCTGGGTAATAAGCAGAAAATTCTATTCTACAACTATTAATAACTACCTATTTTTGTGAGAAGATAGAAAAGTTGTCCCTGCAACAACCTGGACAGAAATTCTTTCCTTCACGTGACAGCAGAGACAAAAAATTGTTTACTTGCTTCCTGTTTTAATGCTCAGTCCTTCAGAGTCACATGGAGTCCTCTCATTGCAGTCAGAAGATAAATGTTATACCACAGCTGTTCAGCAGCCAGAATGGTTTGAGTACATTTATTTTCCTGTGCCACTTGCAATCAAGTGCTGGCACCTAAAACACTTGTTTTAATCCTGTCCCAAGACATCTCCAGCAGAACATCTGTGTCCATGTGGCTGGACAGCGATTTCACTGCACAGAGCAGGCTGTGGCACTACAAATTTTTGATGTTATTTCTTGGCAGTTACAATTACAACTTAGCAATTCTGTGCTTATCCCTTATTTCCTGCCTTCTAGCAGCTGATCTGCCTGACCTGATCAGAAATATGAGCTGACAAAAAAACCATTCCCTGGGGACAGTCACTCAGTGTCACTGGCAGCTCCCTCCAGCCCCTACTCAGCTCGTGTGCAGCCCAGCAGAGGAGTTGTGTCCCAGCCAGGAGTAGCAGTGAGCTAAAGGGCAGGGGTGCTGTAACCAGACATGAGTGTTTGAGCTGAGATAACAACTAATGGGGCACAATGCACTTTTCTGTGCAGATCTGTACCACTTTGAATTCTATCTGTACCACTTTGGATTCTATCTATTTTCACTGCTTCTGTGGCAGCCCTGTCAGTGCTGCCTGCAGAGATGGGGCTGTGCACAGGCAGACACTGACAGCTCCAGGGGAGCTGTACCTTCTGTGGGATATAAGGCACTCAGCATAATCTGCTGGTGTAAATATGCATTTTAACACTGCTTTCTTGCCACTCAGAATCAATCATGCTTACCATGGCTGCTTACTCAGCAACCTTATCAGATCTCTTGTCACTTACAGTTTTGCTGTTAAGGCATTCATTTTACATAAAAGATCTGCTTTTTTTAGAGCATGCATTGTAATTCTTCCTCGTCTCTTGATTTTTTGGTAATTCACTGAAATACATTTGCACAAAAGCAGAAGACAAATTACACTCTTGGAAATACATAGCTATATATATCTATTTTTCATTTTATTAACAGGAAGAATTCTAAATGCTTCTTTGTGTAATTCCTTCAAATAATCTTTATTTGAAACAACTTTAATAATAAATATGCTGAAAATCTGTCTGGAGTTTGTAGGTTTCCGATGCCAGGTGTTCCCTATAAGTCAGCATAACATGTGTTTCCTTCCCCAGACGCTGAACATTATCTTTGAAAAAATCCCCGAAAACGAGAGTGGAGATGCCTCTCAAACTATTCAAGTTAATGTTCTGGACTGTGACACCATAGGCCAAGCCAAGGAGAAGAGCCTTCAGGCTTTCTTCAATAAGAATGGCTTTCTCTATGGTCTTCAGCTGGATGAAATTGGTCTTGGTAAGAGAATGTCACTGTGCTGTATTGACTGGCCTGTTGTGGAGTTTTCTTATTAGGAACACCTACCTTTGCTTTGATTCTTTTCAGAGTTCATACAGAATTTAGCTTTTGTGAGGAATTCTGAGGCAAGCACTAGATTTATTTATGTTGCCATTTAGAACACTGGAGCCATATCTGCTTCACTTCTGCAAGGATGTCAGCGTTGCAATTAACAGTGATGTCATTTATTATGTGTATAGAATTTCTCTATTCCTTTCTGGCGTAAGTAAGGTGGCAGGCCCTCCACCTAAGTGCAGCTGGTTGGTTGTTACATTTTGTCGGGGGATAAGATGACATATCATGATAATCAAGTATTTTAGTCCCTATCTACTATTCCTCCTACCTCCCTTCCTTCCTTCCTACAGGCCTACATTGCCCTTGATCAGAAGAGCCTTCAAATAAATCTTATTTATAGTCAGACTTGGTTTATATAATAACTTGCCCGTGACTCACAAAGTCACCTACAATATCTGCAGATGTAAATAAGGCTGTTCCAGCAGATGAGTCAAACCACCTTTCCTTGGTGGGTTTTCAAGAGCCCAAGGTCTGTAGCTATCACCACCATACCACTTCCCACCTACCCTAGTAGGAAACCTAACTCACTCTATATTGTTGGCATTTGTCACCTCCTGGACTGGTGGCATTTGTCACACTCCCTAAGATGTCGATACTTCCTCACCATCTCAGACTCTGTGTTGGCAAGTGCTCGTAATTTACTTTCATATCTGATGTCTTGATGCCTATATCCTGTACCAGTGCCTGACCACCCTTCACAGGTACAGTGTCGGTCTTGTACAGCTCATTTTAGTGATCTCTTAGAAATGGCTTGTGGAACCTTTCCTCTAGTCCCAGTGTAACCTTTACAGCAGGACACACTTGTGCAGCAGAATAGTGATTAGGTGAAAGCACCCCAAAAACTCTGCCTTAACCTACACAGAGTGAAGCACCAAAACCTGCTGAAAGGGAAGCCACCCAGGTTGTCACCCCAGAAAAGGAATCAGAAGTGTGGGAGTGCAATACCATTTTCATGTGACCTAGCACAAGGATAGAGAGAGGCAGCTCAGTTGGGAGTCACTGGTCCAAAAATAGTTGGGTGTTGTTTTTCTTTACAAATGTCGGTACAGTGAGAATGCCATTGGGGCGTAATTGTTTTCTGTTGCTGTCATACTGCAGAACTTGTGTCTGAGGAGCAGCAAAGAGAACTGTTAGATATTGATGGCTCCTCAGAGGTGATGGATGATGGGATAAGGAAGCTCAATACCATCGGCCATTACGAGGTAAGCACGGAAGCCAGACCAGCGAGCTGAGATGCTTCTCCACGGCTCTCAAATGTGATCAGCACAGCTTGAAGTCATAGCTGAGCATCATCAACAGAAGGAAAGAATTGTGTGGCACACAACATTCTTGCCAATGAGTCATGTTTTCTGTTACTTTTCAGAGGTTTCCTTGTTGCAGGGTTGCTTGGTTCAAACATACCAGGTAAACTGTTAATTCTGTCAAGCATTTCATTTAAAACAAAATCTGATTTCCAGCTACAAACATTGCCTTGGGTCTTTTTGAGTCTCTGCTGTTGAGTTTTTGTTGCACCATGAGCAACTGTTTACCTCATCCTGCCTCATATTTTGATTATCTGAACAGGCAGTATTGATACTTTTGAAATCTCACTGCGAGTCAGAATAAAAAGGATTGATAGCTTTTCTCCCTCTTTTCTTGATACCTCCTATGTCAGTCTCCTTGCCTTTTTCTCTCTCTGTTTCTGCTTCCATCTGCTGTTGGCACTTGTACCGTGTCTTCCCCTCTGCTTCCAGTTGCCCCTGTAAAGCAGTTGTTTGCCATGCTGCAATAATCTGTCCATCATTGCAACAACACACAGAACTGCAACTGGTGGCAGAGCCCTCCTGGGTGTAGCACACTGTGAAAGCAGAGCAAGCAGCATTTCCTCTCTGAGGAGTTTTCAGTGACACCAGTCAAAACAGAGAGTGAGATGTTGGAGGAAAATGTGCAGCAGGTGATTGGCCTCAGGTGATATGGAAGTTCACATGTGATGCTTACAGATAGATTTTGGAAATGGAGGTTATCATGCTGAGTGTTTTTACAGGTCTTTCCTCGTGCCTCATTGAATTTGAAAGTCTGGCTCTTAACAAGTTCATAAATTTTTATTGATTTAGAAGTTTTGCTGCCATAGGTCTGTGCTGTGCAGTGCAGTATGGTGCTGAGGAGCCTGAGCCAACACGGAACATGTTGCTGTCTGCATGAGCAAATACTGTGCCATTATAGAGAAGCAAGGATTTTTAGCAGAAATTTGTATCCTGGGCAGAGAACAAGGCTGCTTAGATCTGAAGCAAGCTCATTTGGAGTCACTTTACAGATTTCTGTAGGCATTTGATGCTCTCCTCACCTCACAGGGGTTCAGCAGTAAACCCAGATATCCTGAGTCACCATGCAGTGGCTTTTCTGTGCCTGTCTTGAATCTTGTCTATAGGTGAATGTGTGACCTCCTCCACTCCACTTGTAGAGATTTTGTACAAATTAGGGCATTGTAGTGTTGCAGTTTGAGCCTGTACAGCACAGGTCAGTGTAGATTTGAATTAGATCAGGTGTTGGAACTTCTGTCCAATGCAGCAGTGCCTGCCCTCTTTACCACAGGCGGCTATTGCAGGTGCTCCCTGCTTTCCCCAGCAGCCTGGAGCTGCTGTATGCCTGGAGCTCATGGCAAGCTGTGGCTCATGGGTGTCAGACCTCATGGCAGCTAAGTCTGCCCCACTGGTCTCTGTCATCCCTGGGTATCTTTGTCCCAGCCCTTGTTTTGTCTGAGGTTTCTGCAGGCGAGGGTTTCTTGCAGCTGCAAGTAAGGTAGGAGGCGCAGTTGTTTTTGCAAAGCTGTAACTACACTAATTATAGCTTAGCAGCTGCCTTATGGAAATTGTACTGCATGTCTCTTCCATAGTTTAGTTCACATTTTCTGACACTGACAAAATAATGTATGTTTTGGGCAAAAGCTCAATGGTATTTTAGGCAGTGGCTTAGTGGCAAGTATTAGCCATTAGCACTTCTAGTTTATTTTCTTGTATGTATATTGATGCAAAAAGGAATGTAAAAGTGTCTAGAGAGCAAGAAAAGGGAACATTGCATACACTCTGTGAGGGCAGTAACATTGCCTGAGAAATTCCAACTTACATTTCAACAATGCCTTGAGTTTTGTGGCAAGCCTGAATTTTCCTTTTTGTTTACCAGCCTTAAATGCTACAAAGTAACCAGATGTTTGAAATTGAGAAGTACCATCAAACTTTTTTAAGACACTGGAGCATGAGGGTTGTGTTGTGAGGGTCCAAGATCACCAGTCAATCTTGAAAAAAGTAGACATAGTTTCTACACTGATTTTTAAAATATGCAAGAATGGTGCATTTGCATTCTTGTGTAGTGTTTGTGAAGAGAAAAAAATCCACTGTTCTGTTAGACTCTCTTATGCCTCTGGCCTGTGTGCTACTTTTGCTCTAATTTTTGGCTCCTAGGAGGTTTATCAATATGTTTATTTATGAGGTCTGTATTATCACTTCCATGAGAATAACCACAAGCCATGATAAGAAAGTTGCTTATTATCTTGACATCTCATTCCCCACACAAGAACAGAGCTGGACAGTCACTTTCAGACCTGCTGTGCAGTCACAGATCTCCAGTTTCTCAGCTTTCAAGAGTACCACCGTTCCAGGAGCAGGCAGAGCCACATCAAGCAGAACTGAATGTAATCCTGGGAGCTCACTGGGAAGGACTGGATTACAGTGAGCACAGGAGGCCTGGGGAGCAAGAGGCATAGAGCCACACCACCATGTCTTCTGTTTTGCAAAGTAGCTCTATTCCATGTTGTCTGGATTGGAAGAGATCTCTCTTTTCCCTGTTTGTCCCCTTCAACAATGTAACTGGCAAAGCAAAAAATTTTCAGGTGCCCATGGGAGCAGCCCACCACAAAAAAGTGATTTAGACAGCAAGATGCAAAAAGAAGTTTTTAAAATGCTTTTTTTTTAAATTGGATCTCACTGTAAGAAACAGCAAGTATGGCTGCTGCAGTAATGATAAAAGGAAAGCATAGTCTACTCACTGCTAAAAGCATAATTTGTCCCAAAAATAAAACCTAAAGAGTGGGCTTTGGTCATGGCTGCTCTGCTGCAATGCCTCAGATTCCTGGAGGGCAGCACAATTCTCCCTGTGAGCTCTGCCATCTCCCTGAGGACAGAAGTCAACACATTTCAGCACTGAGCTGCCCTGCTACCTCTTGGGGAAGGAATGGAGGCTGCATGTTGCCCACACTGCTCTGGGAGGGGGTGAGCTGCTGGGTAGCACTGTTCCTGTTTATCTGTCTCCAGGGACAAGTAGGAGGAATGTCTGGGTGTTGGTATCCCCTCACAAGCTAGCCTTACAGCATATTCCTATTTGTAGTGTGGTTTTCAAGTGTTCTGTGCTATCTAAAATAGTTCTGAAAGTCTGTATGATAGATGGAATCTCTGCAAAAAAAAATCATAAAATAGATTGCATTTACTTTCCAGGAGCAAATGTGAGTGCAGATTTTTTGGCACAAGACACAGCTTTTGATAGAGTATCTTAATGTTTAAACTGGTTTCTCACACCAGGCTGGCTGCCAAGGTTTAAAAAACACTTAAATTATTTTGGCAGAGATCCCTTCCTAGAACTGGCCGGTTGTTTTTGTAATTATAGAGGCAAGTACACTAGCACTTGGCAAGACTCAACATTCGATAGCAGAGCAGTGGTGTAGTTCTCAGTGGGAGCCATTTTTTAGTTACTCTTTGACAATAAAAGCATGGCTTGCCAGTTTGTTTTAAAGATAATGAGTAACATCCTGGCAACACTATAAATTCAGGGAAGGAGGAGGTTGATTTTTCCTAGAAATCCCAAGATTGTAAGATATGGATCTTGATCTTATGGTGTATAAATATTTTGCTCAGTTTGAAAATAGTTCTTGGGAGCACCAGGATAAACCCTCAGAATGGCCCCTCCACAGGACATGGGGAGAACGGACTGAGCTGAAAGAAAGGGGAGCAGAAGAGAATTCTCCTTTGTGTGCACCTCTCTGCCTCACCTTCCCATAAGATTCTGTTGCACTGGGCACAGAGAATTTAACCTGAGCAATCTATGGAAAAATGGATGCAAGAAACAGCACAGAGCAATACATGAACATGAAAATGTCCACATATAGGCTGAACCAGAAAAATCAAAGGAAGGGAAAGGTCTTCAAGGCTGGTGCACTGGAAGAGGTGCCTTCCCACATGTCGGGTAGTGCTGACAAGGTGCAGCCACTGCCTGTGCCTGAAAGCCCAGCCTGGCTGCCTGCTGAAGGCTGTGCACACTGTGGTGAGAACAAAGCAGGCTGGGCTGTCCTGCACTGCCACGGGCTGAGGGACAGAGGAAATGAAACTGAGGCTTTTGTGAATTGTAAGCACTTCTGTTTCAACATGATATGTTTGTTTCTTCTTTCAGATTTCAAATGGAGCAACCATAAAAGTCTTCAAAAAGAAGGCAAACACCCGCTCAGGTAACACACTCACTGTGACCCATTCAAACTTTTGTGCAGAATGGTTGGGAATGCAGAGAATTGAGCTCTGATTGTATCTTGGGCAACAGGAGGTTGGAGGAATTGGTACTTTGATATAGTTGAGCCAAATGAAGAGCCCCAGCTCTGGGCCTCTGGCAGGCACAGTGGGCCTAAAAGCAAGAAAGAAGGCAAAGGAAAGAAGGACAGAAGGGCTTACAGTCCTCAGCAAATGATTACCTAGAGATACAGGCTCATAGGCAGGAAAGCAGGACAGGGAAGTCCAGCTGACACAAAGAGAGGGAACAGCTCTCTCTGCCTGGTGCCCTGAGCTGTGAATCACAGCCATAGTGCTGCACTGTGCAGAAACACAAATGATAAAACCCCCATTGTTTCGGAATTGTCCTTATTCTCTTGAGTGTGTTTCTGAAAGCTTTGACTTCACTGTCTGAGCAGCATGTCAGCAGAGAAAGGGTGCTTACAAGGGGCCAGTTCATCTCACCTAGCCCTGTGATGCAGGTTGCTCTGACCCAGCTGCTGGATGAGGGTAGAACTTTCTGTAGCTCTGTGCAGAAGCACACTCCTAAGATGTGTTTCCTTATCATCAAAGTTAGGAGAGACGTGCATCTCCCCCTCAGCAAAGCTGAGGTTGTTTGTTCCCAGCCATTGTGTTCAAGCCTGACCTCAGCCCACCTGCACCCAGCACTCCTAGAGGCTTAAATCCCTGCAATCATCTCATCTTGTCCTCCTTTCAGAGGAGCTGGGGTTGCTGCCAGCTTGCCCCAGCAGCAGATAGGATGCTGTATCACAGTGGTCCAAGCTACAGGTTGGCACTAGGGAGGTGCACAGGGTCCATGCATTTCTCAGAGACTTCCCCCACAGTGCAGGCAGGAAAGGATGACACTGACTCTGCTTGTTTGGCATCTTGGATGCACCCTGCTGCACGGCCCAGAGCCCAGCAGAACTCACAAGCTTGTGGCTGTGTGTTTCATTAATGGCTCTCTGCTTTTGTTGTTTAGATGTGGACTACTCAGACGAACACTGTCATTTGGTGAGTTGAATCATTCCACTGCTGAGTGGTAGATTTAATACTGAGCTGTATTTGGATCTGTGTAATCTCTCTAATCTCTTTGTAACAGATTTTACCAGACTCTGAAGCAAACAAAGATGTGAAGGGAGCAGGTCACAAAGGAAAACAAAAATTCAAAGTGAAAGAAATGTATCTCACAAAACTTCTGTCAACCAAGGTAAACTGTAAAGGCTTTGTTTTGGGGGAGGGCTGGTGTTGGCTTGGATAGTTTGGCATAACAGAAACACAAACAAAACTAGAAGTAGTGCAGACTTCCTGAGTGTAAATCAAATATTAAATGAAAAGGTGGCATCCAAAAATCGCCACGCTAACTATGGGGCATGACCTTTTGCAAAGACAGACACATTTCAGGTTTTCTAATACTAGAGTTCTAAAATTGTCTGATTACACATAGTATCTCCTTAGTAAGCACAACCTTCTTCTCAGGTTAAAGAAAAAGATTGTTATTTAGCCCATGGAAAGTGAGTTTTACCACAGAGTTCCATAGGGTGAGAATGAGCCACTCTGGAATGACAGCTTTCAGTCAACAATCTCCTCATTCTGCTCTAGCGTATGCCCAGCTTACAGATGACTTCTGAAGCCTGAGTTTCACAAGATACTGCCCACAAAATGAAATAATCTGTTATTATTTTGATTAGGCATTCAAAATAACTAGATTAACTTTAAAAGCAAGGTCTTTAGGATTTATAATACAAGTACCTAATTTATACAATGTGCATTGCTTAGGAATAAGTCCTGCTCGCTCCCTCCGGTAACGTCATCTTGTTTCTGACTTAACTCCAAATGGTTAGAAAGCTCTTTGCAACAGCATATTGCATAAAATATTCATGGGTGCACAACACTGAGCTGTGCAAGAGGCCTGAAGGGATGATGATTATAGCCTTCTTGCATTTAAAAGTCTATCAATCATTATTTAATTAGGCTGTTGATAGCATCTGAAGTAATTTGGGACAGTCCCCAAAGTGAGAGTGAAGACTGGTCATTTCTCATTACCTGTGAAAACTAACATGAGCCCTCAGGAAATGCTGGAGTAAACCAGTAATGTCTTATGGTGGAAGACTGAGGTACAGAAGAAAAGATCAGGCTTTTTAGAAACAGAGCTTTTAAAGGGCTTTAAATTAATCATCTTCTCCAAAGTAGGACACTGCCCTGAACAACAGAGCTGTGATATTCTTTGCTGTGAAATTCCTCTCATGATACGCTGTGCACTAAATGAAATTGCATCTCACCATCTCTCTCTCTCTCTGCTCCCCTGTCTCCCATACATGCACACAGACACAATCTCAGAGTTTACCCCATGAAATGAACTGGCCCGAATTCATCAAGGCCCTGGGATATGATTAAATCCTTCTTGTCAAGAGAAGATTGGGCTGAACTGAGCTTCAAAACAGATGTGAAGAAATAAAGCACAAAACAGTGTTTTCCTTTGTTTGCCTCTACTTATAAATACTCAGTGATTATGTCAGTGAGTCCAGCAGCAACCAAACCCTACCTTTAATGAGCCAAATATCTACACTTAGGTATCAGAAATATCCAGTTTTCAGTTCTTCTCTCTAATATTAGTGTCTTATAGCACCCAAAGCTGTTATTCTAGAATTAGATCAAGTGCCAGAGCCACTTGGCTGTGAAGTGTTGATGAGCACATGTGTTGAGTTTGTGTCACAGATGGCACCTGGAAGACCAGTGCCCTAGGAAAGTGGCTAAACTGCTTTTTTCTCACCTCCCTCTTAATTCCAGTCACAAATTTCAAATGCTTTTAGCAACAGTGGCAGCAGTATCCCAAGAGTGGAAATTGTGTTTATTAGCCCAAGTGGTTCTTTCCACCTGTGATTTATCACAGAATTCACCATGATTCTCCTGTAACAGAGCTACAGGACACGTGACATATGGAAGGAGCTCATTGTAATGTATTGTAGTTCCATTTTTGTTACTGTCCTGTTTGCCAATGGCCTTGATGTTTGCCACAAGCATATGGTAATTTTCTATGTGTGGTTATCTAGGGGCACACACAACTCTCTGAGGTAAAACATCCTATTCTTTGCTTGTGTAATAGTGACAAACTATTAACTTTGTTACTTTTAGGTGGCAATTCATGCAGTTGTTGAAAAGCTCTTCAGGAGCATTTGGAGTTTACCCAACAATAAAGCACCTGTTGCCATCAAGTACTTCTTTGACTTTTTGGATGCCCAGGCTGAGAGCAAAAAAATTACTGATCCTGATGTGGTTCACATATGGAAAACCAACAGGTATGCCCATGGGATGTAAACAGGGGTGTGTGTGCTCTCTGAACACATAGTTGCAAAAATGAAATGTGTCAGGTGTGAGCAGAAGAATAAGATTTTGGCATGTCTGGGAATAAGATGTGGTTTGGCTTTGTGGATAACAGTAACTTGAGTGTATTGATTTAATACAACACAAACCATCAGAGCTTCCATTCTGTGCAGCCTGCACACCGACTTCTCACTCTGAAAGAAGTAGCTGCAGATTGGGAGCATTATTTCAAGCTGGGTGCCTGACAGATGTGTTTGCTCTGTAGCCTTTGTTCCCTGACCCCTTTTTTAGTGTGAAGAAGCAACCAGGAATGTGCTTTGTTCCATGAGTGCAGTTGCAATTAAGGACCATTTAAAAGCAGTTGTGCTATTTGAGTGGTTGATTTTAAAGATGTTTGTTCCTTCTCCTGTCTAGTCTTCCTCTTCGCTTCTGGGTGAACATACTGAAGAATCCCCAGTTTGTCTTTGACATTAAGAAGACTTCACACATAGATGGCTGTCTGTCTGTAATCGCACAGGCCTTCATGGATGCCTTTTCTCTCGCAGAACAGACGCTGGGGAAGGTAATGCTGCCCCTCCAGTCTTCTCTTACTTTCTCAACAAATGCGTTTTTCAAATGTATAATGATTAGGATGATGAAATTCTGGATCTGCTGATATTGGGGGCAGAATTGTCAAGGGCCTAATTAAGCTGGGTTTCCATTCCTCGTTTCTCTGTCTCCTGAGACTGAAGAATTCACCGGTAGACAGATACAGCTATGAGAATGCCTTATTTATAGTTAACTGCTGCTTGTTTTCTCTGCAGTTCAGTTCTGCACAGTGTGTTTACACAATAGGTGGCAAGGAGATGGAAATTGTAAAGTTCTAATGGAGTTTTAAACAAAGGTCTTAAAAGTATTAACGTTATTTGATAAGTAGTCCAGATTTTGTCTGCCACACACCAGTGTGCAGAAAACACTCACAATAAGCTAGTGGAAGCTGCAACAATACTGAAAGACCTCTGAAGACTGAAACAGTTCCTTTCACATATATTAGCTGCTCCCTTTTTATATGCAAAATTATTTGCTGGAGCAACAAGTTCAGGAATCTTACATTCAAAAACTCTTTAGTATAGTGTCCAGAACTCTGGGGATCAGAAATACTTCCTTTTTCCCCAGGGTATTTTCCTTTTCTTTGGACCATAGCAGGAAGCTTTTGTTCAGGCTCATACTACCGAGAAAAACAGGCTAGAAACTTTTGAGCCTGAAAAAACTTATATTAAAATGGACTAATTTCCTATGTGATCTAATCCAACTGCTTATCTGTTAAAGGTAAATAGCAATTAATGTGCTTGTTTCTCTTGCTTTACAAGTGAAGTATCATAAATTAAAGCTAATCACATCACTTCCTTGATGGAAAAACTGTAAATGAGCATGGTTGTTAGGCTTCTGTGTTTAACATCCACTATGCAGAATTGTTGAAACAACAGCTCCTGTTAGCTATTTGAAAAGGGGTGCTGAAGCCTGATAAAGGTTTGCAATGCAGCAAATATCTTGTGTCCTTCTAATACTAAAATGTATTTACCTTCATGATTTTTAGGCTTTTATCTTGAGACATCTCTTAGCCATTTAGAAAACAAACATTTAAATTACTTCATCACACATTGGAAGCAGTGGTAACAACATAACACAAGGTTATGTCACTTATTGCCCAGGAAACTACCAGCCCCCACTTTTACATTCTGAAAATCAGTTTTCCAGGTGGGGCTTTGGGTCCTATCACAAGCATCAGCACTTATTTCCTCAAATGAGCCTAAAGCTCCTGGATAGGTTAATGCTGGCCAGGGTTGTTGAAGTCCTGGGGTGAAGAAAAATCCCTTTGGTTTTGTGTGTCTGGCAGTCAGCTCTCCATGCTCTCAAACCCCTGAGGGAAAGGAGTAGTAGGGACCAAAGAGATTTAGGGGAACCTCTGCCAGGACAGCACCTAACAAGACTCTCTGGTGTGTCACTGCCAGGGAACTTTCCTTTCAGCAGTACTGCTGTATCTTGTACGTAAATTGGGTTTTGCCCTCAGACCCTTTGGTTCAGCTTTCATAATCTTTCAGGTCTAGGGATCTGTAAGGAGGAAGTAAGAAAGAAAAGTATGTCTGAGGGACAAAAAGTCATCAATCCTGATGTCAATAGAAATAATTACATGGCAATTGTCATGAAACACAATACACTATTAGTGAAATCCTGCCTCTGGTTTGCATCTTTGTTTTATAATCTTGGTTCCTTGCATATAAGCACAGCAAAGAAAAATGAGTCACACAGACACAATTAGATGTAATTAACTGTGTGGAGGTGGAACCTCAGGAAATCTGTGCTGTGAAAAGTTACAAGGCTTCAATTTTTTTCTTTTAAGGAAGCACCAACAAATAAACTTCTCTATGCTAAGGACATTCCTCTCTACAAGAAGGAGGTGAAAGCGTACTACAAAGCCATCAGGGATCTGCCTCCATTGACCACTGCAGAGGTTGAAGAATTTCTAGCTCAGGAATCTAAGGTATGGTTTAGAAGCAGCAACTTCATTTGCTTTCATGTTAAGTTGTTTTTTTTTTTAAGGAGAAATATCTGACCAGAACTGTTGTCTGTTTTAGAAACACGAAAATGAATTTAATGAGAAAGTGGCCTTGTTTGAAATCTACAAATACATAGTGAAATACTATGACGAGGTAAGCACATCTGCAATTTCAGCCGAATCCTTAATGTGGGGTAACACAGTAACCAAGGGCTGGGCTGCTGTGGAACCTGCTGGGTGCCACCCCCAAGGCAGCCCCTCCTTAATGCAGCCGTGGCTGCTGCGGAGCTGGGAGGGGCTGGAGCAGCGCAGCCCCCAGGGCGCTGCAGCCCCCGCCCCTCTGAGGGAGCACAGGCCAAGGGTTTGTCAGTGCCCTTTGCTGTCACTGCTGCATTGCACAGAGGCTGTAGCAATAACATTTTCCCTGCAGTTTTGAGGAAGTTCCTATATAGCCAAGGCTTCTTGTTTTACTGTGTTTGCAGAGTCTCTGCAAATGCCCGTCACAACTCCTGTGCACGTGCTCCATTTCCCTGGAGGCTCAGAATCAGATTAGACTGTAGCACCAGGGTTCTTGATTTCACAGTCAGTGCAAACACCTCAGTGGAGCACACAGCCTTAAAGCAAGAGTTGTCTGCTCCTTTCCCATCACAGCTGTCTTAATACTCTCCTCTAATAGTCTTTCTCTTAAAAAGAAACAGCTATAGTTTCCAGTCCCTGCTATTACTAACAAAAGAAATCTTTTCTCAGCTGAAAGTACTTAGTCACAGGCTATCTCTAAGCTGCTTTCTAAGAAAATCCCTGTCCTCCACTTTGCATGATAGGATTCTCCACTCCATTTTGTTCAGCATCCTTAACAGAGGCTGCGTGTGCCTGTGCAGGGACTCAGATAAGAGCCAGCTGGGGTGTGTTGCCTGAAGGCCTCCTTATGCTTCCAGCAGGTTGTCTGGGTTTCCCAGCAACCAGGCCTTTCTCTCTTTCATCCTCAGCAGCAAGCACCAGCACTTGCTGTAGTCATCCAGCTCTCAGTCACCTGTTAGCTGGCTTACCACTTCTGATCTCTGACATCCCAAATTACCTGGATTCAGCATCAAATCTTTGCCTCCTGAAACAAGCTTGGGATGATACTCAAAACAGGATCATCCTTTATTAAGCTCATTAAAATGATTGATACAGGAGAATTCAGTGTACTTTCTAGTCTTAGTGCCCATTTTTGCTTTTTTGAAGCTAGTACGGGCTAAAAATAGCCCATCCTTAGAAGGAAATTTTCCCTCTGCTCTTCCCCCTCTGGCTTTTGACTGGGAGCATCTAAATCTCTTTCTTTGTTTACTGAGACCTGTCCCTGTGTAGCATTCCCAGCTGAGATTTCAGACAGCAGTAGTGCTCCATTCTATCACCTGGGCCAGAGCCAAGTGGGTGAGTTAGAGGAAAAGAGGCAGTTTATTGCCCTTGGCTTATAGGGCAGAGGAAGAGAAATAAAATATCACTTGCAAATCTTCTGTAGGGTAAAAGCTGTAGCACTGACCTTGCCTCACAGTCTGAGAGATGAGCATGTGTTGGGTTTGGTTTGGATTTTTTTGCTTGGCTCAGTCATTCTTTTGTGGAAGTGTTGCAAATCCTGTGATCAGAATGACTTGAAGGGAAAACTACCAAAATAAAGTGTTACTGAAAAGAATGTTTACAGATAAGCAGGCACTCAATGCATTTTTCTGTCAGTAGTTGTTAGAGTACAGAAAAACAGGCTTTATAAAATAGCAAGTAAAATAAGCATTAAAAAAAATTATTCTCTCTTCTGCTAATTGTTAACAGATTATCAGCAAACTCGAGCGAGAACGGGGGTTTGAAGAAGTCCAGAAACAGCTCCAGCAAGTAAAAGCCTTATTTGATGAAAAGAAAAAATGCAAATGGCATTGAGCAGAGCACTGACTCACAGCACCACTGTGGGGGATTTTCTATTAGTGCTACTGCTCCCAAAACTGTTTTGACTGACTTTATGTACAGGGTTTGAAACGTTTGGACACTCTTCTCCACTCTGACCATTCCACGTAATCGATGATTGGGAGTGAAACATGGGCACGGTTACATATTCACACAGGGGCATGTGAAAGTGAACCCAATGTCGGCAGGGTCAGCATTTTTAGGTACTTGAGCACACATAACCCTTTGGTTGAAAAGTACCATCTAGTAAGCTTTTTGCTTACTTTAAAATAAGGTCATAGGAGATGTGCAAAATACACTGTAAGTTCAGAGTTGCCCATGTGAACTTGCAAGTCACTTACCTCTTTTTTTTAAGAGAAAAAGCTGATGTTTCACCACATCCTTTCAGCAGCTTGGCAAATTGTGAGGGTGAGAATACGGGTCAGCTGCAGTTTCCTTCCTTCCAGTCAAATGTTCGCTAGATCCTGTTCAGAAAAAATAAACCACCAAAAAAACAACAACAAAAAAAAAGAAAACTACCAAAACAAAAGAAAAACACAAAAAAATCAACCTCAAACACATCAAAGAAAACCCAACAACAACCTGGCACCAAAGTGACACTTAGGATAAGTGTGTTTAGCAGACACAGTGGGTCTGAGGTTGGAAGGCCAAATGCCACATGGCAGACTTACCTTTGTTAGGTTAGAAATTCCATGTCCAAAGTGAAGCGAACCACTGAGGGGAAGAGGTGAGGGGAGGCTTTTGGAGAAGGGCATTCAGCCACCATCAGTCTGTGTTTACATTTTTGACCTTTCCATCCTTAAATAAGCTGTGAAACACTTGTGAGCAGCTTCACAGCTGAAACTGCACTGCATCAGGACACTTGTGATTTGATGAAGCAGCTGCCCATGGCTGCACTTTGGTGCACAAAGCTGTACTCAGGTGCATGATCAGCCCATGCATCAGTGCCCATGGTCCTGGCCAGCCTTGCCATCTGTGTGCAAGGGCCTCACAGACCTAAAGCCAGCATGTGGGGGGGTCAGCTCAAAGGTTGGTGTAATAATATTTAAGAACAAGAAGACTGGGGTTTGAGACAATGATACAAACTTGCTGGGGTTGGGGTGGGGAGAGATAACTGTCTGCCTTAGTCCAGCTGGGGTTTTTTGAGGCTTGGCCATTTTGGAAGGAAGGTGTCCATTACACTTGCGTGGAAAGCAGGGGCATGGCTGTGCTGCTGGGATGGGGCTGGGGCAGTGGCTTCTAAACAAAGCCACAGAGGAGCAGCCGTGGCTCTGGCTCTGCTACAGCACCAGCACAACCCTACCCTCTCCTACAGAGCTGAAAGGGTTTGTCAGCCTGGACTCTGCTTCAGCCACAGGAGGCACGTTCTGAGGCTGTCATGTGCCCTTAGATTTGAGGTAAGGCATTCATGACAAGGAGATAGATACATTTCCATACATTTCTGGAGGGACCCACCACTGCAGGTGAGTGGTGTAGCACAGTGGCCCACAGGCAAGGGCAGAGCTGTCACCTGCCTTGGCAGTGGGAAAGGTGCCATGGGCTGTGAATGGCACAGGTGGCCCAGGTTTGGTACAGAAAGCTGGTGCTGGAGCTGTGAGCAGCCAGAGCTGGCTGCACAGAGGTCCCAGGCAGCGGAGGAGCACGCGGTGCTGAGCTGGAGGAGCCCCAGAGCTCAGGCATCGGTGCTAATGCCGCCTGCTCTGGGCACAAAGGCAGCTGGCCCCAGGCACAATCCCAGTGGCAGAAGCAAGGCAGGCTGTTAATGTGGAGAAAAGCAAACACAAAACAGGGTCCTGCTGGTCTGCCCCGTCCCTACCATGTGATTGCACAAGTTGTTCCTCTTGCATACCAGAGAGGGCAGCCACCAACCAACCCATACTGTGATGGCTTTGTTGGTTTATTTTTTAATTCAAGTCTTACACTTGCTATTAAGTTTACACTTTATACTTGATGGAATGTATGGCTTTGTTCAGGACACTGCACTACAATGTTGCAGTACTTTCAGCAGTTCTCTGCCTGGCACAATGTATTTTGATAAGTTCCATTTTAATTGGAAAAAACCCCATACACCTCTAACCTATCTTGCCCTCTGTCCTAAAAGAGTGGACCATGGCTTGACTAGCACTTAAGCTTGGAATACCTGCACGTAAGGGCTTGATTTTTATTGTTCTTAATCTAACCTTTTAAAGCAGCATCAAATAAATAGAAAAAGCACAGTAATTGATACTGAAGGAGAGGCAGGAGTGGATTACACTTTCCAGTTAGTTCTCTTCTGCTTCAAGTGTTTGCTGGCAGTGCATTCAAATGAACTGTGATAGTTTTGTTCAACAGTAACCTTCTGTACAGGCAGAAAAGACAACTCCAACATTTCTGCTTGAAAAGCTGTAAAATATAATCTGTTTGCGTGGGTCTGATCCTGTGAACTTCACTATATGTGTTTATATTGATGAGGAAATGAAAATCAGTCCTATTCTGTATTTGTACTACTGCTTGTTTGCTACAATAGCTTTAATGATTTCTAGAGATTAAGTATGTGTTGAAGCAGGCCCTGTAGCTTTATCTACAGCCTGGAATAGGATTATTGCCTTTTATTCAAGCCTCCTAAACAGTGTCACTCTGTTAGTAAACCATTTTTAAGTCATACTGGGACTTTGTAACCCATCAAGTGGATCTCACTAAGTGATGTGAAGTATAATTAAGTGATTGTGGCTCTTTTGGTAGGTTTGGATCAGCACACAAAACATTGGTACACCTTCTGTATCTGCAATTTGCCATTACTGTCACACAGAGAAAAAGAACCACCTCTGACTATTATGGCAACACAACAGTTCTAATCACATCCTCAGAAATGAAAAGCAAACTTCTCTTCAACTTACTTTCCATGTTTACAGGCAAACTGCTACGGCAAACAGCGTGTTTCTAACACTAGCTTACAGAGCATTATTTTGCAGTCATCTAGTTTGAAGTCAAATCTTACTAATGTGTAAAGTAATTCCTGTTGTACAGAAGTTAACCTGTTGTTTAAAATGAATGGTTTAAAAAAGTGCAAAGACAAATACATGTTGGTGTTTGTATGGGTTTATCTAGAATAAAAGCATTTGGAGGTTAGTTTGATTGTGTACTTTAAAATGGTTACAAGAAAGCAAACACAGCTGGTAACAAGGCAAGGTCATGCCAGGAATGGAGTGTGAGACACAGAGTGGCATCAGATGAGCAGTGCTGCAGCTCCAGCCCTGCAGGTCAGCACAGCACACTTTCATCAGCCTGAAATTGGGAAGAGGTACAGGAAGGTAGAATCTAACTTCTGATGATGCTGGGGAGGATAGGCACTGGCCTAAACTCCAGCAGCTGCAGAGTCTGAATGGAGGGGGATTCCCTGGGCCAGAGGATTCCCAGCTGCCTTCCCACCTGTGAGAAGCTGGAAAAGGCCAGGGACAGGCTGATTGTGCAGTGCCTGCCACACCTCCACCCAGCCTTCAGGATTTTCACTTCAACTGCACCACTTAACAGCTCTGAGGGTGATGATTCTTTTAAAAAACTAAACACATTAAAAAAGATGATAACCCAATAATCCTTCTTTCAGGAGAAGGTGCTTAAGGGACAGGAAATAAGCTTTCACACAAAAGGCCTGGGACCAACTGGGAAAGGTAGCCCACAAAACAAGTGCTGACCATCATTCCTCCTCCTGCCATTACCCTTTTTCTGCCCTCCAAGTCTTACCTGGTTTGTATGAACCTCCCCTGTGCCCTGACATCAGAGAGCACCTTGCTGACAGAGCCGCGGCTGGGGACAGAAACATGAAGCTGATGACAGCGGTTCCGTGCTGGTAGATCCTGGTGACCATCCCGTTTGGCAAAGCTGGCTCAGGCACTGAGTTACTTTGTACAAGTTCATATGCAGGAGCAGGACAAATAGCTCCTGTTACTTCCAATAGCAACACTGTTTTCCTCAGAGAAGTTTAACAAATTCCCCAAGAATGCATAAACCCTGGTTTAGGAATGGTACTCCCTAATTTAGTTCTCCCACTGACACACTGGAAAGCACGCTCTGCTCTCCCACTGCCTCACCTCTCCTCCTCTGAGGCAGGATGGAGAGGAAAACTGGAGGCAGAAAAAGTAAAGTTCATGAGATAAGAAGAACTTACTGGAAACAGCAATGAGATAAGAAAATGATCAGTAACAGGAACTATACTAATGACAGAGGGTCGAAGGGAGGCAGACTTACACGTGGTTGCTCACTACATGGAGCCTGGCATGCTACATGAGCCAAAAGGATTCCCTGACCCTGAGCCTGGCAAATGAGTAGTGTAGAATAACCCCAGCTCCCAGGCACAGCCCCCTGGTACTGCAAAAGTTAACCCTGTCCTGGCTGGAACTAAGACAAATCCTTATACTTACACACTGTGGAAAGTGAAAATTGCAGCCTCTGGAGAGAAGAATTGAGTCAATGCCGGTGTCATCCCTTTGCTATTCCTACAGTCTAACAGCAATACTCAATAACCTATTACAAGAGATTGCACAGTGTATTCTCACTGTCCCATGTTTTTGTTGCAGCACTTTGAAAACAACAAAAACAACCACAAACCAAATACAAACAAACAAAAACCTAGATAACAAAAATTCCTCCAGTTCCAGGAAGGTAATCATTATTGGATTATCAGGTAAAAAAATTTAGATAAATAATTGATCCTTCACAAATTTCTGGACTGATAATGAACTGAAAAAAATATATTCAGCCTAGAATCAATATTTTTGTTGTGGTTAGCAAATTAGAGTAGTAATAAATACAGACTTAAATTTACTTAATGCAAAGGCAATTTATTATACTAATCTCTGCTATATTATATTAAAAAACCCAATTATTGCCCATTCCCATTATAGAAATACAAGAGGCACATTGTCATGGGTAACAAATAGAAGTTTTCAGAGCTTTTAAAATTTCATTTTAAACTTTTTATCTGCATCAAAATACCAACCTAGATGTTGATTACAGCATTGTTAGTGATCAAAACTGCAACCCAGAGTAGCATACATTAACTTTCACATTGAAAGAGTAAGAGGATATCATCAAGTGTTAAAGGCATTATAAAAATTATTTTAATTTTTATATTAAATGTCAGTTTACTTTAAACAATCCAAATAAAACAATTTTCAAAGTTTCTTGTGCTAAGGTTATTTAATGTTTTGACTTTATGGAAAAAAACCGAAAAACAAACCTTATTGAGATGGGATCTTGGCAATAGTTCACAGAATTAGAGAATGGTTTGTGTTGGAAGGGACCAAAGATCATCTGGTCCCAGTCCCTCTGCCATGGGCAGGCACACCTTCCACTATTACAGGTTGCTCAGAGCCCCATCCAATCTGGCCTTGAACACTTCCAGGGATGGGACATCCACAGCTTCTCTGGACAACCTGTTCCAGTTCCTCACCACCTCCACAGTAAAGGATTTCTTCCTAATATTGAAACCTGCCCTTTTTCAGTTTAAAACTGTTGTCCCTTGTCCTCTGACACTCTCTGGACAAAAAATCCCCCTCAGTTTTATAGCCCCCTTTAGATACTGGAAGAATAATGTCTCCCTAAAGCCTCCCCTTCCCTGCTGGCCATGCTGCTTTTGCTGCAGCCCAGGATGTGGTTGGGCTTCTGAGCTGTGAATGCACACTGCTGGCTCATGGCCAGCCCTTCATCCATGAGAACTCCACTGTCCTTCTCTGCAGGGCTGGTCTCAGTGACTTCTTTTCCCAGTCTATAGTCACATTTGGGATTTTCCCTACCCAGATGCAGCACCTTGCACTTGGACATGCTGAACTGCATAATATCCCCATGGGCCCATGTCTGGATGACAGCCCTTCCTTCTGTTGTGTCAGCAACCCTGCTGAGGCTGCACTTGACCTTGCTGCCAGACATCAATGAAGGTACTGAAGAGCATCGGTGCCAAGAGTGAGCTCTGAGGGACCCCACTCAGCACCATCCTCTACCTGGACATGGAGCCATGGGCTACAACTCTGCCTGCGTCCATCCAGCCAATTCCTTATCCACTGAATGACAATTCACCCATCAAATCCATGTCCCTTCTGTCTGGAGATCAGCCATGTCATGTGGGACTGTACCAAAGGCCTGACAGAAGTCTAAATGATCACATTTGTTGGTGATCCCCTGTCAACCATTGCTGTCACTCCATCATACAGGGCCATATTGCTCAGGCACAATTTGCCCATAGAAACAGCATGATGGCTACCTTGGCTGCCCTCCTTGTCTTTCACTTGGCTCAGCACATCTTCTAGAAGGATCTGCTCCATGATCATCACAGACACTGAGGTGAGGCACACCACTCTGTAGTTTCATGGTTCATCCTTTCTTCCCTTTTTAAAAATGGGAGCATAATTTCCCTTTTTCCAGTCACTGAGGGCATCACCTGATTGCCACGATGTCCAAACAAGCAACAACATCAGCCAGTTCCCTCGGGGTCCTGAGATGCACATCAGGTCCAACAGACTTGTGGCTATTCAGCTTCATCAAATCATCCCAAACCTGCTCTTGGCTTATAGTGGAAGGCACTTCACTTCCCATACACATGCCCAGAGAAGCAGCACTTCAGAGAACTGGGAAGTCAAGTGGACCAGAAAAAGTCTGCAATTGAATCTCATTATTGAGCCTGTAACTGCTGCTATGCTAAATAGCATTGCACTGGTAACACAAATTCAGGGTGTAGCCTCATGAATGGCAACCCTGCATATTCTTTGTATGATTCCCAGTGAGAAAAGTCCTTAGACCTGCTGGTCCTTCAATCCAGCAGTAAAACAAGTTGAGCCACAAAGGAGTAACTATGCAGAATATATTTTATGCTATTCAGGCACACACAACCATGTTTTTGGCAAAATATGAAAAGCATGTACAAAGGATAAGTTATTGAAAGCTAACAGTATAAAGAGTATGCAGATTTTATTTGGAGTCCTCACTTTGTGCTTCATTTCCCCCAGTTATCTTATTTCTTGCCAAGTCCCCACATCCCACCATTACCCGCTCTCTAGACGGTCCAAGATCTTCCAGCTGTTTTCTTTGTCTGGTTTCTAATTCTTCCAATCGCTTGCCAAGCAGGGCAAGCTCTCTTTGATGCTGCTCCTCCTTGAAATTTAAAGGAAAAAGAATGTGGCTCTATTACATTTTACACACAAGGGACCAAAATGAGCAATACATTCATTTTCTTTAAGGAAAATAAAAACTGTAAAGTCCAAAACATCCATATTTGTTAAATTTTACTCATCAATGTTTCACGGGTATTATTCTTGATGAACAGCATCAGGAAGAAATACATTTGGAGATGTTCCTCCTCTCAGATGAAGGAGCACATAAACCTGAGGTCTCATGAATCTGTAAAGTCAACCTGCTCAACCTCAGCCAGAGAGATTTTCACCCTCAGCAGCTCAGCCTAAGACTTTTAACCACACAAGAAATCAAAAGCAGCAATACTGCTTTGCAATAACAAAACCATGGTGTGAGAGCAACAGTAGCATTCCTTGCTCAGAAGGAGCCATTTGAAGCCTCTGAGGGGAAGGACAAAGTATGGAGAATTGGCTTAAAACTACCCAGTCGTTACACTCCGTAATGTTTTCCTTTGTCTTTCAAGTACTCCTTCCTATTGCAAGGAAGGGAACATCTCCAGATAACTCAAAATTTCTTACTTCTGTTCAAAGATGAAATACGCCTTCCTTCAGACTAAGGTCAGTAAAAAAGAACTATTTCAGTGGCCTCTTTTGCTGTATTATTTTCCCAGCTTGTGCTATATCCCACCTGAAGAAAGGAGAAGGACGCTGCAGGCCCAGGAGGCCCCGCAGACGATGGGGTTACACCGACTGGGTTGAGTGCGGGTATGTCAGGACTCAGAATTATAGTCCGGAATTCATTGTGCCGACGCTGCAAGTCCTTCAGCCTCTTCTGGAGGCGAGCATATTCTTCAGAGGAAACATTCTGTCTAGGAAATAACAGATGGTTTATGGCTCAAGATCTTTGTTATCCCAACACAGCAGCACGGCTCTCCACGAGTGCTCTGCTGTTTAACACCTCCAGTTTCCACCTATCCTTACTCAGAAGAACTGGAAGGTAGATCTGTGTATGTTCTTTTGCCTACACATCTGTCTAAATGCCCCTCTATATATTTAGCTATCTGCTCTATTATAGATTAGAGTTTACATAAAATAAATTAAGCTTTTATTACCATTCACAGTAGTGAGTCAGTGCAGCTACATTAATTATTAAAATCAAGCCCTCTGTAGGGGCTCAATGAAGAGGGAAAAACCAGAACTTCACCTTTCAAAGAGGATGCCATGTCTGTTTCTCTTGCAATTCTGATGTCTTGTTCACTTCGTTCTTTTAAAGGGATTCCTGCAACTGCACCTATCAGGTATTTTTTTCTCTTTTTCTTCTTGAAGAGACAGCCCTGCAACTGTCTCATAAGCTCTCAGCTGCCCATCCTAAACAGAATCTATTCAAAGAATTCTAGTGCTGTAAAGGCCATTAGACTGGACTCTGGTTACTAATATAGGTAACATGTATCTTCAAAAATACTCCATATTTGTAAGTCATACCTTGAGCATATGCAATTATTTAAGCTAAGAAAAAGCAAAGTTAATTACCTATTTAACACTTGATTTTCCTTTTCTAGTTCTTCCATCTTGGCTTCCAAAAGTTCTATTTTCTCATGCATCCTCCTTTGTTTATTGTCATTGAGAGTCTTTCTCTGTCAAACAGATATTTCAAACAGCTAAGTAATACCTTAATAGATTAGATCCTGTAAAAATTAAATCTAAACTGTATGTGGTTTCAAGCTATAAAGAAACACTTTATGGGAGTTTCTTTCTTTAAGAAGAGATGCTGGGATGTTTGAAGGTGCTTAGAATGCCATGTTGGGAAGCAGAAGAGATGGAAAATGATTCATTGATGGGAATGAAAGAGGCACAACTGCCAGTCAGTTGTTGGTCAGTGACCAGCTGTACTAACAAACATTAGCAGTATCTGAGAATCACAATGGTCATCCTTTAAATGGACACATAGAAATGAGCATAAGCATAACCAAAAAAGTATGCTTCCTGTTTTTGGTTTTTGGTTTGGTTTTTGTTAGGTTTTTTTGTTGTTTGGTTTTTATGGCTTTTTTTCCCATATTGATCTTAACTATCTATGACCTTAAAAGACACTGGTAGGTTTCATAACCTATGTTCAATGTATAACAGCACTAATTAATCTTGAGGTTTTACCTGCCTTACCTTCCAAACTATTTCTTAAAAAGTAAGCTTAGGAGAAGAAATAAAATTTTAACATTCCATCAAGGAAAAGTAGAACATCATTTGTCTAGTATCTAGTATCATCATCCTCTCTCATCAAGGGGTTCACCTCTTAATCAATGCACACGTATGTGCAAAGAAAGCCTCACAAAATCTTTGATGGCATTATAACAAAGTTGTTGGCTGTAATATTATTTTGCATGTCATTCAACCTATTTCTATGCTAATCTTGAAGAACCCAAGCTATTTAGTTATTATATACAGTAGATTGCAAATAAACTCTTAACATTGAAACCATTCTAGCTGGCCAACATAAAGCTGAACTTTACCCAGGGTGGATCATTCAAAAAGGAAGAGACAACATGCCTTTTTCTGAGCAACAGCAGCTCGACATAGCTTGTTCTTCATTTGCTTGTATTTCTCTTCATACTCTGTGACATGCTGTGTAAGCACATGCTTCTCCTGCAGCCATTCCATACGCTGGTATTCTGAAGTCCTTTGGAAAAATCAGGGCAAAAAAATCAAGAGGTCATACAATGCAGCACATTCAGTTAATACCTTAAGGCTATTAAAACAGATGCATCTTTTCACAACTCATATACTTAAAGGATCTGATGTAAATTTTATTATGTTAACAATCTAATTGTGACTATGACATTTGAACCTGGGCATTATCCTAGGATTTCTTTAACTATCAAATTTTGAAAACTGATTCCAAGAAGCTGATTGTTGGTGTCTTCTTGGATCAGCATGCTGCCAAACCACCCAGACAAAATTCCTCAATTCAGGTCAAACCATCATAGTAGAACACAAGAGCAGATGCCTATTCCAAACATCAGTTGTCAGAACTGTTGACAACTACCTTCTCTATTTAGGAGAGCAGGGTGCTGCCCTATGGGGTCTACTAAATCTTCATAACAGACTTGCTTAGGACATGTTCCCAACCAGAACAAACACCAGCTCAACAAGAAGCTCCCACTAATACGGTTTCTAGACAACATTCCAGCTGAACACACACACCACCAAAGACATATGTTATCTGTTTAGACTTTTGCATGGTTACAACACACTAAAATTAGGCTGTGTTCTCTAGCAGTGTATAGGAAAGGAGCCATTTCTCCGTGCTGCCTTGTTTGTTTGGGCTGCCTGCATTACGAGTCAAAGCAGGCAAGAACTAATGGAATATTTAATTACATTACTGTTAAAAATTAAAATCAAATGGTGAGATTCTATCTAGCAGATTTTAAGACGACCAAGGCCTGGTATTAGTGCATCCACCACTACTCCAGTCCCAGGCAGATGCATTTTCCCTGCAGGGACTCTGAATGCATCTCCATAAATTTCTCACCAAACCACCTCTCCCTTCCCTGTCCGGTTTATCTCGGCTGTTTGAGGGGCCTGGAAGGCCCGGGGTGGCCTTGGGGCAGCCCGCGTATCGAAGGACGAGAAGAGGCTTCAGTTCTTCTTTCTGGTTTTATGTTTATTAATTGTTTATCTAAAAGATGTTCTTTCAGCCGAACAAAGATCCGCTCAGCAGTCAGCCATGGGCACACTGTGCCGTCCCCCGGACCGCCACGTATCTTTATACCCCTAGTTACGTATACAATATTTATCATTTTTCCCCAATACCATCTATTCTTATAACTCGGTGTACTCTTAGTAATAACCAATCCAAAGGTGCCACCGTGGCCAAAGAAGATGGAGGAGAGGAGGAAGAAGAAGGAGGGCAGGACACACCCCAATTCCTCCATCTTACTCCTCTAAACCCCCCTGTACATAAATCCTAAACCCTGCTTCTCACCCTCTAATTAGCTAATCTTTCCACCCTTCACCCCGGTGAGGCCCTCTTATCTTCATAAAGGTGTCGTCTCCCGTGTAGGGTCAAAGTCCTGCCACCAGACACTTCTGGCAACATTCCAGGACTCCCGGGCCCCCCAAGGGTGGTCTCAGGGGCCCGGCATCCCAGGACTCAAATCCTGAGATCCCACACTTCCCCACAGTAGAAGTACTGGGCATCATCCACTCTCACTTGGGAAACAGAGTCCTGGCCCCTGTGTCACCTGTCATGGCTCTTCTAGTTCGTGCAGCATGGCTTGTACCTCACTCTGGACTGCAAATAACTACTAGCACCCAGGAACCAAAGCACTTTAGATGAGCACTGCTTAGAAGTAAAAGGATTTCAGCTGAAACAATGGTTAAAATGCTTGAGTTAGGTGTGAGGGTTTCTAGAGGTGTTTTGTGTTTTGGTTTTTGTTGTTGTTTGGTTTAAATGCCACTAACATTGTTCCCAAAATGCTAAACAAGTCCCTGTTTGAGCTCATTTCTGATCTGTATCCGGCTCATAGTTTGCCTTCAGCTTTTTTTCTCCTTTCACATTTTCATTTCCAAGCTTAAGATTGACACAGCCATTTATGCAGCAGCTTTGCCTGCTTATGCTCAATGCTCAACTGGCACTATTTATCTGGAACTTTTTATCTTGTTGTCTCATCTTTTGGTCCCTATTTCACTTCCTGTTGCTTTGGTGCAACTTAACTCTTTGGTGTTCAAGCTCATAAGAATTTACTGAACTGAGAAAGGAGGTTCTATCACTCACAGATTCATAAAAACAATGGGAACATGACCCAAGGCTCCCAGGTTAGCAATGGCACAGGCCTGCAGGAATTACATGCAGGCTACAAAGCTGCTTCATTTCTGCAGTACCAACCTTAGTGCATCTCTCAGTACCTACATACTTGTATACAATGATCTCTGAGGACTGACAAGTTCCTTCCAGTGCCTTCCCAGGAAAAACTAGTCCTGACTGTTTTGTGATCCATAAATATGTAAATGACAATGACAGCCTCATTCAAGTAACAGCAATGATCTCACTCAACATGTGAGTACACCTCCCTAAAGCAAACATCCAAATATTTAATGTGCTTGTGGCATACTCTGCCATCCAAATGCAATAATATCTTCAAATGTTGAATTGAAAAGCACTACCTAAACTAATGACAACATAGCAATTGCAGCACCAATTAATAGGAAAAGAGATGTTAAAACAAAAGTTACATAATATCCTTTGGAAATGTTGTATTTAATCTGGGACACCAACTTTTTGAAGCACCCACCACACAATAATCCAGTACTAGTTTGACAAATATTGGGTTACTAAACTAATAAATTCTGAAAAACCATTTCAGACTGACAAACTGATCTTTAAATTCCAGGAAGGTGTTCATTTCTGTATGGAATCTGAATAAAATTTGGCTTCCTTCATCATTTATTGTCATACTTTGTTGACATGCGGTCAAGCTTGTGCAAAAAAAAGGAAAGTGATTATTTTTAATTTTGATGAGAGGAACTAGAAGATATTTTATAAGCTTTTACTTCATATCAGCTAAAAGTAGCTAGTGGGAAAGGGAAAGAAGTATTCACACATATACTGACTGGGACTGTGGAACCTTATCATGCATAATACAATGTTTGAATGCTTTTTTCACACATACAGCTTAAACACTCTTAAAAGAACTCTCTGAAACTCTAGATACATTTATACCTATAGAAGTTTGACGCCCTCTTCAGTCAAGTAGAATTTCAATTTATGCAATAAGTGTATCTCATTAATCAATAATTAATTTTAACAGATACAAATGGAAACCAATGGAAACAAACTCCTCTGTTTTTAAAGCTGACATGAGGAAAGCTTTTATACATGCTATGCCCACAGAATGTACAGCCATTTTTTACAACTGTTCAATATTTCCTGACCATTTTAACTTTCTGACTTTATTCAGAATCTACAATCCACAGTTAAGTAATCTATATGAGAAGAACACAAGCAGCATGAAAAATAAAGCCAAAAGAAAAAAATTACTTCTCTGTTTCCAGTTGAGCTTTCTCTGCCTGAGCCCTTGCATGTTGACATTCTTGTTTCAATCTCTCTATTATTTCCTTCAACTTTTGATTAGATTCCAGCAAATCTTTTTCTGATTGAGAAAGTGAGGCAAGCTGGAGTTGGATATCATTTATTTGCTGCCAAAACAAAAAAGAATTTTTCTATTTCAGAAGATATGCAAATAACCAGCAACTGATTTTGAGATACTGAGACAATGCAAAATGGAGACACCAACTAGCTTTAGCTTTTCATTAGCCTTTTTTACTCGTTTCTTTTCTCTTTACTCAACACTTTCTCCAGAAGCTTTACAGTAAATCACTACAAGATAAAGGGTTTCTGTTGTAGTTAAAATGAGAAAGATCAGCAGGAAGCTTCTGCCACTGAAGTGTCCCCCAGAACTTCAGAAATCCAACACTTCAGCCCCAGGCCTGAACAGAACTTGAGGACCACGAAATATTTAGCAGCAGAGCTGTGGAGCTTTCCAGGCTCTTCTGTTCCATACCATACTGAGTGTTACAGCCAACAGGGACTGTACCAACCAGTTCACAAAACAAGGAAGCACTGAAAAGTCCAACCTCTGCAGCCAGCATACACAAATGATCATTTCCCTTTCCTTTTCCTCCCCTCACATGGACACTTAGATCCCCCAATTTCTGATTTTGGGAGGAAAAAATAAGTGTCTCAAACTTCAAGTGCACACAGCATGCAGAGTAGTTTGATGCACAGCTATTGTTATTACCTACTAAATAACATCACAGGCAAGCGGGAGTTAAAAAAATATAGGTTTGCTTTTCAACACTGCCATCAATTGACTATGCAATAGAAATATACCTCTTTACACTAGTTTGTTCATTTATGAAACATCTGTTAAACACTTGAAGAACCTCAGATGAGAGATGCAGTGTAAATGCAAAGCATTACCTAGAAACAACTTATAAGTCTCCATGGCAACTGAATCTCCAGTTAAATAGTGCATAACCATATTCAATATACCAGTCTATAAACATTCAGATTTGAAATCCCTGTTACCCACAAAACACATGAAGCAAAAAACTGTAATCCATTTATAGAGGTCCAGGAAAGCACAACTGATTTCTGAACACTTCTCCTTTAAATATCTAAAGTACCCATTTCATCCCTCCAGGGGAAAAAAAAAAGCCTTAAAAATTCAATCTAATCTTCAAACGCAGGACATGGTAACTACAGGAAAGAATGTATTTCTTTATAAAACATTATAATGCAATAAAACCTTACCTGTTTCAGATCAGCATTTTCACATTTCTTTTCTTCCAGCTCTTTTGTCTGCATAGCTTGCTGTTGAATTTTTAATCTAAAATTGTGTAAGACATCCTTATTTTTATCTAATCAAAATTCCAATGCTATAAATTAGGACAAATCAGCCTGACAAATAAATAGCATTATTTGAAAGGCTAATAAATATTAAACTAAAAAAGCACTGAAAATATATTTCTATTAATTCTTGGAATTCACATAGGAATAAGACTTTTGGAGTATGATTAATTTTATCATGCTAACCTTCAACTATAGTAAGCTAAGTAAACTCCCAGCCATAATAACCAACTCAGAGATATCATATCAGGTCTCAGATTGCCAATTTCTGCTATGGTGCCATTGTGGAATGAGAAATTATTTACTCTAACACTGCGGCTATGTCAGCAGCCAGCACTAAACTAGTTTTAACAAATATGTATTGCCAAATTATTACTTCAAAAGGGTCATTGAAAATAACACTTAAAGGTTTGGACTAAAAGGGACACCATCTCAAACAGTTAATTTTTAATTCTGCACTCTTTTTTACGTAGTGCAAAAGATAATCCTGTTTAATCTACACCAGTGAACACTTCATAATGAAGACTTCTGTCTCTATGAATAGTAAGCTTTCATACTGTCTACTGTAAAGACATTAAGGAGGGAAAATGAGAAATCTGTGCTAAGATTAGATTAGAAAAGTCACACTACCGCAAACGCTGAAGTTCCTTTTTGCTAGATTCTTCTGCCATCTGCACAGCACGTAGTTTCTCTTCATACTGATCCTTTTCAGATTGCCTCCAAGAATCTTGTTCCAGTTTCATCTTTTCTAGATCAGCTAGTCTGTTTTCGAGTTCTAACCTAAAACATTATTCAACATACACACAAGAATCACTAGAAAATGTCAGAAGTGTTTAGTTAAGAGTGATATTTTTAAAAGTATCACAAAACCATCCTCTTTTAGAAATTGAGGAGGCAATCAGTAGACATACTTTTCATTCTGTAAGGCTGCAATATTGTCAAAAACTTCCTCTTTGGCAGCTTGCACTTTACGAATTAGCTCCCGATCCTTTTCCACTAAAAGCACTTTATGTCGCTCAACAGCTGCAGTAAGAATTTCCTTGTCAGACAGCAATCCTGCATTATACATTAAAAAAGTTAAACATGTCATTATTGGTAAGAACCTCCTAGGAACCTATATTCAAATAACTTTATAAATTCACAAAAGGGAACTAAAAATCTCAATTCAAATGACAGAATTAATGGGGGAAGGAGAAAAAAGCAAAACACAAGAAAACAAGAAGAGACCTTTCTAAGTATAACAGTTATATTTCCAAAACTTTTGAAAAGTAACCATTACACTGAATAACAGTCTATGAGAGTTTCTTACTTTAATAAATGATAGTAATTAAACAGTTAATATTATTACAGATTTAAACTCCACAGCAATTTATACAAAGCATTTGTACCTGTTCCATAACAGCTATGCAAAGGTCAAGCAAAAAAATTTTCATTTTCGGAAAAAGCTTACAGTAAACAGAAACTGGTTGTCATTGAAACCAGTAACTGGGCAACAACAAATCTCAATTTTAATCCACTTATATTACCAAATGAGACATTTCTAGAACCATGACTTCATAGGCAGGGACAAATGATACAAACTAAAATCTTGTAACCGACACCTGTATTCACTGGCAAATAAGCCAACATGCTCTAACAGTGACTCCTGGTTATTCAGCTAATTCAGCAATGCAAATGGAATTCCACAGTAAGTTCAGGTGAATTTAAATCTTGTCTGTATTCAGTTTCATATTTCACAGAGCCAACATTTCTAGTCTGCAATACACTGTAAGCATATTGTCAATACAGAAAACACCACTTTTTCATTGTCTTAGCGAACTTACTATTAAAGCAAGTGAACAGAAACAACTATTTCAGGAACACAAATGTACTGTTTTGGGGCTATGGCAAATCAATGAGGACAGTTCTCTTTGAAACAGTGTAATTGTGTAGTTGTGTGATTTAAACACAACTAGTACTAGAAAGCTTTGGCCTTTTCACTCTAGGAAGCTATTTCAAGTTGCCTAGATACTCAGCTGCATCAGGTAGCTTACAGCAATGCCTGTTCCCTTCAGAGAATGAGCTAGGTGCTGTATTTTGTTTCATGTGGCAGCCTTACAGAATTGGTATCAATTCCACAGACACAGAATCAAAAAACCCAACCACTGAAGCTCTGTGGCACGATACGGTTTCAAGCAGAGTATGAAAGACTCGAGAATTTACCAATAATAGAAAAAAATAACCATATGAAGTACATAATTTGAAACAGATCATGCTCAAATTGTGTCACAAATGCACTAATTTACATAAATGAAAAACTGCTCTCAATTGTTCTCTCCCTGGTAGAGCAAGTGAAACAACACAATTACTTCAAATACCAAATGAATTGTCAGATCTATCACCTAGACCAGAAGTAGAAGCTGAAGACTGCTGGGGAGCATTCAGACAAAAAAACAGTTGTATTATTCTAACAGAAGTAAATAGATGAAATAATTACAAAATAATTATTTTCATTAATAATTAATTCATCAATAATTAATTTCATACTTTACCATCCATTTCACTTTGAATCTTGTTTCTCTCTCTTTCTACTTCACTCTTTGTTCTTGCTGCCTCCAGTTTGACATTTGTTACCTCCAACTTATGTGAATGTTTAAGTTCTTTTACCTATGAGTTAGTAAAAACCAACGTCAAATTAACTATAATAAATTTATGTATATTTACTTTACTTCTGACTAAAGATACCTCAGAATCAAGCTAAAATAAAATGAAATTGAATCTCCACAAGTAAATCAAAACAGTGATATCCAAAGCCAGAATATCAACTACTTCCCCAAGTAACTTCCATTTGGTAAGTACTTATAGTCCCCCTGGCCTCCCGGAGTGCTACTCAATTTCTCAAAATCCAGGTCTGCATAGTCTTGAAGTGCATTTTAAATCAAATACTGCTCTAAAGACAAATGGCCTCATAAAAGTAGGAGCCTTAAGAACATCAAATCAATGAAAATTACTGCTTGCATGGAAACTTTCTATAGTTTAGGCATTTGAACGCAGTAATTACACGGTCAATGTGAATTAAATATCTGGAGAAAAGCACTTATAATGAAAATCCATTCACAATGACAAATGTAATTACAACCTGCTTGCATATACAAGTGGCAAAAGGTTAAGAATGACACAGTAGCTTATTAAGTAACTACATGGAAGATTTAGTTGCTTATATATCAAGTTGATAACATTCAGGGCAACTTGAAAAGATTTAAGGTGGCTTTTTTAAGGCAGAAAATCCAGAGGACAAACAGGCACCTGTGCTCAGGAATAGGTTTGAGTGGGAGCAGAAGCAGGTAGAGGTTACTATAACAAAGCTTTAATTTTCCTCCCTTTGAGAAACATGACTATAATATTTTATTTTCTCCTGCTTCTGGAGGGGAGCAGAGAAGACCAGTTGATACAAAAAATAAAGACTGTAACAATATTCTATATATTTTGGGAAATGACTGAAAAATCTTTACCAGAAGTTTTCCCTTCCTATTTAGCATTCATGGGGACCAAGTTGGGTATATTACATAAAGAGGCTTTAAATAGTAGTATAGCTACACCTTATTCCTATGGTAAATTAAAACTTTTTTTAATGAATGACCAAAATTAAATACTTAGCACTCAAATATGCACTGTAAAAAGATCTCAAAGAAAAAAAAAAAAAAAAGGAAAAGCATACAATCATAAAATGAAACCTCTAAGATCTGGTGCCAACACAAAAAAGTCACTCAAATATGTTTTAAGACAATGGTCAACTTAAAATGCTGTGATGCAATTCTGTACTGAAATGTTTCTGTACAAGCTATGCTGGCATTAACCAAAGAAAAAAGCTATGCTAACGTGATTCCTCTGCTTCTAATCTAACCTAAATCTCCACAAGTAACTCCAATGCAGCTTGCTTCCTGTAGCTAACACAGCCCATTCAGAGGATAGTTTTTAAGACCTCCAGAAAAAAAAAAAAAAAAAGATAGAAAGATCAGTTTTAGGCTGACTGTTTTCATGAACATTGAAAACATGAATATAAAGATACCACTTCACAAGTCTTGTTCTGTTCAGGAAAAAGATCTAGAAGAAGGAATAGTAACAACATAACCTCAATCTTTAGAGAGACTTTCAGGTATGACATATCTCCTGTAAAGTCATATATTCTTTATCTTTCAACTGGAATTGAGGGAAAAATTCCATATCTATTTTAAGTCACAGCAGATGACATTGTAACTTTTAGTCTAAAATAGAAGCAGAAAAACATAAAAGGGTGTGAAAAATATATTTTAGACACCATAAAAGTACTTACTTGAGCAGCTAAGGAATTGACTTCTCGTTCAGCTTTGTGGAGTTTGCTAGTTAAGAGAATGTTTTGCTCATGACTCGTCTGCAGTTCTTTCTCAATGCGATCAACCTGTAGTTCAGCAGACTTCTTTTCTGCCTTGAATGAAGGAAGTATTTTTAGGATTTTTGGAGCTGGGTTGCTTCTTGTTACTCATTTGAAACCTTTGGTTGATCTGGGCTTTCAGATATTACTGTCTCATTATAATATATAGTATTACATATAAATATTCAACTTTGTTCTACCATATATTCCAACACAACAAGGTTCTTGAATTTTAGTGGAAAGTCACAACTATTTTTACTAACACCTCCTACACAGAATCACTCCCATTTTCAATCCTCCTTGATAAGGAGTGATGTAATCTGATTTACTTAGGAGGCAGCAGGTGTGCCCACCAGTAAATTACTGGGCTATAAACAGTGTAATTACAATTAGTGTTCATAAAGTGTAATATGCTGGCCTATGCAGTTATACTGATGGAAAAATTAACATCCTGGAGAGGAAATAAAATGCAATTTCTGCATTATAGATTCTGATCTTTACAAGACAAGACCCTGATCTTTAGTGAACCTCAAAAAGGTAATCTAATACATGATTTCACCTTTCTTTTTCTAAACACTTCTGCTTTCAGCAGGGCTCTCTTTAAAGCTGTCTAAGAAGATTACAGCACTTTTTAAGTTGAGATCAGAGCATTTTGTAACTGAAGTATACAGCACTGATAATAGTAAAAATAAAAAGAACCATCTATCTGCATGCTGCAACTGTGCAAAAAATCTAGGTGAAGAGGCTCACTGCCTAGAGAGGTAGCAAGGACTGACAGAAGGTCTGGAGGAATACAGTAGAATCCTGGGAAAAGTGCAACAGCCCAGAAATACCAAGGAGAGCAACAGCAGAGTAATAAACAACTGCAGTAATGTGGTGGACAAAGAAGAGGCATAGGACAATGACAGATGATGAAGGGACTAAAGAGGGGAGCATCATGTGACATTCTTGAAAAGAATAAAGAATTTACTGCAGCAGACTATTAACATATTGGTTTCTAAGTCCAGCAAAGTGGCAAGGGTTGACATGACCCTCTTACTGACTACAAATATGGATATGACTCGCTTGTTTTGAAAGGATAATCATTCAGCATAGTCTCTCAGTTGAGAGACTTCCCAAAGTTGAACTGGCAGTGCATGACTCCCAGTCAACTACAATTTGACTTTAAATCTGAAATGTAGAAATTCAAATTGTGGAGTCAATGGCAAAATTATCAGTGATTTCTGTGACAGTTCTGTCAGGCCAAGTGCTATTCTTACTGTACTCTACAGGGAGGCAAAATAAGAACAGAAAATCTTACCTCTAGAGATCGAATCATGGTCTGCATGTCAGCTAACTGTCGTGCTTGTACTCTTTGAACATTTTCTGCTTGCACAACACTGTTGTGTCTTTCTGCTCTTAGTTCTTCGACTTCTGCTTCTAAGGCTTTTAATTTCTGACACAGTTGTGCCTTTTCTCTGGAAAGTGCCTCCACACGTTTACTGTCCCTTGTGGGATCAATGCTAAGCAGCTGATTATGGAGTTCTTCCTTATCTTTATCCAGTCTTGCAATCTGATAGTTGTTAATCAGAAAAATAAAAGTTCTTACATTGGTTAGATGTCAGGCAGCAATAATTACAGTAGTTAACAATTCAGAAAAGAGTAGCAGAGGACATTTAAACATTCATTTGCTTAGAGTAGGAAAGTCAAAGCAAGACCACCTGAATGCCTGTTGTTAGCGTGGTCTGTTTGAGCACACTACAGAGTGCAACACTGGTTGGTGTCCTCATTAGCAAGCTGGATGATGGCATGGAGTCACTTCCAGCAAGCTTGAGTTTGACACCAAACTGGGGGGAAATGGTCAATCTGTTGGAAGGCAAAACTGCTATCCAGAAGAATCTGGACAAGCTGAAGGAATGGACAGAACTGGATCCTCTTCAATAAGAGGAGCAAGACACACATCTGAGATGGAGGAATCCAATGCAACAGTACAGGCCCATAGCAAGGCGAGGAAGCATCTCCATGGAAAAGGATCCGGGGGTCCTAGCGGACAACAAGCTAAAGGTCAGTCAGCAGAGCACCCAATCCAATCCTGGCAGATTGGCAGAGGGATAGCTAGCAGATCCAGGGAAGTGATCCTTTGTCCCCTTTCCAGGACGGATAAAGCTGTACCTGGAGTTTGTGTCAAGTCCAGATGGCCACTAAGGTGTTCAGAGGGTTGGGGAAAATGACATATACGGACAAGCTGAGGGAACTAAGCCTCAGTTCAGAGAAGATGCACAATGATGGGAAGAGAGGCAACAGGCACAATTCGGAACAAGTGAAGTTCCAACTACGTATTGTGAAAAAAGTTTACCATGAAGATGGTTAAATACTGAAAGAGTCTGCCCAGAAAAATAATGGAATCCCCATCCTTGCAGATGTTCAAGACTTGGCTGGACATGGACCTGAGCAATCTGATCTCATTACACTTCAATATTTTAAACAAGATTTTGGAGTATAAAGAGTTTCTTCCAACTTCTTATGATTCCTCTATTTTATAATTACAACAGAACTCAAATCTGCTAATAACTCCAGACAGCCAACATGACTGGGCCCTGACAGACTAGAAACCAACAAACAAACAAACAAACAAAAAACCCAAACCAAAACCCAATAACAACAACAACAAAAACCCCAACTCTCTCTTACAAAGTAGTACAAAAGGTACAAGCCAATCTGGAGACTGTAATTAACAAACAAATTCATAGATTGTTACACTTCAAAATAAGTTACATGGACTGAATATAACAGCAGGACCAAAAGAGTAAGAAAGAAAGGTATGTAAGAATTCTCTCCATATTTGGAGATTAGTCCAAACTCTGATTTGCAGCAGTCCTTTTAAAAGTTTCACCAGTGTTCTCTATGAACAAACCTGATTTCTGCAGCAAAAGCCCTCCAAATGCCTTTTATGAGGAGATTCAATTGCATTATATGCCCAAGCCATCATTTAAGAATCAGGATGTTTTTATAGCCTCCTTGTGCAAAATGACATGGAATGTTATAAAACCTTTGAGAGAAACCAGATCACACTGTGCCCTGGGCTCAAGGTAGTTGCATTCTGTGTAAGTGTGCTAATTAGCTGCAGGACTAGCAAAAACTCAACAAGCCCATGAGAGAGGCAGGCTGTAAAGCAGCATGTGGGTTTAGCTCCAGGAAGGACAACTGTTCTGTTTTTAATGCACTACATTTGCAAACTTGGATTGATTTTGCAAGTGATGATTGCTTTGATTTTTGTCTGATGTTCAGAGTAATACATTCAAATCTGGCATCCTAGAATATATGCTTCCAGACAAATACTTAAATGGATATGCAAATGACATCTGCAACTCATTTACAATGATGTATCTATTTAAAACATAAATAAGCTGACAATTTATTTAGCTACATACACTTTTGAAAGTCCAAAGAAATGAAAAAATGGTTTCTTCAGGAGCTAATACAAACGAAATGAAGTTATCCAAGTTTTCAGTATCCTTTTGATAATCACTATTTTGATCCAAACTAACATCATGGTAAGTACATTGCAAAACATACCCTTATCTGCTATTAACAATATATCTTCCTTGATAAGTTGCCACATAAGTAATTTAAAGCCTAAACTTCCATTGGTCAGTCAGATAATTAATTTCAAATTAGCATCATGTCACAAACCACAAATGTGATTAAAAACAGCTTTAAGCAAACGTCATTTACCAGAAAGCAAGTTATTCTTACTTTTAATAGCACAAATATTGCAACCCATCACTGAACAAATCTATAGAGACAGCCTTAGGCTAAGTCACAGAAGTGCTTCAAGAACAAAGAGAATAGAAACAAACATGAAATGCAGTCAAACTGACAACCCTTCAAGCACCAACAGTTCCACAATGTTCAAGCAGCTTTGTCAGAGATACTTTCTAAGCTACTAAAATATTCTACATACCTCAGTCTCATATTTTATTTTCTTCTCTTCTAAAATATGTGCATGTTCTTCCTTTTGATGCTCAAACTCTGATTTCAGAAAGGTATGGTCATAACGAAGTTTGTTATATAGTGTTCTGTATTTTTCTACTTCCTAAGTTAGAAAAAAAAAAAATTAAAGTTTTCAAATTTATTTCCTTTAAATGTCCATGCAATGTTTCTATTGCTTCACAAGTTATCTTTGATTGACTGAATGATGCCTCCTCTCTCTTCTATGATTTCAACCTTTCCTGAGGTTGAAATCTGGGACAAGAGTACCAGAGAAATAATGCCATACTTTGCTCCCCCTTTCAGTTTTAATTTCCTAAGGTTTTAGGAACAACTATAAAGCAGCAATCACTACTCTAAATGAAATAAAATTTCAATACTTATGACTTACATTTTCTAGCTTCTGATAACGCTCTCTCATAGGAGACTCCAATTCCTCATACATTTTTGCTTTTAACCGTTCTAATTTTTGAGGAGTTAGCACCTTAAAACAGAAAAGTATCACAAGTAATTAGTCATATTCATTCATATTATTTACACTGTGATTGGTCACATAGCCAGGAATAAGGTATTTCAAATATGTTTTTAGGAATTTTACTTAATTTTCTAGGTTTTTCTAAAGAAATTTTAATAGTAGTTACAAAAGCAAAAAAGTATTAGTGAACTAAAAATATTCTGGGAAGATAACAAGCATTTGGAATGTCAGCATTTATCAATAGAAGCAACACAAATTTCAGGCTGAATTGCCAAGAGATTTATCTCCTTTGTGGGGGATGGGGGAAGGAAAAGCAGTCTCACATAAAAGATAAAGAATTAATATCTAACTGAAACAGTAAGTGAACCAACCCAAAAATATCAAAACAAGCAACACCAAACAATTATTTGCAAAACACATTAGATGTGTGTTCTCCAACAGGTACATGGATACTGGTTTAAATGGAAAAAAACACCAGGAAAGATTCCTTGCCTTAAGCTCGACTCTGTAAGGTATTTCGTTAAAATTTCTTCGTAGGGTTCACACAGCAAACTATCTACCAAGAAATAGTTTAAAACAAAAAAAATTCCTCCACAACTGTGACACAGTCTTATTTATTCTAATTTTCTTTCACTTATCTGTACCCTGGAGTCCCTGGAAACTAGTCCTAGATATGCTACTGAGGCACATCTCCTCCATTCCGAGTCTGGGATCCTTTGGTTAGAGATGATATTTTTTTTCCTAAGAACATGTCCTGCATTACTTTAAGGAAACAAGCAGTTACATAGAGTGTCACCCAAGTTATCTTCGATGTTGAAGAGTTTTTTTGTTTGATTTTGGTTTGGGATTTTTTTAAGAAAAGAAAGAAGAAAGCTGTCATCACAAAGAAAAACAAATATCTATCTTTTTAGTCACTTGTCCTAACAGATTTAGGCACCTAAGTTACCCTCCAAGACAGATAATTCTCCCCTTAACAGCAGAGCAAACATGGATAGAGACTGAGAGCCTTACACAGCACCTAACAACAGGATTTGGATGATTCAGTTAAACAAGGAAACACTATTTTCAACCCATAGTCACTCAAGAGAAGAGCCATTGCTTGGACTGGGAGAATTTCAAGTCATCTGAAATATATCCAAGCTGGGTATGCATGCTGCATGAACAGAAAAATATGCATGGTCCTACTACATGATAAAAATACATCCCAAGTCCTTCCAGTAAATTATCTCACCTGCTGCTTCACTTGTTCCAGCTCCTGTGTTTTAGCCAGCAACTGCTCTTGAAAGTCAGCAAGAAGCTGCTGAAATTTGTCATGTACAGTATCTTTTTCAACTAGCAACCTTTTCAGTTCATCTTGTGATTTGGTATAATCCTCTTGCAATCTGAAAGATAAAATTTACTTTATATTCACCTTTTAAAATTAGACCTTAAAGCTCAAAAGACTCACACACAGGAGCAAACATATACGGACACCAAAAAAGAACTAAGCTATTAATATCATCTTTCTGTAATATATTGAAAAGTTATCCCACAGTTATAAGCATAAAAAGTGCTGCAGAAACATCACCTGCAACGTCTTAAGGTACTTCGAATGGCTTACTTTCCTATATGAACAAAAATCTCTTAAAATCTCTCCTTACACACAGGAATAGCTAACACACATCTCATACATACAAATAAACCCCTTCCAACATTTAGCTTCACCATTTAACAACTCAAATAGAGAAACTTGCTTAAATTGATGTACCTTAGATGTTCTGCCCTTAGAGTTTGGTAATTTGCTTTGTGGTGCTCACTTCGCATTTTTTCATCCATCAAAAGTTTTAGTATTTCCTGTGAATTAACTGCTTCACCACCTTCACCCACAAGGGGAAGGAGGTTGCCCAAAGCATCCATCTTATGAGGACTGCTCACGATGAGTATGCAGGAGACAAGATTAATGCATAATTGATCTACAAGACCATCCACTGGTTACACTGGCATCTCAGAAGATCAAGACACCTGAACAAATACAAGGACATGTGATTAGCATTCAAGCACATTCACAGTTCAAAGGTTTCACACACTGCTTTTGCTTTAAGTACAGAAGAATCCTGGTTCTGCTTTAACACAGATTAGAAACCTTTACTGGAAGTGCAACTCTTCTCAGGGCAGGCTGCATGGGCAGAGAGGTAACCGCTCCCAGGGGCACAGGATACACTTAAACATGAAGGTCACTGGAGTCAGTACAAAATAAGAACAAGCACTACTATCTGAAACATTACAAGACATGTTATTTTTACTTATGCTATACATTGAGACTCCAACCATGATGCCCTATTTATGCCTTTTTAATCAGAGTTCAAGCAGAGGTCACAGATAGCAGACACACAGCTTTTCTTACTATTTATTAAAAAGGTTGTCACTCTGTCCTAACATGCTGTATTAATCAACACACCAATACTTCAGCTGGAAGAAAAGCAGATAATTCTCTCCTGAATTCCTACCAAGCCCTCTCTGGAGAAGAGCTAAGGTATCAGGGAGAGCCTGGAAGACACCTGCCCACAGTTCAGTTCTGAAATAAGTCACTTCCTTATTTTCAAAGCTTATTTTGTGGTTGCTTGTGACCTTTCCAGAAAGACTTTTGCAAAATGTGATAATATCAGAATGGTGTGAAGAAAGCTGCAAATCAAGAGTTCCTGAGAAATAAGGAAGTATTCTAATATGCCTCATTAGTGCTTTTTGATATTTGAAGCAATAGGTAAAAATCTGATCATTACTGACACTTCCACAGGATCTGGGGGAGGGAGGACTGTAGCTGAATTTTAGGGAAGTTACAAAGACTTGAAAACAACTACTCTGCCATTTTAGCTTTTTGCATAGCTGGACTGATGCCTAAGAAGTCTATGTCTGCAGTGTGCAAAGTGTACCTTTGTATAAAGTAAAACTCAAACAGAAACAATGATAAATCCCTACCATCACTACAAATACCTTGCCTTCTTTACATGCACAGTTGCATGTATATTTTCTACCACAGCACTCTTTCATGAATGTATCTTAAACACTTCAATTTGATTTTGTAAACCCCTGAACTATAAGCAAGATGAAAATATGGGGAAAAAATCCATTCCACTATGACAGGATAATGTCAAGAATGTGTAAATGTAAGACTTTCTTTCCCCGTTTTCCTTCCTCTGTTGCTAAAACGAGAAAAGGTCAGAGAAAAATCTACCACTCATAACATCAGTCTAGGCAAAGCAACAACAGCAAGTTTTTATTCTGCTTTACCCAAATTTGCTGAAAGAACAAAGAGGAAGAAATCAGAATAAGGAACATTCTCCTCTGTGGCTGTCCTAAATGCACAACCAATTTCAAACATTAATGACACAGGTTTTGAAGACCCTCCTAATCAATACAATCTCTTTTTCATCCCTGAATTTTGTTGGCTGTTGAGAAACAAAGGACAACAGCAATTTTCAAACTCAATATAAAGACATTTTCAATTGTTAAACCAACAGCTGGACGAGGAGAACAGGTCAGTGATGCTAAAGACAATAAATCATGTGAGAGGGGAGAAAGCTCTGGCACACAGAAAATTCAAGGCAGCATGTCCCTAAGAATTTCTAAGCATATCAACAGGGTTAACATGATCACTATTAAAAGCAAGCAAAAACCCCACACAAACAATAAGAACAAACCAAAACAACAAAAAAACCCCAACAATCAGGCAATAGCACTTTGCTTTCATATGTTGTAGATACTAAATGTAACTATCAAACTATAAGCCAAAGCTCAGAATTAGGAACACAGCATTTAAAGTCAGATCCAAATCCTGCTGCTTACTCAAGTAAGAAGTATTTTTGAAGTGGCATAATGGAGATAAAGTCAAAGACACCAAGGAAACGCTACGTTTTCTCAGACAATGTCAGCCAAAAGATAAACTGGAAGACAGCCTTTCCTACTCTCTTTTCCAAGCTGCTGCAGGTGAGAAGTACATTCTCTCCTCACAGCTTTCGTTGCTATCAAAAAGTGCACAAATTACAACGCAAGACACACACCTGGCCATGTATTCATATGCATGAAGATTTCATTAAAAAGATAAAAGGAGAAAAGAGAGGGAGATAATTGCAGCTGACAAAACAATGCTCCAGACTGCGAAAACCTGTTGTATTTAAGGAAACAAAACTCTTTTGGCTTGCAGGGACATCTAGCGGCAAATGTCGTGATTTGCATTCCTGGTGACAACTGGGAAACAAACAGAGATTTCATTACTTCATGACAGCTCTTTCCTCGAAAACACAAAGAGCAATTAGTAATATTTAACCTATTCACATGAAAAAGTTTTTTCTTGTTTTGGGGTTCTTTTCCCCGCATCACAAAATTTCTGGCAGTAAAGTGCTCATAGTCAAGAACATTTAGGGATACCAATACTTTATTACCAACCAGAATCTCTTCTGTGCTAATGGTGGACAGTAGTTATTCACAGTCAGTGAACAGGCCTTAAATAATCTTCAAAATTACACAAAGACTACAGTCATAGTTTTTGAGAAATACTTTAAAAGAACACTAGGTTCTTTCTCTCTTGGAGATGTGTTCAAGAAGTGGAGAAGCATAAAACATACTTTAAAGAAACTAAACCCACCATCATATTTAAACTTAATTCTACACCTACTTATTTAGCAAGCTACCAAACGGCAAATTTATATCAGTCATCCCAAATTCCTGCTATGAAGCCTTAACATAGTTTTCCATAGGTATAAATACAAAGGCATTGGTGCAGTGTCCTGAAACCTAGGAAATGCAGACTCTGTAGCTAAAATGGTAGTACTGTAGAATACCTAAGTGAAGGAAATAAATTGCATTTCCAAGAATCACCTTTCTTCTCAAATTATTTCTCTTCCTAAAGAGAGAAACACTGCTGAATTACCTACTATACATCTCTCCTCTTTATAGCTGCACATCACGAAAGGGCTATGCTTTTGCAATATTTTTCAGCTATATTATTTTAACTTTTTCTTTGCTACAAGCTCTTTAAAAGTGAGAATACTTGCATTTAGAGAAAAATATTATATATCAATATGATTTTTTTCTTTATATGAATTTTTATGGCATTTTGTTTTCAACACCAAGGCTTCCTTCTTGTTCACCTGGCATAACCAAATGCCATGACTGCACCCATGCATCCATTGGTCATTCCCCTGAGTGCCATACATAACTCGCTCATGGCTCTCTTTTCCATGCCACACTTAAAACACTTAAATGTATTGTCTCTGAACACAGTTTGAAACAGATAGATGATACAATGAATATAATTTTGCAACTAACAAAATACTGACAGTATTTAGCCTTGTGCCAAGCAGTAAAATTCTCATTAAAATCTGTGAAAGTCAAAGAGCTTCTTCACACAATTCATGGTCTAATGCCTCTGCCTGCTTCTCTTACAACTCCAGACCTCTTTATTTGCTCTTCTTTTCTAATCCAATTAGCCAAGATCTTCTGAAACAATGAACTATTTGCCTGAAAGAGTGAAAAACTCAAGGAAAGCACAGCCTCATTAAAGCAACTCTTCAAACACCACCCCTTCTCATCCCTGCTCAAGAGTCTACAGCAAGACCAGACAATGGTCTAAAGCAAAAGTATAATCCAACACAAGAGCTCGCTGTCACCAGGAACGGGAGGGCTCCACTCCTCCTTTCTTTGTCCCCATTGCTGTGTTTGTCATTCATCAGACCCCTTCATGAACTGTTTTAACTCAAGAAGCCAACACACTCAAACAAGCAGAAGACACTCAATAGTTTTTCTGTGAGGTCAGTGAGTCACACAAGCTCATGGAAAAATCCAGCAAGCGACATCATCAGTGAAAGTGGGCAGCTGGTACGGACGAGGGGAAAGGAACAAAGAGCCAAGTAAACAGACAGGAGGAGGAGCAAGCCTTTCTCCTTTCAGGAGCACAGAGCTGGCACAGCACAGAGCTCAGATGTTCACAAAATCACAGCCTTGGACTAGATGCCCAGATTTTACACAGTCACAATTCAGTGAAACAAGCCCTATCTTAAACAACTATGCAACACAATCATAAGAGATCAGACTTCCCATGAACATGAAGTGTGCAACAGAAAACACCCCGACCCCCTTCTATATCTTTTGAGAAATGCAGCAGCACACCACATTTTACTTTAACAGTCCATATTCTACTGATCTGTCATCAGCAAGCTGCAACAGTCAACACAATCACCTTAAAAAAATCTAGGGAGGCAAAACCAAAGAGAAACAGGAAATCCTTTGTTATAGAGAGTTCCATAACCCAGACACTGCTCAGATGTTGCTGCAGAGAATCCACTGAAAATCAATGCTTAACACTTTTGTGCACCAATACTGGAGAATATCTGTATGACAGCTGCATTTCAGAAGACACCAAGCTCATGCAAGCTACTCTCACTCCCTCCACAGCAGTGCTCAAGGTACAAGTTTCAACAACCATTAACCATATATTATGGCAGTGTCCATCCCTACACACAGCACATGGTACCACCCTCTCAGTTTCTGTCTTACTAACAGATCTGGTTACTTATTAGGTGAAAAACAACAAACAAGGTTCTCTCTTAACTCAGGGTTAAAATTTGTGCTTTAGCCACACACACTACCAAGCCAAACTGATAGTAGTTACTGATCAATTTGAGTTCTGAATGGGAGCTACACCTGTAAATTGAGCTGTAGCCAAGAGCAGCCAGTCTCCAAACACCATGTATGTTTTCCAATGATTTTTCATGGCAAGAAGCCTTCAAACACACATAAACCTTCACTCACTAAAATTTCATTCCAAGTTCGACCCAGGATTTTTGCAAATAAGTTATATTCCACAAACAAAGCTCTTCTGAAAAATCACTTCCCTTTCATGCTGACTCAAAAACCGAGATGTTCAGGGAGGGCATAGGTTTCACATTGTCATACATATCCTACACCTCCTGTAGGCAGAAACATGGTTTTATATACACTCTACAGTACGTGGACGAAGATCGAGTGAGAGGCCAAGCGAGCTGCATAAGTCACTGTTATCTTTTTCTGTTTTGTTTTTGTTTTGTTTTACTTTTAGACGTAGGAGCTCGGTCAGTGGAATACCACTAACACGGCTGACACACATCCAGAAGCACAGAAAAATAACAATTTCCCTCCGAGCGAACGTGGCTGAGGATGGCTGGTGGAAAGCAAAGCAGACAAGCGAAAACACTCGAGAGCCCGCAGCGAGCGGGCTCCTCCTGCCCCTGAAGGCGACGGCGAGCGCGGCAGGCCGCAGAAGCCGCGGCAGCCCTGCCGGGGCTGGAGCAGCGGGCACAGAGCGGCGCTGGGCCCTCCCGTCCCGGCTGCGCGGTCACCAACGGCGCGGGCCGGGGGAACGCGCGGCGCCGGGCACCGGCCAAGGCACCTCCCCGCCCGGCCGGCCGCCAAGAGCTGCGGCCCCACGCACGCAGAAGGGCCGCGATCAGCCCAGCGCCCATCGGAGCCCGGCTCCCCCCTTACAGCCCGGTGCCCCGCACGCCCCGACTGCCCCTGGCACAGCGGAACCCCCGCCACAGCCCAGCCAGGCGCGACTGCCGCCGGCCCGAGCGATTTAAAAATGGCGCCTCTCACCTCCCGCCGGCCGCGCCGCCGCCGGGCCCGCGCCGCGCGGGGCACGCTGGGAGCGTTGCCGGGGAGACGGGCGGGCTCCGCAATGGCGGGCCCTCCCTCAGGGCGCACCGAGCTCACCGATGCCGCTGCTCTCGCACGCAGATCGGTTGAAATGCTGTAAGCACCGACTTCTCGTAAAGATCCTCATTGTCCCTCTAAAATCGCTTTGAATGAAGCAAGAGATTGGCATTGGCATTCCTCTAATAAAGTATTGGCATTCCTCTAATAAAGCTAACAGCGCTTTCATAAGGATTAATATTGTTTTCAACTAGTATATTAGAAGGTGGTATTGGTGATGACACACACACACATAGCCAAAGAAAAGGTGACAAAAAACCCCCAAGGCAAATGTGACGTTGCCAGCACGGGAGATGACAGCTGCGGTCGCTCCCCAGAGGTGGCTGCCGGCTGATGAAGGGTTTGGATCCGTGATGGCTCAGCGGCAATGGCGGGAGCTCAGCGCTCCTGCCAGCCCGGCTCTGCAAACCGCTGCGCAGGTTTCCGTGTGTGCTGCACTTGTTGCAGTGCTAGAAGTGAAATATCAACAGTACTCCATCCATACCAATGCACACCTATAGGGAGATAAATTACTCCACAGGACTGCAATGAATTAAAAATTAATCTTTATTCAAAACTAATTTTGATGAAAAATATGGTCATTAAAACCCATCAATCCAGTTTTACACTGCAAAGTAATCTTTCTAGAAGGTGTCATGAAGTTAAACTCTCCTTTTCTGTATCCAATTTGCTTCTTTTTTTAATTTTTTTTTTATTTTTTCACTATCAGCTCTACAAATATTAACTAAGACCAAACACAAGCCTTTCACCCTTTTACGTCTGCATTAACAGGAATGGTAGAATAACACAGATTTTTTCTCTGGTTTTATTAGTGTCTGTTCATAGCAGAACTACATAGCTATAATCTATTGGAAAACAATTCATTTACGTGAGAAACAAGACATGACACCAAGAATCCAGAGCACTCAGTGTGAGCCCTGTGGGGGACACAGCAAAAAAGCTACAAAATGTAAAATAATTTAGGTAACTAAAATCAACAGACAGGGTTGGGTGTCTCTTGCCAGCTAATTCAAGGAATAATTATTGTGTAAGTATTTCGAATGCATAATCTTTTTCTAAAAGGATAACTCAAGATGGTGGAAATTGTGTTACTTTATTTTTGCCTCCACGTTTTTCACATCAGTCAGAGAAGTGTTCTTGTTTCCTTCTGAGATTGGCTGAGTCAGATCATTCCAGTTACTCACTGATGGCCAGTGGTTCTCAAGTGTGGGTGGTAATGGGGCTCTTCTTCCTCACAGTGACCATCCTGCCCCTGCTGGCTTTCAAAGGAGAGCTGCTCTAGTGACTCAGATGGGAATCTTGCAGAGTACCCAGAAAGAGAGAAAAAGCAAGAATCAAGGGGGACTTCAAGGGCACAAGGAGGAAATGGCTGAAGGGAGGAGGAATAGAAAGCAGAGCTTATAGGAGTAGGAGTGGAGCTAAGGCACACAACAAAAAGAGAAGAGACGGTCAATCAAGAGAGGGATCTGAACAGCAAGAGGCAGAAACAGCTAGAAAATTAAGACTTTAAATATTACTAGACAAATATAGGGGGAAAATAAGTGAGAAGTAAATATGAAGTGATTTTGTTGGGGAGAGAGGGGAGCCACATACTGAAATTGGTTTATTTGATTTCTCTTCTAATTCAGTACATAAAGGAAACATGTATAAAACCCTTACACAAAAATAGGATTATTCCAAACTTCTCTTTTTGAAACATCTCCCACAACACAGGCAGGGATTTTTTTTTTTTTTTTTTGTAAAATCAAATGTATACAGCTACAGGTGTCACTAGTTTATTTTTTAAAAAAAGTCTCTTTAAGGGACACTTGAAGTTCACTGTGGCTCAAGTAAAAGTAAAGAGATTTCATTTAGAGAGCTTGCAGATTTTGATCAACATTATTAGAGATTGTTTGTGACTCTTTGTCATATTATATTAGTTCTGGGTAGATCAACATTTCACAGAGCAGCAAAGTTCATGCTCACACAAAGAAAGCAATAAAATATAAAGAGCTGTAAAATATGTAGAGAAGCCCAGGAAAATATTTCAATCCATTTTGCAGATACAGTCTTTGGACGAGTATACTGACTAGTATGTCAGAAGAAGTCTTGAGTTTGAAAGCTCATTTAGACTTCTTTGCTGCCTTAGTTGAGCAAGCTGAAAATAGTTTAGTTGTTAGATTAGACAAATCCTCAAGCTCCTGTAGCCCTGTGGCATACCTGGAGAGAAGGTTTTGTTGCTATGTACACATGCTGCTGGTTGTACCTGTAGTTTAATCCATGCTTAGTCGATGTCACCTTGACCTGAATCCAGCCTGGCAGGACAGAGGCCAAGAGGGGAATTAGTGTTGGAGTACAAGCTCTGTTCAGCATCTGAGTCAGCAGATCCTGAAAGCATCCAGATTGTTTCACCATCCCATACAATTGTGGCAGAGATGTCTGTGACTAAGTAGTGTACTATTTGTGGAAGAGACTTAAAACCATACACTGTGGTGGGTAGATTGCCTGAGAAAATGAATATTTTTGGCATTACAAAGTCAAAAGACAGAATTGCTTTTAAGTGCCTTAGTGCTACGATAAATCTTGCCCAATTAAACTTAGAGGGGTTTTTACCATTAAGCTCAGTAGGACCAGAGTACAATTTTTAGCCTAGAGCACATCAGTGGGTATAAAGCCTAAAGCAGTTTATCAAGCTATTACTCAGATGAGTTGTATGGGACAGCTGACCATACAAGCATTCTGTTCTCTCCTTTTCTGTTCAGCCTGGATGTACAGCACCTCATGCTGATCTTCTGTCTTTATCAGCAAGTGCCTATAACTACAGAGGAAAAGGATGTTCTCCTGACCAGTACCAACTCATTAAAATGGTATTCAACAGAAAAAAATAAAAGGAATTTTTTAGGCTGCAAGGCTTTCTTCCCATGTATATTGTTTTCATATATTACCAGCTTCAGTCCTGACTGTGCTTTCATTTCCATCAGATTGATTCCATTCTAGGCACAATAACTAAAGAGTTTTTCCAAATTTACACACACAGGTGGGTAGAACCACACACTGAGCAGCTGAAGGGATCATGACTACATCAAATGCAAGCTCAATTCCTACAGTTTCTGTCACAAGCATGTCTGTGTTTCTTTCAGAAGCTCGGCACTGGCCAGTTTCAAGCTTGTCCTGAGGTGTAAGTTATCACAGAATCATAGAATATGCTGACTTGGAAGACACAATCAGGTCATTGAGTCCTACTCCTGGCCCTGCACAGGACACCCTAACAGTTGCACCATGTGTCTGAGGGGCTTGTTCCAAACGTTTTGTGAGCTCTGACAGGCTTGGTGCTGTGACCACTTCCCTGAAGAGGCCCTTCCTGTCTCAACCACACTCTGAATAAAAAAATGTTTTCCTGATATCCAACTTAAACCTGCCCTGACTCAGTTTCATGCCATTTCCTCAAGTCTCGTTGCTGGTCATGAGAGTGAAGACTCTTCTCCAGGCTGAACAAACCAAGTGAACTCAGCCAATCCTCAAAGGCTGCCCTTCCAGCCCCTTCACCATCCTAGTGACCCTTCTTTGGATGCTTTCTAACAGTTTAATGTCTGTTTTATACTGTGGCACCCAAAACAGCCCCCATCACTCGAGTGAGGCCACCCCAGTGCAGAGCAGAGGGGACAATCCCCTCCCTTGCCTGGCTGGTGATGCTGTGCCTGATTCCCCCAGGACACCCCAGGCTGTCTGGTGCCTCCTGGCTGCCAGGGCACTGCTGGCTCATGTTCAGCTTGCCATCCACCAGGAGCCCCAGATCCCTTTCTGCAGTGCTGCCAGTCGTTCCCCATTCTATACACAAAGCCAGGACTGCCCTGTCCCAGGGGCACAGTCTGGCACTTTCCCTTGTTAAGCTTCATTTGGTTGGTGATCGCCCATCTCTAATCTGTGGTGATGGGCTTCACTTCTCTGCAGGGCTTCTCTGCCCTCAAAGGAGTGGACAGCTCCTCTCAATTTAGTGTCATTGGCCAACTTATTTAGTATTCCTTTGAGTCCTGCATCCAAGATGTTAATTAGGTTGAAGAGAACTGGGCAGGGCATGGAGTCCTGCAGAACCCCACAAATGTCTAGCACCAGCCTGTCCAGTAGTTCAGCCTCTCCACTTGTCTGAATCTGGTCAGCTACACATAAAAGGTGACATAGCATCAATCCACTAGGCAACTTCACAAAACTAATGATTTGTCACCTAAGTCACAGTCCAAACAGGAATTGAAGGGGATACAGTGTGGAAATTTCTCCTTTCAATTACATCAGTGCAGTGCCAGTTGCCAGGGGAGGCAGGACCTGCCATTTGACTGCTGCACCTGCAGCAGCACAAGCAGAGAAATAAGCACACACTTTCAGGAAGAATTTATAACTAAGTTTATAAACTGCTCTGCTAGCACTGCTTCAGCCAGCTAGTTCAGAGCAGTTCTGGATGTTGCAAAATCAGTTGCAGCATAACAGCAGATGAAGTCTTGGGTGCCTTCAGCTGATTCTGGCACAGTCACAGAACTTTGGTTCTTGCAGTTATTTGGGGCACCAGCACAAAATATTTTCAGAGTACACTGCTGGTAAGGGCTATTTGTTTCATCCAGTGATCGGTAATGCTGCACAGTGGCTGCCTCTTGGTGACAAGTGACACTTCTCTTTCTCTGCTGTTAAACAGAACTGTTGTATTTTACTCTCTGCCTTTCTAATTTTGGGTGTTAAAGCAGTTACAAGGGTGTGCTATGCACTCTCCAAAGCCAGAGTTTTGAACAACTGTGAGAACTGGTGGTCAGTGAGATGCATTTTTTTATGTCTGGTTTACCTGGTTAGCAGGGATTATTCAGCCCATGCCAGAAATGGGCAAAATCATTAGTGGTTCTGAGAGAAGCTGCTGTTTGTGAATGGAGTTAGCCTTAATATAGAACAAGTTTCAGGAACACATGTGAAACTCAGCATGACAAGACCTACGAAAGTCTGCAGGTGACACAGCCCGTGCCATTTCATCAAACAGGAGAAAATAGGAAGTACAGTGTGATTGCAAAGCAATCTGTTATGGCACCGTTTCTGCTCTACTCATGGGAACAAAAATAACATCAGTGCCAGTGCCTGCCAGTGCCAGCTGACAAGACCTCTGCTTTACAAATAATAAAGGCAAATGTTTTGCTTTATATCAGCTAAGTTATTTTTTTGGCACACATGACCAAGGTTTCTGACAATAACATAAAAATACTTCTTCAGTTTCTAATTCTAAATAAAAAAAAAAAAATCCAAAATAAGTCCAGTCACTTGGCACAATAGCACAACATTTGCATGGCGAATTTCACACAAGTTTTGGATAAAAACAATGATGATACCCAGTTTGATGTTTACAGTTTTGCCATGTCACAACTGTAGGTGAAACTCAACAGGTTTTGGTCAAAATTGCAGCAGAGCAGAATGCTCAGATTTGTCAGTATATTAAAAGTGGGCCTTGTGCTCAATGGATTAACTTTATCACTGTCAACTGAATAATTTGTACTGAGAAAGGAAAACTGATAGGGGTTTGAGTGATCAGACAGAAAGTTTAAGAGACAATATTCATCATCAAATAAATGTAAATATTTTTATTTTAAAAAATGTTAATGGCACCTTAGAGGCAGTCATGACTACACAACCAAATATACAAAAATTACATTTTCATAGTTGAATCTTTCCACAGTGCTGCACAAAATGGAGATACTATGAGAAACATTGCAGGTCACACACCAAGACAATTAACTTCAGTCAATAAAAGCAGACAATTTTTGGTACACCTTGATACTACCAGACACCCAGGTTCCCTGGGTAAAAAGAAAGGTGTCTTTGTGCAAAACTTTCCAACAACAGTACAACTTAATATGCTAAACGTACAGCAAATCAACCGTACAAGACTGTTTGACTTGGCCTCATGCAGTCCCTATATACAGCATCCTCTCAGTTGGCTTTCTCAGGGAAAATAAGCAATTTCATTGACTAAAATAAAACTTTTCTTAATCTTTCACTGTTGCAATGTAAAATTGTCTGACACTTTGTGCAGGGCTAGCATCAGAGAGACCATTCAAACTTTATCTGAAAACAAGCCCTTTATAATCTCCTGTACTTAAAGGCCGTGTTCTGCCATGATGGGGAATGAAGAAAGCAGATATATATTTGGTTGATTAAAAACAGCGGAGAATAAATTTGCCTGATTGCTAGTCCTAGATGGACTTTCAGAAGATATGAAATTCTGTTATCAAAATTAAAGTGTTTAATTACATTAATCTCTGTCTTCCATTATATCACTGAATGCAGCAGTAAAATGTCTCAATCATAGTGGAAAGGGACTTGGTTTCCCAAAACAAAAACAACCAAGCAAGAAAATTGGCTCTTGTACCTTCTGAATTAACTACAAGCTTCTGTGTTTTCTTGTTTTGTTCCTGAATTTCTTGTTCAATGATTTTGATTTCAGACAGCACTAGTTGTTATTATGCAGTTAACTTCATATCAGTCATAAGCCTGAACTAATTCAACTTCAAATGCTGTAGTCCTTGATTATTATGTCATTCAGTAGCTAATAGTTAGCTGGCAACCCTTATGATTGCAAAACTGAACCTCATGCTTACACTGGATTTGTCCAGCTTTAGCTCCTGGGTGAGTGGATCACGTATCTTTCCTACAGCAAATTGTCTTCACCTTTTGCATTGCTATTCCCCAGATAAGCAGTCACTATGTGTTCACAGAAAACCATTGGCTTTTAAATACCCTTCCTGAAGTGCAGACCTATATATCAGATGTATATTGATAGATGTCCTGCAGCAGAGGCACTGCATAACACAAACATTTTGATATTAAACTAAAATGCTGTGAAATTTTTTAGTGCCTCTCTAAGAATTCAGAGCAAACAGACATCACAGGAGTGCAATCAAATGAGAAGTTGCATGAATGCATATAATGTGAAGCAGAAATAGGAAGGAATTTAAACTGGGTCTTGATCAGTCCTGCCAATCACTAATTGGACTTTCAACAGTAATGGAGTTGAAGCTAGCAGAGGGATCCATTAGACAATTTTCAGAGAAAACCTCATGTAGTCCTGAATGCTGAAATAGGAGAAATCAGGAAAATTGTGCTAATTTTCATAAGAAACTAAATCTCCAGAAACTTCCAAACAAAAGCTGCCAAAAGCCTATAGAACAGGAAGTAACAACTTATTGAAGAGCTTTTCCATCAGAGAACTGCTACCAAAGTGAAATGAAATATTTGCCTGCCAAGCAGCACCAAGCAGAAAAGACACTGTCTGGCAACTTTTTGTTGAGTGGGAGTGTTTTAGAGGCTCATGATGAGTAGGTGTAAGGAGTATCCTAAGAATGCCTGATGTGTTGTATGAGAATATAAAAGCAAATGGTATCCTGACACAATATGGTTAATTGATTGAGAAGCTGAGCAGAGTTCTCATTAGGAGCACTGCAGTTCTTTGGGTTGGCCTAGGCATACTGTCACAGGAAGCTCAGACTGCAGGCCAGACACAATACAAAATACACAATCCCAGCCTAAAGGGGGGAAGTGGTGCCCATACTGAAGCTAAGGGCAGAGGCATCAGCCCGGACTAGCTCAGGCTCCTGCCTTCTCTTGATCCTGAGTATGGGCACAGCTGGCTAGCTTGTCCCACCACATGCTGGGGCTGTTTGTTCCCTCTAGGAAAAAGTTAGGAAGGACTTCTCTACACTGAAGCTGCCCCAACAATCTGCAGAGAGTCTGCCTGGAGCCCAGTTTTAGGGACGGCTGATAATTCACTGCAACAAGAAGAAAAAGTCTCATCTGCCTTAAAATCCCAGCTTCGTGCTCATGAGACATTTTTACCAGCCCTTCAAGTCTCCAGATGTGGAGAATCATCTACCTCTTTCACCAGGTTTTTCTTCCAGTCTAGTGAGCTAACATGGCACATGGAAGATGTCACCACATACCAGTAGTTAGCACACAGTAGGAAATGTGACAGTGAAAGCAGGATGGGAGACCTCCTTCCTTGGGTGGCCTTCCACATGGCAGAGTTCCTGGCACTACAGTCTCACTCTGCAAAGCGACCACAGTTTCATCAAAAGCAGGCTTTTGCTCTTCACTTTACATTTTTTATTATTTCTTGATGTGTGTCACATCCTTCAGTGATTTAAACCCAACAGAGGAAAAAACCTAGAAAAGAGATGCACCTGTTCACCAATTAGGTTATTTTAATTTACATAACTAAACTTATGCAGCCTTTATAGCTTTTTCTATGTCCTCTGCCACATGTAAAGCCAAGAATGAAGTGCAAGACCTTCCTGTTTCCAATTTACAATGTAGGCCCTGTCAGATTCTGTCAAGACAGTGAGCAATCTTTTGTAGAGACATAAATTTTAGATTTTACTTTCATTTTGTACTGAGGTTATCTCCCAGAGTTGTAACAGGATGCCCTTGGAGCAGAAGCCTTCACATTCCCAGGTGTGAAGGGAATGTGAATTACCACACCAACATCCTTTCTTATAAGACAAATACTAACCTTTTTCCTGCCTGTCCTTGAGGCTGCCTGATGTAACATTTCAACTACATCAAATAGCAATGGCAGGATTACATAAATGTATAATCATGCAATAGGTAAAGGAGTTTTTCTTATGTAAACATTATTAACACATGGTATTCCTTTCTTGCATGTCTACCTTTCTGAACCCATTTAACAAAACGCTAAACTAACTATTTTTTCAAGAGGCCAATGCAGAACTTGGCTGTGCAAGCTGAAGAGAAGAATGGAGATTATAATAGAGATGGCAAGAAAACACCATGAAAAGTCACAGCTTTCTTAGGATCAGAACCAGTTTTTGGTCTTGTCTAGGCTCTTGTTTGTTTGGTTTTGGTTTCCACTCCACCTCCCACTTGAGATGAGGTAGGGCTGGGTTAAGAATAAGATAGGTGTGCCCAATCTGATCCATTTCCAGTGACTGCAAACCAGCATAGTCCTTCTTGATTCTCTGTGCAAAGACTTAGGATATATAAAAAATTCTTTAAATATTTCTAAGTATTTTAATTCCATTTCCTAAACATTGAGTTATATCATTATTTATTAAGTTAATTCTGTCCTTTCCTTAGTTCTTGAAGCCACAAATAGTAATTATTCACTGTTTATCTGACTGTGGTAAAATGTCAGATTTCTCCCCTGCCTTCCCCTCACCCACTCCCTCTCCTCAGAATAAAGTCTTCACAAATTCTACACCAACTATTGCACTTGATTAAAAAGAAATATACACATCAAACTATGCCCTCCCTCCCATAATACAAGCATAAAAAATACTGCAACTGAAAAGAAAATATGTAATGACAATTATTTTCACAGTTACTAACACTGAACATCAAATAACTGGAGATACTGTTTTTTCACTTAATGGAGAGTGGAGAAGAATTCTGGTTGCGGTGGTTTTGTGCTTTTTGTTTGTTTGTTTATTTTAATAAAGATCTTGTTTTACATCATGGCTGAAAGCCAAGCTGATTTCAGGGAAATTTTTTTGCATTTATTAAATCAAGCAAAATAAATTCCAGTGGGAAAACAAACCCAACCCTGTCTCCTAGTAGTGATACTGCATGTTAATACAATATTTTCAGGAATGTTTGTTGAGAGTGTCTACAGTTCCTATATTTACAGAAGTTTAACTCCCTGCTCCCCCTAAGAAGCTGTTCTCTCACGTTTCTGCCACATTCTTTAATCAGACAGAAGAAAGAAATCCACTGTACCCAGGGTCCCAACACCTGTATGCTTTGCATTCAGTCAGAACACCCCAACAATTCAGTGCTAACAGAGGCTGACCTCAATGTTGCTGTTCCCTGTACTTCTTTCCTGTGCAGGTTGCAGGGCTTGAAAAAGTGAGTGCTTTGCCGTGGGTGACAACATATTTACCAGTTACTCGCTTCGTAACTCCTTTGCAAAGTTGCCTGGGGATGTTATAATTCAATTCAGGCCATCTTTGGAAGTCTTATGCCACATGTATGTGTTTCCCAAATGCAATAAGGAACAGTGCCAGGACAGAACAACTGCTAACTGTGGTCAATAGTCATCACTGGTCTCATGTACAAACAATAAACTCTGTGCAAAAAGGTACTAGCAGAAGCATCAAGTTTTGTTAGTCTTGAAAACTCAAAATCCCATGTTTAGAATCTAGAACTATCAATACACATGACTGCATGATTTGGTTTATCATTCTAGTTGGATTCAGAGAGAAAATTAACTATCAGTCTAGCAGAGCTGATCCACATTATGGCACCCCCTCTTGATCACACTCTTTGCACTCCAGCCTAGTAAAAAACACACATGACACTTGCAGTTGCTGGGATCCCTCCCGGACCATCATAGCATCTTTTGTGGGTATGGGTTTGGAAAGTGGAAAACCTTTCGGATTAAGGCAGAAGACTGACTTAAGTGAGCAGTTCATCACAGATACAGCCAGTTAGACAAAATCAGATTGAACAGGCAACTGACTGCCAACAAGTATACTTTTATATATTTACACCAGAATTTGTATACACACAGTGCTTAAAAAACAGGGAAGGGAAGAAAAAAGGGAAAAAGAAAGAAAGAAAAAAAGAAAAAATAAAAGACCACCCAGTCCAATAGCTTCATCTTGGTATAATCATTCTTTCTATAGCACAAATGATATGATCCCAGTTTTTACAAAATATTGCCAGCAGCGTCACTGCAAAGAAAGTGCAGATGATATGAAAGCGGCTCTTCATCATAGGAGCAATGAACTTTGCAATAGTAGAAACACAGACTAAGATGACAGTCATGAAGGCCAGGATAACATTTATACACTTCCCCAGGAGCACTTTGGCATTAACTGTTTCCGACTGCTGTGCTTGCTGTTCTTGTTGATGGAGCTCCAGTTTGGAAACTCGGGTCTGGCATGATTCCAAGGCTTCCTGGAGACAGAAAACAAGAATTAGGGCAGCCATATTTCCCTTCAACCTTTCTTCACATTTTAGCTGCAGAGCCATCCATCAGCTAGTTAGAAGTGTAATTTATTATTGACTGCGAAAATTTCAATGAACCACCAACTTTTAAAAGAATAAATGCACATTTATGTCTGAATGAGTGTGTCACTGTTTGCTCAGGCATAATCAAGGCTAACAACACTGTCCAAAATGTAGGTTTGTTCTATTTTTTATGCTCAAGAAAAAGTATCATAACTTTAATGTTCATTACAATTGTTTCCTATATATACTGTTGATATAAAGTACTAGTAAAGCTGTTGCCATAGAAACTATCACTGCATCAAAACAACAAGAAAATGAGTTTCTTTGTATATTCTATTGAAAAGATTAGGGTGGGCTTGCTGTGATACTAATTAACTCTACTTTGCAACATGTAGCAGTACTGAGTTTACACTGCCTCCGTGGTCCACATTGATTTTGCTCTCAAAGCTACCCATCCTACAGTGTTGGGCTTGAGCTCTCTGTGAGATCTGGCCTTCTCCCACTGTCAGTGTGAAGACAGTGGAACAACCTGTGGAGATGCTTTTATGGGATTCTCTCTCACATGATCTATTTGGCTTCACAATTTGTTCTAAAGAAAGCAGACCTTTCTCTTCTGCTTGAGAATGGACTAAAAGTGGTCTTTGACTAAAATGCTTTCTAAAGACACTACTTCCATGCTTAAACCGTCCCAAAGCAAAACAGAAAAATTTCCAACTGCTTCCCTTACTTGCCAAAATGCCAGCTTTTTGCAGGAGTTGGGATTTGGGCATCACTGCACAACGCGGCGCAGAGCTATAATTTCATGAGATTGATCAACTTGACAGAATCTTTTACCACTGTCTGACAAAGAAAACCAACGCTGCAGCATCCCTACTTTCTTGCACACTCTCACGGTCCAGGTATTTTCCTTGCACGAGCAAGCTTGCTCACCTGCTCACACAGTAAGCTGTTTCAAACCAAACCTCAGCATATAAACACCCAGAGAGTTAGCAGCCATCCCTTGCTGGGTCAGTCCTTCATGGTTTCAGCAAGCTGGACTGGCTTACCAAGGGACTGGCCAGGCACCAAGGTCACCACAGAGAGTGTGGCACAGTGCCTTACACAAGGCTGCTTCCCTTCACTGCTCTAGGAAGTAGTAACAAAATAGAAGATTGTTATTACAGTTCTTCATGGGTGGCACAAAGGCTGTTATGGCTCAGGCATGTTCTCCACTACACACTAATGAACTTCCCTGGTCTTTCTTCCACTCTGACTGTAAGTTATCCTCAATTTGTCTTGTGCTGCTTTAGAAGAAGTCCAGCTGCAAAAGTCTGATACCTGCAGCTCTGCATTGAGAGGCTGAACATGTCTTTAAAACTATCTGCACATCCTTTAGTGACAGTTAGGCTGTTACTCAAAATATCCAGAGCTTAAATCCTTTTATTCTATTTTAGCTAATTTTCCAAAGCCCCAGAGAGACAGATTTAAATGGGCCCAACTGTACAGAGATAAAAGAAACAAGGCTGTGTCAACACAGCACTTCATTAAGGAGTCTTTGACACCCTTCCAGGAGTCTTTTAAAAGTCTCTGACACCCCTCCAGGATTCTGCTAATGACTTAGGGAATATTTCACAGGCCTTCTGTTGGACAACTCAGATTACATTACATTTTTACATCCTCAAGATGCCTTCACAGAAAGGAGTGCTCTTTTCTTTAAATCCATGAGACACCTCTCTTGTTTAAACCTACAATGAAACCTATGATATGCTTACACTCAGTACCATCCCTTTCCCACTCTGTTCCCAGGAGCTTCCTAATTAACATTTAGGAAACTGTGATCATCCTGCTGCCTGCACTCTCTCTGTTTGGAAATGTGAGCACATTTCCAAACAGAGAGAGTGTATACAGGTCAGGTTTTAGGTTCTTTTACCATATGAGCCAATGGTAAAAGAGTCTTTGAGCATTCCTCAGTTTTTCATGAATAGGTAAGGCACAACTGTGTTTTCACCACTTTTCACCACTTCCTCAGACTTTGAGTGGAAATATTATGCATTATTTAAGTGCTTGTGTTGTATTAAATATTCAAGTACATACATAACTACATGCTGTCAGGACATACTTGTAGACATTAATACTGGTTTTTGATTGAAGTCAGACATGACTACAACTGATCACTAAGGTGAAAACACGGCACAGCTTTGATTATAGAGGTTGTTGTGACTATGGCTTAAAACTCTTTAATTATAACTGGCAAATCTACAAGTCTATTTCTCTTACTTTTTACCCTAAGCTGAGCAAGAAGTTTATGTCAGGACATTGTCAGAAGTGTTGTGTCATACAATACAAAGAGACTTGATTCCTTCCTCCTCTCTGAAAGAAATTAAAACAGGCCACTCTTCCACCACAATTCTGCCTGGGCCATATCATCAGTTTCAGCAGAAAAAAAATCTTGAATCCAGAGAAACAAATGGAGACTGTCACTGATTCAATGTGCTGGGTTTTCCCCTTAAAACATAGAAAATATGTTAAGCTTACAAACATGTTCAAAGCTTACATATTTTCCCATATTCCTTATTTTAAAATATGCAGAAAAATGCAAGTGTTTCATGGTACAAGATCTCCACAAAATGTTATTAGATTAGGATAAGGAAAATAAGTACCTGAACATCTCGTGATCGCTCGTAGGCCTGGTACGCCACCTTCTCCTCTATGCTGGCTAGCTCTTGTTTCAAGTTTGCTGTCTCATGTTGATGAAGGTCAGTGAGGTCATTTAACTGGTCCTCCAATCTTTCATATCTTATTAGGAAAAGAAGTCTAAATTTAGTGCCTTCTATTCAAGTAATGCAAATCATGAAAACAATTGCACATTTTAAAAGGTACTTTCTCAGCTCATGGTGAATTCATCTGAGTGGCATTACAAAGCACATATAGAAATCAGTAAAAACTTTGCAAACTTTCCACAAACACTTATTCAGCAATCAGAAAGCCTTTTCTGAGTGTTTCTTGCTGGCAGTAGGTGCTAAAAAGCAAATATTTGTACATCACTGGCAAATTATATGAAATATAAACAGTGCCTAAAGATATCCAACTCACATTTTTCACTCTTCATTTAGCCAAGAAGATATGGCTTCATAAGTAAGTTTGAGCCAGTTAATAGCTCACCAGTAATGACAGGAAAAATATGTTCTCTCTCATACACAACTGCAGGGTTCTGCCATTTATGTACAGTCTGTTCTGGCAAGTTTCTACATGGTAAAGTAGTTCAAGTAAACACCAGCAAACTAGAATTTTTTTTGTGAGTTTGTCACTTGATTTAACACACAAACAGGCAAACACTGCAGTCAGCACAAAAATGATGGAGGCAAAATTGTCTAGAAATGGATAGTAGGAGGCTTGAGATTTTACTGGCAGAGAGCTGTCAGAAAGAGCTGTCAGCTCTGCCTTCTCCTGAAACCAAGTCAGAAGCTCAGCAGGCCTTTCATTGTTCTTTCCTCCCTATATTACCACATGACATCAAGTCTTTCATTGTATTTTAAGAACTATAAGCAAGGGAGACATGAAATATTGCCCTTCATACCAAGATTTTGCCCACTGGCATAGTAAAGACTTCAAGAATTGACTGTCACCTTATAACGCCCATAGGAAAAATGGGATATAGGTACAGCAGGTGAAAGCCCTCTGTACAACATATCATCCACTTCTCACACAGGATGATAAAGGAATTAATTGTCATGTAACAGATGCAAGATGAAGTTGTGCTGCAGCCCTTCAAAATACATCTCCCAGTGTGTGTTACACCAGGGTACAAGGTGACATTGCATCCAGGAGATAGCAATGTGTGTGAGAAGTGTTTGGACAAGGTACCCAGGAGTCAAGGGTATACTTATCAGTCAGTTCTGCTACACCACAGACTGATTAGCTTTTTTGAATCACATTAGATAGAATCCTTCCACCAGCTACAAAACCATTGGCATCTCCTATACGCACTACTCACATAATTCACAAAAAAGCTATGACAGAGGAGAGAGTCTTCTGACCAGCCTCTGACAAAAAGCAAAGGGCACTACACCATTTGATAGAAAATATAAATATTCTACGTGTATTTTCAGTTGTTGGAAGGAATTAAACATGTTGGTAATAGATATTGATTGGAATTATTTTTTCCTCTTGCTTCTGAAATCTCTCTCTCTCTCTCACACACACACACTTTCCAAATAGTTTCTATACCCATTCAAAAGTCATTTCAAGAGAACAGTTAAAAAAAATACCTAAATCTTTCCTCTTGTAGCATCTGAGAAATAAAGCCATAGTCTCTTTTAAACTGGGTTTTTAAATTCTCAATATCATCAGCTAATTGAGACTGTGTCTCCTTGATTTCCCTTAGTTCCTCCAAAATCATGGAAAGCTTTCCTTGGCTGTCCAGGGTGCTTGCCACAGCAGGACTAAAGGAAGTATTCCCATTGCTGTCTGCTGATCCAGAGGTCCCACTTGAGCATTCATCATCACTAACATATTTTGGTTTGGCAACAATGGTGGCACTGCCCCCATAGGTTCTAGAACTCGTTTCTGGCCGAAATTCATCCAGGGTATTTTTCAGATGAGCAATGTTGTCTGCACTACCAAATTTGTTTCGGATCAGGTTGGCAAACTCTCTGGACTTGCTGAAAACAAAGACAGGGGGTGTCAGAGATACACCGGGCACACCCGACTTGCTGCTCTCTGCTCCATGCCCAGTGCCACGAGACTTTCCATGCTGAACATCTTTCAAGTTATCTTTGGAAGTATCCTTGGTAGCTTTGGAAGATCCATTTTGTTCAATATCCTTGAGCTTTTTGTGATACTGTTCCAATTTCTTCTGCAGCTGGGCAATGGAGTGGGCAGATTTCTGGTTCTTTTTCTCAAAGACTTGCTTGATGCGCCCAGCCTGCTGCTTGTCTGCGCTGTTCACCAGTTTCAAATACTCAGCCACGTTCCCATCTCGAGCTGTTTGTTCAACCTTGATTTGTTCTGTAACCTTGAGGATTTTCTGTTTCAAGCTATCTGCATTGAGTTTGACTTTGTGAAACTCTAGGACCCCATCTGGTACATCAAAGTTCAGGTTGGTATCAGAACCTCCACGACGGATATTAAGTGGTAGACTCAGGGTATTCATGTCATGTCTTTCCACCTGAGAGAAAAGAAAAAGAGGTAAATGGAATTTGAATTCTATTTTTTAAAATCCAACATCCAGTTTACTTTTCCACATACAATTACATCAAGTATACAGTATAAAGTAGCTTATATTAGCAAAGCATAATGAAGTTTTCTTTGAAATTAGGCAGCATTTTTTTGACTTCTACAAGTTAATAAACAGTCTAAGGAACTGCTTGTCTCTCCTAAAATAAAGATGAATTAGAGAGAAAATAATTCAGAATAGGTTACAGAATCACTTACAGTTTGCCACAAAACGAGAATAACACCTAGTTAGAAAAGGTTCCTAAATATATTGTTTATATTAGGAGTTTCAAAGAGACCATGGCTGATAATCACTCAGTTTTTTCTCTTAAAAGTGGTCAAACACCAATGGAGATGTCACCAGATCTTTCTGTCTACAGCAGTGCTATATACTATGTACTGTTCAGTATATTTTCCCAGGTTTAATGCCTTTTTCTGATACATCCCAATTTAAATTTCTTTCACAATTCCAAGTTTTTGCAAAACTAGCTGAAAGAAAGCTCTTGAAAATCTAGTGTATGCTGCAAGCTGGAAGCAACTGTTGTTTTTTAAAGCAGAGAGTACAGAGAAAGAATTGGCCTGTATTTGACTTTCCAGCTTGATAAAGGTGCTCAACAACTTGATCTGCTGCGCTAATTCTGTTTTAATAGGAAATTCACTGAGTGGGATTTACAGGCAGAAACTCAGGAAAGAAAACTGCATTCAGTCAAGTATAAGATCTGTACACCTTAAATGCTCTCTGGAAGCACAACAAAAACAATTAGGCAACTCAGTCACAACACCGACCACAACAGATCATTTAATCTTTCTCATCGGAAAGGCAAGATAGTCTGATACAAAACATTGAAAGTGTTTCCTTATTTAAACTCAAAGTTATGGGGAAAGCATGAGAAGAATGATCTAAACAAAATAGCTTTATCCCTATTATTATCTTGGTTTAGCCTGTGTGACAAAGAAAGTGCATTTCACTGCAGCTGCCACAGTGTCATGTCTGTAGAGACTGCTTAACAAATGCTCCAGCCATAATGGGTTTCCAGAGCTTTGATACCAGGGGGAACCAATATAATTCCTCAGACAAGACCATTGCAGAAACAAGGCAGAAGCTATATTAAAGTATCTCTTGACAATGTCTTCCTGAAAATCTCTTTTCATTTCTACTACTTTATATTATTTATTTATTTATATTATTTTCCTTATAGATTACTAAGGATTACAGTGGAGATTTTTCTTGATTTTTCTTTTGTTACTGACCACTCAGGGCACAAACCAGCTAACATAAAAATTCACATTAACCAATACCTATTAAAAAAAAAGCACTTGAAAAATGCATATTGAAAGTCTGGAGTTGACAATTTCTTTTGGAGAATATTGGTTAATGATGACCTTTAAGACTCAGACTGTATCCCAGGGATTAAACCAGTGTTGTGGCCTAATAGATCTACACTTTACCAGTTTGTTAGAAACAATTGGCATTGATCCAAATGCTCAGTATACAACAAGAATTAACAAGAAATTCTTGAAACAACCTAAGACATTTTAAATTAAGCTTTGGCACAAAATGATACTGTAATTAGTCACAGAATTGTATACACACACAAAACAGATCCATCACTGATGTCACTCAGAACAAGTTGTACATAACTTCCAGGAATGGGTGGGTCTATATCTAACCTTTACACAGCAATGTTTACTTCCTCAGTAAAAAATAGTCTAGAAATGTATTGTAATAATTGGATACAAGCCCAAACCAGATCCCTTTTCCCTTATGTCCCCTCCCTCACAGGGCTCTCCATTGGTCAGCCTTCTCTGCCTTCCTGAAACTTCAAGGTCACGAAAGCAATACAGATAAAAAGAACAATAGCCTTGAAGGAATACATCTGCTGAATGCTGCCATGCTTTTGGACAGGAGGAAGTCTGTTAGCGTGGGGCAAATCTGCTCCTGAATTAAACCAATCACAGGGTCAGTTCAAATTCAGGAAAGTATTTAGAAAATAACTGTTGAAAGTCCCAATACACTGCTAGCAGTTTTACTTACTGGATTAAGAGCTCACTAAGAGTACGAAAAAGTCATATCCAATATATCTTTCTTTCTGATTGTATTTGGACAAAATGGCAGGTGTCCTCTGCCAACCTGTTGCAAGGCTGGGTCAAGCAATCCTCTTTCAAGAGGCTCTTGCAATCCTCTGCTGATGCACTATGCCTTTCTGTTGGGAGGGGATGTGTAATGTGGGGTGGAGTTATTTCTTTTTCAGGTAGGGGGCTGGTTGGTGGAGTTTTGTGGGGTTTAGGGTTTTTTGGGGTTTTTGGCTTGTTTATTTTAAATCAGAAGCAAGCAGACAGTGGGAGAGTCAGGTATGTCTAGACAAGTGGCCTTTCACCTTTCTTCTACCGTGATGATCCATTTGTGATTGTTCTATAACTCAGCACTAACGCTAACCCAAACATCAGATTTCCACCTTCAAATCCTACCCCAAATCCTTCTTGCTGCAAGTCTCATCCTGTGATGAGAAGAATTCCTGCTGTATCGAATGCCTCATTCTTTACACGGAGCACAGGACTGCCAGTAGGAGTTGAGATGATGAGATGCTTCCTCATCCCTGCAGGTACTGGTGCCCTCTGCTGGGATGCAGGCTGAAATCCTCCCAGTGCAGGAGAATGAATGGCATCTCCTTCAAACTGTGTGAGCGCTCTCCCACCTATGCTACGGGAAGAAATGAGGAATGCCATCCCTGCCATTGTTCCTGCTCTGACTCCTGGGTCCCCAGCACCTCACAGGGCCACCAAGCTATTAATAACAAAGAAGTTGTTAGGAGATGGGTTTTCTATTTTATTTTTTAAAGATTTTCACTGTGGTTGCCAAGAGAAAAATATGTTTACATACACAGGCCCAACAGTTAAAATGGATGAGCCATCCTTTTGGAAGTGAGAAGCACTTTAAGAGAAAAGAATCCTCCTACATATCTCATATAATGGCAATTAATAGGGAGCTCGGCATTAGCAGTAGATGAGAAGCAGCAGTCCTGAAACATGTGGTACCACTAGGTTGACAGGAAGTCAAAGCACTAGCCCATAGTCTGAGGAAATACTAGAGACATGCCCTCAATTTGTCTTCTAGGAAAAAACAGGGGAAAAAACCAATTTGCATATGGTCCTGGGATAGCCACAGCTGATGTTAGCCTGAAAAAAGACACCTGGGCCTTGGAGGGAGACCACTGCACCTTATGGAGCAGCTCACACACACACTTCACTACAACCCAGTTGAGAACTAATAGTAATGCTTGTGCTGCTGAAATACAAGCTTTCAAGAACAGTGAACATGAGCTCTTAAGAACAGTACCACAGTTGATGAGATAGGTAACTCTCAGAGATAAAGCCCCAGCCCCCCTTTGTCCAGAAAGCCAAGAAGATCTCCAGCTGCCTGACCATGCTATCCATGTCCAGAGTTTCAGAAGGGACAGCAAAATCACTTCTTGGTGCAATGAACACAAGTGCAATGCTGGGAACCCTTCACTGCACATGAATTGTCAGGTTTACTTGCTGTCTTAAATGTAAAGTGGAGGGCTGGGTAACAGGGAGCCTGCTATTCAAAAAGAACCATTCAGAGCACAATAGTGATTTGAAAACCCACTCATGGAAGCAAGGGTAGGGATTTCCTTGGCATCACAATGATGCACATGTTTCTTCACTAACCGTCTGCAAAAGCAGCACCAAGGTCAGACTTGCAGGCCATGCTGTCAATGAGCCCAGAGCACACTAGGACCCGTGCTCCCCAATACCACAGGCAAGACTGTTGGAAAGAGATTCTACATTGATAGGATCTGCTGAACAGGTGAAAATACTGTGTTTAATGGCCTATAGAGATTGGTAATTGAATCTTCCTACTGGAAAATATAATGCAGACCTAGAAGATCTTATTTCTTCCCCATAGATCCTGGGTGGGATCCATCTGGGAGAAAAAATCCATAGTGAATAGAGCACAAAGAGCATGCAGCCCACCCTAGTGCAACCCACATCCCATGGCTGCTCAGATGAATGCCATGCTGGGTTCCACTGACTGTGCCAATGGCTCTCCACTAACAAGTGAGACATAAGCCCTCTATGTTAAAACTGAACTCTACTCTTTAAGTCATAGATTTCTTTTATGCTCTTTTAAAAAGTACCTTTAAAAAGGATAGAGAATGAAAAGCATTTACAAGACAGATGCATATATGCATCAGGCTCCAGAAAGCCTGCTCCTTTGGCTTGCCTCACTAACAGAAACAAACCATGAAGACACAAAATGATCTGCTTATTTAAATAGGCTCAGTTTACAGGTGTTTCCTTCTTGTTCTTTCTCTAAAAAACCTCATTACCACCACCAGTCAAGCTACACAAAAGCTTATGATGACAATTTAAGTCTATCTTGAAAGAGTTTCTGATGAATGCTTAGAAACAGAATCCCATAAGGAGCATACAAAATAGGATTAAGGCAGCTTCACAGCTCTTAGAATTTGGTAATACCAACAAAAGTCATCAGGAACAATTCTCTTTTTATCAGAAATATGCATATGCCAGAAGCACAGGTGTTCCAACGGGTAAAAGAACATGCAGAGGGAGTTTTAGTAAGTTTTCAGTATATTCTAAAGCAAAAATGTATTTGGGGAGAGACTTTCACCATCTCTTTCAAGTTCACTGTTCCTTCTAAAATCCACATGAGAATCCTTCATGGAAGTCTTAAATTAGAACTAAATCATCACAAACCATTTTAAGTTATGTTAAATCAGCCCCCAACATTTTTGTACAGTATGTTACAGCAAAACACCTTCTGCTTGTGTTTCTTTACAGAGCTACTTAATATCTAGAAGTACCTACACTGAGAATACCATGCTAATTATCACGCAGAGAGTTGAGAGTATATGGGAATGGAGGGAGTCAGCAAAATGTGTTTCTGCTTTTTACTGGGGTAATGGAAGATCCTGGGTGATGTGTCTGAGACCACCTGGCAAATGCTGATGGAGTCAAATAACTAAGGGTGTTTCTTTCATCATCATCAATTCTTCTACAACCTATTTACTCTCCACCTCCCCTCAAAAAAGCATTGAAGCTATAAGGCATCTCACTAACACACCATAGATGTTTATTCCAGGTAGAAGTCAAAGGTAATCCCAGATACCCTTTGGCAAGAATCTGCTCTTCAATATTCAAAGGCTGGGAAACTTCAAGGCCATTCCATGAGTAAGGCATCACACAGGGGCAGAGTAGGCTGTAGAGATTTGAATCCTTTTGAGCATTTTCTGCACTATGCCAACACAGTCTGGTAATTATAAAAATTCAGCTTTTCTACTAAGATACTGCAGCAAGACCTCAGATATAGACTAAACTACTAAGCATCCTAAGCAAGAGATCAGCTGTTGAATCCAGTCCTTCTCAGGGTCAGTTTGATCACCTATCTTTCCCTCCATTTTAATTCACTAGCACCACAGAGTTGAGACTTATAGGCACCTCAAGAAAGAGATACATGTACTTGCAAATTTTGTTTAAATGAAAAATATCCCCAAAATTAAAAAAAAAAAACCTCAAAGTTGAAAATGCTATAAAACAAACTCTGCAGAAAGTAATTGCAAGAAAGCACATGCACTGAAGTTCTGGTGTGACTAGAAATACAGCTTTTACTCTCTTCATCTAATCTGGTCAAGGCCAAATACTCGTGCATAACCTGCGATCCAAACTCCAAGTCAACTTCACACCAAATTTGTTTGCCTCAAATCCTACAGGCACACTCATTTCAAACCAGAAATACCCCAGAAAGAACCTTTTCTCTAATTTCTATTTAAAGGACTAAACTAAAGCCAAATTTTCTGTGTCACAGCTTGTGTGTAAATAAGTATTTAGATATGGTACTATTTCAAATTAGACCAATGGGAGAAGAGAACAATGGGGGGAAGAGGCAGTTTTCTCCTTCACTGGTAACACCAGCTCCTTCAGAACCCAAGAACATCCACTGAAAATTCTCCAGTACCATAACTCACACTCAGTCCAGTGCCAAGTTTTTTGGCAGCACAAAACTGACATAAGCAAACTGGTTCCAATACAAACAACTTCTGTGCCTAGACACTGAAATCTGAAAACAACATGCCTCTATGAAAGTAAGCAAGTTACTTCCCATTTACTGTCCAGCAGTCATGTGAAGAAGAAAAGAATAAAAATCTGTCCTGGCTAGAGAAAAAATACAGTTATGAACCAATACTCATATTTCCTAAGCTTAAGTTTCTTAAGCAGGCAGAAGGTAGATTCCACAGCCCTTGCTTAACTATTTTGCTTCAGATCAGTCCTCCTCTCTAGATAAGCACCATTAATTAAAAACAAGTCAATAAAATACCTTCTCCTAACTCAGATCAAAAGAAATGTCACTCAGGTGCATGTTCCTTCTCTCTCAGGTTTACACAGCAACATCAGGATCTGCTTGGGAGCTCCAGGTGCTCAAAGGGTGGCTCCATCAGGCAGCGCTTGTAAGAAGCCTATGCTCTTATTCCCTGTGAAGGAGAGTGCCTTTCCCATGACACAAATCCCTCAAAGTACCACCACTAGAAAATGGCGGGGGTGACAGTTTGGAAGAGTGAGGCCAGTCATTTTGTATCCCTTCTAGATTAATTGTTCTACTTACTTTTAGTGTTTCTAATAGGTGCTGTCCCTTCCCTCTTCCCAGCTTTTACGGATTTTTTTCTTCCCCTCCCATTCAGTATTAAGCTTTCTTTTTCAAAAGATGTCTGAATAGATGGCAATAATGAAATTTTCCAGACTACTGTGAAGCATTCTGTGAAAAGTCAGCCAGCTACACATTTTCAATTATAAATCCTTTTCCATAAATGAGAATTTGATAAAAAGCCAGCTACATACCTGCTATGACTAATCACTTCTCATAGTTACAGCATATGCTTCTGATCTCTCATCACTTGTGATTTAGAATATCACTGCATTGTCTAACTTCTCCTCACAAATTATTTCACACTGATAAAGTTGCAGCAGGTCACCTTCTCCCTCCACCTGGTTCTTTCTGTTTCACACTCAGCTCTTAATTTCATTGCTATTCAGATGGTCTAAGCATTTTCTGAAATCCCAGCTCCTGGAACTGTACAATCATACAAGAGAATTCCAGGAAATACTATGAAGTTTCTCTCCTTCAGTTACAGAGAAATAACTCCCACATCTAACTTCACAGTCAACAACCATCCAAGTCCTCCTTTGCCCCAAAACAAAGACAACTCTAAGGAAATTTTAAAGATGTAATTTACCCACCTACAAAAATCAACTCCAAAGCTCAACACTGATTTTAGTCTATCTAATTCATGACTTTTATTGCTTTGAGCTGGCAACATTGCATAGGACCTATTTTGTCACAGGAACATTAAGGTTTTATAGTAGCAGGGAATTTTGAAAGTATTAGCACTGAGAGACAAAACACTCTAAATCCATATAGACTGGCCATCACAGGCAAAAGACTCAAGACTTGGGGATTTTGTTTGTTTAAACCACGGCAAAAGTTCTGTTTATAAACAAGAGAACAATAGCTCCATCAGGCTTAGGATCTTTTCTTTTGCGTTGATGCAGCAGCAGCACATCCTGAGTATATAAACAATCACATCTTGTCCTGTACATGAACTGAGCTGCTTACTTAAAAGAGCCTGCCTGCTTCTTCCTTTTCCCCCTGCCCTGCATCTCTCCTTGCTGGGCTGATAAAGTCAAATCTCAAAAATACATATCTGTTACAACAGCAGTGTTGCCTATACCCAGGAGTTCTAGTTCATTTTTTATATAAAGGGTTTAATCAAAAGAATGGGTCTTCACTACATTGCATGACTAAGCAGCTTATTTACCTCTCCACAATAACTAGTGTATCTCTTGACAAAGCAACTTTACTTTATCAAACCTTCATTACTTATATACACTTTCACTATTTGCCACATTAGACATATGAGTGCATATTTTGGCTCCACACCTGATATCCAAGGCTTATATTTGTACCCAAACCACAAAAAAACCCAAAGGCAGAGAACTGCATGAAGATTGAGCCACCAATAATCAGAAACTTTGGCCATGCTTCATGATCTACAAAAAAACCCCTGAAATAAATAAAAAAAAATTCAAAAAAAAACCCAAAACAAAACAAAAAACACCCACAAAAACCAAACAAAAACAAAAAAACCCCACCCCACAACAACCAAAAAGAAAAGAAAGAAGCCCAGAAAAGAAAGAGGAAAAGTTTTATTTAAAAGACTACTTCAAAAAATTCCTTCTTTCATTGGGCAAAATGAAGAAAATTAAAATTTGAATCACATAGATACATATTATGCAGATCATTTATTATTCAATACCACTGCTGCAATAATGGTATTTTAAGTCACTGTACACAACTGATTAAACTGCTCTGACTTAACTCTGGAGAAAACATCCTAATTGCAGTGCATTAAGAACCAAAATTCTCTGCAGAGGCAATGGATTTAACCTCCTGTGGATCACAAAAACACAACTTTAAAGCATTTTGTTATTTAAATTTATTTTTAAAATAGCAAAACCATTTTCTTTTCTTTTCACTGAAGAGGCAATATAAAGCATTAGGCAACAGAACCATATTTTCCTGCTCTTTGCATAACTTCCTCCTGGAAGAAAACAAAATGTTGTCCCTCAAGTTAATATAAATAATATTGTTTTGAAAAGCAGAAACTATGCTGTGACTCTGCCATTAAAGTGTGTCACAAGTGATGCTTTCCATTTATGAATAGATCTACAGTTGTTCTCATTGTGGAGAAAATATTCAAACATTACTTGTATGTTTACTATCTTGTTATTTATATAAATATACATGTATAAATATATGCTTTTAAAAACATTTTGTAAAATATACATAAAGTTATTGCTATTATAAGTAAGTACTAGCTCTCAGAAAATCTCATATCCATGCAGTGTTTCAGCTGCTGTGCACCTACTGGAGAACCTGCTCTTGGCATGGTGTTTTAAGTTACACCCTAACAATCAACTCAAATAGTTAGAATCAAATCTGAATTCACAAGAAAAGATAACTTTTCCAGTAAAAGGACCCAAACACTTTATGAAGACGAGTGTGCCTCTTCAGCAGATGTCTATGAATCCTCTTCTTTAAAGAGGTTCCCTGTGCACATTACAACAATACATCCAAGCAGCACTCCAGCCAGCGCTTTGTGCGTCCTCTAGAAACATCTTCTCTTGTGCACATGATGCTGAAGTTTCTCATGTAATCTTCTCAAATGTTTGTGAGCAGGCACTAGCATGAACCACTCCCATAAGAGGTTGGAGGTAGGTCTTCCAAAAACTATTAAGAAACTTTTCTGTCAGTCTATTCTCTCTGAACAAAATTCAGCTAAGACTGTTGTATTGATTTTATAGAATTAATCCACTATTTGCATATAGTCACGAGTCATCTTTATACTCCATTTTTCCTTTCCATCTTTTGTATACACTGTACACTTCAAATACTAATACACAGCACACAAAAATCTCAATCCATGAAAGAAATTCTGCTGTAGACAAGTTCCATAAATAACATAACATCTATTAATCAAAAACCCAAAATTCAAAACACTTGTCTAGCTGAAAAGAACATCAATGAGATTCACCCAATTAGTGAGAAATAAAACCCTACAGTAAAATCTTTATCTAGTTTTAAAATATTCATATTCTGAGAACACATCCCCAGTCAGTGAGTTTTATTAAACTGAATTACTTAGAGAAATAAATTCAGATGATTTTGGAAGATAAACTAGGGTAAATTATTATTCTTATTTCACCATACTAGTTGCAATGAGAGTGTCAAATCACAGTTTTAAAAAGCTTTATGGACAAAAAAACTCCACTATTTTTAAACAACTGCCTTTAATAAGGACGCACTATGTTTTTACTGTATAGTACAAATCCTTTGATGTTATTTTGAAGATGCCATTATGTTTTGCCATGGTAGTACTAGCAATTCAAAGCACACTTTTCCCCTAAGAGATGTTTGCAAACTGAAAATACATTTATTTCTGTTTTGCCAGAACTAAAATGTCAAGGGTAGAATGAACTCCTGCAGAAGGAAGTCCTGCTGATTTCTAAAAGCTCATTACAAAGCTCACTGCCCCCTACTCGAAACTACAGGGAGCATTTGTTGAACATCTCCTCATGTAGAGTAAATATACAGCAGAACGTGTATTATGCATGAAATTTTAGTCATAAATTCATTGCTTATAAACTAAATAAATAAACAAACCAATCCAAAACCAAACAAAACCCCCACTCCTTTCTCTCTGCCATCCAACACAAAAACCATTCTCAAAGGCAGGACTGCAAGATGAGAAGCACAGGCAAGAAACAGTAGTGACTTTGTTTAGCAGGCTAATGGAAAGTGCTCAGAAACTGTTCAGTTGCACAGCACATTTAATTGCTTAAAACAGAATAGATTCAGTAGGAAAAATTGTTTTCCATTTGATATTTCTTAATCTGTTAAAACCATGTTGCTAATATAAAAGTAATTTAATTCAGGAAAATTAAACCTGCTCCTCTTACCTGCTGTTGTATTGAGATGATATATAAAATATTATAGATCAGTTTCATGTAAATTGATTACCTTTGTTTCATTAATATGTTTATGCAAAATATAATTCAATTTGGCACAGATGTAGTAAAGACCTATCTCAGGAGATAGCAGGGCTGAAAAGGCAACACCAACAATGCACCAGCGACAGTGAGACTCGGTAAGAAAGTGGCAAGCACAGATGGAGCAGCCTGTACTGCTCCTACTGCATTTTCTTGCCTTTGGATAAGTGTTTTAGACTCATATCCTTCATATTCAAGGCTCTTAGGTTTTTTGATTTTGTTCAAACTCTGCCTAGGAGGACAGAGGGGGTTAAAACTTTGCTTTTAGAGTCACAATTTAATTTGGATCTCAACATCATTATCTGAGGTGTTTCATTCTAGCACTACAAAGGATGTGATGGTGTCACAGGGATTATTTATTTAATTGAATAAAGCAATACCAGAAATGTTTCATAGGGATATGTGTCTCAGGAAATTGTAAAATTACTCTTCAAATAACATTGGTAGAAACATGATTAAAGTTCAGGGTAGTTTACTTGACCAAGATGTTTATATGGCCAGATGCCACAATTTAGACTCTAAAGACAAAACTTGTCGATTCTTCTCATTGAGAACCACTAAGATTTTTTGGAAGAGGAAACTTTAATATTTTCATCAGAATATTGTAGTGCAGTTAACTTTACATTAAAAAAAAAAGTATAGCTTTTATAGTATAATTATGTGCTTATTCATACTCTTTGTTTATACTTTTTTCTTTCTTGTATCTTTCCTCTTTTTGCTTTTGCTCAACTAACAGTAGCAACTTCATCTTTAATCTTAAATCAGTTTAACCATGGTTTTTTATCTGGGATACATTTAACCTGGTAGAATACTTGCCAAGATTTACAGAAATTACCAATCTGTGCATTAATACAGCTAAATTTCATGTATCTTCTCTATAAAGCTCTTAAGACTATCGCAGAACATTTTTTTTTTTAATAGTAGCGATAATTTATATTACATGACACAAATAATGAATGTTTAGTCTGGATACTGTGAACACTAAAGCACATGATTTTATGGAATCCATACATTTCAGTTTACATGGATACTTGACACAACAACTGATATTAATTATTAAAATACAGTCTTAAAATAGAACTGCTACATCTTCAGTAACATCCATTATGAAATCCACAATGATGGGTAAGAGTGAACTGCTATAAACACATAAGATAAACCCCACCATCTTCAAGTTAGGTGTGTATTAGAACACACCTCTGTTTTACTCAAGAATCTCTTTCAGCACTGCTGGCAAGCTTAGTGTGCGATGAAGAAACATAAAGCTACTTAATATGGTCTAAGCAGAGATGGTAACAAGTTATTAATATAATATCTAACAAAACCTTCATTAAGCACATAGGTACTTCACATTCTTATTCAGCTGTATTCCATAATAGCTAGCCCAGGGCAGCATTTCTGAAACAGGAGCTCAGGAATGGGAGAAAACAGGAGAAAAGCTGTTGCTTTTCTGCTTGGTTGAGTTGTCCCACACTCACCATCCATGATTTACATGTCATGGATGTATGAGCTCTCTGAGTCACAGAGCTCACCCATCGACTTCCATGCCAAGTGTATGAAAGCAATAGAAGATGTTTCAGAGCATTTTTAGGAGTTATTTTCAGCTTGTTGAAAGCCATTGCCTCTCTCACCTAACCACAGGGAACTGGGAGAGCCTCTGTCAAGCAATGGTCAAACTGTTGCTCTTATCTCCTTGTGAATTTTTGTGTGAAGAAACAGGCTGCCCAACCTAAGTTTGTTCCTCACGTTCCTTGATTGCAGCACAACAGAACAATTTAAAGCAGGATACAGAAGTTCCCCATATAATTTTATTACACCATAATACAATATACACTAATTACAGCAATACACCTGATGGTCTTTTTCAAGCAGTTTCTAATCTTAATTCAGAGTGTTTTAAAAATTATCAACAGAAAATGGCATGTGTCGATCTTACATTCAAACTAAATGTACAGGGTTTGCTCAGAAGCACAGACATAAATGCTAGTTGCCAATTTTCTCTTAATGCCAGTTCCTACATATTAAACTCATATTAGATTTTTCTATTTTTAGAGTTGTGGTGATGTTAGAGGCCCATTCACCAATATTATTTGATTAGAATGAAACTGAAATTAATATTCTGCTCCTAATCTGCCTGCCTACCTCCCTCCCTCTCCTTTGAACTTTCTAAATTGATTCTTTTTTTTCCTCTCCTAAGTTTCTATCCAGACAGTCAAGAGGATATGCTTAATCACATGGTTTGGTGTAAAACACTTATAAACATATTACCATACTCAGTCATAGCAACAGCACAGATAAAAAGGAACAAAGCAGAGTTCAGTGGGAAAGGAAGCAGATAAGAGCCATGCTGTCCTTGGAGTCTGACCATGGTTACTGGCTCTGCCCTGAGCCACAGCTCTGTACCTGAGCAGGGAGCTGTGCTTGGCTACAGGCTCCAGAACCCTGGTGTAAACAGCCAAACATTCAACAGAAGAGATCTCATTCCATGACAGTGGAAAAGCAAAGCAAAACCCAAACCTCAGTGCTCATTTTGATCAAGGCATTAGAAAATTGCCTAAATATTTTTTATCTTTATCTCTCCTGCTCATATGCTTAGAATAATTTAAATCTAAATAAAGTACCATTAATAAATCAGATTTTTAGAAGTTTCAACAGACAGTTGAAGATCTATATCCATTACTAAACTCTCAAAAACATGCCTCTTATGAGATTATGCCATATGATGTTAGCCTAATTACACACAGTGAGTTAATATTCTAAACAGTGTAACATGTCAAAAAAATCATTTTCCAGACCCTCTTCCTAAAGAAACAGACAAAGACTCTCACTTTCTGTAGTCAGTTACTTGACAGCTTTGAGAAACACACAAATCACTTCAAGAAATCATAATGCAAACTGCAAAGAAAGCTACTTCAGCCTAAGTCCACTAGTTTTTGGTGTTTATGTTACAATCAAAGCAGTCTTCCTGCAGGTAAGCAAGTGGAAGAAATATATAAATTTGGGCAGAAATTGACCTTGAAAATTAGCTCCTGTAGACTTAACATTACTTTTAATAAAATAGAAGTTTGAGGGAAAAAAAAATGCAGGTGGTAAATGAAATCCAAAATTATCTAACTTTTCAGCAACTCAAAATGGCCTGAATGTCTTTTATTCTATTTCAGCTAGAGAGGAACTTTATAGATATGCATAATTCATTGAATGCTCTGGGAAACTTTAATGAATTGCAGTGATTTGCACGGGAAGAAAACCTTCCATGCAAATAGGACTGTGTGGAACTCTGACCTCTCACAGTGGAAAGAGCAAATCACAGCTTCTACAGCTCTGCTCTCCAAATGTAGAGTTGAAGTCTGTCCCTACATATGCTTCTGGTACTAACCAGGAAACACTGCAACATTTTAACTTTATGGAATGAACTGACGTACATCATTATTCATCCCATTTGGTCTGTAGGCTTTTTATGCGCTTTTTATCTTTCTTGTTCATTTACTGCTTTAACAAGAGTGTTATAAAAATAAAGGTCAGTACAGAAATAAATACACCAGGTGTTATGTTCCTCTGCATAATTTAACAATATTTAGACAATATTAATATAGTTTGAAAGCTATTGGATATAATATATTGAAAAGCCTGTTCTGTTAGGGCTGTTTGCTAGCTGAAAGCCAAGGATTCACCAAAATAAATCCAGCTATATGTTCAAAATTTTCAGCTGCTTACCCACAGCTGGGCCCACTATAGGGTAGTATATCCAAGTAACACTCATAAGAACATTGAAGAGTTTAAAATACTACTAAAAATAATTAACAATAGACTAGTAAAATAAACTAAAAAGAGACTAGTAAAACCAATGGTTTTTCATTTATTTAGCTTTTCACTGAAGAGCTGGTTTAGATCCCTTTAGGGTAATAAAAGTGATGTTTACTTTCTGGTACGAACCTCGCAATACAAGTCTTAAAAGATTAATGCACAATACTGTGAATGCATCTTTGTTTAGAGTGCAGAGCTGGGGTGGGGATTAGGAGTATGGAAAGAACTGAAAACGCTTATGATGTGGTAAAATAAAAAAAAATTATACCATTTTAACATGGCTCTTTCAAATTCTCTAGATGACTTCTGGATTACATAAGGTAACATAACAGAAGTTCTTACTATGTTTAAAATATCACAATATTGTGATATTTGACTATCTAATGTATGAAACTTGTGTCAGAACTGATCACAAGTTTCTTGAAGTTTTACTGTTATCTGAAGGGAAAGGAAAGGAATTATCCTGGAAGTACTTATTGGAAAAAGCATTGTTTCAGAAGGTTTATAGTTTCCTCGCACGTAGCACCAACCAGGGAAATTATGTTGCTGCCTTGAATCCTGCTGTCAGACAAAATCTCCCAGTGTAACTCAAAGGCAATGTAAGGGAGTCAGCAGATTCACTAACAGATTGGTCTTCTAAGAAACTACTACATATGAATGTACATAAAATCACTCCCACAGACCTGGCAGCCTGCCAGTATTACAGTGAACAAGTCTAGCAAGGTCAAAATATTTTAGAGTAGTATCTTCAGAGTTGGGATATTTTGAGTCTATGATCCCCTTTTGAAGAGTTAACATTGTTCCCAGTGGAATTTAAAAGTTGTAACTGGTAGTTCTAGATACCTGTCTCTGGCACAGCCTGCCACAATGATTTCAGCTGTACTTCTGATCTGCAGAAAGGCAAATCCTAGAAAAACTCTAGTAGTTGCAAGAGAAGCTCCAGTGACAAACTGTATCTCAAAGCCTGCTGTGAGATAGTCATTCCAGGTGTATTCAGTGATCTGTTCAAGGAATTTGACTCTCTCCCCACCCTCAAAGCACGTAGACACAGTGACAGGCAATATGAGCTAGAGATGAAAATAACGAAATCTAATCATCACGTTGTTACTTCAAACTGATTATAACTTCCAAGTATTAAAACATAATTTACTTATTTCCTTTTTGGTCAGTATTTCCTCCTGAACGTGCTTTGGGGGTGGGGAGAGTCCAATTCAGCATAAATTCTTAAGGTAACTTTGTAATCACCTGTCCACAGATGAGCAAGTTCCACAAGTTCTCCCATGCTGAAACATCCAAGGACTCATGATGGGCCAAAAGTAAATAAAGTGTGTCTTTGACAACCACAGATACTTGATCTGTGCTTACATTTAGATGCCACACAGCTTCTGCAGCCCCTTGAGGTGAAATTTCATCCCCAGTCTGATACCACAGGAATCTAATACCTTGCACATAGTGATGCTGCTCCCTCAAAATCATAACCTAGGTTCTTATGTCTTCACTTGTATTTTACACGTGACCTGGCTGGCATCCATGAGTGATGATGGGAGCCACTTCAACAGGTGAAAGCTGAACTAGTCACTATTTTGGGTGAAGCAGGAAGGCCTGGAATTTTTTTAAGTGTTTAGATCAGGGAAGACACTGCAGGAACTGTTCTGCTCCTTCTTCAAGGACGGGAGGATGCCACATAGAGGGACTTTGCTTCAAATTGCAGCTTATTGGCTAAAAAAAGATTTTGAATTTTATTCATGTGAGCAGAAGCTCATGTGAGTTTTTGCCTCACTTGAGCTCAGGCTTTACCCTTACCCTTTCCCTCCTTCCTCTATCTACTTTTTTGTGAACTCTTCAGTTCTCAGTTCCTTCTCTGTAACTGCTTCCCTCCCACTTTTCTATTAACATACCTTGTAATAGGTGAGTACCTTCCCCTCCACCCAGAACTTCTGTGTGATCTACCTACTCCTACAATTTGGTGACTCAATTTAGATTTTTCTCACCTCAGAGACAAGGGGTTTTGAAGCTAGGATCCAACACTCTAACAGAACCAGGTAATTTCTCACTCGTGGGACAACTTTCTGTAAATCATATCAGTATCTATTGACACTGGGAAATTTGAAGAAAATAATCTCCCTATCCACAATCTTTCCAGTAGGTCATTCTTAGTCTCTCAAATGATGCCTTATCAAATGTAAAGACACTCTTTAGGTTACACAACTTTACAAGGAGAGGAACAGCAGCTCCAGGAGTCTAACAGTAAGCAAACTGCAGCAATGGAATATGAGCCAATGCAAAAGCAGAACAAGCAACTCCAAAAGCTGTGTAACAAGCTCAGCCACGCAGCAATCCTCACAAGCCTGAAGAAACTTTCCTCTCTAAGCTCTTGTGTATGGATATTTGCTTCTCAGAAACATAACAAAGTATGAAAGGGATCATATATAAAACCAAAACAAACAAAACCCAAAAAAACACAGGCCAGCACCAAAAGTTTAAGTGCTAACTTATTATCAGACACAATCTGCTTTTGAAGCTATCCAGGCTGCCATTTGCCTGTCAAGCAAAAACACCTTCTTTAAGATACCATTGCACCATGCTATAGATACTGTAGGACAGGGACACTATTGCAATTGTAGTATAAAATATACTTCCCTTTTTTTTGGCCAAACTTTAAATTTGTTTAAAGTTTACAGAAATTAATAGAATAAGTTAAAGAACTGTATACCTATATAATGAAAATAAAATGAAAATTAAAGGACCCGATACCTATATAATGAAAAAAAATTACCAACATCTTTTTTTGTTTCTCTTTTGTGACAGTCAAATAACAAAGATTGGAAAGATGGTAAGTAATACTTCAAAAGTATTTTTAGCTGATTGAAACAGAGCCATGATTCTAAACAACCTACAAGAGAACTACCGCAGGTAGTCTGAAGACTTTGTACTAAAATAAATGTCACTTTGCCAACTGAGATACATTTAGTAATTTCCTGATTTCTTTTTCCTTTATTTCACATATTTTAAAATGTGTGTTCCTGAATAATTTGTTTCTTTCCTCCAGAGATTCCTTTGCAATGACTCCATAATAGTCCACTAATGAGGGCACTGGTACCACAATCTCTTTGCAGGTGAATCAATTCAGATGCAAAACATATCATGACTTCACTGCAGGAATCAGTGAAGAGGAAATACTTAATCATAGATGAATTACATGTTCAGTCATATGTGCCTTCAAGCAAAAGGCATGGGGGAAGTAGGTTTACTTATCAGCCAAGACTGTCCATCAAGAAACAAACAGCTGGATTTTAGGCTATTTTCAGCTTAAGACATGTCCAAACTCACAGCTTCAAGGCAGACATCCCAACCACAAAAGTGACAGCTAAGACAATGACATTCCTCTGCCTCTCCAGAAGAATTAGGGCTCCTGGGCCCCAAGATTTGTGGAGACATTACAAAAGATAGTAAGACAGTGAGGACATGCCCCAGGAAGGGAAAAGCTTTTGAGGCCTCACACCACAGATGTGTTTTGAAGAAATGCAGGAGGACACGCTAGCACATTGCCTTGCATTCTTGGGCTTGCTTTTTTTATTCTTCAGCACTAAACTTGCTGTCCTGACCCCAAACAGTGCTGGGACCAAGCAGCCTCAGGAGGCACAGAGGACACACTCCAGAAATGCAGGTTCCCATGGAGCTCAGTAAACAAGATGGTAGGGAATACTCAAGGTCTCCAAGAGACTCCTTTCCTTTAGTTCAGCAGCAACTCACTTCTGCTGCATCACTTCCACAGCACGTGTTAAGTCTAGTACTTGTCCTATTCCTGTAAAAAAATTATTTTGGACCATTTTTTTCAGTACATTATTAACCAGCAGTGTCCAAGCCACACATCTCTCCCATTAAAACAGCAAATGCACTGAAATGCTCCACCAGCCATGACCTGAATTAAGCTTATCCAAAAAACATCCATAACTACTTAATATTGACAATAACCTGGAAAAAAGTTCTGCATGCAAGCTAGAGCATTTAAACGGACTGCAGGCACAACCCGGTTTTCATACATTGCTCTTACATCTTCAGCAAACACATAACAGACTCAATGCCATCTAGCTACCTCTAAAATCATGGTAGACTGAACTGGCCTATATACCTGAATAATTCAGCACTGAAGAGAGGTAATGGCACTCTAGGTTGGAATCAAGCCATGACAGCCTGTAGATCCTCTGTGTACATTTACACATTTAAGAACCCAAGCTGTTGGTTACAAGAATTTTAACTGTTCTGGTTGAACACTTCACTTTCTTTTATAACTCCACTGATTTTATTTTTTCTATTAAATATACTCATGCAAGAGATTTTCATCAATTAGAGCACAGCAAGTAACTGCACAAAATAGGTTACATCCTTTGGTACACATCTTATTGGACAGGCCTGCTCTATATTGGAAAAGTTAATAGGAAAATTCTCAAAAAAATAAACGTTCTTTCTTCGCCTGAAGCTTCAATTCTTCTGGTTATGAATCTAATAGGGATGTCTAAAGTTTGGCAAGCAAAAACTGAACCAGAGCTAAAAAATTACCTGCAGTATCCAGCCTTGTATGCAGCAAAGTCCAAAACGTATTCAGTTGTATTTTATTTTTTTATTGAAAATGCATGAAGTATAGGCAAGCTGTTAAAACATTTAATATTTGGTAAGATACCACATAACAATCCATACCAAAAAAGAGCAAAATTTTAAATTTTTTATGAAGGCCACGATTTTCTTGCTTCAGTGGTCATGAAAATGAAGTATGAATGTCATACACAGGAATGAAGCATACTGAAAAGCCCAGAATTCTCTCAAGACCTCTAGGTCGAGAGTTTCAGAAGCAGCAACCAGAGTTACTTCAGTAAAGGCCATTCTTCCACACTGTCTGGCAGCTAAGCAGTGCAGAAAGGCATTTCAAATATTTGACCAACATCAATAGCTATTTTTGTTCACAAGCATGGATGAATCCAGATTCTCAAAAAAATTATCAGGAACATCATTATACCATGCACCGGAAGACACAGGAACACTGGCAAACAGAATTAAGTACATCCATTGGCAGAAAAAAAAGCCCAAATCAAACAAATCACTAGACAGCAATGAATACAGAATTTAAAATACAGATTGACAAGAATTTTCCATTTATCCCCCTACAAGATGAAACATATGGCCAAATTTAGTTAACACTAGTCTTCAGTGAACGAACCAATCCAGCTAAAATTTCAAAGATACAGTCTAAGTGTATCCACACAAGCACTTCCTACAGTTCTTGTTCTCAATGAAGAGAGCAATGACTTGGTAAGAAAAGGGGCACATGAAAATGGGGTGGATACAGATGAATGCTGCCCATCAACTGCAGCAGGAAGCACTGAGTACCAGCAAGCACCACAGCAGAACAAAGAGCTCTGCTGTCAATATCTGCTTCTCCACTGGACATGCTATGCCTTCCCAAAGGCCCACTGTCTCATTCTGAAGGCACCTACAGTGCTCCCTTCACAGTGCTTTCTCTGGCCACCTGTTTGCTGCTAAAAGCACAAGAGCTGCTGGGATATTATACCCAAATCAAACATGCCCTCCCAATGTTCCTAAGGAATGCTCTTTGTTTCTACAGTCCAACATGAGACACTGAAGATGTCTCATGTTGGACTGTAGAACACCTTCACCTATGCACTTTGGGAAGACCATTAATTGAGTTTTCACTATTAATATACTTTTGTCAATTCATCACTACCCTGATAATATGGAAGCTTTATTCAAATCAGAGTATAAAGCTGCCTTTTGTGGCAGAGCTCCATGGCACAGACAGAGGCACTGCAGAGGGCACTGAGCAACCTGGGCTAGCAAAAGGTTCCCTGCCCCTGGCAGGAGGGCTGGAAGTAGGTGATCTTCAAGGTCCCTTCCAAACCAAGCCAGTCCATGATTCTGTGATCAGAGGGCACACACTACAGCTGAGCAGTGTGTACACACTACAGCTGAATATGAATAGGCACCACTCAGAGATCTGAGCCCTAGCTCAGCTGGAACATGTCAGTTGCTGGAGAAGAGGCAGGGACAGTATGCTGTATAACCCCTCACAATCCCACACAAACACTAGTTCAGCAAAAACAACACCATGTGGTAACATATAGACTTTAGATTTATTTTTCAAAGCAACAATACCAGCAGCACCTTCCCAGATCTCCTCACTTCATTCCTCAGATTTTTTTATGCACCAGAAATGGTAGAGAGTATTTTCTGCCTGCTCCAGGGTCCTTAATTGTCCTTTATAATGGCTTCAACTTCAACAGTGTGCCTTGCAAAGCCTTTCTGGCCCAACAAATGGGCAAGAAAGCATATTCTCTGGGTAATCTTCAACTGTCTGCCCGCTGATGGACTGGCCTGCCAGCCAGTGGATAACAGGAAAATTGTCTCTGACTTCCACTCCCTTCAAGAATGGATAGGTGCCTGGTGAGGACACATGAAAATCATTTTCACAACATGTCTGGGCTCATTACCTTTGAAGCCTCTACTCTCCTGTCATATTTACTAGGTAGAATATAATTCTTAAACAAATCTGAATGATAAAAAAGCCCCAGGAAACATGAAAAATAATTTCCAGGAGAGAAACAAAGGACTTAAAGGAAATTCCTTGCTCCTAACATTGAATTACATTAATAAACTTAATAGGCTTCCTTCCCAAGGGAGTAATGCATTTTTGCTGTTCCTAAGGTTTGGAAAGTAATTTGAAATCTACCATGAATAAAAATTTTATCTTGATTTACTCTCTTTACCTGCAGTTAGATCTTCTTCTTCTACACCCAACTGCTTCTTCTTGTTATTGGCACATAAGTGACATACATTGCAAACACATAAAATATTTATACCCTTTCCATATTTTATTTGCATGCAACCTTTTTTTCCTTTTACAAAAAGGAGCACGAACAGAACGGAAGGATGAATACTGTATTTATTTTAGAAAATCTGACTAATCTTTTCCTCCAATGTTTTGTTTGTGGGGAAAAATATTGCTAAATTATGTGAAATATGTAGAATGCTATTATTTTTTTTTCCTCTGGGACCTACATTTTATACCAGTTCCTGCAGTTTTCCATCTCTGGCGAAATTTGTATAGATATTGTAGTTTGTCAACATCATTATGAAAAGACAAAATTGGCAGAACAGAGGTAAGATGAAGAAGTTGCTGTTAATAGTCCTTCATCTGTGAGTTACCACACTGGTACTTGCTCAGGACATATCCTCTTTTGGGATTCCCTGGCCAGTGTGAATTGCAATAGTAACACGTATTTTTATTCAAAATGTTAGTATTTCAGTGGCTAAGTGGATTCTACTGTAGCATGTAACACCATGATTCTGGCCAGAAGCCTCAAAAATTGAATTGCCTATAGTGCATGTAGTGCTGACAGAAGAAAGCTCAGCATAGTGTTAGCCTAAGGAATACTTCTGAGCATTCACTATTCAAAAAAAAAAAAAAAGCACATCTGTTGTGAAAATGCCAGGGGGTTTTTTGCACTGGGAAATGAGCTGTAGAGTGAACGACACTTTGTACCTTTGTTAACGTGACCGTTTCCTAAATCTTATTGTTCTTGCAAAGATAATGACAACAGATCGACCTGTTTGCTCCAAGAAGAAAAAACTTGGAGAATGATGCAAGTTTATCACAGAAGCCTCAGAACTGGATCTTGATATTATGTTAGTAACAGCAGTGAATGGTACAAGGCACTACACTCTAAAATCAAAGCTTCCCCAAATTTAGCAAAGAGTAATTATTCAAGTAATTAAAGATATTGCTTCATCTGTTGGCTAATAAAATCTGTGGAAATTTCACTGGTCCTTACAATGGAATTTCAGAAGCTCAGTTCAAAGAAAATATTTCCAAGCTGCTGTCCAACCTTAAACCACACTGATACAATGGTTCAGTATATTATGACATGAGACTGATCAAAATCATACTGGAAGAAGAATTTCTTTTCATTTCCAAGCCACTAACCCTACCTTCGCTAAAGTATGTATTTGTCAGTCCATCATACTGTTAGTCACCAAAACAGCCACATCATAAGCAACATATTTGGCCATAAATAGAAAGACACAATGACAAATTTGAAATAACAATTCAGACACAGCTATTACAATTTTGTCTCACTAAACCATAAGAAGTTCACACCCCTAAGATTAGCGAATTATACTGGATGCAATCAGACAGAAAAATTTCCTCTTAAAAATAGAAATTAAGGGACTTATTGCAAAGTGCACAGGATATAAATAAAATGAATTTAACTCTATATCTCTGTGCAGGTTTTGGCTGGGATAAAGTTAATTTTCTTCACAGTTGGCTGGTATGAGGTTCTGCTTTGGATTTGTGCTGAACACAGGGTTGATATTATAGAAATGTTTTTGTTATTGCTGAGCAGGGTTTACACAGAGCCAAGGCCTTTTCTGCTTTCTGCACTGGCAACAAGGCTGGGGTTGCATGAGAAGTTGGAAGGAGACACAGCAAGGACAGCTGTCCCCAAGTGACCACAGGGATATTCCATTCCACATGGCATCACAGTCACAATCTAAAGGGAGGGGAAAGAAGGAGGAAGAGGGGAGACATTCAGAGTGATGGTGTATGTCCTCCCAAGTAACTGGTGGGGCTCTGCTCTCCTGAAGATGATTGAACACCTATCTGTCAGTTGGAAGAAGTGAATTAATTCCTTGTTTTGCTTTGCCTTTGTGCAGCTTTTGCTTCCCCTACTGAACTGTCCTTATCTCAGCCCATCAGTTTTCCAGCTTTCATCCTTCTGATTCTCTCCCACTGGAGGGGGAGTGAACAAGTGGCTGCCTGGGGCTTGGTGGCTGCCAGGGGTTAAACCACGACAGTGACATTTTAAAGCCATCTTATAAGGGAGTCTATAAAATAATTATTGGCCTTTCTTTTCCCAAGATCAGATATTCTTGCAGTAACAATAAAGTAAATTCAAGAGTCCTCTCCTTCTTTCCAAGTCACAAATTGCTATTTTTTCACCTTTCTTCCTTTACATATAAAAAAAGCAATGGGAAAGGTAAGGCAACATCCTGTACTGCCAAATTTCGGAACAATCAGAGACCAATGATTTTTTTGCATAATGGCAAAGCTGGCAAAAAGACAGTGGTGTTTTTATTAGTTTTCCTAAAACAATTAGGCATAAGTGAAATGAAGAATCAGTAATTTTAAGAATGCACTATGTAAGGGAGAGAGCCAGAATATTCTTTTGCTTTTCTGCCTAAAAGAAATTTAAGTCCCACTCAGAGCAATTTGGCACAGATGTCTAGATGTTCAGTACATACATCTAGTTCTATAATGCATGAAAAAAGTGAAAGTTGCATCTTTTATGCAGTGTTTGCAATATTCACTGCCACAGCTATTTAGACTAGATTTAGTCTCAGCCAGCTTCAGGTATGCAGCTTTAAGTGATGTAGAATGAGCTTCTTCAAAATCAACAGAGATTAGACAGATCACTGCAATTGCTTTCCAACTCTCAACTACAAAGGGTGTGCAAATGCCTTAAGAGAAAATGCCCAATTTCAGTTACACAAGACTTGCACTATTTGGGGGGAAGAAGCACCTGCAACAGATAGTCTTAAAAGCTATTTGATGTAGAAAGCAGGAACATGCATTCACTGTATATTTTTAAAAGTCCAAAACCAGTAAGAGGTGGTTTTCCCTTAAGTATCCACTTGGATGGCTAATGATTCTCAAATATGTATCCTTCACAGTATTTATCCTCCCTCCTGTGCATGCTGGGAGAAACCACATTCTCTTCCGAGAGGTTAAATGACTCCCACCATTACACAAGGGCTGAGAGCTGTCACAGCAGCCTGAACCCATGTCACCAGAGCCTTAGGCTATAGTTGACACCACTGCCCTAGACTTAATTTCAAAACATAGATTTTCTTCAAGGAACTCACTGAACTTTATCCTTCTCTGACATTAAGTGCCACACTGCATAATGGCACTGTACACACAAAGATTATTCTAGCTGAATCTGTCAAGTCCAAACAAAAAACAAGGTCTGGGCTATTTGTTCCAAAACATGACAAGTGGGTGTATCTTCATTGCAAGAGAAATTCCTCAAAATTAAAGAGCAGTTTGCATATAAGCTAAAGTGTAATACAGATAGTCACTAAAAACCAAGAAGTCCCACCTAAAATCTGCATGAAAAGTGGCAACATAGGTCAAAACATCTTTTGAAAGAACAATTTGTAATTTCCTGCATTCAAAGCCCAGCTTCCCAACTCCCAAAAAATATCATAGATTCTGGCATCAACAAATACAAACCAAAGTCTGACACTGAGTTTTATGGAGGTCACCAAAGATTTTCCTCTATCATTTTCAGATCAAGCTTTGTTAGGTCATAGGTCCTGTCTAATTCACCCTCCTGAATTCAGCTGCTGTTGATGCCCTTCTGGTTATCTGGTGAAAAAAGAGAAACAGAGTTCCTTGGAGGCAAAAACAAAAACTCATAAAAGCTATGGGTGCATATTTTTCTACATTAAATTTATGCTGAAAGACACAATGATGTCCCGCAGATAGAAAAGCATTGAAACCAGTTTTTTAAATATCAGCAACAGAAGATTTGCTCAATAGGATCTCTCTCTGCACTAGAGAGAGGATACCATAGGAGTTAACACTGGAAAGACACAAAGGAATAACCTGACAACGGCCCACTTCCTTTTATGAGTAGCAGTATACATCTAGCTCTTACAGACAGCAATGCTCCTTGGTCCTTCCCAAGACAAATTACTCTTAACCCCATCCATACAGTTTATGGGAACAAAACATGCAAGAGCCAACAAGGACAATCTCAGAATTTCTTCATGTAACTATTGGCAAGCAGAGGAGACTCTCTCACTGATTGTCAAACTTTTCACTGTCTTCACAATTACCCTTTTCTTAAATCTTCCTCAGGTCTTGTTTATAAATGCTTTTGCTCTCTCTCTCATCCCCAGCCTTCCCACACCTCTGTTAAATCTAAATCTCTTGCCCAGGACAGGAGGAGCACAGCTCTTGTGTAGATCACAGGCCCTGAGCAGAAGCAGCACCACCTGCCTGTGATGGTGCTGTGTATCACAAGGGCCTCGTCACCCATGGCATCAATTCTTCAGTGTGAAGAAAGGGTTCCACTGCAGAGACCTGCACAGAAACCCGGTAAGGACAACAACACAGGAGTGTGGCAAACTTGCTGTAAACCTTCTGTGGACCCATTTTAGCAGACCCAAAGCCTGGCAGCTTGAATCAGCCTGCTGACATTTACTATCTGGCTTTAAAAGAGACAATTAAGAATATCTTTTTAACTCTTATTTCAGGAGAAGGCTGTAATTCTTCTTCTGTTCATCAAGGTGAAACTCTGTAATTTGCTCCAAAAAAGGACTGGATACAGGTGACAAGATGTAGTCAGATTTCTTCCTAAAGGTATGTCAGGAGAGAGGAATGAAAAAAGATAGGCTCTTTCCCTGGATAGGCATGGGAGAAGAAAGAAATTAGAAACCTGATGAAGTGAAGAGACACTTTGCTATTCTGACAAAACGTATCAGGGACAGCCATGACACAGGATTATGTTACTCCTGCCAAAAGCTCTAGTAAAACAAAGATTCCTAACACAGTAAGAGCCACACAATCCCATATAATGCACATGTATCAGTAGCTGAAGTAATCAAATACTGAAACATTTTATTTTCAAGTCAACTGTGTGGACTAAAGAAGGGGGAAAAGAAAATTACACCTGGTCTTTGGAGGGGGCTGTGTTCTGAGCAGCAAATCCATTTTAGGCTAAGCACATGAAATCCCACCTCTGTTCCTCTCTCCATCATGTTTCCCTGCTATCCCTGCTATTGCCCTGAACGTGTCCAAAGCTGCTGAGAGCTCATGCTGCAGACTGGAGAGGCAGCTGTGAAATGAGTGAACAGACAAGAGTGAGTTGTCTGAAATGAGTGAACAGTCTTCTTCGATCTTTCTTGGGTAAGAAAGGTCCTCATACCTGACCTAGGCAGCTCTTACTAACAAGCTCTGTTAATTTAATTCTTCCAACACTAAATGCTTCTTTCAGACTAGCAATGGGTTTGACCCTACTCCGTTCCAAAGCTTCCACCTGTCCTTGCAACCTTCAACCAAAGCTTCTTGTCAACAATAATCCTAAACACAGTCAGTGCCCACTGCAGTCCCACAGCCAGCTCCCATTTCATATGAATTAATAATTTCCTAGGAAGCAAGGGTGAAGCAGTCAATCTTAGCAAGTCCTCAGCAAACTTAAAGTACATTAAGCTCTACTGCCCTGAATTAGAAAAATGTTTAGAGTCAGTTGTAATTGGTCTGTCAGTTTGATCTTTGCACATCACTCACCTGTACAGACATGCTGGTATAAAGCAGCACATTTTCTGCATATTTATATCATTTTGCATTTGAACAATGAGCACTAGCTGAATTCTAATTTCTGTATTACATGTACTGGAATAACTTGGAATAAGGGAGTGAATGCAGTAAAACCAGAGAAACTTGCTAAATTAACTTACCCTAACAAGGCTTCTTTTCTTGTAACATAATTCTTGTAGTCTAGCTTAAAGCCCACTTAGAAATTCCCTTATATTCTATAATCTCAAGACCCCAAAACCCTGACTCCTCACATTTCCTGTAAACTGTGCTCCTTGCTTTTTAGGTGGCAGTAGGCAATATCAGGCTTGGTTTGTTTATTTAAGAAGGGAAGTCTTATACTTCCACAAGCTCTGCTTAATGCTTTTGCTAACCTTATAAATCAACACCTGTTGTATACATAAACTAACTCCAGAGCATTGCCATCTTCCCTATCTTTAAAACACCAATTTTCATCATGATGCAAAGGCTTGCTTTAAACAGGAGGAGCAAGTCAATTTAAAAAAAAAATCTTATTTAGTGCTTGAGAAGCCAATAATGTTGTAGCCTTTTTGAAAGCCATACTTCTACTAACTTCAACCAAAAAGAAAAAAAAAAAGAAAAAAAATCACCTGACACAGATAATTAGAGTGTTTAATTGCTGCAGTCCTTAGATGCACAGAGAGTGGCTGCTCTTTTTATCACAGTTTTGCCAGGAAACTAAACAGGTTTCCATACATTTTTAGCCAAACCCACTACAAGATCATTTATTTACAAAGGAATAACAAAGTTAAAAACCCACCTACACCATCCTAGTTTAAGCTGAAGGAAACTGTAATATCAACTGGAAGCAACATCTCCCATCCTGTAAAGAAGAGTTAATATACAGAGAAGTTTCCATAAGTCTGTTCTAATTCATCTCAGATTGGTTCCATAGGCCACTGATGTTAATCAGAAGTTTCCAAATAATTCAGCACTACCTGAATCACATATTCTCTTTAATTCAATAGTACACTGTCAATTCTTTGCATCCCCAGCATAAATTCTTCATCCAGAGATACCAAAACAAATATTTACAAGGAAGGCAACCGTTACACAAACTGTACACAAATAGGAAAAGTCAAGGAAAATATACCTACTACAGTAAAGGTTAACAGAGAATTATCAAGAATTGATGCTAAATACTTTATATCAAAGGTCCATTGAAACACACTGTCCAATACAGAGGTAAGTAAGAAAATATTAGTACCAGTGTTTTCCAAAACTTCTGCTCTCTGAAATTTTATCCAGTTGCAACCCCTAAACAGGACAATAATGAAGTGAGCAAGCTCTCAATATTAAGCTTTTCTGTATTTTTTTTTGAAAATAAAAAGCCTAATTTCAGCTTTCTAGAGGAACAAATTCTTTAGAGGAGTTCTCACTTGCTGAGTGTCTGGTAAGGTTCAAGACATTCCAGTACATTCTTGGTCCCATATATGAAGGCTTTAGATCAGCAGGTTGATTTTTGTCTTGCATATTAATCCTCCCTCTTTCAGAGTAAGGGAAGAAGAGAAAACTTTCAGTAGTAAATACTGCAATGCTCTTTTGTAAAATTTCTCCGTCTGGATACATAAGTGCAAAGGGAGAATTATGTTTCACTGTTCCTCAGCACTACACAGAAATTCATCTCCCACACAAGTCCTTCCCAAAATCATACTTACTGTGGGGGTGAAGATGAAAGCTGCATACTTGCTAATGTTCCCAAAAGAACCAAAATGGGACAATGTGCAGCAGGAATCTTTTTAATTTGGACCAGATTAGATGTGAAACCCACCAAAACCTTGAAGGCTCAGCCCCTGTGCAGACCTAGATGGTGCCTAGTGAAAGCCTTACCTAGGGAGATGATGACACCAATCAAGGCAGGATCTGGAGCTCGTGCCATCCCCCAGCACCACTGCTGGCAACCCGACTGAAGAACAATGACACGTCCTTCCAAAGGAAAGCAAATCAGAAGGCTGGCAATTTTCCCCCAGGGACTTGTTTTTATACATATACCTAACATTTAAAAGGTGGTAAGAATTCCCCAGTCCTGTAAGCAATACCATCCACTGCAATGAGGATGATCAACAGCACAGCAAAGGAAAGTCTCTACAGTCTTCAGAGATGTGAGTTCTCCTGGTGACAACCAATTATGAAAGATCTAAGTATAAAGATTCCAAACTTTAAATCAGTTTAAACCTTAGAAAAAAGATGCATTCTCCATTCTGCTTAATGTTTAAAACTGTCTTATTGGGTTAGGGAAAAGATGAAGCGGGTGAGAACACAACCTTTATAGCCTACAAGTCTACAAAAGAGGTTCACCTTGCAGGATCAGGGGAGCACAGCAATGCTAAACTGAGCTGCACAGAAACAACTTCCCTTTTGTTTGATTTGACCTAACATTGTCCTTTAGCTTTTAGGTGTATTTAATATCAAAACTCAAAAAAAAAAAAAAAACCAACAAAAAACCCCAACTCTCGAAACTTTCTAATATTCCTTTCTGGCACTAGGGAATAAAAAAGTAAGAAATTTCTTAAACAGTTCTAAATGGACAAAATAATCAACAGTTTACTGTTTTAAATGAACAAACTAGGCTTTTCTTCAGTTCTAACAAACTAGTCAGTCTTTCTTATTTCCAGTTCCCCTGGATCATGCAGGCTACCTTCTAACAGGTCTCACACACTTCTAATTACACTGTGGATTTAAAACCAAAGCTTGGAGGTCCTAGTAAAAATGTCTCATGAAATTATTTCTGTCTTATGTCCAAACCTGAGGGAACTATGGGGAAAAGCGTGTGTAAGGTCTTAGAGCACAAAATATTGGGAGGTTTGTTTACAGGTTAAAAGAGCCCAGCACAGGCATGTCTTCCACAGTGAACTTTGTATTTAAAAGAACACCAGGAGATTTAATCTCCCCATCTCCTAAAACTGTGGGTGGAGTGGTTTTTTGTTTTGGTTAGACTTGGTGGGGTTTTGTTGTTCGATTTGTTTGCTTTGTTTGTTTTGGTGGAGTATTCTGCTCGGGGTTATTTGTTTGTTTTTAATCCTTTTAGGTTCTTTATGTCATTTCCTCCAAACCTACTGAAGATTTTAAGAAATAAAGGGAATTCAAGGACAGATGATGAAAGTGATTAGAGGCTTAGAAAGACACACATATGAGGAGGGATTATTAAAGTCTGCCTTGCCTATAGACAAGATCAATGGGAAGGATCATAAGAGAGACACTGAAAATGAGAAGAGACATTCCACAGAATGCTTTTTCATCAGTAGAAAGGAAGTGAATTTCTGGGCTTTTTTTTAGTGTAAGCCTTTTATATGCATGATCACGTAAGAATTAAATAATCCAAAAAAAACCACTGATTCTGCTGCTAGTATCACTAAGGCTGAAAGAACAAGAAGCTTGAAATTAGTTTCTCTATTCATTAATAAGCAAACCACACCTGTTCCAGGTAAGGTTTGTGTGCTTGTTTCAGATAAAGGAAGCTTCTTACAATTCTGTTTTCCACTAATAAAGAGAAAGTTCTGAGTAAGCTCCAATGTGCAAGAAATCAATTGGGACTTCTCAAACGCATCTGGTACTTGCTAAAAGCAAGCAGACTTCTACATAGACTGCTGATGGGTTGCAGTTAAGGAATTTATGTGTTTTAGTTGTTCTGGAAAAGGACTTTTCTCCTCCAAAGCCATACATATAAATTTATAGTCCTGATGAAATGCAGAGGGTTCTTGTTCAGTAATGGGTAAGACATCAAGAGCGAAGAGCAATGTCCTGATCAACAGATTAAAAAAAAAAGAAAAAAGATAGCTTTAACAGACCCTTACAGAGCCTTGAAAGGCAGTCCTGACACAGTGCTCTTGAAGTAAAAGTCAGCACAGTGAGGCATGGGTTAGCATAGCCAGGCTAGTCTGAGCTTCAGGAATGTGAACTATTGCAATTGGATAGACCTCTGCATGGACTTACTGATCAAGAAATATAGTGTGGCCAGAATCTCAACACCCTAGTCTTCCACAATGCTTACTGCAAAATCAAGTCCCTTAAGAAAGCACTATGACACTTTTTAAACTATCCTGCCAGTTACATTCCACCAAGAGCAGTACTTTGTTCACGACAACTAAATATGCAACTCCTGTTCCAAAATTGTTCTACTTCATATCTTAGGTCCTGATTTTGAATGTTTTTCAAAGATTTGTTTTGAAGCGTCGCAGGAATCAGCTAGTAGTGGATGTTAAGCACAGTGAAGCTGCAGCAACTGGCATTAGCAGAGAAGACAGGAAATGTTTTGCAGGGCTGTACTGTCCATGGATTTCACCTGCACCACCGGAGCAATCTGCAGTAATCCAGATTATAGTGACCAGATACTATTGGCAAGGAGAGGCAGGCAAAGTCTTCTGGAAGGGCATCCTTCCTAATCTGGAGATGGATGATTTTCCAGAACTAAGGCAACTACATGGCCATAAATTTATACCCACCACATAAAAGCAGAACTGTAAGGCACTAATTCCATTACACTTCATGTAATAGTGGTTTTATACCCCACTCAGCACTGCTGTGCATGGCATAGCTGGACTCTCTCGTGATTCATCCAAGGAAGAGAACATCCAAGAAGAGAGAACAGCCTCTCCTTCAAAATATTTGGCCTTCAGCAGCAGCAGTGACTCTCCTAAGTTAAGAATGTTCCAACTATACCTAAATGAAGTATTTCCTCTCGTTCAGCCACTAGGAACGTCACACAAAATGTGACATATGGAGAATTATTAGCAGAACCCACAATATCTTATACTTCAAACAGCCTCAAAGAAGAAGGTTTTGAGCAGACCTGTTGCAATACACTGAAGAAGCTTTTTGGCTGCAGCAAAACTGTTTAAATCCCCTTGGACTCTACATTTATAAACTCCGAAGGCTGTATTTACAGTAAATTGTTCCAGCACTTCTGCAAACTAAATTTAATGATGCCTTCCTACAGTACACACAACAGCTATTCTGGAACTGTCATTTTACCTGTCCAATGAAAAGGTGTCACTTTCTCATAAGGAAAATCCTCAGCTGGGCTTGGCAGACGTACAGTAACGTATAGGCTGGAGAATTCCTTTAACACCCACCACCTAAAAACTGGACTCAGTAGTCTGTTTTATACAGATGAGGAGATGCAGCTTCTACTTTAACACCTCTCTTTTCCCCAGACTTTATTAAATGGATCTCACCTTACTTACAACATGTCCTATCCTGCTACCAAATCCAGCTCCAAGGCATTCTTCACACAGCAAGCCTCCCTAGTCTGCTCAGGCTCTTGAGAACCCCACCATCAGCTCTGTATTGTTGTGTCCATGCACTGCATTATTCTTCTGCAACCATGTTCTAGAATAGCAGCTTTAACTTCAGCTGCTCTGAAGATTTTTGTTCATTCTCTAACTAAAAACCAGCATTCTAATTTCTTGCTTTTTTCTACATAATAGTACCAGTCCTTGCTGCTCCAGTGCGTGACCATTTCTACTCCTACGGCTAAGGCAGTAAGAGAAACATTGAAGTTATCCAGGCAGTTTACCCAGGAAAAAATTCCAATTTGTCTGGACTAAGCACAAACAGATTAAATACAAGGTCTTACCATCATCTGGAAGACACAACATGCTGCTACCATACCTAGCAATTACTTTACAAGTTCTGTGATATTTGACACAACTTGTAAAGCCCAAACCCTGGAGCATCACAATTACATACAACTCTAAACTTGTATAGAGTTCTATTTCCAGCCCTCATGGTCACAGGAAGGGAAGATGACACTAATTCTGATTAAAAAAAATCCAAATCAGACAGAAGACCAATGCTATTTTAAAATCGCCTTAAACATGAGAAATTTTTTTTTAATGTCAATACACAAGTACAAAAAACAACACAGCATTAGTCATGATACTTTATACTTTTAAGTAAAACAACTAGAGTAGGGAGTAGAGTTTAACCTTCAAATATGCCAAAAATTATGAAGATATGCAACTTTTCTCCATGGCCACACTTAGGTAGGTAGTCACTATTCTTACAGCAAGATCAATGAAAGAGAAACTAATTAGTTCAACTTTCAACAGAGAAGAACACAGGAAATGCATAACACTGTTAACTCCAATATGACTAGCATGTGTGACCAGCTTACAGTGTGAAGAGCATTGTAGATTCCAGTAGTAATGCTACAGCGTATAGGGTTACCTATTTTAAAAATATTTCATTATTCTGAAGCAATCTGGATCACACCATCTCCTTTTCATCCCTGTGAATTAATGGGCAGGAGGGACGGATAATACTGCTAATGTGCAGTACTGGAAAATAAAACACCCAAAACCCAAAACCTTCACCCCAGTCACATCCCAGAAAAGATCTGGCCTCACAGTTGATTCTTACACTTCAAACCATAAGTTCATTTGTTGTCAGACCCAGGATCTCATCACAGAAAAGAAAACAGAATTTCTGCCAATATTCCAAGTCAGCTAGAGCAACCTCGTTTTTCCTTTCCTGCAGTGCATGGGAAGAAAGAGCCACTTTTTACACGTTTTTGAACTGAAAATTTAGGTAAGAACTTTAAACTAAAAGCAAAGTGCCTTCATCAACGGAACACTTACCATAAAAGCCACTAAATACATTAAAGGATCACAGCTTTGCCCACACATGTTTATGTTTATATATATACCATATGAACAAAACACAAAAATAAAGACGAACTTGCCAGGAGACTAAGAAAAACTATTTCATAAAGCCATACATCATGGATATCTATTACATTCTTACTTTATCCCTACAACACACAGGTGCACTTTTTCTGTCAAGTTCCATTCCTGCCACAGTCCTCTTTTAACTTCATAAAAGGAACCATAATAATTCTCTGCTGCCAGATACTATCACCTGCTCCAGAGTTTATTAAACAAACCTTGAGAAACAGAACCAAGCCCCAGTATTCACCACTGTGATCGAGAGAGAGTCACGGCATTAAATCATCGGCACTGTTGACTCTGGTGAGTAAGTTCTCTATTACACTTGTATCCCTCTGGTTTCGATTGCGGGGATACCTCGAACATTGGTTTCTATGAAGTCAATATCCAGTTTCATTTCATTTTCCTATACCAAAAAGCGTTCAGAGCATGAACGTGAAAGAATCACACAGGAAAAACCCTTCCCTTTAGCTCGTCAGCCTAGGAAACGCGGAGACCTCATGGGGAAAGTGCTGCAGGCTGGCTGCTGCCTGTCAGAGCTGGGCACCCCAATCCCCCGGCAGCCCCGGCGCCGCTGCCTCCCGGGCCGCCGGCTGTCTCCCGCCTTACCCTCGTCTTGCGGCGCCGGTGCCGCTCCGGGTCCGAGTACGTCCTGTCCACGGCGAGCGCCGTGTCGCTGCCCGGCATGCTTGTGAGAGTGTTTGCGCTGCTGCTGCTGCTCTGCCCGCTGCCCCACGGCGGGCGCGGTGCCGCCCAGGGCCGCCCAAGCACCAGCCCCGCGGCCGCGGGACCGAGCGGGATCGGGATCGGGGCCGCCGGCGCCGCGCGGGAGCGCCGGGCACGCCCCGCCCGCAGGGCTCCGCCCCGCCGCTCCCCAGCCCCACAGGGCCGGGTCGGCCCCTCCGCGCTCCGGGTCCCGCCGCACGGGCCCTGAGGGGCCCCGGCTCGGGCGTCCCCCTCCTTCGAGAAAGGAAGGACGCATGCGAGGGGATGAAGGTGGGAGAGAGCTTAGCCACAGGGACTGGGCCAGAAGTCCCTTCGTTTGTTTAATTTTCAAGGCCGTCCTGTTTGAGGGGACAGCGGAGCTCGGACACGATGATATCCCGGAGAAATGGCTGGACAGAGGAATGACAGTTCCTCCTGCTGACTGCCGCTGCTTTGGGTCCGATCCAGGTCTTGGAGGGAGTTCCCATCAAGCAATCTCGACTTGCCTTAAAACAAACCTAAACCCTGTGGCCACAGTGAAACCTCACAAAGCACAGCATATTGTGAGCCTAAAGGTTCAGAAGTCCAAAGGGGAAAGAAAGGAAGAAACCAGAAGCATTGTCTCGTCAGTTTTGGGCAGACTCACTTGTAAGGTTTTGACTTCGGCAGCCTAAGGTACCAAACAACAACAACACTGCTGCTTGAAAGCCCTTGATACCTAGAAGTTTCCACAATAAAATTGTATCAACATTCTGTCAAACCAACTAAATAATCCGAGCTTGAATTTTCCAAAGTGTTCCGTAGAGCAGCACAGCAACCAATTCAGCCTCATTTTCTGCACATAACCTATGTGAGATAAATCCTTCAATATCCTGGCACAGGGGAGCCTCAAACCTTACTTCTGAACGCTCAAGGAAAACTTGTTTTCCAGGGCATGTGTATGCCATGCACTTAAATTCCTAAGAGTTGAGTGGAGCTTCTGACTGATCTTCACATTTCTCTTCAGACTGATCTTCACATTTCTCTTCAGACTTTCTATGCTGAGGAATGCATTTAAGTGACACTTAACACATTTTAACCCTTTGAAAAGTGCAAGTAAAATATTGTTTCATAATCAGTAAGTAGTAGAGGAAATGTATTTCTTTTCCTTTCTGAAATAAACAGACTTGTTGAGTTACCACCGCTAATTACACAAGTAAATCTGGAGTTCCTTCAGGCCAACTCTTGCAGGAGCAGCAGGATTTCACCTTTTAGGTGCAGTTGCTCTCATGCTCATGCACAAGTCCCACTGCTTTTTTTCTCTAGCTGGAGACAGCAACAGTCCCAAGGCATGTGGGTATATAAACATACTTAAATATCAACATAGTTAACTACCCTAGGAGGACCTTGCAGCTTTAAAAAATGTTTCCCTGTTGCCATTTGTTTGTTTTATTGGAATCATATGTTCCAACATAACAGTACTGTCAGAGGCTAATTATATGACATGAGGACCTCGATAGTGTTTTAAAGCAATGAGGTCTTCATAAATAAAAGACCTGGAATTCTAAAATAAAAAGAAATACTACAAGACCTCACCCTCTTGGCAGGTGTTTCATCTTCAACTCTAACACCAGTTTTAACAAAGTTATCCCAAAGTAAACAATGAGTGGGTTTACTAAAGGAAGCACTATTTTCCTAATGCAGTATTCAAAGTACCAAACTAACACTAGATACTGCACACAGATGGTGACTTGCCACCCTTCCTATACTTCTTATGAAGCTGAATGAGTTAGCTGAAGTTAAAAGGCTGCTGGGAAAAAAGCAGAAATAGAAACTGTTTTTTCAGCCCTTCAGCTCAGACATGAACATTAATTCATGTGCCAGAGAGTAAGGAACTCTGGAGGTAAAGGTGAGTAAAAAATTAAATAGGCAAATTTTGTGGGGCTTGGGGTTTTCACTGAAGAAATAATTGGACATTTCCAAACAGGAATGTGTGGTTTTCAGCACCTAGGATGAAACACCCTTATTTCCTCAGAAACTTTCAGGGTTTTTTTAAAGTCTTGCCAGATATAGTTGATCAAAGCACAGAAAGGGTAAGCAGTTGGAACAGGGACACATAAAACACTGCAACTGCTTGATGTTTTAGTAATAGAAGGCTTACTATAAATCATACTTTATTCAAAAGTTTAAGAGTTTTATTTACATATCAGCTTTATTTAAATAGTACCAGCAGACTAGCCACAAAATGGTGAAACTTCTCTTGAAGATAAAAAGAGGCAGGAATATGCCATATACATTTAGAGGTAGTATCAACATGCAGACTACTATATTTTCAAAGAAAGCTCTGTCCTGATGTAGCCTCTAAGAACAGAACGTAGTATAGCTGGTTTGTAAGGCCCAGTGCTGCATTAGTCACCTTCCAAGCAAGCCTGTGGATCTGTTGCTTGGGCACTGCTCTCAGTGGTGCATACCAGAAACAGCAGCTCCAGCTCCTGTGCCAACAGTGAAAGCCCTGGCACTGGGTGGCTCCTGGAGGAGCTGTGACCACAGGACAGCAGGCCAGCCCATTGGGAACAACTGCTGCACACAGCAGCAAGGTATAGTGGAGGACAAACAGCTGCTTGGGTGGAGACATCTGTCCCATGGGTCAGGAGAGTCCTTCCACACAAGCTGAATTAGAAGCCATTGTAATTCATTGTAATTTTGACAGTGTCTGCAGGTGCAACATCTAAAAAAATGGTTCTTTTCATATGTTGGACTTAAATAATCTGTGTCTTCAGAACTTATGTCAAACTGTGGTGCAATGCAATTCTCTGACCAATGGCTGCTCTTTTTCCCCTTTATCTTTCCTTCTCACACATAGGCCACTAGGTCCTTCCTGAGCTGGAGCAGGAGCAGGTTCTTTTCCTATGCCACATTTGCAGAATGCATTTTATTTAGCTTGGTTGACAAAGACCACCTGCCCTTCTCTTGCACACACAGCTGGTTGTACAGCTCTCCTTCCTCACTCCAAAGCAGAGACGTGACGTCCTGAACGTGGCAGAATACTGCACAGCACAGTACTACAGAGAGCTTCACTGGGTACTTCTCTCACTCTCATTTTCAAAAGCCCACAGAGTTTAAATAAATGTTCTTCCCACACACTGCACCTGCTCTCTACTAAACCTTAACTCCACTAAAGCAAATTCTTCCAGATAGCAGCAAGAGCATGAGCTGGACTGACAGTGACTTAGATAGAAATGGTAGTCCAGTTTCATTCTCTTATCCTTTGTTCTTCTCCAAAAACATTTTAAACATTAATTTCTGTTGCTTAAATTAATGATAAAATGTCAAATCATTCCAACTGTCCATTTTGCCAATTTTAAAGTTCAAATGCCTCACTGAGTGCCCAGCAGTCAGTGCCCATTCTTTTCCAGTCCTTCTCCTCAGTTCAGCATGCTGGCCTGATCCACAATGCTCAACTCTTGGTATTTACATTATTTTGCCTACCTTATTAAAGTGACCTTTTAAAGAGTGATGCCTATTAGGAGCAGAAGGTCTAGTAAAGACTTATGATCACTGTACAAGAGCATTCACGACTGTATTTGGTTTTCAGAGGGACAGACACCAATACTGCAGTTGCCTGTATTGCCATGTTTTAGGAAAATGAAATCTCTGGAGGTGCAGCAGAGGCACTGTCCAAAGGAGGCCTATCAGCTGGAGCCTGAGCTTTCTCAAGATGATTCCTGTCTCACTCTTCTCTTCAGAGACTGCACCTTTGCCATCCATTTTTTGTCCCATGACTATGTGTAATGCTTGCACAGCAGACATACCACTCCCACCTACAACCTATAAATTTTCCACGCTGACTTATGCATAAGCCATGGTGGGACCAGAAGTGCCAGTGCACTTTTGGGATTGCCTAACAAAATCCAACTCCCACACAATACAATCCCCTAGATGGTGTCACGCACACATACTGGGAAGTAACAAAAAAGACCCAAAAAGACCTTTGTAGAGGAGGAAAATATGGAAATTCTTTCATTTGGAGGCTGGCTCGAGGTTTGGCCCCATTCTCTTTCTAGTTTTATCATGAATCTGAGTCTTGGCAATTTACTTTCATTCTTTGGACTTCTACTACCCTATCTGCAAAAGGGGAAGCATGGCACACCTTTCTCATGTGGAGAACCTTGAACTCCAGAATTAAAAGTGCTATTATTGAATGTTGTGTTCTAATGTTCATGGGGGGAAATTAAATATCTGATGTCAAAGGTATGTTGGCAAAGGTACAATCAGGAAGAAGACAAAGATCCCTTTTCCCACAATGGTAACATCTGTACTCTAAACAGGATACTGGGACTTCTTTTGAGAGACTTTTTAACTTGTCCTCCAAATCTTTTTCCAAAAGCTTTCATCAGCCAGCCTCCAGGGAAAGGGTCTACGTGAAAAGAGACGGTTAGTCATTTCCAAGTCTGAGGTCAAGTGGGACAGTGCTGAGTGGCATTGGTCTTGCAGTTAGCCCTGAGTGCACTGTCACAGTTCCCAGTTCCTCTGCCAAAGCATGAGCCTTTCACACTCACAGCAAAGGAGACTCTCTGCTGGTTTGTACCCAGCACAAACTACCAGGGGATCACATCAAGACTTGCAGATTGTATTGCCAAGCTCTGACAAGCGTTCAGGAGATGTTGATAAACTTTCAGATATCAAAATAAAATTTTAAATTAACCCCTCTCCTCCTGATTAAGAATTGTCCTCTTCTGATTAAGAAATGTTTTATCAGTTTTCACAATAGAATAGCTCTGGAAAGTTTGAGTATACACAGCAAGAAACTGCAAAACAAAGACTTTCATATATTAGTGAGATGCACTTATAGGGAGTGAAGTATAGAGAAGCAAGTAAAAAATTCCAGTTCAGGGTAACAGAAGTTCTCACTCTTTCTCCTTTTCCCTGCATACTATTGTGTGTCCCTTGCAGTATGATGAATTTCCAGGCAATTTCCAGGCCTTTCCTCATTCTCATACAAGCTAGGAAAATTCAGCTACATAATTCCTCACTGCTGCTGCTGAGTGACAGCGATAGTGCAAACAGTACCTACTAGATGGTGGCAGTGTTTTGCATTTCAAATGCTGTGAGTAAGAGCCACCTTTGTAGCAGACTGAAATGCCAACTGTTCTGTATATCCAAAACTCGCCTGGAGCCCAGCTATCTACATTAAAGATAGTCCATGTTGCAGAGGCAAGTAGAGAATTCTCCCTCTAGCAACATGAATGGTTGCTGCTCATCAGCTTACAAATTTTCTTCTGCCTCATAGTATGTGATTTGTGGCTGCCTGAGAATGAATGTATGCAGCCTCTTAGTCCCCAATCAGCCACTTTGACATTGTCACAAGGCATGCAGGACCAACAGCTGCAGCCTGCTGGCACATAAAGGTGTACTCCCTTCCAAAACACAAATATGAACTTGCATCCAAACCATTCAGGCTGTTGCCAGAAGACAACCAGTCTGAATCTCCTATTACTTCATATTCTGGTGGTTATATCAGGGCAATGTTTTATCTCAAATTAAAACAAGCACACTAGACACAGCCCATGAATACAAGAATTGCTCTTGGAATGTGCCACCCTAACCCAGTCTGCGAGAAGCAGCGCCTGCAGTCCCCCTGAGGTGGCATGTAGCTGGGTAGGTGACATAGGAGCTCCTAAAGGCTCTGTAAGTTAATACACTGCAGCTTTCACTCTACTGCTCTATGGCCATAGCTGCACAGAATCCCAGCTCAGCTTGTGGCTGAGGGCTGCACACAGAGATAGCAGACAGTGCTGGATAGGAACCTGTCAATTTTTATTCATCTATGAGGTACATTGCATGGTGGTGGCTCTGTATAAGTTATGTCATGCTAAATGTGTGACATCAATTATTTCCATATCAATCGACAAAGTCAAATGCAGAATTAGGACTCGCTTGCCAGTCAACCAGAAAATACAGATGGATTATGAGAGGACAGAAAAATTAATGATTATACATGTAAGCCTACACCTTGTCCTGGTGAGAGTTGTTGCAACACAGCCCTTTGAGTTTATTACAGTGACTCTATATACAGAAATGCAAGTTACAAGGACATGAAGTTCAAATTCCCTCACAAATGTAAAAGATGATCACCTACAATCATCTAACTGTGGAAATTTTCCAAGCGCCTGATTTTAACAACCAATATTTTAAAGGCAAGAAATTGCAAACAAAAAACTCCAGAGCATAGCATAGGTATTTCTATTATACTAAGTACATGAGTATCAGCCATTTTTTTAAGTATCTAGCAACACACTCCCTTTACATATCTAAATACAGTAATATGTCAAGAAGCCACTTTTCGGTTGTTACTATAAAACTTTAACAAATAAATGTGTTTTTAAAACAATATTCATAATAATTCTTTGGGGCTTTTAAAATTATGATTTAGTAAGGTATTATTCATTACAAAATCTGGGGGACAGTCTTTCACAAACTGAAGTCTTCTGCTTTATTCTTATACAACCAATGAATTATATGAGATACCACACAGTACCATTGTCTTATCCTTGGGACCTGAGCTGAGCAAGAACATATAAGCAGCAGCTTATTCTGCAATATTTTTGGAAGCTGTATTGACACAGTAGAGTCCTAGTATTTTAGGAGGAGTTCCCCCTGAACTTCCATTAGTGGAAAACATTACAGCATGAGATCACTAGAGAACAGAAAAGACACATGTCCTAATAAAAATTCCTATTCTGCTATATAGCAATGCAATTTTCTGGAACAAAATTATTGCCTTTATGCCCAGCATAACTGTAACCAATCTTTTCTTACTAGAATTATATGTATGGAGGGTAGGATTTCTTTTTATTTACCAATACAGCTATGTCTGCAAAGCATTTATACATAAATCAATTCTAAGCCAACAAAAGGAAAGAGAACCTCAATGTCCACAGACATCTGACAGGACACAAGACACCCTGCAGAGACAGGCTGCTTTGGGGCTGGAATAAACTGAAATTCCCTTCCCTTTCAGTGCCCACCAATAAACTCTTCATCAGCTGGCCTCAAGTGTCACTGAAAAATGAAGCTGTCTCTCTTCTTGCCTTAAAAAAAAAACCCAACAAAACCAGTTTTGGCAGCTGGGTTTGGGTTGGTCTGATATGGAGGGTTGCAAAGCAGTTGCCTCTGCTTCAGCTACAAGTAGCTCCCCACTTCTGATTTGTAACCACCTCAGGCTCACAATTTTACAGATACCAGAATTTTCAAGCCCAGACAGTACAAAGGCATGATGTTATCAACAAGAATCTCACAGACAAACACTTAAATATCAAAAGAGAGGAAAAAACTGTTATAGGTCTACCAGTGTTCTTTTACAAGGTTGCCTTAAATTTATTTGTGTTTGTGTGTTTATGTCCCACACATATACACAACCTTATCAACAACTTTATTTTAAGTATTGTATGGGGAGAAACTTAATATTCCTGCTTGTTCATTGTGCTAATACAGATTACCTCACGTAGGTTTTGAAACACTTCTTAATTAGGAGTCTCAGAAGAAAGTATTGGCGCAATAAATAAACTAATAGCAGTATAAAGACCATAAAAGCAACAAGGTATATATCAATAGTAATTAAGATTTCTAGGGCACAGGCACACAAAAGTTACAACAAAGTAGCACAGCCAAGAAAAAGTCCTATTACATAAGTTAAGACAAAAGAAAAAAGTGGTATCACAAACACATGGGACCTGACAGATTCTACTTTGCATTTCTGACCCTTACTAATTCCAATGATTTTCAGCATTTCAGTCATAGGTCTGATACAACCACAAAACAACAGTCTGTATTCTTCATTTACACTCCCCAGAATCTGGCATTTCTTACAATAAAAGGTTGTCTTTTTTTCTAAACAGTTCATTTTCTCACATCTTCTTTCCTTTGAGACATCAGATCATAAACCTTGTCCAGTTTGAAAACTAACAGGAAAATATTAGTAAAAATTATTTTGCATTTCTACCATAAGTTTTCACAAAAATAACCTACCATTTTCAGCAGTTCTGTCTCATTACACTGCACCTCTAGGCACGGCTTGAGGATTTGCTTGAGCTGAAAGGCTCAGGTTCTGCCTTAGCTGGTGAGCAAAGCCGTGCTAGTCACACACCTGCAGCCTGCTAAGTGCACAGCCAGCAGCAGCCAGCAGGTACAAAAGGGTGCTCTCCACACGCCCTTTTCCCAGGTGAAGGATGATCCCAGTCCCAGGTGGGGCCTCCCCAGCACAGCCACCAGCTGACATCATCGGCCTCGGATTTATGGGCACGGGAAGGTATCCAAGGCCTCAGGGCCATAAAAAGAAATGGCTGGGTGGTGATATCAGTGTGGAAGCAGCCCATGCAGGCTGTCCACAGCAGTAGCTTGGGCAGAGGAGTATTCAGACTATGTAGTTAAGCTGCAACAACAACCACTGACTGCTTGGATGGCACAGCTTCAGTTAGTACGTAGAACTGATGGCTAGTAGCCTGTAATGCTACACATGTAGGTAATATCAGGGCAGAGAGATGTACCCTTAATGCCTGTGTTTAGTCTAGAATCTTATCCTTTAAAGCTCGCTTGTAATTTAGATTCAACAACAGTGAGCTGCTCTGAGAGCTGGTGCAGGTGATAGCTATTTCTGTCAAAACAAAATAAATTATTACATTGTGAAAATACATATGTCTGAGTTTTATTAGCTCCCTCATCATCTACTGGCACATCTACTCAAGCTGTGGTGTTGACTCAGGAAAGTGGGCAGGGAATCATGCTTGGGGGCAGAAGGCAGAACACAGAAGACATCAGCAGTAAAAAAAAGCTAATCATGTATTGCATTTTTAGCTGACAAAGATTAAATTGTGTACATAGGGTACACATGTATCCAAAAACTCTTAATGTAAAAGACACAGAGTCAAATCTTAAGTCAGCCTATTACTTATGAAAATTTGTAAAATCATGGGCACCTCAAAATGAACTATTTTTTTTTTCCTAATAGAACTTCAAGAACAGCTTGAATTAGTTAGGCTTTGGAAGAATAACAAGCAGCTTCATCCAAGCAAAAACCTAGCAGAAAGCTTCAGTATGAATTTTCTGGTAGAGCTGAGATCAGCAATTATATCTGAATATCATAATACCAGCTGCTGAAACTAAGATGAGGGAAAGATGAAAACTAGCAGAACTGCTTGAAGGACCAAAAATGCAAATGTGGCATTAGAACATCTGTGGAGATAAAGCACCATACATAAACAATCATCTGGTTTTCAAGAAAAGAGAAATAAAACTTTCTATATAACTAAATAGCTGACCCAGCAGAAATATGCTCATCTTCTCCAAGAATGAGTCATCTCCAGGAGATGTTTCACTAAATCTCTACAAACTTTTCTCTTTGATACTGGTAACTTTGCTACTGCTAAATTTCCTTTAGTTATCTGAACTTCATATGTCAGTCTCCAGAACTAGAATGTATTTATTTTTCTAAGGCATCCAATAGTATGAAATGAGGGTGCATGTATACACAATTCAGCTTCACCGATAGAGAAAAGAAGCAGATAAATTAAACTAAATCAGCAGGGAATCCTTCTATTCCTCTGTAGTGAATGGGGACAGCAGCAAATAAACATGAACAAGTTAAAAAATGTCCCTAAGCATTTAAATAGCTTGAAGTGAATAATCTTCTTAAGATGAGAATAAAAACAAATATTCAGTAACTCAGCATGACATCTTCAGCCATCTATCAAAATCATACAGGAATTTAAAACCAGAAGAGATTAACTGATCCCAGTTCTTCAGGTTTTCTCCCCACAAGGTGTGTTCTGTATTTACAGACAGCTTTTTACGTCCCCTTGGCATGCACAGAGATGAACTTACTGCAGCTTGTTTGCATTGTGACAAACCTTTTTTTGACTTGATTCCCTCAGAACTTCTTGTCATAACCCTCCTGACCCTGTTGTCAGAGTGTGGTGGTAATAATGACAAGGTCACAGGTGCCATCCCCATATGGGCCATCCACTTAAGAGCTGGACTAGATGAGCCCTGTGGATCCCTTCCAACTCAGAACATTCTGTGATTTTGTTTCCTTTTGTAACTTCTAGACCTGCATGCATACAAACATTGTGTCACCAAATACATGCACACCAGCATCTCCCACTCTCCTAGCTTCCCAATGTTCCTCAGCAGTTGGGAATGACACTTCAGCAAACAAATCCCTTCATGTCTGTCATCAACATCCTCATATCGTCCTGCAAAATCAGAAAGAAGAATAACACTAGACAGAAAACTTTGAGGTTAAAAATATACTGCTGAAGCTCCCTTCTCTTTGTTCATTAGATATTCTGCAGGCATGCATATGTATAAGCACACATTATTAATTTATGCCTCCCCAGTGCTTACAGCATTTCACAGGTAGAGTGAGCAGTTTACATGTGGCACTGCAAGGTGGGCAGGGGGAACACTGACATCATGCAGCCCTCACTTCAGTCTTCCAAAAGGCTGAGCAGTTGTTGGCTGGGTACTCTGTTGGATGGACAGTAAAACAGGGCAGTGGGAAGAAAGCAAAGAGTTCCTTTGAGAAAGGATGTTCCAATCTCGCTACATTTCTACCCCAAAAGGAAAAAAGTAAGTGGACTCATTCTGCTTGTTACAGGTTGATTGGAGAGGTTTTTGAGCTGATTTTTAGTAATCAATTATTGCAAAAGATTTTAAAAATGTGATGGAGTTGTGATAAGCCTTTAAATTTTTGTGAACATTAACAATTTTCAACAACTAAGGACCCTTTCAAATTACTTCTGGTATGGCCAATGGGTTTTAATTCTATAAATTATGGGCAGGCATTAAAGCAAGGAAAAAAGAGTGGTAATTGGAATGAGTAAGTGCTTGTAATGCTCTGCAGAACCATTCAAAGCAGTCACAGCTTTGAATGTGGCTCTAGTTTACCACAGTCCTGCTGCAGATGTGCATTAAAATCCCGTTTTCATCCACTAGTAAATTTGAAATGCTTTTCACTACAAGTTACATAGCACTTGGATACTTCTGAATTTTAGATATGGAGCTCTCAGTCACATTTACTTGTGTGCCTCAAGCTAGAATTTATATACATAAATTATATGTGTGCACATAAACACACCAATACATATACAGATAGCTACATACAAAATAAAGAATATGCCATAGCATCAGTTATTGAATCAGAAATATGAAGTCTTGCAGTTTTAAGACTGAGCAGATGATACGTTTAACTGGGCTGCAAGCTAGCAGGAGCACTTCTATCAGAACAGTGTCTCAGGAGGAGGGAAGAAATACATAATTTGTTCTAGCTGGCTTTCCCTAATTCCATTTAGTAGGATTTAATTGAATAAGTGCAGAAAATCTTCCTAAGGTTTATATCCATGACGACAGTTTGTTCCCTGTGAGAAATTTCAGAAACATGTCTCTAGGTTTCTGTATGTATGTTATCTTCCTGATTTAAATTTAACAACAGTAATTAAACTGATTTTGATCATCTAGGATTTGATCAGCATATAGGGCTGCTGCTTTGAAAAGTGGTGATTTCTACCCCTGACACATCACAATTTAGTTAGATCTTTTAGATCATGCTGTCAGTACTGGTCAGCATCAGTCTCTGAAGCAGCTAAGGCAGAACTTATTGCATAGGTGAGATACCTGCTGCAATGGATACTCAGGACTAATTTTATGGACTTCAAATTTCATGTAGATTTGCAAAGACACCGATGTATTAATGCAAGTATTGAATTACAGAATGGCTAAGATTGGATGGGACCACTGGAAGTCATCCAGTCCATCCTCCCTGTTCAAGCAGGGTCTGCTAGAGCACGACTCATGATTGTATTGAAATGGCTTCTGAATATCTCCAGTGAGGGAGACTCCACAACCTCTCTGGGCAGCCTGTTCCAGTGCCCACTCACATGCACAGTGAAGAAGTTCTTCCTCGTGTTCAGGTGGGATTTCCTGTGCATCAGTTTCTGCCCATTGCCTCTTGTCCTATTGTTTGGCACACTGAGAAGAGTGTGCCTCCATCCTCCTCACACCCTCCCTTCAGACACACACTGAAAAATCTGATGACCTTCTCAGATCATGTGGCACATGGTTAGAACATGGAAACTATTTTTGAGAATTTAGGAATGCACACATACAGGCAATTGACATAATTTATGGCCAATGGCTCTTCCATAATGTTATTTCAAAGGCACACTGATATTTTACTAAATTATCCATCACTCAGGGCTATAGTACAAGCACCATTTGTTAAAACTTAACTTTTCCAGGATAATCTACTTGGTCTTTTCACATCATTTTTAATCTATCTTTCCTTAAGAGAGATCTGGAGAGTATCAGGGTGAGGCACTAGCAAAACAACAGAGGAAAAAAAAAACACAGCAGAATTAACCTTCAGACATGGTCTCAGTACTAACATGATAACCAGGGAGTTTGAAAGGCCTACCTCCTGCAGCAATCTTTTATTAACATTCAACCTCAATCTTTCTACACCCTTGGATTTTGTGATTTACTTGAAAGATTTGAAACATACATGGATCTTTCAAATAAAGCCTGAAGGATATTTTTATTATATATATCAATTCTTTGAAGCATTTGGGGTTTAGTATAACCTAAATAAATGCATCTAAGTGATACTGCTAAACATACCCACAATCATACCCTCCTCAGAGCAGAAACTCCTGAGCACTGTGCTGGCCTCCATACCACCACCAGGTATATTGTCATGTGTTTTTGCACTGTCAGAACAGAAGGAATTTCACTCCCCAGACAATTTGCCACTAATTTCATTTCTGTCAACTTCTCTAAAAGATGGAAGACAGCAGATGGATGCCTGAGACAGCTGAACTTGAAATAAATTGCAAGAAAGATAGGTGTTGTTAACTGGACTCTTCAGCTGAAGGCTGATGCCTCAGCTGTGTACTGATGGAAATTCTTGTCAGCCCAGATTGGTTTTGGCCATGCTATGTCATTTAAATGTTATTCTTATAACAGAAATGGGGTTATTTTGTGGCAGCAGCCAGTTTTAGAGGGATCTTAAAAATGTGGGCATTGAGAAAGTTATAACTGAGGCTAAACATGGGAACAAAGCTAAGCAATCTGCTGTGTAGGTGATACTGCAAGACACAAAAGCTTGCCTGAAATAATCCACCCCAGCTGTTGGCATGCTGTAATGTAAAGATGCCATATTTTAAGTTTGCTCTGAGATGAAAAGACTCAATGTAAACAATCTGCTTATATTTGTGAAAATGTATTTCTCAATGTATATCAATCACTGGAAGCCTAAAAAATTAAAACCAGTGTATAGTGCACATTTTGGCTACAGTGCTGGTAAAAAAACCCCTGTGCTTTTTTATCCCAGGCAAGGGACAGCAAACCTTCAGTTTGACATGGCTTCATTTGCTCTGGAGTTACACATCTTATCTTTCTGCTAGCAAGAGCAGAAGATGAGGGGACTGGGGCGGCAGATCTCACCTACCATGTACTCAGGGAATTGCCCTGCAAGTGCACATCCTGCTTTGTCCACTCATGGAGTGGATGAAAACTGCTGAGAGACATTGTTGCCTCCACTGATAAGATATGATAAAAATTTTAAGCAGTTTTTACCTGTTTCAATCTGCTTGCAGACTTCTTTTCTAACACTAGCTACCTTGGATATAGGCCCAGCAAAACCTGCTTTTTTTTCCCTTTATCTCAGGGGGGAAAAAGGTGCACCACAGGTATCTCTATCTTACTGCTGCTATGTTTTTTAAACATTTTCACATTACAGGACCCCAGGGACTGTCATAGAAAGCTACCTGGGCACATACAATTTGGTGATGCTTCTCCAGGTGCATTTTGACAAAATGGACACGGGGATGGTGACAGAGGAACCAGCTCAGCTTGGCATCTGAGACTCCCTTAGAAGCCTCTACACAAAAGCAGAGATGAATCCTACGTAAGCTCCTGACAGACAAAATAGGGGAGCATGTGGTACTTGGCATCTGCTTTTGTGCACGGGGGAACAAGAATGGAAAAAGGTATCTAAAACACTTTTCTGCTTCACAGGCAGCCTCCTGAAATAGCTGCTACCTTCACCTTCATCTACGCTTCCCAACAATGAAAATAAAATGCATAGCAACAGGAAAGGAAATCTTCAGTAACCTTTCCAATCCCAAGCAACAGGAGTATGCATGAAGGCTGTATTATGCCTTAAATTTTTTATTTAACTTGAAATATCTGTGTAGCCTGCAACAGGTCATTTACCTCACAAAAATCCCAAATCCCTTTAAAGCTAAAGATATTAATAAAACTGTGAACCAGAAAATCATTCTATTGGGTTTTGTTTACATTAGCTTCCACTGCTGCAAACATGTTTCTCCTCTGGAAACAATTTTTAACCCATGTCTTGTACAATCGTCTCGAAGTATTGGGGGGGGAAGAAAGTGATAGGACATGGAAGAGCACACAGGAGGCAGCAGCAGTATGGGGGGAGCAAGAGAAGAGAGAAGGAAAACGCGGGCAGTGGTTCTGTGGTGCACAATCATTGCTGTTTTGAACTCCCTGGGCTGCTGAGAGGAGCCCATGAGCCACGGCAGCAGCCCGTGGCACACCAAGGGTGACTTTTGGCTGCCCTGCAGAGGGGACAGCTCTGGGGGTGGCAGTGGGGCTGCGCAGGGCGCACAGCGGCACTCGGGGGCTGCACAGGATGCACAGAGGCACTCAGGGGCTGCACTTTGGGGCTGCACTCGGGGGCTGTGCAGGGCGCACAGCAGCATCCGGAGCTGCAGGCTCCAGCAGCCAGACTGGGAGGATACGCCACATGGGGAGGTGCGAACTGAGTGGCCCTGTCACAGGCTGGTTAGCTCTGCCAGGGGACTGTGCCATCCTTCCCAACAGCTGTAACATAATCTCCGGATCCTTCCCTTAGATGACCTGGGCCATGGCAGAAGACAGATGCCTGTCATGGAGAAAGCTTTGAGGCATCACCTCCTCGTGTGCCTGTCCTGGGCCCTGTGCCCACCACAGCCCAGGAAGAACCATCTTGCTGAGAGCTGCAGGACAACGAGTTGGAATGTGGCAGCACAGCAAACACACAAGTCTACAACTTGGTGAAAGGTGTTTTGATGTACCCTATGAACCCTCTGTATGATCAGCCCATGCTGTAAAACTGAGAAGGAGCAATGAGTTCTGTGAACATCACTGCTGGCCTGTAAACCATTTATCTGCATCGTGCAGCACAATTCAGATGGGTTTGGGGGCACCCAGGTTCCTCAGCAGTTGAGTAATCTGTATAATTCAGCCAAGATTTTAAACTGTCTCGAGACCTATTTAAGTCATCTTATTTAAAACTCCATAAACACAATAGCACAGATCTGAAGCATGCACATACACACAGAGACACCAGTATCAACTTCTAAATAACCCAGCAATTCCTTGCCCAGCAATGACAAGGTGTTTTTAAGACTCTCCCTTTTTTATTACCTCAACAAGGTAATTAAGGACAGCTGAAGGCACAGCTCTATAACTGAGTTTGAACCCTGACAACAGAAACTGGTGTCTGATCTTTGGCTCACAGTAACACAGTCAACACAGTTAACCTCATTTCCACCCACCACTACTGTAATAAAATTCCTCTTATGTGCGTTGGATGCTCATTTTTCTTAACCTTTGCTGTGGTTCCTTCACAAGGCTGAACTCTAAGTCTGCCAAGAAAGAAGGCCTATGGTACAAGGTAGCTCAGATAATTTAGTATTAAAAATTAATAAAATACCTACAGGCTTAGTCTTAGCTACATTTTTCCTTAACATGACTACTGAATTCTACTACCATAAAAGTTTTCTTGAAGGCTTAGACTATTTGAGGCTGCAGAACAAAAATTACTTAAAAAACAGGGATGAAATATATGAAGGCCAACAACATGCTAACCTTATAGAACAAGTCTAGTCAGGTATAGTGAATCACAGTAAGAGAAATCACAGATGTGCTTGAAATGGACTTTCTTTTACTATCACTAAGTAACAATACCAACAGATGTGAAATTTTGGGGTTTGGCCTCTGGGATGACTAACACCAATAGACCAGAGCAGCAAAGTAGGTCACAGAGTCCCTACCTCACCTGCTGCTCCCACAGTCACAACAAGCTGACTCACTTTTGCTTTGATTTCACATGTTAGTTTGGCACTTGGAACTATTTCATTATTTCAAATAACTCTCTTACAATTTACACAGAGTTTATTTTTCCAACATTTTAGTCAGTGGATTCAGGTGCACAACAAATGGTCCCTGGATTCACCCTGATAAGCAGAAACCCATAATTAAAATACCAGTTAAAATGGTAGCACAATTACAGGGACAATTTTCTCTGAGCAATGGGCATTCACAACCACATGTAATGATTAAATTTCTGCCAAAATGTTCTTTATTTTGAACTACTCCTAGTCAGCAAAGTAGTAAGAATGCATAAATTAGACCCCTCCCAGAAAATAATATTTTTGACAAAGAGTTCATCCAGTTGCAACTAGAATTTTGAGTGGCTTCCCCATTTTGTGGAACAAAAATGCCACCACAGATAAGAGACCATAAACAGAACTTAGGCTTTTCTCTTCAGTTAGCATTGCCTCATCTAAGGTAAACCACTTGTGTCAAAGAAAAACCTTATTTAATTTTCAGTGGGCCAATAACCCAAGAAACAATGAAGCAGAAAAAAAATTTGTTATAAACTGCAAATTGAGAACTGCTTATTACTTAGTGCAGTTGTTTGCAATGTTTCTGTAGTCCCAGCTGGTCTTTATCCACTGCAGTGGGAAATCCAGTGTATCATAGTGCAATGACCAAATGAAGTAGCTACTTCTGTCACTTTAGCTGTGTTCCTACTCAAGAAGAAAACTGCAAAAGGCATTGTGCAATCCACTGAATGGCATGTAAACACCTGGCACACTGCTCCAAATCCATTAGCCATGGACCCAGCTGCACTCCAAGGGTATTTTCCAGCAATTCCGTGTTTCAGCAGCCCACATATAAGATGCTTAAGGTCTGTCCTGAGCACACCTGAAACCCACAGCACATGAGCCCACAAACAGCAACCCCAGCAGCCTCGTGCTGCTGCTCATGCCCAGGGCGCCCCTTCTCAAAGGGGCTGGGTGCAGCCTGCCCTCAAAGCTGCACAGGTACCATTACACTCTTCAGATATTGCTGCTACCCATCAGCACCATCAATGCATCTCAGAAAAGCAAGTGCAGGCTAGCACCTGGGCTTCATATGGCTGGTGTTTCTTATTTTGGGTACACATCACATTTTACCCCTCAAATTCATTGAAAAAATCTGTAATTTGTGACTATTATTATAGCTTCTTGCACTGCACATTAACATTATGCTAATGATACAAATGTCTCAGTGCTGTCATTAGAAATCCATGTCTGCACTCAGTGGTTCAAAATCAATCAATAAATAGTTACATAGATAAACAATGAAATTTTGAAAGCCATTCATGACTTTGCTTATTGTAGATACTGCTGGTAGTATGGAGAATCTGGCACTCAGATGTGCAGTCAGACATTAGGGACTGCCCCAGTCTACAGCAGTTTACTGAATCAGAATTGCAGAAGGCAAACTTGAAAATTAACTTGATGGTAACCTACCCATTAAAACCCCCAAAGAGCATATGGCTACAGCTTCAGTACTACTGCCACCTGCAGATATCCCTCTTATCCTTCATTAAAGAAAAGTGAAAGGATAAAAAGCTATGAAACTTGCTGTCCTAGCATAATACTCTGATAAATTCAATCACTACCATGTAATTCACTGATGATTAACATAAATTCTCTGGGTTAAAGCCACAGCTGAACATCTACTCACTTTAATGCAGAAAAATGTTAATAAATTCAGTGGTAAAGAGGAAAAAAATATAAATTCTGCTTAGTTAGGGAAAAATAAGGGAAAAAAAACCCTTTGTCCTATATGATAAGGTAATTTTATCATCATTTCTGATGATAACTAGAAAGAATACTTGTTGCTCAGATTATCACCTATGAATGAGTCAATCGCAAATGTTTCCAAATGAAGTACTTAAGCCTATTTGAATTCCTATTTTAGTTATTTGCACTACAATTTTCAAATTTTCAGACAAAAAAAAAAAAAAAGAAGCTGTAAGTGCTAACCATTTTGAGGAAAACCAAAGAAACCAAATAGTTAGCAAAATATTCAGAATAATCAAACAAACTGCTTTTGGCACATTTTAGTCCTACCAAGCACAGCACTGAATATCACTGAAAGCATCAGGGTGTATGAGCACAGTTGTGGCACACAAGATCTCAGAAAACTAAATAATATAATGGTTTCAATTACAACAATGCTGAAAACAAGGATTTGATTTCAATAGTGTTTCCCAGTTTTACAGAGGTGGATGGGTGCAAATACTGACAAAAAGATGAATGTTGGTGTCTGGAAAGGTGAATAATCAGCACAGCCACAGATTTATCTTCACCACTGCTGCCCCACACCATGTTAATAGTCTATATATTCACATTTCTGGCAGAGCTAAATCGCTGCAACGAATCATTCAGCTATAGCTGAGGCTTGTAATTATTTCAGAATCAAAATGCCATAATGTACCCACTCTGAAAACACAATTATTTAGCATGTGCAGGAATGCAAATGATGTTGATATATCTTGGTCTTTGATATTAATGGATCATTTCAATCCAAATGTGGATATTTCTTTTGGCATACCTTTGACCATGCTTATGTGAATAAAAAATTAGGAGTTAAAAAATGAAACAGATACCACCTAAATACAATGTACCAGATAAACCCAACTGGATTGGAAGCTCCATGCACTAAGGTACAAACTAGGCATAAATCACTGCTGGACATCTCCAAAATCCTATCTATTCAGGAGAAGTAGGTTTACACTATACAAAGAGAAATTACAGAAATTCCTTGCTAGAAGTACCCTTATTTCAGTGTTCTATTTCTACGGTAAATGGCCAAGTTTTGAACTTTACGAGGCTCAGGTCCCTTTACTAGATTTCAAAAAGTTAGTGAAAAAACTATTTTCTTTTCCTCATTTTCTCACACTTTTATTGGACAACACTTGTGCATGATTGATTTCTAGCTATGTCTCTTTGTTGTATGGGGTCTTTCCATGGCAAAACAAAGGTTATATTTCAACAGCTGAACTAGGAAGAAAGAAAAACAACAGGAAAAAATTATTTATGCAAGCATCATCCTTGAAGCAATTACCTGTGTTTCTGTATTTAACTATATTTAACCTAATGATATCTAATTAATCAGATATTTCTACTGAGTAGTCAGGAAATGTCTCAGAGCACAAAACATAGAGCATTTTAACAGATACAAGCAGCATGAAAAGTACCATCTGAAATCCAAAGAGATGATCACAAACCCCTCATAGCTGGGACAGCACACAAGCTAAAGTGGGCCAGCAACAGCTATTGACCATTACATCCCTAGAAAATAACACCTTCCTAATTCCTTCTTAGATTTAGAGATGGCAAGTTTAGATAAGAGACTGGGAAGAAATTCTTTATGAGGGTGGTGAGACACTGGAACAGGCTGCCCAGAGAAGCTGTAGACTGCCTATCCCTGGAAGAGACCAGGCTGGACGAGGCTCTGAGAAACCTGCCCTAAATACAAGATGTCCCTGCTCATGGCAGGAGGGTTGGGTGGAACCAGATGATTTTTAAGATCCCTTCCAACCCAAACCATTCTGCAATCGTTCTGAACTGGGATGAAGGCACTGACCAAGAAGTTCTGTGTTAAAAGAGTCTCAGCTTTTGTCCCCTGCACCACAAGAGAGGCAACAGGAGTGAGGGATGGGGAGAAGAGCTGGGAGCCAAGGGTTATGCTGACAGTGCCACCAACTGGAAGGTCTGAGATGATAACACAGGAAAGGCCCAGCACCCCAAAAACAAGCGAAAAAGGCCTTTTAATGTGCCCTCTTGGAGAACAAGCAAGAAGCTGCAGCTTGCATGCAAGGAGCTCCAAGGCTCTCCTCCATAGGATCTAACATATATTAATTATTTTGGCGTTGATATTATTGCACATAAGAGAAACAAGCAGTGTATCTTCAGATGTTGAATAGTGCAAGCTAATAAACCCACGTTGTTCAAGCAATAATGCCTCCAGTGGTGCTTACAGGCTTATGCTAGTACTGTGACTCTTTTTCCTCATGTATGTGGGAGATTTTCTGGCATTTTATTCTAAGGGTAAAAATTATTTTGCAAAGAACTAATATTCTAAAAAAACACACTAGGGAAAGTCTGATTCCACTAAACTAAGCAAGAGTTCTGCCTCTGACTAAAATTGTACTTTCACTCATTTTCTCTGGTACTATAATAGGGATCCTTCTTATCTTTTATGGAGATAAGATGTGACCTGTGGCCTGTGTCAACACAAAAGGAACATAAAAGTGCTGAAAAATTTTGCTAAAAGTTTCACTTCCATGTTTGTCCAAAAATGTGAAGTGTTTAACCTTTAAAATCCTTTTGACTAAAAATGTGAAGTAGAAACAGTACAGTTACTCGGAGAATGCACTTTTTTTGACTGAATATTTTTTACAGATAGTGTCTGAGTTTTATCAAATTTTTAATGCAAGTACAGTGTTTTGGGTCCAACACTGCAACGTCTGAGTGATTCAGGGGCTTCAGTTCTACCATCAAAATAACTTGAGTATTTTTAAGAATTTAGCCCTCAACAGCTTAAGAATAAAACTCTCTCAGATTATCTGTTTAATTCATTGGGAATTAAAGCTCTGACTCATTAGTAGATGAGCTTAAAAAAGCTTAAAATAATTTTCTCTTCTGACAATCTGCCCATTTAAATATCTGTCTCCCTCCTTACAGGACTGGGTCAGCTTCTAGGGAAGATGATGCTGTACATCTGTGGCATATTAATGTAAACTGGTATCAGTTCTGGTCTTTCCTAGCAATGATGTGGTCTTTCCAGCTATGATTTAAGCAGATCTGCAACTGCTCTATATGATTAGTCAAGCAATCCTAGCAGCAGGGGCAGAAATCTTCAAAGAACGCAGTAAAAAATCTTACGGCCAGAATAGCTACAGCAGACTTAATATAAGCTGTCCCTATTTATGAGACAAAATTTCTGAGCACTGAAAAGGAACCTGAGTTCAAATTTAATTAACGGACTGTCTTTAGTGTTTTTTTAAAAGAAGAGCACCAAGAACAGGTGAAAAAAACTATCTTGTTGGCAAATGCAGACATGACCTGTACTTTTAATTCACTGCTGTTTGTTTTACAGCAGGTCATTATTCTCATTAATTGCTAAGCTGCTGGCAGACTCCTTGACATTTTGGATGAAAGATCAATCTGGATTTAATAAAGTGATCAAGCAGAAAGAGGTTATAATTCTTTAGGTTAAAAGTCTGCCAAACCAATGGCATTGTGCAGACTGACATCATGATAGGCAGTAGCTTATTGATACAGCAGTCTGGTTTTTAATCAGAGAGACATAATACAGCTACGGTCTGGCCTGACATAGAATTGCATCATGCATGCACAGCCAAGATTTACTGGAAATCCAACACAGTGTTTCTCCTAATTCCTCCTACTTAGAAGTTCAAGGTGAGCAGGTAGACAGGAAGGTGTGAGAGGATTTATGCAGGTGTGTTCATCTGTGAACAAAGAAATTCTGTTATTGGATTTAAGGGTACATCTGGCAGCACTATCCATGATACAAGGACATTTAGGTTCATGAGGTTCTAGCTTTTCAGTCACCATCATTCAGAACTACTAAGAAATTTGACTAGTATCAGATCTGAGCATACAGATACGCTTTTCCAGAGGGGCTCACTAGGAATAGCCTTTGACATTGAGCAGAGCAAGGGGCTCAGACACATCTCCAGCTCTGAAATGAGACAACTGGTGTGCTTTAGACTGACTAAGTGCAATTAACTTTTTCAAACAATGGTTTATTTTTTTTACAGGTAAGTTATCCTGGAGAAATATGAACAAATCTTGTTTACTCCAAAGCACCCATGCCATTGCAGAAACATCAGACAACATTCAGACAGAACTGAAAAATAAACCTGGCAGGAGGATGAAAGGAATAATGGCAACGTGTTCTGTGTCAGCTTTGCATCGGGAAAGTTGGAGTAGGAATTTTTCTTACAGAGACAGGGCTTCAGCACAGCTCAATGAATGCTGAAACACTAAAGTATGTGCAAGAAGAAGGAAATAAGGAAGTGCCCCAAACTCCTTCTGACAGTATGAGCTTTCAGTGTGACCCCCTCGAAAAGTGAAGTTTTGCTAAACCAAGTAATTGGATTCTGCCAGGCTGCAGAAGTATCATCAATCATGGATTGGTATAGGGAACTGAGTATTTCTAGAAAATTAAGAGGCAACACAGCAGATTGATAGATTCAAAAGCCTAATGACATTCGCACCAAAGCACACTGAATATTATAAAATTTGGGAAATGAGAAGGATTTTGTAGAAATCTCTGCTAAGATTGTACCTTTGAAGATGCAGCAAGATACACATTAGAAATTAGCAAGGCATGAAATTGTCTCACAAAGGAAATCACTTTTATGATACGCTGATAAACAGCACAGGAAAATTACAGATAATGATCAGCATTTTTGTGCTACTTTCCACAGACTGCTCTGTCACTTGTTCTAAGTAAATGAATAAGGAACTTATCTCCAGCCAGTGAAACCAAGAATAAGGAAAATCCTGTGTTATCCTAGTTCACTGTGTCTTGGTATAAGCAGAGATGAAGTACAAGCCATTATGGGATAATCTGAACTGACAAGAAGGTTGTTTATTTGAAGAAAGGCTCTCTGCATCTCTGTGATATCTGCAAAGGGTGACCCATTGCCTGAGCAGTCAGTCAATCAATCAAGTCCCTTTTCCAACAGTTGAGAAAGCTTCCTGCTGAGTATGGCACAGACTGGTTTTTAAACTTCCACCCCTGCTTACTGAGTAGGGCTCTCAGCCCTCAACTGCTGGATATGGGACAACTGCTCTGGTAAAGTGGGAATTTATGACACTAACTGTGTGCAATGGTTTTCAGGATAAAGTCTGGGAACATCTGAGTTACTGAGACAGATGAGACTAAATTCAATTCACTGTCAAGAGTTAATAAGTGGGTCAGATGAGAGCATGTGGCAAGTTACACAGTCATAACTGAAAAACAAATCTCTATGAAGAAGTTAGAATAGAATAAAAGCTTGATTTGGAACGGTGGAATTCTTAGGGCTGAAAGTATTGTTAAATAACACTTATTAGCCATTAAAAAGCACACTACACCTGCAAACAGCTCTTCAATAGTTAGATACAGTGAGCATTTAATCTCAATATCCTTGTGTTATCTGCATTAGTCTCATTTTTAGCACTGAAAAATGAGGTCTTTGGATGAGACACCCCAAATTACAGACACTTATTTGCAGATGGATTATCAATAGGCATGTGATGAGTCAATGACAAAATTCAGCTGCATGTCTTTGAGTCTGTGACTTGGGTTCTTATCTAGTAAAAACTCCCTCCCAGGCATGAAGAAAGGCAGCAATATGTAGGCAAAATAGACTGATAGATTTTAGCTGATCTGCAGAAGGCTGGAGTATACAAAGTAGTCCTTTGGAAACAGAGTATTTGCAAGGCTCCTCACTCAGATGTCAAAACTCTTACATACACAAAGGGATTTCCTTTACCTGAACTGCCACCAAAAAAAGGCAAATATAGATGGAGATCTGTGGGGAGCTGAAAGATTACCTCTATCAGTCCTATCTGACCCATCCCTCAGAAGCAGCCAAATGGCTGCTACAAGGGGTTCCCCAGCAGCTAAACTTGCTTTCAGCCTCTTCTCAATTGTTTCCTCAGGGATCTCAGGGCCCACAAACCCACTGTCCATCTCTGGCTACTTTTGTGCCATATGCAGGGGATTGCTGCTACAGGACGAAAGTTTACCACCAGAGCAGCCCAGTGTCACCTGGTAACAAGACTCTGCTACAAACACAAAGCACCTCTCTGATGTCACACTTAGACATTAATTATTCTAGTCATAACTGGAATCTGCATTGCTGAAATGACTGTTGTCACCAGCTTAGCAATTGCCTGAGTCTTTAAATTAGGCATGGATATGGAGACAACCAACATCCTTCACCTGATTGTAGTATTCCAGGTTTTCCCGTATCTTAATCTGATGAAAGCCATAGATGAGTATTTGCCCTTCTAGCAAAATAACCAGCCTCAAGGAGCATTGGCTTGCACCCACTGTGAACAAATCAAATCCACAAGGAGAAACGCCTATTTTCCTATTTTTTTCAAGGGAAACAAAGAAACTGTTACATAAATGTCATTGGCTATACCTGTTTTTGAGCAAAACTTAGAGAATAGGAAGAAAACTTTTCCAGACCCTTTAAAAACAATCCATGTCAGATAAAATATCAAAAATAGTTACCTGTAACATATTTGGTATGGGATTCCTCATTTTACCTGAAGATACCTAATTTTTGGAGAAAAAGCAGCTTCATTCAGACTGATACATCTCCCATTATTTTGCCCAATTCTCCCTTTTTCCCTTTGACTTTCTTTAATCTTCACAGATTCAACTGTCTTCTCCAAGCATTCCTACTGAATCCAATATGAAGAACAGACAGTTCACCACAAAAATATCTTCCAGACACATACCTAATACAATACCTCCTGCAAATCTCAGCAGAGGCCCAGATCTTCCCAGTTTCTTGGTAATATTAAAGCCTTCATCACTCTACCCATCCAGTAGCTTAGAAAAAACCAAAACAACTAACATCGAAGCAGGCACATGTGACAGCACAGAAGCAGAAGACAACAATCAGCCTCTTCCTTTCAAGCCCTTTTTGCATGTCAAGTGCAGTTTGCACCTCTTCTCTTTGACATCTTCCCCTTTAGGCAACCACTTCCACAAGCAGTAGCTGCTTGCTGGCAAGCTGAGTGTCGATGGAGAGTCACAGAACAGCACGTACCTTGTGATAAGTGAGAGAGCTGATACGATACGCAGCTGAAGTGTCATCGGGGGTGGGGAACCAAACTTTCTGAACAGTCAACACGACTGACTCAAAATGCTCATTTCTCAACTTCTCCTAATTCCAGAACACAGCTTGTGGGCTCCACATGCCTCATAGAGCCAAAGAGGACATCATAACCAAAATACCTCACCTGGCAGATACCTGGTTGTTGGGGCTGTGTTTTTTAGCACGAGTCATTAAGTCTTAGCTTGGTTGGTTGAAGAGAGTACATTTGAGCTCTGCACACAATGCTGTCAATTTCCACCTGTATGCATCTAATTTAAGGAAGTGAGACTGCTATGGCAATAAAGGAAATGGCTTTATCACACACATGCTCTTTAGGCAACTCTCTTCACATTTCCCCCAGGGTAGGAGTACCCTGCACAGCATTAGACTACAGAAAAGAGGCTCAGCAATGTGTCAGGCTGAGTAACTCTTAACATAAAACTGTCAGGATCCTCAAGCACTGGATCTAGACTGAAGTTCAGCATCAAAGCCTGTGGCAGAGTTCTTGCATATACTTATAATGCTAGAGTAGAGAGAGTGCATGAGTCTCTAATGTATGCCATTGCTCATCCTTAGTGTAATGACTTTCCAGCAGAATCCAGGCAGCCCTTGAAATGTGTGTCATTCAAATGATGCACAGCTCTTTCTTGGGATAAAATAATCAGGTTTTTAAAATCAGATAAGAATATTTGCAGCCTACTTAAATCGTATTAGGAAATAACAATTTCAAGTGTGATGCAAACATGGAAATTAAAAAGACAACAACATTCTTCTTTATTTCTGTGGAATGCAGGAGTCATTTCACTCTTGACATTTTCTCTAATCAATCAGTCTCCTATTTGGCCACTGCATAAGAATAATACAACGTTAACAACATACTTTTGGTTTTAATTCTTTATTGTAGGCAGCCATGAAATATTGAGTGGGTCAGAGTGTGCAACTACAAACAACTATTACTAATTTTAGGTTTTATTCTTGTGCCCTCATAAATCAGACTGCCGCCACACCAACAAGCAGGTGAGAACTCTGAATGCCACCAGGATCTCTGCCTTGTAAACACTGTTTTCCTAACATTGCACATTTATCCATGAAGAACAAGTAAATCTCTATGCTCACTACCAGAGAGGACATTCAGATACTACTTTCTTCTGTATTCTTGAAGGGCAGATAAACACTGCACTTCTGTTCAGACAAAAGGGCAGACCACAACCTTTCCTACACCTGGAGTAAGAGTTCTCATGGCACCAGCTGTCTCCACAGTGCAGCTGCACATGGGCTAAGTAAGCAATTTTTGGCAGGGGTTGTGTACAGCTGAGAAATAGTGGGCTTCCTCAACTCCCCATCCATGGACAGCTGGCTAATAGAGAGATGAGAGGAAGCCGTGGCTGGGATCCCACCCAGCCTCTCCAAGGGGACCACGCTCACAGGGGGTGTTTCCTTAGGGACATTTACTTGTTTGTCACTTCTGGCTTGTGTTCTTGGGTCAGGAGGCCTCAATCACGTGAGAGACTTTGGCCTCTTGGTATCCCTGGGAGAGGTGTGCAAGGCCTTCCTGGAGGCCTCCATGTAGAACCAAGGGAGGGCTCTACTGTCTCATCACAGCCCTAGCAACTAGCATGATTTCAGCCAAATTTCCTGACATTTAGCGTTTCTCAAAACTCCCAGTCCTGCAATGATAAAACCAAGCGAGATTCTCAGCTTCTATACTCTTTAATAGTGTAAATTTGTGATTATAAGCTAAAAACTCTCATGAATGTCATGTGACACCTCATAAAACACAGGGCAAGGAGAAAAAAGTCATTGTTTTTAATCCCTTTACTTAGGAAGGTCTGATTTGTGGCTGCTATGTACAAAAATTGGCAGAGAAGACGTAATACAGCTAAATGCAGCATTGAAAAGTTGTACATCCTGGCCCCAAACTTCGATGAAGCTAAAAATTAATTAATATTGTGGAGTGTCTTGGCAGAAACAATTCACTCAAATCATGAAGTTCAACTAGAGCAGGAACTGGACTCTCCCTACAGCAGCCCAAAGACAGCACTGCCTCAGCACAGGCTGAACATGACCAATAGATGATGCTTTTCAAAAGCAAACCTACTTGATTGCTTACATATTTGCTGGCTCTGATTCTGGTAAAAAAAAAAAATAAAATCAGTGAAGCTGATGAAAACAAAGCAATTGACAAAGTCAAGCCCTAAGAGACAATGAGTCCCAGACATTATTATTGCAACTGCTTGTCTAGTTCCACAGCACTCCCCTGCTCCTAGCCACTGAGTAGAAACAACTTGCACAAAAATCTGTTTAGGGAATTCATTAGTAACAGCTCAAGTTAATTGTGGCATGAAAACAGATCAATATTAAGCTTCTAATTAAAAGATGTCAAATCAAACTAGATCCTTAAAATATCTTTAGACCATATGAAGGTGTCTGGGGTGTGTATTAATGGCACATTGTTTTGGTTTTCTTGCTCTCTGGTCATTATACAAACTGCCTCATTTAAATGAAAATAGCTTTTAGCATCACCATAATAGACACTAGAAAACATCTTTAGCAAAGATGGAAGTAGGCTCTTGCATATTTATGAAAAATAGCTATTTTAGACACTGTAAGCCAAAATTCTATTCTAAAATATTTCTAAAGGGATTAATCTACAAGATACACCTGTCTGGAAAATAACATCCATCTCTTCTACCAGTCAGGAGAGAGCAGGGGGGAAAGGGAAATACATAGAGTGCCCCAGTTTATTTAACCTTTCAGTAAATGCTCCTGAGTTTCTAATGAGTGTCCACTTCACAAATCTCCTGTTCTAACAGATAATACTCAACCTTTCTAATAAAACTGTAATTTTGACAGATGCACATACTTTTCATATTTCCAGAGTAGTGTCTCCATAACAATGATGAGAAAAGGGTAAAATTAATCATTTTTTTATCAATTGATAATCTGGAAAGTTTTTATTGAATTTAATAAAGTCAGGTGTGTGTAAAGCAATTAGGTTAAAGCATTTATAGCTGGAATTGTTCAATCTTCCAGATAAATTCAGAAGAAACTTCTATACCTTCCACAAAACCAGTGGGAGGACAGTAGTATCACTTCCCTTTATGACCAAATGGTTAAGTTAGTTTAGTTAGTTAGTTAGTTAGTTAGTTAGTTAAAGGATTAAAAGAAAACTCAGAAAATCCAAAACTGACATCAATGTAAAAAACCATGAAGGAACTAAAGCAACACAGAGCTCCCCTGCGGACCAGCAAGCTTGACAGATGTTTGTTGACAAAGATGTATGTATTCCTCCCTCCTCAGGAAGGAAGGAATACAGACTGGGGAAGGCCAAAGGCTGTTGAACCTTTAATGGCAGAGCTCTGCAGAGCAATGCTTTGGTCAGAAAGGTTTTTATGAGTGACAGCTCAGGGATTCTGGAGGGGTGGCTTGCACCTCTCCAATCATGCATCAAGAAACCTTGAGCACAGCTGAACAAGGGCAGCAGGAGGTGACAGAAGCAGCTTTCAGAGGCAGCACTGGGGAATCACCCAGAGTGTTGGGGATGTGAGCAAGGACACTGCCCTGGGCTCCTGCCTGATACAATTCTGTTCATTTAGAATCATCTACAAAAATACCTGATTCCATTGCACTTTTTTTTCTCCTAGCTGAACTAGCTGAAGTGCACAGCCTCTACAGTGCAGCTAGGCTCATCTTTTGAAGAAATACCTTCCTGTACATGTTTCAACACATTGTTGGTATCTATTGACATCTGTGTAAAGAGAAACCTGATGCATTGAGAAAATGAAGCTCATGACCTCTATGTTCAGCTGTTGAATGGTCTGGATAAGATCAAGCACCTTAAAGCCTGCTAAATTTACTTGGATGATGTGAAATGCCAACAGTGGACTGTGAGCTCCTGACTCTCAGGTAGTGCAGCAAGGAGTGGCAAACATGAGCTGGCCAGAAAATGTTCACCAGAGGTCAGTGGATTTCCCACAGAATAACAGGCAGCAAAGGCATTTCCACTCAGCCTGAGACATTCTGTCATTTGATAGAATTATACTCTGAGAATATAAAACTCAAAAAGAAGTTTCCATCCTGCCCAATTTGTTATTTGGTATCTTTGCTATGCTATGTTGAGTCTATTTATTCTTAGGTTTCTTGCAGGGTGTTGTTCTGTCCTAAGGACATTTCCCCTTCCCTTCACAGAAATTTCTTGGACATTCTATATCTGTCACAGTTCCCTGGGGATCAGCTGCCACCTGAAGCCTGCCCAGATGGTCAGGACCTAACCTGCAGAGTTAGGAAATGGCTTTGTACAGGGGAATGAGCAGGACACAAACGATTCTGTATGAGAAAAATTCTGTATGAGCTGCTGTTGTTCCTGTTGTTCAGGAACAACAACAGCTCATAAACAGAAAATTTGAAAGCAATATTAAAAAGTGCATCCTCAGCATTGGAGGGGGGAGGGAAGGGAAGGAGACAAAAAAGATAAAGAGGTTTATTTTCGTGGAGACAAGTTATGAAGTACACTCTATGCTGTAGGCGTTACTACCCTTTTCACCAATGCCCTTAGCTGTGATCATAACTACTTAGTGAACTACCAGTGTGATCCACATGGGTAATTCCTATGTGCCTTTAAGTAGTCTGCTTACTTCATTAAGTACAAGGAATAAATACAGAAAACAAACACAAAAAACAAAACAAAAAGAAACCAAAATCAAACCCAAAATAAAAACAAACCAAAAAGAAACCAAAATCAAACCCAAAACAAAAACAAACCAAAAAGAAACCAAAACGAAACCCAAAACAAAAACAAACCAAAACCAACTAAGAGCAAGTAAACCAAACTCCAGAAATATTTGCAGACAGCAATGGTATTTATTGATATGATTGATGTGCCTCAGACAGTAATTCAGTTCTTTTAAAACAGACCAACCAGCCTACTAAGTGAGTGTCCTGTCATCTCTTACTTGACTGGAAACCACATATAACCATAACAACACTGCCAGTGAAATTGATTCTATCCTGGTAAGAACTCTGGAAAAACGAAATCAGGGAATAATTAAGCTTTTTAAAATATTTGCTCAGAATAAGGGAGAACATTTTCATATAAAAAAGTTTCATGTAGATAAGAATTAATAAATACTCAGAGTCCAAGTACTGCAAAAGCTAAGTTTTGTGTCATGGTTCTTCTCAGGCATGGGAAACTAAGAGAAAGAATGCTAACTTTCCACTTCTGTACATAAAGCCCTGCTACTTGCTAACATGCCAATGTGCCCAGTTAAAACAAGCCCACTAAAAGTCTCAAGTGTAATGAAGCCTTTTTCTAATCGAGCAATCAGGTTATTGAAGCCAGAAGACAAGGCTGTGTGAGGGTGGTGAGCAGCCTCACTGATAAACACCACATCTGGATCCCATCACACAACATCCTGCTCTAGCCACTGCAAGCCAATGGTCCAGCAGATCCAGCCAGTTATTCTTTTGAACAATAAAAACAATGAGCTTAAGCACATTTATGTTTTGTCTGTAGATTATGGTCTGAGAGAGAATTCCTCTCTCACCCTGTGGATCCTAGTCCATTTAGGATTAACATCAGCATTTTAAAACCCTAATGAAGAGTCAAGATCCTTCAGTAAGAAAGCAAAACACAGTATAATATATTGAAGTGAGATGCTCCATTTGACAGTGTTGTAGATTGCTTAGTCCTTAGTGGAACAACTAAGGAGCAACTCAGAATACAATTCATTGCAAACATCTCTAATGTGGAAGTAACAGCAAATGGTAGCAAGTGAACTCAAATGAAATAAATACATGAATGAGCAGATGCTGATTCTTTGCCATATTTCAGAGTTTAACTGAGGCCCCAGTGGCCCAGGAATGCAGCCACTGCTTTCATGTAAATGGGACCAGCATATTCAATATATATTTCCCAAGCCTTTTTTTATTTGCACTGAGAATTAGGCAATACATTATTTTCTAGGGTTGACATGATACTGAAGAACTTGCTCAGTTGCATATTAGCCATAAGAAATAGGAAGAAGACATGTGTGACACATCTTTTAATGAAGAAATAAAAAAAGAAGTGACACCCCATTTAGGGAGAACTCAAATGCACATATATCACACAAGACCATGGGGAAGGGAAACAATTTCCCAGCTCCCTCCTCAGGATCTCTTCACAGATTAGTAGTCTGCTTGCAGGAGTCCTATCCATTTCCCAATAATCCCTCAGGAGAGACTTTATGAAAGGCAGATACACTCACTGGAAAGAACATATGGGTAATAGATCTCTATGCATCATTAGAAAAAGAGAATATGAATCAATGCAACTAGTGATACAACTTTATCACATCCTGGCAGCTAGACAGATGGGCTCCTAGTAAGGAAATTAGAAGCAGCTGGAGTTGTCTCCCTGCACAATATTAATCCCCAAATTGTATTTTGTCACAGAACAAAGACTGACTTGCCATACCCAGTAGTCAATTCTGGTTTAGAGGACCAGAATTGAGTCACCTGCCTTTCATTTTCTAAAACACTCCAGTAGGCTCTTGCTTTCCTCATACACAGCACCTTCTCATGGCACCCAAGAATGCCTAAGAAAGCGGACACCCCAAAATATAAGATCTGGCATAAAATTACTTTGAATGCTCAAAGCAGAGCCACAGCAGAAATGTGGCAGGAGAGGTGTCTGGCCCATCTCATACAGGTGGAAGCAGGACAGGATGCACACGTGATACCCATGAACTCCTCCTTGTCCTTCAGCCCTCCCAAGCACACACACAAGATTAAATGGAACAAATATCACAGAATCATAGAGTTATTTATCTACACTGTATCACAGAATCATAGAGTTAATTTAGATTAGAAAAGACCTTTAATATCATAAAGTCCAGCCATTGAACCAACACTGCATGTGCACCACTAAACCCTCACCCAAAGTGCCACATCTACATGTCTTCTAAATACCTCCAGGGATGGTGACTCAACAATTTCCCTGAGCAGGTTGTTCCAGTGTTTGACAACTCTTTCTTTGAGGACATTTTTTGTAATATCCAATCTAAACCTCCTCTGGTGCAACTTGAAGTTGTTTCCTCTGAACCTATTGCTACTTACTTTGGAGAGGTCAGTCCCCACACCTGGCTACACCCCTCTTTCAGGTGGTCTTAGGGAGCGATAAGGTGTCCCCTGAGCCTCCTTTTCTCCAGATTAAACAATCCCAGCTCCCACAGCCACTCCACATGATATTTGTGCTCCAGACTTCACCAGCTCCATTACCTTTCTCTGGACATGCCCAGCACCTCAATGTCCTGCAGTGAGGAGCCCAGAATGGGACACAGGATCTGAGGTATGGCCTCACCAGTGCCAGGTGCAAGGGGTGATCAGTGCCCTGGTCCTGCTGCCCACACTATTGTTGATACAAGCCCAATCAGCTGCAATTCAAGATGGGGACCAGGGAGCATGAGGTATGGAAATATCTGACAGCTGGGGTACATATATATTGTGTACACACATATACACATACCCTAGCTGGTGTACCCAGCTTCCAGAAATTTGGAAAGAAGATGGTAGATTCAGCACACATGGTAAGCAAGCTGTGCAGTAGGGGAAGTAAGAAGTTACATTAGTTACTAAGACATCTCACTGAGGCCTAGAAATTTCACATTTATGCAATTTAGAAATGAAACACTAAAAAGAGATGATCTGCAGCAGTGTTTCCTAACAAGGTTAATAATAAGTTATTTATTTCCCCAAAGAGAAGAGATATTTCCAAAACTAACTCAAAAAAGCTCAATTTAGTTATTTGCCATGTTTTGTAGGAGGGTTTCTCTTCTGCTTTCCTGTGGAAGGCAGAGAGCCCCGTAACCAGAGTGGAAAACTGACCTCATAAAGGTTTCTGTTCTGTTGGCTTCAGTTCCTTGTTGAAGAACGGCAGTTTTTCATTCTGGTGAACAACCACATCAGCAATGCAGGCCTCTGCATGAGTGACCACAGGACACTTTTAGCAGTGGTACAAGTGTCTCTCATTTACCCATGGAGGAGGCTCATGTCCACATCCAGAGAAATGAGACTGTAACTGGAGGTGCCCAGGAGGGTCCTGCCTGCATTTTCACCAGATCTCTTAGAATACATTTGGCTTTTATGAGGGAGCATCACAATGTTCAGCCATAAATACTGGCTAACTGCTATCTTCATAAATCTGCCATAACTGTGCTAAAAAACAGCTTTTCACAGGAATGAATGAAGTTTCATAATACTCCTGAGATTTAAGCAAAAATTAGCCAGTCCGTGTAGGTAAAACAATAACACATTTCATAGAAAAAGCCTCCTCATTTATTGTTGACACCTCTGAATGCTATCAAATATTAAAAATAATTAAAATTTATTGCAACATCATAACTGGTTAACACCATGCTCTCACTCCCAGAATTTTTTCAAAATAAAACATTTCAAGCATTTCTCTTTCTATGAAAATTTCTCCCCAGACCTAGTTTATTTTAGGGTGAATTACCATTTGTTTTCTGATCCTATTTCTATCCTACTTTGTGATGACTTGCTTAGTATGCATAGGCAGCGAATATCCATATTGTAGGTAATCTCCTGACTTCTGTTTTTCTAGTTCTGTTCCCTCATCCTTTTCTTTCTTATGTCTAAAATCGCAGATGAAAACTGCCAAAGTTTCTAACTTAGATTTAATTACTTCTCATTCAACCTGCATCTATAAGTAGACTAGTCTGCTCTCTGGGTTTTAAAGTACTCAAAGTTTCTCCTTCAGAATCAAGGACTGTATCTGCAATAGCTAGATGGTTTTTCTTCACAGGATTCAGTGAATCTTGTATACCTAGAGGTGTAAGAGAAAGCAAGTTCACTTTCACGATAGTGCTGAGAAAGAAAGAGGCAAAACAGCTTCATTTGTGAAAAAAATCTAATGGCATTCAAAGAAGATCTTTGAAATATGTAGCTGTCACTTGAAAGGCTGCACAATCTGGGATTAATATTAACTGGGACTCAGTGATACTACTGCCACCAGGGGGCTAAAGTTTTACTATTCAAAGGGAAGATATGGGTTGAGAAAACTCATACATTAGCTGTAGGATTCAGACACAGCACATGTCCTAGTTTCTACCCAAATTTTCATTAAATCAGGCTTTCTGTTGTTGACCCTCCATAAGGCATAAGCTTGGCTCCTTCTGAATAAGACTTTAAGAGTATTTAGTTCACTGACATAGATTTCACAGTTTCCATTATGGTGGATGTTACCCACATGACTTGTTTGCATGCTGAGTATCTGATTTTGCTGCAGATTAACTGCAGATCCACTCCCTGGCCCACAGGCAAGGCAAGAACTTGGCATTTCAAGCTTCCAGAAGGAGATATGGAGCAGAGCCCTTCAGCCTGGGGCTGGACCACAGTCTCCACCTAAAGACAAGTTTGTGTAAATACCAGCTAACTGGTATCTCCATAAGTCTGCACTAACTATTGTAAAAAACAGCAGTGATTTTATACTCACATCCTGTTGATTGATGATGAGAGAAATCAGCTGTGCAACAAAACCCCGAACAATGTCATATCTAAAAATAGCCAGCAGTTCAGACCAGTGGAGTAATAGCACTTAATACTGGTACTAATTACAGGCCAACAGATTGCAGACCAATTGCAGACCTTGGAGCTAAGAGCAGATTTCTGAAATGAGCCAGAACAAGATGTACTCAAAGACAAAGCACTCTTGGATACCATCAAGAAGATAGCTGCATCACATCAGCCTCATACTGAGATGCAAGGAGAACCTCTTAAACAATTAATAAAGCTGCAGTACCTAATTACTTTTAATAGTCCTTGATACGAAAATCAGTGCCAAAGCACTTATAAATAAGACTACTCATTGATTTTCAGGGGCCAACACTGGGCTTCACAATGCTAGACCTCCATTTACAGGATCAGGAAGGCTAACACAAAAGCACAGTTAATAACTCATAATACAGATTCACCTGCCACATCAGGGATCATCTTCCCAGAGCTGTTCATTAACTACCAACAGAGCTTCAGCAAGCACAGGTCAGAGTGCTCTGTAATTAGAGCAATGCTGCACCACCATGCACTGAGTCATGGTGACACGACATGCACAGAGAGGAAAGGTTTAAAAGTGCCCTTTAGCACTCCTTGCACAGGAGAGGAGAGGAACAGAGCTGGGAGTACCATGGGCAGGCAGAGACCCTGCAAGGGAGGAGTGAGAATGAAAAAGGAGAACAGACCTTGAATGTCAATCAAAGATGGGAGAGAATGGCAAAGTGCATTTGCCAGGAAACTAGGGAAAGAGGGTGCTCCTGAAACACATGAGAATAGTTAGTCCTCTCAAAGGAGGAGCAAGAGGAAAATCAAAGGGTGAGAAGGAAGCAAGAAATCACATCCTGAAACAAGGAAGCTTCTACAGGGCTTGGCTGCACCCAGGAAGAAGCATATCCTGAACTACACTTTTTTCTGGCTGTCCATGCTTCTCCCTGCCATTCTCACTCTCAGGAGCAGCAAGACAAAATCTGTGTTGAAAAGCCACTTGCTTTTGTCTAGATGAGCGGGACCTGCCATGCATCCCAGAACAAAAAAAAAAAAAAAAGTCCTGTTCTTCTGCTTACTCTTGCACAGAACTCGGTCAGAGGATACCACCCAAAGCAGTATTTTTGGTGGATGCTAAAGGATATGGAAAAAAGGAAAACAGTAAAAAAAAATTATTGCATTCACCTGAATGAAGAAAATGGCATTTGCCATTACTATCCATTGAACATTCCAGCTGTGTTTTTCTTATTTTAGGTCACTTTCCAGCCCCTGTACCTTGCATTTCTGCAAGGGCATTACTGTGGGATCATCAGAATCCCACAGTTCTCAAGCTTTTCTAAAGTTATTGCAAATGCATTAGAAAACTGCAGGGTATGATTTTAGAGGAGGGAAAATGAGATACACAAATAACAGTGCCATATTATCCACCAATTTTGGTTTCATTTTGCACAGAACTTCATACTTTCATAACACTTAATACATTTAAAATGCATCTTTAATCAATATGTTTTCCAGTTGGATTACTCATTTCTTCTACACCAATTTTCTAAGGAGACAGAAAGTTCTCTGGAAAGCAGGAGTAGTCTGGCCTACTGAATTCCCTTGTTTTATATTTGGGAAGTCGTGGTGATTGTCAGCTTTGACCTAAGTTGTTCAAACATTTTTTTATGCTTAAGCTTTTCCCAGAATTAAGGCTCCCACCCATCCACCTTTTGCATTCAAACCCGGTCTAGAGGTAACTGCATGCCCAGAGAAAAGGCATCTTTGCCCTCCCCCTTTCAGGCTCGGCACACAAGCACAGCCTGCTGTGTCTCAGACACCATCTCCAGCTGCCCCCATAGGAACAGATTCACCAGCACTACGTGGGTTATTTCTTAACACAAAGGCCAGCAAAGGACAAGGAGTGAATGGATATTTGTGTTTCTGAATTCATGTTTAGAGCAGAGGGGAGTCTGAAGGCAAATTTGGGAGCCAAATCCCTTCCCCAAGCCTGTCAGATAGGAAGCAAAGCAATCACAGTCACATGCCACATCCTTCGTTTCTTACAAGAACAAAAACTATTTTTGTCATGTATTACACAAAGTTTTATTCTTTTTCCTCAAAAGAGACCAGATCTTAGCTGCCCACCAGCCTACAGTCAAAGTCCAGCAAACAGAGAGGACCAAACTATTTGCTTTAATATTGCCCTCAAAATAGACTAACCCTCATTCCGCCCTCAAATTCTAGACAAACAATTCAGCCCAAGTCAGATATCCAGAATTATCTCCACTCAGACATTTAAGGGGCTGTAAACTTATTATTATTATAAATCCTTCCAACACTATTTCAGCCCTCATAACTTCTGGCCCAGTATCCAGATCAGCATCATCAGATGAACATATCACCTGTCAGTGGAAAAATAACAATGCCAAACTTGAAAGGTTTTAGCTCTCCTACAGAAAATCTGAAATGGGATCTCAGTACATCCAACAGCTCAAGAATCAATATAAGATGAATGAGAAAAGCCATTTTCTTTGGATCAGTATCAGTTTTCAAACAGTTGACATCAGCAATTCTGCTATTTGCCCCAAAATATCACTTGTACAGAATGTAACTACACCTGCACTCCAAAAAATTAGAAAGGAAATATAGTACAGTTGGAGCTAGTCATAAGATGAAAAAGTAGATAAATAATGAAGACATGCTAACCTTACCCTCCCTTCCTGTGCCCACTAAAATTTAAAACATGCTTACTGGCCCTTTCTGTACTATATTTAATAGTTCTTTTTCCATTACATGAATTTAAAATAGTACATTTAAATTCTGCTTGTGGAAAATCTTCTCCCCTCATTGAGCACAATGGCACATATTAAAAACAAGATCAGAATTTGTTAGTGAAAGTCACGCTTCAATTAAAGCCTTTTTTTCTGTTACAAAGTGGAATGTTTGCATCTTGTAAGTGGAGCCAGAGCCATTTTCCTTTTGAGCACTGTTCTGCAAATATTCTTGAAACTGTGGGACTTTGTTTGCATTCATTTAGTATGAAAATTCTCATAAGCAGAAATTATTTATGTGGTCCTATCTATTGCTGAAACAGGAAAAAAATTAACATTGTGATGTTTTTCTTGTATGCCAAGACCAGTGTTAGAAGAGATTGTGGTGTTCCCTCAGCTGTGGTCAGGACTTGGGCTATAGCCTGCCCTCAAATCACATTCAAAATTGCCTGCAGCAATCATCTCTCAACACATGAGGGGACTCATAGCTAGCAGAGTAAGAAATGTGATTTATGGAATACAAATACCACAAGGCACCATTTACTCTCATTTCATTCCACTTCACATCTCCTAGGTGAAAAACAATATTCTATGCTATCCAGGTTATTGTTGGAGAGTCAGGTTACACTAATACCAGAGACTAACCCACCAAATCAGTGACTCTTTACTCCAATTAATAAATGTAAAGAGATACAAATCTAGGATCAGAATGGGAGAAAAACACTGAATGGAAAAAGATCATGTAGAAAAGTAATGCTCCTCTGTCAAAAAACAGGAAAAAAAAATTTCCAATCTGTTCAAAATAACTTCTGGAACCTGAAATTAATACAGCACATTCCATATGCAAGCCTAGCAATTCAGGCAGACTCACTGCCCCTCTTACTCACGAGGAAAACTCTTGAAAAGTGCATTGCTGAAGGGTTGACAGGTCTTACAGCTCCACAAGAGGACATTGGTGTTAAGTGTAATTTTGCAAAGGAGAAGCAAATACTATACCCAGTAAAATGCAGAACTGTTCTACATTCCCTGAAAGAACATCTGTGGGAGGAAAACACATCCTTGCCCATTCCCTGAAAGTGCTCAAGGCCTGACTGGATGAACCTCTGAGAAATGTGATCTAGTGGAAACCACTCTGTGATTCTAAGGAATATAGAAAGACGGTGGAAAATTAGTATTTCCAAGTTCTTTAGAAACTGGCAGAGAAACAACTTG